>NC_134644.1:142760966-143963966 GCF_030463565.1 Pelecanus crispus | reverse complement strand
TCATACTTGAAATCTGTAAAGATATTTTCAGATACATTTTCAAACAAAAGTTTTAATATAATTGGAATGTAAGGGCAAACGTTCTGTTCCATGAAATCAGCCTTCAAAATCTGAGGAGGTTGTATATATATATATATATAAAAGAAAATCAAGTACTCTTTGCTAGAATATCAGTGATCTAGGCTGGTTTACATATACTACAATGAATGTGCTCCTTTGAACATATATGCTCTGAATAAATAGGTTCCATTCATGTAATAAAGTATTTCTGGAATAAGTATTTTAGACTTCATCTTCTCAGACATTTATGCACCTTTTTCCATTTAATTGGGCTGCATATACAAAGCTAAGCATGTGAGTCTGAAAGAACAGTATACTACTTCTAATAATGAAATATTCCAGCAAAATGGGAAAACAAACATAAAGCCTGGAAAAATTGTTCAAGCAATTCTTTAAATACAAAAGGACATTACGAAAATATTTTTGCAAAATGATGAGTGACTCCTAACAGAGAGATTAGGAAAAGATGGGACCACATTCAGATGTAATCACATCAAAATATTAGGGCAGAAGAGTCAATAACAGGAGTCCAAGGTTAATAAAACCTCCTGATGTAAAGCAGATATGACAGTTCCTGACCTTCTAACTAGATTCAAGCAGTAGTGTTCAAGGATTAAGACTACATCTAATAAATCACCTCACACAAGTATTCCTTTTAAAATTGAAAGATCTCATAGTCCCCAAACAAAGGATATAGTCCTCCATGCCTTTAGAGGTGCCTTACAAGAGAGAAAATAGTTCTTTACTTCTATTAATAGAAATGTTTAAAATGGAGGTGATCTATTAGAAACAACCTATCCACTGTATTATGTAAACTGTGGGAAGAATATTCAAGCTGAATAAAGATGAAAAGAGCATGAAGCATGAAATTTAAGCAAGAAATCTTTGGTGTCTTCTTTTGTCCATTATTTTAATTGAATTAATCAAACCTAGTCCTCTTCAGTGACAAAACTAAAGAACACTTAATTGCAAAGAAAAATTGTGAAAATTAATTTAATCATAGAACCATGGAACACTTTGGGTTGGAAGGGACCTTTCGAGGTCATCTAGCCCAACCCCCCTGCAGTGAGCAGGGACAGCTTTAACCAGATCAGGTTGCTCAGAGCCCCAGCCAACCTGACCTTGAATGTTGCCAGGGATGGGGCCTCCACCACCTCTCTGGGCAACCTGTGCCAGTGCTTCACCACCCTCATTGTAAACAATTTCTTTCTTATGTCTAGTCTAAATCTATTCTTCTTTAGTTTAAATCCATTGTTCCTTGTCCTGTCACAACAGGCCTTATTAAAAAAATTCTCCCCATCCTTCCTGTAGGCCCCCTTTAAGTACTGGAAGGTCGCAATAAGGTCTCCTTGCAGCCTTCTCTTCTCCAGGCTGAACAACCCCAACTCTCTCAGCCTGGCCTCGTAGGAGAGGTGCTCCAGCCCTCGGATCATTTTGGTGGCCCTCCTCCTGACCGGCTCCAACAGGTCCATGTCCTTCTTGTGCTGAGGGCCCCAGAGCTGGACGCAGAGCTCCAGGTGAGGTCTCACCAGAGCAGAGTAGAGGGGCAGAATCACCTCCCTCGACCTGCTGGCCACGCTTCTTTTGATGCAGCCCAGGGTACGGTTGGCTTTCTGGGCTGTGAGCGCACATTGCCGGCTCATGTCCAGCTTTTCATCTGCCAGTACCCCCAAGTCCTTCTCTGCAGGGCTGCTCTCAATCCCTTCATCCCCCAGCCTGTATTGATACTGAAGGTTGCCCCGTCCCAGGTGCAGGACCTTGCAGTTGGCCTTGTTGAACCTCATGAGGTTCACAGAGGCCCACCTCTCCAGCTTGTCCAGGTCCTTCTGGATGACATCTCATCCTTCTGGCATTTCAGCTGCACCACTCAGCTTGGTGTCAAACTTGCTGAGGGTGCACTCAATCCCACTGTCTATGTCATTGATGAAGATGTTAAACAGCCTGGTCCCAGTACAGACCCCTGAGGAACACCACTTGTCACCGGTCTCCATTTGGACATCGAGCTGTTGACCACGACCCTCTGGATGCGACCATCCAGCCAATTCCTTATCCACTGAACAGTCCAACCATGACATTCCCCTTCTTCCAGTCCCCAGGGACTTCACCTGACTGCCATGACTTTTCAAATATCGTGGAGAGTGACGTGGTAACTACATCAGCCAGTTCCCTCAGGACTCTGGGATGCATCTCATCAGGTTAATTTAATATTGATATTGGGGTTTGCCCTGACCCAGGTGCAGGACCTTGCACTTGGCCTTGTTGAACCTCATGAGGCTCACATAGGCCCACTTCTTGAGCTTGTCCAAGTCCCTCTGAATGGCATGCTATGCCTCAGGCATGTCAACCACACCACTCAGCTTGGTGTCATTAATGTCAATCTGACAACGTACTAGCGCCTAATGGCTGTTAATACTACTTCTATACTAAGGGTACTGATCCATCCAAAGAAAGAAACTACTTGAGCTAAAAATTAAGTATATACATACTTGATAAATACTTGTTAATTCAAGATTTTTTTTTCCTTTAATTTAAATATTTGGTGATTTCTCTTTAGGTCATTGTTTTATATTTTTGAAAGTTTTTTATTAACTTGCAATATTTAGGTATTTTGCAAATAAATATTGTACAGAAAATTCATTCAAAACAAAGGATGGAAAAGAAAAAAGAATACAGTGAATAGAGACTGTAGAGAACTATGCGTAATTATATAGTTCATTATTATGTCAGTCTCAAGACATGCCTAAAGATGTGATGCTTATTGAGAAGCAATCCTACTTACTGTTACTCTGTGCCACTTTTTTTGGTGGTGTAATTTTCAGCTGTCTCTTGTGGATTGCAATGTGTTTCTGTACTGGTTGAAATCAGGACTTTGCTTATTCAACAACTTCTTAATCCATTTATTCTAAGGGAAAAACATCTCTGTTGGATATTTCTCATTCCCTGGAACCTGGATTTGCAGTGAAAAAGCTTTAAAATGTGCCATTCACAGGTTCTCAGGTATGCATTACCTGCTGTGCATTAGTGGAACCACAGAGGTCTAAAGCGTAAATTAGCTGTGAAATTTTACACGGTACTTTTTTCTGTGCTTTTGGAAATAGTCATATTACTTGGGAAGAGCATCCTTCTGATTTGTTTTTCATTCCAAAGCATGTGCACAGGGTGATTTCTTTATGTACATAATACCATTAACAAAGGAAAAAAAAAAACACAGAAAAAAATGTTTGCTAAGACATGAAACTGAGATAAGAGGAGAATTGTCTCTGAAATTGTGCTGAAATAATTTAGTAATATGTGTTATATTAATCATCATCACATTTTCCATTGCATAGTATTGTGAGACCTTGGATGGATTAGGCCTTTTCCTGGTTTCGGCTGGGATAGGGTTAATTTTCTTCCTAGGAGCTGGCATAGTGCTATGTTTTGGATTTAGTAGGAGAAGAATGTTGATAACACACTGATGTTTTTAGTTGTTGCTAAGTACTGCTTATGCTGGTCAAGGACTTTTCAGCTTCCCATGCTCTGCCAGGTGCACAAGAAACTGGGAGGGGGCACAGCCAGAATAGTTGATCCAAACTGACCAAAGGGCTATTCCATACCATGTGACGTCATGCTCAGTAGATGAGCTGCGGGGAGTTGGCCAGGGGACAACAATCACTGCTCAGGGACTGGCTGGGCATCAGTCAGTGGGTGGTGAACGGTTGCATCAGTTGCGGTTCTTTTCCTGGATTTTGTTTCTTTCTCTCATTGTTCTCCTTTTCATCATTTTTTTTAAATTTAATTTAATTTTATTTCAGTTATTAAACTGTTCTTATCTCAACCCACAAATGTTCTTACTTTCACCCTTCCAATTCCATCCCCCATCCCACTGGGGAGGGAGGGTGAGTGAGCAGCTGTGTGGTGCTTGGTTGCTGACAGGGGCTAAACCACAACAGGCACCAAAGCTAAACATTGTACAACCACTTTTTAAAATCTTGAAAGCTAACTGATAAGATATAGCAGATAGATAAGACATGGGCATAAAATGTGGAAAATGAGAGGAACAAAAGAAATATTGTCAGATTGATTTTCAGGAATTTAATATGTGTACACTGCTTTTGGATTTGGCACTGGGATTTTATATCTTCTAATATGTTTTCCCTTTGGATTTCTCCTCTGAAGGACTTCTGTTACAGTAATTTTGTCAATTGTCTTACAGCTATGTACAGGATATCAATATTTTATGAAGGACTGGCACAGTGTCATGATGAACGATACACTTAAGGGTGGTCTGGCTCTAAGTAAGATAGCATAGAGTCCTCAGAGCATATCCCTCTTTCTTCATTTCCCCTCTCACTGCTCTGGAACATGCACCTCTGTAGTGTCTTCTACAGACAGCTGCTCAGAATCACAGCTTTCATGGATGTGCTCAAAGTATATGTGCAACTGACTCCACCCAGAAGTGTTAATATTGCCTGTTTTGCATCTCCTGGTTTAGTCACAATTCCCTAATTAATGCAACATTTTCAGATATGCGCCTAAAAGGAAGAAAAGCAATTCTTGGATTGATTGGTACAGTCTGTCAAGAATTACAGCAGGTCCTGTTGCACAGCTACTTCTGCTCTGATTCTGTGAACACTTTGTTCTGTGTGATGATCCACCCAGATAAAAAGTTGAGTGATCATCTGCCCAGAATGCTCTGCCATATCACAACATTGGTCATAGCATTAGTTGTATCTCAGTATCATTCCTGACCAATTTTTTTTCCTTTAGCTCTTTTTGTTTGAAAGGGTCAACCCAGAAACTAACTGTCCTGAACAGGAAAAGCAGGCAATGTCCTTATTTTCCCCTACTAAGGTCTGTGAAACTTCAGCCAGACATCTCATGGAAAAACAAGCAAACAAACAAGAATTCCATGATTTCTCCAGAAAGCAGCATCATAGAGTTGTTTCAAATCTAATCTTTTGTGCTGTTGTTGTGCTCATCATTGTTTGTATTAACATCAAGAACTGGAAAATTGAGAACGAACCTCACCATTTTCGATTTCTCTTGGAAAAAACTTTTTCCACAGTGTCAGCTGCCAGCACTGGAAGCTTCCAGCCCACCCCTTCCTTTTTTTAGCTTTGTCAAGAGGCACTTGCCTTTTTAAAATAACACAATATAGAAGATCATTATAAAATGAAGCATTCAAGTTTTGATGATCTGTTTCCTCTTAATTGACAACTGTGAAAAGCTATAGTAGTGCAGCTGTCATACTCTTACTTGGCAGTTACCTTCCAGAAAAAGAAATCATTCCATGATTTCCTCCATGCTTGCTAAGTAGTTTCCTGGGGACACAAATGGGGAAAAGGCTGCAGTCACAGTTTCTTTCAACTTTATGTAAATAACTTTCTGATCAAGGGAAAAAACAGATGAAAAATTATTCATGAAGTTGAATTTCAGCTGATGCTTCTTCCATACTGCAGATGGAGCAGTTTTGTTGGAAAGTTCTATTATTTATTGTGAGCAGCATTAATAGGTAATTGATTATTACTTTAATTAAATAATGGCTATCCGTCTATTAGAAAAATTAACAACTGAGTGACTCCTGAAAACTATAGAATATTCATGTTGGTATGCACTAGCATTCAGTTTAATTGGTATATGTAACTTTTCTCCATTTAATTAGAATTTAGACTGTGTAATGTACTTATTTAGGACAACTCCATTTATTTTTGCTTTTTTTCAAATGGAGTAACTCCCACATCTTTATTTTGCAAATCAAATATCTAACTGTGATTCTGTTGCTGTTTGGTGAAGAATAGTAAAGACCAAATGCAACTTTTGAATGAATAAGGGGTCCACAAGCCACCAGTCAGAGAAGAATGTATCAGGTAGTGTCTGAATGAAGGTTCATATTTTATGTTCATGAAAAAATGTACAGAAAATCCTCTAAGTAAAGGGTTCCAAACATGAAAGCATCCAGCTCACATCATGTATTACATTCTATTTGCCCTCTCAGGTTCTGCAATAGCTTTTTTAAATTTATTTGATTTCTAAAAGGACTAGCCATAAAAGCAAGCTTTCCAGATGTGAACTGAGTATAAAGAGATGTTATTACGACTGTGGAACGCTGTAGGAAGTCTGACTAAGAGGAATTTAATCACCGTTCTACACCCTACTAATCTCATTGAAGGGTCAAGTTTACAGGCCACAGAAGACACGTCTATGAAACCATAAACTATTCAATTGCTGATTATTTTAGCAGATAAAGTAGAAAAGAGGAAATGAACAAAATCCTTGAGAAATGAGGCTTGAGAGTGGCAGAATGAAAAACAGAACAGAAAAAGGTCACAGTAACTGACATGAGTAAGGACTGCTGAATGTAAGAAAAAGTAAAAGAAAACTGAAAATGTGGCACTAAAGGGACTAGGATTTCTTTATGGAGAGTCCCTGCATAAGCAACTGAAAAAATAATAAATAGAGACACTTTTTCTGACAGAAAGATATCTGCATTTGTTCTACTACTACTGTTCACAGCTATTAGTTATATTACTGGAACTCCTATCATGGAACACAGAGTGTGAAATCCTAAACTCATATTCTAGCCCATGGAGCTCAATTGAAAATAAAACCTGGATGATAGGCAAAAGTCTGAAAATAATAGGAGAGTTAAATTTCCTAATACCATTATGTCATAAAATGGGTCAGAAAAGAATTATCAGCCATGGTAAAAGAATAGTTCAGAATTAGCCATCTCTTCATTCAACAAAAGGTGTCTCTGCTTGGAAATGAGGCTTAATGCCAGGTGGAAAAGACTTAGGGAGAGTAGTTTCTTCCCCTCCTTGCTGGAGGAAGGCTGTACATTACATATCATGTATGTCTGAACAAAGAAATTTGAACAAGGTTAATGCAGTGTACCAAATTTTATTTTCAGTTAAATAAAATGAATAGACAATGCAGTAATGATAATATAAACCTGAAAAATCAAATAAATAGAATTTGTAATATACATGTAATAGCCACAATTTGTCACACTTTCATGAGCTGCACTATTCTAGGCACACCATCAATTTAAATGGTACACAGAGACAGTATAGGCTTTCAGACCCCACTGGCAACTTCTCAATCCTTGAGACACATTCAACCAAATGTAAGTAATGGATAAAACTGGAAGAGATAATTAAGTTCCTACAAGTTATGTGAAGGCTAGCAGCTAGTGGGAGTCATTCAGATTAGTGGACTGAAGAAAAGGAAACATGATTCATTAATAACAGAGTCTGAGTGAGAAGGCCAGCCAGTAAGGGCAGCCATAGCAAGTGCTCTTCCCTGCTTCATGGGACCACCAAAGAAGACACAAGATCAGCTGTGGTTAATTTGGTGGGAGGTAAGGGATAGAGGACATGAAATCAAAGGTAAACTGAATTAATTATTTTCCACAGTTTACCAAGCAAGGCACTCTTCTTTGAAAGAGTAAAATCTGTGGTCCCTGAGAACAGATTGTTTTTGCATCTCTCAGTTTACACTGAAAAGCGGCTTTACTTTCTATACTATGAACCTGAAAGTAGGGTAAGGGATCTTGACCATCATGTCTCATTTGGAGACACTATAACTGCTAGTGTCTGCAGCTAGAGGAGCAGCCTGGACCCCTCTGTACCTGTCTGCAAAGAGTTTGTCATGTGTTGTCTCTTCCCTTCTCTGTAGGTGGTAAATTCAGTCATCATGTGGGTCAGACAACCATGGGGGTTTCTAGCAATACTCTTTTACTTCGCAAAAAGAGTGGGGAGATTCAAAAAAAGAATGGGGGAAGCTACTAATGAAAGCAGATTTCTGCACATTTCCTGTTGTTCCCTTAGTTTAGGATCCAACAGTTTGATTCAAAGCTCACAGAAAACAGGCAGAATCTTCTTTGAAATTTAATTTAGCTTGGAGCAGCCTGGTGCACTCCTTCATACCAGACAACATGTCTCTGGTTCCTGGATCATTGCAGAAGAACAGCTTCCTGTGTCCCTTACAAAAGTACCTATCACCATGGAAAACTATTATTATTGGTCAATGTCACTTTCATCTCAGAGTATTCTAGTCATTTTCTGCAGTTAGAATAAGTGGCTTATTTGAAATCTGTGATTTGTACTTGTGAGTGCACATTTATTTGAACAGTTTGAAAATAAAAGCATTTATTTACAGTTTGAAAGTCCACTTGCTTAGAAGAAACTATTTATGAATATACTGTATTATGAACTGTTGTATAAGAAGAGATTCACCTAAAGAGCATGTGTTAGAGTGAAGAAATCAAATTCCTTAACTGAATTATTATAGATTTATCTCTTATTTATGGTCCTTCTGAGACCACCATCTTAAATCCTATCACAAATCCACCTTAATTCTTGTCTTTCTATGTCATTCTCCTGGTGTGTTACCTGTCCATTTGTCTTACCTGTCCATGCTGTCTTTTGGAGAAGAACCTTGTTCATGTTCATTTTACAAACAAGATTAAACTGATTTGTACATTTTAATTGAGTTCTTTTTGCCAGCAGTTTTGTTGTGAAAGGCTTTGGTGCGCTGTGCAGAATCATTGTAGAACAGTGTAACTAAAATGCTAACGCAACCGTACTCTTAAATAGTAACCAATGAACCAAATAAACAATTTGTTGTACTGATAACCACACCTATACATTTGCACACTCAAATCCATCACAACAGTATTGGTGATGCCATTTCCCAGATTTTTCTGCTTAATAGCTTCTGCCAGTCATGCCTCCAGGGAGCATATACCATATGGCTTAGGTACCCAGTGTTTCAGCACTTACTAGAAAAATTAACAAAGCCTCCTAGGTACAAGTGGACATGAAGAAACTATGTGAAAATAAAATCTGAATGTGAACCCACCAAAGTAAATTTAAAAAAAAAAAAAATGGAGACGCTAAAACACAACTGTCATACACAAAAGAACTGAGCTCTTGAATATTTTTTATTGTTCTGAGAAAAACAAAACAAAACAATCACTAAAAAACAGGTCCCAAATCTCTTTAAAAATTTTAATCAAAAAAGAAAAAAAAAAAAGACTCACACAGTAAAACAGGAGTAGTAAAAAGATTGGAGGATAGATGCTTCTTATGACTGCTAAAGACTCAGTTTCAGGTAAGTATTGTAATTTCCAGTTTTAATTGTCTCTCCTATTTCTCTCTCTCCTGGAAGTTTTTCTCAACCTGAAAGCTTTCCTGAAAACATTTTCATCGAAACATGACAATTTGTTTATTTAAAGGGAATATAATTTCTGACAGAAAAATAGTTTATTTTAATGAAAAAGAATTCAAACAAAGTAATAATCTACACTGCTCCAACAAAACAGCACTTGGTACGTGTTCTCTGGCAAAAAGTTAATGTCCCATTGCAGTGCATCTTTAATGATCTTCTATGAATGTCTTACGTATGCTATTCTTTGTAAGAGTTATCTGTTTCAGTATTAACAAAATTACAGACAAATGTTCTTCATAAGGTAATAATTACAAATATATTATTACTAGTTAAGAGTTTCATATTAACCCATATTTATAACTGAATGCTCCAGAAAGTATTTAAGCTTAATATACGTGCTGACTTAAGCTTATTCGCTTGTGATCATTAAAATAAAGATATTTTGAAGAATCTAGAAAACATCTGCCACTTTTTTCTTCATATGCCTTCATGATTAGACTTACTTTTAATAAACTTTCATGGAATCATAGAATTGTTTAGGCTGGAAAAGAAAAAAAATATAAAAGTACTATTTAAGATTACAAATGCACTTCACCTTTTTAAAAATAAATGCAAAGAAAAATGAAAGTCAGTATATTTGAAAGAATATGAAAGGGGACGCACACAGAACTTGATCCTACTTTCATTATCTGTGTGGATCAGGAACAACATAGCTGAAATCAGTTGAATTATATCAGACTTTCGGTCTTCATATATCAGATATTTTAGCTTGATTCTGTTTCATTAGGGAACTCAAAGGATTTGACCAGACATACATGGTCAAGTACATCTCTATGAAATATTCATAGTTTCATATAGTATTAATGCTCTTCAGGGACTGAGTGAGTAAAAAATGGTTATACACTTAAAAAAAATTGTCTAAAAAAATTAGAGATTAAGGGATGAAGATTCTAATCTGGAGTTTAAAGCATCATAATAATTTACAAAAAGATTTATAAACTTCCATGAAAAAAATAAAATATTTCAATTTATGTTCAGAAAAAAGAAAGAAAGCAGTTACAGCTGAGCCTGAAACCTAGTTAGGTTAAAGTCAAAAAAAGGGTACCACTTGCTACGGGGGGGGGGGGGGGGGGAAAGAAATAAACAAGCAACCAGCCAACAAAAGACAAACAAACAAAAACAACT
Organism: Pelecanus crispus; assembly: GCF_030463565.1. Taxonomy (NCBI): domain Eukaryota; kingdom Metazoa; phylum Chordata; class Aves; order Pelecaniformes; family Pelecanidae; genus Pelecanus; species Pelecanus crispus. The sequence goes on along the minus strand of NC_134644.1, from coordinate 143,953,568 downwards.
CCAAAACATTTTATGATTAAAATTTACTCTAATATTTAAGGGCTTTTTCTGGTATTTTTTTTTTTTTGCACAGAAACCACCATTAGTGTTGATTGGTTTTTTTTTTTTTTGGGGGGGTGGGGGGGTATTAATCTTGTTCTTCAAAAGTTATCTGACTATTTAGACCTAATATCTTTCTGAACCGTGTTTGTATTAGGGGTTTATACCTACAGAGTATGCAATTGGTCAAATATCCAATTTAATATAAACCTTAACATAAATCAAATCTACCTAACAGTATTTTTTTTAGTTTTTCTTTCCTGTTCTCTGACTGCTGTCATCTCTGCTGGAATCTGAGACTGAAAAACAGACCAGCAGATATCATCAGAGAAATGTAGGGCAATCAGCAAGCTATCTCCTTCTGCATACTGTAAGGAAGTGCCCCTTAAATAAAAATTTTAAAAAACCCAAATCTGTGTGGCAGAGAAGACCAAAGTAAGGTGGTAGTGTCATTCTTCTTCTTTTAAGTCTGAGCACAGGGACCGAGTTGAGAAATAGGTAAATGGAAATACAGGCAGAGGAAAAAGCAGACATTAAGTGTAAATGGCCATTCACTGAAACAGAAGAAAAGCAGATGAAACCAGAAAAGTATCCCAAACCCACAAATTGTTCAGGAGTCCATGAAAAAGGTGAAGATTTATAGTTCAAGACTTGTCTTGGTATCATAAGGTTTTTCAAATTACTTGCACAAAGTTTATAGAGATTATTGGAAGTTAGAAGCAAAAGCAGAAGACAGCAGACTGATTAAACAGGATTATGCATATGTTGTTCTCTTGCTCTGTTGTCCTCTTCACTCTGTGGAGCAGGGAGAAGAAAAAAAAAGGCTTTGTAGGAAAACATGAACTGTATTTTTCTACAGTGCAAACCAACCATATCCAACATATACTTTTAAAGCTAACATCTTTATGGAGTATGAGTTAATGAATTTTCAGTGTTTTAGTAGCATTTCTGTACAATTTCTATAACAAAGAGACTTTGCCAAAATTATATAAATAAGAGTGTATGAAATTGCACTGTCAATGTAGCAAGGAAAGAAAACAAAAAGAGTTCAAGAACTTATCAAGGTGACAGCAGGTCAGAACTTTTTTTCTGCTAATAGAGAATCTATTTTCTGTAACTCCATGAAGAATTTGCGTGAGCTGTTCACTGCTAGATTTTTGTAATACATAATGAGTTTTGTTTTGCTGACTCTGTTGACTGAGCCCACTGCATAATTAGAAATTTTTTCTGCTGACTGAGTAGAAGAAAGTAGTATCTGGAATGACATAGAGCTCTAAAGCAAAAGTTTAATCTGTACTCATGCAGAGGCCAGCTACAAAACTGATGAAATTTATGGTTAGTAAGTGCTGGAGGTTTACAAACGCTGCCTTCATAATATGGTATGATCATCTTACCAAATCAAAGCTGCATCAAAGAGATACCAGGGGAAATCTTAAACTTTTTCTATTCCCCTTCAGCCTAGCAAGAAGATGTTGCTGAAATAGGCATCAGTGTACAGCAACCATCAACTTGTCAGTGTGAATCTGAGGAATTCTGACGTGGAAGTGAAGGTCTATTGCAGTAAATTACAGGTATGGGATGCAATGGCCTTTTGGAACTATGGTTGTTAGTAAAATTTCAATACAGTAAACAACAAAAGAGTAAATGGCGATGTAAGGTCCCACTGAAATTAAGCAAAAGCTTATACATGTGAGCATGCAAAAGTGCAAATGTACAGACAGCATGCTGAGCTCTGCTATATTTCCAAATAGTTTTCTACTCCATATCATCTCCTAAACCATAACAGGAAAAAGGGTTGAGAAAAAACTTTTTTTTCCCATGGGCTTTGCTTGGCCCTGACTTTACATAATCATATATTTATGTTCTTATGAAATTAATCCTTTAATTTGGACCAAGATGAGCAGATGGGGTTCATTGTTTCACTAAATGTGAGGAATATTACATCCTCCTAAAGAAGCAGCCTTCCGTAATGAAAAGATTTCATTTCAGTTAATTTCATGACGTATGCACAACAGAGAGTAGTCCTCAAAATTCTCATGGATATATATTTATATGTATTTTTAATTCTAAGATCACATTTAACTTCTGAAACTATCTAGAAAATAACTCCTGAACTATCTAGATCTTAGATAAACATACACTCATAGGGAATTTTCAAGGGCAGAGTACAGATGAAGATTCTTTCTTCGCTATGATAAGTCTTCCATTTCACCCTAAACTTGGCTCTATGCACACACTAGAGAGTGTTGTTAGTCACTGAATTGTACCTGAAGCTTGGTCTCTGTTCGCTGCTTAAAATAGAGTATTGATTTTACCATTCCCAATTCTGTTGCTCTTTGTTTACCACAACTGCCCTTTCTCTATCTTCTTCATTTACCTTTAGTTTGTTCTTTATTTCTCTTTTTCATATTCTATAGTTGTCACTCCCTTACCATAAAGATTTTTGAGCATAACAGCAATATCCTTTCTGGATACTAATAAAAGGTCAACATTTTTCTTCCTATTACTTCACCTGTTATGCAACTCTGAAGGAGTGGATAAACCTGATAATTCCATCTCACACATCCCAAGAATTTCCACCCAAAAAGCCAAATAATTCAGGGCATAAACAATTCTTTGAACTCTGGCTACATACACAGTTCAGTACTGCATACAACTTAGTAAATACTGTGAAAATGCTAACTGATTATGAGCATAGTCAAACATGTTGGTGAGGTAATGGTCACTAAATAATATCTAGACAAGAAAAATGTCCAGACTTGGAAGAAAAAGCCTCAAAGCCTCTTTTGACTCTTGTACATTCTTTGACCTTCATTTAGTGATATCTTGTTCTTCCACTCGATACCCAACATTTTGCAGATGCTAAAGCCAAAATTGCATTTCAAAGATAATTTTGTATTAGTATAAAAAACATTAATATCCAGTTAATATTTTGCTCATGATGTCTTAGCCCAGTACTCCCTAATACACACTGAGTGTTGTGGTTTAGCCCCAGCCAGCAACTAAGCACCACGCAGCCGCTCGCTCACTCCCCCTACCCCGATGAGATGGGGGAGAGAATCGGAGGAGTAAGAGTGAGAAACACTCCTGGGTTGAGATAAGAACAGTTTAATAATTGAAATAAAATAAAGTAAAATAATAATAATAACAACATAATAATAATAGTAATAATAATATACAAAGCAAGTGATGCACAATGCAATTGCTCACCACCCGACGACTGATACCCAGACAGTTCCCGAGCAGCGATTGCTGCTTCCCGGCCAATCCCCCCCAGTTTATATACTAAGCATGATGTCATATGGTATGGAATAGACCTTTGGTCAGTTTGGATCAACTATTCTGGCTGTGCCCCCTCCCAGCTTCTTGTGCACCTGGCAGAGCATGGGAAGCTGAAAAGTCCTTGACTAGCATAAGCAGTACTCAGCAACAACTAAAAACATCAGCATGTTATCAACATTCTTCTCCTACTAAATCTAAAACACAGCACTATGCCTGCTGCTAGGAAGAAAATTAACTCTATCCCTGCTGAAACCAGGACACTGAGTCTCCCTAAATGATGTGCAACTTAGTACCATTTACATTATACCATTACTTTGCTAATTATACAACTTGTCTAGACAGACCTTTAGGATTAATTGTGTAGATGGACAGGAGTATGAACTAGATGAATTCCTGGGAAATCATGCTTCCTAATTTTTCCTGAGGAATTTGAAGAAAGTGGAAATAGTTTTCGTCTAGCATTTAGAAACTTTGCATTTCAGCTTTATGCAGTCCTCAGTATTAACAATTAGAAGAAAAAAGGAACATATAAAGCCCAGATCCTCTGACCAGCAATACTTTCTTTGTGACATTTAGAAAACTTAGAGTAAACAGTGCTTCTCTCGGGAAACTCCATTTTTGTAAGATGAATCAGAAGAGGGAAGCAGACATGATGTCTGGCAGATAAAAGTTGAATCATGTTTGATGCTCAAGACCCAAAGAGGAGCTCATGGTATGCATACCTTGAGTTACATCCACAGGGGAATATTTTGAAACCATATGCCTGTGTGCTGAATGACTGGAGAGTTACCAATTGATGTACATTATTTTCTCTCCCAGTTCACAGAGCACATAAAACTAAACTAGTCTGATACACAGAAACGAAGAACAAACCTACTCATCTTCAAGAAGGAAACAATTGCCTTCATCTGCCTCATTGAACATAGTCAGCATGTTCCCTTCAAGTTTATAGATGCTGGTAAAGGACTGTTTAAACAGACCTATTCTGTGAACAGCAGGAGCTCTGAACATGTCTCCAGTTTTGCCTTCCCAAATGGTCATCCATCGCCTGGAATATAGATTAACTTGCAGTGTATTGTGTGTGTCACGCCTAACTTTAGATTTCCAGTTTTCAGGCATACTTTAGATTTCCAGGCTTTAGCCAAACTTTGCAAAAGCTTTCATGCTACATAAGCACAGTTTTTTGCAATAAAGTACAACAACCAAATGATGCAATGTATGACCTGATTTTTGTAGACAAAATGTCCATTTTGATTTCATTCTTTTTTTGTTGAAGCCACACTTGGTTAAGCACACAGAATACTTTAGCAAATGTCATAACTAAACTTTCAGAAAAGTAATATGAGGTTCAGATAAGAATGCATAGTTCTGCAGTTGCTTGTGAGCAATCTATGTCACATGCAGCATGGTTTTAATACTCCTTTTTGTCTTTTTGTCAATGAAAATTGAATAGCAGGGAATTGTTAATGGAGGAGTTTATTCTCTTCAAAATGTGTATAGATTTATACGAATAATTCCCATTTATTCATATGACAGTCCTCATGATTTCCTAAGGAAAGGTGTATTCTACTGTGAAATACAATTTATCTGAGACCTCAAGATACTCTAAAAGTGGCTAAGCACCAGGTTAGGGTTGCAAGTAAATAACCACACCATTGACTAGGCCCTGGCCTGAGGTTTACCTAAGAGAACAGAATATTAAAAGCTATTGGATATGACCTAAGAAGCTGCTGAACATGATAGATAACAGTGTGAGAAGCAGGCAACAGTTGTAGATAACACCATGAAGGAAGGTTGGATTTTATACATGGTTACCAGGGAGAAATGTGAGAAATGGCTGAACTTCACAGATATTTGGAGGGGAGTACTGGGGAATCTTTTGAGGGTACCTATACCTAGGTAGCCCTACCAGTTGCACCATATGAGGCTGAGATTACCTAAGTAAAGGTATCAGAAATACTAAATTTGGGTATGGGTATTGCAAAACTGGGACCAACAGAGAAAAAGCAATTGTATTGGGTAGTTTATTTGGGATGAGACTGGGGAAGAGACAAGGAGCCACAAACACCTTGAAAAGGAGGGTTGAGAAATGGGAAAATGGATAAGGTATGCCAGAGTTGTCAGGGTTGCCCATGAATATCTGCTGGGCAGCCCTGTGCTTGATCATGACATCTGGGAGAGGACAATAAACCAGACCTGTCATTCTGACCCCACTGGTAGAGTCACCCTGCTTTTGTGATCAGGAGGATGGGGGTGAGGGCAGGCAGGGCAGACAAAGGAATGTCCAGACAGTCAGAGAGAGGGACTGAGCAACTTGGTATTAATGGATCTATGCACGTTCCCAGCCTGGTGGCATCAGCAGCTATCTGCTGTGTCGTAACATGCAGTATAGATGCTTTCTAGAACTTTGGCAGCAAGGCATGAGCATGAGTCGATGAACAGGAATCCCAGGGTTAGCCAGCAGTAGGAGAGCTCCCAGCAGCGTGCCCTGCCCCCGCCCAGTACTGATACGACATGTCCTCTGCCTTTCTCAAAGGCTGGCATATGAAGGGACCTGCCACATGGGATGGATATAATTCTGTGACGTCTGCACAAGAGGTTAGCAGCCCTGAAATTCATCCATGAATGAGTCCGTAGGAATTAAGAAAGTGGAGAACAGGGAGGGAATGAAGGCTAAGGGTTATTTTTCACTTGAACAAAATGAGCTTCTAGAAAAACCAATATCAAAATTAGTTTAATTCAGTGTAGCACTTGAGTGAGTATTTATTTTGAAATTGGAACCTGGATTTAGCTAATGACATTTGCTGAGGTTTTATCAACCATTTTATTTTCCTTCTTACACACTGCCTATTGTGTTTTACATTTTCCCTTAAGGCTTGAGTTGTTATGCTTCTAAAGGAGGCAAACTGAATAAATAATCTATAACCATCTCCTTTTTTACATTTACATGATATTTTAAGACTGTTAAATGTCCAAAATGATAATTAAAATAAATCAAAATATTGTTTAAAATACTGTAAAGCACTATTTCCTGTGCAAATTCTGTGGGGGGGGGAACACATGTATGAATAAAGAAAGGAGTTCACATTCATTTTGTATAACCTACAGGTCTAGGGCTCAGGCACTTAAATCCTATTAATGTGACTTCAAGCTTCTTTGGTCCAAAACGTATATTTTTCAAAGCCTTCTTTGGTAGGCTGTAGGGAGTAGATCCTAAATGCACATACTTTCCTAAATTAGACCATAAGCAGTATTTAATACCCACTATATCTTTACAAAATCTTGTCTTGATGAGGCTATCCGTACATTTGCCAGCAAAGTTACCTAGGAACTTTACATTCTGCTGCTGGATGTACTTAAGGACTGTTGCCATCATGGCAGAGCTGAGGATTTTGTCAACTTTATTTCAGTTTATTAGCTGAGGTTCAAAACAAAGAGTTAGAAGTTGGCATAAGAACCTCATGGTTAAAAAGCTCCTCTTTCTCATGTGCCACCTGCTTCTCTGCCTGGCTGCCAGGCTGACCACTGACAACTTGCTCACCAAGGAGGCAAAACACATGGTGGATCACAGCACCAAAGTCTCAGCTGAGCTACAGGCCAACACAATTCCAGTGCTGCTGTCACCTCTAGCCTGCAAACCCCACCAGGCTATCTGGCGTACAGGAGGAGGGCAAGGAAGAGGAGGAAGACACCTTGGAAATAAGAGAGACTGAACTTAAAATGGAAAATTCTTTACTCTAGAGCTGTCTTTTCCTTTGGCACCAAGAATAAAGGCCTATCTCTGATCTCAAATGTCCTACAGACCTACCATACCCACATTACCCAAAGCAAGGAAGAATTTGAGTCATCTTTAAGAGAAAGCACTACTTATACTGAAACCCCAAACAACCCAGGCCAAGCTGGCTTATAGGAATGTGGACAGTTGTTCCAGACCAGACAAGTCCTCCCATGCAGAAGCCACAGTTGAATATGACCTCTCTGAGGGCCTCCCTCCACGCAGCCAGGACAGCCTGGCTGTGAACTGTGAAAGTGACAGCCTGCTCCTGACTGTAACCAGTAAGACTGAGATCATTGAGGCATTCCACAGAGAAAACACTACAGTCAGTCATGGCTAATTTAAAGCAGAAAGCTAAAGTGTGAGAGGGCCCTTTTCTGGATTCAGTTTCCAGACACAGCCAGATAAGAGGCTCTCTTCTGTCAAACCTTTTAAGACCATTCTCTGAGCTGTTGCTTAGGACATGTATTACTGAGATGAAACTGGAGATACTGACCAAATTGTAACATCTTTATTATTCTGTCAATTGTATTATCACCAGTTCAAATCATGAGTGATGTGCCTATGTACAAAATCATAGAATCATAGAACCATAGAATCATTTAGGTTGGAAAAGACCTTTAAGATCATCCAGTCCAACCATTAACCTAACACTACCAAGTCCACCATTAAACCAGTTAAGGCTAGAGTAATAATTAATTTCATGTTTCCTGGCTTGGTGACTGGATTATTTTTTAATGAAAGTAAAACTAGGAATCATTAAAGTTGGAAAGGATTTCTAAGATCATCAGTCCAACATCAACCCAACACCACCATGCCTACTAATCCAGGTCTCAAAGTGCCACATCTGCATATTTTTTGAACACAAAAACGCTTGAGAAAGCCCAACCCAGTTTCCTCTATTTTTTTCTGAACAAGTCAGATTTCTGTCAATAAATGACTGAGATGCCTCACTGAACTTCAATTCTCACTCAAAATTCTTCATTAATTACAATTCAAGAATTCATTGATAGACAAAGCTTTCAAGAGTCTGGGTCCTAGTTACTTAAAAGCTACAGCTTTTCTTAATTCCTATAGTAAAATGGAAGAACGAAGGTGAAGTCTTAGACCTATAACCACAACAGACTGCCTTTCTCTGAATCAAATTAGTGGAACTCATTTAGGCTATAAAAAAGACCAACCACAGATCTAGTTTAATTTTTTTATCTAGCCCCTACTACTTTGTAAATGTGGTACAGTATTTATAAATGGGAACAGTAGGTCAAACAAAAAGATAGAAAATGGTCCTCTAACTTGCAAACAACCTGGTCTTATTGAAGAGTCAAATACTGCATTCATGTAGACATGCAGGAAACACACGCATGCTCATTTCTAAGAATTTAAAATGCCACAAAAGTAAAGAAAGTTGGACTGAATTTCATGGACTATTTCAATGTCAAGTATTTCTTATTCTGTTCATATGCTGATATTCTATTTTTGACAAAACAACATATCCATTGCTATACAATTATTGCAGCAGTCTCAAGATGACAAAATTAAAGTATTCAAAAAATTTAGAGTATTGAGATAAGATAAATTATATTATTCCTAGCTGGCATATAATAAACCTCATGTCATTACTGAGTAAATCTGAAATGTTTTTCTAACTGTCTTCATAGCCTTTTCTGACATTCACAAGTACTGTAATTTGGAAGAGTTGTCTGTTTACTTAATATGCCAAGTGTAAATTACTGTTGATTGTTCCCTGGGACCATTCTACTTCCATCACATTCAAATAATACTATGATATTTTTTGTTTTGATATTTTTTCTTTTTCTTTTCCTCTTTCTTTTCCATTTTCTTTTAAAATTCTGATAGGAGAAAGAAATAGAGAAAAATGTTAAGGGAGACGAAAATCAGATCTTTTCTACTGCACACAGGAGCAGTAAAAAGCTTGCTTTACTGTTTTCAGCTTTCAGTTATGTACGAGGAGGTACTGGATACTTTGGTATGTTATGATCCCTCTGCCTTTAGAGTCAAAGAATATACTTAATAAACACCTGTCAAAGATGGTCTGGATAGAATCATAGAATCATTTTTTTTGGAAAAGACCTTTAAGATCATCGAGTCCAACTGTTAACCTCACACAGCCAAGTCCACCACTAAACCATGTCCCTAAGTACCACATCTACACACCTTTTAAATACCTCCAGGGATGGAGACTCAACCTGGGCAGACTGTTCCAGTGCTTGATGACCCTTTCAGTGAAGAAATTTTTCATAATATCCAATCTAAACCTCCCCTGATACAACTTGAAGTCATTTCCTCTTGTCCTATAGCTTGTTACTTGGGAGAAGAGACCAACATCCACCTCACTACAACCTCCTTTCAGGTAGTTGTAGAGAGCAATAAGGTCTCTCTCAAGCCTCCTTTTCTCCAGGCTGAACAACCCCAGTTCCCTCAGCCCCTCCTCATAAGACTTGTGCTCTAGACCCTTCACCAGCTTCATTGCCCTTCTAAACACGGGACTACACAAGATCTAGGTCAGAGCGGAAGAGCATATCTCTTGAAATCCCTACATTACAATGAAATCTATCTCTTGCAGAAGTCCAGTCAGAACTATAGTGCAAGATTGATTAGACCAAACTCACTGAATGTTTCATTTGTATAGACAAGCTCCATTTATTCAGCTATTTCATTTCCTAAGGATGATGCAACACCAACATGCAGAAAAATGTGATAAAGAAGCATGCACACAAACCAAAAAGGCATTCAGAAATCCTAGGTTTAGCAAGTTCTAGCTACTCATTACACAGTTTTAAACACTTAATCAGAAATAATAAATGTGGACAGTTGAGGATAGATGTTTGTAACTTCCCATCATTAGCCAGACAGCGCTCTTACTCTGGCAAAATTCTTCTGCTCAGGCTGCTGCTTCATGCAGAAGTGTAGGACCAAGCCAGCACTTGCCCATTGTGGAACAGGCAGGAGAAAACCGTTAAGCAGGTTCTTACCTACAAGTTCCAGATTCTGAATTTTTGCTGTAATTTCTGATTGAGATCTCAAATTTGTATTTACTCTGGGAAGAGTAAGGTCCTTCAGGATCTTAAATAACTTAACATAGGCCTCTTCCCAGACTACAGTAATGGAGAGTACACCTCATGATATTTGTCTGTGGAGCAACATGAACAGTAAAGTGAACTGCTTTCAGTGTGCACAGTAGCAAAATGGTAGTGACCTGATAAATAGTTCACAATGTGTTTGTCCTTGTCATGGTTTAGCCCCAGCCAACAACTAAGCACCACGCAGCCGCTTGCTCACTCCCCCTACCCTGATGGGATGCGGGAGGAGGAGTAAGAGTGAGAAACACTGCTGGGTTGAGATAAGAGCAGTTTAATAATTGAAATAAAGTAAAATAGTAATGATAACAATAACATAATAATAATAATAATAATAATAATAATAATAATAATAATAATAATAATATACAAAGCAAGTGATGCACAATGCAATTGCTCACCACCAGCCAACAGATACCCAGACAGTGCCCGCGCAGTGATCACTGCCCCCCAGCCAACTCCCCCCAGTTAATATACTGAGCATGACATCATGTGGTATGGAATAGCCCTTTGGTCAGTTTGGATCAACTCTTCTGGCTGTGCCCCCTCCCAGTTTCTTGTGCACCTGGCAGAGCATGGGAAGCTGAAAAGTCCTTGACTAGCATAAGCAGTACTTAGCAACAACTAAAACACCAGAGTGTTATCAACATTCTTCTCCTACTAAATCCAAAACACAGCACTGTGCCTGCTACTAGGAAGAAAATTAACTCTATCCCACCTGAAAACAGGACAGGCCTGTAGCTTACATGGCCAAACTGTAAGACCTGTTATTAATCCATCACCCTGACGGTAAAAAACCTAGGATGGCCCTGAAAGAAGCAGGGTGTCTCTGCTGCACCCTAGAAATCAGAACTGCTAGACCTAAAACAGTTTCTCTTGTTCTAGGCTTGGCCAGAGTTCTTACAAGCACCCCAAAATAAATCCGACCCTCCAAACTACTTGCACAGTACCTCTGGCTGAGATCTGGGAAAGTATACATCTAGGTCCCTCAACTAGATATTCATGTAATCATTACTCTGTTGTTTTATGTGTTAAATCATTTGTCTTGGTGTTTGGTGATAGATACATTCACTTTGAATTTTACATCTGTGACAAGATGATAATTTTTTTATTTTTAAATTTAAGCCTGTAAGGCATTCCTGTTTATTTGCTTTGTTATTCCAATGTGTACTTAAGCACTGATATATCTAGAAATGGTAATATGCATTTGCTACTTCTTCTACATACAACCTATTGCTAAAAAGCTAGAGCCTTAGTATATGGTTCCCTCAGAATAGTCCTATCCTACAGGTGTTGGAAAATGCATGTGTCTCTTATTTCCCTTCACAATGGATGGGAGAACTGAATAAAAGACTCAATTGCTAAGGGTAGCTCTCAGTTCTGTAACTTCAAGAAAGCTGGAAGTAAAGATGTGATTATATAAAGTTCAACTATAAAGATCGATTGATTTGACAATAATAAACTTCTATGGAAAGTAGAATAGCCTAAAATATGGGCTAATTTTTAGAGCCCCATTTATTAGAAAAAGAATCTAATGAAGCTCATCTAACCCCAGTTAGGAGACATAACACTAAATATAAACACTAAAGATAAACTTTTAATTTGGTGGTAATGAAAACCCAATTTAGTTTACTAGTTATTTTTTAAGATGTAATAAATTGTCTTCTGAGACTGTCTCAGCATGTAAAGATCAGAGGGTATTACATATCACTTCTCAATTTATGTTACTGTGTCTTATTTGAGCAAAATAATTTCTTTGTTGTAGTGAGTGACAATAAAATGCTATTTTCAAACTTCAGTTTTCTCTCTGTATTTTTCCAAGTGGCTTGTTTTCAACAGCTGATCATTTTTTTGCTAACTCCTTCGTTCATGCTTTTTTTTGTAGGTGTTTTCTCATATTGTTCTATATATCTGGTCTTTGTTTCTCTCTTCCATTCTGCCATACCTTAACTCTGCTAATTTGAAATCCTCTTATGCACAGAGTTTCATTTTCTACTCCTATTTCTTCCATCTTTTTTCTTATGTTACCTTTCTTTCTTATTTTATAGATTATAGAAACCTTTCTGCTTTCTAGTTATCCACATTTCTTTTATATATTTGGATTTAAATGGCTTTAACTCTAATTTTCTTCTTCCCTCATCACCTCCTCCTACTTCCCCATCCCAGCACATCTCTCTTCTTCTTCTTCTTCTTCTATCAAAATTACTTGAAGTGACTTAAAAGACTCATTATTGTAGACTCTTTTAATTCATTCATCTGACAGTTACTTGAGCTGAGCTTCAGCTAATAGATTTTCAAGTGTTTTGTTCACTGTGACTTAGAATTTCCCAAGTGGCTGAGAGACTATCATTCCCTTTGGGACAATGATCCACAGCATGATAAATGTCCATTATTTTCATGGTTGTCTTTAATTTCTTTCAATCTTCTGCTGATTTCCTATTACAATAAAGCAAAAGCTTTACAGAATTTTTCTGAGACCTTTTCTCTTGAAAGTCTGACTTTGCTCATACTTGCTAAGCATGCTCTTTCATTTAGTGTGCCTTGTGGGCAATATGATGTCCAAGTTCTAAGTTCAAACAATGATAGGACCTGACCACATGAAATAATTTTCCTTGAAATCAACAGTCTCTTAGTAGTGCAGTGCAGTCAGAGCTATGACTTTCACAGTGTCTTCCATCCAAAATTGACCCAGCATAATCCATGCTCTCTCTGTTTTCACCCCAGTGTCCCAGCCTCACAAGATCTATACACAGGTGCACTGACTTGCCTTGTAATTTTTTGTGCTTTGGCACTTCATCACATAATCCAAAATCATGATACTCCCAACTCCTGCACCCTTCCATGCTTTTCCTGTAATTCAGTAAGATTCCATGCACTAGAAGAGAAAATAATTTATTAATATGCCTAAGATTGGTGAGATGGAGACAACAGAGAACTCCGTGATAGCTGTGTATAATGTGCATTAATATGCCATTACTTCATGTGCTGGAGAAACAGACAGTAGTCAAGGGAAAATGTGTGACCATTCATGAAAATGGTGTCTGTACTTTGTATAAAGGGCAGCAAATGACACATGGCAAGGAAAAACAGTCTTCCACAGCTATGTGTCAAAAAACTCTAATAGCTTAATTGCTGAGCCAGAAATGTGCAAAAAGAGGTATGGATGGTGAAGGAAATTAACAGCTTTTCCTACCTCACATGTTCCTCTTTACACAGACTTCCATATTATAAGTCACTCAAGACTAGGATGTAGCCAATGCTTATGACTTCTCTCACTAGCCAAGTTACTATAAATTCCAGGCATTTAGAAACAGTAACAGTAATAACATCCACTGTGACAAAGTGTTTTGGAAAGAATGGGAAAAGAGATGAGCATGAATCCCAGCATATTACATGTACATCACATCTCCCTTGCAACTGCCAACAAAGATCTGATGAAATTAACACTGACTCTTAGAAATTATTCCATTAAAAATAAAATTAAAAGAAAAAAAATACTATAGTGATGAAATGCCCCCCCCCACCCAAATGAACAATTTCCTTTCAAAGAAAGGCCGATGGTGATCTTTTCTGTCCTCTCCTACTGCCACATTCACCAAAACAACTTCTGATGACTCAGGAGTATATCATTAAGGTTCAGAACAAAATATTTTCTGCTCTTTTCTAATAGGCCAGACATAAAATCTACCCATCACACACATTCATTTGGTCTACAAACTGCATGGACCAGAACAGCCTGTACAGACATAATGCTTGGCGTGCTTCATACAAAGAGTTACAAACCAAAATTTTACAACCTACCACTTTTTTCTCTGTACTAGAAACATATCTCCCACCTTTAACCTCACAGATCCATTTTTATATCTTCTAACTGCTGAATATTCCTATGGCAAGCAGACACCTATATAACACCGTTGACCCAAGCTACCCCATACAGCTGAAGTGAGATATCTTGGATTTTTTCAAGGACGTATTCTTATTTTCACTTTAACTATAAGTATGACTTTCAGGTAGAGGCAATCATTCCCATCATTTCTTGGTTTTGCTCAGGTCACCTCACAGCACAGTCACAGCTCTCACAAAATGCTTCAACTCATTTTATCATCTTTCAGAATATTTATCCAGGCCATGGTGATACAAGTGGAATGTCAGCAGATAATTCTGTGAGATGAGACCTATGCAGCAACAGAAATTCAGAATCTCCGAATTTCTAGGTGTTGAGACTTTTGATAATGAAAACTTTAGAATAATCCAGACTAAAAACAGGACTATAAGTGATAAAATATATCACTGTCCCCATCTTCTCCCATAAGGCAGATTGGTTTTGTAATGAAATAAGGGTTTGGAGTATAATAATAAGGAGAGTAAAGATGAAGTAAGTATTCTCCTAAAAATAAGGAGTCCTGTAAATGCTTGATTAGACTGAAATTTTGCCTTTTTTTTTTTTTTTTTTTTTTTTTTTATTGTAAGCTCCTGAGAAAGAAATCTTATTCCTATAACTCAATCTATTCCTAACACACAAAGAAATTGTCATGTTTCCCTGATCAGGAATTGTCGGAAGGATACAAAAAGTCCTTTCATTGCAATTCTGCCTTCGTCAGGATGGTCTGTAGGTATGAGACATGGGCTTTAGAGATGGGATTGTATTTACGGTGTTGTCTAAATCCATTAGCAACACCCACCAGCAGAGGGCAAACCCAACCTGACAGGGTAATTTTGACTAATGCCAATTGACTGTGATTCATTAATCAACTTGTGATGCAGTTTTTCCTTCGTATTCTTTCTACTTCACCAAAGGCACATCTTCTAGCACTACTTCAAGCACCCCTTCCTTCACATTCCTTTATGAACTTCAAATTTAGGAAAAAAAATATATTTTTCAAGGCAAGGTCTACCCATATGGGCAATTACTTATTTTTTCAATATTTAAAATAGATTGGTCCTTTCTTAGTGATCTTTTGAATCTTATGCAATTGGGAGAGATAATACTATTTATCTGAGCTTTGACGTACTTTTTAATATTTACTACACACGTTTCTCTCATCACCCTGTTTATTCTTCTCAACTTTATTCTTTAATCTTTCTTTCCATATCAGATGACTATACCTCCCACACTCAAATGCCTCTGATGATAGTTTCTTTTTCAATTTCTTTAAACCCATCTTGACACTTATTCAATCCACTTACACTTATTACTTGATGACACACATGTTTTTCTAGCTGTACATTAACTGGAAGTTTTTAATTTCTTTTCTGGCATGAATACATACAATTTATTTTAACTCATCAACTAGTCCCTGCATTCCCTTTTTAATTCAGTCTGTTTAAACAGTATATAGGGGGAACTAAAGAAATCCTGAAAGTCTGGGATGAAATCAAATATGACAAATGGAGGAAGGGAAAGCACAATATTATGCTTGGTGCAAATCAGATCAAAGTCAAATATTATTTATTGTCTAATTTCCCCTTGTACACATTGTGCCAGGAAGGAACAGTGTGTTGTATCAACAAATCTACAGATTAATTTATTCCTGAGACTAGATGTGACCCTGTTTATTTCAAGGTAGTTTAAATGTTCTCTTTTGCCTAATGATAACTAATCTCTAGAGGTTCAGCTTCAGCCAATCATTCTTAGCCTGATCAATCTCCCCCTAACTTTCCAATGGTATTTTCTGAGAAGACCTTTCTTTTTTCATTTAAGACAAACATGGAGAAAAAGATTTTATTTGCAGAATCTGTGATATGGGCAGAATCCTCATGCATACTCCTCCCTAAAAAATCTGTTTATGGCATAAGATACTTTATTTCAACATCATTTTTTGGACTAGAAAGCATACAGTACCCCTGGAGTATGTTATTGAGAATATATTTGAAGGAGGCAGGTTTCACTTTCATGAAATCACCACTCAGTGGGACCATTACTAACATGCATAATTTTCAGGTTTACTTAAAAGTTCCACAAATTGATGTTCTACGGGTGAATGGTTCTAACAACTACTTTATGGACCAACAACTACTGTCAGCTCTGCCAATAACTGCAGTCTACCAGCAGTAGTTCATGAGTTCACACTCAGAATGGCTTTCTGAATCAGGAACAATTTATTGCTGTTCCTAACTATTGATTATTGATACAGTCATGAAGCTTTGAAGAAAACAAAAAAAATCAGTGTTGAGCAAAAAAAGTTTGAAGTCTTCCAGTTTTAAAACTTGCATTAATTTGACCACTGTAGAAAAATAATTTAGAGATATTATACCACCTTGATTGATGGCAGACTGTGAAGTTCTGTAGGAGGACTCTATCTGCACTTAGCAAACAGGCTGCCACATGCCATGCAGCTCAGAGAATGTGGCAGTGTAGGATGGTTGTGGAAGAGATGTGTTACAATACTTGCTACTATCTAGTTTCAAGCAGCAAGTGCATTATACTGGACTCATTACTGCTGAGATGCTTTGCTGTGTCCATACCGTGTAATTTATAATCATCAGTATTAACATTTCTGTGATGAGGTAATATCACAAGGACACAGACACACAAGCTGTGAGTCAAAGAGCACCACCTACACAGAGCTAACACCTTTTACAAAACAATAAATATTTCTCTTTTTTTAATGTTAAACCCTGAAAAGCAGACTGGAAATATTCCAGTACCTTCATCAACAAACTGAGGATAACCAAGACTTCACTTTCTTCCATGTCTCTGTAGTAAAACCTTAAACTTCATGTCTATGGCATGTCAAAGAACTGTCTTATGCCAGCCTAAGAGCAGAGGTTCAAAGGAGCTTCCCTATATCCTAAACTTCACTGACTTTCTAAAAGCTACTTAAGGTTGATGTGCTTTGGATGCTAGTTGAAGTGTTTGCTGTGAGGCATAAGCCCTCATAACAAGTCTTACCTAATAACTCTTTAAAATTCTTTGCAGTCTCACAACAGATCTCTAGACTGATTCTTTGGCCCCTATCTATCCTGAATGAAAGAGGTCCTCTGTACTGTTGCTTGAGCACGTACAGGAAAAAAACTCAGCAAAATAGAGTTCTTTAAAGAATATTTTCCCACTCTTTCACCAACTATAGATGAAAGGTCACACACTAGGCACAGGACCATATTTCTGCCTTAAGGTAAACACTTTTCAAGCATTCAAGGCAAGCACACAGGTCAGATTTATAGAAGTCTGTTTGGAGGCCACAGGAGATCTGAGCCACTTTACTGTCTGTGGAATATATCTATGACAGGTAGAGATTGAGACAACCTGAAGAACTACTTTTTAACTTACTTAAATTGTATTGAAAAATTATTTAAAAAAAAAAAATCCATCTGGGTGAGGTTATGGACATTTTAAGCAGAGAAGAAATGACGGTGCTTGGGAAAAAATGAGACCAGTAATTCAGCATGTGCCAAAGAAAAGCATAATAAAATCCAAAATGAAGAAAATCTGAGACAGAAAAACAAACAAATGAAAAAAAAACCAAACAAACAAACCTTTAAAGAAATGCTTTGGCATGGATCACTGTCAGCAAAACAACAACAACATTGAAGAACAAGTAACCTCTCTTTTCATGTACAGGGTAAGTTATTCAATCAAAGGCATCTGAGCAAGACAATAGTGCTGCACAGACCAGACAGAAAAGGAAAATAAAACAAAAGAAAACAAAAGTTATCCAAGAGAAAGACAAAGCTTTTACAGGTAATAGAGATTGGTGCTGGTGGCAGTAGCTTCAGCCATTATGGAAGAAGCACTATCCTCTGCCAGGCAGAATTACACAATTTCTTATGGATGGGAACACTGAGGAACTGGAAGTTAATTTAACTATTATTGCCTGAAAAAACATTAAAATAATTGAGAATTATGGGAGTCTGTTCTGCAATATTAAGTTGGGATCCTGAGAGCAAATATCCAGTCAACTTAATCAGGTACAAAAATAACAAGGGAAATTCTAATAAATAGTGATAAATATAGTCATTACTAAAAATAGAATTTCTGTAGTGTTGGTCTCTCTGTACCAGCCAAAGATGGATCTAGAGGAGACATCTCTACACATCAGCAGAGAGGAGACACTTCAATTTAAGCAGTGACTGTAGGACATTGGCTGGAGTTATTTTCATTAAAGCTGGTAATTTCTAAACAAGCCAAATAATGTTCTCATCAACATCTGCCTTTTCTTTGAGATTTCCTAAAGAGGTGAAGAGCAGATAACTCATTTTTAATATGAACACTGAGTTGGTAGCTGGACCTTGTATGTCTACAAAAAAGGAGGGAGAAGGCCTTATGATAAGAATTAATCTTACTTAAAAAGTAATAAACAGGTAACTCATTAGATCTTAAGGATAAATTTATGAGATCCAATTTAAGTGACATTTATTTAAAAAAAGACCCAATTGTATAGCCTTGCCACAGTCCACATTGTCGTGGTTTAGCCCCAGCCAGCAACTAAGCACCACGCAGCCGCTCGCTCACTCCCCCTACCCCGATGGGATGGGGGAGAGAATTGGAGGAGTAAGAGTGAGAAACACTCCTGGGCTGAGATAAGAACAGTTTAATAATTGAAATAAAGTAAAATAGTAATGCTAATAGTAACAGTATAATAATGATAATAATAATAATGATACACGAAGCAAGTGATGCACAATGCAATTGCTCACCACCCGCCGACCGATACCCAGACAGTTCCCGAGCAGCGATCGCTGCTCCCCGGCCAACCCCCCCCAGTTTATATACTGAGCATGACGTCATATGGTATGGAATAGCCCTTTGGTCAGTTTGGATCAACTATTCTGGCTGTGCCCCCTCCCAGTTTCTTGTGCGCCTGGCAGAGCATGGGAAGCTGGAAAAGTCCTTGACTAGCATAAGCAGTACTCAGCAACAACTACAAACATCAGCCTGTTATCAACATTCTTCTCCTACTAAATCCAAAACACAGCACTATGCCTGCTGTTAGGAAGAAAATTAACTCTATCCCAGCCGAAACCAGGACAGTATCCACCCCTTATTCTATACCATCTACGTCATGCACAGGCCCTCCCCTTTCCAATGTGTTCCAATTAATCACCACCCCTTTCCCTATCTTGATATACACACAGATATCATTCCCTTCGTCTGTGGCCCATCCCTCTAAAATGTCCATTGAGTTCATTTAGCCCATGACTTTGGGTTCCATCTGTCATCACAGTCTTTCAGAGCAGGACAGGTGGTGTGCAGTGTTGGACTGTTGCATGCTGAAGTCAGTTCTCATTCCAACATGGTTTCATCAAAGTTCATTTTCCTTAGGCTGGGCAATTCTTACTGCAATACCATTGATGCGGCATATAGCAATCATAATATATAGTATTATATACTTAATATTAACCTACTATATTATTATATTAACATGCAGTTAAGAGATAACATATAGTTAAGAGATAACATACAGTATTATAAAGCAATTAATATTATACAATTCAGTTCATTGGCTATTTTCACCCAAAATCAAATTCCCTTGAGGTATACATTGGGCTTCCCCATCCTTTCGCATCACCCACCAAGTGCACCCAGGTCCTTGAGCAAAAGCAATCCCACGAATGGGTTTGCCTTTGCCAGAGGGGGAAGTAACCCAGACTGTCTTCCCCAGCATATTTTTCATGTGCACTACAGGAACTTTATCTCCTTCTACAGTACGTAAAAGTTTTGATTGGGCAGGGCCAGCTCGATTGGCAGATCCCCTGGTGTTGACTAACCAGGTGGCTTTTGCTAAATGCGTATCCCAATGTTTAAACGTCCCACCACCCATTGCTCTCAGGGTAGTCTTTAACAATCCATTGTATCGCTCAATTTTCCCGGAGGCTGGTGCATGGTAAGGGATGTGATACACCCACTCAATGCCGTGCTCTTTGGCCCAGGTGTCTATGAGGTTGTTTCGGAAATGAGTCCCGTTGTCTGACTCAATTCTTTCTGGGGTGCCATGTCGCCACAGGACTTGCTTTTCAAGGCCCAGGATGGTGTTCCGGGCAGTGGCATGGGGCACGGGATATGTTTCCAGCCATCCAGTGGTTGCTTCCACCATGGTGAGCACATAGCGCTTGCCCTGGCGGGTCTGTGGGAGCGTGATGTAATCAATCTGCCAGGCCTCCCCATATTTATATTTTAGCCATCGTTCACTATACCCAAGGGGCTTGAACTGCTTGGCTTGCTTGATTGCAGCGCATGTTTCACACTCATGAATAACCTGTGCAATACTGTCCATAGTTAAGTCCACCCCTCGATCACGAGCCCATTTATACGTTGCATCCCTTCCTTGATGGCCTGAGGCATCATGGGCCCACCGAGCTATAAATAATTCACCCTTATGTTGCCAGTCCAAATCCACCTGAGCCACTTCAATCTTAGCAGCCTGATCTACTTGCTGGTTGTTTTGATGTTCTTCAGTGGCCCGACTCTTAGGTACATGAGCATCTACATGACGAACTTTTACAACCAGGTTCTCTACCCGGGCAGCAATATCTTGCCACAATGCGGCAGCCCAGATTGGTTTGCCTCTGCGCTGCCAGTTGCTCTGCTTCCATTGCTGCAGCCACCCCCACAGGGCATTTGCCACCATCCATGAGTCAGTATAGAGATAAAGGACTGGCCACTTTTCTCTTTCAGCAATATCTAAAGCCAGCTGGATGGCTTTCACCTCTGCAAACTGACTCGACTCCCCTTCTCCTTCAGCAGTTTCTGCGACTTGTCGTATAGGACTCCATACAGCAGCTTTCCACCTCCGATGCTTTCCCACAAGACGACAGGACCCATCAGTGAACAGGGCATATTGCTTTTCATTTTCTGGCAATTTATTATACAGTGGGGCCTCTTCAGCATGTGTCACCTCCTCCTCTGGTGATATTCTAAGGTTTTTTCCTTCTGGCCAGTCCATGATCACTTCCAAGATTCCTGGGCGACTGGGGTTTCCTATTCGAGCCCGTTGTGTGATCAATGCAACCCACTTACTCCATGTAGCATCAGTTGCATGATGTGTAGAGGGGACCCTCCCTTTGAACATCCAGCCCAACACCGGCAGTCGGGGTGCCAGCAGGAGCTGTGCTTCAGTACCAACCACTTCTGAAGCAGCTCGAACCCCTTCATATGCTGCCAGTATCTCCTTCTCAGTTGGAGTGTAGCGGGCTTCGGATCCTCTGTATCCCCGACTCCAAAACCCTAGGGGTCGACCTCGAGTCTCCCCTGGTGCTTTCTGCCAGAGGCTCCAGGTAGGGCCATTCTCCCCGGCTGCGGTGTAGAGCACATTTTTAATATCCTGCCCTGCCTGGACTGGCCCAAGGGCTACTGCATGAACTATCTCACGTTTAATTTGTTCAAAGGCTTGTTGTTGCTCAGGGCCCCATTTGAATTCGTTCTTCTTCCGGGTCACTTGATAGAGAGGGCTTACGATCTGGCTGTAATTTGGAATATGCATTCTCCAAAAACCCACAACGCCTAAGAAAGCTTGTGTTTCCTTTTTGCTAGTTGGTGGGGACATAGCTGTTATTTTGTTGATCACATCCATTGGGATCTGACGACGTCCATCTTGCCATTTTATTCCTAAAAACTGGATCTCCTGTGCAGGCCCCTTGACCTTACTCTGTTTTATGGCAAAACCAGCCTTCAGAAGGATTTGGACTATTTTCTTTCCCTTCTCAAAAACTTCTTCTGCTGTATTGCCCCACAGAATGATGTCATCAATGTACTGCAGATGTTCTGGAGCTTCACCCTGTTCCAGTGCCGTCTGGATCAGTCCATGGCAAATGGTGGGGCTGTGCTTCCACCCCTGGGGCAGTCGGTTCCAGGTGTACTGAACACCCCTCCAGGTAAAAGCAAACTGGGGTCTGCACTCTGCTGCCAAAGGGATGGAGAAAAATGCATTAGCAATATCAATTGTGGCATACCACTTAGCTGCCTTTGACTCCAGTTCATATTGAAGTTCTAGCATGTCTGGCACGGCAGCACTCAGCGGCGGTGTAACTTCGTTCAGGCCACGATAGTCCACTGTTAGTCTCCACTCCCCATTAGACTTTCGCACTGGCCATATGGGACTGTTAAAGGGTGAGCGAGTCTTGCTGATCACTCCCTGGCTCTCCAGTCGACGAATCAGGTTATGGATGGGAATCAGGGAGTCTCGGTTGGTGCGATATTGCCGCCTGTGCACAGTTGTGGTAGCAATCGGCACCTGTTGTTCCTCAACCTTCAGCAACCCTACAATTGAAGGGTCCTCTGAGAGACCGGGCAAGGTGGACAACTGTTTAATTTCCTCTGTCTCCAAAGCAGCTATACCAAAAGCCCACCGGTACCCTTTTGGGTCCTTGAAATACCCTCTCCTGAGGTAGTCTATGCCAAGGATGCACGGAGCATCTGGGCCAGTCACAATGGGGTGCTTTTGCCACTCATTCCCAGTTAGGCTCACTTCAGCTTCCAGTACAGTGAGCTGTTGGGATCCCCCTGTCACTCCAGAAATACAAATGGGTTCTGCCCCTCTATAGTTTGATGGCATTAGCGTGCACTGTGCACCAGTGTCCACTAGAGCCTTATACTCCTGTGGGTCTGACGTTCCAGGCCATCGAATCCACACAGTCCAGTAAACCCGGTTGTCCCTTTCCTCCACCTGGCTGGAGGCAGGGCCCCTCTAACACTGGTCACAGTATTCGTTGTTCACTTCCTGTAAATGTGAATCAAAAGTTCCCTGATCAAGGTCGGAAGTAAAATTAGCCCTTTTACTCTGTCTCGGGAACTGCTCACTGGAAACTGGAGCTGCAATTTTCCTGGGAGAACCGCCTTTTCTAATAGTTTTTCCTTGCAATTCACGCACCCGTGCCTCTAAGGTTGAGGTGGGTTTTCCATCCCACTTTCTCATGTCCTCTCCATAATCACGCAGGTAAAACCACAGGGTGCCCCGTGGTGTGTATCCTCTATATCCTCTCTCTTGAGCATAGGGACGTTGACTCCTAATGGCTGAGACACTGGTCCGTGCAGGTGGGGAGTAGGACAGATCCTCTCTGAGTTGTTGGAACTCTTGGCATATTTTTTCAGACAGTTTTTCCACAGCCGAGACACAGGCCCGTAGGGAGGAAGAGAGCTTTTCTTCGTAGTCCCGGAGTTGTCTAGCCACTTCATCCACCGTTGGTGCCTCGTCGTCTTTCCAGGCTAGTATTGCCAACGAGTTGGAATACGATGCTGGTGCGCTCCGTACCACCTTCCGCCACATGGATTGTGTGCACCTGACTTCATCTGGGTCTTTGGTTAACCGCTCATCATTCAGGTCACTGTAAATCACCTCCAGCACGCCTAATTCCCTCAGGTACTGGATACCTTTCTCTACGGTGGTCCATTTGCTTGGGCGGTATAAAACATCCTCCTTGAAGGGATACCTTTCCTTCACGCTTGACAGGAGTCGCCTCCAGAGGCTGAGTGGTTTTGCCCCTTTTCCAATTGCTTTGTCAATGCCCCCTTCCCTGGAAAGGGATCCCAGCTGCTTGGCTTCCCTATCCTCTAAATCCAGGCTACTGGCCCCGTTATCCCAGCATCGGAGCAGCCAGGTGATGATGGGCTCGCCTGGATGACGACCAAAATCTTTTCGCATATCTCGCAGCTCACTCAGGGATAGGGATCGGGTGGTCACCATCTCATTTATGGGTTCTTCCTCCTCTGGTTCTCGTGATGGCCCTGGTTCATCTTCATCCCTTACTAAACGAACTGATTTCCTCGTGTATTTTTTCTTCTGTATAGGGGCAACTGATACCGGCGCAGGTTGGTTCTCTGGTTTAGCCACAGTGTCTGTCACTGGGGTTTGAGTAGCCGCAGTGCTCATGGCTGTGGCTGGAGTAGCCACAGTGCCTGGGGCAGGGGTTTGAGTAGCTGCAAGGCCTGTAGTGGGGGTTGGAGTAGCCACAGGGCCTGTAGTGGGGGTTGGAGTAGCCACAGTGCTTGTTGTTTTGTCATCAGATCCAGAGACCTTCTCTTTCTTTTGAGGGTACTGATTAGCGTTGACCACGGCTCGATAGGCATGGGCCAGTCCCCAGCATGTTGCAATGATTTGTGTCTCTCTGGAGCTACCAGGGTGACAACATACTTCTTCCAAATACTTTACTAATTCTTCAGGATTCTGCACTTGTTCAGGGGTGAAGTTCCAAAACACTGGAGGTCCCCACTGCCCTAGGTACTTGCGCATACGATCCCACACACCCTGCCACTCATAACTCTCCAGCCTTGGGGTAGATCTCTGGATGGTATTTTTAAACTGCTTACTGACCTTTATCAAAATGGAAACAACATTCCCAAGAATTATCAATAGAAGTATCTTAACTGCCCAGGGGTGTTCAAGATACAGGAAAGTTGTTGTAATGAAGGAGGAAACATCATAGAAGAAAGCAGCAAAGGTGCCATTCTGTATTTCCTCCACAACAAGCCTCTCAGAGTAAGAAGTATAATTGCTAACTCTCTCTATGAGGTAGTACCCGAAGTACAGTAGTGAATTCTGTATGAAACCCAAATACCAAAGAATGCTCAAGGTCAGGGTTTTGATAAGGAGCCTCCCAAGCAAAAGATCATGAATCACTGCAGAGCATAGCACACTACACAAACTGACAGCAAGATTTAACGCGTGCTGCAAAAAAAAAGAACATGGTGCAGATCAGATGAACTAATATCGTGACCGGCAACTGTTAACAGACTCCTTAATACACTCTGATTAATCTGTTGTTATCTCAAGCCCCACGTTGGGCGCCAAAAAAGGACTGTCGTGGTTTAGCCCCAGCCAGCAACTAAGCACCACGCAGCCGCTCGCTCACTCCCCCTACCCCGATGGGATGGGGGAGAGAATTGGAGGAGTAAGAGTGAGAAACACTCCTGGGCTGAGATAAGAACAGTTTAATAATTGAAATAAAGTAAAATAGTAATGCTAATAGTAACAGTATAATAATGATAATAATAATAATGATACACGAAGCAAGTGATGCACAATGCAATTGCTCACCACCCGCCGACCGATACCCAGACAGTTCCCGAGCAGCGATCGCTGCTCCCCGGCCAACCCCCCCCAGTTTATATACTGAGCATGACGTCATATGGTATGGAATAGCCCTTTGGTCAGTTTGGATCAACTATTCTGGCTGTGCCCCCTCCCAGTTTCTTGTGCGCCTGGCAGAGCATGGGAAGCTGGAAAAGTCCTTGACTAGCATAAGCAGTACTCAGCAACAACTACAAACATCAGCCTGTTATCAACATTCTTCTCCTACTAAATCCAAAACACAGCACTATGCCTGCTGTTAGGAAGAAAATTAACTCTATCCCAGCCGAAACCAGGACAGTATCCACCCCTTATTCTATACCATCTACGTCATGCACAGGCCCTCCCCTTTCCAATGTGTTCCAATTAATCACCACCCCTTTCCCTATCTTGATATACACACAGATATCATTCCCTTCGTCTGTGGCCCATCCCTCTAAAATGTCCATTGAGTTCATTTAGCCCATGACTTTGGGTTCCATCTGTCATCACAGTCTTTCAGAGCAGGACAGGTGGTGTGCAGTGTTGGACTGTTGCATGCTGAAGTCAGTTCTCATTCCAACATGGTTTCATCAAAGTTCATTTTCCTTAGGCTGGGCAATTCTTACTGCAATACCATTGATGCGGCATATAGCAATCATAATATATAGTATTATATACTTAATATTAACCTACTATATTATTATATTAACATGCAGTTAAGAGATAACATATAGTTAAGAGATAACATACAGTATTATAAAGCAATTAATATTATACAATTCAGTTCATTGGCTATTTTCACCCAAAATCAAATTCCCTTGAGGTATACATTGGGCTTCCCCATCCTTTCGCATCACCCACCAAGTGCACCCAGGTCCTTGAGCAAAAGCAATCCCACGAATGGGTTTGCCTTTGCCAGAGGGGGAAGTAACCCAGACTGTCTTCCCCAGCATATTTTTCATGTGCACTACAGGAACTTTATCTCCTTCTACAGTACGTAAAAGTTTTGATTGGGCAGGGCCAGCTCGATTGGCAGATCCCCTGGTGTTGACTAACCAGGTGGCTTTTGCTAAATGCGTATCCCAATGTTTAAACGTCCCACCACCCATTGCTCTCAGGGTAGTCTTTAACAATCCATTGTATCGCTCAATTTTCCCGGAGGCTGGTGCATGGTAAGGGATGTGATACACCCACTCAATGCCGTGCTCTTTGGCCCAGGTGTCTATGAGGTTGTTTCGGAAATGAGTCCCGTTGTCTGACTCAATTCTTTCTGGGGTGCCATGTCGCCACAGGACTTGCTTTTCAAGGCCCAGGATGGTGTTCCGGGCAGTGGCATGGGGCACGGGATATGTTTCCAGCCATCCAGTGGTTGCTTCCACCATGGTGAGCACATAGCGCTTGCCCTGGCGGGTCTGTGGGAGCGTGATGTAATCAATCTGCCAGGCCTCCCCATATTTATATTTTAGCCATCGTTCACTATACCCAAGGGGCTTGAACTGCTTGGCTTGCTTGATTGCAGCGCATGTTTCACACTCATGAATAACCTGTGCAATACTGTCCATAGTTAAGTCCACCCCTCGATCACGAGCCCATTTATACGTTGCATCCCTTCCTTGATGGCCTGAGGCATCATGGGCCCACCGAGCTATAAATAATTCACCCTTATGTTGCCAGTCCAAATCCACCTGAGCCACTTCAATCTTAGCAGCCTGATCTACTTGCTGGTTGTTTTGATGTTCTTCAGTGGCCCGACTCTTAGGTACATGAGCATCTACATGACGAACTTTTACAACCAGGTTCTCTACCCGGGCAGCAATATCTTGCCACAATGCGGCAGCCCAGATTGGTTTGCCTCTGCGCTGCCAGTTGCTCTGCTTCCATTGCTGCAGCCACCCCCACAGGGCATTTGCCACCATCCATGAGTCAGTATAGAGATAAAGGACTGGCCACTTTTCTCTTTCAGCAATATCTAAAGCCAGCTGGATGGCTTTCACCTCTGCAAACTGACTCGACTCCCCTTCTCCTTCAGCAGTTTCTGCGACTTGTCGTATAGGACTCCATACAGCAGCTTTCCACCTCCGATGCTTTCCCACAAGACGACAGGACCCATCAGTGAACAGGGCATATTGCTTTTCATTTTCTGGCAATTTATTATACAGTGGGGCCTCTTCAGCATGTGTCACCTCCTCCTCTGGTGATATTCTAAGGTTTTTTCCTTCTGGCCAGTCCATGATCACTTCCAAGATTCCTGGGCGACTGGGGTTTCCTATTCGAGCCCGTTGTGTGATCAATGCAACCCACTTACTCCATGTAGCATCAGTTGCATGATGTGTAGAGGGGACCCTCCCTTTGAACATCCAGCCCAACACCGGCAGTCGGGGTGCCAGCAGGAGCTGTGCTTCAGTACCAACCACTTCTGAAGCAGCTCGAACCCCTTCATATGCTGCCAGTATCTCCTTCTCAGTTGGAGTGTAGCGGGCTTCGGATCCTCTGTATCCCCGACTCCAAAACCCTAGGGGTCGACCTCGAGTCTCCCCTGGTGCTTTCTGCCAGAGGCTCCAGGTAGGGCCATTCTCCCCGGCTGCGGTGTAGAGCACATTTTTAATATCCTGCCCTGCCTGGACTGGCCCAAGGGCTACTGCATGAACTATCTCACGTTTAATTTGTTCAAAGGCTTGTTGTTGCTCAGGGCCCCATTTGAATTCGTTCTTCTTCCGGGTCACTTGATAGAGAGGGCTTACGATCTGGCTGTAATTTGGAATATGCATTCTCCAAAAACCCACAACGCCTAAGAAAGCTTGTGTTTCCTTTTTGCTAGTTGGTGGGGACATAGCTGTTATTTTGTTGATCACATCCATTGGGATCTGACGACGTCCATCTTGCCATTTTATTCCTAAAAACTGGATCTCCTGTGCAGGCCCCTTGACCTTACTCTGTTTTATGGCAAAACCAGCCTTCAGAAGGATTTGGACTATTTTCTTTCCCTTCTCAAAAACTTCTTCTGCTGTATTGCCCCACAGAATGATGTCATCAATGTACTGCAGATGTTCTGGAGCTTCACCCTGTTCCAGTGCCGTCTGGATCAGTCCATGGCAAATGGTGGGGCTGTGCTTCCACCCCTGGGGCAGTCGGTTCCAGGTGTACTGAACACCCCTCCAGGTAAAAGCAAACTGGGGTCTGCACTCTGCTGCCAAAGGGATGGAGAAAAATGCATTAGCAATATCAATTGTGGCATACCACTTAGCTGCCTTTGACTCCAGTTCATATTGAAGTTCTAGCATGTCTGGCACGGCAGCACTCAGCGGCGGTGTAACTTCGTTCAGGCCACGATAGTCCACTGTTAGTCTCCACTCCCCATTAGACTTTCGCACTGGCCATATGGGACTGTTAAAGGGTGAGCGAGTCTTGCTGATCACTCCCTGGCTCTCCAGTCGACGAATCAGGTTATGGATGGGAATCAGGGAGTCTCGGTTGGTGCGATATTGCCGCCTGTGCACAGTTGTGGTAGCAATCGGCACCTGTTGTTCCTCAACCTTCAGCAACCCTACAATTGAAGGGTCCTCTGAGAGACCGGGCAAGGTGGACAACTGTTTAATTTCCTCTGTCTCCAAAGCAGCTATACCAAAAGCCCACCGGTACCCTTTTGGGTCCTTGAAATACCCTCTCCTGAGGTAGTCTATGCCAAGGATGCACGGAGCATCTGGGCCAGTCACAATGGGGTGCTTTTGCCACTCATTCCCAGTTAGGCTCACTTCAGCTTCCAGTACAGTTAGCTGTTGGGATCCCCCTGTCACTCCAGAAATACAAATGGGTTCTGCCCCTCTATAGTTTGATGGCATTAGCGTGCACTGTGCACCAGTGTCCACTAGAGCCTTATACTCCTGTGGGTCTGACGTTCCAGGCCATCGAATCCACACAGTCCAGTAAACCCGGTTGTCCCTTTCCTCCACCTGGCTGGAGGCAGGGCCCCTCTAACACTGGTCACAGTATTCGTTGTTCACTTCCTGTAAATGTGAATCAAAAGTTCCCTGATCAAGGTCGGAAGTAAAATTAGCCCTTTTACTCTGTCTCGGGAACTGCTCACTGGAAACTGGAGCTGCAATTTTCCTGGGAGAACCGCCTTTTCTAATAGTTTTTCCTTGCAATTCACGCACCCGTGCCTCTAAGGTTGAGGTGGGTTTTCCATCCCACTTTCTCATGTCCTCTCCATAATCACGCAGGTAAAACCACAGGGTGCCCCGTGGTGTGTATCCTCTATATCCTCTCTCTTGAGCATAGGGACGTTGACTCCTAATGGCTGAGACACTGGTCCGTGCAGGTGGGGAGTAGGACAGATCCTCTCTGAGTTGTTGGAACTCTTGGCATATTTTTTCAGACAGTTTTTCCACAGCCGAGACACAGGCCCGTAGGGAGGAAGAGAGCTTTTCTTCGTAGTCCCGGAGTTGTCTAGCCACTTCATCCACCGTTGGTGCCTCGTCGTCTTTCCAGGCTAGTATTGCCAACGAGTTGGAATACGATGCTGGTGCGCTCCGTACCACCTTCCGCCACATGGATTGTGTGCACCTGACTTCATCTGGGTCTTTGGTTAACCGCTCATCATTCAGGTCACTGTAAATCACCTCCAGCACGCCTAATTCCCTCAGGTACTGGATACCTTTCTCTACGGTGGTCCATTTGCTTGGGCGGTATAAAACATCCTCCTTGAAGGGATACCTTTCCTTCACGCTTGACAGGAGTCGCCTCCAGAGGCTGAGTGGTTTTGCCCCTTTTCCAATTGCTTTGTCAATGCCCCCTTCCCTGGAAAGGGATCCCAGCTGCTTGGCTTCCCTATCCTCTAAATCCAGGCTACTGGCCCCGTTATCCCAGCATCGGAGCAGCCAGGTGATGATGGGCTCGCCTGGATGACGACCAAAATCTTTTCGCATATCTCGCAGCTCACTCAGGGATAGGGATCGGGTGGTCACCATCTCATTTATGGGTTCTTCCTCCTCTGGTTCTCGTGATGGCCCTGGTTCATCTTCATCCCTTACTAAACGAACTGATTTCCTCGTGTATTTTTTCTTCTGTATAGGGGCAACTGATACCGGCGCAGGTTGGTTCTCTGGTTTAGCCACAGTGTCTGTCACTGGGGTTTGAGTAGCCGCAGTGCTCATGGCTGTGGCTGGAGTAGCCACAGTGCCTGGGGCAGGGGTTTGAGTAGCTGCAAGGCCTGTAGTGGGGGTTGGAGTAGCCACAGGGCCTGTAGTGGGGGTTGGAGTAGCCACAGTGCTTGTTGTTTTGTCATCAGATCCAGAGACCTTCTCTTTCTTTTGAGGGTACTGATTAGCGTTGACCACGGCTCGATAGGCATGGGCCAGTCCCCAGCATGTTGCAATGATTTGTGTCTCTCTGGAGCTACCAGGGTGACAACATACTTCTTCCAAATACTTTACTAATTCTTCAGGATTCTGCACTTGTTCAGGGGTGAAGTTCCAAAACACTGGAGGTCCCCACTGCCCTAGGTACTTGCGCATACGATCCCACACACCCTGCCACTCATAACTCTCCAGCCTTGGGGTAGATCTCTGGATGGTATTTTTAAACTGCTTACTGACCTTTATCAAAATGGAAACAACATTCCCAAGAATTATCAATAGAAGTATCTTAACTGCCCAGGGGTGTTCAAGATACAGGAAAGTTGTTGTAATGAAGGAGGAAACATCATAGAAGAAAGCAGCAAAGGTGCCATTCTGTATTTCCTCCACAACAAGCCTCTCAGAGTAAGAAGTATAATTGCTAACTCTCTCTATGAGGTAGTACCCGAAGTACAGTAGTGAATTCTGTATGAAACCCAAATACCAAAGAATGCTCAAGGTCAGGGTTTTGATAAGGAGCCTCCCAAGCAAAAGATCATGAATCACTGCAGAGCATAGCACACTACACAAACTGACAGCAAGATTTAACGCGTGCTGCAAAAAAAAAGAACATGGTGCAGATCAGATGAACTAATATCGTGACCGGCAACTGTTAACAGACTCCTTAATACACTCTGATTAATCTGTTGTTATCTCAAGCCCCACGTTGGGCGCCAAAAAAGGACTGTCGTGGTTTAGCCCCAGCCAGCAACTAAGCACCACGCAGCCGCTCGCTCACTCCCCCTACCCCGATGGGATGGGGGAGAGAATTGGAGGAGTAAGAGTGAGAAACACTCCTGGGCTGAGATAAGAACAGTTTAATAATTGAAATAAAGTAAAATAGTAATGCTAATAGTAACAGTATAATAATGATAATAATAATAATGATACACGAAGCAAGTGATGCACAATGCAATTGCTCACCACCCGCCGACCGATACCCAGACAGTTCCCGAGCAGCGATCGCTGCTCCCCGGCCAACCCCCCCCAGTTTATATACTGAGCATGACGTCATATGGTATGGAATAGCCCTTTGGTCAGTTTGGATCAACTATTCTGGCTGTGCCCCCTCCCAGTTTCTTGTGCGCCTGGCAGAGCATGGGAAGCTGGAAAAGTCCTTGACTAGCATAAGCAGTACTCAGCAACAACTACAAACATCAGCCTGTTATCAACATTCTTCTCCTACTAAATCCAAAACACAGCACTATGCCTGCTGTTAGGAAGAAAATTAACTCTATCCCAGCCGAAACCAGGACACACATCTAATAGTAAAAAACAGTTAAATAACCTAAAAATGAAATGTTGGTCATCTAGGCTTTCTTCCTCTAATATGCTGTGCATAGAAACAACTCTATCTATAATACATGTACATAGAAAGCTGAAAAGAAAGAGACTCCAAATCTCCTTTTAAAAGTCTGTCCAAATGCTGTTCCTTTTAACCCATAAAGTAAACAGAAGTCACAGTTTTCCTTTTATGATTGATTTGAAACCCTGAAGATGTGTTCTCTGAATGTGGTTAATTATTTCAGATCAGCTGCCATTTGAAGACTTTAGAGGGATAATGGACATGTGAAAAGGTAAGGTTTTTTCATTCATTTAAGGGGGAAGCACCTCCTAAAAAAAGATTTCACTTCATGTCAAGCACTGTTTGTTACTATAGTTCACCTACAGAAACAGAAGGTTTTGTTCAAGATTTGGTTATACCAGTAGCACAGCAAGAAATCCAAATTAGTATCTCCACCTTCAGAGTTTTGTGAATAGTACCTTAATATATAGTGAATTCTGACACAGATATTGATTCTTTCATATATGGAAGTTAAATACTTCTTCTCCACTGTTTTTTTTTTTCACAGCCCCATGAGCAAAATATGATGTCTGAGTGGGCATGAACAGCAGTATTCATGAGGTCTAAAGATGACAGTCCTACACTTCCACTCTCAGCCTGAGCTGAAGGGGTGAATGACCATCACAAAGAAAGGAAGAAACCAAGTCATGCTGGCTGGAGGCTGGATGTGAAGGGGCAATGTTTTGCCCTACATGAGACAGGAGGTCACTTGCCCCTTGTCTTCAGCCGTCCTCAGATTCTGCAAAAGAAAGCTGCAGTCAACCCTGCTCCATTTACTAAAGGCAGACTCCTGAAATTGTGGTTGCGTAACAGGATACTGAGATTTTTTTTAAAGGATCAGTATAAACTCAGGAAAAAAAAAAAAAATAGGACAGTCAGGGACATTTTTCTTAGTGCCAGTTGTTCCCAGAAGCTACATTTTTCAGAAAGGATATGGTGAGTTATCTCCAGGGTTGACAAGGCCAGATAACGTGTCAGTTATTAGGAGCAGGAGGATTAATGGACATCCACCAAAAATATCATGTTCAATACATTGGTTATTCAGGGACAAGGATGATTGAATTTGGAAGGAAATTGTTAAGGTATCTGAAAAGTTAATTTGAAATGGGAGGAGGTACCAGGCACTAGATCTTATCTGAAGGTCTTATTTGAAGCAAGAGTCCAAAGCATTTTTCAGTTCTACAGATGCTCTAATGTGTGATTAATCAGAGTTGGAAATGGACGGAGACGAAGGGATACCCCAGAGCTGAGAAACAAGTTTAATTATGCTGTCTGGAGTAACAAGAGTGGATTCTCCTTCCTGTGCCTTTTAACACTTCTGTAAAAGGGGCAGGCAGTTGGATATGACTAAAACAAATATGAATAGGAGTCAGGAATAAGGGAGAAAGGATGGCTGATGATGTACCTCTAGTATGTGAAAACAATTAAGGAAGGTGTCTTGATATGCACTGTACAATTTATTGCTAGAGAGTCCCCACAAGAGCTGAGCTAATAAATTCATGCCCTAATTAAGCCACAGCCCTTTTATCTTGTTTTTCATCCTAGACACAGAGAGAAATCTCTGGTGGATGATAACAAACATGATATTTGCATCCAATAGTTTGTAGATTCTAGTCCTTCCAATGCTATGGTTTGGTCAGTTTGTCTGAACCTTCGTTTACGCACATTCTTTCCTCATATGCAATGTTACATTACCTTTGAATTCAGCTAGTGATAGTGATTCAGCAATTTTGCTAGAACTAAATTGTAGCTTCTATATCCTACATTCTTTTTCTTTTTTTATTTTTCTTTTAAATTTTCTTTTTTGGGTCAGGTCATCCCCTGTTTTCTTTAGAATCACCTTACCACCTCTACTCTTATTTTCTTTTCCCTCTATGCTACTTTACAAAATTCTTGTCCCCTCTTTCTTACTGACGCTTGGTAGGTTTGTTATTATTACACTATATCATTTATTTGTTGGTTTACCTCCAAAATGCATCATTTTCATCCTTTCTCTTTCTGTGTAGAGTACATTCTGTAACCTTTTGAGGATTTTTGTCATGTTTTAGATTTTCTCTAGTCAATGTCCTTTCTTCACAACTGAGTTCAAATGCAAATTTAGCCCTGTAGCCAGTGCTTAACAAAGATGGTGTAAAAAGACTCTGATGTTCCCTGATTATAACAAATTATAAAAATATAAAAGATTACAAAAATTATAAAAATTATTTTTAATAATGTATCCAATGTAATCTTTTAACTATGCATACAACTGTAGAAATAGCTCATCACAATGTTGATTTTCTTTATTCAGTTTTCTCATATTATTTCCCCAAATCCCTTTAATAAATTCTGATGCAATTAAACCATTCTCAATTTTCTGACTCCACCTAGTTCCTTCTCCCATTTGGATTTGTTGCCTCCCATGATTACATTCCACTTTAATTTGCCCTGAACTGACAAAGTGATGACTTTCTATGTGAACTGCTTAGTTCATTTACAAAGGGAGGAAATAGTATGGACCCATTATAAATCCTTAGGGCTCAGACTATTTCTGCAAAGTGTCCTGTCTGGGATCTGTGTTTGTATTGCTATCAAGTAGCTCTAGGACAGCCTGTTACCTGTATTACAGGAGCACCTGGAAAATCCAGTTCAGAGTTGGTGTGATATAGGCAAGTCAGGCAATGGCAGTCCATGTAGCATGAAGCAGTATTTTTAACTCATTATCGACCTCACAGCTAGGCTTATTATTGCCAGCACAGTAAATACTAAATGGAGCTGGAAGGTCAGTTTGTGAGTTGCTAGCTTTTGAGGAGTTCCCTTGGACACAAAAAAGCATGTATAGAACAGCATAAAAAGCAAAAAGAGGTACCTGCAGGGAGGAAAGCTAATACTCAATTAAAACTAGCATAGCTGACAGGTAAAACAGAGGGTCCTCAGGTGGGCAGATGAATAGGAAGGGGATCTGAAAGTCATAAGCACATTAAAAGCATGAAGTACTTTCAGAGAAAAAGATATTGTTCTGTCTGACTTCTCTTATAATTTAGATATTTAGAATAACAGTTTTGCTCTTGATGTCTGCAGGGCAGAATTTGACAGTGCAGTAGGAGCATTAGTCTGGTGCAGTAGGATCTTAATCCAGTAATCACAGTGAAAACACAGAGGCTGTTCAAAGAATGGAATATTTAGTGTGAGTGAGGGTATGCACATCTGTCTCAGTTCTTCTCTTTCATCAACGTGCCTTATTTTAACAGAGAATAATTCCACTGAAGGATAGAAATATGGAACTCTACAATAATAAAAAATGGAAATTAATATTCAAATCTGTGAATAAAGAAATAAAGCAATTTATCTTGCATAATTTGTGCCAATCTCACTTTAGAAAGTAACAAAAATTAAAGCAACGTAGAGAGAGTCCAGCTATATTCTGAAAATGTTTTTACTTTGGCAGCCAAGGATATTATGAGTTAGATGGTGCAGAAAGCTGTGAAGTTATTGTTGGTGGTGGGGTTTATATTTTTAATAACAGATTAAGCAGATAGTGCCTTTTAAGAATCAAGGTGTGGTGGGATGCTGTGAACCAAAACACTATTCAAAAGGCGCAAAGCTGCACTTCCAGTCTGATTTATGTTGGTCGATAGAAGATAACTACCTCATGTCTGCTTTTATAGGAAGCACTTGATATACTTGACAAATTTTACTAAAGCTTAAATTCCAACTTTGGACAATGGCACATTGTTCCTGTTCTATTACTTGCAGGGTAGCTGTAATATATTACAGCAGAATAGCATCCCTCTAGTGTCCATTCACCTGAATCATTTCAGTTCTCATCCATTATGCACCTAGAGAAATGAAACAAGCACCTTTTTCTCTACACAGTCTGTAAATTATGAAACATTGTACAGCCAGCCAATATGAATGATTAACTGAGATCAAGAGGTATTTCACAAAAATGGCTCATTCTTCTCAATCAGAACCACAACTTGGTATACCAGATCAGAAAATGAAGTCAAATGTGTGTATTCTTATTCTGATTCCTGGTAAGAGGTATTGTTGTTTTTCGTGTAACAACTTGCCATTGCAAGCTCATAAAAATAAAACTATTTTAAGGATATATTTGTCTCTATAAAAGACACCTCCTTTATACAGAATCATATTCTTTTTTATTAGCATATATAATGTGAATGAAAATCTATGATAAGAAGCTTTCATAATGAAAGTACATCATTTTGTCAGTTTAAATCTTGTGGCAAATTTAAATCATGTCACTCATTGAAATGATAAATATCTTACTTGATCTTGATCTTGTTAATATCTAGCTAAATCAAACTTATTCATTATCCTAGGTTTGAAAATAACGAGGTATGAGTCAAGAAACTTTTAGCAGCTTTAAATGGTTTCCACTTTGCCTTTCATCTTTTGCAAACCCAAAAAAAAGTATAATTTTCAAATGCTTCCTCCCCTATATCCAATGTTAAGTATAATCTATTTGTGAAAGTGTCACTTTCTGCATTAGAGCAGAGCATTTAATATCAAATTATTGTCCAACCATTCTCTGATCCATATTAGCCACTGTTTTGGCCTGAAATTGTGGATAATTTATAGTGGGTTTATTGCAATTTCTCTTGTTATTTTTTTTTTTTTTAATCTAGTCTGCTACATCTGGTGTAGACATGAGATTCATTTTGTGATTATTTACAATCAATCTTAATTTTTCTAATATAAATTGTGTCACTGAATTCAATGAAAGTTCTCAGGTATTAAAAATCACTCACTTTTTCAATTTTTGCTACTTCAAGATCTAACAAAATAAGCTTGCAGGAGCTGTAGTGATCACTGCATGACATGATTTTATGCAGCCCTTGACACTTAGTTGTCTTGATCCCTGATTAGGTGCTGTTGTCCCACTGGGCAACAAATTTTTTAAAAAAGGTTACTCACCCAGAATTCAGTGTTTACAGCACCACATAACCTATTCTTGATTATGAAGGTGTTCTAATAATTCAGGCAAATATGTAATTTATGCAAATCTAAACACAAAGTCTTTTCTTCTTAACACAGCTCTATTTTTCTTTTAAGCTGAGTTGTATTTCATCACTTGTACATAAAACCTCTCAAAATGTGATGTGTTACAAGTATGAACTTTTCTAGTCTGACTAATTTAAGTGTCCTCAAAGTTTGGTCTTCCGCTTAAGAAAAATGATTCTTAGATTAGAAAATGTTTAAGTAAAACTTTTTTTGAATGTTCGTCTTTGGTTTTGCTAGCTAGCAATGCAATGCCATTTTTTTAATTATTATTATTTTATTTTTTTCAAAAACTCCATGAATTTGCATAACTAAGGTTTCAAGGAAGTTGTGGCAATTGTCTTTGAATGGCGATCAGCGGTGAATTTAAAATATTTTTTTTCTAGTAATTCACATTCATTTTTAAGGGATTTAATCCCTGACTGGGGATTGGGAAAAGCCTGGTCACAGCTTTTAATGCCCAAAATAAAGAAAGTAATGATTGTTAACAATAGCAAGCCACACCACTTTATCAAACAATAGTTGGCAGTTAATTCCCATCAGCCTTTGAAAGACAGGAGGTGAAGGGCAAGAAACAGGAAAAAAGGTGAAATAGAAGACTGCAAGGCGTATACATAGTAGAATAAATTAGAGCAAATCATATAAATTATGAGCAACAGATCAGGCAAAGCCATAAGTATTTTGTGCATGATCTCCCTTGGGCAATAAAAATGAGTGGCACATTACATGGCTCATCATGTTTTATTATATTTACACCTTTTAGATTGTTTCCCTATTTGAAGTCAGCTTCAACAGCACTGCAAAGATTAAGTTTTGAAGGAAAAATAACCCTTTTACTAATTCCTTTCCCATTCATAATACATTCTTGTCAAATATGTCCATATACCTAGCCATATATGAGACAGTTGGCTAGGCACAGATGTTCTGAGCACATGCTTTTATTTGTCATGTTCCCATATTACTTACAAGCTATTTCTATGTGCATTTTTTCATCTGTACATATCACTGTGTTGCTTGAAAGTAGGTGGGGTTTTTTAGTTCTCAAAAAAAAACAAAAACCAAAAAACAACCAAAAACCCCACCAAACCTGAAAAAGAAAAAGAGGAAAAAATACAGTCTTTTACTTTGTTATTGAAGAATGACATTACAAAAAAAATTCTTTTCGCTGAGGAAAATTATTACTTTGAGAATCTGAAACCTAACAGTATCAACTCATCTATCATTTGAAACAGTCATTCTGTAGCATTTTTGTTTAAAATAACTCACACACTTATTACGCAGTGGCTCTGCTCAGAAAGATGGCTTTATGGCCCATAGATATTTAGTAGCTCAACTGCAGCCGATCTGTCTGATGAATAGGGCTTTTAACTACATTTTGATTTTTGGAAGATTATAAGTGGAAGGAAACTAATTGAATTGGCTTTTGAATTGGCTGGGGGTTTGCCGATGTTTGACAGATAATGAAAACAATTTAAATCACCTTTAACAGGAGAATTTCTTTGACTCTGGGAATATCACCATGAATTCACATACTATTCCCTGGGGTGCCAGTGGATAACACATTTTTAATTGCCAGTGTTACACATATATGAATCATGTTGTCAGCAGGATATGTAGCAACTGCACAGGGCCTGCATAGTACTGTAGAGGGAAGCTGTTAAATTGGGAATGTCTTTGTGCCAGACTAGAACAAACAGCTAGGCTTTGGCAAAGAAAAAACCATTCATCATTCATCTTAACTAAACGAAAATCTTTTTCAGGTGCATTGCATAAAATTTGGTGCTCAGTAGGGCAATCAGCCCTTTAAATTTCTCGCTGTCTAAAATTCATGAATTTCTTGCCCAGAAAATATGATCTCTAAGGTGAATTTCCTATTCTTCATGTTGGGTAAGAATAAATCTTAATCAAAAGCCCAGCTTGAAACCATTAATTACACTACCAAGTTTGGCAGAAGATAAGTCATTAAAAACAAGATTGACTAAATTGCTATTGCATCCATCTTTCTTTCTGGGATATTATGATGTTCTCATCATTGTATCTGAATCTCTATGTATTTTTAAAGTAAACACAAAGGATCTATTTCCTTCCTTCCTTCCTTCCTTCCTTCCTTCCTTCCTTCCTTCCTTCCTTCCTTCCTTCCTTCCTTTCTTTCTTTCTTTCTTTCTTTCTTCCTTTCTTTCTTTCAGATTCATCTGCAGCCCTTTTCTTTCTGCTAACTTAATGGTTGCTTTTAAAAAACTAATCTTTATCATTCTATGTGTTACTTCCATTCACTTTTATTACATTTGTATTGTCATTTGTAACACTTCAGAAATAGTATTCATGCACAATAGCACCTATTGTGTCTGCTATGTGTAAAACTGGTGGGCAGCCACATAGAAAACCGCCACCCAGACACAAGTTTTACTTACATTTCTTGTAATATTTAAGATAGAGTTCTTTTTCAAAGAAGCTACTACTATGTATTTTCAAAAAGACTTTAATCTACAACATTGGATCCTCAGATGTGGTCAACTGTGGAAGCCCTTTCATATTTTATCCTTCTACTGTATTTTTTAAACATACTCCATACAGTATAGGTAAAAAAAGGTGGTAGCTTCTCAAGAATAGTAATGTCATTTTCTGCAAATGCAAGTAAATAACTGCTTTTGGTTTTGTTTTGGGTTTGGGTTTTTTTGTTTGTTTGGAGTTTGTTTTTTGTTTTTTTTTTTTAATAAAACAACAAAACAGTTAGTAATCATACAAAACAAACAAACCAACAAAAAAACCCAAACTTTGAAACATCCAAAAATTTACTTTCATCACGATTTGATTGTATTTTTATTAGCAATATCATTCTATCCCTTACATAATGTTATCAGTAAATACAGCAAATCAGAAAACTATTTTAATCTAATTTTATTTTAAATTTTCCTTTTTCAGTCATCTGATAGTGTACTTTTATCTCTCTATATGCATTGCCATTTGAGGTTCCTGCATTTGGTGTTCTACTGAGTCATATTTACAAATGGGGTTTTCAGAAGCACTGTAGAAGAGAAAGAAAGCAAACATTCAATCCTTTCCCTCACCAGTGACTTTATGGGATGTACTCCATCTGGCATATTTACACAAAGTTCAGACATACTGCCCAATCTTTATCTATAGCATAGACAAATACAGATATAAGTACATCCTGTATAGGCACTTCACTATGTAGATATAAACAGCATTTATATACATTGTTACATATTTCTAACCCAGAAATGAAACACCAGATGAAAATACACAAACACATACAATTATGCATGTGCACACACACTTAGCAAAGTTCACTTACGTGATACAGAGAAAAACTAGGTAAAGTTCTAAGACTGGTCTCACAAATGGGCAGTGTCCAATGCACTCCTTCAGTGACAAGACCAGAGCACAATACACAGCTGAGGCATAATACAGGGTCTAGATCAGTACCAAGCTAAAGGGTCAAAACAACTTCCTGGCAAAACTCTCAAATTTTTGTTCAGGCACGAGTGACTACCAACAACAATGAAGAGCTACTGAGTATGTTATAAGGACTTAAGCAGATGGCATTTTGTTTATAGGTCAGATATAGACGTCGCTAACATGTAGCCTGAACTGGGCAAGTTATTTGGTCTACTTTAAAACTCAGCTTAAAATTCTATATTGTATTAAAACTGGGATCCACGAATTCTGAAAAAGGCAAAAAAACCCTCTAACTTTTAGATGCTTGGAAAAATATGAAAAGGAAATGTGTTTTATTTTATGTTGCAGGTATGGGAAATATTCTTAACTCTTTCTGATACCCCTTATCTGTTTCCCCTCACAGACTGAAGGCTTCCTTTTTTACTACTGCTGTGTTTCCCTTTTCAGTCTATGCTGGGAAAAGCAGTTGTCACAGAAGTGGCTTCCTGGAAATTCTGTTATTTTCAGGTTTCTGGAAATTCACCCAGTCAAGATGTAATTACTCAATATAAATATCAGTAGTTTACATTTTCCTTTGTTTTCCAGAACTTCCAGGATTCTGTTTCATTAATCAGTGCACTGCACTCAAATAACTACATACAGGTTTCTATATCATTGCTGCTAATGGAGAAAACAAAAAAATTAGTTTAACTTTTAACTTTATTCAGGTGCCTGACTGAAAAGTGATTGTTGTGTTTTAACTCAGCAGGCAGCTAAACACCATACAGCCATTTACTCACTTTCCCCCTCCCCAGTCAGATGGGGAGAGAATCAGAAAAAAAAAAAAGTAAAATTTGTGGGTTGAGATAAAGACAGTTTAATAGGACAGAAAAGGAAGGAATAATAATAATAATAATAATAATAATAATAATAATAATAATAATAATACAAAGCAAGTGATGCACAATGCAATTGCTCACCACCCGCCGACCGATACCCAGACAGTTCCCAAGCAGCGATTGCTGCTCCCTGGCCAACCCCCCCCCCAGTTTCTATACTGAGCATGACGTCATATGGTATGGAATAGACCTTTGGTCAGTTTGGATCAACTATCTTGGCTGTGCCCCCTCCCAGCTTCTTGTGCACCTGGCAGAGCATGGGAAGCTGAAAACTCCTTGACTAACATAAGCAGTACTTAGCAACAACTAAAACATCAGTGTATTATCAATGTTATTCTCAAACTAAATCCAAATCACAGCACTATGCCAGCTACTAGGAAGGAAATTAACTCTATCCCAGCTGAAACCAGGACAGTGATCAATCTGCACTTTCCAGAGCATTATGAGTGTTTTTTATTTAAACAAGAAACACCAAGTGTTAGTGTTGTGTCATAG
Organism: Pelecanus crispus; assembly: GCF_030463565.1. Taxonomy (NCBI): domain Eukaryota; kingdom Metazoa; phylum Chordata; class Aves; order Pelecaniformes; family Pelecanidae; genus Pelecanus; species Pelecanus crispus. Next base: position 143,911,858 of record NC_134644.1, on the reverse strand, counting down.
TGGAAATCATGAGAATACATTCAATGTTGTGCACAATTCACAGAGAAGGAAATGTATAAACTAAAGCTAGAAGTTCAGATGCTGCTGTCTACAAAAAAAAACCCTCTAGAAACAGTTACTTAAAGCCGTACCTGATTGGATGACCTGAGGGATCAGTCCTGTGCACTTAGTGCAAGCAGTTCAACTCTGGCTGACCTGGATCTGACAGGGTTATAGGTTGTAGACATCATTCTATCTATTATTCTTTTGACTGCAGACGCAAGAACATTATTCTTCCAGGAATTAACTTAACCGACATTTTTATCCTCCCCAGAAGACTTGAATGAGAGAGGCAAACCTCCTGATTCCAAGAAAAATGTGAGTCTGCTGAAAATTTTATCATAGTAATATAGGACATAACACCATGTTTCTCTTATTGGCAGGTTTCTTGAGAAAAAAATATATGTCAGCTTTGCTTGCAGAATGAAAGGTTTCTCTGCTCAGTGCTGACCTGGAGCCATTGGAGTGTCTGTACAAGGAGAGATCACCAGAAATTAGGTTGAAACTTTGTAATGTCTGGTCTTACTAATCCAGTAGGAAATACCACTAGGATATTACCTAACCCATCATCAAATTACCTGATCAATCAAAAAATCAACATCTTACCAACTGAGATTATAATAGACTTATCAAATGACTGCACAGAACTTCACAGGGATAAGTGTGAGAAAATCTCCTTCGACATCTGCAGCAGACTCAACCCTGGGCATCAACATGATGAATGCTATTCATGACATGCAGCATAGGAAGGAAAATTATGCACCAATGTGATTCTCAAGCAAGAATGCCTTAGTAGTACATGTTCAAGGACACTCTTAGCCATGTTGAAACTTAATACAGAAAATACAATTTTGCCATTATTAGTAAAAGCCCACGGGCATTGTGTTGAGATTACAAAATCTCAGGACTTGTCTAGGCTTGTATTGGCTTGACCTGATTTTAGCTGTAATAACAATTACCTAGTCCTCAGATATTATTGCCTACATTTGTTTTCACTTTAGTTTAACTTAATGCAGTTTTGTCCTATCTATTGCTAATTGATAGATGGCAATAACAAGTAGTTATTCTGTTTAGAATGATCTATGATCCTAGAAATAAAACATAGTGTAGAAGAAATCAGGCTTAGGCAGAATATCACACTGGTCACTTCAGGAGTTCATCTTTGTGAAACAGATGAAACTAGTTTTAAGAATAATAATAATAACTATGAAACAGATACAATTTGGAAGTTAAAACCAGTCAAGGCAAAGCAAGGAAGCAGACTGTCCTCATGAATACAAGACTGAGAAAGAAGAAAGCCCCACCATGATCTTCACACCCTCCCTGGTGAAGACCTCAACATGCCAATGACATATTGCAACCCCCAAATCCTCCAATCCTCCTGCAAAAGGTTTTGTTGGCTGTAGGACCCAGAGAGACACTGAAAGGTTGAGCATTCCACCAGAGAAAAGGGGTAGAAACTCAGAAGTTCATGTATAGTAATTTTCACTGTTATTAACACGGCTATCCATAATAATTAAATCATTTGGACTGTAAGTGTAGGTAAAGCAGGGAGCTTTTGCGGGGACTCAGGGAAAAAAGGAGAGTCTACCGCCTTTGGAAGAAGGGGCGGGCAACTCAGGAAGAGTACAAGGATCTTGTTAGGTCATGCAGGGAGAAAATTAGAAAAGCAGAAGCCCAGCAAGAACTCAGTCTGGCCACTGTTGTAAAAGATAAAAAAAATGTTTTTATAAGTACATCAACAATAAAAGGAGAGCCAAGGATGATCTCCATCCTTTGCTGGATGCAGGGGGGAACATTGTCACCAAGGACAAGGAAAAGGCTGAGGTACTTAGTGACTTCTTTACCTCTGTGTTTATTAGCCAGACCGGTCATCCCCAAGGTACTCACACCCCTGAGCTGGAAGACAGCCACAGGGAGCAGAATGGAGCCCTCATAGTCCAGGAGGAAGCAGTTAACAACCTGCTATGCCACCTGGATGCTCACAAGTCTATGGGACTGGATGGGATCCACCCGAGAGTATTGAGGGAGCTGGCAGAGGAGCTTGCCAAGCCACTTTGCATCATCTATCAGCAGTTCTGGTTAACAGGGGAGGTCCCTGATGACTGGAGGCTTGCCAATGTGACACCCATCTACAAGAAGGGCTGGAAGGAGGACCCAGGGAACTACAAGCCTGTCAGCCTGACCTCGGTGCTGGGAAAGGTTATGGAGCGGTTCATATTGAGTGAACTCAACAGGCAAGTGCAGGTCAACCAGGGGATCAGGCCCAGCCAGCATGGGTTCATGAAAGGCAGGTCCTGCTTGACCAGCCTGATCTCCTTTTATGACCTGGTGACCCACCTGGTGGATGAAGGAAAGGCTGTGGATGTCATTTACCTGGACTTTAGGAAAGCTTTTGACACCATCTCCCACAATATTCTCCTTGGGAAGCTGGCAGCTCATGGCTTGGATGGGCGTAGTCTTCGTTGGGTAAAAAACTGGCTGGGTGGCCGAGCCCAGAGAGTAGTGGTAAATGGAGTTAAGTCCAGTTGGCGGCCGGTCACGAGTGGTGTTCCCCAGGGCTCTGTTTTGGGGCCAGCCTTGTTTAATATCTTTATCGATGATCTGGATGAGGGGATTGAGTGCACCCTCAGTAAGTTTGCAGATGACACCAAACTGGGTGGGAGCGTTGATCTCCTCGAGGGTACAATGGCCCTGCAGAGGGACCTGGACAGGCTGGACCGATGGGCCGAGGCCAACTGTATGAGGCTTAACAAGGCCAAGTGTCGGGTCCTGCACTTGAATCACAACAACCCCATGCAACGCTACAGGCTTGGGGAAGAGTGGCTGGAAAGCTGCCTCATGGAAAAGGACCTGTGGGTGCTGGTTGACAGCCGGCTGAACATGAGCCAGCAGTGTGCCCAGGCGGCCAAGGCCAACAGCATCCTGGCTTGTATCAGGAATAGTGTGGCCAGCAGGAGCAGGGAGGTGATTGTCCCCCTATACTCAGCACTGGTGAGGCCGCACCTGGAATACTGTGTCCGGTTTTGAGCCCCTCAATACAAGAAAGACATTGAGGTGCTGGAGCGTGTCCAGAGAAGGGCAACGAAGCTGGTGAAGGGTCTGGAGCACAGGCCTTATGAGGAGCAGCTGAGGGAACTGGGGTTGTTTAGTCTGGAGAAGAGGAGGCTGAGGGGAGACCTTATCGCTCTCTACAACTCCCTGAAAGGAGGTTGTAGTGAGGTGGGTGTTGCTCTCTTCTCCCAAGTAGTTAGTGATAGGATGAGAGGAAATGGGCTCAACCTGCGCCAGGGGAAGTTTAGGTTGGATATTAGGAAAAATTTCTTTACGGAAAGGGTAGTCAAGCATTGGAAGAGGCTGCCCAGAGAGGTGGTAGAGTCACCATCCCTGGAAGCGTTCAAAAAATGGGTAGATGTGGCACTTGGGGACATGGTTTAGTCTAATCTACCCTTGATTGGTTTAGTGTGGACTTTGTAATGTTAGGTTAATGGTTGGACTGGATGATCTTAAGGGTCTTTTCCAACCTAAACGATTCTATGATTCTATGATTCTAATACAGTTACTTGACAAACGTGTAGTATTTTGATTAGACTGTTAGAACATTAATTACTCTGTGACAGATTATTGGCTCCTCACACAAAGTGTATTCCGTTTTTGTCCTTATAAACATTTTGAGTGTAATAAAAATGATTGACCATTGCAAACCTAATGAAACTGTTTTTCTGGAAAACTGTTTTCCCATTTTTCTTTTCAGGAAATAAAGGATACAAACAAGAACAATGTGGAATTCCATATGTTTCTAATCTTTCAGAATAGCATGAGTCTAGTTGGGAGAAAAAGACTCTTGTTTTGATAATGTTCATGGTTTATATGACACTTCTAATAAGAATTACCATTACCAGTCATAAAAAAAATCTATAACCTAACTGTAGCAAAATCTGGGTTTGGAGAAGTTTGTGCCCACTTCCTGTTATGCATAGTCAGTAACGTTGGCAAGCCAGTGGAAGTAAAGCAGAGGGTGATGTTCAAAACAACTGATCCTGAAAATGTCGATGAATATTGTTTGACTCTAATCTAAGGGTTTTTCTCTGAACATTGGTACCTAGAATATCTGTCTCTTTACTGCTATACGTATTACCATGATCCAACTCAAAACAGTAGACACAGGGACCAACAAGAAAAAAATTAAGTAAGATCAAGAAGATCCTTTGCTCTATTGCATATTGACCTGAAAAAAACCAAAAATGCGTAATCTCACATTTAGTTCAAAGTGTAGTCCATATAGACTAAAAGATGTGTGAAGTTAACACATGTTGATTTCAATTTTTACGTTAGGCTCTTTGATGCTCCTGTGTCACTTGTGCCAGTGACTGATCTCTTCCTCTTCCAATCACAGCTTGAACCATGAATAAATATCTGGAAAAACACCTCTGAAAGTAGATCTGTAAAGAAACATCACACTTTGGATGTCATTTTGCCTTTTCAAAGGATAAAATGTGTGATAGTCCAATAGTCACTACAGCTAGAGAATGTGAGAGCAGAAGTCTGGTTTAAAGGGGGTTAAACAAAGAGGTCAGAGGGTAGTTGATAGGTTTTTCTTATATACTCAAGAAGGTCTTGACCTCCTGGCTAACAGTGGGTAATTGGTAACAGTGGGACTCTTCCAGTAGAAAAAAAAAATAAAATAAACTGAAACAAAATAAATATGGAAGCACTGTCCCTACAAAACTATGCTAGAATTATTCTGACTTGGAATTGTAGTTCTGTGTCAAGGTCAGACCTATAGTCTGAAACTAAAAACAGAGAAGAGCAGGGGCTATCCTCCAAATATCTTTATGTGAAGATAAGGGATAATTAATTAATAACCATCTCTGATGACAGCATCACAAATACATTAAATATCAGATTATTATTAAATGCTTTCAGAGTGGTGTTGCCAGCCATGCCTACCATAATGCACTGTAATGTATCAAGAGTTCTTGATATTCCCATGTTACTATGTTATTTGCTATATTCCCAGCAAAATACATAGGGAACTAGCAGAATAGTCTGTTAACATTGTTGCTTTTCCAATCAAGCCAGTACACAACACATAAATTCTGGTATATCAGCTCTCCTGTTTTACAACAGCCACAGACATTTCAACAATTGAAGTACTGTATCTTAAATATTAGAAGATTTACTGGAATTATGTTTCTAGGCATATGCTTGACAGCCAGATTTGCTTTTGTAGATATTTATCACTTAGTTTTTATTAAGGTTCATTTTAAGAAAAATCTACTCCCAGTGTAATGAGAACTTCAGGCACTCTATAAAGCTCTGAAGACTATCCAAAAGACAAGGTACTGTTCCTTGTCTGTCATAAATGTAAGTGTATAGTTTATTTATTAAGCTAAATTTAAGAAGAGTTAAGGATTTTTTAGATGGTCTTTAAGGTGTAAAGATTGACCTAGGGAGGTAGAGCGAGGAGGGGGAACTGCAATATCAGTAAGGGAAGTTTTCTCCATTACTGTTTGTTCCAATATTGAAAAAGAAGTAACTTTACAGATTTTAATCTCAGAAGAATGGTTGAATGAAACATGATTTTCATTATAAAGTGGAAAATATTTGGCTCAGAAAAACAGAAATATATTTTACACTGTGTTTAAAAATGCACTATTTCAGCACTTCTATTAAACCAGTTTCTGTGTTCTTTGTTTTGAACCCTTTTGCCATACTCTCACAAATTACTGATGGATCTTCCTGTTTTCTGTTTCTGTAGGTCATTCCATAATGTATACAGTCACCCTTGAGAAGTGTCTTTTTGGATATTCTAGAAAAGGCTTCTCTCTTCAAAAACTTTTTGAAGTACTCAGTTAAAGAGAGCAACTTAAAACACAAAAGCAAGTGAAGGTACTTGACAATTATGTAGACCTGAAGCTGTGCCTCCTAATATCTTGTATGAACGTAAGGTGGCTGAACAACTAAAGACATAATAGCAAGATAAGTGTATTTCTAATGAGAAGACAGCAAAGGGGACTGTACCAAATTATTGGAGCTTCATTCATTAAATGAAAGATCCTTTTCTTCCTTTCTGTATTGCATTGTCTTGGCCCAGCAAACAAGACTACATGCATATTATTGTATCCTTTTCTTTTTGGCCAGATATTAAATGTTGTATGTGGCACCTAGTTATCACCCACCTTGGTTATTGTTAAATCCTTCTCTTCCAGTCTCTTTTATGTTGATGATGTCTTTTAAATTCCTCAAATTCCAAAATCATAGAAATAAAAGTTTCAACATATTTCTTAGAGGGAATTTTTCAGCCTTTTAGCTGATATATTTTTTCCAAAAGAATTTATTTGGGTTTGTACCTTTTCTCAATCTCCCTGTACAGACATGACCAGAAAAAGAACAATTTCTTTTTTTAAAAAAAATATTGATGTTGAGATACATTATGCCAATGCAGAAAAGAAACACTGCAAAAATACCCATGCTCCATGACAAAATATAAAGAAGATTAGCTAAAAATAGCCTACAACATTTTCAAAATGACAGCCCCGGGGATGAATCTGAGAGAGATTTAAACATGCATTTCCCACATGCTAAATTCCTCAACTCCTGGCTGATCTGGGGATTATCATTGTTTACATCCTTCTTCATCTTTAAAAACAAACAAACAAACTCTCTAATACAGGGGGGTTGTTCCAACAGATTATTTTTTTAAGGTCAAATCCAAAATCAAGTGAGTTAATAGGAAGTTTCCAGGTGAGTTAATAGAAAGACTCCAGGTGACTTTAATGGACTTCTTAGGACAGAAGACAGTCTACTGGTGTATATTTTCCAACTGCACTTGGAATAACACAACTCTGATCCTGACTGAGAATGCTGCATGCTCCAGCAATGTAAGAAATGAATAGCAATAACACTGCAACCATAGGCAGGATACACAAAAGAATTTTAAACATGGAAACTAGGCATAAACACACTAGAACTGAACGATTTATTTGATGTCAAGTAGCAAAAAGCATCCAGAGAAGTTAAAGATTTTGTTGAAATGCCAATCATAATTATGTTAATAAGATTATATAAAGGAAATCTGATTGTTTTCCATGTGATTGGTTCTGAGTTCCATGCTTCAGTCTGAATGGTTTTGGCCTATTCTCTACTCTGAACCAGTTATTGTTATAAGCCTCCTTGCAAGAAACTCAAATCCAAAGTATTTTTATTAGTAGTAGGTAAAAACATTACTTCAGCGTTGGGAAAGTTGCCTAGAGCTAAGCACATATAAAAACCTTGGTAGAACTCAGACTTTGTAAGGCTAAGTGCAATCTGGTTTTTGGCTTAAAACACACTGTTTCCTAAACAAATTAAATACGTAGAGTCTGTACTCCTCATTCTAAGGAAGCCAAACCCAGGACTGTTCTCACCTCATTATATACATATTCCCTCTAAAGTTATTCTGATTCTTGAGTTAGTTATTCTAGCTACCAAGTTTTAGTGTTGAAAGAAGCACATATGTTGCTGACTCTCACAAGGACATTGGAGAATTCCCTGTTAAGTCACAGATCTTTCTTTACTAAAATTGGATCCAAGCTATCTGAACTTAGTTTCAAATATTGTTGGCAGATCACTTACGAGATTAGTCTTTACTTTTCATGCTGATAGACATCTCATCTTTCCTCTCTGTTTCATCTGGTCATTTTCTGGGGTTTTGGATTTTTTTTTCATATTCTGTTTGTGTGACATCCGTCGCCTAAGACCTCATCATAGACCCATCAAATTACAGAAAAGTTGTTAGGAAGGTACCTTTGAAGTTTAGTCCAACCTACCTCTCAAAGTGAGACTATCACTAACACAACCTCAGGTTAGCCATGACTTTCTCTAGCTGACTTATAAAAGCCTTTGGGGAGGTAGATTCCACGGTTCCCCTGGCTGTCCTGGGCCAGTGCTGCACTACTCTCCTACTGAGGGTAATCCAGCTCATAGTTAGCCTGCCCCAGCCTTCTCCATGAATGTGATACCCAAGTACCATAATAATACAAACAGCTGAATAAATACTTAGGTGATACCAAAGTAATTTTAAGAAGACAAAGATAGGACTTTCCTTCACACAGTTACGACATTAACATTCTGGCACTATGCATGGAGTATTATAAGTAAAAGTATAATGTGACCTAGAAGGATTGAAACTTCCTGTTAAGATTTTCTGTCATGGGAAGTATCTAGCATGTATAGCAGACTATGTGATCACAGGAGATCAAGGCTTTTTCATTTTTCTTTAGAATAAGTTTATTTAAGAGTCTCACAAGTTTGTCATTGTTAACTGACAGATAATAATCTGCAATGTAACTGACATACGAGACTTAAATACTTGTTTATGTATCTATCTAAACACACAGTTGACTTCTATGCAACAGCAAGTGCAAAAAACAGCATAAACAGCACAAAGTCGTAAGTCCTCTATGAACTAATGCTTATATTACTTTGCTGTTTTATGTGAATAAGCTTTAAGACTTGGTGGCTGTTCAGTCTTTGGTGCTATGGAAATGACAGCATGACAGAAGAATCACTTCAACAGCTTTGTGAGTTGTGCATTGATTTGTATAAGATTTACTCATTACATTCTGAGATTTATGTAATCATAATACATTTTAAAAGGTCTTATAAGGCATTTTATAGTCTTACTGACTTTTTCATTTGTTATAACAAAAGCCAGGGTGCCCAGAAGGTCTAAGTGATCTTCCCACTATCTGCCTTCATAAAAGGAATTATTTGCCCAATGCTAGGGAACAGAACACATTTCTTTCACCCTAATATTATTTAGATTTCTTTGGAAAATTGTACCAGGTTTTTGAGTAATATATTGGAATGGAGTGCTTTAACACATTCTAGTTACTGTTGAGTCTACCCCTCACACAGGCTCAGGGTAAATTAACAATAAAACAGAGCTTATATACGCAACCCACATACACACAGTATAGTTACAAAGATTATAAGGTCAGGTTTAGAGAAAAAGAAGAAGAAAACCATCTTTAATAACTCATAAATCACCTTTCTCAGATTGGCTTGCTATCACACTACCATACATGACTGAAGCATGACTGGGTACTAATTACGTAAAGTGACCATGAGAATTTTCACCTCCCAAGTGGGTATCCAGTTCTTTTATAAGCCCTACAATGTGAGTTTGCCTTCATAGAAGACAATGGAATTTCTGAGTCATCAGCAACCTCACTACCTGAACCTTATGGTCTGTCTGTCCCATTCAGACAGAAACCCTTTCAGCAAGGGAGGTCTTCTAAGATAGCATAAAAGGATGTTTGGAATAGAATGGAATAGACTATTTCAGTTGGAAGGAGCCTACAATGATCATCTAGTCCAACTGCCTGACCAATTCAGGCTTGACCAAGTTAAAGCATGTTATTAAGGGCATTGTCTAAATACCTTTTAAAGACTGAGAGACTTGGGGTATCAACCACCTCTCTAGGAAGCCTGTTCCGGTGTTTGACCACCTTCTCATGATCTCATTACTTTTCTAAAGACTTATTTCTTAACTTTGTCTAACTTTTAGAAAATTTCCTGCTTAGGTTTGGTTAGACAAAATCAACTTCTACCTTATTCTATCTACTTCTTAGATAGAAACTAGGGTTAAGTAACCACAATCACATTAGTAACCTACTGCAAGAAATCCTAAGTCCTTCTGCTCAGATTACAACTTTTTTTTTCATAGAATTTTTTTTATGCAAAATAATATATTAATAATTATGATTCAAACATATTCACAGAAATCATTTATGCAGTTCCATACTGACTTATAACTGAGATCATGCTTAATGTTATAGTGAAAATATTAAATGGTGATGATAATGATGAGGTATGGGGCAATTGATCTCTCCCTCAGTCCATCCCTTCTGTCTTTAAGGGACACATATATACATTTTAGCTAGAAAAAAAAAAATTCTAGTGGTTTTTTTTATTTAATTTTCTTCCACCCTTATTAAAAAAAAAAATAAAGATAGTCAAAAGAGCCCAAACCTACTTGCTGGGGGAAAAAAAACCACAAAACTGAAAAGCTTTGTGTTTAAATACATTGTATACTCTTCTAGAATGAAAGGTTATTTAATTTATTTGACCTGCTTTGGAACATTCTTTTAAAAGAGTGGGCAGAGAGTTGGTTTGATTTACTTGCTTTTGGAGCACTACCACAACCGTAACAGAGTGGCACAACATGGTTTGACATTAAACACTTTTTTGGAAATGTGGGAATATGTCCTGTTTGGAAAAAAAATGTTATGACTCCTCAATATAGGTGGTAGGGATATGAGACTTAATATGTTTCACGACTCAAAAATACTGTTACAGGAAGAAGATAACAATTGTCAAAGTAAGAAAATATGTAAACGTGGAGAAATTTAGAGAGGGGGAAAAAAGCAAGTTAATGAGGAAATTGCAATCAGTCTTCTCATCATCAACCAGAAATAATTAGCACAGCATGCTACCATTCAGCTGTTGATTAAAGGTATTTGCTTAATATATTTGAAATAATTATGCTCGTTCATAAGGCTCTGTCAGCACTTCCATTAGGAACTACGTCCCTCTGGGTTTTGTACCTTTAAAATTTGTTCAGAGATGCATACAAAATTTCATTAGTTTGAATTATAACACTTTTAGTCAGATTTGATAAAAGTTATGTATGTATGTACTGTAGTATGCTTAAAAACCCAAAGCTCTTCTCTTGCATCCTTTGCACATTCTTAATCCCCAGTGAAGCAAAAGGAAATTACAGAAGCACAAGAGAATGCAAGAGTGCTCAGAAAAGACACCTGGGATTTATATATATACAGTATATAAAATATCTAAGGGCCTCTGCATACAATTATCATTTATGAATTAATGATTATGAATTAATTTTCTATTGTGCTTGAAGATGTTAGCTTTTGATTTATAATATCTTAATGATAGTATTGGCACCAAATTTTTGCACAGAAATATGATTAACTTCTCTATGCAAAGTTGCACTCTTCATGAGGAGACTTAAAATCAGCTAGGACTTAGTTTAATTCCCAGTGCTGACATTTATTAATATTTCATTTCATGCTGCAAAGGCTATTAAGATCTTCCTGGATTGTTTTCAGAAGGGCTAGACAGTTTTTTATTTAGTTTGTGGTTGTACTAATGACTTGCTGAACACATAACTCTGTCTACCAGAAAACTGTTTTGTACCTGCAGTTGGGAGAATTTATATGAATAGATAATGCGTTAGAATTCCAAAACACTGAGCACAAGTAATGAATAAGATTTTCATTGACTTGCTAAGATATTGGAAAGAAAAAACAAACAAGTAAACAGAAAAAAAACACTAAAAGATTATCTCTCCATTATTCCTCTTAATGCCTCTAATTGTTAATGGGACCATTAGTTTTCCTCCATTACTGTTGTTATCAACAGTTTATGCTCAATCAATGTTACAGTAATAGCATTCAATAGGAATGCATGTTCAGAAACCTGAATTTATCATATTACGTTGTAGGAAATATGTATAATGATCTTGCAGTCTTATTCTGGCTGTAGTGCAACAGATATGGGGTTTTAGCTGTCTTGTCTAGAACAACTACAGGCAGACTATATCTGTATAGCTTCAGGACTATGGGCTGTAACAGCTATATATCATATGGAATATACATCACATGGGGTGAGGATTTAAACATATCCTTGTATCAGCTGAATCAACTGATTTGTTGATTGAATATCCTGCCATCATAGCTCCAGATCTTCAGTTGTCTTTACATTTAGTCACCTACTACTTAGCATCTACAACTCCTTCTTAGGATCTACTGACATCCTTGTCTACATCATTTGTAAGCCTCTAATGACTCAAGTGATACATTGACCTCTTTTGACAAGTATGACATTACCTAAATTATTTTATTTTACAGGTTATTTTACAGTTTATAATTCAGATCAAGCTGAGGCTTGGACACTTGAACTCATGGTCACAAAAGAGACATCTCCCTTCGTGATCTCTGAGACATTATTTGAGTACTAACTCAATGGAAAATAAGATCCATACCCACTCCATTCCAAACTTACATAGCGCTTACAGGGACCTGAACATCAGTTTCCCACATTTTGAATTAAAGTCCTAAATGCTTCAGTTACTGACACTCAGAAGTAGTTTTCTGGCAATGGGTCCTGACTGACTACTGAAATAATTATTAACTGGGCTATTAAAAAGGCAGACTAATAATCCAGAGAGGTGGGAAAGAGCAAATTGACATGAAGGCCTTCTACAATGTAACATCTGAATGATAACATAGCCAAAGTGTGCTACCCAACAGCCTATTCCCCATTCTCAGGAGCAGGCTGCTTTACTTACTTCTAGGAGTGTGTTTATAGCTCAGTATCTAACATAGAAGAAGGTGTCTTTCTGGACAGAAAAGATAGCAACTGATGGGTCAGCAGTAGGAAAATTAGTTATCCACCTTAGCCTTTTACTCCTAAGTCAACTGCTTTTCTCCTGAGCTGAGTTTTGAATGCAAGTTATTAGAAGCTTAACACATTTCACTTTATAAGCACCCTTAGCCTCCAGCTGAGGACTAAGCAGGAGGATGTTGGGTATTCAATATCTGAGCATTTTGGATGACCTGTTCCTCTGCGTGTTTTCTAGATCCAACTTAGTTCTGCCAGGCCAGAATTGTCTTCACCATGGTTGCTACATCTAAGCTCTGATGATATGCCATGGAGAAGAGTGTTATTTTCTTATTTGCCTGTACAGGGATGGTGCCTGAGAAGGATTTTGAAGGGTACCTGAGAAGGTTTTTGTCCTTTTAGAACCACTACATTTCTTCACTGAAGACTACACCATTTAAAAATCCCAGGTCTCACTCATCTCTGGGGTAATTCCACTAAAATTACTGATCCTGCAGTGAGAATAACTGCTTACACATTTTTGCCTTATGAGTTCAATGCTTAAAAAGTCAAAGTTATTCAATTGGTCTGATACTGAACATGTTTTTCCCTGCTGGCAAATCAGTCCTTCATTCATATAGTATTATACTATGAGCAATATATTCCCAGATGTATATTTAGCCAGTCAATAACAAGGTATAATAATCATAATGGTTTTAAACCACCTCGCAGACAAAGGTTCCAACATGCTATGAAAAATGTAACAACCTGGTTAAAAGTAAATAAGTGCTATAAAAAACCAACCAAACAAACAACAAAGCAAAAGATATGTGGTTCTAAGAAAATAATATTTTTCTTTAAAATGCTATAGCTTTAACACAAAATATATTTCAGATCAATAGCAGAAAATTATGTCCAATTGCTCTGTTCCTCTTGCCCTGTGTTTCTGTGTGTGTGCAGATGCAATAGAGGTAATAGAGTATAAGAAAGTGAAAATTCAATTTATAAAAAGAAAATTAATTATGTGAGTTAATAATTTTAAATTAGGAATGTAAACATCACTGTTTGTAACCAAATATCTCTAACAGCATTCACCCTTGACCATAATCTATGATTACTGACTGGAATGTGTCAGAAAAACTAAGGAAAGTATTTAGAACCATGATCAGAACATTAATTTCTCACTGTTATTACCTCTGTTTTTCCTTTCAAATGGAGAGTATGAAAGCTTTCTGTTACATAATGTTCACTGTTAACGCTCTACTAATATTAGTCATATAATAAACATACCATTTTATTTTCATGAATAGTCCAACAGCAATATAGAACTTTCTGTTTATAAATCCTGTCCACATAAGAAATTTAAAATCCACCTTTCCAACTTCAAAGCAAAATTACCTTGCTGTCCCTCTCAATATGTCTTTTGACTGGCATCCCGCAGGTTGCAAAGGTCTGTGCAGACACCTGCCCAGCTACAATTGTGATCTACCTGAAGCAGGTAAAATAAAGTTGCCTTTATTTTCTGATCTTTTTTTATCCTCATGTTGATGCAAATGAAATTACACTAGTGTTACTGAAGTCTCATCAGTGTCTTTTGAAGTTTCAGAAGACCATTTTTGCTTTTCTTTAACATACTCATGTGGCCAGACTACAAATATTCACAAAGTGGATTAGCTCAGCATGCTCATTTTAGGGTAGGATTTCAGAGTTGCATTTAAATTTAACAGGAATGAACACTGAATTGCACTAAGTCAGGAAAATCTTCTCCACTATGGCATGGACATGATCATAGTGTTATTCTAACATGCTTTAGCACCTTCCCTTGGCCCTAGCTAAACCTTCCCCTCCTCCAAAGCCATAGCAAATGAAGACGCTGAACTTGTTTCATCAAGTTACCTACTGTATCCATATCTGCAGCATTTCATACCTATGTAACAAACCAGCTGTGTGCTAATCACCAGCTATATGTACCCAAAGGATCCTTTTGCAGCCTTTGAAGGCTCTCACATGTGATGATTAAAATTATAATTATCTTCTTTAAATGGGAGTTAAGTCCTGATGTTCATGATGCCCTGAGGATGCACTATATTGGTTATTCAGGATCTTATGCAAAAATTCTTCTCATTCACACTCATTCTTGAGCCTTTTCTTTCCATATTGGGCTGTCTGTGTTTATTTCTAGCTGGCTATAACTAACTTCCCAGAAAAGACATGCCTCTTCTGCTCATTCATGATTCCTTGTGGAGTGTATTCAGGTAGTCTATATAATGTTATTGATAAAAAATATGTATTTCTTTTTAAGAATCTATAAGATTTCAATCTTTCTTGATGTGGATGACTCCAATTCCACTGTTTCTTGAACTATGAGGCTAGTTATACAAGCCAATATGATGATAAATCCTTTGGTCTTCATTCTTTTCTTCATGTAGTCTTATAGGGATTCCTTAGTAGTCTTGCTAAATTGCAATTATTCATTTCTTTTCCCACCTAGACAATGTTGAGGAATTTTCATTTCATTCATTCAATTCTTGTCCGTATATACATCACATATTAACCTGCAAAATTAGATATAAGTGAAACAAGAACACATATTAAAATAAACTGCTTTCACTCTAGTTCATCTATACTACAGCATAACTTGGAGAGTCAAGCTATCACATTTGCCAGTAGCTCAGCATGAGTTTCTCAGGTAAGAGAAAAAGACCATGTATTTGACTTCTGTCAAACTGTTCATGTTTATATGAGAAGTAGGGTTACAGGGCTAGTCAATCATCAGTAAAACTTTGCCATTCCTATTTACATTAAAATGTCAACTCCCAGCTTTAAAAGGTCCATTAGAGAAGAGTTTTGTTATAGACAGACAGGTCACTTTTCTGATACTATTACATTATATATGCCAGTTTAAACAGATATTTTGTAGACTCCAAATCTAAGTTTCAAGGTAACAAGAGTTGCCATAGTGTAAGTGATGATTTGTCTTTTTTTTATTTTTGATATTGTATGTCACTGTCACACCTGTCTCATACTCTAAACTGATAGTGGACATTTTACCTGAAATGAAGGCAGGAAATGGAGAATGACCTCACTGCCAAACATGTATAGGGCAAGTTGCAGTCTGCTGACCATCCTTTCAGTACATCAAAACAAATTCTGGAAATATAGAATGAGGAAATATTTGCATGTTTTAGCCTTTGGTCATCCATGGTAGAGAAACAGAGTAGATGTCCAAATACCTTTAAATGTATATAATCCATGGCTTGCTGTTTCAGCTTTATTCTCTCTTTTTCCAAAAGAAAAACAACATCTTAGCAGCAGATGTACCTAGTGGTGCCTGTCACAAAACCCAGATGTTTTATGTGTTTAAAGATATGCAGCCACCTAAGTTTTTATCAATAAAGAAAGGCAATCAAGCATGTTATTGAATGTAGCCATGTTGACATTACTGTGAAGGACAGCTTCTCTTGTAACCTTCTCACACCTATTTCTAGCTGCCCCATTTAAGTTTGCTGTGTGGTCCAGGCTGCTATGCATACAAAGATTATGCCTTTATATATTAATAAATTCACCTGTATTTACTTTATCAAACATGTTCTATCTTTAATGTGCAAGCAGCCCTGAGAACAGAAACTAGATTGAGGGGCTCCTTGCTCCAGGAAAACTGGGGAATGATCCCTGTTCCTGCTCACACCCTAGGAATGTCAGGAATGCAGAGTTCTCAGTTTCACAGTGCTAAAGTTTAAAGGAAGGTTCAGTCTACCCTACATCTCACTGTAAAGGACACATTTCTCAGAAGGACAGTCAGAAGTCTAGCATCCTTCATTTATTTGACAAATTTTTGATTGCTATGTTATTCAAAAAAAGACGGATAGCAGCATCACAACATACTGAGGGAAGTGGCTAGCTGGTCTAACCTCTCCTATCCAAAGAGGTGATTTAGAAACATTTGAGTTTCTCCATGACAGAGAAACAGTTTTAGTCATAATCTGTCTTTGCTATTCCCAATAAATTGGCTTAGACTTTCCACAGCTCCGCATGCTGACTATGGTGAATTTTAGTCATGACTGCTTCAGATTCCCTATGAATTGTATAGGAATTGTATAGGTATAAGATGCAAGTTTTACACCATAGATAGAGAAAACATACACAACTTGTTCTGATACGAAATAGTAAATATACTTGTAACTTCTCTGAACCTGCTGAATAATTAATTCTAATTTTGTGACATTGTTATTAATGTGGAAATTGTCAACATTAAAAAAAAAACCTCACATACAAGTGAGTTCTTGAGTTACTTATGTTCCTGAATGTTTTTTTAATAACAATCACAGGTCTGTAAAAGTTACTAACAGAGCATTAGTATTTTGTGTTGTATAGAAGGATAGTACATTTTTATGTAGTTTCCATAACAACCCAAATATAAGGTAATCTTAAATAATTTGCATTTCATTGCAGTCTACATTATGGATGCCTAACACTGTGCCAAAGAATGGATTCAAGAGGAGCACTTTTGTATTTTATCTGCTAAATGAACTGCACAGTCATAAAGAGGTGTTATTCCTGATAAATGACAGGTCTGAGAGATAAATAACTGTCTATTTACTTAAGCAGGCATCGAAGTTGCTTTCAGGAAATGGAAGCATCTAAATATCTGCCATCAGGTGCACTCAGACTGCCACCATGTTGGCAGAGCAGAGTGTCATGGACATATACCAAGCAAATTTTATATTGTAACTTTGGTTTTGTCTAGTGCTTCAGAATTTATTTTGTAGCAATATCTTTGTCATTTTGTTTCTGTATGTTTTTGAATAACTCTTTTCGAAAAACTGTCTCATAGTATTGTGTTTATTGGATACTGGAACATGTATTATTTGTATTTATTTGATAGAAAAAGGTTTGTGTCTTGACTGACACAAAGGTGAAATCTGAATCTAACTAGCTGGTTATCTTTTATTAAAGTATCTCATATTTTCTACAACTGAAAGAAATATTCTTTCTAGTTTTGTTTTGGGTTTTTTAATGAATTGCAATATCTCTTAAATCTGTGTCTATTTTTTTTTTTTAACCACATTATTTTCTTCTTTCTATTATATTCTTACAACTGAGTTGGTCTTTGAACCTGTATAAAAGTCTTTTATTGTCTGAACTTTCCCTCTATGCTATAATCAAATTCTTTTTAAAAAAATTACCAACATTAAGAAATGTTTTGCAAGGTACTTTCATCATGTTTATGAATACAAAGAAGGTAATTGTTCTACCTTCAGTCTGACACCTCTGCTCACATTGTCTATAATGGGCTTTCAGGAATAAGATTTACCATGATGCCAGCCATGGAGCTATTGTTAACTGTACCAGCACCAATTCAGTCTGACTTTACTATCCAGACTCTAACAGACACATGGCATTACTGAAGACTTTTATAACTGTCAAAATTGTCACTCCACATTTTTAGCCTGATGTAAACTAACAAGTTAGAGTTGTGCATAGTTGTCACTATGCTAGAGCTGATAAAGTTATAACTCTTGCTACTGATCAATAGTAATTTTTTTTTACATATATGAAAATTCATATCAAAAGCAGGAAGAATGATAGTGCTTGCTATCTTAAGACCTTCTTAGTGTGTTGGCTCCAGAATTTCCTGGGCACATGATATCATTCATAGAAAAGGCAGACAAATTACCAGCTCTGAGCCTGGGTGAAGCAGGAAAGGGAACCTTCCTTGTTCCACTGTGTCTCAAAGTGACTGTTCCAAGAATGAGAGACACTTCCAAAGCATCTTTTCATCATGGCTTTCTTAGTAGGATGTAAAGGAAAAAACTTAAAAAGTAAATTTCCCTTTTCTCATGTTACAAAAAAAAAAAAGAAATAATTTGTGGTGGGGCAAATGAAAAGACAAGGGACATATTTAACTAGTAACTTAATTTTTGAAGTAATACTTCTACAATTGCTCTGCAATGACCATGAGGAAAGAGTTAAAAACAGAAACACAGGAAAGCAAATACTTATTTCTAAATGGTACTTTGTCTTCACATGACAGACAACTGCCATGACATTAAAGAAATTAATGAGTTAATAAAGGCTGTTCCATTTATTTAGCATCTTTGTCACTGGCTCTCTGAGCATTCTACAAAATGAAGCTGACTGTCCAACCTGCCAGCTTTGGGTTTGATGCTGCCTTTTACATACATTGGCAACA
This sequence comes from Pelecanus crispus, assembly GCF_030463565.1. NCBI lineage: Eukaryota > Metazoa > Chordata > Aves > Pelecaniformes > Pelecanidae > Pelecanus > Pelecanus crispus. The sequence continues at coordinate 143,893,236 of NC_134644.1, read as the reverse complement.
GACCCACCTTACAGTGATAGGCAATCTCCACACTGGTAGTTGTATGAGATAGAAAATGCATTTGTTTAGTTAAGTATTTATTGTGAAAGAGTAGTTTTAATAGGAGATTTCCATACAAATAAGCAAAAGATCAAAAAATGGGGACTGCATCATCGTCAGTAGTGCATGTTATCCAATCACACAGCAGCCCCATACTAGAGGAGCCCAGCTGGTAGACTACAATGATGGTGTACAGCAAAGCTATGACAGGCACTGGCAGTTACCTGGATGTTTCTTCCTCTGGGGCTGTACCAGCCATGCTGGGAAGGAAATCTACATACAGTGTGGGTAACATTAGGACTACACTGTGGTGGTTCTGCATCTTGTTCAAGCGTCTGAATTTGAAGTTTAAAAACTAACAAATGTGACTGAAATGTCCACTCCTGCTTTGTTTTTCATCTAATCAGAATGTTAATTTTAGAAGACTGGCTTATGTAACCATGAATATTTAGTGCATCAAATTAACCTAATCTCAAAACACAATCATTTAGATTTGTTTCAACTCATGGCAATAAGAGAAATAGTGTTATCATGGAAAATACCGCTAAAATGAATGAACACCAAAACACTACAGGAGAACTATGAGTTGTACGAGAAGATGTATAAGATTTTCTTTCCAGTTTTAACAATGACAAGCAACTTTACTTTAGATGTACTGCATTCATTAAATGAAAAACAAAGATAAAAATCTTCGACTGTGGCTTGTTGGCATGGTTAATATGAATATTCGCTACTCAGAAGTCCTCTTACAGAAATCAGTTTACTAAAGGGATAGGTTTTATAACTTGCTGGAAAGATTATGAGCGGTCATATTGCATCAGTGAGTCTACTTCTGATAGTGCAAAACAGAGAGGGACAGGCCACCACCATGTCACCCCATATGTCTAAGTACAACTCACATGAGTAAGGGCTTGTCTGGTCAGACATCCATTAGAATTGCATGCTAACGGAATTATCAGAGTTCAATATTTTAGTTGGTCATTTCCCCCATCTGAACCTAAATACTAGCTAAAGTAGTGCACTTTTCCTCAATACAGATCAACATGCTGTAATCATAAAAAATAATCAAGCTGCATTGAATATTTTCACTTTAACATTGTCATAGCAATAAACCACGTATTTTTTGGAAGCCTTAAATATTGATGAAATTAGGCTTATTATTACTTTTCTTACTTCTGATTTCTACTCTCCAGAAAAAAATTATATTCTATTTAGTGATTTCTTTACCCAAGTAATTTTTGTTGCCTCTTCAAATTCCCCACATTACTGAAGCAGTTATCTACTTTTTATTATTATTTTCCATATGCATTTAGCCTCTACTTACCTAAGCAGGAAAGATTTTTTAAATATTTCAAATGAAAGTATTTTGCCTTTGTGTTTATCTCTGGGTTTTTTTCCATAACTTTTAGGTTTTATAGAATAAAGCAAGGAGATAAAATATAGAGAACATGTTTGGCAGATAATAAAGAAGAAAAAATGGCTTATTTTGGTATAATCCAAATTACTAGAAACCTGCAGATAGAAGCACAAAAATACTACTTCTGAACTCAGGCCATTAATGACTGTCTCACACCAAGATTTCAGCCATGGCTCCTGTAGCATGGGTACAGAAGCATGGCCATACAAATTATAAAATCTATATAAGTTTGAGAGGTTTTCAGAATAACAAAACATAGTGCCTACAAGTGTTTTTGATTTTTAATTGCTGTTTGCATCCTATAGGCGGTCTTCATAAAGCTTATAAAGACTCCAGCTGAGATGAGACTAAATTCAAATTCTACCCTCTTATCTATCCTCTTTTATTCACCCAGATCTTATTGACTTAAGTAGGAGCAGCACTTGTGCATGTGTGTGAATGTCTGTGTGGATTAATATGAATGAACAAAATTTTCATGAGACAGATTTCACTGTATTTTTCCCCCAGGATTTTTCAATGGGCTCTACTGAAGTTAAGGGAACTTTGACCTCTGTAGTCATTACATTTAATAAGAAAACAGTATAGAGGTTCATTGATTCACATCTCAGAAGGGTACAGTCTCAGTTCTCATTCTGCTGCTGCAGTGTATTTCTATGGGAATGCTTTTAGAAGTGCTATCAATAGAACTTAATAATCATTCTGAACTGTCATGTTCACTAAAGCTACAGAAAGCTTGACCTTTAATCAAGAAGAAGGAGCACCACAAAACATTACTTTATTGTAGAGATAATGTGCAATTCACAGTATTGCATGTTACAGCTTCAGTTCTTTGATGATTAGAAAACTTGGGTTTCACTCAGTTGCCTCCTGTTGTAATATTTTCTGGTTTTAGTTAGTAATATATTACTATCATATTTACAAAGCAAGAAAATGAGGTACACATACCAAAATTTTGAATACAAAGAATCATTAAAAATATGTCTGTCTACGGAGGGGAATTTTCAATTTTAGCCCTCTTACCAGACTGCTTACAGATAACTCTTGCCTTTTCTATGTTGATCATCTAATCTGGTGGGTTTAGTCATCCCTTAACTTTTATGGCAAAGGTATCTGCCAGGCCCTGTCCTCATTTTATGTTCATTCTTGGTTATCATTCATGTATCTTAGCACTCACAAGCCTCTGATTCCATTTATAAGCATGATCATTTTTAGTTATGACAAGTATCTTACTTCTAGATACATGACAAAAACCTGGGTGACAGGTAGGGCAAGGGACAGTTTGCCAAAGGACTCTGAAATAAGTTTGGTCCCTTTCTCAATTATTTTCCATTTCTTTTCTGTGACTGACCTTAGAGTAGTTCTTATCCTGTGTTTTTACAGTCACTGACAACTACATGCATGTATGCCTAGCATAGTAACAGCCACAGACAAAAACGTTAAGTGTTGATAAATGAGTGACATGATTTTAATTAGATATATAATTGTTCTTTCCACTTTAATTTATAGTAGTGTTTGGTTTACATTTTTCCAGTTTTGGGGGGGAAAAAAAGACAGGTTTTACTTGCTTTATGAATGAAACAAGTCACATACATTGAAAAATTGAATCCACTTTTAAAGATATCTCTTCATGTCTATACATTACTGAAGTCACTCTTTGTTCAAAAACTATTTTTAATTTTCGAGTCTCTTGTTATAGAAAATAAGCCAACATGATCAAGTCTTCTCTGAAAAAGTTATTCTCTCCAGACATACCAAAGGCACAAGCGTCCAACAATGCAGCTATCAGTCACATAAGGTTCTGTCTGCTTAATACTCCACCGAGACTTGGACAGGTTCCACACCACCCATAAGAAGGACCCAAGAAAGGTTTTCTGCATATATCCAACAAGCTGTGTTCAGTTCAATATGGTGATGGTGACCAGCGTCAGATGCAGACCAGCCAGATGAGTCTGTAGAGATTAACCTTCCCTGAAAGTCAAGCCCACAAGATAAGGCTAGGAGCAGCCAAATACAAGGTGACACACACCATAACTACATTCAAGCTCCAGTCCTTCACCTCAGTCCTTTCCTGGACTTTGCTGCAGATCTGCTGTGCTTGGCCTGCCTAGCTCATCCCTCAGCTCCTGTCTCACCTTCCTCTTTGCAAAGCAGCCCATACCTACTGCTGCCTGACAGATTTTATTTCAGAAGTATTTTCTGCTGGTTTTGTGCATTACATAGTGCTACCATTCCAAAGCATAAACATCCAAAAAAAGATTAGGTACTAGGACACTCAGCCTGGGAGCAGAAACAAGTTAGGTTTTTCTCCTTACAAATGTGGCTTCACACCAGGTGACAGTCATACTCAGTCTTGCAAAATTTCTCTCCATCTGCCTCCTGCCTAATGAATCTTTAATCACCTTTCTGTGAATCACTGAATGTTTAATTTAATTTTAGTATACATGTTTCACCCGCAACTGCTGAAAGTTTAATACAGGAATAGTCCTCCTAACCAGAACTGCAACTCATGAATCCTGCTTTCTGTCTCTTCAGTATTCAAGGTGAGTGCATTAACCTCGAGGTAACCTCATGATAGGAACCTTTTGTGGGCTGCTGGGTGGTACAAGTTTGAATTTCCTCAGGAAGTAAAAGGAATTAAAAACATATAAATCAATTCCTGAGTGAGTACTCTAGCCTAGGCTATTACATGAAATGGAGTTGCTATCACTACTTCTGGAGAGTTTTAAAAGAATGTTCTGCCCACAGTTGCACTTTGGGAAAAGGCTAATTCTGCCTTGTACTCTGAGAGTGTTTTAAGAGTGTCTATGAACTGGATATCCTGAGAGGTTTTTGGTAGAAGTAAACCAAGCTTTTCTTATTAGATGTGCAGACGAATGCATTGCTTCTCGGTACAGTGCATCTTGGAGAAGCAGAGAAAAGGATTTTTAGGGACAAGGAAAGAGCATCACCCAAGGAAATGAAAATCTGAAGGAACAATGTCTGTCTTCCTTTTGATTTTTCCTTCAGGCTTGCTGATAATTCATGTGACTGCTGTTGGTTTTCTTTCCCCTGCCGCATGCCACTGTTAAGAAAAGAAAGAATGTCACATGTAATAACCAGGGTCTAGTCTATGCAATGTCTCCTATCCTAAACAGTTAATAACATAATATCTAGTCCAATGTGGTGCCCATGACACACGAGAAAAGCTACTGCATTTGGTTGTCATAGGCAGGAAAGAAGCTTTAAACTGCTTCATCCAATCCTATTCTGAATGTTGTAGGTCCTTAGACTAGATGTGACAGGCATTTTCTTCAAAAGTAGTACTGCATAACATCTATTTTTTCAATGTTTACACTATATCCAGTAGATTTGTTTTGAAGGCTTTTCTTGAAGGGGATAAGAAAGGTTTGACTATGCCTGTGCATTAGTTTTTGGGCAACATTACAAAGAAACAAGAAAATTACCAACTTTCAGGAAGCTTCATATTTCTTCTATCTTACCTCCTTCTCTTGGATGGTATTATCAGGTCAGAATGCAGAATGCAGCTCTCTTCCTTACCATCCACATTACCCCTTAGGATGATGGTGAATCATACCTTCCACAAGCTTTATCAGTTAAGACCTTCAAGGATACAACATAGTTTCTAATTTTGGATGAGTTACCCTGATTAGAAAATGTTTTTTAATGAAGATGTGCTCATTGAATTAAACTACATTTTAAGTCCATGAAGAAAAATGTTTTCTGAGTCCCTGTTCTAGTTTTTAAAAGCAATGAGAGACATAAACAAACAACCTGGTGTCACTTGTCTCCTGCTATATTTTGGTGTATGAATTTCTTTTGCTCTTTCTCCACTTTGACTATTACACCAATTTATGATCTCATTTCAGTTTTATTTCTTCCACCTGCACTAAAAGAAAGTTTTTCAATTCAGTACTTTCAGTTATTGATATATTCATTCTCTTTCCCAGCAATACTTCATTTTAAAAGGACAATATAGTGTAATTCTCTTCTTAATAGTCTGTAGAAAATAAACCTGCAAAATAAATAAAAACATAATATATGTATAGGTAATCTTAGGTTATTGCAAACTTGTCTTTATTGGATTTTAGGAATACTTACAATTATATTTCTAAATATGATGCTAGGAATATTTCATGTTCCGTTTGTTACTAATGAAACATTCATTTTCATTAACTTGTATTTAATCTTTTGTTCAGTGACAGACATTGAAAATGTTGAAGAGAAGAATTAGACTTTACTTTGCTAATCAGATGTAATTGAATAGTCTCAATTTTTTTCCATAGTCTAGAAATACATCTTGGTTCAGTATTCTGTACTTTGTTTAATATTATATAAAATCTGAGAGACATGAGTGTTTGTCCTGGTTTCGGCTAGGATAGAGTTAATTTTCTTCCTAGTAGCAGGCACAGTGCTGTGTTTTGGATTTAGTAGGAGAAGAATGTTGATAACATGCTGATGTTTTTGGTTGTTGCTAAGTACTGCTTATGCTAGTCAAGGACTTTTCAGCTTCCCATGCCCTGCCAGGTGCACAAGAAGCTGGGACGGGGCACAGCCAGAAGAGTTGATCCAAACTGACCAAAGGGCTATTCCATACCATATGACGTCATGCTCAGTATAGAAACTGGGGGGGTTGGCCAGGGAGCAGCGATTGCTGCTCGGGAACTGTCTGGGTATTGGTCGGTGGGTGGTGAGCAATTGCATTGTGCATCACTTGCTTTGTATATCATTATTATTATTATCATTATTATATTGTTATTATTATCATTACTATTTTACTTTATTTCAATTATTAAACTGTTCTTATCTCAACCCAGGAGTGTTTCTCACTCTTACTTCTCCAATTCTCTCCCCCATCCCACCGGGGCAGGGGGAGTGAGCGAGCGGCTGCGTGGTGCTTAGTTGCTGGCTGGGGCTAAACCACGACAGTGTTATTTAATTTTTGTAATTTATAATGCATATGTGAGGAATCTTCAATGAGAGCGCAAGGATGAAGGAAACCTATATATTGTACTATGGTAGTTACTTGGAGTTGATTGGGCAGATACAGCCCCTTCTATTGGTAAAAGATGCGGAGATACAGTTTGGGATGTTACAAAAAACAGGTTTATATGTCAGTTAGGACACTGAAGTGACCAAAACTAAAAAAGAAGCATCTTTGATACTCCTCCTCAAAGTGAAAACACTTGAAAGATTCATAAAATATTTTAAATATTATTTTTTAAATTATTATTTGTGGTGTGTGCTTTACCTCTCTATACATCTTCATTTAAATGTAAGAGAAATATAGGACTGGAAAGTATTTTACTTACTACTCACATCATGATTCCATTTAAGTTTGTCCTCTGTTTATACCTGAAGTGATTAAAACAGTTTAAGTTTTTTTTGTTGATAATATGCAATGATCTTGCATGTAAATCCAATCATAGATATAACTTTTTTAACTACATAAATAAGGAAATGTTTTACATACAGATGTGGACCAGGGTGATGCAGTTGAAAAAAAAAATTAATATAAAAAAAAAATATTGAGAATACTTTGTATGCACACACAGAAGTTTATGCTTTAAGAAAACATTAGCATTAGAAGTCAAACACTCAGAAGTTAAGAAAAGTCAAATCTGCATTTATGTGTGATGTATACTGACTACAATCAGGTCATTTCTTGTCTTCTTTTTACTAAAAATAAAGAAACTGATCTCAATTGGTCACATAATATTCATCATGTTTCCTTGTTCTTTAATGATTCCCAGAACTTCTTTCTCTGCCCCCACTGTTACTACAACTTCTTTCTCAAATTGAATTGGACAAAATATTGCAATGTTATGCACATAGCCCCCCTGATATTTAAGAATACCTTGTTTAAATGGTCTATGGCTGCATTAGCCCTTTTAGTCCTATACTTAAACTGCAGTTTAAACTACTTACAGAATAAATTAGACCTGATGCTAAAGAAGTTCTTCCTAGACATTTCTCCCCACATCACCTCATTTTTGTTGGCACAAGTATCTGTGCAGCTATGTGATTAATTTTGTTAGTGAAATATTCCTGATAAAATCAAAGAATTTGTTCTAAAGTCCACAATTGTCTTAAAGTGTATGTTTCCCAGAAAATCTCCTGTGTGGTTCTGTAGACCCTTGCTTAGGCAGAAGAATGGGTAAATATAAGCAGCCAGCCAGTGGCAGAAAGGAGGGTTGAAACATTTCTTTGAAAACACCATCAGCTTATGTTGACTTAAGCTGGTTTTAAAAGTAGCAGTTTTAGGCTGAGGTTTTTCAAGATGTCTGAACCAATCCAATAGCTGGCTTCTGCCAGAAGGGATGGTTCCTTCTGCTTTCTTTCCTGAGTTCTGCTGCTTGGCCGATCCGTTGGTGAGCTTTTCAGGTCACCAAACCAGCAAAAAACATTCTGAGGGGGGCAGAGTACTTTTGTGCCCACTTAGTGCATGACCTCACTGAACAGAGAAGCGCATTTCAGGCAGTGCAAAGGAAGGAGTGGGGCTGTGCAGATGGGAGCATGGGCTCATTGAGCCTCTTCTAGCAGCCTCTGCATCTGCGTAAGAGCAGCCTTCTCAGGAAACCTCACGCTTACTGCTGTGCTGCTGGTTAACATACATGACTGTGCTTTATAATGCAGCACTCGGAGGGTTTTCCAGAGTCATTACTTCACAAAATAAAGCATGCTTATCCTAGAAGATGTCCTAATCCTTTCTCACGGGACAGTAATACAGTAACAGCACAAGCTGGAACAGAGAACTCCAAAGTACTACAAATATGTGCGTGGATATGATGTTGATGTCAACAAAGACATCTTCAGTTAAGGAAGAAAAAAAATCTATCATTTTCCTACTTTCAGCTTACTGAGTCAAACACTATGTGTCAGTGGGACCTGTCCTCTCAATGTTTTACCTCCTCCTGTAATTTTATAAGTAATGTTTTTTATGGCAATATCACCTGTCTGGGAAAAATTGTCAATAGTGTAGACCCAAGAACTGATCCTTGAGTGACGGTAGTGGAAACATAAGTGAGCATTTCCCATCCAAAAAAAGTTTGGAGTACAGCTTCCAACAGAAGAGTCTTCCATGGGAATCTGCAAAAACTGAAATACTTCCCCACAAAACCACCCCTGTTTTAAAGCTGGTCTGCCCAAGTCGTCCTGGTGTTTTAGCTCTTTGCTGATCTGTCCAGGTCTTCAGCTCAGAGGTAAGCAGCTTAGCAAACCATTCTAAATACAGGTACTCAATGGCTTTTGCATTCAGAAGACATTTTGGAGGGTGACATTTCATCATAAACCATTTCAAACTACTGAAATCTGCCATAAGAAAGAGTTCTTTTTCTCTTCTAAGCTTCAATTTTGAGATTTCCCACTTGACTAATTAAAATGTGCTATGTCTACTTCAATCAAAACAGAAAATGTGACAATACTACTCAGAGCATTTTTATTTCCCTTTTCAGGAAAATAGCTACAGCTACCACTGTTAACATTATTTTCTTATACAACAGTTGTTTGGTTTCTTTTTTGTCTTTCATGATGTACAGCTTTTAAATACTCTTCTTGACTAAAATTGAAAATTACTGTTGGACAGATCTTTCTTCAATACCAGTCTCCCCCATCTTGTGATTAAACAGGTGTTATTCACACTGAAGAACATTTATTTCTTACTCAAATGCACAGGAACTTCACTGGGGAAATGATATTTGCACATGAGTGGAGAATATCAGGCACCTCTGTATTTTCTATGACAGATTCAGTCTACTTGTTTGTGCCATGTTAATATGATACAAGTAATATTTATTAGACCTTCTGAATCAGGGGAAACACCATCTGTCTTGTTAGATACAGCCTTCTATGAAAGAATATGCAATGAATAATTTGTAGAGATTTTATTCTTCAAGACTTAGCTAAATAAGGAATGCTGTGTTTTCTTCTCACAATTTATAATGAGAACAAAAAGCCAAAACTGTTGAAAAAAGACATTTATGTTTTTAAATGTACTACTTCAGCAATTTCCTGGGAGTATAAGTGTGAATAAATGCAATAATTTAAGTTCACAGTGTTTACTGTGGCATAATAACACTGACATTGAATGAATTTGGTAGGAGAGACAAAGGAAATAAATTGTTGAAAATGCAATTAGAAATGTGACATAGTGTTTAGAATAAGAAGCAAAAAAATTCAATGTGATGGTGAACATAGTGATTTTGTTTGTGACACCTTTTAACTTCAGAATAGATTATAGCATACTCGCAATTTTAGAATGTTTATGAGATTAATTTATTTTTCTAAGATCCAGTGCCTTTGACTTGTGCAACAAACTACATGACGTCCATGCACAGTTGATGTAGGGATTCTTTTGCACAATAGGCATGAGTCCTTAATACACATTTCATTGATCTGGTACTAAAAGAGAATTAGTCGATGTAAAGACACATTGTCAACCCTCCACTTTTCAATTTAAATCGTCCCTTATTATCATGAATATCAATTCAGTATAAAATGTAACTTATTTTTTATTTGCATTTCTCAAGTCACAAACTTTCACTTTTCTCTCTTCACTGGCAAGTATAATTTGTCTGCAGAAGAAATTAAATCATGACTTGAATTTGGCATTGATCCAGTACAGGCAAGAAGACTGCAAAACTTGTTTCCATTAGAATTCTGCTTTTGTTGCAAAAGCTCTGTAAGTTTTAGACTCCTAAATTTATAAAAATACAAATTTTTCTGTGTGTATCTGTGTGTGTGTTTCAGCTGGGGGAATCCATAAGGAAGGGGAAAAATAGTAATTCTGAACAGATAGCAGCTCTCTCAGAATGTAGAAATACCTGCTGATTGCATTAATAAATAACGTTTCATGGGATGTGCCAAGATAAAGATCATCACTTTAGAACAACAGTGTAACTGGGAAAAACAAAGGAGCAGACTGAGGGAAGTACATTCCTACATTAGGTGGACTATTCTGATTAAGCCTATTCAGAATTTCCTTGACCAAATTTATTTTCTTCAGAGCAGATATGTTTGGTGAAATTTATCCATTTCCTTCAAGGTTTCATTAGGATGTTCTTTTTGGTACATAACTTTGACCAGTAGTAACAAGCATAGAAGTTCCTACAACACAAGAGATTTGCCCTGGAATTTGCTTTTTTCACTCCAGTGAGAAATTAAACAAATGTTGATGTTGTAAAAGCTGCTATAGAGTCATGTCTGTAGACATTTAATTTTTAATAATTACCCCATAATATTTCTAAATAGTAGCTTTCACTATGAAATTGAACATCATCACAGAAGGGACATTATATAAGGGCTGTTTGGAACAGTTAGAGAAGGAGGGATACTAGCCTCCATTCACAGTCTTCGTAACCACCTTTATATTTAAAAATGAGAGAAAAGATGGTTCAGAAGGCTTCAGGAGTGAATAATTCCTGGACATAGCAGTGACAGTGGACTGAAGAAGTGAGTGAACTCAGTTTGGTTTGAAGGATGACCTGTGCCAATAGATAAGCCCACACTGTGAGCTAGGACTGATTTGATCAGTTTCTGGTTCTATATAAAGACTCTATACTGAGAAAAAGCCAGCTGAGGTTTCAAAATATGAATCAGAAATGTTTTGGTCCAAGTACCCCAAACACACCGGCATTAAACACAGGGGTACAAAAGTCAAGCTAGTATAGGTCAATTTTTTTCAGTGCTTTGAATGGTAAAAGAAATTATTTGCAGTAGCTTTGGAACTGAATAAAAAATTACCATGACTTTGGGATCTACTCATCTGAAGCAATGAAAGGCAAAATGGAAGTTTTAGTGCATAACAGAAGAACAGTTTAATACAACTTTTTTTTATGGTGAGTTAGACAAACTTTCCACTCTGGAGCCCTGCAGGAAGATAAATTGCAATAAAGACAATAAATGCTGAAAAATAGTTTTGACTGTCTGTAGTTCTTCCCAGCCTTGGGCAAGACATTTAGTCTTTCATTATTTGTAAATGCAGACCTGTGAAACAAACAAGTGGTATCGCACACAGGTAATGTTCTTTAAGTAGTGTGCAAGGTGGTGTTATACATAATGAGTAGTTTTTTTCAGCACATACTTAACAACAGAAATAAATGTTTTTATCTCTCATTGCTTACATAGATAAGGTATAATACTAAAGAATAACAGAGTGAAATATGTAAACATATACAAAATGGAATGTGTCTTCCAACCCTTGCATTGAAAAATCTCCCACTGAAAGGAGCTTGTTGTATAAAATAAAGTCCGAGCAATAACTCTTGAGGTTGACTCCATTGTCAAATATTTATTTGAATAGGGCTGAAGTGCATAGAAGAAAACTACTGAAAAAGAGAAAGCAATAGATTGTCCTTTTTTATAGGCCCCTGGTGAGAATTTTTAAACCCATGAGTAGTGACTTTAAACAACATCTAAATTTTTTATGTGTTATAGTCTTTTAAAATATATTTCAGTTCACAACGGACTGCAGCATTTTATAGGTATTGGTATATTACTTTACAAGATCACATGGTTTTGTCAGTTATTCACATGGATGTCTTATTAAAATTGTGTAACCATTTTAGTTAAATGGAGGTGAAAAATGTATTCACTTCTGTTCTGCTCCTTAAATTTAACATTTGATTAACTCAGACAGTTAGTAAGTTCACATCTCCTAGTGCCTTTGGGAGACTTCAGAGTGTTTATATTTACACTTGACATTCTGTCATCCTTTCCATATTATTTCTCCGTGTTTGTTTCCAATCCTGTGAGCTTAACAGGCTGCAAAGTTGCAAAATGACATGTCCCAAGAGCTAAGTGGGGACTCAGTTCGCATTTGTCCACGTCAAAGTCTTTAAGTGGAAAGCAGTTTGATATACATACAGTTTTCTATTTTAGATTACAGTGACATGTTTTGGTTGTGACTGACTTGCACTAAGCATTACAAAGATGTAAAATGTGTTGATTAAGTAATCTAACAACAAAGTCAAAACAACTTTCATCTATAAGGATGAATAAGCACCTCACTGGCTGCCTTTGCCTATAGTTTTACCCATGAAGGCTTTTTTGAAAATTGCTGTCTTTGACTACTTGTTATATAAATAATTTTCTTGGACATTTCAGCATGAAAAGTCTCCATAACTGACTATAATAAGCAAAAATAATAACTGTTTTGCTGCAAATTTCTGTGATAAAGCAAATAACATTTCTTGAATGTACAGCAACAACACTGGAAATTGCTGCTAGATTGAGAAAAATTCTTTAATTACATTGAATTTGCTTATGAAATTTATTTCATGGGTGCAGTCAAACTATATGATAAATAACAAGTATATCTAGCCAACAGCTCAAATTCTGTGAGCTAATCTCAGAAACTTTTTGCTTGATTGCACGGGCAGGTTAAATAGTTTCCTTTGGGTACAGAGAGTTTGAGATTGATAAAGGCTCCTCCAACTACTGATAACTGAGTATTTGATGCTACAAATGGTTTTGGGGTTTTTTTTTTTCTTAAATTGTAAGAGGATTTATAACAAGGTAATAAGTGACTGTGTTTGACATTTAGAAATGTACATTAAGAAATCAGTGACTGGAAGTAAGATTATACAGAAGATGGCTAATATGTCTTAACTGTATTGTAATAACCAAAACACAATAAAAATACTCCCTCCCCTGCTGATTTTTTTCCTGTCCTGTAAAAAGCAGAGCAGCGCGGCAACGTGCCTCTCCCTTCTGACCTTACTTTGCAGTAAGAACCATTCAACTAGGATGATAATGATAGCATAGGTACAGAAGAGGAAAATAGGGAAAAATCATAAAGCAAAGGTAGCAAATGTCAAACTGACAAGACTTTTATGTATCACAAAGCCCAGAGGAAAAATGTCTTGTCTTACTTAATCTGCCTCTTTCACTACAGCATATATATAGCTCTAAAGACCATTGACTGCTGCTGCACACCGGACTAGCAAAGGAACTCAACTGTAACTGTACCATGTAACTGAAATTGCTCATTGCAAATGAAAATGACTTTCGGTCAGAAAGAGTGATAGGTGTGCTATCAAACAATCTAATAAAATCTATTCCTTTCCTGCACCAGCCACGGTTTTCTGGGAAGTAGTTTCATAGAAGGCAAGCACAGTCTTGTCTCCCATATTCAACAAAGAAATCAATTACAACTACTCATTATGCAAAACATGTTGTATTTTAAGATGCCCTGTCAGAAACAAGCAAGTAATATTGTTTGATTTCCAAAAATAAAATGCAAGAGAAAAAAGTGCAGTTGAAGTAGCAGTATAGCACACTATTCTATAAAGGTCATATAATGCAATTTGACCCTGATATGTCCTACACCAACAACTTAATTTCAGATTTTCAAAATTCACAGTTACACAAGTAACTATATGGATGATGCTAAATAACAGCAGATATAGCATTGTGAATTTTTGTTGGAAAACTAACTTTACAACAGATATTCTCCACGTTCATCTAAAGGCTATCTGTGTGCTCAGGGAAATATTTTGTTACAGTATTTCATCACTAATGTTCTCGATCTGATTATCTTCCAAATGCGAGCATGAAATATATTTCATGGAAACCAGCTCAGCAACAGTATAAACAATATCTGCAAATTGCAAAGAACATTTATTTTTCAGTCCAAGACCCACCAAAAACTGATGTGTACTCAAATATACAATCCTGCTGGAAACCTTTCATTCATATTAAAGCAAAAAAATACGAAAGAGAAGAATTTCAGCTTTTCATTTTTTTCTGGATATTTTTTCTAAATGGAAATTAAATATATACATACATTTTCCAATAAAGCTGTGGTTCCCTAGTTCTGAATATTCTGTACTCATTTATACATGTGAAAACTAGCATAAGTTATATCTACTTCCAGCATGAGCTTTTTTTTTTTTTTAATCAGAATATGCACTTTGATGGAAAAGAAGAAAGAAAAGCCTACAGATATCACATTAGACAGGAATTAGAAACTCATGTTCTTTGGACATCAATTTATGAGAAAGGGTAAAGGAACCTCTTAGATGGCCCTGAAAATGCAATGCTTGGGAGTATTTTATTGGCAGTTGAATTGTTAACATGGCTTAAAACACTCTCCACATTTTATAAAGGAATTCAGCCAAACAATATATTCATTTTCTCTTCCCAGTAGCTATTGGGTCACCTTTTACATGAGGGGATAGGGAAGTGGTGAGGAATGCCTAAAATGACACCTTAAGTAAAGGTACAGAAACCTGGTCTTAACCATTGCGAGTCCTTTTTGTGGTCAGGTTCCTTCTTTTGCTTTTACCATAAACTTGCTTTGCACTTAGCATTACAGTGTGGGATGTGGATGGGATCCACCCAAGGGTACTGAAGGAACTGGAGGAAGTGCTCACCAAGTCACTTTCTATCATTTATCAGCAGTCCTGGCTAGCTGAGGAGGTCCCAGTTAACTGGAATTTAGCAAATGTGACACCCATCTACAATAAGGGCCGGAAGGAGGCTCCAGGGAACTACAGGCCTGTCAGTCTGACCTCATTGCTGGGGAAGTTTATGGAGCTGATAATCTTAAGTGCAATCATGGGGCACATACAGGACAACCATGGCATCAGGCCCAGTCAGCATGAGTTTATGAAAGGCAGGTCCTGCTTGACTAACCTGATCTCCTTCTGTGACAAGGTGACCCACTTAGTGGATGAGAGAAAGACTGTGGATGTTGTCTACCTAGACGTTAGTAAAGCTTTTGACACCATTTCCCACAGCATTGTCCTGGAGAAATTGGCTGCTCGTGGCTTGAATAGGTGTACTCTTCACTGGGTAAAAAACTGGCTGGCTGGCTGGGCCCAATGAGTTGTGGTGAATGGAGTTAAATCCAGTTGGCAGCCAGTCACAAGTGGTGTTCCCCAGGGCTCAGTATTGGGGCCAATTTTGTTTAATATCTTTATCAGTGATCTGGATGAGGGGATTGAGTGCACCCTCAGTAGGTTTGCAGATGACACCAAGTTGGGCTGGAGTGTTGATCTGCTTGAGGGTAGGAAGGCTCTACAGAGGCGTCCTGGTTTCAGCTGGGATAGAGTTAATTTTCTTCCTAGCAGCAGGCATAGTGCTGTGGTTTGGATTTAGTATGAGAATAATGCTGATAACACACTGACGTTTTAGTTGTTGCTAAGCAGTGTTTATACTAGTCAAGGACTTTTCAGCTTCCTATGCTCTGCCAGGTGCACAAGAAACTATGAGGGAGCACAGCCAGGACAGCTGATCCAAACTGACCAAAGGGCTATTCCATACCATGTGACATCATGCTCAGTATATAAACTGGGGATAGTTGGCCAGGGGGCAGTGATCGCTGCTTGGGGACAGGCTGGACATTGGTCATCAGGTTGTGAGCTGTTGCATCACTTGTTTTTCCTGGGTTTTGTTTCTCTCTCTCACACACATTGTTTTCCTTTTCATTACATCATCATTATTATTGCAATTATTAAACTGTTCTTATCCCAACCCATGAGTTTTCCTACTGTTGCTCTTCAGATTCTCTTCCCCAGCCCAATGAGGGGGGAGGGTGAGCAAGTGACTGTGTGCTAAACCACAACAAGAAGGATCTGGACAGGCTGGTCGATGGTCCGAGACCAACTGTATGAGGCTCAAGGCCAAGTGCCTGGTCCTGCACTTGGGTCACAACAACCCCATGCAACACTACAGGCTTGGGGAAGAGCAGCTGGAAAGCTGCCTGGTCGAAAAGGACCTGGGGGTGTTGGTAGACAGCCGGCTGAACATGAGCCAGCAGTGTACCCAGGTGGCCAAGAAGGCCAACAGCATCCTGGCCTGTATCAGGAATAGTGTGGCCAGCAGGAGCAGGGAGGTGATTGTCCCCCTATACTCGGCACTGGTGAGGCTGCACTTCAAATACTATGTTCAGTTTTGGGCTCCTCACTGCAAGAAAGACATTGAGGTGCTGGAGCATGTTCAGAGAAGGGCAACAAAGCTGGTGAAGGGTCTGGAGCACAGGCCTTATGAGGAGCAGCTGAGGGAACTGGGGTTGTTTAGCCTGGAGAAGAGGAGGCTGAGGGGAGACCTTATCGCTCTCTATAACTCCCTGAAAGGAGGTTGTAGCGAGGTGGGTGTTGGTCTCATCTCTCAAGTAACAAGTGATAGGATGAGAGGAAGGTGCCTCAAGTTGTGCCAGGGGACATTTAGATTGGATATTATGAAAAATGTCTTCACTGAAAGGGTCGTTGGAAGCATTGGAACAGGCTTCCCAGGGAAACAATTGAGTCTCCATCCCTGGAGGTATTTAAAAGATGTGTAGATGTGGCACTTAGGGACATGGTTTAGTGGTGGACTTGGCAGTGTTAGGTTAATGGTTGGACTTGATAATCTTCAAGATCCTTTCCAACCTCTATTATTCTATGGTCTCAGCTAAAAAACGTAATTTGTCTTCAGTTTTGAATTTTCATATCTGCTCTCCTCATCAAACCCAAGCAGCTCAGGCTCAGGGTTCAGGTTTAAGAGAAAAATCCCACCCCCCCACCCCCAATTCTAGGCAGTTTCCCTAACCTTTAGAACCTCTCCTGAGTTCAGAGACAAAGTGGACTAGATTTGAGTTTTCATCTTCAGTTCAGAGATGCTCGTTAGAGGAAATGGCCAATTTAGGAGATCAAGGGACAAATTCACATGAATGTTAGCAGGAGCAGCTCCATTGACTTTAATGAATTCAAACTTAGTTATGCCAGACAAGTATTTGGCTCAAGAGTGTAATAGAAACTAAAATATATTATTTAAAAAAAAAAAAAAAAAAAAAAAAGCTTAATGTCCTGGTGTTATCATTTAGTTTTAATTAAGAAGAGGAATTTATAACTCTTCTACTGTGTGATGTGTTTAACAGCTACTTTGTAGCTGACTGTGTCTCATTTTAAAACCTTCATGGTCCTTTATCCTTTATTTTTAATTGTATTAAGTAAACAGTTTTCTGTGAGATCGATCACCAGTCGTCTTATATTTGCTATTTATTTTATTTCAGTCTACATACCAGGAGATGCCGGAGCTCCTCCACAGCTGTTCCTTCCTCCTTTTCACTGAAATTAGCAGTTTTCTTTTTCTACTTCACCTTCTGGCAAGTAGGCAGACTATTGGTACAAGCAAGAGTTATTTCCATGCTCCAAAGGTAAACCTGTGCCGAAGACAGTGTGGGTCTGGAAGGCTACAGCATCATCCTGAAAACACAGTGTCACAGTGACAGCTGTGCCTAGGTGTACCCAAGCACTCCTTCTATGTACCTTCTGTCACGGACTTTCTGGACACAACCAAAATTCACCCTGTGGTAGCTGAATTTCTATTAGCAACAGAGTTAGCCAGGTTAAGGTTAAAGTTAATCCAAAATTTTATAACATTGTTAAAGCTGTGGACATGTCTGAAATATAGCAGAGTAGAAAACATGCTAGAGACATGTGGGACAACAAAATAGTATACTCCCAAATTATCCCAGGTAGTTAACACCTTTGATATCCATGAGATAGATGCCTGATAGCTTCCTGCCTTAGGGGCAACTGTGGTATAAAAAATGTTGGTCTAATCATTTTTCTAATAAAAGGTTCACTAAATAGTTCATGTTAAATATATTAAAAAGAAAGTTGGCAATTGAAATAATTTTAAAATATTGTATTATCACTTATCAGTAATAAGTATTTGTGACTATTAGTAATGAAGTTCATTAGTTTTAGTGGTTAATTGCACTCTTTATCAGTGTATATTTGTATACTTATCAATATATCCTGCCAACACCAGATCATAGAATCATAGAATAGAATCATATTTTCTCTCCTTGCAGTTTTGACACAGCAGTAGTTGATAGACATAAAAGGCCAGTAAAATAATCTGTGAAAGATTCAGATTTTAGTTTTCAAATTTCTAGCAGTTCCAATATCACTTCCTAGATTCTTTTTCACACCAATAATTTCAAAACCTTATGCATATTTTTTGTAAGATCACTGGATTTCTCACTTTCATAAAATGTCCTAAGGAGATGTTTGCTTACTGGATGTATACTGTGATGGGTAAAACTTTCACTGGAGACTCCAAATGTATTTACTGCTTTCAAAACAGAGAGCTTGTTAGCCAAATTGTTTCAAATACAGTTTTCACCTACAGGTTATCAAAGATTTATTTTGTCCACTATAAAAACTATTTCTTAAAACCAAGCTGTAAGTCCTAACAAAGAAAATGGTCACAGTTTTGCTTTACTTTCATTGATTTTTCATACTGGTGTAGATCACAGTTTCAACATAATTCTTTCTTCTTCTTGTGGGGATTGTTTTGTGTGTTTTTTTTTTTCCTCCTATCACTTCTTATACATTCTTAATATAGGTAAAGCTTAAATTGTAATTATATTAATGAGCTACTTTCTATGTTAGAAATTTGCAAAGAGAAATCTTGTTTATTTCTATGAAAAAAACGAAACACACCAAAAAATAATTAACTTATGTAAAAGCATACTATCTACTTAAGATTTCCCATCCATTTCAATTTCCCAACCGTTTCAATCCCTGTATTATCCAGATAAAGCAGCTCCTTGCACTGCCATATATGCAGTAATATACTTTTTACTATGTTTGGCTATCTTTAACCATCTTAAAGATTTGCTTATGATGACAGCTCTTTGATTTGCAAATTATTTGTCATATTGCAAGTCTTGAAAAATATAGTTTTTTGCAGAGTTTGAAATTGAATAAAAATATCTTCAAATTATGAGATAAATCTCTGTTCGGACGGAATTATTGTGGAGACTACACTTAAGGCAAAAGAGACAATGACAATGCTGCATATATCCCTGGATATAATATAACAAACCCAGAAATTCAGAAATGAAGTTGAATTGAGAAGAAACCCAAATACATTGCACTACACAAATACATAGTTAGGCATCAAACAGTTAGAGAGAAGATCTGAAAGACATACTGAAGATTATCATTGTTAAGACCATGTGCATTTGCCAATCCACATTAGGAAAAAAAATATTTTGAAATGCAGTTAATCTGTTTTCACTGCACTTACTCCATTTTATCACTGTGTACAAGTTTCATGTTGTTTGCATATTCTTACATCCATTTATTTATCTTAAAAAATGTTTGGATTTTTTCAGATTAACAGTAACTATATCTTCCCCATAGTTTCAATAATAGATTGACCATAATTACAAGGTCCGTATTACCTTAAATTACTGTATGCATATATGTACATACCTAAAGTATGCACAGCTTTATTTTAACATTGACTTGAGGGCATATCATAGTTTGGTTTTGGTTTTTTATTTTTTTTTTGTGTAACTATTAAACAATAACCCATCACAGATCTTTTACCCCTCAATTACTAAGTAACTTTAATGATATTTAAATAGCTGATATGGCTAGTTTCATATCATTCTGAAGAAGGCCAGTGAATTGTTATCCCAGGGCTAGTAGGACAATGTTGCTTCTGAAACTTATTACCAACAGAAAATTTTCAAACGGGGAAAATATTGTTAAATTCCAGAAAATCTTTTCCAGATATTGACAAGGTCACCACTGGGAAAACATGTGGCATAGAAAACTCCAGCTAAAATGGTTCAATTTTGACACAGGTCTCAGCAAATATAGTTTTTAATTATCATAAGCTAATGATCATATGTATTTTTAGATTATTAATAAGTTAATTCAAGATGAAAAGACGGTATATTCAGGGAGAAAATGCTGGAGACTTCCTAGAGAAGGGTGGTTGCTGCTCTGACTCCAACAGAGACAGGCGGTTGCTCTGTTGGGAAGCGTAAGAGAAAAAAATGTACAATGGAAAAGTGCACATCAGGGTCCCGCATTTTCTTCTGGAAAATATCACACAGTAAACAGGGCACATGTTGTCCTTCACATTTAAAGCATAGGAGGCTTGTTTAACCTTCAGCACACTGACTTGGACCAATAGGCTGTTTATGCCATTAAACTGAACAGAACCAGGACATTGACTCAATTGCTCACCTGCACCAGTCCTGTTACATAACTGCTGGCATGTTTTCTTCCACGACTTTTGCCAAAAAGCATTCTTGAGACAATGCCCAGGCACCAGACGAGAATATCAGGTACCTTGAATCATTTCCAGTGCACAATATGAATAAGTGTCAATCATCTTTGGTCCCTCCATCCTACAAATCCTGAAATGAAAACAGCACACAGAAAATAATATTTATATACTACAGTTCCAGGAGCATCGTACGCAGCCCAGAAAGCCAAGTGCAGTGCAGTCTGGACATAGTCTCTCTCTTGGCCCCAGGAGCCATTGGTTGTTCCTGTTTTAATTAGTAAGGTATAAAGCAGTGTGGATAATCAGTTGCCCAATGGTCAGCCTCACTGCCTAGCACTGCACTGCCTTCACCAGTACAATATAGCCAAGTCTTCATACAAACTACACATTAAGAGCAGTTACTTCATAAGTTTTCAAAGTTCTCTTACTCTCCTAACATGGAAAGCCTCATATTCATTTTCTGATAGTAAAGGAAGTGTGTTATGGCCTGTGCAGATACATGGATTAATGAGGTGACTTATGAAGTGGTCATATAGTACAGTAAATCCCTGTCTACACTGACTAGGAATATTATTAATAAGTGTTCTTTCTCACCTCTCCTATTTATGTAACAGTTTTCCTTTTCAGTACAATCTATCTTGAAGCAATATATCTTGTCAGTATCTTTTACTGTTGGTTTTTTTTTTTTCCATATAAGGCAAAGGATCCAGCAAAAACTTCTCTCTGAAGGGCATTAGAAGAGGACAGACCAGGGAACAGAACTCCCATTTGCTGGTGAAAAGAGGTTGAGACAAACTCCAGTTTTCCTGGGTTGGGTGGTTTTGTTTGTTTGTTTTCTTCCCACCTGTTATACAGGCTGAGTCTGTTATTCCAGGAGTCATTGGAGCACATGATAAGCAGATATCTGATAAGTTGTCCTTTACTGCCTCAGGTGCTACTCTGACAGGTTGTTTTCCTGTTGCAGTTGAAAATACAGTTTAAGATTTAGCAGTGACAACAGATCTTTGCTATTGAAAGGATATTTGAAATGTTTCAATTTTTAAACTTTCACATACTTCATATTATAACCTTATTGAAGAGAAAAGCTAGAGCTGCATTAACCAAAAGATGGTGTTTGAAATACCCTTTCCTACTGCCGTGTTCTAAGATAGAGAATTTAGCCTTGGGGTAACCAAAAAGACAATGTTTAGCTGCTCATTCCAGTTGCTTCTTGAGATTATGTATTGGATTAGCCCCTAAAAATGCCTTCTTTAAAGGATTAAAGAGTAGAAAAAAATGTATCAATTAAATTCAGAGAATAACAAGTCAGTTCTAAATGGTACTATCTCTGCTGCAGAAACTTGTTTTATATGCGAGCTTGAGTGGCAGAGTGAGACAAGTTTGGAGGATGGTAATAAGCAGCAGAAACTCCTAGGAAGACCAGAAAAGATATAAAGAATACTGAATATTGACTATGGCTTAATTGAGATCTTTTTCTGAGGAGAGGGTCTGTGCTGGACAGAGCAATCATTTATTCTTCTGTGGACACTACAACTGTATTTTCCTGCACTGTGTAGGATATCTGTAAGTTAGGGAGGAAGCATGATTGCTGTCAACCTTGCAGGTTTCAAACATGATTGCAGAATCTACCTTAAACTTAGTCTTTCTGTAGATGGGTCATAGGTAAATACAACTACAGACTACAGGTGGGTGTTTTAGATATGGACAAGCCTGCCTGGTATATGAAAATAGGTGAATTTTCAAAGGAGAGTGACTCCCATTAGACACCATCATGGAGGAGGTTCATGGAGACCTGTCTTCTGCTTTTTTACAATAATATTTGTGTGAATCTAAAAAGTTTATAAAACAATTATCTAGTCTTCTCTGTCTTAGTATTTCTAAAAAAAAAAAAATTATTTACTCATTTCACTTCAAAGGAATGTTGTTCACTGATTCCTTCATTCACTGATACTTTTAAAATGCATTCTATTTAAGAAATTAAAAGAAACCTAAAGAGTGAAGAATAAAACAGGAACTATTATAAATCTATATCTGCATAAAAATATAGGGGGGTATGTGTGGTCCCAGGAACTTAATATAAAGTATCCTGGGGAGGAAAGAACTTGGAAATATTTTGGGCCATAGAAAACTTCAAGCAATAAAACCTCAAGTATACGGATCCTCTTTAGCTAGCAGCAGAAATAAGTAAAAGACAGTATACTAACCCATAAAATACAACCTGGTACAGTGAAACCTAACAAAGAGGGTTTGTCCCCTTTTTCATACAGCTAGGCTTGCTGGAAAACGTTTTTGATTAAATGCTTTTCCCTTGATTTGTGGAAAACACTGTGTTCCAGGTAGCAAGTACAAATTATATTCCCTTAAAAAACAATTTTTCATACATGGTTGAAAAGTTAGAAGAATCCTCTGTTTAAACTGACATTTTTAAAAATACTTCTACTAATGACTGAATTATATTAATAAAATCAGTTTTAATAATGAAGTTTAAGTTATTACATCTTTTGATCCAATCAGCTAAGTCACCACAGCAAGATTTTTTTTCTTATTTTCACATTTTAAAATGAAAATTCCTAGTTTTCCAGTTCAACACGAATTTTATGTTTAAATGGACCTGAACCAAGCCTGAACACATTTGTGTTCCAGCCTCTCAATAGTTTTTTAGCTTCTGCTTTTCACATAAAACCCAGACACAAACAAACATAAAAGCAATACTACCCGTAGTTTAAAAATATCACTCCTTTGCTTACTTTTCTTACAGCCTCCACAGTACCTACCTTTGCGCTATGGCCCTGTGGAAGACAGTTAGCAAGCGGGGTAAGTTAGTGCCACCTGAGTTCTCTGTCAGGAGGGACAGGAGGACAGGAGTTGTTTTGCTCCAGCACCAGGGGAAGGCTGATGCTCATCAGTGTCCTCCTGTGCACACACAGCAGGTGTAGCACATTTGGCACTCACTGTGCTCACTCGCACGCTGATGAACAGAGATGTTGATGACATGCACATCTCCAGCAGAGAGCCCAGAAAGGAGTCAGTTGGGGGATGGATAAACAATAAACTCAGAATACCTGCACTAATTCTGTTGGCCCACCAAAGAAGATTTTATAAGTACAGTAATTTGTTTCCTGTCCTTTGAGGTAATTTCTGTATTTTTTCAAAGAAAGCTGTTTAAGCTTTCATGAGTTTGGCATGTCATACTATTCATGCCTGTTCCAGTATCTGAGATCTTCCACAAGGGCACATCTGTACCCCAAAGCTCTTACTTCTCCATCCTGCTTCCAGCAAACAAAATTCCTATACAGTAGCTAAAGAAAATTTTTCATTTGTTTTGCTTTTTCCACTCTGCTCTCTGTAGGACTAGGCTATCTAGTAGAAAGACATGTATAAAGTAGGCTCCTTTATGTGAAGATTCTTGCAAAAATTTTCCTATTCCGCTAGAAAATACCATCCAGCTTGTATTTACACAAGATAATAATTTGACTTCTGTTTCCTCCTGAGTGTGATAGCATAGTAGGAAGACAGCAGAGTACTGTCAGGAATGGAATATGGAAATCATCACACATTTGTCACCCCATTTTTCTCAGTCCTCTTATCTAGGAGAGAAGTGACAAACAAAAAAATATGTATGCAAGGGTGTGAAAAAGATTACACTAAAAGAATTATATACTCGCGTATTATACAATTAGACTCACTTTGACTTTCACAGAAAATAAGGGAGAACTAGAGTGATTAGATCTTAGTTGGAAAAAGAAGTAATCCAGAACTTTAGGAGTTTATTTATATATATACACACACACACATATATATATATATAAAAAAAACCCTCACATTTCAGATCTTTAGAGTTACAGCTCTCCTTCAAGGGACCAGATCATCTCAGGCTCACTCACAGTGATGGGTTTTGTACTTTTCTTAGAAGCATCTTATCTTGGTCAAAACTGGACGTAAGACTCAAGACTTAATTAGGAATAGCAGTCATATTATTCCTATTCCTAACATTAGCCCATCATTTAGAGAAAGGAATCTACAAAATGAAAAAGAAAATTCCAAATAATTCCAAGAGGTTTAGTTTGGACTGGTGTGTTCTACAATTTATTCCACAGTTTTCTTAACTTAGAATCACATTAATATTCAGAGAAGGGTTGTAAAATACATACCATTTAGAGCCAAGTCATTCTAAGCTTCCTCTTGTGACTGGTTGTGATGGGGGTGAATAAGAGCTATACTGCATAAACTTTCTTAATTGCCTCAGGATCCTTTGAAATAGAGTTACAAAATTGGCATTATCTTCCTAACTACCCATTACCTGAACAGAATTGCTTTGGAACAGATTGCAGTGCTGCTGGCTAGGAGGTTTGCGACATATGCTTATAGGATAAGCAAGCAAGAAATTAACTTCCTTGGAACTGTCCACTATACTCCAAATACCTGTTATTGATGGGTGACAAGGAATAAACCCAGACTGCTTTTCAGTACGCAGATCCAAGGTGCATAATAATGTCCATGTGGAAAGCAGTGGTGAGCAGCAGAGGGTGAGCTGAGCAAGATAGCTTCTGAACTAAGCCCCACAGACACTAAAACAGGCATCAGACTTCCTCTTTCCCTTCATTACCTTTTATTTTATAATAAAGCAGATGAAGAGAGTGTTACATGTCTAATTATAGCTAATACATTGTACCTCATACCTCATTATTTTACATATACAGGAGTTAGGTTTTGATGAAGCCGATTCAGCATTTGTACTCTTTATTGCGCATTCTTTGTTCTTCATTTTTAGGCTAAGCCCTGACTTACACTTTTAAGGACTGTTGCAAATGAACAGTGTCTGTGTTGGACATATGCCAGGCAGCAGTTTTGTTATCCTTTCATGCCAGACAGCAGTTTTCTTATGCTTTTAAAAATGAAGGGAAAAGAAAAGCAAAGAGATCACCCCTGATGAGCCATCAGCTTTAATTAGACCTTTCTTTAATGGAAGATGATGTTTATGTTTTGAGTGGCTTTCTGGCTCTCAGTTTCCTCACTTGTTACTGGTAGGTTTCTTTCAATCCATAACTCCACATTAGCAACATGATGCAAATGAAGATAATGATAATCTTAAAATTAACATTTATATTGAGAAAAATTAAATGTGAAATTAGAAACTGGAGCTAACAGATGTGAACACATTACAGAAAATATCTATAGTAAATTTAGAAACAAGAAAAGCCTTGCAGTAAATATAATAGGACAAAGACTTAGGTAACCAGAGCTGCTTCTCAGACACTAAATAATGTTCCACTTTTCTGGAAGTTTTATAGCTAATTTCTTTTAGGTACACATAGTAGGCCAGTAATTTAATCAGTTACTCAGCAGTGTTACTACAGGACTGAAAGAAGGAAGCTAAACAGTGGTGTGCTGATAGAAAAATATTTGATCCCGCTATCTTTCATTACTTTCCCATTTGTATTGTTGGAAATTGTTTGCAAAATACAATTGGTATGTTATTTATCCAGCTAGCTTGACTCTGCAAAGCTGATTTCCTGACCACTGCTTTATAAACTGCAGCCCAAAACAGGGAGCCACAGGCAGTCCTGAACAGAACCATTTTCTTCATCTGCAAAAGAAGCTCCACGTTTAGTCTCCTCCAGAATAAATCTTAGCTCTGTGTGTGTGGTGTAAAAAAGGATTGAAAGCCAGCTTACTCTTATGGAATGAAAACGTATAAGGAAATGTATAGAGAAAAAGTCTGCAAAAAATCAATAGCAAAAACATAGCATAGCAAAAACAATCTCTGAAACTTTTTGATTGTTTATGTCAGAGGCATCTGTGATGGTTTGAAAATTGCTGTACCTAAGTAGAGTAAATGTTTGGGATTCTTCATATCAATAGTAATAATGCATTTGTCTGAAATGCCAAATTTGCCCAGGTGCCAAATATCTTCAGACAGATCACTGCACTGCGGACTAAAACGTGTTGGATTTTTTTTTTTCCTCTTATGCATATAGTTTTTTAAAGGTGACATGTAAAGAAAAATCAATGTAGATCTTCATTATGCTGGTTTAAGAAATGGGAAAGTGGTGATAGCAGTCGATTTCAATGACCATGAAAGTCTTTGCTGATTACAAAGGAAATTATGCCTTAAATGTCAACAAGTGTTGAGACAGAGTGAGAATTCCTGAAGTTCACTTGAGTTACACTAGCAGCAGTCATTTAGAAACATCATTGGAGATTTTTCAGTTAAAGATACATAAAAACAGAACAAAGGAGGAAGAAACCAGTTGCTATGAGGAAAGAATAAGTTTAAGGATAGTCTTAGAACTGCCCTCCAATTAAGCAAATTCTACATCTCAGAATTATGCACTGTGACACAAAAGCAAGACTGACAACAGCAAGAAGGATATAAAAATGAAAATAATCACAACTGAGGGAAAAGCATGACCCTCTGAGGACTGAGGAGACCAGATAATGTTCATGTTAGAATTCTGAAAAAAGATTTTTGAAATTGTGGATCTGGTAATGAATGTTTTTAATAATTCTTTTTGGAGAATGAGGGTGCAATCACACTGAAGAATAATATAATAATGTCAACGTATAAGAAGGGGATGGAGTAAGTATCAATTATTCCTGCATATCAGTAATGAAGGAGTGTCTGTAGTTGTCCTTAAAGAAAAATGGCATGTAATATAATACAATACCAACTTAACAAATACAGAATGTGCTAAAGTAACATAATAGCTTTTTTTCACTGACCATTTTCTAAACAGAGAACATTCACAAATCTTATCTCTGTGAACTCCAGTCAAGCATTTGATAAACCAGTGAAAGAAATGTGTATATTAAGTTGGAGAAGATGGAGCTAGGTAAAAGTACAAGGTCATACAAAGGGGAATTTGGCAATGGAGAGGCATTAGCCTGTAAGGATGCTATTCTATTCTATTTTAGTGGATATTCTAAAGACTGGACATGGAATCTTAGTATCTTAGTCAAAATCTTGATCAGCTTCTTTAACCAAAATATTAGGATATTAATGAAATTTACTAGCATGAATTTATGAAATATTCAAAGGAACGATGGCTCTGAATATTACACAGAAAGAGATGAATGTTTAGGGTTGGACTTTGTGCAATAGAAATAGTATGAAATTCATTTTTACAAAGTGCACGTTCATACTTTTGGGAATCAAACCCAGAATATTTCTCTACAAACTGGGGCTGATTACTTTGGAATGGAGAGTAACCTTGCTGGGCAACAGCCCACTGCGAGTGGCAATATTTTTTATAACTCTAAAAAAAAGCAAGCAATGTAGCAAAAGAAGCTTTTCCTGCAGAGACAGAAAAATATTAGTGCCATTGTACATGGAAGAGGTTAGACCTCATTTGAAATTGGTTGTTTAATATCAGTTACATATGTTTTAAGCTAGTTTTACATAAGGTACACCATGTTTACTGTAGCCAGAAAATACACCTTTGAGGAGGCCTGGGGTCCTTAATAATTACTCAAAATTAACTTTGTGAAATATTTCCATGATGACAGGTTGAAAAGTTAAAAAAAAAATCTAGAAAACAAATTTGCTGGTATTTCTTTGTAATAAAGATTTGAAAAATTCTAGAGCTGACAGTGCATTTTGCGGGTAAAATGTAGATTTATATAATACTTTAAAAGTAGGACTCATCTGAAATATGCAAAATGTGATAATAACTGAATTAATATCTTGGCTTTATGCTTACCTGGGCATAGCAAAGATAAGCCTATTAACTTATGCACAGGGTTGTCTTGAGGTTTATACAGCATATAAACTGTTAATTATTATTCCTACAAGTACTTAATAAATGAATACACATCTTAAGAACATTAAAGCACAAAAAGATTCTGCAAGAACAAATCACAGGCAAAAATTTCTCTAATTATGAATTGCCTTGTGTAAACTACCCTTTTGCAGTGTGATGTACCAATAATAGATGAATTTAGTATGCCAGGTATAAGAGTTTCTCTTGTTGATAAAATTAAGAAAAAAGAAATCCTGTGAGTTGAATGAGAACCCTAAGGAGAGACTCAAAAGCAAGATATACCTTTTCCTACATGAGGCTGCCACCAAATGCTGTGTCCAGTAGCTCAGGACATAATGCAACACAGGACAGAAAAAAACCCATTCATATACACTGAACAGGCTGCCCAGAGAGGTGGTGGAGTCACCATCCCTGGAGGTGTTCAAAAAACGGGTAGATGTGGCACTTTGGGACCTGATTTAGTGGGCGTGGTGGTGTTGGGTTGATGATTGGACTGATGATCTCAGAGGTCCTTT
The DNA here is from genome assembly GCF_030463565.1 of Pelecanus crispus. Classification (NCBI taxonomy): domain Eukaryota; kingdom Metazoa; phylum Chordata; class Aves; order Pelecaniformes; family Pelecanidae; genus Pelecanus; species Pelecanus crispus. The sequence goes on along the minus strand of NC_134644.1, from coordinate 143,864,488 downwards.
CCAACCTTAATGATTCCTAGTTTTTACTTTCATTAAAAGTAATCCAGCCACCAAGCCAGGAAACATGAAATTGCTACTCTCCCCTTAACAGGTTTAGTGGTGGACTTGGTAATGTTAGGTTAATGGTTGGACTGGATGACCTTAAAGGTCTTTTCCAACCTAAATGATTCTATGATTCTATGGTTCTAAGTTGCATGAGGGGAGGTTTAGATTGGATATTAAGAGAAATTTTTTTACTGAACGAGTGGTCACACATTGGAACAGGCTGCCCAGAGAGGTGGTGGAGTTACCATCCCTGGAAGTGTTCAAAAAATGGGTAGATGTGGCATTCTAGGACATGGTTTAGTAGTCATGGTGGTGTTGGGTTGATGCAGTTGGACTGATGATCTTAGAGGTCCCTTCCAATCTTAATGATTCCTAGTTTTTACTTTCATTAAAAAATAATCCAGCGACCAAGGCAGGAAACATGAAATTACTACTCTACCCTTAATTGGTTTAGTGGTGGACTTGGTAGTGTCAGGTTAATGGTTGGACTGGATGCTCTTAAAGGTCTTTTCCAACCTAAACAGTTCTATGATTCTATGATTCTATGATTCTATGTTTCCCAGCTCTGTGCTCCTTACTGATATAGGGGATGTTAAATTGAAACTTCTCCACTGAAAGATTTTTTTAAGAGTTTTATGACCCTTTCTGGCTGGTTATCCCAGTATGAGAGAGATGCTTTGTATACTAGTCTAGTTACAAACATCGACATTGTAGGCAGTTACACAGACTTCCACAAGTGTCAGAACAGCCTCTTCTATCCTGATTTTTTTTTTTTTTTTTCTTTTGCTATGTATATGAAGAAAATAGGCATAATGCTGCTGTTCCAGCAAGGCACAGGTGTAGGGGCTATTGCTCCCAGTGGCAGCAGGTATTGCTGCTTCTGTCACTCTCATTCACCTGCCATCAACAATGCTTGTAAATCTCACTCTCCAGGGTTTTCCCTGTGATTCTTTTCTGTCCCTCGTTCTACCCTTCCCTTTTCCTTCCGTTCCTCAGGGGAAAGAGCCCAGATCAAGTCTTTATTCTTTGGAAAGCAAAATTCAATTTGTCTTATTTTGCTGAGGATCTTAGAGATAAGCAAGCATAAAACAGGAACAATTTGATCCCAGAGATATTTTAATGTTAAGTGCTGAAATGAGCGTAAAATAGATTGGAGACCCAGCTTCTGTAGTGCAACCCTGACAAAGAACAAGTCAAGGCTCAGTTCTTCAGTACCTTCCCATGCATTGATATCATATACTGTTCTGCACCTTTCAATTGATCCACATAAGATTTATCAGTCCTACTTTTTATGGATTTTCTGTTGATTTCCATTTGTTTGTAATAGGGAAGATATTGGCTGACCTTTGACGTAAAAGAGTTATTCAGTATTAGACTCATCTCACATCCAGATGTATCACTTGTTATTAAATTCATTGGCATGTGGAGTTAACACTTAAAAGCAACTTTATGGACTGTCTATGTAATTATCTGCCCATTTCAGGTGTTGCTTACATTGTGTTTATAAATATATATCAAATAAACACCTAGGAACAAAACTAGCATATGGTTATGAGATATTTTGCTCTGCACAACTAAAAAGCAGTTCAGATCCAGAAGGATGAATGAGTCCCTTTTAAAAGGCAGCACTTAGTATATTATGAGGTTCACTATAATGAGAATTGTGTGCAGAGAAAAATTACGATCCAATATCACTGTACTCTACCTCTGTTATTTTGTACTTTGCTGTTTATTCTAGGTGTCTTATTTCACATTTTGCCCATACCTGGTTGAACGATATTAAAAAATGAATAAGGACATTCCTTTTTCAGTTACACATTCAGCATTCATACTATAGTTACCAGGATTTCATTACACCATCAGGAGAAGTGATAACTAAATTAATACAAACAAAGATCTCTTCAGTATCAGTGCTTTATTATTCTGTGCTATTATTTCTTCCTTTTTTGCTGCATATGTGGAATATTTGCATCACAATTGTTGAAAGTGTCTTTGGCTATGCAACTCTAAACTATGAGCTGAGTTTTATCAATGACAAACGTCCCAGGTTGAAAGTACTTTTTTGTATTCGTATTAATGGTTCTGTAATGTGCTGTGATCAAGCAAGGAAAAAAGATAGGTATGGAAATGCCATCTTTTGTTGTCCCCCTCCCTCCCATTTGGGGATGTCTAAAAACCCGTGTTCCAAATATCAGCTGAAACAAGAGAGAGTCAGTAGACTGAATACTTACTGCTCTGGGTATTATGAACGTGTCTGGGAGAAGAGATGCATAGAAAAGCTTTCTCCTGGTAGCAAATCATTGAAATGCCACATGATGAAACAGGCAAGATAAACCTATTGCTGCATATAATAAAGCTCCATCTGCCAACACTGACAGCATTTGTTATCTGTACCTTTTCCTTGCACAAGGGTTTCCCAGCAGCTTTGATAATGTTTTTATTATTCTATCCTAAATACATTTTTCATAAGCAGTTATTAATAGCTGTATTTTTAACAAGGAAAACATGAGTTTCACAGCCATTTTGCATAAACTTAGTAAGCATATTTACATACATGTGTCTCAGGGAATCAGCATGTCAGACCGCATTTACAGAGGAGGCAGATATGCTTAGCATCTATTCTGCCCCCCTTCTAAATGGGGGACTTTCACTTAAAAGGTCTGTCATTTTTCTTTGCAAGCATGCATACTGCAGTATAATTTATACAAATTCAAATAGTCAGAAAGGTCACTGTCTTTACACAACTATGTATGAATGCTGAAACCAGTGCAAATGCATTTTGTTGCCTTATTAATTACTGCTCAGAGTAATCTCTCAGGTCCTGTCAGCCTCCAAACACCTCAAAGGATAGATATTCCACAGTGTCTTTGGGTAACCTGTTCTAGTATTTAACCACCCTCATGCTCTGGCTCCCTCTTCTCTGTATCCCCTGGTCAGATACACCAGCTCTCCTGGCCTCTCCTCACATGTTATGTGGTCCAGCCCCCTAACAATTTTGTCAGGCCTCCTCTGGACTCCCTCTTTCTTGTGCTGGGGTTTCCCAGACTGGGCATAACACTCCAGGTGAGGTCTTACAGGTGCCAAATAGGGGTGAAATATCATTCTTCTAGACCTGCTGGTTCCATCCTTGTTAATGCAGACCAGGATGCAAGACTTGCAAGTCTTTCAATTTATTTTTGTTGAACTCCATGAGATTTATGTCAGTCTATTTCTTCAGCCTGATCTGGTCCCTCTAAGTAGCAGCTCTGTCCTCCATCATGCTGACTGCTCCCCTGCTAATCTGGTGTAATCTGCAAATTTGCTGAGAATGCTCACCATCCCATCACCTATGTCTTTAATGAAGATATTAAACAGTATTGGTCTCAGTACTGATCCCTGAGGACTTTGCACCAGTGATAACAACAGTGATCAAGCCCAGCAATCAAGCTAATTATCCAAACCACCTTTATCATCCACTTAACCGGTCATTGTCTCACTAGTTGGGTGATAAGGAGACTGGAGAAGAATGCTAAAGCCAAGGTATGCAATATCCACTGCTCTTCCCTTGCCCACAGAGCCAGCCACCCCTTTAGGTGAGTCAGACTTGATTTGCCCTCAGTAAACCCATGCTGGCTGTTCTTGTCCCTCAGGTGCGTAGAACAAGCCTGTAAGAGAATTTGCTCCATAATCTTCCCAGAGACTGAGGTTAGGTTGGCTGAATTTGCCTGGATTCCCCTTTGCTTAATATATTTAATAAAGTCAATATCCATAATATTTTGATATGGCTATCTTTCACTTCTGAGAAGTATTAAAATTAATGTGTTCTCATCTGCAACTTTTGTGATAAAGATATGTTCTACAGAAGAGAGAAGTTAGCCATAATGAAAAAGTTACTTTTGTCTCTCAAATACTTTCCTTCAGGTACTGTCTACATCTGTCTACACTATGATAGTCTTGTTTGCTCTAAGGAAAGCCCCTTAGGAGGTTGAATTATAGCCTAAATTCTAAATTCAGCTAGATAAATACCTATATCAAAATAGCAGTGAACAGATACAATTCAGATATGCATTTATTGTTCCAAAAAGGATGTTGTGTTACCAAAGTAAGATGGTGTTTACTCAGTCTTGAATACAGTGGATGCTTTAATTAGACATGCAAGCACAAGAGAAAATTGCTTAATACAGTACAGTATAAGCAGCTGCCTCCTGCAATGTAAGTTTAACTTTCAGTTGTAGTAAAAGAAGTTCTTAGGCTAATGTGACATTGAAGCACCCCAGTTGTTTCCTTTCTAAATTAAAAATGTTATATTCTTCTGGTATTATAGACCAGGCTTGACACCACTTAGATATATGTTTCCAGAGTTGATTCTAGCAAAAGACAACAGGCTGCTGAAAAAGCTGAACATGGGTCCCTGCTAGCTCTGCCTCAGTCTGGCTGTCACCAAGAGACCCCAGGAGCAGATGTTATCCCACACAGCTCACTGTGACCAGTTGTGTCACAGAGGACACAGCGGGAGAGAGATGGCTATTTCCACCTGTGTTTAGACATCAGCTAGCATAAGGGTCAGGAACACATCTTCCAATTAAATTTTCCTATCAGGTTACAAGCTAAAGATGCTTCTATAATGTATGCAAAGTCTTGAGCTTTCCCTTTTCTCTCTCTGAATAACACTACAGAAAGGTCTCTGGCATAAAACTTTGCTTTCACCATTTCACCCTGTTGTATCTGGATTCAGCAGCAAACATACAGCAAACAGGGAACCTAGATCACACTACCTAAAACAAAGAGCAAATTTTCTGTTGTCTCTCATCTAAATACAGAACTATGTATGGGGCAGGTGTAAGAATCTAACCCTGTGTAACCATTTCTAACCACACTCTGTGTCGTTACTGCACTAGCAATGTAAAGAGGTACTGCCATGGAAATATTGGGATGACTGTTTTATGTAATGGAAACTGTAGTGTCACCTGCAGAGCTTCCTAATCCTGCCATTTCTCAGAGAACAATAGCTGTTGTTTTCAAAATCTCTCTCAGCTTTTCCACCACATCTTTTTTTTCCCACTGAAAGTATTGTCAAATTCTTCCCTATATACTTTGAAGGACTAGACAAAAAAACAATCAGTAGACATCTGCTGACACTCATTGTCATACACAAATACAAGTCACTTTTCCTGAGGAAATACCACCGACCTGTATTTTAAGTAGGGGGATTTGATTCTGCGTCTGGTCTTGGATTTTCACATGAGCTTTTCCAAAATAGATGTAACAAGTAGATCAATGTTTATATCTGGAGTTGGTGGAATTGTATGAACAAAACTGCAAAAAGTGCCAAGTCATATGCAAAGTCATGCCCTACATGACTTTGAAATGTCCATGACTTTGAGTCATGCCTGTACTGCGAAAATGTACTGGTTCTATAAGTGTATGGCTTACATTCCCCTCACTGACTAACAGAGGGAAAGATTAAGGTGTGGGATGCAATGCTTCCAAAAGAGTTGCAGTCCTGGCTTGAGCTCAAGGAGGAAGCTGAAGCATGAGGGGACAGTGCTTTGTGCATGAAAGAGCCAGGCTCTGGTGCAGATTCCCATGCAGGTCTGTCGTAGTTTAGTCCCAGTCAGCAACCAAGCACCACACAGCCACTTTGCTCACCCTCCCCTCCCCCAGTGGGATGGAGGAGAGAATCAGAAGAGCAAAAGTAAGAAAACTCGTTGTTTGGGATAAGAACAGTTAAATAATTGAAATAAAATGAAATAAAATACTAATATAGATAAAAATGATAAAAATAATAACAAATTGTAGTGAAAAGGAAAACAATGAGAGAGAGAGAAAAAAGAAACAGGAAAAACAAGTGATGCAACCACTCACAACCTGACGACTGATGCCCAGCCAGTCTCCAAGCAGTGATCACTACCCACTGGCCAACTCCCCCCAGTTTATATACTGAGCATGACGTCATATGGTATGGAATAGCCCTTTGGCCAGCTTGGGTCAGCTGTCCTGGCTGTGCCCCTCCCAGCTTCTTGTGCACCCTCTCACTGGCAAAGCATGGGAAGCTGAAAAGGTCTTTGACTTACTATAAACACTGCTTAGCAACAACTAAAACATCAGTGTGTTATCACATTATTTTCATGCTAAATCCAAAACACAGCACTATGCCTGCTACAAAGGAGAAAATTAACTCTATCCCAGCTGAAACCAGGACAAGGTAACACATGGCTTGTGCTCCAGGTTTCTCACATCCTTTCTGCTTACATACACAGAGAAGAGGTCGAGGGAGGTGATTCTGCCCCTCTACTCTGCTCTGGTGAGACCTCACCTGCAGTACTGTGTCCAGCTCTGGGGCCCTCAGCACAAGAAGGACATGGACCTGTTGGAGCGGGTCCAGAGGAGGGCCACCAAAATGATCCGAGGGCTGGAGCACCTCTCCTATGAGGCCAGGCTGAGAGAGTTGGGGTTGTTCAGCCTGGAGAAGAGAAGGCTACGAGGAGACCTTATTGTGACCTTCCAGTACTTAAAGGGGGCCTACAGGAAAGATGGGGAGAATCTTTTTAGCAAGGCCTGTTGTGACAGGACAAGAAATAATGGATTTAAACTAGAGAAGAATAGATTTAGAGTAGACATTAGAAAGAAATTTTTTACAGTGAGGGTGGTGAAGCACTGGAACAGGTTACCCAGAGAGGTAGTGGAGGCCCCATCCCTGGCAACATTCCAGGTCAGGTTGGCTGGGGCTCTGAGCAACCTGATCTGGTTAAAGCTGTCCCTGCTCACTGCAGGGGGGTTGGGCTAGATGACCTCGAAAGGTCCCTTCCAACCCAAAGCATTCTATGATTCTATGATTCTGTGATTTGAGACTGACTGGCATCATTTACATCAGACATATTGTTACTCTGAAAGCCTGGGACCCTGTAAAGGACTCTGTATAGTTTGAAAAATACATAAATACATTTACCTCAATGCCATGATGTTTCTAAGTGCCACCTCTGAGGAGTTACAAAAGTCCATTCAATATTTTAAGCCTATCATCCCTTAACCAACAGTGTCAGAGGAAAGGTGAAGTACCAAAATGAAGTATTGTGAACTATTCTCCTCTTTCCTCCTTCTGAGGCAACTGTTTCCTCTCTCTAGAAAAGGGAAGATGGGAAAGAATACTCTTTGTTAATATTTCCCCTTCCTCTGCCTTAGGAAAATTTAATAAGTAAATCTATCTCATTAATCATGTTGCATTTTTCCTGATCTTGTTTCTTGGTGATAAGTGAATGTCACAATGTTATGTATTTTAATGATCTGTAAAAATAACTAAGGAGTATCTAACTAAGATTAAAAAAAAATGGTTTTGTGGTAGCTAAGAATTATTGCATTGTTCATAACCTGAATAGCCAAGAGGAAAAGACAACATCTTTTGCTGAAAATTATATCCTGAATTAACAAAAACAAGTTCTAATGCTTTTTAAAGACTTCCTGTAAGCAATATTGAAAGTTTTTAGAAAATACTTAAGGATATGAATCATTCTTTTTCTTTGCTATTATCTTGTGTTGAGCACTGTAATTACTATCAACAAACTTTACTTATAATTACTGTTCAACATATTTATGATCTCAACCTCACATTAAGCAGGCATAGAGACTTAACTTACCTGAAGTTTACTGAATCTTGGGTTATGCTGAACCACAGCAGAGTACCTGGCACTGGATTGGGGAAAGTACAGAAATACGAGGTGACAGAGGAAATCTGATTGCTCTGTACCGCAGTGGAATGTACACATGGCACGGTAGCCATATTATCTATAAACTCTAAGTTGTCAGCACTCTGAATCACACCTGAGTTAGGTGCCTAACGGGCCCTTACTCCACTGCAATGCTTTTAACATAACATATTCAAAATCATTAGTAATAAGCAGTTGCTCAGAGAGCATGATAGCTTTCAGAAAAGCCTCTGGGAAGTCTGTGATAATGGCAAATTTCCCGTTTCCCTGATCACCCTCCATCTACGTGTTTCTACTATGGTAATGCAAAAGAAAAACATTGGAGATGTTATGAATTCATTGTGGAATATCCTAAAGATATGGAAAATGTTTTGCATTCTTTGCTTTTATATTGAATCCCTAATAAAAGCATAAAATAGTCATCAGTAGATGTCAAACAAAGTATATCAACCCCAAAAGCATCAGCAGAGCTTAGAAAAGTGAAGCTGTGGGTTTGAATCACTGAAGGATGAATAAGAATACATGCTGGAGAAGTGGAAAACTATATTTACATTTCTCTCTTAATAATCTTTGAAATTAAGAACTTCAGGTTCTTTACTTTTGGAACAATATTTTCAGAAGCCCAAATGAATCTGTGCTCTGTCCTGTTATCTCCACCCTCAATCTATAACTCTCTGAACTGCAGTTCTTTTTAGGGTATGCTAAATTGCATAGCAACTCCAGATTACAAAAGAATTCCTACTTAGAGATTTAGCTGCGATCTTCAAACAAGTGCTACTAACAAAGAACAGGGAGAAAGAAAATATTAAAGTGTTCAGATGACTGGGTTTGCGGCAGTGGTTAGACAATCTGTGTGCTTCCTAGGTGCCATATACAGGAGATGATCCTCTTGCTCAGAATTCAGAAAAAACTTTAGCTATACCTTCTATTTTGTCCTAATCCATTTTTCCAGCTGTAATATTCAGGTGTTATAATTGATATTGGTATTTCTTGTTATCTTTATATCACTGTAATTTTTTTTTTCTAAGTTGTAAATGGGTGACAAATAGGATGCTTACAAGAAAAGCAATATGTAACCTTAACACTCATTATTCTTACAAAAAGTACTCCACTTTACTAGAATGAGAAGTTATTAAAGTGTTTTGGAATCACAAAAATAAGATAATCATTTCAAAGGTGACTTCATAACAACTTGTGCTATAATCCTTTGTGATATTTTGTTAGCTTTCTTTTATTCATTGTCTTCTACCTGGTTTTACTTCATTTTTCTGAAATAGAGCCATAAGTAAAATAAGGACTAATCAAAATGTAAAATTTCATACTACGAGAATTTTGTAACACAATGAGAGATTTCAGGTCTGGTTCAACAGGCTGACTAGGGTTACACATGAGTATTCCAGGTACTAATTTTCAACATTTTAATGAAAAATAATTTATGGCAGGCATTATGAAGTAATGTGGTAAAGAGGTTTCATCATTTCTCTAATTCTCAATAAGTAGTAAGAAGCTGTAATTTTAATTAAACTAAGTGCATGATTTTTTTAGAAATCTTCTATAAAAAATAATTCATCCAAATAAAACTTTTAAACATGCCCAGAATCTTTCAAAATTTTTTGTGGTAGAGCTATTTTCTTTATTATGAAATTCATAATGTCAACAAATAGTTGCTTTATTGTTGTTATCTTATTTGATTTAACAGTATCATAATGATATGCAGGATTTTACTGAAAATTTCTAACTAGGAAAATCATTATACTCTCACACAGGAAAAAGTATTCATCAATTTAATTGACCAACTAACCTTTTGCTTAGGAAGCTAATTGATTCTTAAATGTATATCCTTTGTTCAGCTTCTCAGCAAATACCTCATCCACATTTTGCTCACAGTGAAAATATCAATAAAAAAATGAATTTGCGTAGAGCTGTAGCCATCAAAAGGCTGTGAGCAGATCTAAACTGGTTATGGTAAAATGAATTACCAAGGGGTAGTTACACATCACCTTCTACAGAAACATCACAGTGTCTCCAAATTACATCCTGTGTTGTCCCTTAGCATTAACACATTGAAGTTCTGCTTAGCTAGATGTCAGCATTTTCACCTGCCATAATTCTCTTTTAATGCCAGCGGAAAAGGGTCAGTGATATCATCACCACACTGTGTTTGGAGTGGAGAGCCTAAATCAGAGGCTTTTTAACCTGGGTATCTGTGCTCGCAAGTCACTTCCACCCAGTTGGAAGCCCTATCTTTTGACTGCAACAATTCCTGGAATCAAAAAAGTCACAGTCATTCACTGTGGCAAATTCTTTATGGTAAATAAGAGGTAGGTTCACTCTTATCAGAGCAGATCTCAGAGCCCATGCAGCCAATAGTATCTTTTCAATTGAGATGTTACCCTTGCATACGCTGGCAAATTTTGAAGTTATTTTGTTTCTAGATGCTTGCAACCCTATTTCCAGAAAGCTTTTACTTTCTCTCCTGGACATATTTGAGTCACTAACCATTGTTTTACTAGCTGCAAATACAGATGCTGGGCCAGTCTACAGATACATCTGTTGAAAGAACAGAAGCAAACCGCAGCCTTGGTTTCAATGTGCTTCATGTAGACAGACAGTTAAGTTTGCACAGAGATGGCCTGAGTGTCCAGGTGAATTGTCTGAGCAACTCCAGCAAGCATGATCTTGACTTTCAAATCTTTGTAGCCACTCCATAGATTTAAATACTGCAAAGAGATATTCTAATACATTCAAGACAAACTCACTCAGGAAATCAGTTTCTTGACCAACGTTGCAGATATTCAGTTCATGAGGTTACTTATGTGACACAAAGTTTTATCTTTAGTTAATAGTTGCCTGTTGTACATCCAACTTCAAGTGCTGGTCTTGCTTTTAGTTTTTAAAAACAGACAAGATGGTTAAAATTTTCACTGAAAGAGCTTTCAGCTAGGAGTACTTTATTCTTTATATTTTCTCAGTGTAGTGATATGGTATTTAATTAACTAGTTGGTAAGCAGTTTAAATTCTTGGAATAGGTTAGGAACATTTTTCCAGTGATTTTATTTTATTATATAGTTGCAGAAAGTATTGGCATATACTGCATGAGGTATTGAGCTAATTACATTTCCTTTTGCCCTCACCAAACAGTATGATTAATAAACAATTAAATCTGAGGAATGTACAAATAACAGGCTATATGAATGAGTGATATTGCCCCTGCAGGCATCCGAGATAGGCTGATGTGAAAGTTCAGAAGGGACAGGCAACACTAAAAATAAGTGATACAGTTCCCAGAATAATTTCAGAACTTTTTATGTGGTTTTATGAATAATGTAATGTAGTATTACATTATTTATATTCTGTACAATGTGGAGTTGCTTAAAGTATCTATTACAGATACCCTTCCTTTCTGGTTATCAGATTAGTTAAACCCTAATTTTGATTTGATGAAAGGGAGTTATTCAGAGAAGAAAGGCAATAATTTTATGAATGTTCTTTAACCGGCATTGGTGATTTTTAGAATGCCTCCTTCCTTCATTATTCATTAATCAGTCAGACATGAATTCTGATTCCCACATGCATTTTTTATTTATTGTTTCTGCTCCCTAATATGATGACTGAAAATTTTAATAAGATAATAATGAAGAGTAAATGAGAAATAATGAATAATGCATGACTGGTTAAAAAACAAAATCTCATAAAAATACATGATAAAACATGTAAAATTTGGGGAATTGCAACTTTTTCTTCTGCTGTAATAGCTGTGTGAACACTCATTATTGCTTCATTTAGTGAATTCACCCTGTTAAGAGGTCAAAATGAGAGGAGGGTATTGAAAGCCAGGTGCAAGAGGATAAGTTTTCTCTTAAAAAATAAAACATTCAGAATCACTTCACATGAGTTTCAACACTTTTATATGGGAGTTCACATATAGTAAATTTTCTTTCCTCAGGTCTCCTATGAGATGTCTTAATGCAGTTGGCATGAACATAAAACATTGCTTTGTTTTTGTGGCAAACAGTTTCAAGGACACACTTAGAACTACAGGATAAATTATTTTCTATGTCATTCTTCAGTTCTGTACTTCTCCAGTGTAGCAGACCTTTCAAATAAAATTGCTATTGCTTTCTTCTGTAAGAACAAGGGAAGTCAGAAAGTTGAAAGGGTGAGACTTAAGTTTCTCCTTCCCCTTTGGAAAATTCTGCAATGATGAACCATAGACACACAAGACAAAAGAAGAAAAAAAAAAAAAAAGGAGAAAAAAAAGTATCCTTGGATTACATGTGGCATTTGTATTAATGTGGAAACTTGATTGCACAATAAAACCTGTCTTCAAGAAAAGTCAACCTTTAAGCAGACATTAGTCTGCTAAGACAATATGAAAAATATCTCAAACATAAGTGTGAGTGTGACATGTCGAGAATGAAGGAGAGAATCCTTAATTCCCAGGCTTCCCATGAAAAATATATCAACATGTATGTAGAGTCTTAGAGGCAGCTACAGCTGCCAGTTACCCAAAAGCAAGTGGTGCATGCAAAAGGCACTGGACAAGTACAGTGAGCTTGTCTCTCTGTTTGCATATTCCTTATGATTAATAAAGAACATTGGAGAGACTGAAACCTATTCTCATTTCTACAACAAATTATGTATTTAGAAAGTTTCTCCACTTGGGAGGTTGCATCTAACTTTTTTTCACGACCAAACAATATACTAACTTACCTGATAATTTACTTATTCGTTGTCTCCTATGTGTCTTTACATATTAATGTCACTTTTTCCACAAGGGTAACACAGCCATTTCTGTGTATCCTATAAAGACTTCTGAAACCAAACTTGGGTAATATGGGATTTAAGAAATGAAACAGATGTTATATAACTGCACTTTAATAAAGCTGGTATAGTCACAGCTTCACAGAATCTTGGTTGAAAATTTACTTTGGTTTTATATAAAACAACATGTGTTATGTCCAGTTATAGCTAACATTTAACCCATGTTCATTCTACTTCATATGCTAAAGAATCAGTGTTTTCTTCAATGATTAGCATTGTGAGCAACACTAAAATGAGATTTAGTCTGAAAAAAAATATGAGTTAATATGCTTTGGAAAATTATTATGTTAAATTCAGCTATGGAGTAAGGAAAAAAAAAAAACAAACCAAAAAACAAAAACATTAGAGACAGAAATATTGATGCAATCTGTAGGGCATTAATAGATATAAAACCAGAGATACATTTGCAATGTGATACAGCTCCACCAAAAACTATGTAATCTGTGAAAATGCATTCATAATAAGAGGCATCTTTATAGACCAGCAAAATTATAGATCTTCTGTTTCTGACATCAATGGGACTACATCTAGAATAATGCCTGTAGATATGACTCCTCAGGATTATGACAGAAACACTAAAGTATAATATTAAGCAGATACTCTACTTTCAAAGGATTCTCATCATATAAGCCTGAATTTACTGTTTTCATTTTGATTTCCTACAAAAATATGGCATATATAATCTTACTGCTGGATGTCCATCAACCCATCTTCATAATGCTTGAACCTACTGTCTGGTTTTAATGAAACTCTAAATGCTTCAAAGTTTTTAACTTTCTACAGATTGGTGAGCACCAGGGGCTGGAGTAAGGTTCAACTTAATACTGCTACTGAAGGAAATGCTGCAGTATGAATAGGATAGATCTCTCTCTTGTCTGACTTGGCTGACAAAATTTCAATCTGCATGGACAAGAATATTATTTTACCAACACACACAAAGCCATTTAATGGAAACTTTAGTACTTTAGTTCAAATCTGATTCCCATCTCCCCAAAGGGAACTCCTCTAGCTGCAGAATTTAGTGCAGTATGTTCATCAATGTTAAAACATAACATTTGCATTAAATTACATATTAATAGTCATTAGACATGACAACATATAAAATTAGGACTAATGTTGCCTAATATCATGTTTCAGATTATTTGTCTTGTCTTCAGGAATGTCTGAATTGTACTGTTTTGAAAGAATAAAAAATGTTGAATAGGCAAACTTAAATCCAGGTTCTGCTTATTCTACTTTTACAGCAAACATTTATTTTATTTTATTGTCCTTGCTTTAGCATCTAGAGCCTTCATCTGTGGTATGCACCATACATTTTGGTATGAACTGTACAAATTTGTACCAAATATAGAGTTTATTCTTTCATTAAAATGCAAAAAGGAATAATGACATTTGGATAAAATGAGTAATTGGGTCAGGATCATCATATCTTATTTGAATTCAGCCATATGCTTTAGCTGAGAAAATAGTTATCATCCACATCTTGTCCAAGGAACTTGCCTGCTATCATATGGTTTCAGAGAGACTTTCAAATTCTCAAACACCAACTCTGTGTACTGTGATTCATCTGCTTTCTCTTTTCCACAACTATCTCATAGCTGAACAGAAAAATCTGTTTCACAGGTAGGGAATATTAATCATGGTATTTTTTCCTTTGGTGAATGACCAAGCATTAGGAAGTGCAGGACAGTCAAAGTGATTTAGTACACTCAAATTTACAAACAAGCGGATTTATCACTCAGAACACAAAAGTACAGATGCAATTTGATCTGAATAAAAGTTTGAGGCCTCTCTTAGCTTTTTATGAGTCTGCTAGGACATGTTAGCTCATCAAAATATAAATCCTGCCCTATCCATGTTTACATGTAGAAGGGGAGGGAATGGCTTACTACTGCCACTTACTAGCATGTTCTCTAAGAATAAATCTACTATTTATATAAGAGAGGATTACAAATTTTGAGATGCAGTTTCTGATTCTCTGTGGTGAGCTTCTAACTCACAGGGGACCATCCAGCAGCCAGGGCTGGGCCTGGCAGCCAGGGCCCATCCCACCACCCCAGCCAGGAGCAGGGCAGCTGGGGGGCACCTGGGACAGCCCCAGCCCTGGGCTTCAGGCACCTCCCTGGGGGCAGGGACAGGCTGAGGCTGGACTGGGATGTCAGCCTGTGGGCGAGGGTCAGGATCAGTCCTGGTGAGGGGAACCATGGTCAGACACAGCCCCAGAATAGCAAGACAGGGCTGTGGGGATGGGAACTCAGGGCCCCACCCAGAGATGTCTTTCTCTGACACCACTCTTTGTTGTACAGAATCACAGAATCACAGAATGGTTGAAGTTGGAAGGGACCTCCAGATGTCATCTTGTCCCACCTCCCTGCTCAAGCAGAGCCACCTAGACCCAGTTGCCCAGGACCTTGTCCAGACAGCTTTTGAATAACTCCAGGGATGGAGACTCCTCAACCTCTCTGGGCAACCTGTTCCAGTGTTTGGTCACCCTCTCAGTAACAAAATGTTTCCTGATGTGCAGGAGGAACCTCCTGTATTTCAGTTAGTGCCCACTGCCTCTGGTCCTGTCACCCTTTGCGCCCTCCCTTCAGGTATGTGTACAGATTGATGAGAGCCCTGAGCCACCTCTTCTCCACGCTGAGCAGTCCCAACTTTCTCAGCTTCTCCTCATAGCAAAGGTGCTCCAGTCCCTACATCATCTTTATGGCCCTTTGCTGGACTGTCTCCAGTATGTTCATGTCTGTCGTGTGCCAGGGAGCCCAGAATTGGACACAGTACTCCTGTGTACTCACCAGACATGAGTACAGGGAAAGGATCACCTCCCTCAGCCTGCTGGCAATACTTTGTCTAATGCAGCCCAGGATACCATTAGCCTTCTTTGCCACAAGGCCACATTGCTGGTTCGTGTTCAACCTCATGTCCACCAGGAGCCCTAGGGCCGTTTCTGTCAAACTGCTTTCCAGATGGGTGGCCGCCAGTGTATACTGGTGCATAGATGGCCCCACAAGCTGGTTTGAACCCCATCGGCCTAGATAAACAATTGAATCACTTTTTTGGTGAGTCGTTGAACCACAAGATTATTTATAAAAGGGAAATTTTATGATTACGTTGTTTAAAGTCAGCCTTCAGCCATTCTCTCCCCACAGAAGGCCCATACCTCTGCACCAAAGGATGCCCGCAGGTAGACACCAGGAGGCCTTGGCTTTCTCTGCAGTGACAGTGCTTCAGACACCTCACCCTCCATTCACCAATGACAAGAAGACATATGAAGCAGCCAAAGAAACGAAGAGGGTTTTCCTGCACACAAAGATTGGTTGTCACTGAGGACAGGCCTTTTTAGTGGAGTGACTCCCATTTCAGAAGACTGGATGATGTCATCCTGTCATCCCATAATTTAGTATGAAGCTGTTGACTGCACAAAGCAGGAGTTAACATGCTAAAGCAACCAAAGGCTCACAGAAACAATTACAGAAACAAGGTAACATGTCATATTTAGTTTTACGAGTCTTCAGAACTACTTCTGGCTATTTGATGGCAATATTCTCTGGACATAAAATAATTGCAACATACCAGGAATTAAATCCTTAAACCAAAGTATTATAGATTGTACAATGAGATTATCTGCCCACTGCAATTCCAAACTTGGAGATCATGAAAAAAGAAATTGAGACCATTTTCCTTTAGTAGGTCCAATAAAATGTTAAATTTATTGTGAAAAAAGTATTCTGATTTGGGATTAAACAAACTGGTAAGTGAGTCCTAGTCTGAGAAACATTGTTTTCTTATTCCAAATATTCACCAAAGTCAGTTTCTGTTAAGTAGAAGTTGAATGAGCTGAAGTGTTGCAATCTGAAACAGAACCAGTCTTCCAAAACAATATAACAAGAACTATAGTTTTCTAATTCCAAAGCTCATAGCCTGCTGTCAGTTATACTGATGTTAAACAGGAGGATCTTCCTCAGTGTAGCCATGTTTATAGCAGTGTAGTTTAGTACACAGTGTGGATGGTTATGTGCTTTTTAACATAATGTCCAAGTTCACAGTTCACTAATTATACACACAGAAATATAGCAGTTTGTCCCAAAAGTATGAGAGATTATGCTGTGGTCTGTGGAAATGCTGAAAATTATGTACCGTGCTAGCTATTCTTGTATTTTGAAATTGGACTCAGATTTGATGGTGTTGGAGTGAGGCATCACTAATTTCCTAAGCAACATCTTAAATAGTTATAGAAAATGGACTGTGAATTCTGCATTACATATTTTTAGAAGTGAAGATCTGTTTAACCTTTCTTCCTAACTGTCCTGGTTTAGCCCCAGCCAGCAACTAAGCACCACGCAGCCGCTCGCTCACTGCCCCTGCCCCAATGGAATGGAGGAATCAGAGGAGTAAGAGTGAGAAACACTCCTGGGTTGAGATAAGAACAGTTTAATAATTGAAATAAAGTAAAATAGTAATGATAATAATAACAATATAATAACGATAACGATAATGATAATGATAATGATGATGATGATAATAATAATAATAATAATAATAATAATAATAATAATAATAATATACAAAGCACGTGATGTACAATGCAATTGCTCACCACCCGCCGACTGATACCCAGACAATTCCCGAGCAGCGATTGCTGGTCCCCAGCCAACACACCACCCCACCCCACCCCCCCCCAGTTTATATAATGAGCATGACATCACATGGTATGGAATAGCCCTTTGGTCAGTTTGGATCAACTATTCTGGCTGTGCCCCCTCCCAGCTTCTTGTGCACCTGGCAGAGCATGGGAAGCTGAAAAGTCCTTGACTAGCATAAGCAGTACTCAGCAACAACTAAAAACATCAGCGTGTTATCAACATTCTTCTCGTACTAAATCCAGAACACAGCACTGTGCCAGCTACTAGGAAGAAAATTAGCTCTATCCCAGCCAAAACCAGGACACTAACCTTACCTTCCTCATGCAGTGGACCACTTCCAGCATGGTGAAAGACAAGTCCTGACTATGCAATGCCCAGATCTTTCAATCTTTCCTTTGACCCAGAGGATGATTTTTGAGAATATTTAAGTCACTACTTTTCACCACCTGGTAAGATTATTCAGAAAACATTCCCCTTGATTTCTACTTGGCCTGATTTAATCAGATTCTTTTTCTCCAGACTGAACTTTGGAGAAATGAGAAGGAAGATAGAAAGGAAGACAATCTCACATGTGAAGCCTCTGACTTTGCTAAGACTTTGGCTCACATCTTTACAGCATGATTTTAGGTGTTAAGTAAATTAAAGGCATAGCTATAAACATCATTCTTTACAAGTAATGCAATATGAAAACATTTGAATGTCAATGATGATATATCATATACATTCATTTCAGTTTTTAATTCAGTTGTGATTAATAGGAAGTGCAGAGAAGCATGAATCAAACTCCAGCTGAGTATACATAAGTAGCTCAGCAAAAGAAGATCAGGATGTATTTATTCCTAACTACGCAAATCTGGGAAAAGTGTTATACAAAGCTCTGGCCTGAACAGTGTCTAATACAAGCAATGAATATTTGCAGACTGAGTCAGCTTTAGACTTGTGGGGACTTTGCCAGCACCTGTAGTAGAAGTTTGTCCTCATCACCCCACATGCTGCATGACTTGCATTGTTATCTGCCCTGGCCTGTGTCTCCTCCTGGTTTCCAATCGCCCTGGCTGTTCATCCCTTAAGCTGTTTTTGTTTAGAAGATGCTGGAAAAGGATGTGAAGCTTAGAAGGAAAGAGCATACTTTGGGAGAGACTAAACAGCTGCTGTCTTGTCTGCATATATCTGAACAGTCTAAGTCAAAACTTTTAATGCCTATATATAAATACCTTAAAGCTTTTAAGGTTTATATATGTTTTTAAAAACATATATAAACTCTTCTGCAGTAATTGAATGAGTCCAAGACAACAGGAAAGAAGAGGTATGCTACAGAATGTAAAGAAGGTGGCAACATGCTGTTTTCTTGAATAAAAAAACCGAGTTGTTTACTAGATAAAGAAATACATGTATGTGGAAAACAAAAAGCAAGAGAAAATGCTCTGAAAACAGTGATTTGATGCTTCAGAGTAACATTTTGATTGTTACGAGTAGGTGAGTAAGGGGACCTGAAGGTTGTCTTTTCCAGCTTGTTCCTCTTTTTTTTCCTGCCCATCATGTAGATTTCAGAGGTCCAGAGATTTTCCCTTTTTTTTTTTCTTAAAAAAATAAAAATAAAATGCTGGTTTGTACTTGCCATAACTTAATGTAAATAGAAATTAATTGTTTCAGCGTTTTGCAAGACCATATTAAAGATATTTTGGAGATCTCAAGTTCAGTGTGATTTGCAGATCCAGACAGTTCAGTAATGTGTAAGCAAAGAAACTTCACATTGCAGAAACAGAGAGTGAGGCTTGTTAATTATTACTCAGGCTCAGAAGTGCCCTGTTATTGTCCCTGGAGAATATTGCTCTCACGGAGTCTCCTTTTATGTTTTCCAGTTGGGAAACAGTTTGCCTTTTTCATGGAAAAAGAATCTGGCACCCAGAGCTTGAAGACCTCATTTTCTATTTTAGGGCTTCCAGCAAAACCACCTGCACAGCACCAGGTACCTTCTCCCAGTTTCTAAATGAAAAACCTATTCCTGACCTTCCTTGTGGGGAACAATTTATCCACAGTCAACATTTGTATTTTGTCAGTGTTATCCAGACATGCAATTTTCATATTATTTACATATCTATTTTATGCAGAGGTTCATGTATTAGCATTCTGCTCAGAATTTGCAGACCTGTTTGGTGTGATCACTGAGTACATATATTATCCAGTTGTTTTCAGAAGTATCATAACAATTTCCTTGTGAAATATAGAAACAACATTGAAATTAGAAGTCTAAGGAGGAATTACATAATTAAAATGTCAGTAATGACTTATCTTTTAGAAAAAGAATATAAATCTGTGTTTTTACAAACATATCATTACATTTCACTGGTAGCTAGTTTTCCCAGGAGTAACTGCATAATTAGAAAGATTTGCTGCATACATAGAAAAATAGCTTTTGTAGGTAAATTCCCTCAACAGGATTTATTTTAATAAAAGAATCAGACTGAAAATAAACACTTTCATTTTATGGCACAATTACTACCAATGACATATTACTGCAGTGAACTCTCTGATTTCTTTTTAGTCTAGCACCATATTTCACTGCCTGACCCTTCTGTTTAGTATGTACAGTACTGTAATACTGCTCAGTAAAAGAAAAATTGCTCATTGTTCATTACTACTCATTAATTTGGACTTTTTAATTACACTTAGATGGGCTTAAATTATGAAAATGAGTAAAGTGAAGCTCAGGGAGAGATGGTTCATAAGGAAGGAATGTAGGGGTAGCCTTATATTGCCAAGTACCTGCAGATATATGCCTGTTTTGCCTGTTTTCCAGTCTGGACTTCTCTAAAGAAACTGTTGTCAGCAAGCCATACAGCCACATTAGGACAATGCTGTGCTCAAGTCAATATGCCCTGAGAAGAGGTACCAGTATGGGATCCTCTGTAATCAGCAGGATGACAGCACTACATCAGTTCTAGGGCTTCATTAAATCTCTTTCAGCTGATGGAAAGGAACTTTTATCTCCTTGTAATTGTGTCCATTGGGCACCACTATTATCTCTGGTTCTAGCAATATCATGTTTTCCAGTGGCATGCCTTTTAGCTTTTTCTTGTTCAGGTATATCTTTTGTATCCCTGAGAGTGTGTTTTATCCCCAGAATGTGTTTTAATGTGTTGGTTTTTTTTTTTTTTCCCAATAGCTAGCTGATGACCAGCTCTTGTAAAACTGAGGGTCGTACTTCAGATGAACTTTAAAGGACTGTAGCTAAGGCTCCCTACAGAAGGTCTGGTGATGGGGCTGTACTAGAACTTACAGATAAGTTCAACTGTTCTACATATCTTCCTGATATGGCAGCCTGAATGTGACAAATATTGTCTTCTGACCCTTGCCTCCACTTCTGAGACATCCCCTTCCTTAAAGGCTTGCAAAACTGTATCCCTGGAGGATGGATGATACAGGACTTGGCTTCAGAGGCAGCTGTCATGTGAATGGTGAGGATAAGCCCCATTGTTCTTCTTGACTCCAGCCTCTGCTGGGTCAAATAGTGGGATTTGGGCCCCTCACTACAAGAAAGACATTGAGGTGCTGGAGCATGTCCAAAGAAGAGCAACAACACTGGTGGAGGGTCTAGAGCACAAGTCTCATGAGGAGAAGCTGAGGGAACTGGGGTTGTTTAGTCTGGAGAAGAGGAGGCTGAGGGGAGACCTTATCACTCTCTACAACTACCTGAAAGGAGTTTGTAGCGATGTGGGTGTTGGTCTCTTCTCCCAAGTAACAAGTGATAGGACAGGAGGAAATGACTTCAAGTTGCACCAGGGGAGGTTTAGATTCAATATTATGAAAAATTTCTTCATGGAAAGGGTTGTCAAGCATTGGAACAGGCTTCCCACGGAAGCAGTTGAGTCCCCATCCCTGGAGGTATTTAAAAGATGTGTAGATGTGGTGCTTAGGGACATGGTTTAGTGGTGGACTTGGCAGTGTTAGGTTAATGGGCTGGACTTGATGATCTTAAAGGTCTTTTCCAACCTAAACAATTCTATGATTATATGATTACCCTGTTATACAGGGATGTCAGGGAGACAGACTTGGCTACCTCAAAATACTTTAACTTCTCACTGAATTTGAAGCATTAGCCTCACTGCTAAATAGCAATTTTAGACTTGCCTAATATAGAAAAGAAATGCTCATGCTAATTTTAGGAATTAGCTGTTCACTTACTAAGTAGTATAGAATGCAAAACATTGTTTGATAAGCACCTGCACTTCTTCCCTTCTCACTTCCAGATCTTCAACAGAAATCAAGAATGAAAGATTTCCACTCCTAGAAGGGCACTGCTCTTCAAACTTATAAATGAGTGAAGACTTCAGGTAAAATTGGGGCTTCTTTGCATTGTAATGTCAATTTCTACCACTGACTACTATGTAATTTTAATATCATAAATTACTGATGTAGTTATGGCACACCTAATGTTTTTAAGGCTGTATTCTGTCAATCAACTTAACACATTTGTGTAATGCAGCATGGTTTAAACATCTGAGATTTATTAGCAATTAACACATGTTTTCATTTTTCTTCCAAAAGTACTCACTATTAAAAATGAATGCTGTAGATGAAAATGCTTTGTGATTATTTCAATTCATTAATAGATGCTGAAACTAATGTAGTACCTGATAGCATTAAAATATAAATCTGCTTCTAGTTTGTGAAAAGTATAACTGTTTGTGAGAGCTACTTTTCTTCTGTTGCATTGCAGAAATGTGTTTATGGCATATTGAAAATGAGGGCTCACTTGTTACACTGTCTGCCCAGCAACTCTGAAACATTATAGCTCTATGTCCTCTCTCCTAAATCCATTCTGACTGCCCCCTTCATTACAGAGATTCACGTGAAACTGGAGTTTGGATGGCATAGTTTTGTCTATTGCATAGCAAAGGATATTTAGAGGTATGGGCACCTAAGGATGCAAGTAAATATTGAGTTTTTTAAATATCTCACTACACACTAACTCTAAAGAGTGTCAAAGGTTCCTTTGTGCTTTTGAAACTTACAGCCATCTGTTAAACATCTAAATATCCCTTTTCAATGGCCTTTTGTTAGTCAGTTTTAAAGATGGGACTTCCTAGGCTGACCATGCCCAGGAATTAGTTGTTCTTGATCACCCAAAGGAATCTGTGAAGCAAGAGCAGCAGCAATGAATCCTATACCACTCACAACCAGGAAATGGGAGCAGCTTGGGGAAGAGCAGGCAAGGGAGGGCAGTGTATCCTATGTAAAATATTGTAATGGATGGGGCAGAAATGCCCTGAGGAAATTAGGAAAGGACAGAAGGAATCTGAGGTCACCCTGTGGGAGCAGGCAGGAATGGCACAGTTATGTCTTAAAGGCTGCAGAGTTATCCTTGTTTAAAGTTCAGGGACAGAGGCCTGAGAGCACTGCAGACAGGAACCAGCCTGATAGTGTTGATGACCCTGAATTTAGGTACAGGCACAGGTGTGATGGAGGGTGAAAGCAGGATGGGCAACTCCCCTTCACTCCTGCTCCCCAGTGCTCTGTGCTGGGCTGTGTGGGGAGAAGAAAAATAATGCAGACACATTCTTGGCTGCTACACACAGCTCTGCAGCTCTGCCCTGGGTGACATCATCTATTTTCAATAAACTCTAGTCTGTTGTTATATAACAAAGAATGAAAGAACAGTAATTTGAGGCACAATTAAGTAGATCACGAACACATGCAGACGACACCAAGCTGAGTGGTGCAGTTGACATGGCAGAAGGATGTCATCCAAAGGGACCTGGACAAGCTGGAGAGGTGGGCCTGTGTGAACCTCATGAGGTTCAACAAGGCCAACTGCAAGGTCCTGCACCTGGGACAGGGCAACTCCTGCTATCAATACAGGCTGGGGGATGAAGGGATTGAGAGCAGCCCTGCGGAGAAGGACTTGGGGGTACTGGTAGATGAAAAGCTGGACATGAGCCGGCAATGTGTGCTTGCAGCCCAGAAAGCCAACCGAATCCTGGGCTGCATCAAAAGAAGCGTGGCCAGCAGGTCGAGGGAGGGGATTCTGCCCCTCTACTCTGCTCTTGTGAGACCTCACCTGGAGTACTGCGTCCAGCTCTGGAGCCCTCAGCACAAGAAGGACATGGACCTGCTGGAGTGGGTCCAGAGGAGGGCCACCAAAATGATCCGAGGGCTGGAGCACCTCTCCTACGAGGCCAGGCTGAGAAAGTTGGGGTTGTTCAGCCTGGAGAAGAGAAGGCTGCAAGGAGACCTTATTGCGACCTTCCAGTACTTAAAGGGTGCCTATAGGAAGGATGGGGATAATCTTTTTAATAAGGCCTGTTGTGACAGGACAAGAAATAATGGATTTAAACTAAAGAAGAATAGATTTAGACTAGACATGTGTCGTGGTTTAGCCCCAGCCAGCAACTAAGCACCACGCAGCCGCTCGCTCACTCCCCCTACCCCGATGGGATGGGGGAGAGAATTGGAGGAGTAAGAGTGAGAAACACTCCTGGGCTGAGATAAGAACAGTTTAATAATTGAAATAAAGTAAAATAGTAATGCTAATAGTAACAGTATAATAATGATAATAATAATAATGATACACGAAGCAAGTGATGCACAATGCAATTGCTCACCACCCGCCGACCGATACCCAGACAGTTCCCGAGCAGCGATCGCTGCTCCCCGGCCAACCCCCCCCAGTTTATATACTGAGCATGACGTCATATGGTATGGAATAGCCCTTTGGTCAGTTTGGATCAACTATTCTGGCTGTGCCCCCTCCCAGTTTCTTGTGCGCCTGGCAGAGCATGGGAAGCTGGAAAAGTCCTTGACTAGCATAAGCAGTACTCAGCAACAACTACAAACATCAGCCTGTTATCAACATTCTTCTCCTACTAAATCCAAAACACAGCACTATGCCTGCTGTTAGGAAGAAAATTAACTCTATCCCAGCCGAAACCAGGACAGTATCCACCCCTTATTCTATACCATCTACGTCATGCACAGGCCCTCCCCTTTCCAATGTGTTCCAATTAATCACCACCCCTTTCCCTATCTTGATATACACACAGATATCATTCCCTTCGTCTATGGCCCATCCCTCTAAAATGTCCATTGAGTTCATTTAGCCCATGACTTTGGGTTCCATCTGTCATCACAGTCTTTCAGAGCAGGACAGGTGGTGTGCAGTGTTGGACTGTTGCATGCTGAAGTCAGTTCTCATTCCAACATGGTTTCATCAAAGTTCATTTTCCTTAGGCTGGGCAATTCTTACTGCAATACCATTGATGCGGCATATAGCAATCATAATATATAGTATTATATACTTAATATTAACCTACTATATTATTATATTAACATGCAGTTAAGAGATAACATATAGTTAAGAGATAACATACAGTATTATAAAGCAATTAATATTATACAATTCAGTTCATTGGCTATTTTCACCCAAAATCAAATTCCCTTGAGGTACACATTGGGCTTCCCCATCCTTTCGCATCACCCACCAAGTGCACCCAGGTCCTTGAGCAAAAGCAATCCCACGAATGGGTTTGCCTTTGCCAGAGGGGGAAGTAACCCAGACTGTCTTCCCCAGCATATTTTTCATGTGCACTACAGGAACTTTATCTCCTTCTACAGTACGTAAAAGTTTTGATTGGGCAGGGCCAGCTCGATTGGCAGATCCCCTGGTGTTGACTAACCAGGTGGCTTTTGCTAAATGCGTATCCCAATGTTTAAACGTCCCACCACCCATTGCTCTCAGGGTAGTCTTTAACAATCCATTGTATCGCTCGATTTTCCCGGAGGCTGGTGCATGGTAAGGGATGTGATACACCCACTCAATGCCGTGCTCTTTGGCCCAGGTGTCTATGAGGTTGTTTCGGAAATGAGTCCCGTTGTCTGACTCAATTCTTTCTGGGGTGCCATGTCGCCACAGGACTTGCTTTTCAAGGCCCAGGATGGTGTTCCGGGCGGTGGCATGGGGCACGGGATATGTTTCCAGCCATCCAGTGGTTGCTTCCACCATGGTGAGCACATAGCGCTTGCCCTGGCGGGTCTGTGGGAGCGTGATGTAATCAATCTGCCAGGCCTCCCCATATTTATATTTTAGCCATCGTTCACTATACCCAAGGGGCTTGAACTGCTTGGCTTGCTTGATTGCAGCGCATGTTTCACACTCATGAATAACCTGTGCAATACTGTCCATAGTTAAGTCCACCCCTCGATCACGAGCCCATTTATATGTTGCATCCCTTCCTTGATGGCCTGAGGCATCATGGGCCCACCGAGCTATAAATAATTCACCCTTATGTTGCCAGTCCAAATCCACCTGAGCCACTTCAATCTTAGCAGCCTGATCTACTTGCTGGTTGTTTTGATGTTCTTCAGTGGCCCGACTCTTAGGTACATGAGCATCTACATGACGAACTTTTACAACCAGGTTCTCTACCCGGGCAGCAATATCTTGCCACAATGCGGCAGCCCAGATTGGTTTGCCTCTGCGCTGCCAGTTGCTCTGCTTCCATTGCTGCAGCCACCCCCACAGGGCATTTGCCACCATCCATGAGTCAGTATAGAGATAAAGGACTGGCCACTTTTCTCTTTCAGCAATATCTAAAGCCAGCTGGATGGCTTTCACCTCTGCAAACTGACTCGACTCCCCTTCTCCTTCAGCAGTTTCTGCGACTTGTCGTATAGGACTCCATACAGCAGCTTTCCACCTCCGATGCTTTCCCACAAGACGACAGGACCCATCAGTGAACAGGGCATATTGCTTTTCATTTTCTGGCAATTTATTATACAGTGGGGCCTCTTCAGCACGTGTCACCTCCTCCTCTGGTGATATTCTAAGGTTTTTTCCTTCTGGCCAGTCCATGATCACTTCCAGGATTCCTGGGCGACTGGGGTTTCCTATTCGAGCCCGTTGTGTGATCAATGCAACCCACTTACTCCATGTAGCATCAGTTGCATGATGTGTAGAGGGGACCCTCCCTTTGAACATCCAGCCCAACACCGGCAGTCGGGGTGCCAGCAGGAGCTGTGCTTCAGTACCAACCACTTCTGAAGCAGCTCGAACCCCTTCATATGCTGCCAGTATCTCTTTCTCAGTTGGAGTGTAGCGGGCTTCGGATCCTCTGTATCCCCGACTCCAAAACCCTAGGGGTCGACCTCGAGTCTCCCCTGGTGCTTTCTGCCAGAGGCTCCAGGTAGGGCCATTCTCCCCGGCTGCGGTGTAGAGCACATTTTTAATATCCTGCCCTGCCCGGACTGGCCCAAGGGCTACTGCATGAACTATCTCACGTTTAATTTGTTCAAAGGCTTGTTGTTGCTCAGGGCCCCATTTGAATTCGTTCTTCTTCCGGGTCACTTGACAGAGAGGGCTTACGATCTGGCTGTAATTTGGAATATGCATTCTCCAAAACCCCACAACACCTAAGAAAGCTTGTGTTTCCTTTTTGCTAGTTGGTGGGGACATAGCTGTTATTTTGTTGATCACATCCATTGGGATCTGACGACGTCCATCTTGCCATTTTATTCCTAAAAACTGGATCTCCTGTGCAGGCCCCTTGACCTTACTCTGTTTTATGGCAAAACCAGCCTTCAGAAGGATTTGGACTATTTTCTTTCCCTTCTCAAAAACTTCTTCTGCTGTATTGCCCCACACAATAATGTCATCAATGTACTGCAGATGTTCTGGAGCTTCACCCTGTTCCAGTGCTGTCTGGATCAGTCCATGGCAAATGGTGGGGCTGTGCTTCCACCCCTGGGGCAGTCGGTTCCAGGTGTACTGAACACCCCTCCAGGTAAAAGCAAACTGGGGTCTGCACTCTGCTGCCAAAGGGATGGAGAAAAATGCATTAGCAATATCAATTGTGGCATACCACTTAGCTGCCTTTGACTCCAGTTCATATTGAAGTTCTAGCATGTCTGGCACGGCAGCACTCAGCGGCGGTGTAACTTCGTTCAGGCCACGATAGTCCACTGTTAGTCTCCACTCCCCATTAGACTTTCGCACTGGCCATATGGGACTGTTAAAGGGTGAGCGAGTCTTGCTGATCACTCCCTGGCTCTCCAGTCGACGAATCAGGTTATGGATGGGAATCAGGGAGTCTCGGTTGGTGCGATATTGCCGCCTGTGCACAGTTGTGGTAGCAATCGGCACCTGTTGTTCCTCAACCTTCAGCAACCCTACAATTGAAGGGTCCTCTGAGAGACCGGGCAAGGTGGACAACTGTTTAATTTCCTCTGTCTCCAAAGCAGCTATACCAAAAGCCCACCGGTACCCTTTTGGGTCCTTGAAATACCCTCTCCTGAGGTAGTCTATGCCAAGGATGCACGGAGCATCTGGGCCAGTCACAATGGGGTGCTTTTGCCACTCATTCCCAGTTAGGCTCACTTCAGCTTCCAGTACAGTGAGCTGTTGGGATCCCCCTGTCACTCCAGAAATACAAATGGGTTCTGCCCCTCTATAGTTTGATGGCATTAGCGTGCACTGTGCACCAGTGTCCACTAGAGCCTTATACTCCTGTGGGTCTGACGTTCCAGGCCATCGAATCCACACAGTCCAGTAAACCCGGTTGTCCCTTTCCTCCACCTGGCTGGAAGCAGGGCCCCTCTAACACTGGTCACAGTATTCGTTGTTCACTTCCTGTAAATGTGAATCAAAAGTTCCCTGATCAAGGTCGGAAGTAAAATTAGCCCTCTTACTCTGTCTCGGGAACTGCTCACTGGAAACTGGAGCTGCAATTTTCCTGGGAGAACCGCCTTTTCTAATAGTTTTTCCTTGCAATTCACGCACCCGTGCCTCTAAGGTTGAGGTGGGTTTTCCATCCCACTTTCTCATGTCCTCTCCATAATCACGCAGGTAAAACCACAGGGTGCCCCGTGGTGTGTATCCTCTATATCCTCTCTCTTGAGCATAGGGACGTTGACTCCTAATGGCTGAGACACTGGTCCGTGCAGGTGGGGAGTAGGACAGATCCTCTCTGAGTTGTTGGAACTCTTGGCATATTTTTTCAGACAGTTTTTCCACAGCCGAGACACAGGCCCGTAGGGAGGAAGAGAGCTTTTCTTCGTAGTCCCGGAGTTGTCTAGCCACTTCATCCACCGTTGGTGCCTCGTCGTCTTTCCAGGCTAGTATTGCCAACGAGTTGGAATACGATGCTGGTGCGCTCCGTACCACCTTCCGCCACATGGATTGTGTGCACCTGACTTCATCTGGGTCTTTGGTTAACCGCTCATCATTCAGGTCACTGTAAATCACCTCCAGCACGCCTAATTCCCTCAGGTACTGGATACCTTTCTCTACGGTGGTCCATTTGCTTGGGCGGTATAAAACATCCTCCTTGAAGGGATACCTTTCCTTCACGCTTGACAGAAGTGGCCTCCAGAGGCTGAGCGGTTTTGCCCCTTTTCCAATTGCTTTGTCAATGCCCCCTTCCCTGGAAAGGGATCCCAGCTGCTTGGCTTCCCTACCCTCTAAATCCAGGCTACTGGCCCCGTTATCCCAGCATCGGAGCAGCCAGGTGATGATGTGCTCGCCTGGATGACGACCAAAATCTTTTCGCATATCTCGCAGCTCACTCAGGGATAGGGATCGGGTGGTCACCATCTCATTTATGGGTTCTTCCTCCTCTGGTTCTCGTGATGGCCCTGGTTCATCTTCATCCCTTACTAAACGAACTGATTTCCTCGTGTATTTTTTCTTCTGTATAGGGGCAACTGATACCGGCGCAGGTTGGTTCTCTGGTTTAGCCGCAGTGTCTGTCACTGGGGTTTGAGTAGCCGCAGTGCTCATGGCTGTGGCTGGAGTAGCCACAGTGCCTGAGGCAGGGGTTTGAGTAGCTGCAAGGCCTGTAGTGGGGGTTGGAGTAGCCGCAGGGCCTGTAGTGGGGGTTTGAGTAGCCACAGTGCTTGTTGTTTTGTCATCAGATCCAGAGACCTTCTCTTTCTTTTGAGGGTACTGATTAGCGTTGACCACGGCTCGATAGGCATGGGCCAGTCCCCAGCATGTTGCAATGATTTGTGTCTCTCTGGAGCTACCAGGGTGACAACATACTTCTTCCAAATACTTTACTAATTCTTCAGGATTCTGCACTTGTTCAGGGGTGAAGTTCCAAAACACTGGAGGTCCCCACTGCCCTAGGTACTTGCGCATACGATCCCACACACCCTGCCACTCATAACTATCCAGCCTTGGGGTAGATCTCTGGATGGTATTTTTAAACTGCTTACTGACCTTTATCAAAATGGAAACAACATTCCCAAGAATTATCAATAGAAGTATCTTAACTGCCCAGGGGTGTTCAAGATACAGGAAAGTTGTTGTAATGAAGGAGGAAACATCATAGAAGAAAGCAGCAAAGGTGCCATTCTGTATTTCCTCCACAACAAGCCTCTCAGAGTAAGAAGTATAATTGCTAACTCTCTCTATGAGGTAGTACCCGAAGTACAGTAGTGACTTCTGTATGAAACCCAAATACCAAAGAATGCTCAAGGTCAGGGTTTTGATAAGGAGCCTCCCAAGCAAAAGATCATGAATCACTGCAGAGCATAGCACACTACACAAACTGACAGCAAGCTTTAACACGTGCTGCAAAAAAAAGAACATGGTGCAGATCAGAAGAACTAATATCGTGACCGGCAACTGTTAACAGACTCCTTAATACACTCTGATTAATCTGTTGTTATCTCAAGCCCCACGTTGGGCGCCAAAAAAGGACTGTCGTGGTTTAGCCCCAGCCAGCAACTAAGCACCACGCAGCCGCTCGCTCACTCCCCCTACCCCGATGGGATGGGGGAGAGAATTGGAGGAGTAAGAGTGAGAAACACTCCTGGGCTGAGATAAGAACAGTTTAATAATTGAAATAAAGTAAAATAGTAATGCTAATAGTAACAGTATAATAATGATAATAATAATAATGATACACGAAGCAAGTGATGCACAATGCAATTGCTCACCACCCGCCGACCGATACCCAGACAGTTCCCGAGCAGCGATCGCTGCTCCCCGGCCAACCCCCCCCAGTTTATATACTGAGCATGACGTCATATGGTATGGAATAGCCCTTTGGTCAGTTTGGATCAACTATTCTGGCTGTGCCCCCTCCCAGTTTCTTGTGCGCCTGGCAGAGCATGGGAAGCTGGAAAAGTCCTTGACTAGCATAAGCAGTACTCAGCAACAACTACAAACATCAGCATGTTATCAACATTCTTCTCCTACTAAATCCAAAACACAGCACTATGCCTGCTGTTAGGAAGAAAATTAACTCTATCCCAGCCGAAACCAGGACAACATGAGAAAGAAGTTTTTTACAATGAGGGTGGTGAAGCACTGGAACAGGTTGCCCAGAGAGGTAGTGGAGGCTCCATCCCTGGCAACATTGAAGGTCAGGTTGGCTGGGGCTCTGAGCAACCTGATCTGGTTAAAGCTGTCCCTGTTCACTGCAGGGGGGTTGGGCTAGATGACCTCGAAAGGTCCCTTCCAACCCAAAGCGTTCTATGATTCTATGATTCACATCTTTAATGGAGTCCCTGAACAGGCCTGCTTTACTTATGGCACATCAGTAAGATCCTTTTTTTTTTTTCCTTATATTTTAGGAAAAACCTACAACTTGAATTTGATACAAAAATGCATTCTTCTATGTGATTAACACATTTGTGCTTAATGTGTTCATTTATAGGGTTATTTTAGCCACTGGGTATATTCCAAAGAACGAATGGAGTTTTGGGACCTTGGAAGTGAAGGAAGAATAATTTACAGGAAGGAATGGCTTGTAGCAGGTACATCTGGGATCATACTTTAGAGCAAGGGTCTGTCTCTGAAGTGTTGACTGGAAAAGAATAAACTGATTGTTGTGAGGACAATCAAGTAGTACAGGGACAGAGAGAACAAGTCTGTAAGAGAAAATTGCTATTAGTTTTGGAATGAAGACTAGAATTGCAGTAGAAATAGACGTCAATGTACAGAGTAATTGTGTGGGATTAAAAAATGTTTGTGCCAGCCTCTCTGAACCTAAAGCTGATGCTATCTTTCAAAGCAAGCACAGCTATAAGTTTTAATTTTTCTGATTTTTGCTTTTTCACTTGACAATAAGACAGGTGTTGACTTAACAGATAGACACCTATGCAATATAGATATTTTTAACAAAGAAATAGGAAGAATAATGACAAGTAAAAAGCCAAATCATTGGAAGCAAAAATCAGTGAACTAGAAGGAGGAAACTTTCAGAAATTCTCTAATCCTGGGAAAAGAATTGGTAATAGTCTGTAGCAACATTGGAATCTGAAAAACTTGACCAAATAGGCTGTAGGATGGCCCAATTGTCTGTGATGGGCCACAGAATTCAGAAACACTTGGATACAGAATATTCTTTAGGCTTATACCTGAAGTGATATTGCTATTTAAAGAAAAGAAAAAATAAGGGTGTCAGAGAAACCCAGAACAAGCATAAAGGAATCCCTGAAACATAGCTGGAAAATAAGCGCAGCACCTACTAAAACTTGAAGTTAGTCCATGTAACATGTGCCAAGTGTCAAGACATATGCTTGAGCTAGACAGGTAACACAGATTACCCAGACTGTTTCAAGCAGTACTGGAGATGCATAGATGTAATTAGCCAGGGCTGTGTTATTCTTTCTAGGCTGTGTCAGTCCTGTCTGCCTGGATTTGTACTGTAATATTTTCTCCCAGTTTCAGCTGATCTTGGTTATATAACTGTTCTCTCCAGTGCAAATGATGACTTCAGGGGATAGTTGTACACCTTGACTGTATATGGAATGTGTAAGTCTTGTTGAATGATACGTGATTGTTCATATTTCTGAAGCTAACACAGAGACCAGCTAAGTAAAATACAAAGGGAGTAATTTTCTTATCTGCCCTTGGCTCTCAGATTCTGTTCACTTCATGAAGTTAAAATTCTGCTTCAGTTCAAGTACACTTTTTGCTTATTTTTCAGTTTTTAATATTTACTTAATGTTAAAACTGTGATGAAATTAGTGTCTGAGGGCTGCTGCAAACAACTTCCCAGTTTTCCCTCATATTAGTACACTCATGGTAATTTTACTTTGACTGTTTTTTAAAAATAAACTATAACAATACAGTAAAAGTTAGCTTTCACTAGCCAAATCGTTTTAGTTTCCATTTAAAAAAGCCACACAGGGCAATTTGTATATGATTCATTACTACAGTAACAGTCTGAATGAACATAACTTGATTCATGACCTCATTCAAAAAAGCTTCCCCAAAAGATCCCCATGAACCTCCATTCATAGTTTGGCCAAGGTCCTCAGATTGTAGGAAATGTTTTTTACCGTGTTAATTAAGACCCATATCTTTAAAGTGGGATTCTCAAAAGTGCTCAGCAACAACTGAAATTATCTGTAAATCTTACACTGCTATCAGTGAAATAGGAGTTAGGTCAATACTATAGAGTTTTTTGAAAATTCCGTTGATGTGTCACTGCAAGTTGGTCTGATTCTTTTGCCTTGAACATTATGCAGTAGAGTACACACAAAAGGTGCAAACATCCAAGCAGCAGGGCCAGCTCCAGGCAAAGTCATCTGTTGCTTAGCACAGCAGCTTACCAGGGGTGGGCAACAAAAGGGCAGTGGCTTTCCCTGCTTGCCTCATCCATGCTAGGGTCCAGGAGACCCAGCTGACTCTTCTGTCAGATATGGAGAGAGTTCCCTCCATCCCAGAGCTTCCAGTTCCTTTCTCTTGTATCTTCCTGTGGCAAAAATGTCCTAGTCACAGGCTCAAAACTTTGCATTCAAGACAGGAAGAGTTCAGCCGTAGACTGCTGCCAACAACACAGTGTCAAGTATCAAAAGAACCCTCTTCTAAGTAGTATTTTTGTTTACAGTGCATTTCTTTGCCATTCCTACTATTCCAAGCATTTTTTTTCTTTCCTTAATTGCTTCTGATTTCATCAGTTTCTTTAAAAAATAATTTTAAAATGTTCATTTATTTTTTATCATAGTATTCATTTAAACTCCAGAACAGTTTCAGACAGCTGCAGCTTAGTATTGCTCATGGCTATGTGTTAACCCCTACACCTGAAAGGTGCAATGATACACTCATATGATTTGATATATAGAGTTAGAAGCTGCAATTTTTTTTTTTTTTTTGAGAACAATTATGTCCTACTGAGCAGCAGAAAAAAACAATCCCCAATCAATTCCTGACTAGAGCGTAAAATTGCCAGGCTGAAAAACACAATTCTCTTAGGCATGGGGATAGGAAGAAAGATATTGAAGCCACTTATAAACAGGTATTTATTGAACAAATAATTTTTGTTCTTGGGTTTTTATTCATCCAGAGAAAGGATTCTGGGGGAAGGGAAAATTTCAAGTAAAGCTGTGTACAATGTTTATGGAATTTAATTCATGGACTCAAGTAATTTTAGCAGAGAAGACTTTATAGTTAAAATTAGATAAAACAGATTCTGATGTATTCATTCAAACAGCATTGTGCAATAGACTCTATTCTGGACTGTCAATTAACTTCAAATTTAAGTGCAACACTGAGACAAATCTCAGTAAATCAGAAAATCTATTCAACATCCATAAACTGCAGTATTTCTCAAAGGAAATTTAAAGGTATATTTTAAAAAAGTCTTTACAAACTATATCTGTCAGAAGTAGCAATGTATGTGTGTTGCTGTTTTCACTAGTAAGTTTTACCATAGCCGTCTTGAAGATAATAATGCCTGAGATCAGTATTTTGCTATATTATCCTTTAATTCCCCCATTCCAAGAGAAATAGTTTTGCAGAAATTTTTTCTTCTTTGGGTATTTTTTGGGTTTTGGTTTGGTTTTTTTTTGCAAAGGGGCAAGCTGAGGAGTTCTTTGATAACTGAAAATGTAGAAGTAAGAGGAAAATAGATGCTAAATGAAAAGGAACTTCAATCTTCTGACTACCACCTGTCAAAATAGATTATTATTTTTTCCCTGTTCTTTTAGGCTTCCCAAGATTAGATTAACACATTGTGAATACACTGATAGAAGATTACGCATTGCAGTCTATGGTAACTCTGTTTTCAACTAACTTCCATCACAGTAAACAATGTTTTGCTTAAAACAGATTGCACTTCTATTGCAGAGGTTAGTCCTGAACCAAATGTTTCCATGTCTTAAAATGAATCTTTAATTCATGTCCTTGTGATAACTTCTGTAGCTCATTTATGTTTTGTTAATTTTGTTTCTTCTTTGATATTTTGATCCTGATTGAGGAATCCTCACAACGACAACATTAGTTTCTATTTTGCAGTGTTGTCTGACTCCCTGTAAAGTCTTTATATTGATTTAAACAGGAGCTGCTGGCCAGAGTCAAGAGAGGCTGCAGCATCTAACTTCTGCCAAGGAATCTAAACCTGTGTGAAGCATCTACACTCCTTCTTCCAGAACCATGGGTAGTGAGGCAGATATAAAGAAATTATATTCTAAGTCACAAGCTAGAAACACCAAGATATGCTTTCATCTTTCTCAAAAAATGGGGCACTAAAGTCAAGGCTAGGATGGTACCACTAAGAACTGCAGGTCTGGATCCACCCACACATCTTTAGAAGAAACAAAAGACGGCTTCTTCTTCTTCCATCTTTCCATTTTCTGGAGGGAGCACAAAGAGGAAAGTGATTATTCTTTACAAAGGCCTATGTGACTTGTGATGGGGTTTGACCCTGGACATCAGCTAGGCACTCACACAGCCATTGCCTCCTGTCCCCTGGTCAATTAGCAGAGACAATAAGAAGAGAAAAAGTGAGAAAACTTGTTTAAAGGCACTTTAATAGGTGATAAAGACAGTTTAATAGGTAAACAAAAGAGGAAACAAACAAGTGATGGAAAGGCAATCACTCACCACTTGCCACAAACAGACCAATACCCAGCCAGTCTACAAGCAATGAGCCCCTTGGTAGCCACAAAACTCCCACCTCCTTTTTCTTCTACCCCAGTTTTTATTTCTTAGCATGGCATAGAATAACCCTTTGGCCTATTCAGTTCAGGTGACCCAGCCTGTGTCCTCTCCCAGCTTTTTATGCATCCCCAGCCTACTCACTGCAGGAGGGTGGGAGCAGGCCAGGAAACTGAAAAAACCTTGATGCTGTGCAAGCACTGCTCAGCAATAGCCAAAACATTGGTGTATTAATGTTATTTTAGCCACAAATCCAAAACACAGCACCATCTGAGTTGCTATGAATAAAGTTAACTCCATCCCAGTCAGATCCAGTACTATCTCCACCCCAGATTTGAAAGGGCTAAACCCCTGACAGTCCCTGACTCAGGTAGTTTTAGTTATTTGCTGAGCAGAGTAGATAAATAGGACAGATAT
This sequence comes from Pelecanus crispus, assembly GCF_030463565.1. Classification (NCBI taxonomy): domain Eukaryota; kingdom Metazoa; phylum Chordata; class Aves; order Pelecaniformes; family Pelecanidae; genus Pelecanus; species Pelecanus crispus. The sequence continues at coordinate 143,828,990 of NC_134644.1, read as the reverse complement.
TTTGAAGAAGGTGACTCCTTGTCTGGCACAATTAAAACAGACCTTAAGCAAGCTTGTTAGGCTTCCTGTGTAAAGCACGGATAACATAGACTCAGGACACCTGTGCCTTGAGATGAGCACTCAAGGAACTGGTTTTATAACATTGCAAGGCCGAAGGACTGATGAGCTAATTCAGTGACCACATATGGACAAAGGAGGCCCAAAGTTCAACTAGCAGACAAGTGAGGAAGACTATCGGAGACCACCGGAGGACCCCCGAAGACCACCAAAGAGGACAACTACGTATGCGGCTTGGACATTTGCATATGTTAATGAGTTCCAGAAAATCTCATGTTTATGTAGATGAATTCTCAGAAATCCTATGAATATGTATGAATTTATAGTATATAATCTTTGGAAGTTTGCCAAATCGTTGGAGCAGTCATGGTGGAATGATCCCCAGTGCTGCCCAGCACTGTAATAAAGGATGCCTGCTTAATAGTAACTTTGTTGCTATTGAGTTTTATTTCAGGAACTTTCTAAATACTCTGTTTCCTCCTGCAGAGAGGTTCGGACTTTGAGGAATAGTATCTGCAAATTTTTGTATCAGATTACCATATCTTATGCATTATGTTCCGGTCTTACACTATCCAATACACCCTCATCAGCTACTACCCACCTTCCCATCCTCTGAGAAATACACAGATACCATTCCTTTAGTTAACAGTCCATCCCCACCAAATGTCCAACAAATGTTCATATAAAAAGTCCATTGAAATGTCTACTAAAATGTCAACAACAGTCTGTTCAGTTCATTTAGTCCATGACTTGGGCTCCATCTGTTATGGTGGTTGCTTAGGACAGGAGAGGCAATGTGTTGTGCTGGGTTATTAGGCACCAAAGACAGCTTGGCTTGGATCATCGCTGCACTTGTCTGGTTTCTTGTGGCATTCGTCTTCTGTTGTTTCAGGTAGTTTCTGCTGTAGTACTTCCTACAACACACAGCTCCAGCCATGGGTTAGATTTTCCCCCAAGCTTAAATCTTCTTGAGGTACACACTGGATTTCCCCATCCTCCTACATTATTCACCAAGTGCACCCAGGTCATTGAGCAAAAGCAGTCCCACAATTGGATTTGCCTTTTCTCAAAGGAGGAGCAACCCGTGCTGTCTTTCCCAGTCAGTTTGCACCCTATGGGGGATTCATCTCTTCATCTGAACATCCAGCATTGCAAAGGCAGTCACAATGCCAAGAGGATCTATGCTTCTGTAGCAACTACTCCTGAAGCAACTTCAACTCTTTCACGTGCTGCTAGTATCTCCTTTGCATTTGGGATATAGATGGCCTTGGATCCTTTATATCCCCAGCTCCAAAACCCTAGAGGACAATCTTGGGTCTCTCTCTGGTATTTTCTGCCAGAAGCTCCAGGTGCGGCCATGCTCCCCAGCTGTGGTGTAGAGTATGTTTCTTATTGCTGGTTCTGTATGGCGTTGCCCAAGGGCTACTGCACAAACTATCTCATTTGACAGGCTCGAAGGCTTGTTTCTGCTTAGGATCCCACTCAATTTAGTTCTTCTTTTGGGTCGCTAGACATGGAAGTCTCACAAGCTGACTGTAATGTGGAATATGCATTCTCCAGAAATCCACAAAGCTTAGGAAAGCTTGTGTTTCCTTTTTGCTAATTAATGGGAACATGGTTGTTCTCTTATTGATCACATCCATTGGCATGACACCCATCTTGACATTTCATACCCAAAAACTGGATCTCTTGTGCAGGTCCTTTGACCCTGATTTGCTTTATAGCTAAATCAGCTTTCAGAAGAATTTGGATTATTCTTTTCCTTTTCTAAAACACTTCCTCCACTGTGCTGCCCCACACAATGTCATCAATATATTACAGGTGATCTGGGCCTTCACCCTGTTCCAGTACAGTCTGGATCAGTCCATGAGAAATGGTAGGGCTGTGCTTCTAACTGTGGGGGAGCTGGTTCCAGGTGTATTGGACACCTCTCCATGTGAAAGTAAATTGTGGCTGCACTCTGCTGCCAACGGAACTGATAGAAACACACTGGCCATATCAGTTGGGGCATACCACTTAGCTGCCTTTGACTGCATTTCATACTGGAGTTCTAGCATGTTCAATATGACAGCACTCAATGGCAGCATGGCTTCATTCATGCCATGATAGTCCACTGTTAGCCTTCACCCTCCACCAGATTTTGCACCTACCAGATGGGACTACTAAAGAGTGATCACACCTTGCTGATCACTCCTTGGCTCTCCAGCTGACAAATCATCTCATGGATAGGAACCAGGGAGTCCTGGTAGGTGCAATACTGCCACCAGTGTACTGTCATGATTGCAATTGGCACCTGCTCTTCTTCAACATACATCAACTTGACAACAGAAGTATCCTCCAAGAGGCTGGACAAGGTAGACAGCTGTTTAATCTTTTCTACACCCACATTGGCTACATCAACGGTCCACCACTAGCCTTTTGGATCATTGCAGTACCCTATTCTGAGGTAGTCAATGCCGAGAATACAAGGAGTCTCCAGGCCAGTTACAACAGGATGCTTCTGTCACTTATTCCCTGTTAAACTCACCTCTGACTCTAACATAGCTAACTGTTGGGATCCTCCTGTCATTCCAGAAATCCCCTGGTACCCTGATGACATTAGGGTACCTGATGCTCCAGTTATCCACCAAAGTCTTATAGTCTTGTATGACCAATGTCTAGGCTATCAAATCCAGAACAAATGAGAAAAAAATAACTTCTTTATCACAGATTTTGAGTAAAGGAGAATGATGATAAATTGCTCAGTTGTGGAAAACTGAAAGTGTTGCAGAATCAGAACTCACAAACTAGACTGGGAGTTTCGAAGTTAAATGAGGCTTCAAGTGAGATTTAGACAACAGCATCAGCAACCACTACATCAGTTCCACCTAAGTCCTGTTATAGGTGTCTTCATCTTTCAACATTTCCTACCTGACATTGGGGGTCTTTTCTTTTGCATCAAGGAAAGCAAGCACTAGGACAAGCTCTCAGTTGGTTTAAACGCTATTCATATATTAGTGCAACATAAGCCAACATATTTTAGGTTCTGTCCTTGAAATGTTCAAAATTCTACACGTGCTGAACATGTCTATTCTCATCAAAGGTATTTAAACCATTCAGAAGTAAGCTACATTGATTATTTTTGTTAATAATTAATAAAATATGTCTTCCTTTTATTCTTTCAACTCTACTGCACTAATGTTGCTGTGTGTTCTAGTCCAGACTGCTTTTCAGGAAGAGTAGTAAGTGTCAGGATTACATGCAGGAGAAGCTTATTTAAAACAACAAAGACACCACTCATGTTCAGAGAAAATATTTAGCTAGTGGCAATGAGGAAGCTGTGGGAGACAATCCTGATCTTCTTCCTTCAGCATTACCAGTAAGAGGGAGGAAAACAATAACGGAGAAGAGGCACAGACATGGTCTCTTAAAGTATGTGTAATTTCAGCCCTGCGAAACAAAAGCTTGGTGTTATTTCCTTCCCTCCTTCCTCCCCTGCCACTTTCCCTCTGTCCTCCCAGCCACCCTTCCCTCCTTCCCCTCCTCCTTCCTTCCTTTTCCCACTCTTTCACTCTCCCCCTTTATGTCTCTTCAGTTTATGGAGTTTACAACTTCTTCCAGTTTCTGAAGTATTTAATCTCCTGACATGTAAATTCCTTATGCAGTTTATGGAATTTACAGGCTCTTCAATCTTAAAGATAGAGAAGCAGAGCTTGTAAATTTTTATAAACTAGTGAGTATATATTTCACTATCTATATTTAGATGTTCATTTATACAGTTACAGACATTTTCTGCAGTTGCAGAAGGCAGAGGTGCAAGCAGAACTGTGTCTTTATCTGAAGTTTTCCACATTTTGATTAGTTGATCACTCTAGGTAAGGTCAGGTTGCAGATGAGCTCCTATATAGCCCCCAATCTCAAAATTTTTGTACTTTGTACCTTTTTCACAGTAATATTTTTTATTTTTATCTAACATCTATATCCGTCTGACATGAGGTAATTCCATTTTGTATGGGAAAATTCTGGCATATAGACACCTGTGAGAGACTTCTACAGAGGGAAAAGATGCATTGCCTTTTCTTTTAGGTTTGATACTGACTCCATTGTTAACTAGTTGGTACCTGTCCTAAATTTGTTGAGACATAGAAGGTCTGCTACTGCTAACACTTCCTGGGTTGGTGAATGCCTCTGTTTCTTGCCTACTTGAGTTTCTTCTGTTTAGTTTAATACAAGTTATTTCCTTCCTCTTACTGAACTGTTTTTTTCCTTCGGTATTGTCCTTTTATCTTTTTTTTTTTAATTTCACTCAGCATTACTCCATATCTAAAAGTAACTGCTTAGTATGGGGTGTCAAAGAGCTTCTGTCTGAGGTTATTAGTTAAATAAAGCCATCAACTCTTCCGATGGCAGTTTGGTTTGATCATTGAAAACAACTGCTGAGAAGATAGATATCTGTCAGTTTTGTTTTCCATCTCATCAGTTTGAAAGCATGATTCTTGTAGGGGAAAAGAGGCAAATGCATTAATAATGGCTAACAGCATCATTTCTTCTGATGATGAAGTTTAATTCACAATGTGTCTGTTCCACTTCTTAAATTCTATCTTATTTCTCTAGAATCAGATACACTAAACAGAAAATTATCGATAAGAGAAAACATAGATCAATTCATGTTCCATGCAGGGAAAGATGGATTACAAAAACTCCTTTATTATTAAAAGGTCAGCCACCTGATATTCCAAATCTAGTAACTATTTTAAGTATAGGTCTCCTTGCATTTGTTGATTTCAGTGTGCTTCTACAGGGACTGACTGTTCTAAACATAGAAGTCAAAGCTGGACTTCAGCAGCTGAATGAAATAAGGCTGACTCAGTTCATCCCCAAGTCTAGAAGTCCAACAGGGGAGAAAGATGGAGTTAAATTGGTGACCAGTCACAAGTGGTGTTCCCCAGGGCTCTGTTTTGGGGACAGTCTTGTTTAATATCTTTATCAACGATGTGGGTGAGGGGATTGAGGGCACCCTCAGTAAGTTTGCAGATGACACCAAGCTGGGTAGGAGTGTTGATCTGCTGGAGGGTAGGATGGCCCTGCAGAGGGGTCTGGACAGGCTGCATTGATGGGCCAAGGCCAACTGTATGAGGTTCAACAAGGCCAAGTGCCGGGTCCTGCACTTCGGTCACAACAACCCCATGCAACGCTACAGGCTTGGGGAAGAGTGGCTGGAAAGCTGCCTGGCTGAAAAGGACCTGGGGGTGTTGGTCAACAGCCGGCTGAACATGAGCCAGCAGTGTGCCCAGGTGGCCAAGAAGGCCAACAGCATCCTGGCTCGTATCAGGAATAGTGTGGCCAGCAGGAGCAAGGAAGTGATGGTCCCCCTGTATTCAGCACTGGTGAGGCCGCACCTGGAATATTGTGTTTGGTTTTGGGCTTTTCACTACAAGAAAGACATTAACGTGCTGGAGCATGTCCAAAGAAGGGCAACAAAGCTGGTGAAGGGTCTAGAGCACAAGTTTCATGAGGAGAAGCTGAGGAAACCGAGGTTGTTTAGTCTGGAGAAAAGGAGGCTGAGGGGAGACCTTATCACTCTCTACAACTACCTGAAAGGACGTTGTAGCAATGTGGGTGTTGGTCTCTTCTCCGAAGTAACAAGTGATTGGACAAGAGGAAATAGCTTCAAGTTGCATCATGGGAGGTTTAGGTTGGATATTAGGAGAATTTCTTTACTGAAAGAGTGGTCAAGCATTGGAACAGGCTGCCCATAGAGGTGGTGGAGTCACCATCCCTGGAAGTGTTCAAAAAACATGTAGACGTGGCACTCACTTTGGGACATATTTTAGTGGGCATGGTGGTGTTGGGTTGATGGTTGGACTGATGATCTTAGAGGTCCTTTCCAACCTTAATGATTCTATTCTAGTCTTACTTTCATTAAAAAATAATCCAGCCACCAAGGCAGGAAATATGAAATGAATTATTACTCTAGCCTTAATTGGTTTAGTGGTGGACTTGGTAGTGTTAGGTTAATGGTTGGACTGGATGATCTTAAAGGTCTTTTCCAACCTAAATGATTCTATGTTTCTATGATTCTAAATTTAATTGTTACTGTCATGGTTTAGCCCCAACTGGCAACCAAGCACCACACAGCCACTCGCTCACCCTCCCCTCCCCCAGTGGGATGGAGGAGAGAATCAGAAGAGCAAAAGTAAGAAAACTCATTGTTTGGGATAAGAACAGTTTAATAATTGAAATAAAATAAAATAATAACAACAACAACAACAATAAATTGTAATGAAAAGGTAAACAAAGAGACAGCGAGAGAAACAAAACCCAGGAAAAACAAGCAATGCAACTGCTCACAACCTGCTGACCAACATCCAGCCAGTCCCCAAGCAGCGATCACTGCCCGCTGGCCAACTCCCCGCAGTTTATATACTGAGCATGATGTCATATGATGAATATCCTTTTCACCAGTTTGGGTCAGCTATCCTGGCTATGCTCCCTCACAGCTTCTTGTGCACCCCCTTGCTGGCAGAGTATGGGAAGCTGAAAAGTCCTTGACTTAGTATAAACATTGCTTAGCAACAACTAAAACATCAGTGTGTTATCACATTATTTTCATGCTAAATCCAAAACACAGCACTATGCCAGCTACTAGGAGAAAAATTGACTCTATCCCAGCCAAAACCAGGACAATTACCTATTAACCTTGACTAACACTTCACAGTAAAATCGCAAATACAGTACCTTTTCTTTTCCCTGTCCTTGCAGTCTGAAATACAGATGTAGTCTAAATCCCATTGACTTTCAGTAGGATGTATTCTACTGAGTGCATTAGGTTTTTCTCACCTGAGGTATGCATTTCTACAAGACTTTTTTTTTTAAATATCACCTGCTGGGAAAGTAAGAATAAAACCAAATGTATTAAAACTATACAATCCACTTCACAGGATACAAACTAGGGGGTGTACTGGCATGTGGTGGCAGAGTTCAGAGCAGGTAAAAATTTCCTTTCCTTAGCCAAATACTCTATATACCTGATCAACCTGCTGCTAATAAGCAAAGTTATCAGATACTTCTGGCCTATTTCTGCTGAATGGAAAACCATGACATGCTCAATATAAAACAAACAAATAGATAAATAAACGCTTACAAAGAATAATGGAGAAATAACCATGGACAACACTATTTTCACAAAAGTAGAAAACCGTGAGTCGGTATGGGGAAAAAAGAAAAGGTTGGCTATAACCTGTAATAAGCATGGGAAACCAGACAACCAGCTGACAGCCAGTGATAGCAAAAATCACATCTCTGATGCCCCACTGTTTTTAGAGCAATAATGTTGAACTGTTCCAGAGAAAGCATACAGGGGTTAACTGTATAATAAACTAACTTTGCCCAATTTAGAGAGGTTCTTAGAGGTTCAAATAATTCTGTTACTTTAGTAAACTAGTTACTTCTGTCTTAGTTTTCTGTTTCATATATGTATGTATACACTCCAATATTTCTGTGTGTACCTATAGAGAGATCTATGAAGCAAGCATTCAACAAAATCAAGATGTACAGACTTGAGATGCCTTCACCTCCTCAGATAAGATGTTTTGTACTTCTCTGCTGAGAATCCAAATTTCTTACAAAAATATGACACATATTAATTGTTTAATTTTCATTTTTCCCCCTAATTTTATTCATTGCTATGAATATATTCTTATTATTATTATGAAGTTCTCAAAATACAACAGTCATGATAGTTCTGGCTATGTTGAAAATGTAGAAGCTTTAAAGTTTGCTTTCTTACAAAAAAAATCAGTGGTTTATATAATTATTAAAAGCATCAAAAATCTGGCAGACAGGCAAGGTGCTAAACTTATGCAAATAATTTCTAGCAACAAATCTGGTCCATATTCCTTTAACTCACTAGCATTAATACTGTTTTAAAACTAGGACCTATTATTTCTAAAACTCTGGTGTTACCTACACAGTACTAGCACATTTTTAAGTAATATTTTCTCTTTTATGTAAATATCAAAGAGAAAATAAAAACATAAGCCTGCATTAGGCTCCCATACTAAAATAACATACTAGTTTTCAAGTCCAAGAAGAGAAGAAAAATATGCTAAATTTTAACCACACATTTTAGTTGCGTATTGAATTCATTTGCCCTGACAGAAAGTCTATAACCAGAGTGGACACTTCCTCAGTGGAATTTTCAATTCTTTCTCTTGCCCAAGAAATAAATTCCCTAAAATTTCTGTAGTGAGATCTTTGAGTAGATGGTTTAATAGGTTTTGACAGCAATTCAATAGCTATATCTGAAAGGCCTGTTGTTTAAAATTATTTCTTGGTGTGTGACAAGAGATTAATTTAGAATTCTAGAGGACAAAACTCGGTCCTACCTCAGGAGCTGAATTACTTCTTGTACTGTACTTCCTCCATAATCGTACGTAGTCTGTCAACATCTGAATCAATGTCAAAACCAAGGTGAGAATAGTCACTGAAGTATTTCAGGTAGTCTCCAATGACAAATACTGTAGAGAACATAAAATAGATATACAATAATATAAACAGATAACGTGAATGGTTACACATTTTCCACTGTCTTGCCACAATATGGATACCCTGAAATGTTTTAAAGGTAACATTGAATGCTGAATAATGTAGGTTAATGCATATAACAAAGGCATTTCTGAGAACTTTTCCCACAACTTACAGATACCTGTTGACTTCTGACTTACTCCCATGACTTATAGATAGGATATCTGCACCCAAGTTCTTTTCCACTGTAATATTTTGACCCAGTAATTGGGACAACATTGTCCCATTGCCATTTACCGTTAGAAAACTTTCTGCCCCATGATGTAGTGGTTTAGTGGGCATGGTGGTGTTGGGTTGATGGTTGGACTGATGATCTTAGAGATCCTTTCCAACCTTAATGATTCCTAGTTTTTACTTTCATTAAAAATAATCCAGCCAACAAGCCATAAAACATGAAATTACTACTCTAGCCTTAATTGGTTTAGTGGTGGACTTGGTAGTGTTAGGTTAATGGTTGGGCTGGATGATCTTAAAGGTCTTTTCCAACCTAAATGATTCTATGGTTCTATGATTCTATGTAGGCAAGAGAAGAAAAACATTTTGATTATTTAGTGTTAATTATGTAGTCAGTTAATGTTTTGCACCTATTTGCAGTTGGTGGGGCACGCTGTCCTGCAAGGGTTTCTAAAATACAGAGAGAAAATGAGTAAATTTGTTTTGCCGTAGGTATTGGTTCTCCTTTTAAGGATGTTGATTCAAGTCAAGAAACTGATTTTCACAATAATTCTATGCACCTGCCTTGCTTGTCAGGAACCAGATCACAATACTACTTGTCCAGGTTAACAGACTATGCAGTGTCTGCTAAAGGGATTCAAATTCTGTGGTGACTTGCTGAGTTGTGACAAGTGAACTTGAAAATTGGAGATGACAGGTCAGCTATAAAAATAGGTAAAGTAGCATTTTGTTTTCAGAATTTAATCTGAATAAATTACATTTTTTCCAGAGATGTCTTGAAAGGTTCATCTCTTTTGTAAGCTCTGCAATGCTTTTTTTTTTTTTTTTTTTTTTTTTTTTGAGCAGAAGGAACAGATATATCCCTACATAAAAAAAAAAAAAAAAAAAACCAACCAAGAATGAACAAGTTCAATAACCTAAGCTTCTCCAAAATGTTTCTCAGGTTTACATTCAAGTTGAATAGAAAAAGAAAAGAAAATTAAATAAGTTTGTCCATTTAAAGGGTTGTCAGAATAAAGCTGTACATTTCTGTATACTATACTCTGCATACCTCTGTTAAGTGTAACCATCTTCTCTGCAACCTTCATTTGTTTCATTTGAAGGTATTGAAACAGAATAAGAACCCCTTTAAGAATCTCCATGGAGACCTCTGACAATTGAAAAAATGGTACTTGTCAATCTCAGAATGATGATTTATAGGAAAAACAATGGCAGAAATGTAGTTCAGAATGGATAGTGGTGAAGCTGAAGAGCAAATATTGCTTTGCCTTCTTAGCCATTGGTGATTTGAATGTGCAGCAGAGACTAATGCTTGAGGTGCCAGAATAAAGTCAGAATATGTTCCGGTGACAAAAGAATGTTGTACAAATAAACATAGTGGCCTTTTCTGTTTTGTAAGTATTTTTCACACTAAATCTCTGTTTCTAACTCAATTTTTCCTAATAGGTGACAGACAGCATTATCCCAAAATCAGAACATGAAATCTGTAGTTAAAAAAAGCTAGTATCTTCATCTGCCATTGAATATAGTTGAATGACCTTGAGTAAATATTTTTTTGTCTAATTCACTGTCCAGTTGGGTCACCAGAGGGAGTCTCACTGACTTGAAGAGGCATTGGATCAGGCCATTACTTTTTTCTGCTTTACCTTTCCTGCATCTGATGGTGATATATATTCAGTATTTTAAAGAATTCCAAAATCTATAGATGATAGCACAATGAAGGTTGACTATTACTTGGTAGCCTATATGACAAGAGGTAAAATATCTCATTTTCTGACACAAATTAATACTATCACCAACAGTTCAGAACTTACTCATGTGTCCCTGAATTACCTACCAGGCTGTATTCCATCTCTTTATTTCTTTAGTTTTAATAGGTTTGAAAAGTCATGGGTAACAGAATTCTAAAGCATTTCAGCAATTAAAAGCTTGTCTTCATTTGTGCTTGGCCTTAAGCAACATAACTCAACTCAATTCTTCTTATATAATTGATTTCCAGTGTGCTGCCTTGAAACATTCCCTGGGATGCTCATATATAGACCGTAAAACAGCTTTCTTATTGCTGAAATGCAGCCACTTCTTTGTTGGAAAGTGTAACTGCTTGATAGTAACAAATGGTGCTACATGGTCTCTTAGTAGCTTTACGTCTTGAATCTACAAGGCAAAAATCCACAGACTGAGAAAACAAAATCAGGGTACTATTTGTGAGAGTTTGACATTTACCCATAGCCACATAGGGAGACTTAAACCAGCTTTCTCTTTTTCGTCTTAGATATCTGCAGCAACCAAAAGTTACATCAACCATGGTAAATTACTTGTTTGTGAAAGGTCAAGCAAGAAATTTGGGGTACAATCTCCAAGAACTCTAGCTCCTCTCTTAACTCTTGGTCTTTCCTTCCTCTCTATCTGATTACAGGTTGGTCATAAGTTCTTCCCTACTGTTAGGAGTGACTTATTTCTGTAAAAAGCCTATGTAGTGAATTAAGTGAGCACCTTCTTTCCTTTCTTCTTAATAAGAAATTATTATTTTGCTATGCGTGTCTACAAAGTTTGCTCAGTCTCTCTCTTGCTTGGTTTTGGCTTTTTTCAATCATAAGGAGAGATCAAGGTTGACTATAAAGAACAGAAGCCAAGAGGCCTGTAGTTCCCTGAATTCAGTGCTGAGCAGGCTGTCTGGTAGGGATGCTCTAAGAGGTGAAAAGGGTGGAGTTGAAATTATTCAATTTCACTTTAGAATTCTGAGATCAAGTATAATTGCCCTGCAAAGTTGCTGATTGTAGGCTTGTCTGAAATAATCAACAAAAATAAAACACTGCAAATAAATACATGTGTTTGAGATTACTTCGTTTAGCACATTTGTTAGTTCCTTTATAACACACAGCTACAGAAAAGAATGCCTCTTCTAAATATAAAAGAGATTACTGTGATGTAGGATGGTGGACCTGTAGTTTACTGTCACCACAGTGTGACAAGAACAACCTAGGCTTCATTTGCAGGACTCTGTGTTTGCAAAATAAGCAATATTCCTGATTCTAAAGAACTGGAAAATGAGTAGTAATGTAAAGTGAAAGTGTCTTATCAATCTCTAGGTAAGTAAAGAAGGCACTGCCAGAATTGATCCAGTCTACCTCTCGTTAGGTAGAGAAGTGGAACAGAAAAAATGGGAGTACAATAAAGATATAAAATTAGTTTGCATGAATTACATGATATTTTGGTTATGTTTGGTGTGTGGGCCTGCTGAAACATGGCCAGCTGTGATAAAGAGATGTTTGGAAAACCAGCTGATACTGGCCACCATATGCATTAGTTCAGCAACAAGAACGATGTCTTACATTTGCCCTTGACAGTTTCCCAATTAAAGTAATATATTTTCTTTTATTTCTAGGAAAAAATGTAGCAACAAAGATTCTATTTGGTAATTTTCTTTTGGTGGTTAAAGAATACTACTTTTCTTACTCTTTTGAGTTACATCAGCTCCATCCCCTCAGAAGGAAAAAGTATCCTATACCTATTCCATTCCTTTTTGCCACTGTATATTCAGAAAGGACAGAACATGTGGTCTCACTTGAGAGAATACACAGTACTAACCGCCTGTGAGCAGTATTTAAAAATATACAAGGGCTTGTGGATACTTTAGCGCAGCAGTAGGACTTTGTGCCTAAATGGTTCTATCTGTATCCCCAGTCCTAAAACTTCTGACAGCCTCATGTCCTCCCACAAAAAGGTTTCTCTGGCACAGATGTTACAGAAACAGCTGAAAGGCTATCTTTGAGGATGTCTTTCCAAATCCCACTTTATTTCCATGTAAGTTCCAAACTCAAAGGAAAGTGTGTAACAAAATAGCAAGGTGTCTTTCAGCGATACTGCAGTCCTGGTGTATTATACAGGACCTCATGGATAGACTGAGAAAACTTGTGGTAACTCCCAGGCCTCTGCAAGTTATGCCAGTTGTTGTCCATCTGCTGCCTGATACTTTCTAATTGTTGATTCATCACAGTAACTTCTGAAAAAATGTGGTGAAATGTATTGGAAATACATTGATGTACTTGATGCTGAGAAACTGGACAATATGAAGAAATTTTAATATGATTAGCTGTAAGAGCGAGATTATCATCAGTATGTTCAGCTATATGCAAAATTATTAAGGTTAAGGTTATAAATATAATAAAGCATTAAAAATCTGCTGGATATGCACCAATTTTTTACACTATGGATCTATATTTACCCATCAACAATCACCTCTGAAAAAAATTTGAACAGATGCACAGCCTTTTCAAATTCCTATTAAGTGACATGTCCACTACTCTGATCTACACCCCCTTCAATACTTTGATGATTTATTCACTGGCCATAAATCCAGTAATGTATCCAACCATTACAATAATAGGACTTCTAATAAGTTCTTGAGTGGGCAGAAGTACTTTGAATGGATTTAGAAACTTGAGTTAAGATATTTAATTTAAACCTCTTTGATGGGAAAGTGTATAAATGTAATCAGTGAGTTTAAATGAGCTTTATTGATCATTAGAAAGCTTTTCTGCTATTTGATGTCATCCGTAAATATGGAAGGAAGCACTGGATATAGATTTCCCTGCTCACATAATTGAATCAGTTAAGATTATTTATAGCAATCAACACTAACTACTCTCCATGAATAATGAAGAAAGAGTCTGAGCTGATGTCAGAAGTTATACTTATCTCTGGGCCCCATTTTCAGCTGCTGAATTTGGTCAAGACCTATCAAAGCCAAAAGAGTTACCAGAAAACAATCCAAGACACTAGTTTTCAAGCCCAGATTATTTTTTTCCCCAATGTACAGAAACATTTGAATAAAGCCTTGTAAATCAGAGTACATCTTCCACTGAAGCTATTCAGAGCATTCTATGAAAATTGATTAACCAAAGACTCTGCATATTTCTTGAAGGGAGAAATTATTCACCACCAGAAGTAAAAAATGGGAAAATACACAAGGTAAATATCTTGTCTAGTGTAAAAAGAAAATATGAGGTAAAGTTCTATGATCTAGCTTCTTGCCTAATTCTGTAGCCTAGTTATACAAGTACTCTTGCCATGGCTAGTGCAGACTTTCCTTTTCAGTGACAAAGTCCTGCTTTTAATGCTGTGATCTGCCATTGACTTGTAGGCAAGTTTCCAGCAGATATGGTATTTGCATGCATAGACCACTTCTACGAATTCCGGAGACAGCATTGAGCTAGGAATTAAAAGAATATCCCCAATTCTGCCTCAGTTCCCTCTATAATCTCAGGCAAGCAACAGAGTTTCATTTTGTCTTGGTTTGCTTCTGTAAAATGTGGGGATAGTAAAACTTAGCTGTCTTCATTGAGTGATTCCAGACAGATCTGTACATCTGTATCAAAATATGATAAAGTTCTTACGTGTTTCAAAAGATGGAAGTCAGAGTTTAATCACAGAATTCTCCCAGAATTAATCAATTAAGGATATCTTTCTGTAGAAATAAATTGGTTTAGAGTAGGGGAAAAAAAAAAAAAGAATCTGAATGTGGAAAATGATGTTCAATAAAGAGATGCCTCAGAGATAGAAAAGACATAGTTCACCTAAAATCATCAAGTCTTCCTGTGGTTCTGTACCATCATAGAGTATTTCTGTAAAAAAAAACTATAGCTGAGAACAGGTTACTTATCAACTTTTCCACAACTGGCCCACAAGTGTTGTATGATGAAAGGGAAACTCTCTGAGGCAGAAGATCTCTTTCAGGTTGTCCTTAGCTTGGCAGTGCCTGAATCAAAGCTGTAGTCCCTGCTCTTGGACTGTTTCCTATTATGTATTTTACATTATTGAATCGCTGGAACAAAAAGATGTATTCCAAGGAGCCATGAGTGGAAAGCAGACCAGCACACTCCAGCTGGGCATTCTGGTTACTAGCTCGCTAATTAGGTTGTTTTTCATTCATCCTACTTCTAGTCCCATAAATATTGCATCATCTGCTACATACAGGCCAGCTTCAGCAAGACAACCCTCATGCCTGGTGAATAGGAACATTAAAGCCTGGGTTTAATTTCCTTCAGGCTGCAGCAGCCTGGAAGTCAGGTTTTCTCTTCCTGTACTGTGAATATTGTCAATGAGTCTTTCTGCAAAAAAAAAAAATAGGCAATATCATCTGAGTGATTTAAACAAGAAGCTCTTTAAAGCTCTCTCTTCAGGACTGAAAGCTCTGGGTCCTGAGGAGGATGAAGGTATTTAATGTATACCCTTGAGTTAGATGCCAAAACTTTAGAAAGGGAGCCTCAACATCTGCCATGGGTAGGAGTTCTTTGGCTCTTTACCCCTTTCCTGCAATAGGTACTTTCCACTGAACATTTTGGCATTCTTAATGCAGATGTTGGAGTAGTAAATGGCTGTCTGTCTCAGCTGACTGTAGAACAAAACAGCTTGGATCCCCTGTTGTGGCTTGGCACCTTCTGTTTAGATCTGGTAAACTCAAAGTTACAAATATAAAAGAAGAAATTGGAACTAATAAGCAGCTCCGTAGGGTTTAATTGATTTTAGCCTTAAAGTTTCAGTAAGTAGTAAGCATGTTCCTGTCTGCTATTTCCTCATTGGTTTCTGATGTATATCAAATACTCTTCAGCAATAATCTTCAAGCTTTTTATGTTTTGACTGTTTTCAGCTGTTATCCTGGTAAAGAACTGGCCCTCTGAATACTGAAGTACAATGACTCTACTTTCCCTAGCTGCTGAACATTGATCTTTTAGATCTGTGAACATGTTAGATCCATGGACTGACTCAGAGTACATGGGCCACAGACTGCAAAAAGCAGTGTTCTAAAAGCTCAGTCCCTTTCTTGTAGGCATGAAGTGATGAAACGTTAGGACTATAATAGGATTATTAAATTCATACTGAAATAGCTCAGTTGTACCATCTTAAGTCTCTTGGTACTGCTGTGTAGTTGAAGTATTATGATTTTATTTTTAAGAGTTTATTTGTATGCCTGAAACCTTAACTGAAAATTCAGCAGATTCTTTGGAACTTTATTTAAAGAATAAATATATGTGGGGAGATTTCGTTAAAGGAAACTTCTTTTTATGTAAGGATGGACTGAAACTGTTTTAATATGCCTCAACATGTTAGATATTAGAGGAAGGGCTAACTGATCTGGGTTTCGTGGTAAATCCACATCATAGAGAGAGCTTTTATGAAAAGTAGTAGTCTTAGACATCTCTATTTTTTGTATTTTCTTTTTTATCCTTCAACTCAAAATGTTTGCAGTATGGGTCATTTTAATGAGATTCCCTGTTAGCTTTTGAACTCCTGTGTCCTTTCACATGGTTGCTGCCTTTTACTTTAAAACACAGACTGGAGATTTCTGTGGTGCTGAATTTTTGTGAGTCAAGAGCCATCACAACAGTATTTAATGTGCACATTTTTGTGGATGTGTCTGGATTTATATCTGGTAAAGCTAAAGTTGTTGTTCTCCATCAGCCCTCCTGTATCAGAGACAGAATTTGCAAGACAAAAAAGTTGAGAGAAATTTTCATTGTGAATAAATGAGATTTTTACAATGATAAATTGTAGATTCCTAATTCCTGAGAAGCCTGCCATTGTCTCTGTTATTTTTCACATCTATCCACAAATTTTGTTTCAGAATCTATCCCCACCACACTACATGACCTCTGTTATGCAGTCTCACATTTTTTTCCTTTTCTTTTTTTTTTCTTTTTCTTTTTTTCTTTTCTTTTTTTTCTTTCTTTTTTTCTTCACTGGTATAAGTATCCCTCCTTGCTCTTCCTTCATGCAGTTTACCAAGGTATTCTAGTGCTTCAAGAATTGAAGCTTCCTTCCTTTCTCCTCTACCCATTGGTGTAATTTTTTTCGAGCTTTCCCAGTAAGCACTTGTTCTCATCTTTGTTTTCACATTCATCTTCCAACAGCCAGCCCTTAATTTCTCCAGTCCTTGGAGCAGAGAGGGTGTTTATCCTGCTTCGTCCTCCCACAAAATATGCAGCAGAAAGCTATGACTATGGAACTGAATAAGGTGCTCTGAATGTGGTGAAAGCACAAATAATGCAGAGGATAGTGAGTAAATCGTGTTTTTCTGCTGCTTGCTGTCAAAGTGAACTGGCTTTGTGGGTCAGCTCCAGTGGGATGGCCAAATGAGATAAAGTGAAAATTCATAACTAAAAAGAGAAAGACTGAAAATGTCATATGAAGCAAAAGGACTTGAATTCTGTTTCCTTGCAAATATGTGTGCAGTGTTACTGGAGCATAGTGGAAAAAATTGAGACAATGAAGATTCTTCTTCCACAACTAATGAAAGGAGCAAGTAAGCTGACATGAATATCATCATTAATAATATGTAACATATAAAACTGAGAAGACATATGAAATGCAATAGAATCCTGGGAGAAATTCTGCCGTAAGTAGTAGGAAGCTACAGAGCCTTCTAATGACATGTATGCAAACAGGAAAATTCTTCCTCTAGACTCCTTTAAATTTACTATAAAAGTTGATAGGTTTAACCACTAGTTAAGAAAGGTACTGCTGCTACCTACCCCTGTGTACACAAGTTAAGGCTGCCACCTAGAACCCAGCCTGGATGGGGTACCCACAAAACTCCTTCTCCCATTAAAGGGACTGAACAACTGTTATAAATCACTCCTGTGGGCAGGAATAGTCTGAGGAAGGCTAAACTATCCCAGTAAGATACTGCATTTATAATATTCACTTTATGGTCTATCAAAACTGTACAGTACACCTTATTACAGCCTCATGAGCAAGAGCTAGTGATAATGCACTGTTATTTTCCTAGCTGTTTGGATCAATGCTTCAGTCTGAAACTTTTTAGTACACTGGTGTTAAAACTTCTTGCAAATTACTGAGATTTCTAAACTTCAGACATCTACAAACTTCACGTTTAATTTCTAGATTTTTTTTCTTCTACAGGAAAATGCTTTTTATCCTTATTGGTACTTAAAATGTTTTCCAAACACTTTGGAAACTAATAGTTCTTTGGGTAAAAAATTAAAATAAATTTAATATGTTCCATGTCTGCAGTGCTCTGCTAGAAAATTTCTCCTTCTCACTATTTTTTTTTTTTTTCTGACAGATTCAAGCACTGAAACAGTGTATAGGAAGTAATGGGGCATAGCCCAAGTCTGGGATGAAAAGTAACAAATCAGAAGTGAATATTGCTTGAAGTCAGTTTCTGTTGTGCTCATTTTTCCTGGATGTGTAAGGAAAGCTGACAGGCAGAATTGCTTGCCTCACAGATCACTGGGTGAACCTTGATGAGATGGACATGTGAAGGAACACACAAAAACCAAACTTTAATGATTGGCTTTCCACATTTTATTTGAGCTAACATGGAAGGTACACAGTAGCTTTAGGGTAAGTAAATAACATTTCATACAACGTTCTTCATTTAAGCAGATTCTGAATGATAACTGAGTGACTTAGTAAAGTAGCAATAACAGAAAATGACATTTTAATGTCAGGTTACAGGTCTAAAGTAACCCTTCACTGTTACATGTTAGAGTAACACTTTATTGCACATCTTGCAGAAATTATCGTCTTCTCCTTCATTTCTTAGTAAAGAAATATCAGCAGGTCCTCTCCTTTATGCAGCCTCAGTATCATTGGCAATAGCTGAATGAAGCTGGAAAGCAAATTACTTTCTTTCCCCTTGTGGCAATCCTTTGAGAACAGAACTGTGACAGAGAAGAGAAGTATGACAACTTGTAAACCACTTGTTTTATCTTGCACAAAAATCATGAAGGCTGTCAAATAGCTCCCTTCCTGTGCAGTAGAAGCATGTAGGGAAATTGTGTTTACATGTGAAGGAGGAAGATACAAGAAGATTTCAGAGGCAGAAGATTTTTTTATTGTTATTAGATACTTGGAGAGGAGAAATAATAAACATATGATGACTAAAAAGCTTCGGCATTCAAACAGTAACTTCTTTTGTTCATATTCGAGTTAATTATGCATGTTCCCAGCATTTTCTATGCGTAAGCATTTTAATTTCAGAGTTACAGAGTCAAACACGCCATGAAGCTGGTATCAAGAGCTGTGTGAAGCACTGCAACATCTGTGTGTTGATCTTGGGTAGTATAAATCAAGCTCTAGCCTTTGGAATGTTAATTTATTAATAGAAAACAGAAACTGAGAGAGTTATAACTGTTAAAAGTAATTATGAATTATAATCTCACATTAAAAGCTTGAGTCATGCAGATCTGTTGCACATGCTTAGCTTTAATCCCCTGATGTCAATGAGATTACTCAAATGCTTAATGTGAAGCATGAACAGGGCAATAAATCAATTTGTTTATTTTAACATACCAAAAACCCAAGGTATTTCACCAAATCTAGTCGAATATAACGCAAGTCTAAGACTGCCAATACTGTGGTTTACATGTCTTATATAAAACTCTTTTTTCCATATTTAGGGATGCAAGCCAATATCACAAAATGCATAATCATTTCTGTTGAGATTGCATAGCTTCTTTAGTATGCTGTTGGTCTTTGTCATACCTGCATAATCCTTAGGCACCTTTAAATTCCAAACATGACACAATGAACAAATGTTTTAACAAATAAAGGAATTTGTCCTGTGATGTCACATTAAGCTGCAACATCAGATTCCTGGCTCTTGGTTTCCTGCATAGGTATTCTCGTTACAGTTGAATGAAGCATTTCAGGACCAGCATTTATTTGAAAGTGATTCCTCACAAAAAAAAAAAGAGGATAATCCTTTAACTGATGTTTGTTCCTTTGGTTGTCTTCCTGTATTCTGTGTCATCACCACTGAGCATTGTATCCTTGCTCAATTTACATTAGATATTTGTATTTTGGAATGTTCCTATCAAACACCAAACTTGATGAGCTGCTATAAAGTATTTATGTAGCAGGACAAGGGTAATGCTGAGAATACATGATGGTGATGGGGGAAGAGGAACAAAATGTAACTAAGATTAATTTTACATTAGAGAAGAGATTCTGTAGTGAAACTGAACCATTTTAGCAGAGCAAAACTTAAGAAAATAGAACTTAAAGTAAGAATGGACATAGGATGCACATATTTTATCAGAGTTTAATAACTGGAATGACTCATATGGGAATGAGGTTAATTCTATATCTTTTGGAGTCTTTATATCAAATTTAGATAGCTTCTTTAAATACATTCTGTGGCTTAGAAAAAAAGTTACAGGTTTGCTGTTGTAATGACTAGTTTGAAATTCTATAGTGAGAGGTCAGTCAAAATGGTTATGGTGGTTTCTATTGGCCTTTAAGATGTAAGAAATCTACAAGGTCCCTTGAAAAATAGAAATTAATTTAGTCACTGTCTGTCAAACTTTAAGTCTCTTCCATTGGCCAGTACTAAAGGCCTTCAATCTATGAAGCACAAAGAGATTATCTATCGTGGAGAATATAAAATTCCATTATAATTTATTGCAACAAGCAAAAGGTAAAAGTTGAAGGTGATATTTGTATTTAAATACAGATTTTATTATTATGCATTTTAATTGTTGATCTGTTTACAACAACATTAATATGCTCCTTTTTTTCTTTAAAATATCTTTCAAATGAAATAAAACCAGGTAGTTCTTTCTGTGTATTCTTCTGCCTATTCATTTTAGACATGTAACAAACAATCCCCTATTTTATTGCCTTATGATTCTTTGTTAGGTGTGCACTACAGCACAAAAGCTTTTTTTCTAGTGTGCGGCCTCATTGCAACGCTTCAGGTTCCTTCCACCTCTATTAGTACAAAAGAAAATCACATTATTTTACATGGACATTAACTGAGAATTCAGAAACAAGGGTAATTAAGACTCATGTAGTTTCACCCCTATGTTATCAGAGTGTCTGATTAAAAAATAAATTGAATTTTCAAATAACACAGTATTGACAGCATAGACCTTTGGGGTAGGCTTGCTCTAGATATACCTGGAGCCCCATTTGGAGTTTCGGATGGGACCTCTCTTATCTTCCAGTAGGAAGATTTAGTACAAAACAGCAGTGAAAATACAATTTGAATTACAATTACTTCTTGATACCATCTATTTTAGCAATAGAAGACAGACAAGAAGTGGCAACTATTAACACAAGTTCTTTTGGAAGTGAGACACACACACGCTAAGACTAATGAAATCAGCAGCACTCACTTCTTTGTATTGAGAGCAGAACCACATCTTAGACTTTGAAAATAAAATAAAAAAAAAAAAAATAAAAAAAAAAAGAATTAAAAATGAGGTGAAGCAGGACCTTTCAGATTAGGAGGTCATTTTGTTTTCATGTCATTTCTGTGAAATGACAATTGCGTGCTAAAGATCATACCATGATTCATTGCCGATTTAAATCAGGGTTTTTTACAATCTATGTATATTCTAGCTACGCACAAAACTTATTCCATCCTGATGAAATTTAACATTTTGATTATTTCACTTTCACATGTGCAGATATTCAGTTCATACATGTTGTTGTTCTGATTGCTTAATGGCACCAGAAAATGCTGAAATCTCTCTTATTCTCTCAAGTTTGCAAGAAAAACTTTCAGGAGGCTTATTTGGTAGAAATTCTTCATCTCAAACATATCTACAATGCTGCTTTTCATATCAACCGTAGCTAATTCTTTTTAACATCAAGGCCATTAAGTTTCCTAAATTGCTCATGAGTCCTGAATCTACTTAAATCAGGTAGTTTAAAAATGTGCTCTTACTATGCACTTTCTTCTGAAAGAACATTCTAAACAAACTCATAAACTGCAGAGTGTAAACCTTTCAAAACTGCTCAGCTCACAGCTCTTCCATTAGTGTTACTGTCAAATATATAAAATGAAAACCACAGAAATCCTTTCTGTTGCTGTATCAGGTGTCAGATATTGTCCTGCTAGTTAATCTCTGAAAGTAAGAGGGAAGCTTAATAAAACTATAGCTAGAATCCTTTGACATGAATCCTGCTCTTACCTGTGGATTATAATGTAATCCCATTATGGTCTTTCAATATCCTTTATCTAACATGAAAAGTGATGTCTTAAAAGCCTTCTTATTTTTGAACGGTAGTATGCATGATTTTGTTCTATTGTTAGAGAATGCAAATTATCTCTAAATATGTTGAAATGTAGAAGTTCCTGAGTCCAGGTCTTTTAGTAAAACTATTTTCAGTCTTCAGTTTGGAAAACATTTAAATTGTCATTGTCAAACAAGTATGGCCACATCTTTGGTTTTGACTGCATATCACTCAGCTTTTGGTGACCATGGGCTGAGTAAAAGGTTTGTCAGCAGACTGTTCTGGCTCTTGCTTTCCTGACTGGCTCAGGGTTCAGAGTCATCTTCTCTTGAGCAATGTTCACGTATCTGCATTGTCTTTTTCTCTTTTGCTGTCAGGATGCTTCTCCTCTCTCTTGAGAGCCCTCCCCTTCCCTCTATCTTTTTACATGAATAGAACAACTGTGGTATTTTGCTAGCTTTTTCTATGGAAAGAATCTTTGCAAATCCTTGGGGCTATATACAGACATAATAACTGATAAAATAAATAATAATATAAAACATTATTTTTATTAATTTCCAGCACCTTTTTGCACTAAATTCCTTTTGTGCTGGTCACAAGTAGGGAAATACAAGTGACAGCTCTGGAATCACTACTGGCCTTTATAATCTGTCTTGAGTCTCATCAGACAGGGATGATGAAAGGATGAAGAAAGAAAAGCATGAAGGTTATTGTTTTCCTGTAAAATTAACAGCTTAGTTGTTGGCCTTTGCTTCATTCTGCCACTTTCTTGGATGTGCTATAGAGAACTCAATGATTATATGAATCAAAAAGTCAAGTACGTTTCAATTCACTGTTACCTTTAGTATTTTTTTTATATTTCTCCAGTTTTTCGTCTTGTACTCCATGACAAGTGAACAAAATAAAAATGTATGTTTTCAAACAAAAGCTGCTTAGAATAGTAAATAATAAGAAGAAAGCTATCTGTACAACAAAAAATCAACTTTTGATAATTGCAATGACTAGTGTCTGCCACTGCCTGAACTAGGAACCAAGTATAAATTGTCTGATATTACCCAACCTCACCAACATAAACTTGGAAGATAAAACTGTATTGTCGACTCCTTCTAGTTCAAGACTTTTCAGTCACTACTGTTTTTCAAAGCTACTGACAACATACTTTTTCCTACTTTTCAGTTAGAAACAAAATACTTTTAAGAACAAAGATGAAGTTTCCATGGTCAAGATTTCTCTAACACAGAGAATGTTCAAGGAAATCTTACAAGACACAAAGTTGTTTCATTTTTTTCACGAAGCAGATGATGTTCTTCAAAAGATAACAGAGGTTGTGTCAAAAAAGTTGTATCAAGATTTTAAAATATTTACAAAAATGATAGTGATAGCAAACCCCTAATGAAAATATTAAAAAGCATATGATTTTTCCTGATAAAGCCTCCTCATGGCAAGGCCATTGTGCAGAATATATTGAGGTAAGTTGTTTTTTTCTAGGTGTACTATGTTTATGATATTAGGATTAAAAAAATTATGTATACTGCAAGCACACACACAAAAAAAAAAAATTAAGGAAGGTGGAATGTATGGTAAGAACTAGCTAAATGAAAGACATGCTCAAAGCCCAAAAGGGGGCTATATAGGGAATATACCATTACTAAAGGCAGTTTAGTCTCAAGCAGTCTGAAAGAAATTCTAACCATTTCCAAATAATCCAGTACAACTATACCTCTACCCTCAAATATCTAATTCCTTGAGGATACCTGGTGTTTGCTAAAAAACTCAGTTTCTGAACATATAGACTCTTTTCTAAGTTATTGCCTCCAAACTTTGACCCACAACTTGCTTGCAGACACCCAATTACACATGTAAAGTAGCCCATCCAGATTTGAACAGAGGCTAGAAAATTACCTAGCATTTTTTAAATTATAGAACATGAAATGGAGTAAGTGTGCATATAAGACACACTTCATATGCATAGTACCAATTTCAGTGATGATTGACTTATTACATGAGCTTCATTTGTTTTATGTTGCCTGTCAGCCTGCACCAAGATCACAGAAGTCAGTGTAGAAATATCACAGTTTAGTCAAGCAAAACAATTATCCTTTGCTTTTTCAAGCTGGTGAAGTTACAATAATAAGCTCTCTCAGAGAGAGGAGGCACTGAAAAAGACAAAAAAGAAAGAAAGAAGGAAGAGAGGCAAGGAGGTCTTGTTATTCCCTGTCCTTCACCTCAGGAAACAAGGAAAAGAAATAAATGGGAAAATTGAATGACCTTAGCCATTTTGCTAGCAACTACTTTTCTGCCTTTCCATCCCAGGAGTGAAAGGGTCAGAACAAGGCTTTCAGGGAGCATATCACACATGTTCTGCTCCCTGAGATGAAGGGAAGGAGAGAGGAGAAGGGAGAGAAAAAAAATTCACCAGACCGGAAGTATTCCAGGCTTGTGCATGACCATGGAAGGTGGAACCAGTGGGACACTCCATGCAGATCCCTCTACCAAATGTCTGCTGGCTGGGGAAGACATAAAACTAAAGATAACACTGACCCTGTTTCTGTTGTCCTACCTGTCAGGGAGTAGTTGGGTTGGCAGCTGTAGTTATGTAGAATATCTTGCAGGTTCAACTTCTGGGCTAGGGTGAAAGCATTAATAAGCATCATGACAGCCCCATCAGCTGCTGCCCTCTTTACCAGGACAGTGTATAGATGGTCCAAGGCTTCACCTTCTGCCAGCCCTCAAAATGCACACAGCTCCCAAGATGAACCCTCTCCAGCTTGGGGAGGGCTGCCATATGTCAGAATAAATCTTGGTTTAATCTAGAACAGAATCAGCAAAATTCAAGTTGCATGGTTCACTGGGTTAAAACAGTAATATTTGCAGGTATATGTTATTATAAGGTATAAGTCATTACCAAATCCTCTTCCCATTTAAAATTAAAAAAAAAAAAAAAACAACCAACCAAAAAAAAAAAAAAAAAACCACAAAAACAGAGAAAATGAGAAATGAGTCAAAGATGATGTTTTATGGTTTTCAAATATAGAAGTGACACTTTTGACTCATGTAATTACTTCCAGTGCCAAGGCAGATATGTCGAAAGTTAATAAACTGAAATAACGCCTCTTCTGTTTCAAGTGTTTCCCTTTTTTTGGTTGTTGTTGTAGTATAACTTCTCATAGTAACTGTAATCTTCCATTGTCTCATTTTTCTACTCTTAAAATGGAACAGAACAAAATACAAGCCAGATAAGAATATGTTATGAAATTATTATCATCGTGGTATAACTGGGTGCCTCATGTGAAAAGGAGAAAATATCTTGGAGTCTGCTGGGGATTAGTCCTGCTTATATCTGCAAACAGTAGAAAATGTACATCTAATATCAGGTAATTACCTTTGAGTGGATGACTGAACTAATCCCACTGTCTTCTGAGTTTCCAATTAAAAAAATAGGTTTACCATGTCCTCAAGATATTATTTCAGAAAATATGGCTCATTGGAGGGTCTATAAAATATGACCTATTAAAGATACTGAAACAATTGGGTTCCTATACTCTAGAGAAAAGAAGACTGAAAGGACATTTGTTAACAACCTTCAAATATGTAAAATGTTGCTGCAAAGACAACAGTAGTAAACTGTTTCCCTATGCTTTTTGGGGATAGTACAGAGTAATTAGATAAATTGCAGCAGGGGAGATTTAGCTTTGATATTGGAAACAACAGTTTAATGATATTCAAATACTGAAATATATCACATAAGGAAGTAGCAGAATCTTCATCACTGAACATTTTTAAGAACAGGTCTCATATGTCAGGAAATATGTGGTTATATTTGACAGTTGATCAGCATCAGCTACATAGTTGACAATCTTTTGAGCCAGAGATCAGCTAAGTGTCTCTAAAGAGACATCTTCCAGACCTATTTTCTATTATCCATGTTTATTTATAAATCTAAAGCTATCTGTGGTGCTAGAAATATACTGCATAAGTCTGTAGATTCCTTAGCTTTCTGCATTTGCCACTTGTAATTTCATTAAAAACCAAGTAACTCCAGTTTAGACCAATATCAAGAACTACACTGGGATCCAACAATATTCATCTCCTAATCTGAGAAAATCTAAATACTTACTGATTCTCCTAGTGCTGTCCATTCTGGGATTCAGGCCATGTTTAGACAGTGAATTTAGAGCTATGTCCTGATGTCTTGATACACCTATGAATAAGTCAGAGGTAGTCAGTGACTGGAGCTTTCTGCCCCACACACAGAGATGCAGAATTAGGGAGATGACATTTAATCAGATCTTGTTCTAAAATTTATCCGGATGCAAGCAGAGACTGTATTTGGACCTGGAAGAACTCCAGCTCCTGGAGTTTTGTTCTGTCTTATACAAAACTGAGCTAAGTCAACAGACAAAAAAATGTTCTAAAATTTTTTAAAACTGGGATCCAGGTTACTTTTATCTTTAAAATGGGGAGGTCATTTTATGTGCAGATATGGTAAAAATTAACATAATACACTGCAAAAATATCAGATTAAGTAAGAATTCTGCATCATTTTCCTTCTGTACTGCACTCTCTCTACCCTGTTTTTTCCTAGTTGCTGTCTGTTTAGACTGTCTTCAAGGGAGAATACATTCTAAGGTATTAAACCATATTTTTATGTGCATATAAATGTAACAACAACTTATATTTTGGATGGAAATGATATAACTCTGAATTTCCGGAGGAAACTGGATCAAAACTTTTTTGTGTTCTGATGAGGTGCACTGAATGTTTCATTTTCATGTTTTGCCCATTTGATATCAAGCTGCTTCTGCAACAAGACTCTGACTTTTAATGAAAACTGTACAAGAAGTCAATATCCTCATTAGTCCAATATTCTTTATTTTGCATATTAACTGTGAGTTGTTTGTCAACATTTGTAAAGCCTAAACTGATCAAATACTCTTAAATTCTGAAATATATGTCCCATTACATAGCTATTAGATTCCAGTATCTGGGTAATAAAAGAAAAATTTTTCTTTTCTCAAGATATACTGCACTTTGGTGGCTTTAGATCGTTTTGCAATTTGAAGCAGAAACCTGAGTCAGGTATTTTCTTTGTTTGATATACTTATTTACAGGGCTCATCCTTACACAACAGCAGACATTGTTCCATGAGCAAACTTGACACTGATAACTCTCCTTCCAAGTAACAGTTAGGGAAGCACTGTTATCCTGCTTTACAAAGCAGATACTGGATTTTTTGTCTCTCCTAGTTCTTTTAGAAATCTAAATTCCTCAAAGGACAAGTGTTGAATTCTCCTCCTCAGTTCTTGAAACAATGTTTTTTTCTTTCCCTCAGTTTTTGGACTCGACCCTTGAGGTATTTCTCTACCTCAAAACTCTCTCAGTCACAGTCTTCAAAGATTTACCTGGATGTCTACTCGATTTTGAGCAGCAACTCTGCAGTTCAAAGGAACTTCTCAGGTTTGTCTGGCAGGTAGCAGAAGGTCTGAGTGACACATTAAAGGTTTCTTAACAGACTATCCAGTTGCACATTTTCCATTTTATGGCAGTCATATATGATTTTGTGTGACTGCAATATGGAGGACTAAGGACTCTTTAAGCATCATTTATATTTTCAGCATAGGACTGCAGCAAAAATATTCAGGGAATGTAAAAATGTAGAAGAGTAGAAGAGTGGTAGAGTGGTAGAGTGGGAGTGAAAAGGAATTATTTTTATTGAGTCTAAATTCTCTATTTAATAGGTCTTCCACTGAACAGCTGAACACCTGATTCACCTTGCACCTAAAAACTTCACTCTCTCAATAAAAGCAATGCACTTTCATAGTAAGTTTAAAACAAGCTTACCTAAACACAGCATTTTGCAAAGGCATATCCCTTCTGTAGTCTCAAAATGCTAGCACAGAAATCAGTGAACCCAGGACAGTCAAAAGCACCTGTGAAAGAGCAAGCACTCTTTTGTTCCAGACATAGCTTAGAGTAGCATGAATTTATGGTACATTTTGGCTGCATCTTTCATCTCTGGCTTTCACATTGCAAAGTACCTCATCTTCTGAAGAAGCCAGACGTTGAAATAGCTTTCTAGTTTCTGTGTCAGCTAAAAATCTACCCAGGAAACCTCAACCTGCCTGCTTTACTTTGTGTTGTCAAAGGCTTTTAGTTTAATAGTGAATTCTGCTACCTGACTATCTGAAATAACCACAAAACAGCAACTGTTCCTATACAGAGGATGAAGGAACCAGTCACAAAGCAGCCAGATATTTGTTCCCTACATTGTTTTCTTTGTCACATATACACACATGCACTTATTTACCCAATTTTGCTTCTATTATTCAATGTAATTTTAAATGCATTTCACTGTCTGTGACCTCTTGAACCATTTTATCCTCGCTGGGGATTGGCTTTGATTAATACGTGAGACTGGTTCAGTATGATCCTATATTATGCTAATCTATCAGCAGACTCCTGTCAGATTAATCATGTTATAACTCAGTGTTATAACAGCTGCTGACAGCAATGGTTTTGGCTGACTTGGTCTTTCTTTATATAATAAAATTAAATTATTGTGGATAGTAACTACATAATCTAGCTATATAGACAAAGATGTAAAAGAAACACTGTGCAAGACTCTGTGTCTTCTGATATACGCAGTTGAACATTTATTTCTCTCCAATTCCATACAGCAATTATTGCAGAAATGCAGGTTTCATTTTTTAGAACACAAATTAGTTTTACTGACAAAATATGCTTCAAGGTTTAAGAAGAAAAATTTGAGAAAATACTCAATAGAGAAACCATGTTTGCATTTTTTATAGTAATCATGAAAAGAAGTCACAACAATGGGGTCACAACAACCCCATGCAACGCTACAGGCTTGGGGAGGAGTGGCTGGAAAGCTGCCTGGCCGAAAAGGACCTGGGGGTGTTGGTAGACAGCCGGCTGAACATGAGCCAGCAGTGTGCCCAGGTGGCCAAGAAGGCCAACAGCATCCTGGCTTGTATCAGGAATAGTGTGGCCAGCAGGAGCAGGGAGGTGATTGTCCCCCTGTACTCGGCGCTGGTGAGGCCGCACCTGGAATACTGCGTCCAGTTTTGGGCCCCTCACTACAAGAAAGACATTGAAGTGCTGGAGCGTGTTCAGAGGCGGGCAACGAAGCTGGTGAAGGGTCTGGAGAACAAGTCTTATGAGGAGCGGCTGAGGGAACTGGGGTTGTTTAGCCTGGAAAAGAGGAGGCTGAGGGGAGACCTTATTGCTCTCTACAACTCCCTGAAAGGAGGTTGTAGTGAGGTGGGTGTTGGTCTCTTCTCCCAAGTAGCTAGCGATAGGACAAGAGGAAATGGGCTTAAGCTGCGCCAGGGGAGGTTTAGACTGGAAATTAGGAAAAATTTCTTTACGGAAAGGGTGGTCAGGCATTGGAACAGGCTGCCCAGAGAGGTGGTGGAGTCACCATCCCTGGAGGCGTTTAAAAAACGGGTAGATGTGGCACTTCGGGATATGGTTTAGTCTGGTCTACCCTTGATTAGTCTAGAGTGGGCTTGGTAGTGTAGGTTAATGGTTGGACTGGATGATCTTAAAGGTCTTTTCCAACCTAGATGATTCTATGATTCTATGATTCTAAGTAATTTCTCATATATACTTCACAAGCAAATCCTATGATGTTTCACAAATAAAAGATTTTTCCTTATTTTTCCCCATTTTGTGCTTCAACGGAAAAAAAGCAAAACCAAAAATCATCTTCCCATACCTCTTCCTCATATGCTATTATAGACATACTTGAAAACAAAAAATCTGTAATTGCTTAGAGAAGAAATAATAGTCTATGTCCATTCTTTTTTTCCTTCTCTCTTCCCTTCTTCACAAATTTGTCCAAATAGGAAATACAAATGAAAATCTATTTGAGTTTAGTAAACTGTACTGCACATGAACTTTCTGAAATCTATTTCCAAAAGACTGTTTCACATCAAATATCAGTGTAACTTGCTGTTTTTAACAAAGGTGGATAAGGCAATCTGCAGACAACAATAGCTTTACTGAAAGCATATATATAGGAACACTGCAGGAAAAGTTTTAATTGTGGGTTTTCTTATTCCAGCTGGAACTTAGAAGTAATAGAAACTTCAATATTCCTGTTAGTTTTAACTTCAAGCTATTTCTGGCCAAAGAGAATTCGATGAGTTTGAGCAACCTCTACATGGAAGCACAGTGATTAATATTTAGCTGATATTTTTTTTTTAAGGTTCAAACATCAATAATCTGATATTACAGGTTTCAGACTGATCCAGTCTTGTATGACTTGTCAAGGCAAAGATTGATAGTACACAACGCTTCTTTGTTAGATAAAAGTTAGCGTTAAAAACATCAGGATACTTCTATATTAGCAGCTACTGTGGTGTGATAGAAGCAGACTAGTAGAGCAGAAGACTCAGTGCTGAGGGCCTGACATCCACATCACACATGTTTCATTACTCCTTGTGTGTAGCCATTACGCTGGAGTAGCTCTGGACTGTTCTTAAGGACAGACTTCCAGTAACAGCTAGAGACCACCTTGATGCAGCTCCTTTGGTAAAGTATCATCCAAAAGGAATCCATACCTCAAGAGTACTCTGCAATGCAAATGAAGTAGGGTAAGTGGAAAGAATTGGGAGTTTCATTTCCAAATCTCTCTGCTGATCCAAATTAAATTGCTGATGCAGATGCACTCTCCACACAGCTGGCACATTTTTATATATTTTCCTACTTTTGCTTCTTCATTTGAAATTCTAGCAGGATAAAAAGGCACTGCAAACACTTTATTTTTAGTGGATCTTGGTTTCAATGTTTGTTTCATTTATTTTTCTGTTAAGAATTTGAGTGTTTCAGTCCTAACTGAATAGATTAAATAATATAAATGCAAACAGGTTACTTTGAAAAGATTACCAGGTTTGTGCACACAGTAGGTTGCAGCAAGACTTTCACAGGGTTACTTAGCAGGCAATTTCACTGTGAATGTTGGGACACTGAAATAATCTCTTAAGAGACCAGTTATCCAATAGCAGAAACATCTGAGAGCCATAACAGCACATCATATCAATGATCAGTGACCTACGAAGGTTATAAATATACTGTAACTGTCTATTTTGTCTAAAATCTGCTTACTAAAGGATATACCAGAGCCATAGACTGCGGCAAAGAAGTCCATAAATATGAATTTCTATGATGGATGGTGACTATTTGGAATGAGTTGTTATCCTTTATTAGGACAGCAATCTGCATTTTTAACATCTACAGCATTTACCCAGCTAAATTTTCTTGAACACCAGGATGAGAATGTATTTCAAAAACTTTTAACTTTTCCAGTTTTTTCTCATGGGATATTACTAATTCTAATCCTTTGAAATTTCACATTGGATTTTATGGAAATGCACTGTAGGTCATTTGTATTTAATTGCCAAATCATAACTTTGGGGTCGTGATTACATTTGTTTACTCACTTTTAATGGACAAAGAAATAGCCAGGATAACCCTTGAATTTCTATATTAGTTCTGGATGACTGTATGGAACTTATCCAGACTTCCAAGGTATGCTAACAGTTTCAAGTTTCTGTTGAAAAAATATTGCTGATCAGCCAAGGAGACCACTGTCAGGTCTCCCCTTGACTAGGGAACCGCTATTAAGATCTTTCAAACTGTATATCTACCTGAAAATGGGTCAAGTGAAGAAAATTTCTACAGAAAAGGTGGAAAAGCAGGAATGAAACAATATGAGTTCCTTCCTTTTTACAGCTCCAGGTCTTGTCAGAATGAGCGAGGAAAAAATGATTCCTAGAAATCATACTCCCTTCCAGCCTTTCTCTCTCCAGCCAAAATTATTTACACACATTAATGTTGGCAAATAATTTCTGCACTGAACTCCACTAGAATCAAGAAAGACCAAGGCAGAATAACAGAGCATAAGAAAGCCAGTGTTTAGACTTAGATTTATACAGATTAATTTCCACATATTCTAAAATGTATATAACCATGATTTATTTCTTTATACAGGGATACAGTAGGTAGTTAACATATCAGCAAGAATTATAACCTTTAGCAGCATCAGCACTTTGTTGATGAAATGAAGCATCCTTCTGCCTTGCTAATTCCAGCTGTATAATAAATGTCATTTTAACTAATCTTCTATGATACTGTAATTTATGCTGCTTAGCTAATGTACTCACTCTTTGGGCCCCAACTGGATGGCAAAAGCCATGTACTACTCAAAGTCAGTACTTGTCTCTGCTTTCACAGAAAGATGATAAGTGCTACTACATGTCAACTCACAGTAGCCAGGACTCACTTTATTAGGCTAACTGGGACTTTGACAAGTCAGGAAACTTTAATATAGTGGATCTTTATACTGGTGTAGCTGTGATTTCCTCTCCCCTTTGCAGTCTCAGACATAACTTCTCCCTTATTCTAAGTCTTACAGGCAAAAATAGTGATCCTGAAAAATTCTAAGGGGCTTGTCTGATCATGCCTAAATCTCTAGTGAACCATTGTCTGCAGCTCAGGAAATGAACAATTTTAATTTTTCAAGAGTGAGAGTGAAAGGTTATGCCAACAGAAAGCAATTTCAAAAGAATCACTATGACACCCTAGACAAAAAAAGGTACAGCAAGTATGGATCCTTTCTCCCCCCAGATAGCATTATATTCTTATTATTACCATTTCTTATTCTGTTCTATTGAACCAAAGGGGTTTCAGTTCTGTTTGGACAGGAATGGAACTTGATGCAGCAGTGGGTTTTCATTAAATTGAACTTACAGTAGCTTATGGTGACCGCCAACAAGGCATAAAGGGAGAATTAACTGAAGTCTTACTGTCATCGCATTGCTTGAGCCAAGTATTCAGTGGAGCTCACTCAGGAGAAAACAAATAATATATTGGAATGATTTCATCCTAGCCTGTCAAGCAGAAATAAATGCAGACATTGAATCTCAGGGAACCTTAGAGAAAATATAGACAGGAGTAAGCTCTGCTATAGTGTAGCTTTCAGAAAAAAAATGTTGCTGCAGAAGAAATGTATTTTAGAAAGCAAGGTGTGTTGTAGTTCCTCTGTTCCTTAGTAAAAGAAATATTTATATCCACAACAATTTAAGATAATCATAAAAGACCATTCAGCATGCTGGTAACTGCTTCTTATCCAACTGTTAGAACTGCTGAAAGTTATGCCAGTTTGCAAGCCCCAGATAAATCAGAGACTTTCTCATTTAATTTTATGACTCTTGGGCTACTCTCCTCTTCTTTTTTAATGAGGGTCTCTTTTATCTTCTCACTACTGACCTGATAGCCTCACTTGTCAGTGTGGACAGAACAAGCTATAACGGGAACCTGAGTGAGCTATAGGCTAAAAATGTAAAACAGAAAGTCTAAGCGGGTCTATTTCTGTAACAGAAATATAATTACTGAAAAAAATATTAGTATTTTTCTAGTAATAGAAAGAGAGACAAGAGTCAGCCAGACCCATTGTGTGATGTACAATCATCAGGCAGAGAAAATAGAAAAGGCAGAAGTATTACAGACATAAACAACATAAGCATTAAGTGTATTCATTCAATATGTTTTCAAATTACGTCTGTCGTGGCTTTGGAAATGGTAGAGTTTGTTTAGCCATGAGTAAATAGTGTAAGAGAAGATACTTGAAGAAAAGTCACAATAGCTGGAGCAGAGGATGAAAAGTGGTAGTGAAGATAAAACTACTCTTAAAAACTTGAAGAAACAGAAGAGGGCTAGAGCCAAGCAATCATGACAGAGAAGGTTTAGTACAAATTTATACAAAGTAAGGTAATGCTTTGCTGAGATAATAACAAGGCATGGACAGAAACATCAAGCTAAGAACTTGTGGTGCACTTCACATCTGAACACCACCAGGATTCTGGCAGCATGTGGAGAGGAAGCTCAAACCCTAGAAAATAGTACTAATGCAAATGGTTCTTGCAGTATTAACGCAAACACCACTGAGCTGGCACAGGGAACATCATCTGTTGTCTACTTTAAAAGTATACAGATAGCTCAACCTATTTTTTTGTAGTTAGAGCAGTCATTCAAGAAATTAAAGACTAAATGATGTCTTTAGCATGAAAATATTCAAGGGCAGTCAAGTTTATTCTCCAGGAAGGAGAGACTGAGGCTATATTCTTCTGTAAAATGACATAGCCATATGCTATGGAGCTGAAGGAATAGAAATACTCTTCATCCCTGCTGAAGCAGTGTAGCAATTTGTACTAGAAGTTAACCAACGAAGAGAGCTCTTGATTCTGTAGACCATCTTACGGAACTTGATGGAAATGGCTTACATAATAAAAAGGGTCCCAGCTCCATCACTTTATTAAAAAAAAAACAACAACAACAACAAAAAAAAGATAAAAATAACAAGACAGAAGGAAATTTTGCCTTGAAGTAGAAGCTTTGCTTAGAGCTATCCAGCTCTGCACTCGGACCTCTCTAAGACCCTAAACATTTCCACCAGGTACAATCTAGTCCCTAAAACTTCCTTTCTCTTTAGTCTTCTTCAGATGGGCAACATTTATTTTATTATTCTCTTTTAACATTGTCTAATAGAAGTTTACTTATCCTGTTTTGTTTACCTTACCCGTGTGTGGTAACTTGTAAGAACAAAATCCTCTTAGACTCCTGTAATAATTCTCACTCTTAACCACAAAAGAGGTCATTTTCAATTATATTCCTGGCTTCTGCCCACATTAAGGTGGCTGTTGTGTTGACCAGAGCGATGTAGATGGGCCTTCTTTCTCACATGGAGAAAGCATGAGCGTTTCAGTTGCTGTAAACCACTTCTCAGTTTTGAGGTTGCTTCTCCTTAACCCAGGAGTCCTCACTCAATTGAGCTGAGTCAGTAGACAGGACACACCTACTTCAGAAAGCTCTTCCCAAAACCAGATTATACTATAACTTCAGAAAATGCCATGGCATTATGTTAATTAACCTTCTGTTCTAACAGATTTTTTTTTAAAAAAAATAGTAAAGATATTTTGTGCTGTAAGAACCTGTTTACACTGTAACTGTTCCTCTTCTCTGATAAGGGTTCACTCAACAAAATCCAGGTTCAGGACTTTAAAGTAGCAGTAAATAAAAAAAAGTGCCCAAAACAAAACAACAACAACAAAAACCTACATAAATCCACGAAACCATTGCCCTGGCTAATTTTGCATGACAATTGTAATCAAGAGCTATTTAATCTGGATCACAAAGTCATCTAATCTGAGCATATGTGTATACCTCTCTTGTCCTATTGCTGAATGGGGCTTCTAGGTAGTATTGTATAGAACTATAAACCGTCTTTGCATACGAGCTGAAAGAAGAGGCAGAAAGTCCCAAAGTAATAAATACCAGAAAAAATCTGGGCTCTGCTCGTGGTACCTAACTGCAGGTTCCTTAAATCTAACTCTCAGTTTATGAGTTGAAGAAAACCCAAAAGGGGAAAGATAGCACCTCAACCAGTCTGGTAATAACATTGCAGAGAACTGGAAATTACTCAGACAGCATTATGAAATATATTTAATGGCAACTGGTGCAGAAAAGTGGAAGTGAAGGCATCAATCTTTCCCCATGTTGCAGGAAAAGCAGCATTCAACATTTATAATAACTGTAGTTTTCAGGAGAAAATGTAAACTTGAATGTAATACTAAATATCTAGTACTTCAAAACAAATGAGCTTTGAATAGATCAGTTTTTCTGCATGCATGAACAGACTGGGCAAACAACTGCCCACACAGATTAGATGTGAATAGAAGGCATAGTCAAATGTATGCAGAGTCACTAATAAAATACAGCATAATCAGTGGAATTACAGGCAAAACATAGAGAGAGGCTGCCTTTTGTGCAACAAACTATGGTAAATAAACTCTTGAAGATAGCATAGGAGAAATTATTAAACAAACCAAAACAGAGCTAGAAGAAAAAGTATTTTTGTACTAAATGATATAAGGAGAGGGAATAATCTGAAAATTGGAAGTATCCAAATATGAAGTCTACACAAAAAAATATTAAAATGAAATGTTTATCAATTACAGAATTTAGTGTTGTCTTCTACATAGATAAAAATTCTGTCCCCACACAAAACTTGTCAATAAAGAACACAGACCTGTACTCTCATGTCAATGGGCAATCAAATATACTCAAAAATATGCATTAAAATCAGCACCTAAATTGTCATATTTCTTCAGTCCTTCCCAGTTACTGAGATTCATCATAGCTCAACAGCTGGAAACAGTCATGTCAACAATGCAAGGTGCTGCAAAAGCCTAAGATGTGGTTAAACATTCAGCTGCAGTGCTATAAAACCTGCAGTGTCAGACTTCTCTTAGATTTCATGAGCTTATTTTTCTTATTACCTGTGTGTTAGGTAAGTGGTTTTACCTACCCCTGATGTTTAAGGAAACTGAAAGTCACAACTGGTTTTTGTTACTCACCAGATAGATGACAGTTTTCCCAATGAGATCCTGTGAGTACTTTGCTTCACTTGGTTTGATGACAGAGTCAGCTGGATTGCTCAGATTATCATCATCAACTTCAACTAGCCCACTCTGCTTTGAAATAATTGAAGTTTGAAATAATTTCTCCATTTCCTTCTCTTGGGAGAGAGATACCAGTAGAAAGCTGTGAGGAACAGCTGAAGAACAATATGGTCGTGAATATAAAAGAATATGATCTGCTGTTTGAAAAGTGGATATGTCCATTTGGTGTACTGTCTTAGGCAGGACAGTTTTGGACATAATTGTTTAGACAACTTCTGTGATTCCCTTTTTCTGTCCTTGATTTCTAAGAAATGCCTATGAAAAGACTGAGAGGATATACTTGTTTGAAGATTAATAAATGTGCATAGGTTACTATTAAACCAACAGGGGCTTCCTTTTGAGAGGATTTATCCACAAAATATATTGTACAGAATACTAAGCATATGTGTTCTGTAGCCTGTAATAACCTAGTGTACTTTTTTTTTTTAATTAATTAAAAAGAAAATACCACTGAGAAGAAATGGGATATGCGTGGAAACATAGAAATGAGAAATACAAACATTAAAGTTAAGCATCCATCTGAGAAATTACTGTTCCATCTCAGTCATCAGTTCAGAAGTGATACAAAGGAGGGATAAAATAGGAATACAGTCAGCTTCCCATTTCTAGGATTTGGCAGCTGTTTGCGTCTAAACAAAGACAACTAAACCAAGAACCCACCTGGGTCATGTACTTTTATACTCTTTGCCTTCAGTAAAAAGAAACCATTAATTTTTGCTGTTACACTTTCAGTCATAAAGATAATAGCAGCTGACTTTTTATAATTCACTATATACCATTCTGGAAAAAATTATGTCTAAAAATATTGTCTGGGAGCATTACTAGTAAATACCACTGAACAGCCTTTTTACAGGCTTCATATCAGGTGAAAGTAAAAGGAAGATAAAGCAACCAATTTTTCTTAACCTCAGTATTTAAATTTCCAGTATTTTTATTTATATAGAATGTTCAAATATTTCATTTTCTATTACAGCAAAAAGGAATTTTCTGTCCTTCACCAAATAATACTAGCTTATCAGTAAAATTACTGTATTGGGTTTGTGTGGCAAGGTTTTGGTAGCAGGGGGGCTACAGGGGTGGCTTCTGTGAGAAGATGCTAGAAGCTTCCCCTATGTCCCATAGAGCCACTGCCAGCTGGCTCCAAGACGGACCCGACGCTGGCCAAGGCCAAGCCCATCAGCGATGGTGGTAGCGCCTCTGTGATAATATATTTTGGCAGTGGGGGAACCACCAGGACACAAACTACAGCTGGAGAGAGCAGTGAGAATACGTGAGAGGAGCCACTATGCAGACACCAAGGTCAGTGAAGAAGGAGGGGAGGAGGTGCTCCAGGCACGAGAGCAGAGATTCCCCTTCAGCCCGTGGTGAAGACCATGGTGAGGCAGGCTGTGCCCCTGCAGCCCATGGAGGTTAACAGTGGAGCAGATATCCACCTGCAGCCATGGGAGGACCCCACACCGGAGCAGGGGGATGTGCCCAAAGGAGGCTCTGACCCCGTGGGAAGCCCACGCTGGAGCACACTCCTGGCAGGACCTGTGGACCCACGGAGACAGAGGAGCCCAAGCTGGAGCAGGTTTGCTGGCAGGACTTGTGACCCCATGGGCGACCCACGCTGGAGCAGTCTGCTCCTGAAGGACTGCACCCCATGGGAGGGATCCACGCTGGAGCAGTTCATGAAGAACTGTAGCCCATGGGAAGGACTCACGTTGGAGAAGTTCATGGAGGACTGTCTCCCATGGGAGAGACCCCACGCTAGAGCAGGGGAAGACTATGAGGAGTCCTCCCCTGAGGAGGAAGGAGCAGCAGAGACAATGTGTGATTGCTGAGTGATCTCTCTCCCTGCCTTTATCTTGACCCACGAGCTTGTCATTATACTTTCTCTCCCTTGCCCAGTTTGAGAAGGGGAGTGATAGAGAGGCTTTGGTGGGCACCTGGCATCCAGCCACGGTCAACCCACCACAGTCCTTTTTGGAGAGCTTGAGACTCTAATACACTATATTCAAATAAGATGGTCTTATGGGGATACCTGAATTTCCAGAAAATTTGTAGTAACATATTGACTAATATATATGTCCTCAGATTCAAATTTCAGGACACAGACGACAAATCTGTTGTTAACTTTTTAATTTCAAATAATTTCCACCTGTTTAGAAATTTCCATCTAGTTATTTTAATTAAAATATTTTAGAAATCTGATCTATTGGGAATATATAGGTAACATGAGGCATTAATTTTAAAGTTCCAGTAGTCCAGAATATAATTAAACAGATGATATTCTGAGACAAGCCTTGGTGACTGTTTAGTGTGTAAATAAATTGTGATTTTTTTTTTTTTCACTTTTCTAAAAATACACAGACATGTTTAATAGTCCCTTCTCAAATAATCCATAGTTAGTGCACTCATGTACATGGATGATATTCAAATAAGATGTGATGTATGCCTAAAATGCTAAATAGAAGAAAAAATGCACATTTCACAAATGTTCGTATAAATTTTAAAATACCTTATCTTTAGTTGTGTTTCCTTTATGTTTTCATTGCACAGCCAAATATTTGCAAAATGTACATATGAATTGTGAAACCTGAATATTCATGAGTGAATTTCAGAAAACATTATTAGCAGACAATAATATCAATTGAACTTTTCACACAGAACTCTTTGACTTTAAAATAAGAATCCCTTTTGATTAGTTGTGTTGGTCACTGAAGAGAAGGAACAACGTCACATAGCTTTCTAGTTAAGAGACTTCAATTTTTTTTCTTTGATATGTATTTGTAAATTATTTATTCTCAAAGCAAAGTATGCACCAGGCAGTTTGATAGAGCAAGCACTTTTGTGTTCCCTACAAAACTAATTCATTGCCACTGACAGTCCTCTCCTTAGAGATACACCACCCAGGGTAGCTCCAAAGCTGGGTCTTTCTCCTTCTCCTACCTGCTCCAGGCTGGACCAGAACTCCTTCCTTCTCCTTTCCTGGGGGAAGGGAGTGATGGAAATCCCAGCTCCTAGCCCAAAGCTTAGACACTGCCATCACATGCTTTGGCCTTACCCCCAGCACTGGATGCAGCTTGATAGGCAGTCCATCCTGTCCAAATAACCAGTATACTAAATATTATTCACTGAAGAGATTGCCCACAGTTGGGGGGGGGGGGAGTGGAAATCAGGAATATTTTAATTCTGTTAAATAAATTATTCTTTATCAGTTACTCACTTAGTGCTAGTTATCATACAAGCCTTGTCCATTTTGTCAATTATGTGTAATCTTTCCACACATGAGATAAATTTATCAACATCGAGCATGATGAATGTTGCTGGGACCAACCTGTCCGCACAAAGAATTAGATATTTTCCATGCAAGGGATGGAAAATTCACTCTTTCCACTCCATTTTGTTGTCACCAACCTAATTTAAAGTATCATTTCAATTTCCCTGAACTGTTGCTACCGATTAACATAGAACAAATTTGGAAGTTCAAACTATTTCTTTTTGAGTCACAAGATATTTTTAAAATCAAGATGAATGATTTCTCTGATTCATATCTGAAACACTCTACAATACTCAGCATGTAATGTAAAGATAAGGTAGAGCTATTAATATTCCAGAGTTCTTTCTGTACAGACATTAAAATAAATGTGTATTAATAACATTTTAATAAAAACTGACATTATTCTGCCCATGACATTAATGCTTTGACATAATGGCTATAATATCTTCTACATAATGTGATCAAATTATATTAAAAAGGAAACAGACAAGCAAATGCACTACAAAAAGTGGCCCATACATATTAAATCATATCATCATTAAAACAATAATAAAAAGAATTAATACATTAAATTATTTAAAATATAAAAATTGATACTCATTGGCTAGACGTGTTTGTCATGAATTTTAACAATATTGTGATGACTGCAAAGATGACATATTTGCATCTTTCCCTTGCTTTTTCAAAATATACAATTAATAGTTTATTAATGATAAGCAAATCGTTCTTTCCAACATATTTCTGAGTTATATTATTAATATTATTTCCTATTTTTTTTTTTAACTGTATGAGTTGTAACGTGGGTTCTATGAGTGGGCAACAAGGACAGTGAATGATGACTCTGTACTATCCAGATGTTTTTGTAAGAAGACATAAGAAATACACAAGACAACACCTTTTGTAGTAAAAACTGATTTGTTCATGAATTATTCAAGAAAGAGTGAATCACACCAACATTGACTAATGTAAGATTTAGGCCTGGTGTATGTTGATCATCTTTGTCAGCTGTGGCATCTTGGCCTTACTAAGCCTTTTCTAAGCTATGTCATATCCATAAATATCTTCAACATTTCTATTTTATCACAACCATACAGATACACCTGTCATTTCAGAGATCTTCTGAGTTTCTCATTATGGCCTTCTGTTCTTTCTGCTTTAATGTCAGACATTAGCTGGATACACTTTACTATACTACAAACCACCAAAAATTGTGGGTTTTTCATATCACACATGTCAGGTGTTAATAAAATCTACAAGAGTACCTGCAGGAAAAGTGCATCCTAAAAAGGAAACTGAGTGAGAGCAGTCACAGGCTTTGTTTTCTTGAGAATCCCTGCCAGAAACCTATTTTAAAAAGGAATGAAAATTCAGAAAAATAATTGAGATGATCAGCCATACCCCTGATAATTTTTCTCTTTATAGGTAGCATTAGTCATTCTCACATAATTTATTCACTCAATACTTTACATACAGTTGAATGTTTGGACTTCTTTATTCTACAACAACAAGGGAGTATATTCATTGTGATGGTTTATCTAATTGCTTTACAGTTCTCAGAGCAATGAAACCATCTACTCACTTTTGGCCTTTATTTTTGGGAGAAGTAACATTCCAGTGTGTATAAGTCATGGTTTTATTGGCCTTACTTGGTAATTCAGGATGCTCTTCTGAAAATTTGTGTCCAGTTCTTCCTCACCTGTCTTGTCCAATCCTTCCACTGACTACAGTTCCTTGATGAGTCCAAAGCCTCAGAAAAACAACATCATGAACTTGTGCAGAATGAAAAAAGTCCAAATCAATTCTCAACATTAAAAATCTGATAAATATTTGGATTTGAATAAAAATTTTGATTTTGAATCAAAACATGTTTTGACAATTTTGAAACATTTCATGACAGCCTAGAA
Organism: Pelecanus crispus; assembly: GCF_030463565.1. Lineage (NCBI taxonomy): Eukaryota > Metazoa > Chordata > Aves > Pelecaniformes > Pelecanidae > Pelecanus > Pelecanus crispus. The sequence continues at coordinate 143,787,495 of NC_134644.1, read as the reverse complement.
CTTTTTTTTTTAATTAATTAATTAAAATAAGCCACTTAATATGGATAAGTCATCCTTTTCTTAGTGGAGTTTTTTTAGTGGGGGAATTTTCAAAGCCAGCAGTTCCAGCAGTTTTTACCAGTCTATATTCTGAAGAAGAAACCAAGTCATAGCTAATACACACTGTTATAGCAAAACAAGCCAAACAGGACAAGCAAATTTGTATGCGATCACAAGGTAATTTACCAGTATTTCAAAGTACTTCACCCAGTGGTTATAACCTCTTTGTCTCCTCTAGGGTAGACAAGCCCTCACTGAAACATTTTAGCTTTAATATTGGTAGCATCACTGTAAGATTTACCGATTGCCCACTTGATGTTATGATCATCTCATTTTCTTTGGAGTTTCTTTTAAGACGATAGTGACCTACTGCCATCATATTGTACTCTGTACAATTTATATGACACCAAAATGCCTCCAGGTTCAATGTACACTACTGAGAGTACAATAAATAGGTTCTCTTTTGACTGTTTAATAGCATAGAATAAGTTCAAAAGGAGAAAAAAATGGCCAAAACAGGAAAGTAGAATCAACTATATCATATTTTATTTGGAATTCAGTTTGGAACAATGTATGTTTGGATGGGAACATATACGCTTTGACTAGTGAAAAAAAGATTTATCAAAACATACAGAAAATAAAAATAAACACAAATCAAAGAAAATATTAATTAAATACCAAATCATGTTTACCTGAACATTTTTAGATGTTTCCCATATTAAATTGTTTCAGTTATTATTTAATTAAATACAAACTTGTTTATATAAATAAAAAAGGCTACAGAGAAATGCTTTTCTATTTTTTGTTAATGATTAAATGATGAAAATGAAAATATTTTCATCAGATTTGGAACAGATGTAAAAGGCTTTTACCAGTACTTAACAGTAGTTATCAAAAACAAATGAAAGCAAAATTGTTCATCATGAGGATGTCTCATGTTAAAGAATTTCAGTAAAAGAAACCTTTAAAACTTTGGCAAAAGTGTCCTTGAGAGTGAACTGATGGTACACACTTCACCTGGATTATAATGGAAAAGAAAATAAAAGCATCAGTGTGGAACTCTAGGGTTTTGGGGTGTTTTTTTCCTCTTTTTTTAATTTACTGTGGGAAGATATAACATTATACTCCTGAAATATGTAATTTCTTGGGATCAATTAGATGTGCATGTGGTAGGCAGGCAGAAAGAACTCAGCAAAGAAAAACGGGAAGGGGATGTTGAGATTGGCCAGGGGCACGTGTAAGGCCAACGCAATCTGCAGCAACCCTGGATAAGCACAGGGCAAATGTTCATTTGATTCTTATCAATGTGGTTATTACATCATAGAATTGTTTAGGTTGGAAAAGACCTTTAAGATCATCCAGTCCAACCATTAACCTACACCACCAAGTCCACACTAAACTAATCAAGGGTAGACTAGACTAAACCATGTCCCCAAGTGCCACATCTACCCATTTTTTGAAAACTTCCAGGGATGGTGACTCCACCACCTCTCTGGGCAGCCTCTTCCAATGCTTGACTACCCTTTCCATGAAGAAATTTTTCCTAATATCCAATCTAAACCTCCCCTGGAGCAGCTTGAGCCCATTTCCTCTCATCCTATCCCTAACTACTTGGGAGAAGAGAGCAACACCCACCTCACTACAACCTCCTTTCAGGGAGTTGTAGAGAGCAATAAGGTCTCCCCTCAGCCTCCTCTTCTGTAAGCTAAACAATCCCAATTCCCTCAGCCGCTCCTCATAAGGCCTGTGTTCCAGACCCTTCACCAGCTTTGTTGCCCTTCTCTGAACACGCTCCAGCACTTCAATGTCTTTCTTGTATTGAGGGGCCCAAAACTGGACACAGTATTCCAGGTGCGGCCTCACCAGTGCTGAGTACAGGGACACAATCACCTCCCTGCTCCTGCTGGCCACACTATTCCTGATACAAGCCAGGATGCTGTTGGCCTTCTTGGCCACCTGGGCACACTGCTGGCTCATGTTCAGCCAGCTGTTGACCAACACCCCCAGATCCTTTTCGACCAGGCAGCTTTCCAGCTGCTCTTCCCCAAGCCTGTAGCGTTGCATGGGGTTGTTGTGACCCAAGTGCAGGACCCGGCACTTGGCCTTGTTAAACCTCATACAGTTGCCCTCAGCCCATCGGTCCAGCCTGTCCAGGTCCCTCTGCAGGGCCATCCTACTCTCCAGCAGATCGACACTCCCACCCAACTTGGCGTTATCTGCAAACTTACTGAGGGTGCACTCAATCCCCTCATCCAGATCATCGATAAAGATATTAAACAAGACTGGCCCCAAAACAGAGCCCTGGGGAACACTGCTTGTGACCGGCTGCCAACTGGACTTAACTCCATTTACCACTACTCTCTGGGCTTGGCCACCCAAACAGTTTTTTACCCAGCGAAGACTACGCCCATCCAAGCCATGAGCTGCCAGCTTCCCAAGGAGAATATTATGGGAAAGGGTGTCAAAAGCTTTGCTAAAGTCCAGGTAAATGACATCCACAGCCTTTCCTTCATCCACCAGGAGGGTCACCAGGTCATAAAAGGAGATCAGGTTGGTCAAGCAGGACCTGCCTTTCATGAACCCATGCTGCCTGGGCCTGATCCCCGGGTTGATCTGCAATCCTCCCTCAAACCACGGGTGCCAGTGCACCTATGCTTCTATTTCAGCTACAGTGGCTTAAATGGGGGGTCAAATTCACTTCTATTGCACTTGTTTCAGACAGTCAGAACTTAGTGCTTGGGTAAGTAATTTTTTTGATTGTCTCAATGGTTTGCTTCAGTGCATGTGATTCATTCCTGTGGGTATAACTGAGAGAATAACAAGCAATCAACCAAGTAATTTTAAGTTAATAGCCTAAGAAGCAGTATGATAATACTAAGGTAACAACTACAGCTTTTCAGATAATTTTACACTGATTTCTGACAAACTTTTGACCATATACTAATTTGATTTAACATATGGTTTTCATTAAATAGAGCAACTTTTTGTGTAGACAAGCTTACCATTGTACAGCTTTGCTTTCCCTTGCAAAGATGGCAGAAAAAAGAGCAACTCACTGCCTGCATCAGTAATAAATATAACCCGTCTATACAGCAGTTCTGATGTTTATTCAGGTTCACTTTGTTCATTTGCTCTTACCTGCACATGTTCCATATAACCTGTACAAAGGTGCAAGTCCTCCGTGTGGGGATACAATCTGAACCACTTGAAAGTCTTTAGAAATACATATAAGAGAATCACAGACTGTCAGGGCCCTGAGGGCACTAACTGGGCTTAAATACCCTGAGGAGCCTCACCTGGGACCCCTACCCACACCCTCTGCCCAGGAGCTCCTTTGCATACAGCCTCCAGCCCCTGTGATAGATTATGTAGTATGACGTAAGTCAAATATTTATTGAAACACTCAAGCATAAATTCTGTACAGGTTTTGCTATGTTTTGATCCTTTCTTTTTCCTCTCTCAATGGAAGACATCGAGGAGAGGTGTTATCTCCCATCCCTGGTGTGAGTTGATGATAAAAGGCAGGAAGAGCGTCCCAGATGAGGCAAAGCCACCGAGAGCACCCTGTTCAATGATGCATTTTCTGTAGAACTGGGAGGTGGATGGTTGGGGACTTACACTGGTCTTGGACTGCTTAAGTTAAAAGCACTTTAATTTGGGTGAGTTCATACTAGCATTCCAGACAGTGATCCTAGACACACCATCCCTAACACACCATGCAGCAGCCCTTCACCTTCTTCCTCTTATTTTTGGCATCTAAGAATGAAGCTGCAAACTGAGGATGTGGAAGAACAGTGCCAGCCCACCCTAGAAAGTTGTTAAAAGTTTAGTGACCATAGCTGCCAAATTTCTCACCAGAATAATAGTGGTGTTTCAGGCATCTTTCCCAAACTAACTAGACCTCGGTATAACTACATGTTATAGGTGAACCAAAAGATTTCAGGGTGGAAACAGCTTCTGCAGAGCTAGACAAGTCACTTCCTTGTGTTTCTATAGAAGTTGTAAAATAAGCACCCATTTAGTCTTTCTTCCAAGTCAGAGGTGCCTTTCACCTTAGTAGAAATTGTACTGAATTCTTGTTCTGGAGTCACAGCTTCCAAAGATACATGTATTATAAACAGTTTGCACTGTAGTACATTGCACATTCAACATCAGACACTGCCATGGTTTTGGTTCAGTTCTGTGCTGGGCAAGAAAAACCACTACACATGTGCTTGATACTTATTTTTTCTCCTTAAGATTGACTTATAAATCTGAAATAATACTCTAGTTGAGAAAAACAATTAGAAAAATCCCCACTCTCTTTTCTGTATCTTACTGAAAACCCCATCCTCCTGCAGAGTTGCCATGCACAGTTCTCTATCATTTTATCAGGCTGCAGATGATTCTCTTCTCTTGATCTTCTCAATGTATTCAAACCAGATCTTGACACCTCCAAACATTCTTCAAAAAAGACCATATTTTAGACCATGGTGTCTTGCTCCTGTGCTGTCCTGTACAGGCCAGATTTTGCTGCCAAAGCCTGTGGAATTTGGTGGCTTCATTATATACTAAGCTTAAGCAAACCTTGAAAATCCTTGATTTTGATTCACTATATAATTGCAATTTACTTCAGTTTTTTTCCAAACTATGTCATTGACCTGGTTTATGATATTGTACCCAAATTGCCTGAAACTCTGGAGTTTGAGATAACTTTTCCTTTGAGGTGTCATAGTTTAATTGACATCTGAATTGAAGGAAATAAATTAATACAGCACAACAATTCTTTTAAATTCTTATTCTTTATGAACTAAAAGTATTTTTTTAAGATGTTTATTTTATACAAAATTTTGTCCTTGTAAAATTCTGACTTAGAGTGTGTGCCATATTATCCAGCTGTAATTATTCTGTGAACCCAAGGTCATTAAAATCTTTCTTCATTTTCCTGTTGGTTTCATGAAAAGTCTAGTTTAGCTTTAAGATACAGTACATTCAGAAACAGTCATTTGCATGGAAATTGTCATCAAAAAAAGGAATTTGGTAGCAATGCCTGGACTTAATGATCGGTTTAGCTTCCAGACTGAGCTACCAATCATTTCCAGAAATTGTTATGGTTAAATCCAGCAGGTATATTTAGAAATTTCTTGGTAATCTTCTGTGCAGATGTTTCATTCTCTTCCTGAAACCCTTAGGCTTACAAAGGTTGCACCAGGGCAACACAGAAGTGGAGTGCAAATTGCCAATTGCAGGTTTGGAGAAAGGTTGTTTCCTTTGACAAGTCAAGGAAAAGCTGGAAGTCTGAAAAGAGCTATGGATAAACACTGCTGTCATCTACTCCCAGCTGATTTCATTGTGGCTGCAGTGGGTGTCTAACTGCAGAGTTTATCATAAAATTTCAGAAAGGGCCTGCTAAAAACAAAAAAAGCTTACAAGTTAATATAGCACTTTGTTGGTTTTTTTCTGAGCTTTAAACTTGTGGTTATTAAAACCTTACACACATTACTTGGCAATATAATCTATAGGCAACCATTAAAAGGAATGAGAAATACAATATCTTTCTATGCAGTTTGGAAAGAATTCTGACACATACTTAAGTAGCTGGGAGGATGAAAAAGATATAATTTTACCATTAGCTCTCTGTTCTGTGCCCTGGGTGCAGAACTGGTAATGCATTGTCTGGTATTGCACCCCAGATGACAGCTGTTCCCCAGCTACTAAAATACAGAGAGGATTCCAAGCGCTCCTCCATCACTGTGAGAGAACATGCACTGTGCTCTCCTCCAAGCATGCTTCAAGGATAGTCTCTACCCACCATGCTTCTAAGGGCATGACCCAGCAGAGAAGATGAGTGAGAGCTTCATAGAGGCTGAGGCTCAACCCACCATCAACATCAGTAGAGCTGATGGCTGAGACTGGAACACAACCCTTCACAAGAATGGTTCTAGGCAAGACACACAAGTTTGTTTCAGTTTGAAGGCACTTGACTCTGTATTTATTGGTATGAGCTAGGTAGCTTTACCAACCCCACCATATGGTAATTCAGCAAAGACTGTTTCTGACTTCCAGCTATACTACTTAACCATGATTTCAATGCTGCTTAGTCCTTTCCTGTTGTTTGCATTAGGAAGTTAAGTTTTGGGACATTAAATGCAGAGTATTAAAACTGTAGTAAATGAAGCTTAAGCACCCATTTTTTCAGCTGATTATTAACACAGCAATTCATATTTAAAAGAACAAAACATTGGGGTTTGTTAGTTTTCACAAATACGGACCTTATTTAACCATTACCGTTAGGGAAATTCCAGCCCACAAGTTTTAAAATATATGCTCTTGAATTCTTCCTTGTAAAATCAAAATCAATGGTTATTCTAGGAGAGTTCTCTTTTTATTGTTTTCCTGGCAGAAGAAAAGGGAAACAGCATAAAGGTATAAGGATTAGTAGATTAATGTATTTTAATGACTGTCTGCTCAGATGGAAAATGTTCTTTTTGGAATGAACTGGTTCCTGGTGGATCACCCAAAGTTCATGCAGCAATTAACATTAATTATTTCAAACCTATGCTGAAAACTTTATAACAGATATTAGCTAGCAAGGTTAATTATTGAAAGTGAAGGAAATGCACTGATGTAATAAATACAAGGAAACTCAAATCTAAGGGGAATGGTGCCAGCAACGAGAAGAAGAAACCACGATCCATTAATTCATAATAATTCATAATTGTTTTTCTAAAATTTTTACTGCCTCTTTTGTGCTAACAGACACTATGTTGCTAAGGAAAATTTTGATCTTTTGCTTCAAAACAGCAATTCCAAACTAAAACATTTGAGTACATACAAATTATAGATAACTTTTGGACACCTGTTGTTAAAATTATTAGACTTCAGCGATGCCACATTTCTTTTCTCTACTTTGATTGGTTTTGTTGGAATTATTAAGTAAAAAAAAAAAATCTAAGAATAAAGAGAAAAATATTAAACAGATATTTCCCATGAGCAGCCTCTGACCCTCAGTAACTATGTTTTCCTTATGTTGTACAGTTTAACCTGGTAGGAATAACTGGCTCTGTGTGATTTCCTCAATTGTATGTCTTGTAGCTGTTTCAGCTGTTTCCCAATAGTCATATTGATTTTGAAACTTTGCCAATATTTTGGGGTTTGTTGCTATACAAACGATTGAATGTTAGCCTTTAAAATTGTTGATCTATTTCCAAGAAGGCTCAGAAAAGTTTTTATTTTTTTCTTTTACATGTTATAATAAATTTATTACTTCTAAGGAAGAGGTGTAAATAATTTTATAATCATATTTCATTTTTAGCAAATGGGCACAAGATAGACATATTGTCTTGCTCTTGTTTTCAGTTCACACTCTTAAATAAGAACTAACTCAACTAGTAGAACACCAATTTTCAGAGTTCAATATGCTCAGCAACTCACTGGTTTATGCCTTTTCTGAATGCACAAAAACTAATATCAGAAAAATCTGAAACAAAGCTCAAAGAATTCAGTTCTGTCCTGGATTTGAAGACCTTAAAGCGTGAGGTTTTCAATACAAAGATTTAGTAATTCTGTGGATTTCATTCTTTTAGCTGTAACTTCACAAGTGCAGCAGAGTTTTCTCTGGTTCCTTTTATAAAAACACTTATAAAAGTTAATGAAGGCAACATTTGGCTTGAATTAGAAGGAGACAGTAATTGTATATTTATCCAGATGTTAAGGGGAGCAAGGTTAAACTGGAAGTCATGGAATCATATTCCAACAAAATCTGATGTAAAAAATCAAGTTCTGTAGAAAGCAATTAAAAAGAAAAGGGGGAGGGGAAGCAGAAACACGTTCAGGGATGAGAAAGAAATAAACTCTCCTACAAGTCCGTATTCAAGCAAACTGAATTTATAAGGTCTGTCAGAGGGACTGTCATGACCAGTGCAGCAGAAACCATGTCTTGGCACATCTTGTTTGGCATCAAATGTAAGCAGACTGCCTCCCTGCAGACCATGGAGAGGAATGAGGTTTTCCAAAAAAATAAAAAAGTTTGATATTTTTCCTTTTTTTTCTAGAAAGCTGACATAGAATTTTAGATGTGCATTAAAAGGAAATGGGCCAAAAACAGCCCAGACTGACACATTATTTATAGGACTAGTTTTTAATACTGTCACAATAACTTCCTTCTGGGTTGGATTCAACAGAATAGGCTTCTTTCCAGGTTCCATTTAGACAAAGTCAGTATCTTGTCAGGACAGCCCATGAGAGATATTACTACAGAAACTAGGTTTGACCTGAAATACAAATGCTAGCTTAACCCTCAGCAGGATCCAAATACTTTGCTTAGTCTACATCTAATGAAATACTTGTGCTTAATTATCTACTTAGTTCATACAAATGAACCTTCTCTACCTCCTAGTGTTCAGAGGATGTCTAATAGAGGATGATAACATAGGAACTGATCTTCAGCTAGGGTAAGTTAGGGGAGCTGTGCCAGCTGAAATCAACCATGGATCTGGCCAGTAGACAGCAGGTTGTTTAAGGGATGATGAATACAACTTTAATTTTATTTAGCTTTTATGTGATGTTTCTTAATATGATGTTGATTTAATTTTCTGCTTTTAAATAGTAGTAAAATTTGCATTGATAGCATGCTATTATCTTGGCAATGTAACATAATCTCCAAATCCTTGCATTGAAACCCATTAGGTTAACATATTATTGGATTTCCATAGGTTTTCTACTCACATCCATTTACCATTGTCTTGACATGGTAATGTCTCATCACATAGTTGCATTGAAATAATTTTTCTATCAGTTTGATGTGACATTGTCTCCATGGACTTGTACTGATGCTTAAAACAAATGGAGAATTACTGTTGCCATTTTGCACAGAAAAAATATTGCTGCACTCACAAAACAATTTTGTTTTCACAACACAATGATCCACTTTAATAACAGCTTTCAATTCTAGATGGCTATTCTTTTTTCCTTTTTTTTTTTCCCCTAGAGCTTGCTACTATAAAAAAACCCTGTAAAATGAAAGCAGAATTTCACCTCTGCTTATCTAAAATGGCTTCACATATTGGAACTGATTTAGTTTAAAATAAAAGCAAAATAAAGACAAAATACCCGGTTAGTTACGACAGAGTTGTAAAACTTCTCACATAAAATAGGAAAAAATACTGAATTTTGAGTCTGACTGATCTGAAGATTTGTTCATCTCTTCCAAAAGATTTTTTTTAATATGTCCATAAAGTTGTATAAAAATTATGTGTGTTTGTATCTTCCTTTGATTTGCTATTTGACTGAATATCAACATACAGACAAGAAAACCTTTTCTGGAGTGTTGTGTTCATGAATTCCAGCACTGTTTCTTCTAGGTTTTTTTTAAAAATCCTCAGATAAAGTAGCATCGAGCCATTTAGACAAATGTATATGCAGAACTATATCAAAACTTTGCAGTTCCAGTTTTCATTATTTGCCATGATGACCACATTTCTGTTACTTTCATTTTCCAAGCTAAGGCCAAGATTGTGAAACATGGTCTAAAGAAAAGATAATTGGAGTGAGATAATTTTCATATCTTGTTGCTTGTCTTTAAGATCCTGTTCATTAGTGACCCTGACATAAAAACTGCCAGCTAACAAAATTTGTTAATGGCTGAGTTTGAAAGTATTGTCTAAACATATAAGGGTCAGACTGTCAGCAATCACTAGGTGATGTTAAAAACTGGGAATGAGATGACATTTAATAATGCAAAATAAATGCTATGTCTCTGTAAAGGTCAACAAGGATGCATGTTATAAAGCTGGATCTCAACGCTGAACATAAGAAGATCTGCCTATGTGATGTAATCATGAAAAAAACCAAGGCTGAAAAAAAACAGAACTGTCTTCCTGTTGAAGCAAGTTTAAGCCCAGATGATAGTGTGGCTAAATGGGTTTGGATACCAAAACACTTTCATCACAGACGTGCAATTTTACTAATTGCATGACTTCCCCAGCCCGTGGGAGAGACAACGCAGCCAGGAGGAAGGTTGGGTGGATCTGTGCAGTGATGTCAGTGCTGCAGTACATGGTCCAGTGCTGTGGGGTCCCCTGGGCTCCTCTGCGTTTCCTGGAGGTTAGAGAGATGGTCCTCGATACTGGGGAGTGTCATGGGGTTCCTCACCAAGGTCTTCTTTATGTTGTGGTTACCTCCAGTATTCTTAAGTGTTCTTAGTTATAGATTTGGGTACAGAATTACTCGCTGAGGATTAGTCTTCTCAAATTGCACTGTTGTTTTCTGGTTTGCTGTTGCCATTGTCGTTGTTCCCAATCTTCCTGTTCAGGTCAATTTTGGACATGTTGATGTCCAACAGGCTGAGTGTGTAGTTTGGCTATATATTTCCTTGAGCACACTGAAACTACTCTGTTGTTCATATTTCATCTACTTCTGTTACAGCAAAAAGTCAGTTAAAGTTCATCAGTTCATGCCAACAGCTTTGCTAACTACATCTAATTCATGTTAACGGCTACAGCAGTGGGGCCAGGAAACAAAGCTGATTTTAGTCTTAAGACTAAAATTAGTATTATATGATTTCTCTTAGAGACCTTCTGCTGACAGCAGGTGATTGGTCAAAGGTCTCTTACAGTACTAAGATCTTCTTTTCCCAAGTCCTTAATGTGGGCCTGCTTTTCACAGTTCTCTGCCATTTTTAGTGTGAGTGCTCATGGACTGTCACATAAGCTGGAATAAAGCTCTGTGTTTTCTAGTGCTGGTCAGGCACCATCACAAAGAGAATAAAAGGTTGTATCACTATGAATTGTGAAAAGAGAAGAGTATTTAATTGGTAATTGATGACAGAGCGGTAGATCTCTTAATTTATGAACACTACAAGTTTGGCCAAGGTCAAAGTTTGTGTGATTGCCTGTTGCTTATGCATTTATGAATAAAAAAGCTCCCTTTGAACACCAGCTGATGTATGTGCTTTAATACAAACTGATTTGAATTGCCTCAATAATACCAGGTGACTGAATCATAGTCCACACTTTATGCCAGTCTGCTTCTGTTCATCAGGAGCATGAGGCTGTATTTTTACAATGATGAAGCCCAGGAGCACACTTTCAATAATATAAATTTAATCTTAAACAGACAGGTTAAGGTGACAGCTGATGAAATCTAAACACTTGCTCTCTTTTTCACAAGTAGTATACACAGTGGAGTGCATCTACAAGTTATAAACAACATTTTAAGCAGTCAAGCCAAAAAGGAGAAAGGGGTATGTTTAAATGCAAACCTGAACAATTCAGTGCTTTAAAAGATCAGTCAAGTCTCCTTGAACCATGCTGCTGTAACTGAGGTACCCTGAGAATTTTAAAATGAAGTGAGCTGATAATTCAGTTTAACATTGATTTAACACATATTGGCCTAGATGAACTAATATTGAACATAACAGAATGACAGTATGTTATACATAACTGAAAGAGAGCCATCATAAGGTAGTTTCTCAAAAAAGTAAATCCAAGTTGTTTCTAGAATTTTGGCCTTCATTGCATTCCCTCTTCTGCAAAGTTTTAATTACAGTATCAGCAATTTGTCATTCCAAGGACCATGCATTGCAAAAATAAATAGGTCTGCTGAGGTCACAGCATTCACTAAGAACATGAATGGAAAATATTAAGCTTGGTTAGCTCTGGATATTATTGTGGTAGCTTAAGCAGATCAATAAATTTGTGACATTTCTGACACCTGAAGGTGTCCTCATTATTATAAGGTTATAATTAATATAATTATATTAATTTAATTATAAGCCATATAATTATGGCTTCCTTATTTATGTTTCCCAACAAAATGATAGTAGGAGCTCCAAGCAGGAAGCCTTTTCATAATTACTGGCTCTGGTCTGTCCTTGGGATCAGAGGACTTTGGAAAAGAATGTCTGGCAATGGCTAAAAATGTTATAAGAATGTGGAGTGAGTTATCAAAAGGAGATAAAATATATTAAAAATTCAAACTTGAAATAAGTACACTTTCTTTTTCATAAATGATAGGTATTAGAACAGAGGAACATGCTAGATGCCATGCTGAAAGGTCTATCCAAAACAAATTAAAGAACTTTTTGTCAAAATACTTGTTGATTTTTTTGAGTAAGTTTAGATTTCAAAAAATTGTACTGAATATTTTGCCAAGTTGGCATTGTTTATTATGCAGAGGATTAAGGCACACCAATTTCCATAGCCACCAACACACTCAAAAGCAAGTTTGACTCCCCTGACAACATGCTCAGGTGGTTCTTTACATCTGGGTGATCTAGGTACCCCCTCTCAGTGAAAATCCAGGTCAAAATTTAACCTCACACTTCTAGGTCCTATTTACCTTGCTTCTGTGCTCTTAGAAAGAGGGATTGGGTTGTCATAATTCTCCCTCTGACCTTTACATTTCTGAAAATAAGTAAGTATGTGATAGGATATGCCAACTTCACCTTGACCAAAGAAATTATTTCTTGGGGGGAGGGCGGGGGGGTGAGGGGCAGGGAAGACTAAGTTTCACTATGAGCATAGCCCAAAGCAATGTATTTTTTGTCCTTCAGTACAAAGAACATTTTTAGATTCTTCTCTAATTCTATGGGAGAATGCATTTCAAATCATTTTGCAGAGCTGGAGAACAGGTCTGAAACAGCAAATGGCATTATATAAAACCCTGCCGCGCATACAGGAATACTTGGATCATCCTGACCCAGATTATGTTAGGAATCAGTTTCAATTTCTTGTCAATGTAGCTTCAAGATAAAAACGTTTAGAGTTGGTGGAGCGTCTACAAACCCATTACCTTTTAAATATGGCCTTGGGGGGAGAGTGCGTGTATGTGTGTATATATATATATATGCATACACCAAAGACTGAAAACAATACAGAACTGCGAAAAATTTTGGTCCCACTTCTCTGATCAAATATATATGAAAGGGATATTATGCAACTATTTATTATCCAGCGTGCTGTTTATGTGCCTGTACTTTAATACTCTGTAAGGCTTCTGCTGGCTGGAATCAAACACATCTACATATTCAAATATTTGCTCTTAATAAAGGTATTATATATGGAGTCTTTCATGTTTTGCAGGGGGTTTATTTTTTACAAATGGTCTAAAATAGTGAATGGACTACTGACAAGCTTGCGGTCAGTACTTTTTGACCTATAGCATGCTTACAAATTAACCAACGGGAAGGTGGGCAGGAAGGCTGAGGGGATTAATTGATCACAGTATCACAGTGAGCAGGTTAGCTCACACTGCTGTGGGTTTAGTCTGTCACTGTAAATGGGAAAGGAGATAGAAACAAACAAGCAAATATCAAAGCCAATCTGTTATAAAATGATCCCTTGATACCAACTTTTTTTTAAAAAAAGTTGGCCTTAAGCAAAATCTGATTTTTTTCTCCCTGTCTAATCTTCCTATTGAGGATAGAAAATTCTTCTCTTTGTGGTTCAAGATAAGGTTATTCTCTCTGTCTAGGGCACAACAGAGGTCAGATGATCTCACAAGTCCCAAAATAATAACAAAAGCTGCTACCAGGCACCCACATGATTTCACACCTAATCCTTACCCATTATTGAAATCAGGTTATGTATAAATAAAGAAATCCAGATTTTATTAAGGTGTTTTTCCCATATTATAATCTCATTATGAACGCACTAGTCAATAATACATTTTGAAGTTAAAAGCTGAAAAAAAGCTACCCATTTTTAACAGTTCTTTTTTCTAAGCATGTTTTAGTGGCCACAGAGTTTACAGGATGGAGACAGAACAAAAGGAAAACAACGAACTACTGAAGTCAATATTTGAAAACAGAAACCATGTGAAGGCCCACCTCCAGTTCATGCCACTCTGTTAGCAAGTGTCATTTGTTGCAGACGTAGCACATTGAAGATGAGGTACGATCACTACCGCGGAAATATTAAGCAATATTCAAGGTAGGGTAGCTGGACAAGTTGAGAGAGGACTCATCATAAATTTGTTATTTGGTTAGTACATACATTTTACTAGCATTAGTTGATTATCCAGATTCCTACTCTACGCTTTTTTAAACCTCATATTGACCTTAATTGTCCTACATTAATGGAATAAGTCTAGTGTCAGAGAGACATCCAAACTTATTCTTTAGTATCATTCTTAGCATACATCCATGTTATAATTCTATAATATAAATTGTAAATTATGCGTTATTATTATAACTGTATTATAATGGCATCAGAATTATATAACTAATAATTAATAACTCGTTATATCTTTAATAAAGGGCACACTTTTGCCCATTAATTGAATGTGAAGTGTTGATTTGCACATGAAAGGGTGTAAATCCCCTTGCCAAAGCCCAGAAGCTGGCACATACTCTAATTCTCATTCCTTTCAAACATCAAATCCTCTTATGTACCCCTTTCTCTAACGACAGAAAAGAGATCCTATCTACATCAGTTTTTCTTATTACCAATATCTTTCTGAATTAAATAGTTGAAAATATAAGAGCATTTCTTTGACAATTTAATCATAGAACCATAAAATCATTTAAGTTGGAAAAGACCTTTAAGATCATCCAGTCCAACCATTAACCTAACATTACCAAGTCCATCACTGAACCAATTAAGGGTATAGTAGCAATTTCATGTTTCCTGACTTGGTGGCTGGATTATTTATAATGAAAGTAAAAACTAGTTTAAGGAGTTGTCTTGCTAATTGAGCTTCTACAGTGTTGTACTTTCTTCATAGACACATAAAGAAAACCTCCTATAAATTAGGATCATTGCAGTAACAATGGGTTCCATACTATAAGATCATGAAAGTTCTAAAACATAGCTTTCCAAAATACATCATTTAAATCATAGAATTTCTGCTAAAGGACTCCTTACATCAGTCTCTGTTATGGATCACTTTTTTTTTAGACAAAGGTATCTGCAAATTGGATTTAACTGAGCTGTTTTGCTAACTACTTTTATCATGTCTATTCACATGAAGTCACAAATGAAAAGTAGTTTAAGTCAAATTCATGTAAATCAAGAAAATATATCTGCTCAATTACAACATTTTATGCAAGAATTATCAACTTTTCACATTAGCTGCAATCCTTAGTGTGATTTCTATAATACAGACTTACTTCAGTTGCCTAAGCATAGGCACCTGGTACTACTTGAGACACTCTGTGGTACCTGAGACTCTACACAGGGCCAGTAAATGCAAACTAGAACCTACAAAAGACCTTTGCCTGCTTAGAACAGCATAGCAGCCGGATGTTCTAGGAAATAACAAATGCCATTAGATGCCTTTATTTAGGCAAATTAATTGAGTCCTTATACTGCCCTTCCATCCCTGCATAGAGTATACTCCTGAAACCAAGACCTACTATGGAAATTTGAAAGCTGCAATGCAAGAATAGTATAGTACACCACATTTTTTATTCTAAATAATACTGTTGATTTTGTTATTTTTATATCCCTATCCAAACATAGTATGCCAGCTATGACTCTTTAATTCTAACTTTAATAAGTAACTGGATTTTGGTTTATGAAAATTCTGGTGTTAGGGTACTATATGAATTCAATGTTGTTTTCATGCTCTTACAACATTGCTTCCTTTTATTATGAAGTTCAGAAGCTACATCATTCTTCAGCTATAAGATCTAAATATACTGAATAAAACTACACCAGCAACACTAAATATTCTGGCAAGGTAAATATGTGTTACTTTGGAGGAATTACTTTTGTGTCAGAAAAACACAACCCAAATTTATTTTAGTCATATGTTTAAGTATCCAGATGACTCTTACTTTCACTTTCAGACCATTCCTCTCCTGAATTCATTTTGGCATGAAAGAAAGTCAGCATGAATATGCATCTACAATCATTATTGAATAGAAATACCCCAGGGCATGAAAATGTCTGCTGGCAAAAACAGAAGCTATAGAAAACATAGGTCACTGTGATATGTTTATAGTTTTTATTACACTTTTTAAACTTTGGTAGGCAATCAAAATAAAACTGACAGTAGTCATCTGGGTAACACTAATCTACCAGTTAGGAGGACAGATAAATATTTGATCACCTTTAGGCCCAGTAAGTAAATTTATGGTAGGTTGTCAGTCTCTGAGATAAAGTTTGGGTTTTTTTCCATAATTTATTGCCTATTTTTTTCCATATACATATGAAGCTTTGATTTCTTATTCTTTATTGTTCTTTGTTGCTCTTATCTACAGAAATAAATGTACGTAAGTGCAGAAACTCTAAATCTAGTTTGGAAAATGAATACTCATTTTTCTCTATAATTTTATTAGCTACTGAATCTTTTTTGTAAAAAAGAAAAAAAAAGAATTAGAATACTAGAAATCTATTTGGCTTTATTTAGTTCAAATGAATAATTCTGGGTTAGCCCAAAAGATTCTTTCCAGACCAAGATGATATTCTTAATCAAATGACCCAAAGTAAATTATTCATTCCATTAGATTTGTGTATTTGTAGGTAGAAGCATCTAAGTTATTCTGATTTACAAGCTAAAGAGAAAGAAAAAGAAAGCCTGTCATGTTATATGTCCTTGGAGTTACATATTTTGGTTTGGTTTTTCTCCTCAGGAATCAGACTTAAAGAGTAGGTACTAAGCCTCTCCTGGATTTAGAACAACAGCTCAAATTTATAATTAAATTACCACAGTTTAAGAAGTTGATGCACTTTATTCAGCTATGAAAACTGCTGTTGTGTGTGCTGTTATGTCCAGACTTCTGGCAGTTGGGAAAGTTAGCAGAAGTGCTGTTGCTTTTACCTTTGTCCAAACTCAGCAAGTATACATGGGCAATCACTGCAGTCAGTTGCCGTATGGTAAACTGCTAAACCACCAAAATTCAGCAAGTAGACAGACCTTTAATGCAACCAGATTTCATGGGCTGCTAAGAAGGCAGAGATAAACATATACAGTTTTGATCATCTCTGTAAGACTGAAAGCCAGAAAAATCTAATTGCGAATATAGCTTTGTCTCCAAGGTCAAACTACTTAGATGGAAGATGAAGTATAGTATAATGACACTCAGTGCCAATAAAAGCAGTAAGGCATAAAAAACACTTTAAACAGTATTAAGCAGCAAAGAAAGCAGAGTAGTATTTTCACTGCAGTTCCTTTGTGGAATATTTATGGTACGATGACCCTACTTGAAGAAAAAAATGCAAGTGACAAGGAAAAATCTTTTCTTGCATTTCAAATACCCTAAGAACACAGTAACAGACTCTTTTAACTAAACCAGGACATTCTATCCAGATCTATATTTCTGTGGACAACGTGAAAATACATTCAATCCCTTGCCTATGTGTAGAACATACATAGATTCTCTTAAAGCTTTGGGTGTTTCCTTTGCAAAGTGAATAAAACTACAATAATATGTGAAAAGAAGGTAAAGGGGTGGAGGTGGGGGAGGAATATTTGATCTTGTTTATTCTAATAATGTAGCACAAAATCAGCCCACTTGCAAAAATTCCAATTATTTTATAGGATATAAGTAAGAAACTTTGGAGAAGATTTGTAAACATGGGACGCAAAAACGCTCCCTGAACTTCTACTAGGATGGAAGTGCTGCTTGAAAATAGGAACAGACCAAAAGCAAGAGAAGGGAAAAAACTAGATACTCCGCCAAGTATGAATCTCCCCTGGTTCCTTGTGTCTTTGCAGAAAGCATTTAAAAATAAGTAGGTGGCTGGTCTGCAGGACAATCTGGAAGATGGCTTACTGTGACACAGAGAAGAGACCAAGCTCTTTCTGCCATATAATATTGACTATAGCTAGCAAGTAATGCTGTCCATCGCTGGAGTCAAAAACACTTCATTGTTTGTTTACAGAGTTTACAACAGACTGCAAGTATCTCATTACCTTTCAGTGGGATTATAAAAAACAAACAACAAAAAAAAGAAACCCTTTCAAAACCCTGGTTCAGTTTAACGAATGTTTCTGTAGCATGTAGCTCTACATAAATACCTTGTAATTACATACCCAAATATGACTTGCAAATCTTCAGATTCACAAGACATAGTTAATCTATTTAACAAGCATACCTAGCATTGATAAACATGCCCTGTGAAACACAGCAAATGGGAAAAGCAATGTAATACCTTCTGTTTAGGGACATATTTCTCTCTTAATGACCCTAACACCCTGCCTCACTTTAGCTTTAGCTGCCTTTCAAATAGAGCACCCATGTACTGGATATTTCCAAGAATTTCCAGGAATTTCCAAGAATTATGACTTATCATTGTGACAGCAATTGCTTCCCACAGACAATATAACGGCCGGTGACAGAAGTTGATGTTTCAATACAAAGCAGAACATGTATATGAAGAAGCCGGGGAGAAGCCAAGACTGCTGTAGCAGATTGGAGACAGATTCAACACACAGGGCAGAGCATCATTAGCTGTTGTAGCTATGTGGGTGGTGAAGTATTCTCCTAGCAAAGAAATTATTCTGCCATCTAGTACACCGGGGTTCTCTGAGATTCTTGTGTTTGCCTTATTTATATTACTTGAACTTAAACAATTTCCTTCTCTAGAAAACCTACTGGGCAGAGAGCAGAGCAACAGAATAGCTAAACTTGCCCACAGAATTTCTCTTTTGTTGTATCTGGGGAAGCATTGTGAGGCCTCCCGGATGGCTGACATCAGGCTCCCAAAGTTCAATTCACAGGTGTTGACAGAATAAAAACAAGAGCACATATTTAGATTTAAAAAGAAAATTGTAATTCAAAGAACACCAGCCAGTGACAAAGGTTTTCATGAGGAAAACCTTGAGAAGCTAAAATAAATACAAAGAATAAGAAGGCCTTGAGAGACTACAAAATAAGGTAAGTCTGAATGTCACAGGAGCACAAACAACTTATTTTATTATTACTAACAGGAAAAATATAAAATAACCAGGCATTATGAATAGCATAAATATTCTTGATCTATATAGATTAAATTTATCTGCTGCCAATACCATATGTACAAAATATGCTAATTGTTTTATAACTAAACTGATTCTGTGACTTCCACTTTCTGAATTATCTCCCAAAGTTTTCCAGTTATTTTCTGTTAGCATATCTATGTCTGTTAGCATAACTAACTATAACTCAAATGTATGTTCGTGGCAATGACTATTTCTTAGATTGCTATTCATTTTATTATCTTGTCTCTTAAGTTATCTTACATGAGTTCTTATAATACCTTATTCTATATAATACAGTTAGTTCTATTAAATATTTTTAAAAAGTCCATAATGTCTCTGTATTTGCCTTAGTCTTAGGTTTTGAAGGGGAGAAAGGAATCAATTTGCCTTAGTCTTAGGTTTTGAAGGGGAGAAAGGAATCAAAGTAATCCAAACTGTTATCCCTTCTCCTTGTGTAGCTCATTGTCATGGTTTAGCCCCAGCCAGCAACTAAGCACCACGCAGCTGCTCTCTCACTCCCCCTGCCCTGGTGGGATAGGGGAGAGAATCAGAGGAGTAAGAGTGAGAAACACTCCTGGGTTGAGATAAGAACAGTTTAATAGTTGAAATAAAGTAAAATAGTAATGATAATAATAAGAGTACAATAATGATAATAATAATGATACACGAAGCAAGTGATGCACAATGCAATTGCTCACCACCCGCCGACCGATACCCAGACAGTTCCCGAGCAGTGATCGCTGCTCCCCGGCCAACTCCCCCCAGTTTCTATACTGAGCATGACGTCATATGGTATGGAATAGCCCTTTGGTCAGTTTGGATCAACTCTTCTGGCTGTGCCCCCTCCCAGTTTCTTGTGCGCCTGGCAGAGCATGGGAAGCTGAAAAAGTCCTTGACTAGCATAAGCAGTACTCAGCAACAACTAAAACATCAGTGTGTTATCATCATTCTTCTCCTACTAAATCCAAACCACAGCACTATGCCTGCTACTAGGAAGAAAATTAACTCTATCCCAGCTGAAAACCAGGACACTCATCTATGTATAAGGTGGCCCACATCCAAGATGGTAGTATTGTAACTCAGTCTGAGGAATAATTGAGTGAAAATATCAGTCAGTGGTTCTGTTAAAAAGGGACATTTTTTTTCTTCCCTTTTGCTTTAAAAGGCTTTGTATACCAGGTGTTTTGAGCTTTCTTGTTGAAATACACAGAATACTTGAAGATTAGTTTGTGATGAGGCTGCTTTGAGTACTTACAGAAAAAGGGCTCAAGCTGAATCATAGTTGACTGTACCAGGTTTATTTAATTTTCAAAGCTACATTTATATACTTCAACATTGGAATTTGAATTGTAACATTTCATTTTCCCTGTCATTTCTGCTTTGATTTAAGGTGACGGGTACTTAAATATCTGGATTCCTGAATAAATTATTTTTCTTGACTATTTGGAGTGATGTATATGTGTATGCATTTCTGTGCATTAAAAAAAAAAATTATGCAGTAATTGATAATGTGTTTGGGGAAGGAGGAAGGGCTTCTAATGCTTTTTTTACCACTTTGTTGGTCCGAACTATGCTATCAGCCCATATAAATGGAGAATATGTAGAATATGATTCTATATCTTAACAGATGCCAGGGTTGTTTTTTTTTTTAATCACTTCTTTTCCTTCCCTAAAGCTGTGACTCTGAAACAGAGAAGTTACTGTCAAAATATTTGGGTTTGTATCACTTCTTCTCTATATAGAGAGGCAGTATAGTATCTAAGCAAGTAATTTAAAAAGTGACAGCATTCCTCATTGCCAATTTCTTGTCTTGATCAAATGTCTTTTGAAATTCAGTTCTTGTTAACTTAAATTTGCTGTTGCTTATGTCACAGTATGAGATGGCCAAAGACTAGTTGCAGGTTAAGAGATGTTGACTTTTTTGAAAACCACGTAGCAGTGACAAAACACGAACACAATTCTACTGTCATGGTTCCAGGTCAGCTCATAAGTGGAAAGAGCCTATGTTCCCCTGATCAGAATTCACAAAAATGTGGGAGACTATGAAGTCATCAAAGCAGTCTGAAATCCCTGAACTCAAACCTTTTGCCTCAAATACTATACTAGCAACAGAAGCCACCTAATTTTTTGACTCATTTTTGGATTGCCAAAATATAAAAGTTTTGCATGTTTTATAAGAATTCTCACTTACAGTACCTCAAAGCCACCATACTACTCATGCCTACTACGAGATTAACCTCATTTTACAAGATTAACCTCATTTAATAAAGAAGTTTAATATACAGGTTTGGATACTAGAAACTAGATAAGTTCTTACAGATAAATATGTTGTAAAACAGCAACTGTGCATGTGGTGGATTTATGATAGCTACTGAAACTCTCAGACTCATATTTTCTAGCTTTGTGATACTTACAACTGTGCATCCCAACTATGTCATTAACATATAATATTATTTCTTTTCATAGGAGGCTTGAATTCCTTCAACAGAAAAGTGCATGTCATCTCATTTTTTCATCACAGAGGACTGCATACTGTCGACTTTAATTTATATGTGTCCTGGTTTCGGCTGGGATAGAGTTAATTTTCTTCCTAGTAGCAGGCATAGTGCTGTGTTTTGGATTTAGTAGGAGAAGAATGTTGATAACATGCTGATGTTTTTAGTTGTTGCTGAGTACTGTTTATGCTAGTCAAGGACTTTTTCAGCTTCCCATGCTCTGCCAGGTGCACAAGAAACTGGGAGGGGGCACAGTCAGAAGAGTTGATCCAAACTGACCAAAGGGCTATTCCATACCATATGACATCATGCTCAGTATAGAAACTGGGAGGGGTTGGCCGGGGAGCAGCGATCGCTGCTCAGGAACTGTCTGGGTATCGGTCGGTGGGTGGTGAGCAATTGTATTGTGCATCACTTGCTTCGTGTATCATTATTATTATTATTTTATTGTTATTATTATCATTACTATTTTACTTTATTTCAACTATTAAACTGTTTTTATCTCAACCCAGGAGTGTTTCTCACTCTTACTCCTCCGATTCTCTCCCCCATCCCACCGGGGCAGGGGGAGTGAGCGAGCGGCTGCATGGTGCTTAGTGCTGGCTGGGGCTAAACCACGACAATATGTCAAGTGGTTCATGTGATCAGTTTTTTCCCCTGGTATTATCATTGCAGTGCTAGGATACAATGTGCCTTTCCTGTCCAGTCTTCTGCTAGGTTCAAGGACATCTCCATCATTAATATCCATATTCAGCTCTTATAGCAGGAATATCACAGTATCCCTTTTTGCCTGAATAAAAGGTATTTCAGTTACCAGACTAACAGGATCTCATGAGAACTTGTTAATTCTTCTTGTTTGTGTTACCTGGTATGATCCTTCTGTCATTTCCTAGCAGTTGTGTCACTCTCTCTTTTAACTTAAAATAATTTATGGAATTATCCTGCCTAAGAAGAAGGCAAGAGCTGTTTCCTTGCATTTTTAAATGTGCAGTCTCTTCATTGGAATATATTCTTTTCATATGCTTTATATCAAATAAAACTTTTTTTTCTGTAGGGAATACTTCTCCATGCCATACATACAGACTTCTTAGAAGAAAATAAATACACCTGCTGCGTTCTAATGGAAAATAATGGTATCAAGGGAGGCGGCTGTTATTTCCCACAGTAATAGCTGTTCCATCCTATAACTCATATTAAAAACTGCACATTTTTGTTATTTTCTCAACATCTTCATTGTACTTACAAATAAAATTGAAGTCATGTGCTGTTTGTCCCTTTTGAGCTCCCCCAGGAAGTACTTCCTGCTTAACATAGTTCTTCATGTAGTAATATCCCCAAGTTATTCTTGCAATGTTATAAGGCTATTTTTTACATTGGTCCATTTCTATCTGTAAATAAATATTTGATAATGTAGATTTAACTTTAGTGATTTTTAATTACAGATGTCACAACTTAACTAAAATTAAATTATGACTTCTATCTGTAAATAAGTATTTGATAATGTAGATTTAACTTTAGTGATTTTTAATTACAGATGTCACAACTTAACTAAAATTAAATTATGACATCTATCTGCCAAATGATAACTTCATTGGCAGCTAACCTGTCCATCAGATGATGGTGATGCATTGGTAAAAATTCAGCCTTGCCTTTTTCCTGTTTGCTACTGGAAAGGAAAAAAGGAAGAAACACCTCAGCACTTTTTTATCCACTCAGAAAAACATCTCATTTTTAGTAGTGTTTCCTCCTAAAAAAAAAGTGGCAAGACAGTCTGCCCCATTAAAAGTAACACGACAACATTGTATAGTGCTTCTTTCCTCTTTTTACTTTGTCCTGTTGTTCGTCACTGATGTTATTCACCCATGGGGGAATTTAGTCTCCACATGACTAGTGATTTCTGTAAAAGTAGACATGCGTTAGTAATCTTTCTTTTAAAAGTTATTTCCCTCAACTTTTCAGGGAGTATTTCAAAATTTTGCTTAATGCCATTGCAGGAGTGGATACCAAGAGTCTTTCCTACTTCTGCTGAAGGCTGTGGTAGTTCTGACTGCAAAGAAAGAGCATTTAGGTCCTATATGATTTATGTCCTGAATCTACCACTCATTGTGATCCACTGTTCAATATGATTCCTTGCTTCCAGTGATGCAAATGAAGAGAAGAAAATTTGTGAAATATTCATGTATTCTCTACCAAAATGCAGAACACAAATATATCTCAAGATGGAGGAGAAATCAGACCTTAAATCTAAATTCTATCACTAACTTTACTCAGAAAAGTCTCTTAAAATATGAAATTATTGTTATGTGCGATGCACAGGTAGGTAAAATAGCTGAACAATTTTACAGGAATACTAGGAGCTGCACTCTCAGCCTTCTGGTGGTGTCTTGATGTACTGGCATCCATGGAATTACACACATTTTTGTTCTGCTTAAAGAATGGCTGCGTCCATTGTGACAGCTAGTGTTAAACTATGATGAAAGCTCCTGAAGCCTGGGGACAAGAGACATCATTTGCCTGGGGTAACAGATAACAAAAATAGAACAGCTATTGGAAAAGTTCAACAGACAGAAAGGATGGTTTGTCCTTTGTTCTCTGACTGGCAGCCCCTACTTAGGTTGAAGACAGCTTTTGCACATGCCACAAACAGCTTAGTTCACACACACTTAGAGCTTGGCTGGGACATGCAGCTGGAACTGAAGAACAAAGGGCACTTAATGGGTATCTCAGATTGAAACATTTAACTTGTAAAAATGGATCTCTCTGTGACTGCAATTGGAATCTATATAGCTGCATTTTCCCTGGACTTGGGAATCTATACAAAGTTTTAAATTTAGAACACACAGAGACACTTAAAAACCGAAGGAAATATGGACGTAGTTGCTTTTCACAGGTGTATGTAGTCCAACAGCATGATCCCATATTTACTTAGAATCTTGTAATTGACTTTAAAGTCAAGTGAATCAGATAATTTTTTCTGGAAAAAACCTGAAAGTAGAAGAAAAAGGAAAACTCTTTTATTTGTTCATTTACCATTTATTGGTTAATATTTTCCCATGTAATTATTGCATGGAATGCCAGTTTCTTGTTTGACAGAAATAATTGATTATATTACATTCCTCAAGAGTCAGTATTGGGATGGGTACTGTTCTTTAATAATGACATAGACAGTGGGATTGAGTGCACCCTCAACAAGTCTGTGGATGACACCAAGCTGAGTGGTGCAGTTGATACACTTGAGGGAAGGGATGCCATCCAGAGGGACCTGGACAGACTTGAGGAGTGGACCCATGCAAACATGATGAGGTTCAACAAGGCCAAGTGCAAGGTCCTGCACCTGGGACAGGGCAACCCCCGGTATCGGTACAGGCTGGGGGATGAAGGGATTGAGAGCAGTCCTGCAGAGAAGGGCTTGGGGGTACTGGTGGATGAAAAGCTGGACATGAGCCGGCAATGTGCGCTTGCAGCCCAGAAAGCCAACCATATCCTGGGCTGCATCAAAAGAAGTGTGGCCAGCAGGTCGAGGGAGGTGATTCTGCCGCTCTGCTCTGCTCTGCTCTGGTGAGACCTCACCTGGAGTACTGCGTCCAGCTCTGGGGCCCTCAGCACAAGAAGGACATAGACCTGCTGGAGCGGATCCAGAGGAGGGCCACCAAAATGATCCGAGGGCTGGAGCACCTCTCCTATGAGGCCAGGCTGAGAGAGTTGGGGTTGTTCAGCCTGGAGAAGAGAAGGTCCCGGGGATACCTTACTGCAGCCTTTTGTACTTAAAGGGGGCTTAAAAGAAAAATAAAAAGAGACTTTTTACCAGGGCCTGTAGTGATAGGACAAGGGGCAATTGTTTTAAACTGGAAAAGAGTAGACTTAGATTGGACATAAGGAAGAAATTTTTTACAACGAGGGTGGTGAGTCACTGGAACATGTTTTCCAGAGAAGTTCTGGATGCCCCTATTAAAAAAATTTTTATATCCAATCAAAATTTCTGGTGTACTGATTTGTGCCTGTTTCTTTTCACCCTATATCCGTGCACCTCTTAGAGGTTAGAGTAACATTATTTTTACCATATAAAAATCCTCCACAGGAAAAAAAAAAAATTACTTTGGTGTTGAAACTTATGCAACAAAATAAATAACTCATAATCAGACAAAACTTAATCTAAGTCATACTGCACCAATTCTTGCTCTTGTTCAACTACACATAATTAGTGATCAGAAAAAAAATATTCATCATCTTGATTGCAATAACTTACTGATTTTTTAATTGTGTGACTGCAAAATTGTGGATAAAGTGATCTATTTCAGAGGCTGTTAAAATTTTCTTACTGCATCCTTTTTTCATTTGATCATTTGTTGATATTCTTCTCACAAATTTAGTTCCATGTTGATCTTTGTATATTTCTATTTGCATTAATTCTATGTTTTCTGTTGAGCCATTAAAAATATATCAAAATGAAGTAATTTTTAAAAATACCTCTGAATATTAGGGATAATGGAAACGATAGCACACAATCTTAAGTTAAGTTACAAGTTAAGGTGAAATGCAAGGAAATATTAAATAAAGAGTAAAAAAAAAAAATTCCTGGCTAAAAATGCAGTTATGTTCCAGGCTGGTATTATTGGGCAGTGGTATCATAGTCAAATATTTAGAACAATGCGATTAGGGAAACAGATTCCCTCATTTCCATATGAATAGATGTATTCTTCTTATTCTAGGGTTGGGGGGGGCTGCATTTTTTTAATATTTTTATGTACTTTTTTTTTTCTTGTAAGAAACTACAGCTCCTCCATACTTTGAATCATGGGGTTAATTATTTCTCTATTCATCAACTCAAGTAAACCTGACAAAGCTATGAGCCTTTAAAATTCCTGTATTACATGCCTTATATTTAAACTTACAATAATTTTTTCAAATTTATAACAATAAGATATGGTTACATTGTTCATTTTAACTCCAACCAACTGGCATATAACTATTATATAAAAGATACCTTTGGAATAAATCATCAATTACTTTCTGAAGTACTGCACTTTTTGAATCATATTGTGTCATGTTTCAATCACAATAAAGTGTTTCCCTTGATTACATTGTCTAAACCATGTAAGATATGGAATTTTTTTTTCTATTGCAGTTTGGGTTTCTTAGGGTTTACAGTTTGTAGGCTTGCAATTTTTACAAGGTATTAAGTATACAGTTCATATAGCAGCTGTTAACTCCATCATTGATATATCTTATCAGAATTTATCTTCTATTTTGGGAACTTTGTAAAAATATCTTGAAAATCACTAGTGACTTTATTTTATTTTATGTTATTTTATTTTATTTTATTTCAGAAGAATGCAGTACATTTCAAAGCTGCTTTTTTTTTTAATGAGAAGAAAATTATTACTCTGTAATGTGCCTAAAACTGTGTTAAAAACTTTATAGCAAAGTTGCAAAAATTAGTTTACTTTTACTTGGTAACCCCTAATAGAAGAACTAGTAACAACCCCAAAACTGTCATTGTTTCCAGAAAAAATATTTCAAAATAGATATTCATAATTTTAAAGTCAATAGACTGTGTCACAAAATCTTACGCTGCCCTTAGCTTTATCCTCTTTTCACTTGATGGGAAACTAGCAAAGCCAAATCTGCTTAACTGCTTTAAATATGTTTATTTTAAATATAACAGCAGATTAATAACCTTACAGTTACTATGCACATAAAATTGCCTTTTCCAGATTATAACCTCTGATAGAAGGAAGAAAATTGAGTTCAAACCAATGACTTATTGGCATTTTGTGACCTGTAACCAAAGTATTTTGAAAATACTAACAAAAGCAACTAATCCTTTTCTATTCTTCTTACTTGTATATTTTTTAATATATTTAGAACAGGATTACAGTTACATAATTACAAAACTTAAACAGTGAATATTCATCTTAAATGATGAAAAAGAAACTTACATTGCAAGAATTTAGTAGGAAGCATTGTTGATTACTGCATAAATGTTTCAAAATCAATTGCTTGTAAGTTTTAGATATAAAATTATTCATTTGTAAAGCTACATTTGTAAAGCTATTTGTAGCCCTTTATTTTCTTAGCCTTGAGAATTAAGAATTTAATTTGAGAATAAGCTATGTTAATTAGACTCCATGGAGGGGATTCAAAAGCAATGTCTTAAAATACATTAGAAATTTTTCAGGTAATACCAATTATAGATATCCTAGTGTACTTATGACATCCCACACTTTCATCGGAGGACTACATTTCTCTTGAAAAGTTACCCAAATATTTGACAATGCCATGCTTTCATGTGGCTGTTGAATTCTTAAGATTTGGGGAGCATCATCATGTCTTTGACGTCAGTGAATACTATAATTAGATACTCAGGAAGATTGGTCCTGTAGGAGTGACTCCTGGCTGGTATAGGGCTACTTTTCGTATTTTGTTCACTGAAAAAATCCTCAAAAACATCGAATGATAAACCATCACCAATACCCTAGTTAGAATATTCCTTTTCTTAATATATCTTAAAGCAAAAACTGTTATATTGGTGTTAAATCTACCTTTTCCTTTTTGATGTCATCTCTTGAAAAATCCATGGATAAGTGACTTTATTCTGAAAGTGCATTCCTTTTGTATATTTATATATATTTTAATATACATATATAGTAATTTGTCTTCTTTTTTCCAGAAAATATTATTTATCAATATCTGTAAATATGTTGGTGGCAATTTACACCATGCAGAAGAAAGTGTCACACAAATCTAAGGGGTTCATATAGTGACACAGTCCATTCTACTCTGATGGATTTTTTTAAGTCTATTAGTTATTCAGAGATATCTTTAATAAAGGATTTGTGTTACATGTGCAGTGACATTTATAATGGTTTTTTTTTTATCTTGGCAGAATATCAAGATCCCTTGCATTCTTGCTGATCCATTCAAGTATTGTTTTCTCCATAACAATCTAATGAACCATCTTTCTCCAGTCTTCCACTTTATCTTGTAGTTTGAGATCATGTTTTGAAAAATATTATATTCAATATAGTCTATATAAGCACAGCCTTACCCATGTTTCCAGTCTTCGGTAAGGAGTTTTTCAAATAAACATTTTGTCTTAGAAATATTCTGCGAGTTTTTCTGAAAGACATGGAGGCAACTTCTCAATGACAGGTCTGATAAACACATCTTAATTCCCAACAAGGCTGCTCTTTGAGTTGTACTGGTTAATGGTGCTATTAGCTTTACAATCATAAGCACCATTTGACTTTAGAAAATATTTATATCTTGAAGTATGCATTCTTAAATCTTTTCCAAAATATTTATAACAGCAAGGAATCTGATGTATACGGATCAGTTCCAAAACCATGTCTTTCTCTTTAACCTGCTTCAATCACAATTTCAAGACTGTTTGAATTCCCAGCACTAATGAATATGTCATTCTTTTCTAAGCAGACATTTTCCTCAGCAGGCCTTTCTTGTTTCTCTGACAACTATACTAAATTTCCATACTTTCTGTTTTTTTCATATATACTAAGTTTTTCATCTCATTCCCAGGTAGCATGTAACTATTTTTCTTTGCTGTATTTTCCTGTCCACCTTCTGTGACCAAATCCCAGGCATTCATAGCATAAACCTTCTCATAAAATCAAGTATCAGCTGAACAGATTTGTTTACAGGAGTGAGAAAACAACCTGTTTGTTTGAGCTCCTCTTGTGAACTGGCACATGGAATATTTTAGCTCATTTGTCTGTTTCTTTAGAGAGGCACAACTGACAGATATTTCAGCTTAAAGGTCTGCTTGTTCTATTGGCAGCCTTTATGTTTTGTATGTATTCAGTCTTACAGAAATCTGCCCCATAAATCTTCCACTTACAGTAGTAGAAAATAGAAGTGCTTTTCCATTCTTACTCCTGCCAGTATCTGTATCAAATTAACTCCTTTTTGGGTTTGTCATCCCTGCTAAATCTTAATTCTTCTACTAGTCATAAATGGGGGTTTTGGGTGAAATATTTTGTTATCAGTGATCTGCTAAGGTTAGATTCCTGAGAGGAGGTATCAGGCATGTGGTGTTCCATACCACCATTCTCAAGGATACTACAGCAAATTAAGTTTTTTTCAATATATAGTTAACATATTGTGTGGCTTTTGTGCTTTCACTGAATACCTCCTGTCCAGAGAAAAATCTAGATGCCCAGTGCTAAAAGTGAGGAGAGGTACAGATAGGTTTGGGGTTCACCCAGTAAACTTTGCTGGAACTCTTAGCTTGAGCTATCAAGGAGAGCAGGCAAGAAAAGGAAGAGTGTATTGCGCACAGGTAAAAAGTGGCAGTGGCACAGATTTTAGAGCTCTGCAGGTAGAGCAAGGAAACAGCAGTACTAAGAAAGATTAAGGAATAAGCAGCAACAGCCCTAGGAGAGAGAAAAAGAACGAGAGGAAGCAGAAATTTGGGAAGACAGCTAGGACAATGTTGCAGAAATCTGGTTTTGTTAAGCTGCAATAAAACTGGAAGTATTGCCTTAGACTAATTTGTACTTCACGGTTCTGCAAGAGAAGAGAAGACATACGAAACCCTTGTCAAGCCCTATGGACAAAGATATTGGGTTAGTAACTACAGTGTGCTTAGTTCTTCCTTCTCCTCCCATCCCTGATGGAAAGTGAGAAGAAGAGAAAAAAAGTGACCAAAAATGACATAGTTTTAGATTTTCCACTCCTAAGTTATCAGGTTTAGAGAAAAGACACAGAGAAAAGCAAAAAATGAGCAAAAGGATAAGGCAGCTGCTTTTCAAGCAGAGACCAAAAGGTTGTTTTGTAATTTGAGAGGAGGATGCAGAGAGGGCATGTGATCAAGGTTTACAAAATCAGGAAGATAATGAATAAATGGAACAAGAAATAGTTGTTCTCCAAATCTTGTCATACTTGTACAGGTATGTGGAAGGAGAAAGTGTCTGCTCTTTCAAGGGTATCTGATCAAGGGCCTGATCAATACAAAAGGGGCTAACAAGAAAAGGAGGAAGCCATAAACAAGAACATACAAAGACACAAACCTGGCTGACAAACAATAAGGGAGGCAGCAGTAAGAACCAGGCCTGGTCAGTAACACTAATTGATAAAGGCATGTGAAACTGGGAATGTTTATTTCAGTAAGATTATCTGACCAAGGACCTTGTCAGATGGGATACTAAGGAAAAGGGACAAAACACACAGACATGCAAACATAACAGCCGAAAGACAAGTAACAAAACTTGTCAGTCACACTAATTTTGGTGCGTTATCAAGAAACTGCAGGCAAACTAGGGCTTTGCAACTGATAAGAATGTAAACCTGAGGGTTGTTGGAGGGGGCTTTGTGGAACTGTGCAAACTGATGAGGGAACGTGCAGAGGAAGGAAACTGGGAGGAAGAAAGTGGGGAATAGAAAGAAAAGAGTATAAAAGGGGACAGTGGCATGTAAAATGTGGCTGGTCAGTATGTTTGTCTGACTGACCACCATCATCTGTCCTGCCTTCTTATTAAGTCCTTTCTGAAACAGCTCTCTGAGTAACCTCACACTATCCCATGTGTATGTGTGCTGCAAGGACTAAGTGCCAGCTACTGCTGGAGTGGACTAGATGCCAGCTGTTGGAGTAAGACTGGAGATGTAAGCAGGTCTGACTTACACCAGTGCCTGCTACTGGAGGAGGTGGGGGTCTCAGCCCCAGCAACTGGGGCAGGAATGGTGTGTGTCCCAAAAAACAGCTCCTAGGATGGACTGGGGTGAGGAAAGCGAGGGGTTCAGTGCCAGCAGCTAGAGAGGGACTGCAGGTGGCAACCCATGTGCTTGGTGTAGGCTGTTGGGGGGGTGCATTTTCTGTATCTTCCCCAAACTGGGGGGGGGGAGGGCAGGAGTGGGGGGCAGTGGGGTTGCCTGTGTCCTTTGCTAGCAAACCTCAAGCTGGACTAGGCAGCAAGGAGGAGGTCCTGGGTCCAGGTAGGGGTATCAAGTGGGTGGAGGGTACTTGAGGGGACCAGCAAGCATGAGATGCATGTGGGATGAACGAGTGTGCACCGTGTGTTTACTAGCAAGCACCAAGCTGGACCAGACAGTGAACAGGAGACCCGTGGGGCAAGTGAAGGGGTCTGGGATCCAGGCAGGCATACCAGGCAGACAGAGGGACTGTGCTGGTACTGAGGGGATCCAAGAATATGCCTGTGCTTGGGAATCTAGAGAGTGTTGCGTGTGCACCTGTGCTAGTGACAGTGACCTTCTATCTCTCCCAGCATGGAGGACAGGGACTTTGCAGTCTGTGCTTATGTTTTATGTTGGTCCTATACAGAGGTGCTGTTGGAGGCAGCACCTTGTCTGTGGCAGTCTGTGTAAGCAGCCATGCCAGTGTCCTCTGTGCGTGTGTGTGCGTGCATGTGTGTGTGTCTGTGGGGTAGATGCTCAGCTCACTACTCACTGAACCTGCAAATGGGAAAGCAGCATTTGTATCCCTCAGCCAGGGCAAAGACCATGGGTCTTCAGGACCCTGGTCTTCAGGACCCGTACTTCAGTGGCAGGAGTTGCTGGAGGCAACCACTGCTCCTAACATCCTTTAACAATACTAAGATGAGGGACAATCAAGGAAGCTACTATGAGATCAGTTTAAAACCAGGAAAATAAAATAAGCTTTAGGACTGGGGTGGGGGAGGCTGTACAGTGGCTTTTACATTTCTCCACCTTATTGCCACAATACACAGTGAAATCTGACAGTCCAGAGAGCCTCAGCAGTTTCAAAACCAAATAGAGAAATTAATGAGAAATGGTCCATAAAGAAAAAACTAAAAGGATGGCAAGGGAGGTGCCCATTGTTTTCCATAATACAACAATTGTGGATGCTGGAGGAGCTGGAATAGAAGGAACCACAAAGAGGGACCAGACCCATGTGTTCCCCTAAATCACATCTCTTATCAGTACTGTCTGAGACAGAATTTTGGGTTAGACAGACTTTTTATTTCTATGTTGTAATTAACTGTAAGAAGACGTTTAAAGAAACATTACTTTTTGTTCTTGGGGCACAGGTGGGAAAAAATTTCCTCTGGCAGTTCTTGTTGGGCATATTTCTTTGTGATAATGATCCTGAATTAGAACAGTGCTGCTCAAAAGGAACACATACAACACCATCAAGCTGGCTACTTGAGTTACTTGTTTCCAAAGAAACAAGAATATGTAATACAAAGACACTTAAAATCACCTCAGGAATTTAACTCCCTTATCCCTAATTTCTGGTTTGAGTAGTAGATGAATATGAACAATTTTTAGTATAAGAAAAGCCAAGCTGTGCAGAAAGTATACAATACAGTAAGTTTTTTGAAAGTCAAGCGAAAAACCCCTACCTCTGTCTTTGGCCATATAATAAAATTATTTTTTCCAAACAAATTCTACCATACTCACCATTGCTTTCTTTCCAGTAACTCTTTAAAAGCTTGTCTTAATTACATCAAAAGTAACTCTTTTCAACAATTTTCTTTCTATTCAGTGATTTGGTCTGGTTTTATCAGTTCAGAATGTAAGTGCACAGTATATCGTAACCATTGTCAATAAATGTTAACACCAGAAACTGCATCAGTAGACTTCAGCAGACACTAAAACACTGTAAGCTAAGGTAACTTGGTAAATCGACATCAGTGTATGACAGTTTACATTATTTAAGGATTTAAAACTGTGTCTAAAATATATTTCTGTTTTCTATTCAATTTTATCCAGTTAACTCCCTCTGCAACCAGCCACATTTATCATTCTCCTCTGAGTCCCTCCCTATATTTCTAATTTCAGAACTCACTGTAACATACTCTCTGTCATAATTGGTACTCATCACTTCCCTGCTTCAGCATCTCTCCTAAATGTTATTAACAAGCTACTTCATCTTCTGGATTATTAATGGTGATGTTTATCCATTCACTGATTTTCAGACTTTGTGTGCAAGGACTACTCATAAATTCTGAAACAAGTCCACAAACTTTGTCAGTCCTTTCAGTCTCACTGATCCAGACAAACCTCAGGGTACTTTTCTCCACTGGTAAAACTCAGGCACAACATACTTATTCAGTGAAATGCATTACCAGTTTTTGTGAGATTGTATTTAACTACCTGTCCTAAATTTAAGTCATGCGTATGGCACCTACATATACAACAAGCCTGTAGGTACTCTTTAAAATGTTTTTTTTTAATGATAATGGAAATGTAAAAAGACCTCCTTTTTCTGAATTTTGTTTGTTTTAATTTTTTCCCCCACCTGCTTTTGAGCTTTAGTAAACTAGTGGTGTTGTTCAAAGGTTTTGCCATTCACTTAATTGGGCTTTCACCTCAAAAATTTTCCATGTATCTCTCTTAATAACATAAAAAATTATATGGACTGAGTTAGTTGTACTTTTTAAATAACATCATTGGGATACCATTACTAGACAATTTTTCTCTGTCTGAGATCACCTTTCTTCTGAATCCTCATTAAGTCACTTAGCCTGCTACCAAAAAGAAGAAACATTTTTAAAATTATGACAGTAACAAGAGAATCAAAATACTTTTTTGGTGTAAATCCAGTTAACCCATAGTATAGTGTACTCACATGTTTTCCTGACTGTTGCCAGGTAGTATAAAAGGATGGAGTATAAGGCTGACCTATAGAAACAGAGAAAAGTTATAATGATGTAACAGTAACATTTCTAATCTTACATATCCCACCTAGTTCTTTAGAGTAGGTTACTGCAGTGAGTCTATCAGCTATTTCAGAATTTTGCTCTAGCCTTTAAAGAGATAAGATACATACATTTCCCAGAGAAGGTTTTGCAAGTGAGTAGCATATAAACAATTTTCCTAACTGACAGTAGAAGTCACCAGTAAAATAGTGAAGCATATATGAATAAGAATAGCACATACAAAAGACCTGGACAATAAATGTGATTTTTTTTTCTAGTGAGTGATAACAGCCTTAATGCAAATAAGCATGTGCCTTTCAGAAAAATCTTCAAAGATTTTCTCAAGCACAAAAAAAACCCTAAACATCTTTCATCTAACCAAAATCAAAGTTCTCTTTTTTTTTTGCTTTGATCATTAAATGAAAGGCAGTCTATATATGCTGCTGCAGTATAGTTTAGAAAATGGTTTATATTTTTATTCCTAGTATGATACAAAAGCAGAGTTAGAATTGAAATTGACAGATGGAGGAAAGCAAGGCAAACTATTGCAGCTCACAGGAAGGGTGTGCACGAGGTCCTCTCTTGCACAGTCAAAAACAATGTGAGTTTTTCTACCTCTGCAGTTGCAGAGCACTTCAGCAGAATCAGCAGAATCAGCATTTACTTTTTGAGCTAGAGGTTACTTCAAGCTGTTAGCTAGGAAATTATCAGCTGCCACACCCATTAAACTACAGTATTAAACCAAAACTGCAAATCATCATTGATGAGCTAATCGCATGGGCAGTCTGTATAAATAAATAAACACCCACCAACATTAAAAAGTTCAAGTATGCCTTTGTTTTTTAGAGATGGATTTTCATTTAATAGAAACCCATGTTTTTTCTCACTCCCTTTAGAATCTTTAAGTAAAAGGATTAAAGATTAAATCAATGAACTGAGCATGGATTCTAGCTAAACCAGCAAAGTTGCACTGAACTCTCAAGTGTCCCAACAGCCAGCCAGCCAGCAAAGTTTTCAGGTAGTACATCTCATTTGAGATGTAATCAAGAGCCTAATTCTAAAGAGACCTCCTTGGATAGTTTGAGCAATGTTATTATGTATGACCAATAGCTCGGCTTTGCTGATGTATTTACTATCCTAGTTATTGAGGAGCCTAACTCTCACGTATAAACCCTGAGATAAAGACAACACACCAGACATATTAGCAAAAGACCTTCATTTCCTAAGAACATGCAAATTAATTCACTCAGATCAAGTTTAATTGGAGAACAGAGCAGCGATGGACAGGTGGCAAAACATCTGATCACACAGAGAAGCTGCCAGTTCAAACTTCCAGGTTGAAAAGCACTTAGAAGGTCTCTTTCTATTTCCCAGAGAAGTTTTCTGCCGTGCTACTGATGAGAAAGGCATAGACACACCCCAAGTACAGTTCTGAACTCCCTTGGGCCGCAGAATTTCAAACATATCCTTCCTTCTGATATTTCCAACTGCCTGTCATAGGCATCCCAGACCTTACCACGATATTGTTATTCCAGCACCAGAAACCTTCTTGTTTCCATTTAGTCCAAAAGCAACATAAGACATCTAAGGTCAGGCTTGTGAATTACACTCCAGAAGCTGCCTACTTCTCTCCCAGAGTTAGGTGCTAAACCTACAACATTTAAAACCTTTTGTTTAATGCCTCTCTATTTACTATCATTTTCTAAATTTATGTTTTTAATATACCTAGAGCACCACTGACAGACCTCTTTGACACTTGTTCCACCCTTCGCAGGTTGCAAACATGGCTTCTAACCTCCTTTATCACCAACCTACTTCAGAAGTTCATTTAGTGCATCTTGACACTGGCTGGAATTCTTCTCTTGGTACTTCTACTGGAGCAGTATTTGGAGGCTGCTCCAGAATCTACCAATTTAAAATCTTTTGGTTTCCACCTACATGTATTCCTGAATATTAAAAGTCTAAGCCAAAACCAGGTCAGGTGTCTTTTCTGTTTATACCCATGATGTGTTTATAAACTGCAATCATAATTTAGAAAGGCAAAGCCAATTAAGCTGTTTGCATTTCATACTGAAGCTCTGCCTTGGAGAATTTCTAATAATCACACTTCAGACAGGTATTTTCAATTTCTCAAAGCCTACCAGAAGTGGGCACCACCAGACCTGACTGCACTTGCCCGACCCCTCCGGGTTTCTGCCCACCCTGCCCACAGCCTAGGACTCCATTTCAGAACCCCAAGGGGAGCCCCTGCTACTCCCAGTCCCTGGACTCAAGAGCCACCGGCCCCCACAGGACCTTGACACCATTGCAGCACAATTCATTCAACCTTTATGCTTTATTCAGTTCCATATTACTTTACATAACTTTTATTAGTTTCTTTTCTTTGACAATGTAGGTAAAAATTTCATTAGTGACAATTTATCAAATCTTTTAAGGAAGAAGAGGGAAATTAAAGCAGCTGCTGTTGTTTTGCCAAAAAAGTTATGTTATTAAGGAAATCACACAATGGTTATTTCATTTTCTTTCTGCTCACATATCTCCTGTATCTTCCTTTTTTTTTTTTTCTTTCCACTTAAGATCAGATTAATGGGTAAGTAATAAAATCAATCACACTTTCTTTCTTTCCCAGGTTTGAGAATTCTTTCTCCTATTCATTTTTAAAAATCTGCCTACTGCAAATGCAATTTCTTTAAACACTTCTTTCCAAAGACTAAGGTAGGAATTGTCTCATCCTTCCAAATTTTGGTTTTGCTGATTCACCATGTTCTGCTGATAGTATCCTTATACAGCCATCACTTGCAAGCCGTTCTGGCTTACCCACTTTGTTCAGCATAACTGTCCTTGTTGAAAACTTAAGGCAAAACATTCCTTTCCGGGAGCCCTTTGTACATTACAGTTAAATTAAATTTCATCCTTATTGAACTGAGGCCTCACTCATCCTTGCCTATGTTCTGTCTTTATATCATTTTATAGCTAACAGACATGCTTAGTACTTGTTTTAAATAGCTTTACATGGTTGAGCACAGCTTTTGTCAGGTCTCACTTTAATCCTGTTCTCATTTTCCTGTCTTCTAAATGTGTTTCTCTTTCTGATGAACCATTTCTTTTTTCCTTTTTTTTTGTACTTTTTAGCTCTCAGCATCCTTTTAATTCTATTTTTAGGTGGTTATTCACCCATCTCAATTTCAAGACATTCCCTGCTCATTTGCCTTATGCTTTCAAACTAAGCACTCCTGCTCATTATCATGTAACTCTTGCATGCAGCTATGATGTTCCAAACAGATAAATCATAGCATAAGTCAACTACAATAAGCTTCAGCTTTGAACTTATATATCGTATACGTGTGATATGTTCAGTATTTTGTTTTGGATATATAACAGGGTTTTATTTTCAGAGTCACTGAATACTATTACCCTGTACTCAGGGACACACACCAGATGTAGGGTCAGAAAAAAATTCAGCTAATACAGCTTACTCAGATTATTCAACAGTCAATGGATAGAGGGGTATCTCCAAATGGACATTTCTGCTCTTATTAAAATTTCTTCCACTGAAGTTGGTGAGTTTTAGTCTCACCACTAAGTCAGAGTGTCTGGATCTTAGGATAGAGATTTGTTTTAATATTGGTGAATACATAGTCACAAAAATTAGCTATATATTTAATTACTGGACTTTGTAATTTGAGTGACAGGCTCTACCTACATATTTCAACTTAGTCTTCCGGTAATCACACAAACCTTGTAATTTAGGACTGAAAGGGAACTCTGTCACTTAATGAAGAAACATAAAGATTACTTTAATTTTTTGAAGAGTGTTTCTCTTTATAATTCTTTAATATAACTTGAGTTCAGACAAAAGCCATTTTTATTCAAACACTAACTGCTATAGAAACCTGAAAAGATAATTTTGTAATCCCTTTATCAATTTAAAACAAAGACTGCAGTGGTTAAGTTTAATTAAGGAAAAGTAAATTGCTTTCTGTTAACAAAATTAATATGTATCTATGAACCATGACCCTTTTCTTTCATTTACACTGGAAAATTACTCAAAATGATAGTCTTTTTTAAACTATTTGTATAAAAAAGGAAAACTAATATCATCATATTAATCCAAGCTGGAATGGCAAATCATAACTTTTTTTTCTATTATTTCCTACAGAAAGTTATCCAAGAAAGGGTGAGAATTAATTTGAAAACTATCTTCATTTTTATTCCTTCTATTTGTCATGAGTACTAAAGAGACTAAAAGTCAGTCAAGATCAGATTCTCATCTGGTGTCAACTGGTGTATTGAGATTTATTTTTTAAAATTTCACTCTGATATAACATTATCAATCTGAAAATCTAGAGCAACATCATTGCCCTTTTTTTTTTTATGAATGGGTAACTGAAGCACAGTGCAATAATTGTGGCTTGTCCTCCACCATTTTGTGAACAATAATCAGTAACAGATCCAAGAATATAAGACAGATTACCTGAAAGATGATTATACTGCTATCCCCTGACACTCTATACTAGAAGTGCTACTTTACAACAGGTAAAATTTTAAGGAACATTCATTCTAGTCAAATCAGCTTTAGCTTTCAAATCATACGTTGTAAAAACCATTGTATAAAACATGAAAATACAATCCAATCTCATCTGTATTACCCTCAACTGAAGTATTCTGTTCTCAATATCAGTGTTACAACTAAGAATATATGGGAAAATGATCTTTGTTTTCTGATATTCAGAATATTATTGTAGCACCAGAATCCTGGAGTCAGGTAGCTGCAGTTCGAGCTCTAACTGATTGGATCTAGGTGGCCATACAGAACAACCCTGAGGCAAGGCTTGAAATCAGATTTGCCATACATCTAGACTATTTACAAGCTTTAGTGCCTGCATGGGCAGGTCTGGAGCAATCCCTCTAGCAGTATGGAAGGGTAACCCTGTAAGTTTCTGCACTTCAAAGGACACTCCAGAAGACTGTCCACTTGCTGTTCGAAGGTGTATTTGGTTTGTGTGGCAAGGTTTTGGTAGCAGGGGGGCTACAGGGGTGGCTTCTGTGAGAAGATGCTAGAAGCTTCCCCTATGTCCCATAGAGCCACTGCCAGCTGGCTCCAAGAAGGACCCGACGCTGGCCAAGGCCAAGCCCATCAGCGATGGTGGTAGCGCCTCTGTGATAATATATTTTGGCAGTGGGGGAACCACCAGCACACAAACTACAGCTGGAGAGAGCAGTGAGAATACGTGAGAGGAGCCACTATGCAGACACCAATGTCAGTGAAGGAGGAGGAGGAGGAGGTGCTCCAGGCACCACAACAGAGATTCCCCTTCAGCCCGTGGTGAAGACCATGGTGAGGCAGGCTGTGCCCCTGCAGCCCATGGAGGTTAACAGTGGAGCAGATATCCACCTGCAGCCATGGGAGGACCCCACACCGGAGCAGGGGGATGTGCCCGAAGGAGGCTCTGACCCCATGGGAAGCCCACGCTGGAGCACACTCCTGGCAGGACCTGTGGAGACAGAGGAGCCCAAGCTGGAGCAGGTTTGCTGGCAGGACTTGTGACCCCATGGGCGACCCACGCTGGAGCAGTCTGCCCCTGAAGGACTGCACCCCATGGAAGGGATCCACACTGGAGCAGTTCATGAAGAACTGTAGCCCATGGGAAGGACTCACGTTGGAGAAGTTCATGGAGGACTGTGTCCTGTGGTAGGGACCCCACGCTAGAGCAGGGGAAGACTGTGAGGAGTCCTCTCCTGAGGAGGAAGGAGTGGCAGAGACAATGTGTGATGAACTGACCGCAACCCCCATTCCCTGTCCCCCTGTGCTGCTCAGGGGGAGGAGATATAAAAAAATCAGGAGTGAAGTTGAGCCTGGGAAGAAGGGAGGGGTTGCGGGAAGGTGTTTTTTGTTTCTCATTACCTTACTCAGTTTGATTGGCAATAAATTAAACTGACTTTCCCCAAGTCAAGTCTGTTTTGCCCATGACAGTAATTGGTGAGTGATGCCCCTGTCCTCACCTTGACCCACGAGCTTTCTTGTTATATTTTCTGTCCCCTGTCCAGTTGAGAAGGTGAGTGATAGAGTGGCTTTGGTGGGCACCTGGCATCCAGCCAGGGTCAACCCACCAAAGGAGGTTTTCATCAATTTGCAGCAGGCTTGACTTCCTATTTGACACTAGTCCATCTAAAACATCACATTACATCTTTGCTGCAGCCACGTCTTTAAAATCAGGGTGTCAAACCAGTTTCCAGAGGAACCCTCAGTGTCAACTGTTTCAAAGACAAGTGGGGTTCTTTGGCAGCCTGGAGTGATTCTAGGAGCAAAATCCAAAAATGCCCTGAGCTTTAGAAAATGCACATCAGGTAAGAATGTATGTAGCTTTTATGCCACACTGAGAAGCAATCTTTGTGCAGAAGGGCAGTAAGAATATGCTTGTTGTTATTCAGAAGAGAAGCAGACAGTTTTAAAGAGGGTACAGCTGCTTCTGTCACAGTCACAGTACACCTAGGAATTGCGTACACTCAAGCGTGCTTCCAAGATAGGATGTCAATAGTGAAACTATAAAAGTTCCCTTGTCAAACCATAAATTTCCATTTTAAAATTTACATTTAAATATTTACAATTTAATCTGTACTTCATTCTTTCACTGATTTTAATAGCTTCATTCTCACTATGTTACAGTTTAAAAACAGTTAAACCAATGTTATATGCTCACTGTCAAGGCAGCCTTGCCAGGCTTTTTTAGTCTATTGCACCTCTACTCTTTCTATTCCTCTCTGTTTTAGAGGAGTTTCTGTATATCTTTTTTTTTTTTTTAAGCCCAGCATCGTCTGTCATGCTGCAGAACCTAACTGCCACATTAGGCAATCCAGAAATTAGAATCTCAGATCCCACTTACATCTTAAAAGCCCTAGTGGGATTTGCAAACTTGGTATCTCTGTGCTCATGGATAGGTCTGTGGCAAGGTGGTGAGTACTGCAGCACCTTCTTTCTTTTCTACCTTTAGCACTCCTCAGTGCATACCACATTTTGTGTCACAGGAGATGGGAGCTGTTTCAAACCCATGTCTAGACACATGCTCATTTCACCTAGCACCCAAATCTAATTATTCCTAATGTCATACAAAATGCAGTTTCATGAAAAGCTGCTTCTTTTCCTCTTCTCCAGCCCTGTAGAAATATAAGTTAAAATTATATTTCTGGCTGCTTTGGTCCAAAAATTTCCCACATTTTGTGAGAAGAGAACCAACAACTAGATTGCTCTGTGCTACTACACAAGATACACTGGGTACCTCTAGATTATACTTAATTCTTTTGTTTAAAAAGATGCT
This sequence comes from Pelecanus crispus, assembly GCF_030463565.1. Classification (NCBI taxonomy): domain Eukaryota; kingdom Metazoa; phylum Chordata; class Aves; order Pelecaniformes; family Pelecanidae; genus Pelecanus; species Pelecanus crispus. Next base: position 143,746,125 of record NC_134644.1, on the reverse strand, counting down.
CCATACTCTGTTAGAAGGAGTGGCATTTGCAAGATTCTATAAGAATCATAACTAGAAACAATTGCTGAATACCAGAAACAATTTTTGAATTTTCTCTTTTGGCTGCAAATTGGTGATCTTTCTGAGTTCTCCACAATGAAATCCATTTTTCTGGAATAGCTTGTCCTCTTCTTTTCAGTGGCTTTAAATCATTACTAACAACAATTTTATCAATGTAATTAACGGAATTATGAAAGACAGAAATGAGAGCAGAATCAAGGTTAACTGCAGGGGGGTTGGGCTAGATGATCTCTCAAGGTCCCTTCCAACCCAAAGCATTCTATGATTCTATAACTTCTGCTGGTAGTCAAAGAACAGACTGAGCTTCTCTGAAATGCCTATCTCCTCTCCAATTACCTTCTCTGTTTTCTGATTGTTCAGCAAACTCATTCTGGTACAGCTTTTCTTCTTCTTTTCAGCTTATAAATACTCTTTTTAGTCTGGTTATTTGCCTTTCTAATTATGCATATTCTTTTGAGAAATGAACTAACTTTCTTGCAAACTAAGAATGAGATCATTCTTGTACAGCAATACAAGAGTACTGAGTCTTAACATGTATTATAACCATGTAACTGCCACTCCTGCTTCTAAAATAATGGTAGTGTATCAGAACCTCAGAAACACTTTTCTTATGAAAATGGACATTTTTTTTATGATTAAACAATTGTTAATATTATATATATGCAACCAGTTCAGTAGTGTCTACCTGAACTTCCAGAAAAATTAAAGTAATAACGTTAAGTGGAAAGTAAATGCTCCATCTGCCTGTCTTGATGGCCCAGCTGAGTTCTTCTTTCTCCAGGAGAGGCACACCCCAATCTAAATAATCATACAAGAAGTGGTGTACACATGGTGATAGCCACTAATTCTTGCTTAAGTAGAATAAAGTCATCTGATATTGGCCTTATGCCAGCTCGTGCATGCCATGGAGGCTACCAGTACACTAATTAATATACAAAGTTATACACTGATGTAAACATGGAGACAAGATCTGGAGTAACTTTTCTGCACTGTTTGGGTTTTTTTCGTATCTCTACCAGTAACTCACTCCTAACCCTACTCTTCCCCTAATGTTTCCATGAGGAGAGAGCCAGATCCCCCCCGCTCTCTCTCCAAACATGGGGACTAACAGTGTTTCAGAATGTTTCTTAGGTGGCATCATTCAGCTTTGCAGTTATTTTGTGAAAACTTGGAAACAAACAGAATGTTTTTCAACTAACACAAAAGCAGAGTATGTCTGACTGAAATTGTATTGCGATTTCCCATGGCAGCTCTGTAATTACATTTTTTGAAGACTCACCTGTTTAAAAATTCATAATCAATTTATTATTCCATGGACTTAAGAAATTAGTCCTTTTTCTACATAACAACTGTACCTGGGCACTAGTGATTCCATGAGTCTTAATGTAATAAGAATAATAGATAGGCAATGTAAAATGAATGTAAATGTAAAAAATGTAAAAAATGAATATAATTCTGTGAAGAGCTCCTTGAAGCATCATAAAATATGCACATGGTAGTTAAGCATTTTGTCATTGGAATCCTCAAATGGGTAATTTCCTTCTCTTTGGCATATTCTTACACCCTTGTGTTTGTTTATAAACCACACTAACTAAAATAATCTTTCTCAAGTGACTTTGGATTGATTTCATGTCATCCTGTGATTTCTCACACTACTTGAATGAACTGTAATCCATGAGATGATATATAATTGTATGTGAAATTTCAATTTTATCTCTTTAATCTTTTTACCATACTAACATCCACTCTCCTTTGGAATCTAACCCATTGCCCTCATTCCCAAGCCTGCATGAGGTTATGATTCATGCAGTTACTCCTGTGAAGTGGCAGTCTTTCCCAACACTTTTATTTCATGCCTTTTTTGCCCTTTCCCTTCCTCTACCCCTTCTGTCAGGTGGAACAAACCACTCTCTTTTTTCTCCTAATCAGCACATTTTTCCATGGAATCCAATGCTTACCTGTTCCAGGTGAGTCCAAGCAATAGTCCTGAACTATAAGCTACGACCACTTATTCATGTCTATATTAAAAATGTATTTCGGCCAAAGTTTGGAAGAACAGTAACAATGCCCTCTAATTCTTTCCTTTGTTCCTTCTTCCTGTGATTCTTTCAAATATCAAATCAATGCAGGTCTTCCTCATTCTATCATTTGAGAAATTTCAACATTGCCTGAAGACCTGCTTCTCCAGAAATACTTAGGATGTTCACTGACAACACTAAGGGAAGGAAGAAAGGAAGAACACTATTAAACAAAGTTGTTACAGCTAAGAAAGACTGAGACCAAACTGTTAAAATATTCACCAAATGTCTGACAGAAAAGTGAAGGTCATTTCATTCCAGATTATATCACAGTGCACCTCATTGCATACAGCATGCATCCAAGAGACCATGTCCTTATGAATTAACCTATTTTTAAACCCCAGATAAAATTATGCATTCTAAATCACTTTTAACAGTTTTATCACTTTTCAGGCTCAGAACATGAATAAACATTTCATATATCAGCTGTTTTCACTTGGTTTAATTGCCCTTTTAGTTAATATTTAACACCATGGTGTGTCAAAATAAGTTATTTTATCAGCCAAGCAAAAGTTGTTACTCTCTTACCAGCAAATTACCAGTAAATTTCGTACACTAACTCCAAACTGTGTGTACTATAAAAGTTACACATTTGCATAAAATATTAAAAACCTAGGGCTTTCTTCCATCCCATGGGTATTATGTTAGCTAATAAACTCTGTATCAAATTAAAGGTATAATTGGATCAACCAGACTTGATGTAAGCAGAAAAATATTAAGGAAATTTGAAACCAAATATTAAATCTATTGTTGGTATTGATTACAAAATAAGAAAGTGTTAAGGTCAGCCTGGCAAGCACAGAAAGATGCTGAAAAATGTATTTGTTTCTACAAAGCAGAATTACCAAGTTTTGTAACTGCAACAAAGTGTCCTTTTTTTTATTAATATTATTTTGTCATTGTAGTATAGTTATAACTGTGAATTAATAAAATATGGAGAGAAATCTTGCAGTGAGACTTGAGTTGAGGGAGTGGTTTATTTGATGACAGTATTCCATTAATATTCACTGATATAAAGAAAGGAGCTGCATTTTTTTTTTTAAGAAACAGTGAGGCTTATTCTTGCGACTTGGAACTGAATTCAAATGAAGTACTTCCTAATAGAGGATTGCAGGAGATATCTTGTGGTAGGCTTCATCTCCCTAGACACCTGGGGGATGGACCCAAGTAGTCATCTTCTTTTATATTAGTGGAGAGAAATGAGTTTCCAAAGGACAACTCATATTTTCTATTTAAGAAATCATTCTCTGTAGGTGACCCCCTCTTTCTTTTATAGTCTTTTTTACTATAATGGACCTTACATGACTAAATTGGATTAGACGGGTAAGTGCTGGTTAGTTTAGGATGCAATTCTGCTACTCATGCATTGACAACACATACCATATAAGTGCCCTAGGATGTCCAGTCACTCACATAGGGCTGGCAGATGAGATGCAGAAGGTCTGTGCTTTTCTGGAGAAACAAAAACTTTACACCACCTTAAAAAGTGCTAGACATCTGTGTCTTGGCATCAGAATCACTCTTTTAATGTCCTAGTCATATAAATACTGCTCAGGCATACACTAATCCTACTCTATTTGTATAATGACTTACTCAGTGATATATGTTATTACATCAGCGTTATGTGAATGATTTGGGGGAAGAATTAGCCTTTAGATTTTGTAATATTTTAATCAAGCCAGAGTTCCCACAAAAAGTGGTTGTTGTCCTAGAACTGACTGAAACACAATGTACTTTCTTATGCTTTATTTCCATTTTCAGAACCTACGTACACAATAAACTGACTAGTACAAGATGAAACACCATCCTATTTTCTCCTTTAAAACCTCATAAGGAATGAACAATGAAAGGAGCCATAGATAAGAGATGTGGCTTTCATAAAACACATTGATCCTTTTTTCTGTTTTGTTGTTCCTTCAGGTGTACATATGTTTCAGCAACATACTCCATGCAATATTGATGAGTTCCCTGATGAAGTTCTGACTGCCATCAAGAAGAAGTGTTGAGAGTTCTTGGTTTCTGCTGAACGGGATACAAAAGGCAAACTTTTAACATGAAACCCCAAGTATTAGAGTAATGAAAGTTCAAATAAAAAGGATTTCCTTTTGCAGTGATGCCTGTTCTATTTCATTTTCATTGGTGTGCTGTTCTTCTAAGTCAGTAGGGTGAATTTCACTGCCAATTATGAAAATCCATTCTTTCTCCATTTACCAATAAATATCCTTCAGGCACAGTAGCATCCAAGTAGATTTGTAAGCTAAAGAATGTGTCCTGGTCCAGTTATAAATAGGTTTTCTCATGCATTATAGAGGGCATAACTTGCATTTACAGTACATTACATTGCACTCTGAGTTATGCTTCTACCTTACTTAAAGCAAAACTTGTTCTTTTTGTACTGCCTCAAAGCACTTTATCTTGAATGATAAATCATTTTTTAATAAAAAAGAGTGAGCCAGTGTATTCTGAAATGAACATGTTATGAAACCCTCTACCCTGTGTTAGGAAATTTATTTACATTCATTCAAGAAACAAATATTTTATGTGAGTTGAAGAAAACTGTACCATTGTTAGGACAGCTTGTAAAAAGCTTTCTCTGGTTAATACTGTGTTGCTACTCACCAAATCACTCATTGCTTTAGTGTTTAAAAAAACACAGAGGGGTATATATTGAACCTATGTGTACAGAGATATCCCAACAAATATTTACTCCAGAAAGAAAACAACAAAATCTTTCAAATGTTTTGCACTTTCTGGTTGACTTTTTAAAAATAATTTGAGTAGAATATTACAGGTATTTTGGGGCTATAAAAGTTGATATTAAATGCTATACAGTATCAGTACATACCTTACAACACAGATTATTAACCAAGGTACAACACTGGAAAAATTAAAATCTGGATTAAATTTGTAATTATTTGCTTATGAATACCGCCATATAAAAGTCAAGCGTTCAGATGCAGTGGCTGTCCTGCTCTGATCCGTTTGGTTTTGGGAGAAACCTTGGCTCTTAATTCTCCAGATTTCATTTTGGTGTTTTCTTAATGTTGGTCTAAAGGTCCTTCTATGAAAAAACTGCACAGGGATTGTTCCAGAGTAATTTAGTTGCAACTGTTACTGGAGGAATTAATATTCCACAGAGTTCCTCAGTTACATCTTTATTTCCTTACGTGTTATAAAAGGATTTAGTGTGGGTGCATGCTTACAGTCCTCCACATTTGGCTGGGCATGGTGATTTAAAAAAGCAAGTTCTGCAGCAATGTAACATAAAAGCATTTACACAGTAGAACAAACTCAGCTTGTTGCTGTCATTTTAGCAAATCAATAAAATAATATTATTAGATTTTTTTGTCATTGAAAATTTATAGTAACACTACTTAACATTTATCCAATGTATTTACAAATGAGCTACATTACAAAGCACTTGAGAAACTTTAAATAATTAATGTCACTTGTAGGAGGCAATAAATATTTTTTTTTTTTTACTTCATGACATTTACAAATCAACACAGCAATTGTAGCATACAGATGCTTCGTGCATTCCAAAAAAAATATCTTCTTGTGATGCACTTATTTAGGTGTTTTTCAGATATAGAATTCTCTATATCATTTCTCTTTAATTAAACCCACAGTACTTTTTAAAAATTTTAAAATGTTGGTATTTTTTATACACTGCATATATACAAGGGATATATGTCTCCACATAGGTAATTCAGCCTTTTGGTTTCTGGATAGGCTAGTGAAAATCAAGGCCATCTTTACTAATTTTTTAATGATTCTTCTGAGTAGTATATTCTGTTATTAATATGTGCTATACTGCCATAAAACTAGCATTGCACTTTGAAAAAAGTCCCAAAATACTATTAAATTAATCTCTCCTTATCCAGATACAAGTGAAAAGTCTTTCAAAGTCTAAAAATGAGTTATATATGAGATGATCTTGCAAGAGTTTTGTAGATGTGTTTTTTCTTCTAGTGCATCATGTTAGCAATTATTTTTTATATATATTTTTTTCCTTTAAATTCAAAACTATTTAAATATAAGTGCAATGATGTGAACTTTGAGCCAGAAATGTATTTGACTATTTTTATAATTGAAAGCATCTGAGGACTCCCAGTGAGGTCAGAGTGCCTGACATGTTTTAACCCCATCTGGTAACTAAGCCCCACACAGCCACACGCTCACTCCTCGCCCAGTGAGACGGGGGAAAGAATTGGAAAAGTAGAAGTGAGAAAACTCATGTGTTGAGGTAAAGACAGTTTAATAGGTAAAGTAAAATCCACGCACGCAAGCAAAACAAAACAAGGAATTCATTGACTACTTCCCATCGGCAGGCAAGTGTTCAGCCATCTCACTCCATCACGCCTAGTGGTTACTTGGGAAGACAAACGCCATCACTCCAAACATCCCCCTGCTTCCTTCTTCTTCCCCCACATTTATACACTGAGCAAGATGTCATATGGTATGGGATATCCCTTTGGTCAGTTGGGGTCAGCTGTCCCAGCCGTGTCCCTTCCCATCTTCTTGTTGGTGGGGTGGGGTGAAAAGCAGAAAAGGCCTTGACCCTGTGTAAGCACTGCTCAGCAGTAACTAAAACATCCCTGTGTTATCCACACTGTTTTCATCACAAATCCAAAACATAGCCCCATACAAGCTACTATGAAGAAAATTAACTCTATCCCAGCCAAAACCAACACAGAGCCAAAATATCTATTGCAGTCCAGAATGGAGAGTCTTGTTTGGTTGTGGCCACATAGACGATAATGATAAATCAAGAAGTGTATATGAAAAACAGCAACATATATCCTTTGCATGTTTAATAAATCATTTAATTTCCAACGCCTAAAATTTGAACAATCTTTTTCAAAGAATACCTTAAAGAGAGTCAGTTAAAAACACTACATTGTGATGGGAGAGAACTCCTGTTAAGCTTTTGGCTCTTTCTCCAGTTTCTGCATCTCCCATTATTCAGGGACTCTGATCTCTCTGATCAATAACTTAAGCCAGTATCAATATTGTGACTAAGGTAGTATCAGAGGCACCATGGCAGCCTTGTAATGCTGACAAAATCATCATTGCCAGCACAACTGTGTCAGCTAAAAGTCCAAATGCTTTGCAACTTTGGACAAGAACACTTTTTACTTAATATCACTTTTACGCAAACCTTGATACATTGCTTTACTCATTAAATGAGCAGTCTTCTCAGGCACAGTGCATAACTAAACATTCTCCAGTTGTATCCATTCAATCATTTTACCATTTTGCAAAATGTAATTTAAATCAGCTTAGTTATGAAAGTTAATTTCTTTTTCCAAATGCTTATGCTTTTTCATGCCACTGTGTCAGAAGAGATTCTTTGCATTTGGTTATTCAAGTTCATTTATAATTAATCAAGCTCAAATATACACAGTCATGTCCAGTGAACTGTCAGACTTTAGCACTCTTCTATCACCAGGGTTAGCTGTGGGTGAGCTGCCTTAAGCATAAAGGATGAACTACCATGTTAGCACGGAAAAGCACCTTACTAAGCACAACAAGATAACCTTCATCTGGGACAAGTAAGTAGCTGGTGTTAAAACACAAGCTACTGTCTTTAGGTAGCCTTGACACTAGAGCTCATTTCTGCCCCTATCCCCAGGATGTATGTCTGATCATATAAAACAGTGTGAATCATTGTGGACCAATATCATATTCAGACCAGAAAAAGTCTTCTGGAATATCCATGTGGGCAAGATATGCAGAATTTAACAGTACTAAATAGAGATTCATAGGATTTTCTTGCTCTATAAAATGTAAAAGAGAATGGTCTTTTACACTTCTTCCCATACACTCTGGTTTATTTCCATCTTTTCTAATTATCTAAGCCATTTATAATTCCTAGTGAAATTCAAAGAGGTATTTCTAATATATATGTAATTGTTTTCATGTTGTTTAATTCTAGATCACTGTTCTGTAGCATAATATATTTTGATAGCTATGACAACAGTAAACCACAGTGTTAAACAGCACTTTTACAAGTACACTTCAAGACATTTAATAAAGTACCATTTTAGAAAAACATCTGTCAGTGATCAACTTTCCGAGTAATAAACAATGCAGAAAATCTGTCTTCCTGTTAATAAGACCATCATATGAGTGGATTAAAATAAATTATCAACTTCATCATTAGGCTTCAGCCTGAGGACAGTGTTCCACTGGCTTAAAGGCTTGTGTCTAGCTACATTTTTCATTTTTAAACAAGCAGTCAACTCTGAATGCAAAGATTCAAGAAATGCCTTAGGGTCTTAATCCACCTGATCGTTATACACCAGAAACTGGCCAAGCCAGAAGCCATTATTACTGAAACAAAATTAATTACTGAAAAGTTATTTTCTGGTTTTACATATTGCCTAGAGAAAAAGTAGATGCATTTCCTCAGCAAGCATGAAAAAAGAGCCTCGCATGTTCTTTGACGCTTGAAGCCCCCCCCTCCACCTGCTGGAAACGAAGAGGTAGATATGCTAACAAGGGCAAAAAAGGTGTCCTCTCTTACAGCCTCTGGTGTGTGACTGCAACATATGTTTCCTGTTCAGTAAGATAAGGAAGCAGGGTTCTGCCCGGAAGGAATATGCGGGGCTATCCATGGTGCTGAAAACCAGGAGTGTGTGCGGCTTGAGACAGTTATGGCTGGATCTGAGATGAGAATTGGAGAGCCTATCTTCATATCTGAAATAGTGGTGAAAGTGTGGCCTGTGTGGAATTCTTTAAGCCAGACATTAATAATTTACAGAACTGTTTCTGCATCTTTTTAATACGTTTGTCTTTGCTAAGGCAGAAATAAAAGCTTGCCGTCTCTTAAATAAGATCAGACATTTGCTTATTTTTACACATAGGTACTTCTTTTTCACTGTGTTTTTTAATATATTTGCATAATTAAATTTTAATATGTGAAAATGCCTTTCTTGATGTCATACCTCAGCAGATTTTGCATAGGAATATTTCCTTATTTTTATTTTTAGCCTATGCAATTACATTAAATGGAAGATAAAAAAATACTGAATTCTGTAGATAGTTCAGAGCTGCAGCCTTCATTGAAATCTCTATTTGATTAGGAAGTCATGGATCACATGCTGCAGTCAATTAATCTTCCTACCTTCTTTGCAGCCAAAACAACACAGTATAATGTTTGGCTTTTAATACCAACTGTATGGTTTTTTTTAAAAAAAAAAAAAAAATTAATCTCAGTGCTGAAAAGCATGTTGATTCAGGAATAATGAGATCTAAATGCCAGCTGGGTGGACAGACCCTGAAGTTACTACTTCTATTTAGTGTTAACTTCTACAGGCGTGTACATATAACTAGGCTACTATCATACCAAGATGAATAGGAAGAACTTGGAAAACCTTCCAACTCTATTCCATTTTATTTTCATTTTGTATAGTTCTGTTTTGTTGCTTTAAAATATCACTTGCTTTCCAAGTTCTGTATGAATTTAGAAAATATGCTTAGAATAAAATAGAGTAGAGTAGAGTAGAGTAGAATAGAATAGAATAGAATAGAATAGAATAGAATAGAATAGAACAGAACAGAATAGAATAGAATATAGAGTTGCATTAGTATTTGCTGTTCAATTTCAAAGAACAGTTCCCCTGTCTCTGTAAATATATCATGAACAAATTTCTAAGAAAAAAATCCATGAAAATAAATATTGGCTATTCATGAATTTATCATTAGAAATTACATAATGCATTTAACTTAAACTTCTATAAATGCACAGGAGGGTTAAAAAAAACCAAACCACCTTTGTTGGACATTACCTATAAAAATATGAAATTATGAACAAAGTAATATCAGACCTAGAACTGAGCCTTAGATTAATTGCTGATATCTTTACCTTATGCAGATACTTTTTTTAAATGTGTGCCATAAGGATGGTAGTCATAAACAATGCAGTTTACTTGAGCAAGTCATTGTGTAAAGAGAAATGCCCACTTACCCTTGTCAAACCTAATTATTATTGTGCTGGTTGTGCAGTAAGTTCTAATACACTGAAGCCTGAACTAAGGGAAATAAATTTATCCTAGGATGAAATGCTGCCTTTCTGCTAGTTTCCAAAGACTGGGACTTCTTTTCTTCTGCCTTTCAATGTAGGTATTGTTAGATTTACAAATGAGATCTTCAAAAGCTAAGAGGTAGTTTGTTCCACTGATATTGTATCAACTCTGAAACCTGTGACTTCTGAAAAAACCGACATACTTCATTAAATTCTTTTCTTTATAGTTTGGGATATTATTAATCAGAAGCATAAGAAAAATCAGATGCTATTTATAAGAATATTTAGAAATACATACTTCATTGCAAAAAGATTACACACAAGACAAAAACAGCCGCTATTTTCTTGCTGCAACTTGTGTAACAATACAGGGGTTTTTTTGTTCAAGGAGAGCCTGACTTCAATGAAAAGAGATTGTCTATTTCTTTTTTTTTTTTTTTTTTTCCTCTTTGAAGCATTCTTTTCTTATCTTTCTTTTCAATAAAATATACCAAAACCAATGTATGTACACTTCAGGATGACCTGAAAAGTATCTTATTCTGAAAAAAAAATTTATCACATGTAAAAGAACACACTGATGACATTGGTAGCTTCCCCAATCCTTGGCATGTGCTGTCAAATTAAGCTGAGAATTGGTTCTTCCCTCTCATTTTATCTTTTTCTCAACTTCTTCCCTGCAGACCAGATATTCAGAAACTTTTTGCAGTAAATGTGGTGACAAGCGCCACTCTTGATAGTGGTAGATCCCAGAACCATGTAAGTCCATGTACCACCATTTTGAAGTCAGTTTGAGAGCTGCGGGCTTAAAATAAACCATTTTAGACTATTTAGACCATTTTAGAATATTTAGACTATTAAAATAAATAACAGCTCAGCTATCACTAAATGTGATCCTGCCTGGGACTTGTACATGTTACTACAACAATATTAATAAATATTATCAGCATAATTGCATACACTTCCTGTAGGTCTGATACTGACTTTACTGACTTGACCGAATCTAAATGCAGTCAGCTTATCCTTTCAGCTAGTTTATATTCTGCATAGATCTCTTTTAATTATGTCATACGCTTACATAACAAGAAAATGCAATTATTTATTTATTTCTTCGTTAATTTTACATGCATCATTAAATAAAGCATTGTGACTTAGCTGCTGTGCTTATTTCAGGATTTATTTATTTCAATCACACAGGTTTATTCCATGTGCTTAAAATATCAGACAGTATTAATTTATATAATCATGCACTTTTTTATAATCTATAACTGATATTGTCACATCTACATTTCCCTTTCTGAATATGCTAAATCTCAAGCACTACAGTCAGTGTACCCACAAATTTTCAAATTCCTGTAAGGGTCTAAACTCCCACAGCAAATCAGAATCAGTAGAGTTTGCTCCCACAGAGCTGTCCAAAATGAAAGACAGAAGTACTGTTGGGGCTTTTTTTCTATTTCCTGGAATTAATTTATGTGGCTTTAGTTCTGAATCTAATGTTAATCAGTAATAAAGTTAATTCCTTTTGACAGCTCCTTAAAATTCTCAGGACTGTTCCTCCAAAATGAAACCTTATTGCTCTCATAAAGTGAACTCTATCTGACAGCTTGCTGACTTTCTGTCAAGGAACATACACTCACTTCTGGGGAGCTAAAGTTTAAAACACACAAAAAAAGCATAGAACAGAGCTTTGCAAAATGTACATACCAATCTCAGTTTGCCCAAGAACAACATGCTGAATTTGGGTGCATGTATATGAAATTTGGGTGTACCTTTGTATGAATTTTCAAACATTTGAGTGTTCAAAGGCTAGACTTTGTATAAGACATTAGAACATATTCAGAACCTATTTTAATAAATTTTAAGTTAAATAGGTTGGACTGGATGCACCAGACTCATGTTGTGGATATGTTACTTTGCAGAGGGAATCTGAGCTGCTCAGACAGTTAATATACATTTTGAGATGGGCATGAGCCATAGCACCTCATGGGTCTCCTTCCAGACTATATGCCCATAAATCTGGGTGATACCTAACAATACAGCCTACCCAAATGCCTGCCATCTTGTTTTCATTTCACCTGCAATAAATACATTTTATTTGAAACTGTTTAACACTGATACAAAAATCAGTTATTGTAGCAAAGCTATTTGGCATCAAAAATTCCAGAAATAGGAACAAACATAAAATTATGCAGTGACTCCAAGACACTGTTCAGAAAGGAACAAAGCAGTTGTGCCAGGACGTGCTGGTTTTGGCTGGGATAGAGTTAATTTTCTTGACAGTAGCTTGTATGGGGCTATGGTTTGGATTTGTGATGAAAACAGTGTTGATAACACAGGGAAGTTTTCGTTGCTGCTGAGCAGTGCTTACACAGGGTCAAGGCCTTTTCTGCTCCTCACCCCACCCCACCAACGAGTAGGCTTGGGGTACACAAGGAGCTGGGAGGGGACATAGCTGGGACAGCTGACCCCAGCTGACCAAAGGGGTATTCCATACCATATGACATCATGCTCAGTGTATAAATGTGGGGGAAGAAGAAGGAAGCGGGGAGACATTCGGAGCAATGGCATTTGTCTTCCCAAGTAACCACTAGGCATGATGGAGCCCTGCTTTCCTGGAGATGGCTGAACACCGCCTGCCAATGAGAAGTGGTGAATGAATTCCCTGTTTTGCTTTGCTTGTGTGTGCACCTTTTACTTTACCTATTAAACTGTCTTTATCTCAACCCACGAGTTTTCTCACTTTTACTCTTCTGTTTCTCTCCCTCTTCCCAGCAGAGGGGAGTGAGCAAGCGGCTGTTGCGGGCTGGGGTTAAACCACAACACAGGAGAACTTTTATTCAGCGATGTGCCAACTTGTTCTGTCTCTTTCCCCTACTATAATAAAAAGGTGGATTGTTCTGTATTGAGAAACATGACTGTCCTTTCAGTTGTCTGAGGCACAATGATCTAAGCTGCAGCCTTCTGTGTCAATTATAACTCTATTTTCACCTATTATATTTGGTCATGCTGCAAGCCTAAGGCTTACTATGGTAAAAAATATAAAGCGTTACTCTCCCAATAGCATATGTATATTTGACCATCCAACATCCTCTCAGTTCACTGGGTTCAAAAGTTATAAATATTTTCACTTACCTGACACAGTAGCTACTGCTACATTTTAATAAGCACAGTAATTCAGACTGCTATAAATACTAATGATGACACTAGCAAACAGTCCATTTGCTTTTGCATTTGAATGCTACCTTCAAACAAAACTGATAGTCCTTAGCAACATCCAGTACCATGAGACAGTTGAACAGATAGATAGACATTTAGGTAGATAGATAGGTAGACAGATAGGAAGCAAGCAAGCAACATCTCAGGCAAACATTAAGAATCACAGTTCTCAGTAAAACAGATCATAAATCAGTGAGTCAGCTGATAGTGAAAAAGTGAAACAGTAGAAGAAATTGCATTTTAAAAGACTGATAATATCCTTTATTTAATGTAGATTTTGGTTTCCTTATCCTTAGTGGTGCTGCGGCTATTGAGGCCAGGTGCATCCAATCAAATGAAGCAAAGCAAAGTGTGAAATACCTGTAGAGTTACAGCTCTTTGAGGGATCCTTATGAATACCTCTCTTACAACACAAAAAACCAAAATAGGCTGCTCTTACAATTCCAATTATAAATAATGCTCAACAGATATACATTCCTTATGTAGCAAAGAGATCAAAGAAAGGCAAAAGGTTAAACTCTGCATATGACATCCAAAAATACAGGTCCTCTTTACTAAAAAATATAAGATACAAGGTCTGCTGCAACCACTGGATTTTCACAAAGAGAAACATAATATTTTTTTCCTTTCCTTATTCAATTCACAGGGCTACTCTGGCCAGGCACTGTGAAGTGGATTTACCTTTTATGAGTAAGAAAAAAATGTCAGAAGTGTTTTTATACTAATGCCATGGCATTCCTATTAAAAAAAAAAAAAAATCACACGCACATGTATTTTGAAAAGAATGACTGATTCTTAACTGTCATAGCTCCCTGACAATGAATCTTCAGCCAGTGGGGAGATTGTTAAGTAAGTCAGAAGAATCTTATATAGATATTTCTGGAACAAAATTTATCAGATCCTTCAAACAAATATTTAATCTTGAATTAATTTGTCAGTTTCCTTCAGGGAAATAGCTAGATGAAGCATTTTAAACTAATTTTTTTTTAATTTTATCTTTTCGTAGAAATGGTTTCTGAACTGAAATGAATTTTAAAGGGGTTTTTTTTCAACTTAAAAAGTAAACATTGCAACAGATGTTCTGTTTTTATCTTGGTTGAATGAAATAAACATTGGTTTGTGTCCATGTCACATGATATTTCAAAATTCTGTGGGTTTGGTTATATTGTAGAATGGGAAAAATGTCATGTCTGTGGAATTCCCAGGGAAAAAAATAACCAAAATTATTTCACATTCAGCCTAACTAAGCAATTTCAGTGACTCATTTATTAGTCTTTCCTGAAGGCAGGAGGAGAAGGAAGGGGAGAATGGGAGATTTCCGAAGTGCCTTTTGGTATCACAACATCCCAATAAAACTCTTCAGACCTTGGTTAGAATTCTGGGCTTTCTAATTTTAAAAGGGGAAAGATGGTAAAATTCTTCTGCTTTCCTCCCATGTCCCAGTTTCTCTGCATGTTGGGAAGATCATTAAAATCTTTCAGTAAAAGATTAAGATACCTTTTCTGCATACCAGTCCAAAGTTTGGTCCTTTATATGATGTAAGTCAAACAAATATTTTCAGCTTAAGCTTTTCACTTTGCTTTAAATATCATACAAAAGGCCTTTTACCTTGCCTTTTTGTAGTCAGGAGAGACACAGCCTTTAGCAAAAAATTTTCAGTCTCTTTGAAGCACTCCTTCAATGCTTTGCACCCTCGATGTACAGTGGTTCATCTTCCAGGCATTGGATCTTATTATAGTTCAATTTGTAACTACCTTTTTGACAAAATAATTAATTGAATGTTCTCAGATGATTCCTAGCATGTTTCCCAGACCAGACTACAGATCATTCTAATAATTCCTCTCTGAACTATTTCCAATCTTTGTCCTTTTAGAACAGACTCCAAAAGCAGATGGAGCAGTCTGGCCACAATCTCAGAAATAGCATACAGGTAAAAAAAAAAAAAAAAAAAAAAAGAAAAATAATTCCTGCATATCATGGTTTAACATTTTTCAGGCAGTGCCTCGAAGTGTGAGCATTTCTAATGGAACATGATCTATGGTGTGATAGTTAGGTATCAACAGTGGTCTTGTAGTTCTCCTGTAAGATATAGTGAAGAGATTCACAAATCTTGAAATTTCACTCTAAGTGCACCTTGTGCCTGGTGTTTCTACTAAGTTCAGCACACATCCAGAAGAAAGGAATGCTTCAAGTACAGAGTATCACTGCCTTTTGCAAATATGGCAGCATCAAGGGAATTTCTCTAGTCTTTGTAAATTTTGCATTAAAAATAACATCTCCTAGTGAGATTGTATTGATTTTCATTTTCTGAAAGGAGCTTACAAATTGCCCCATTGCATTCTGTGCCTCTGTAAACAAACAATGTACTGCTTTGGTTGACTTTACTGTACATGAAATGGATTCCTGTAATACGACTAAAAGGCTAGGATGGAAACCAGTTATTTCTCAATGCCAAGAAAGTCTTACTTTTTATAGCATTATGGTGATGGCAGTCTCAGTAGTCTCTCTGTTTAAAGAGCAAAAAGTTAGGAACTCCTTGAGTTTGGGATTATTTTCTCATAGCATCAGTTATAAATTGAAGATCTACACCTGTAATAAGATTTTAAATATCCCTAACGCAAGTTTCCTTCATTTTTGGAGGTACATGATTTGCTTTAATTAGTTGGAAACAAAGCATAGCAAAAGCTTTGCCAAAATTTCTCTGCATTACTGAAAAAACAAACTTGGTGCTTTTTTTTTTTTTTTTTTTGTCTACTTAGTCAATTTAATTTGTCATATCCTAGTTTCTTTAGAATGATATAGTATAATTTTCACACACAGAAGCAGCCCTGACCTTTATGCTTATCCACCTTCTACATCTTTGCTGTGTGTTTAAATTCTCTTTGAGAGAATTTGAAAATAAGCCTGAACATAACACCATTTTGAGTGATGCTTTTGTGGTACAGCTAACTGCTCCTTAATGTCACTTCTGAAACAGAAATGCTTAAAAAATGAAATCAGTTTACATAAAAAATGTCAAGTAGTCAGTGCTGTAGGAAGTATTGCAACTTCTTAAGACTACAACACTTTATTCTTTTGAAGCAATTCTCTCAACCTCTACAAGGTATTTGATCAGGTAAGACATTTATTTATGTTTGAATTGGCAAATGCAGTCACCCAGATAATTAAGTAGCTGAAAATTATCGATCTGTCAGGCATAATGTGGTCAATGTCAGAAATGTTTACTAGAGTAACGTTAATATTAATATGTTCTATTCCCTTGTAAAATTATTTGGTTAGGTCTTAAGACCACATCTCTTTCCAATAATCTTCAAAGATTCAATAGAATCCTAGTTCCTTCTATTTGTGAGGAGTGAGACAACTTAAAAATATTTAATACAAGTCTATTTTTGAAGCCTGTAAAAATATCCCTTGAGATATACTCAGCATGATACTGTAATATGTCATGATCAGCCTGGTCCTGAATTTCACGGTAAGTTTGTGAATGATATAGTAACATTAATTAAGATTCTGTGGTCACAATGAACATTTAGAGCCATTAATACAGACATATCAAAATACTGGTATGAAAATTTCTTTTTACACAGTGTGCCAGCAAAGATATTTGTAGTGCTATTTTGGCATGTTACCATAGATACAGCACATTTTGATCACTAGAAATAAATTTGAAACTTCATGGTGAAACTAGCCAATGAAAGCAACAGCAAACATTCTTTGCTTTCAGCAAGGCTATGTCTTGTGACTTTTCATTGCAAAATCAGATTACCAGTTATTTATGAAAGTATTATTTTAAAATTGCTAATTAATTTGGGTCAGGTAGACCAACCAGGTTTTCCAATTGATTTCTGTTATACATACTTTCTCTCTACATTTCTGCATTATCATGAACTGTATGACATCCAGCACCATCATTCTATAAATTGGCATCTAAATGGTTCTAGTCATTTGAAGTAAGGATTATATTTGCACCTGCTGGACTCTATCTATAAAATCCCAAGTGATACAAAGTCAAATAGCTGATGATTGTTCACAGTCTTATTAAGTAAAAGAACTAAGGGGTAGTAAAAAAGCTCAAGGTGCTGGTTCAAAAGAAAAAGAAGGAAGCTGTTCTTCATGTAATTAAGCTGTGGAGCTCCTTGCCAAAGACTGCATGCTAAAAACCACAGGGGCTCAAGAAGTACCTGGCTTAAATAATGGAAAAAGATCTGTGGTGGGCTATTAAGTATGAAAACATCCCCATTGAGACAGAATGTCCCTGAACTGCAATTTGTTTGAGACTAGAGGGATAGTCTGGGGAACTATTACTGCATACTTGTGCTTATATTTTTTCCTAGACCTCCACTGTGGACCATTGTCAAGGAGTCATGATACTGAACTAAATAAACTTTTAGTGTGAACAAGAGCCCATTTTGGTTTTCTTATGTATCAACAATATCACCTGGCACCTTAGTTCTAGTTTTACTTCTTTTTACTTGAAGTAAGACTACTGGAAAAAAGAATAAATCAAAATTATTTAAATTTAATTAATTATTATCTTAAAATTAAGATGTCAGATACATGAATGTCCTTTAAATACACTGTCACAAAGTTTTTATTTGCATGTAGGTGGCTGAGGAATGATTTTTGCACATTTGATTTTTACCCCTTCTCATTTCACCTTTTTTTAAAATTAATTTGTATAATTTCTTGCTGACTCTTTCTCTCAATGCATAGAAGATGTCTTTTCATTTTTTTCCCCAACAATGGAGCTCTAGGTTTGCTTGCCTTGTTACTGAGTCATTCCACAGAAGGTTCACGTCTGTGCCAAGGGTAAATTCTTTCTTTTAAAAAATGCTTTTAACAAGTAGCAATAACAGCTACAACAAAGTTACCAGAACAAAAGTTTCATTAGCCGCCTTTGTCTGCAAAATTTCTATGGTTGGAATGTCTTTCTTCTATGCAAATGACTGTATTAAGACTCAGGATTTTTTCAGAGACTTCATTATTTTTGCTATAGGCTAAGAATTAATATAAATTTTAGTGAAATATTCACATCTCCAACTGCATTATAGGCTTGTACATCCAAAATATAGACACTGGAAGTGACCATATCCTCATTAACCTGATGTTTAACACTATAAGCTCCTGATTTCACTATAACTTACATTTTCACTAGAGCCCTCCTCTCAGTATTGATATGTCAGGTCTCTTCTTAAGTGTGACAAATTCAGCACCCAACACATGCATCAATCCTGTCTGGCATTAAAAAACTAGGCATCTCTTTGCCTAACTCACCTCTAATGTCTGAACTAGCAAGTATACTCTGAGCACTCCTACTTCCACACAGACATAGACAAGAAGAAAAGTCAGTGACAGTGACTGGTTTTTATATCCCAGTACAACTTTGGATATAGGAGACTTCAGTTTACTTTTCTGGTCTGGAATAGACTACTCAGACTAGAGATTCCCAGATAATCATTCCACAACCCATTATACAAGGTGAAGTGATAAGTGTAAGCTTCATATAAAATGTTAAGATCACCACAACAACTTCTTCCTCCTCCAGTCTTTTGTGAGAAGCTTAGGCACCAAACATCCTTTCAGCCAGGATGTGTATGCCCATTTCCTCTCTTCAGCATTTCCCAGTGATTATCAGCCACCCACTGATGTGGATCAGCTCAGCACTTACCTGAATTCTGTTCTTTGACTCTTCTCCCCTCATGCACTGGAGTTCATATTCTACCTTCTGCAGCAGCATCTCTAAGTTAGGCATGAAGATGCTCAAGTCCTCTTCATGTATCGACCCCTTACTGTCAAATACTACTTTCAGTGATGTCAAGATCATGAACTTTATTCCCTGTTAAAAATTATAGCCCAGGTCAAAAATTTTACATCTTTGATTTTCACTCCTGAGTGCACTTATTAGTTTTCTTGGGCCTGATTCCAGTTTTACTACATAAAATGGAAAAATGTTAAAATAGAGGGAGGACTGGAGGGAGCGACATCCATGTACCACAGAAGGTAAGGAAGAGTAGACATGAACCCATTTGCAATAATCTTTTAAAGTGTAATCATCTAACATTAAGATGCCTTGAGTGCTTTATAGTTGAGATGAGTCAGATCCAGAGCTCAGGTCTCACACTTCATTAGTAAAGGCAACCTATGACATGAAGTGGAAACAGGGTTTATACTATGAGAAGAATTTAGAAAAGGGACTGTCTAAAAGAAAGTAAAAGAGCATAGGAAGTAAAAGAACATGGGAAGATGTATCTTCTGAGTCAGCATAGTCTACATTTCTGAGCAGGAAGATTTGACATTCAGTACCCCAGCTGAATGAGCTGTCATGCAGAAACTTTGATTACCGTCAGTCCAGACATGATGCAGAAAGTGCCATCTCTCTGGGGTTTTTTTGTGGCTTGGCTTTGTCATTGCAGTGATGCTCTAAGTGCAACCTCATGGACCCCAGCGCAGGTACCATCAGCTACCTGGGGAATGTGCAGTCAGCTTAGCCTGTGAATGCTATTCTTAAAGGCAAGAATGCAACTTTCAGGCCTTGAAGTTCTGTGTATCACAATAATATTAATTTTGAATTTGTTCCCCACTCTTGGGTTTTTTTGTTGTTTTGATTTTGTTTGGGGGTTTGGGGAGTGGTGCTTCTTGTTCTTTTTTTTTCTGGAGAAAGTTATTGCAGTGATCAGATCCACCCTAAGATCTTCAGTCTGGTTCTAAGCCTAAGTGTGACTGATAAAGGATGCCACAGAATATGACAATCTTATACTGGAGAGAAAAAAAAAAAAAAAAAATGAAAGTTGAGAATCTAATCTAGACATAAACTGATTTATCAGTTAAATTTAGTCAACAGACTTCAGTTGATTTTTGTCTGCTTAATATCTCCGTCCCATTATTTTTCACCTATTATAAAAAATGTAAAAGCCAAAAGACTCAGAAGCTTTTACACTCTTTAGACTCACATGTCAGCCTCAAATGACATCTGCATCAAATTCTCTGACAGAGTTAAGGCACAGCTTTAGTGTTCTGCCTTCAGATGCTTGGTCTTTTGTACTCCCAGAGGTGAGAGAGAAATTCACGGGTGGGTTTTCCCTAGCAAGCTGGTTTATCTTCGCTATGCTATTGCCAAGAAGGAATATATTGTGCTTGTTTTTAGCTAGCACGTGGAACACAATATTGTAGCATCTTCAACTTCCTTCTGTCCTCTTCTTTCTCAGTGGAAATTTTTTTATCAATAACCAGGCTTACAAAAGAGACATCTACTTATAGAAACATTCCGAGAATGGATTTGGTCAAAAATGAAAGAAAGAATAATTTTGCACTGACTTTTTAAGAGGGATTGGTTTCCTGAACCCTGCAAAGCACCATTAAAAGAATTTTCTCTGTCATGTTGAATGCATTCACAATTCTTCATATTTCCAAGTTGTTATACCTGGTCAGTGAAAAAGACTTTTCCACAGGATTTTTAGCATTTTAGAATAAATTTTTGAATCTTTTAAGATAATTCTAGGAATAGAAAACTGAAAAATTATTTGTGCCTAGGCAATTTAAGTTCAGGTTGTTGCTTGGGCAGAGATTTGTTAAATGAAATATCCTAAATCTTCTACAAAAAAATTAGAACTAAAGACCAGGGAACCTACTGTGATGTATTCAAGACAATGGAATGTTAAATCCATGTTTCTGTTGTTATTACCAAACTACAATAAGTTGTAATATACAACTTATCAAATTACAGTATAATTTTTGCTGGTGGACTCAGGAAGTGAAAAAGTATTTTCCCCCAGCATTTCTAATGCCTATTCTTATATTTTTATTAATAAATAGTTTCTCTCCAAAGTACGAGCCTTTCCTAGAAAAAAAGGTACAAGAAATAACAATTGGGAAAAGAGTATCAGGAATGTTCTCGGAACGTAAATTCCTTAAAGAATTGTGTTTTGATTTGGGGGATATTTTTTAATCAGAGTTTTTCCAGATTGAGATTGTCTCACACTATTTTCAAATGCCAACAGTTGACTGCAATTAAGAAATTGCAGGGGTGGGGATTAACTCATAGCTACAGGAGATCATTTGCCTCCTTGAACTTCTGCTTGGAATTAAAAAACCTTTCATTTTCTGGTTAGTTTGATTTTGGGAGTTGAGGGACAGGAGTAATACTCTGAACTAGTTCACCTCCTCTTTATTTCAATTTCACTGTGTTAGGTAAGCTATTCAAAAGCTTAATCTGTCCATTTCTGTACACAAATATCTTTAGGGATTTATGTGTGTTTAATCAAGGACGGGTTTGCCAATATAAATTAATAGTTGTAGCATTAGTCAAACTATTTATTTCCAAAATAGTTTTTTGAGATTAAAATAATTTTTTAACTCAAGTCTAATATTTCTTTTGAAATATTTGGAGGTTTAATATTTCAACCCTAAAGAATTTAAGTTGTTTCTGTGAAAAATGAAATTAATAAAAAATTCATACCAAGACTAAAAACTTCAGAGTATTAGATAATACTGAACTTTTCAAGTCTTTTATCAAGACAATTTTTTTTCTTTTATCATTTTTGTCAATATTTCCAGATTAATAACTGCAACTGGCTGACCTGCTAAATTGAGTATTGTTAGCAATACCTACTATGATTTCACTGCCAAAGACTACAACTGTAAATATTTACATTTTCCTATCATGCTGTCAGATGACTGCTAGGAAACACGCTGGGTTCATTTTTTGCTCTTGTTATTTATTTGTTGTGTAAAGAATGATTCATGTCACGCCAGTCTGCATTCATACTCAGTTTTGTGATAGATTCTTCTGCACGAAGTACCATCACTCTGTTTTCTGTCAGCTTGAAAACCGGTCTGAGCTAGCACACCTTGAGACAACCTATACAGCCAGCCAAATATACGGCACCTCAGGAAGGATGAAGGTAGAAGTGATTCTCTGTCCTCAGCAGTATCTATGACACATGCCTAGTTCAGAGCACCAGAGACCATGGAACCATATGTCTCATTAAGGTATCTCTCCTCATTCTCACTTCTCTTTCTGCAAACATGACAGTTGTAGGAGACTGTTATATATCCGACAGATAATTGGTACAAGGTTCTAAGTTGCCTTGATCTTGCACAGACTGGGAGCTTGTCAGCACACTGTCACTGCATTCCAGCAGAGATCTTATTAGTTAACTGTACTTGACAGCACCTCAGAAACTGTATATTTTAAGTTTAAGCAGCTTGACATCGTAAAGGTTATCACTTTCTTTTCCTCAATAATTACTGTCAGCATCGATAAACATGTATTTCGTCTCCAGTCTATCAGAAGACTGATGGGAATAAGCCAAGAACATGTCTCTTTATAGTTTAAATTCTAAAGTTCCTGACACTTTGCAGAATCATTTATTGTTGAAATCCTTGGCTGATAATGTAATTATAGTCCTGTATACACACATATATATATCTATAAGCATCTTTGCCCATTTGACTATTAACTCTCAACATTCACATATTTGATCTGAAGAAGAATCTGAAGGGAATTCCAAGGACCAGGACTGGAATTTTTTTAACTTCCTGTGCTTTTATTTATTTATTTATCTATCTTTCAATCTGTCTAGTGCTTTGAACCTCAATCACTACAGTTCGTTCTTGTCACAAACAATCACACTGCTGCAGTAATTTGTTCCTGTAATGACTCTGAAGTAGGACAGAAGGGACAACTAGGCTTAAGCAAGGTGATCGACAACCTTATTTTGTGAATTGCCCTTCTGTTTCCTATGTGCATCATTCTGTACTACAGACTGTAAATACTGGTACCTGAACATGGTCATAATCAGTGTAGTTAAACTCAGCAGAAAACTGTGGTACAGGGTTGTTAAAATCTTTTGGGGAATCAGCTACAGGTGTTCAGCAACTACAAGCAAAGGGGAACTCCTTAAAGTGACATGTGGAAAAACACAAGAATTAAACTAGCATCATGTCTTGATAGAGGATTCCTAGCAGTGCATGGCTGTCACAGCTGATCTTCCAATTTTTCTGTACAATCATTACCACAGAGTAGTAGAAAACATTTGCTTTGCAGTGGACTCTTTCTTGTGAGGTAATAATTAGCTATCTTTTAATTTTCTGATGTGATATTCTAGAGACTCTAGTCTATGTTTTCAAAAGTGATTGGTGATTTGAGGTAGCCAAAGTGAAACAGTTTAGCGTGAAAGACTGAGAGTATCTGCTCTCTGAAAACCAGACCTTTATAGCTTCCTCAAACTATGCATTTGAAAAATTGAGGAATGCATTACTCAGAGGTTAGTTGTGAAAATGCAGGAACATGACTTCCCACTGTCAGAGAAGGAGGTAATTTACTTTAGTGGAAGGAAAAGATTACTTTGATATAAATTGTCAAAGAGTTGGACTGCTCAAGGATTGATCATGTTATTTCAGAAAAGGAGGATCAGTCGTTCTGCTCTCAGGGAGAGCATTCTGCTGTATTGGAGAGCTGTGTAAGAACAAAAAACTATGTACATGATATTGCTGTAGGAGTTTGATGTATGCTTCCTGAGGAAGTTGAAGCTGAGGTAGAAGAGTGACCTTTAGGAATCATACTTCCAAAGAAGAGACAAAAAGGAGATTGATTCAGGATATTTTGTTTGCCCCTCTTCCCTCTGCACTCAGTTCTTGTGGCTTTTATTCATATGTTCTAGCATGTGCATTGCATAGGTCTAAGCTATGATGTGGAAAATCAAATCTGTGTCATGGCATCATGACCAGCGACAAATCCATTTAGACAGTTTTAAGTGAAAGTTGTTATGTCTGCAGAACTAGTAAGAAAGATTGGAATAGTCCAGTTACTCAAAACAAACAAGTTCCCTTATAATAGTCTTTAAAGACACCAAAACAGAACCTCAGGAACCTATGGAATAATAGACAAAATAGGGAGAAAAGGTGTCGTGGTTTAGCCCCAGCCAGCAACTAAGCACCACGCAGCCGCTCGCTCACTCCCCCTACCCCGGTGGGATGGGGGAGAGAATCGGAGGAGTAAGAGTGAGAAACACTCCTGGGTTGAGATAAGAACAGTTTAATAATTGAAATAAAGTAAAATAGTAATGCTAATAGTAGCAGTATAATAATGATAATAATAATAATGATACACGAAGCAAGTGATGCACAATGCAATTGCTCACCACCCGCCGACCGATACCCAGACAGTTCCCGAGCAGCGATCGCTGCTCCCTGGCCACCCCCGCCCCAGTTTCTATACTGAGCATGACGTCATATGGTATGGAATAGCCCTTTGGTCAGTTTGGATCAACTCTTCTGGCTGTGCCCCCTCCCAGTTTCTTGTGCGCCTGGCAGAGCATGGGAAGCTGAAAAAGTCCTTGACTAGCATAAGCAGTACTCAGCAACAACTAAAAACATCAGCATGTTATCAACATTCTTCTCCTACTAAATCCAAACCACAGCACTATGCCTGCTGCTAGGAAGAAAATTAACTCTATCCCAGCCGAAACCAGGACAAAAGGGAATCTCCCTTTGAACTTATTTTATTGGGAAAAAAGTGAAAGAGATACAGAGGTAGGGGAGAAAGAGAATGGCACACATATTGCAGTAGTGACTGATATAGGAAATACATCTGCTGAGAAGGAAGTCTGATAGGTTTAGCTTTCAATATTTTTATAGTGTCTAAGAAACATCAATAACATGGTATATTTTTAATAACATTTGTGGGTTTTTTTAATATTATTGCACACACACTTTTATTTGGTGTAGTAGAAGTTATAACAAGAAATAAAGACCAGCCTGTGCAACTTCTAAGACATTATTTTAATATTCATGCTGTACACAATCTGTTAGTTTTATCTGCTGTGTTTACATAGCAAACGTTGGGGAGTAAAGTAAGAACTATTGTCTTTACTCAGAAATGCTGTCTACAGTCACAGAGGAATTAAAATCAAAGAAAGAATGTTGAGAATAGAATTTGCCTCTTAAAGACAGCAAAATTCATGGCATGGTGCACATATCAAATATTTCACAGAATATTAAATATTTCTCATCTTCCACTATGAGGAAGCTTGTTCATAGCATATTTGACATTGAAGAAGGCCAAACTAAGTGCCATCAAGGGCTTCTTGAGGGAATTCTTCCATAAAATTGGCTATATTCATAAAAAGCTTAAAATCCAGAGACTTAACGCAAATCATCTAGTAAAATAATTTAACCAATTCTTTGCTCTGTGGACATGTACCAATGACCATGAAGTTTTCTTGATAAAATAATTAAAATATCTCTGAAAGCAGCTGGCTACACGTTTCAACTACGTGAACACACAGTTCTCTGAAAATTCACATACCAGTATTTTAATGGGAACTGAAATTAGCTATTCTCCCTCTACTGCCTGATAACTTTGTAAGCCTCACCTTGTACATTTGTGTGATAGGAGTTGAGCTGAGATACTTAACCATTTTGAGGGAGAAACCTTCCTAGTCTTTTGCAACATTAAAATATGTCTGTGATGATCATACAGTAACTGGTAAACTAGGAAATTTGAAAGAAAATAATTAATAGATCCTGCAAACCAAAAGATCTTAAATTTTAAGGCAAGATTTGTGGATCAAAAATGAAAAAGAATTTTTTAAGAAAATATTTGTCACCATTACGTATTCAGAATATGTTATTTTTCCTCCTCTTTTTCGTTCCTAGTTTCTTTTGAAATCAAAATGCTTTTTCATTTATGTCCAATATTTTCTCTTTTTAGCTTCTTTTTCTGAACACAGTACAGTTACATTTTGATTTGTTTTGACTTGCTCCTTTCCCCCCATTACTAAAGTATATTTGAAATGGCAGATATCATGACGTGTATACAAAAAGGCCAAATCCAAACATTTTTTCTTATATATTCTATTCATCTTTTCACTCAAAAGTTCAGAAATTCCCTTTTATAATGGACATTACTTGGGCTTAATTCCTGCATTATTAAAACCAAATTTAAAATAATATATATAACTCAGAAATTCTGAGGTATGAAGTTCTTATTCCTAGTGGCAAGCAGTTATTCAAACATGTAACTTTATCCCATGGGATTACTCAAAAAAAGTAAATGTTCTGATATGCACCTAATGGGCTTACAGTCTGATTCTAAAAGGGGAATGTTAAATTTGAATTAATTAAGCAATCTTTTTAATAGTAATGTTTAACTAGCTCTATTGAATAACATAAATTATACTGATTAAAAACAATTACATAGGAGAGCAACTTGCAGAAACATTTCTCATGGCCTATGATCATTTATCATACTTTCTCATTTTCTCATGTCTTATGGTTGGGTTTTATTGAAGTGGTTTGAGATCCCATGATGCAAAGTAACAGAGAAATCCCCAATATCAGTATAGACTGGGAGATGAATGGATTGAGAACAGTCCTGTGGAGAAGGACTTGGGGATACTGGGGGATGAAAAATTGGACATGAGCCAGCAATGTGTGCTTGCAGCACAGAAAACCAACCATATCCTGGGCTGCACATGAAGAATTGTGGCCAGCAGGTCAAGGGAGGTGATTCTGCCTCGTTACTTTGCTCTCATGATTACTGCATCTGACTCTGGGATGTCCAGCATAGGAAAGAGATGGACCTGTCAAAGCAGGTCCAGTGGAGGACCATGAAAATGGTCAGAGGGTTGGAACAAGTCCCATATGAAAAAAGGCTGAGACAGTTGGAGTTGTTCAACCTGGAGAAGAGAAGGCTCTGGGGACACCTCATTGCAACCTTTCAATACTTAAATGGGGCTTATATATAAAGGGAAAGTCCTATCTAGCTAATTTGATAGCCTTCTACAATAAGGTCACCTGCCTAGTGGATGACGGGAAGAGGGTGGATGTAATTTTTCTGGGTTTTAGTAAGGCTTTTATACTGTCCTTCTGGACAAGTTGTCCACCTGTGAGATGAGCAGGTACATGGTGCACTGTGTGAAGAACTGGCTGAAGGGCAGGGTACAAAGGGTTGTAGTGAATGGGGTTACATCTGGCTGGCAACCAGTCACTACCAGGTTTCCTCAGGGCTCTAATCCAGGGCTAGTTCTGTTCAATATATTTATCAATGATCTAGAGGCAGGAGTTGAATGTGCCATTAATTAGCAAGTTTGCTGATGATGCCAAACTGGGAGGTGCTGTTGACTCTCTTGAGAGACAAGATGCCTTGCAGAGGGATCTAGATAGATTGGAGAATGAGCAATAATTAATGGGATGAAATTCAACAAGTCCAAATGTCGAATTCTGCAAGTAGGGTAGAGTAACACCAGGAGTGGCTGCAGAGCAGCCTTGCAGAAAGGGATCTGGCAGTGCTGGCTGACAGCAGGCTCAATATGAGTCAGCAGTGTGCTCTGGCAGCCAAGAGGACAAACAGCATCCTGGGGTGCATCAAACACAGTATAACCAGCTGGTCAAAAGAGGTGATTATCCCACTGTATTCAGGGCTGCTGGGGTCTCACCTTGAGTACTGTGTGCAGTTCGGGGCCCCACAATTTAAGAAGGCACTTGAATTCTTCCAGAGGAGGGCAACAAAGCTGGTAAAAGGGCTGGAAGGTATGTCCTGTGAGGAGCAGCTCAGGACCCTGGAGAGTTCTCTATTTTGGAGAAAAAGAGGCTGAGGGGTGACCTCATTACTCTCTACGGCTTCCTGAGGATGGGAAGAGGAGAGGGAGATGTTAAGCTCTTCTCCCTGGTATTCAGTGACAGGATGCATGGGAACAGTTCAAAGTAGTGCTAGGGGAGGTTTAGGCTGGACACTAGGAAACATTTCTTTACCACGAGGGTGTTCAAACACTGAAACACGTTTCCTAGAGAGACAGTCAATGCCCCATGCCTGTTAGAGTTTAAGAAGCTTTTGGACAATGCCCTTAATAATTTTTTTTAACTTTTGATCAACCTTGAAGTGGTCAGGCAGTTGGACTAGATATCATTGTAGGTCCCTTCCAACTGAACTATTCTAGTCTAGTCTAGTCTAGTCTATTCCGTTCCGTTCCATTCCATTCCATTCCATTCCATTCCATTCCATTCCATTTCCTTCCATTTCATTTCCTTCCATTCCATTCCATTCTAAAGAAAGATGGAGAAAGACTTTTTACCAAGGCCCTGTAGTGACAGAGCAAGGGGCAATGGTTTTAAACTGAAAGAGGGCAGGTTTAGATTGGATATAAGGAAGAAAATCTTTACTATGAGGGTGGTGAGACACTGGAACAGGTTGTCCACAGAAGTTGTGGATGCTCCCTCCCTAGAAGTGATCAAGGTCAAGTTAGATGGGGCTTTGAGCAACCTGATCTAGTGACTGAGGTCCCTGCCCATGGCAGGGAGGTTGGACTAGATGATCTTTAAAGGTCCCTTCTAACCTAAACAATTGTATGAGTCTATGATTCTATTATTTTGATTCTATGATTCTATGAAATATAAGCTGACAATTAATTTCAGGCTAGAATAAGTTACAAAAAAAGCCTCTTTCTTTTTTTCCTTCTGTTTCCTCTGAACATCTCTGAAGAAAACATAAAACCAAAACACCTTTTGCACATCTAATTAAATACAGTCTGCGTGATAGAGGGATGTCCCTTCTTTCTTTCCTTCTTTTATTCATGCTGATCTGCTATTAAGGTCCAACTACCTTGATAATATTGGAATTCTACATAGTTTTTACTTTGACTCCTGGATGCTGCTGCTTTGGGTACCCAATGTCATCTTCAGACACTTGATGGAATTTTCTTGTTGGATATTCCAATTGTGGATAACAAGAACTGAGGGGAAAAAGAGAATAATCAAGCAAAAGACAAACACATATGCATCTTTGGAAATTACTTATTTATTCATACGTCTTTACAGTTGGTATCACCATTAGTAACCTTTGAAATTTTATCTCAGTTTAACCAACACAGTATATACTCAGTTTTGTGAGATCAAAAGACAAATCTGACATGAAATATGAAGACTATTCCCAGATTTGCCACTGGGCACAACGCAAACTCTCTCTTTACCAATAACATCTTATTGTCTCCTGGCAAAGGTTTGACATTTGTTACTTTATATCCCTCTCATGAGCAGCTTGCTAAAAGTAATTAATTCAATTACATCACCTAAACAGACACTAGGGAGCTTTGTGTCAACTTTACAAAGTATAATGGACAATGTCATATGTGACATGTCTACCACTTAGACATTCTCACGGGTTTTGAATGCACTTTACTCATATTTTCAGTAACAATAAAAAAATTACAAAGGAGTTAAAATAACATGAAAGAAATTATCTAACAATTCAAAGAGAAAAGAAAGAGATCAGGTCACAAACAGTTGACCTGTACAGTTATGTTTCCTGATAAATTCAGAAAACCTCACAGGTGAAATATCCAAAATAAATGTAGTTGCTTTATATGCTTCTTTTAGACTGCTAAATGCTGTATTTCCCACTTACCATATCACTATCTTTAACACTGTAGCTTTTTTTTTTTTAATTTAGCCTTCTTTACTCTTAGTATAAATCTAATCTGTCCTGCTCTTAAAGCATTTCTGTAATGTTACTGTCCTGTATTTGGCTCTTTTATTTAAAATAAGATGGCTAAGCTGTGATAGGACAAGTCCAAATCATCTCCATTATTAGCCTGACAAATGGAGAGTAGCATCAGGTGTATAATTTCAATGTCTGCAGGAGCTCTCTAAGGGAAGTAGATAGCTAGGATCGTCTAAGAAATGCATAGGGAGTTGGGACAGTACTACAACAGCCAAAGTTAGAAGGCTAGAATAGACAGGGGCAGCTGAGAATTTTGCCTAATAAAATAATAGGAGACACAAAGGAGTTAGTGGGGAAATTTACTTGTTAGCTGTTCTACTGAAGAATATGTAATCAAGCATTGGAACAGGCTGCCCAGAGAGGTGGTGGAGTCCCCATCCCTAGAAGTGTTCAAAAAACGGGTAGACGTGGCACTTTGGGACATGGTTTAGTCTAGTCTACCCTTGATTGGTTTAGTGTGGACTTGGTGGTGTAGGTTAATGGTTGGACTGGATGATCTTAAAGGTCTTTTCCAACCTAAACGATTCTATGATTCTATGATTCTATGTCTAGGGAGTATAGTAAAGAAATGATTGACAAAGGGAAAGCTGGCATGTCTACTGAAAGATTTCCATGAGAGATGTCAGCGTGATTTCTGCACCAACATAGGTAAGGAAGGGCTTCAAAGAAGGAACCAAAATTAAAATTAAGCCTAAACAATTTCTAGGAAGTTTAAGTTTGAACTCTAATTATGTGCCAAAATGCCTTGCTGGACTTCACCTTGCTCTTTTCACCTGAAGAGAGTATTGCATAATGAAGAACCTTTCTGTACAGCCTTTTTCTCAATCCAAGGTGCTCACTTCAGATTCTTATGCACTCTGCTCTCTATCCAGGTTCTGGTCAGCTAATACTCTATCCTGTAATTAGGTCATTCACATCTAAACATATCTATCGAAAGCTTCACAATCCTCAGAGTATTGCATAAAGGATTATGAACATGAGTTAGGAAAAAAGCAAACTCAGGATTTCAAAACCTTCATTTAAAGCTGACTTGAATGCATGTCCAGAGGCATGCTGAATTTAGTGACAGTTTAAACTGTTTAAGGAAGTTGCTCTGAAAGTCAAGATATTTCATTTTTTTAGTCTAAAACATCTCATTTAAAGTTTATTTATTTTATTGTAATAAGAAAGGCTTTAAGAAACTTTTAAATAGAAAATATATTGGTTTAGGTGGAATGAACTACCTAGATCAAGCTCCCAGCTATGTTTTATTGTTTTCCCAAGCAGGAAAAAGTGTTTGACGTGATACAAGAACAGTGCTTTTTTTCAGTTTGGTCAGGGATCTAAGAATGAATTATTCATGCAACTGTATAAGAAATTCTTATTCAGACTACCTAGCTACTCCATCTGGCCTTGAAGGAGGAAATAAAGGTATAGGTCTTCTTAATTCTGCTAGGAACATGTAGAAGGAATGGATCTTTAATTCTTTCATGTCCGTTGATTGATACAGGTTTGGGGGTTCTACAAGGCCTTGTAAAATTAATTCCACTGTCCTAACAGAGGCAACAGGTACAGTTGAAGGGTCTGCAGATTTCTTAGATGCCATTTCCTAATTGCTATGTTTACATTTATGTATTCCACATTTGATGCTTTGCTCAGAGTTTAAATTCATGGTCTCGCATCTTATTGGCCATTTCAGTACAGGAGGCTTAGACAACCTTGTGGGTTGATCATAATCATATCTGGAAAAAAGAGAAATATTACAGCACAGGATTGTATTTGGCCTGGTACATTATTGTTTCCTAAGCAAAATGTTTTGAATATGCTTATACAGGACTACATAGTCGGCAGCCAACAAAATGGAAAGTGATTTTCATAGTGAATTAAATTAAAAGGGAGAGGAGACTTCTTTTTGAGATTCTTGCTCTGCCCAAAAGCCAAAAATGTGAGGACAGACCCATAAACATGGTTTCTGTTGTTATTTCTCCCTAGAAAACTCCAAGGCTTCTTAACATTTAAATTTTTATCTTCATATTTGATCACAAGACAGCATAATTACAAAATGCTATAATAATATCAGAAGGTCATCTAGTTACTGTTCTCTTTCTGACTGAGAATATATAAAAACTTGTTGTTGGTGGCCTGCAGCAGGAAAATAGATGCTGAAATACTGCTAAGTGACATTAAAAATTACTCTATTAATATCTAAATTTTTCTCAGCACAGACATAAATAATATATAAAAGCTACAATGGAAAAAGAAGATGCATGGTTTGTGCACATTCATCCTTGAGTTCAGTGCAATTTTGCTGTGCATTGACACATCACGGCTTTCTTCAATAATCTCATCATAAAGAACTGGATATTGAATGAGCAAAGCCAGAACAATCTAGCTTCCTCCGTCTGTACTATGAAAATACCCATATTTCTGGGGAGCACTGAAAGAAAGACAGAAAAGACTCAGAAACACTCAGTTTCACCGTCACTCATTTTCTGCCCTGAGGTGTAGGCGGAAGTTTCAATTTGGGTTGTGGGAATTGCTCTCAAGTTCTCTGTTCTTTATTCCTCTATGTCAGTGTTCACAAGGAGAGTAAAAGTGGAGAGGCAAATCACAAAGCCCTTAATCACCTCGATGAAGCTAATCAAAGGACAAAGGGTTGTAGAATGGGCTGTAGGCTGAACAAAGAAGGGACAAATTCAATAACACTCTTCCCTCTTTCAGAAACATACACGTGCCATGAAGAAAAGAAAGGAATTTACTTTCTGTTATAGTGACACTAATTTCCTAAACTGATGTGAAGGACCTAATTGCGGCTTGTGATTCCTGGATGACTTGAAAAATAGACCCTGTATTCTATACAGTCTAGGGGTGAAAATAAGGCAAAGAATGTGAGCAGAAAGAATAGCCTTTATCAAAATGAAGTGAAATACGTTACCTTCCCCAGTAAAACTTTCCCTGTTAATTCCATGGATAGTGTGTTCATTCTCTGGGATTTAGATGGTTTCTTCCTGCTGCAGCTTTAGCCCATGCTAATTGATAAAGCCTGCAAATGCTCAGTCTCCTGGACTGCAGAATTATGCAAACGTCAATGGATACTTAACAGAGCCTACATCAAATACAAGAAGTATAATGCCCAGGGGATCGCACTAGCTTAGGGCAAGCAGAGAGATTGTGTCCAGCTGTGAGTCCTTCTCTTATCTTCTGTGACCTATAGCAAAGGCAGGGTAAGAAAGTGACATCAAATTGAAGCAAATATGCCTGATCCAAGTTGATAGCTGCTGTTGCAGTCCAGGGAGAACAGTTGCACAAGTCTGGCAAGTAGGAGGCAGAAACAGTTAAAAGATGCCTGAGGGAAAGAGGAGAGTTAAAAATGCCTCTGAGAGCTAAAAATGCCTCCCTGCCATTCTAGTGACATTATCTAACATATGAAAAACAACCATATGTGCAAGCCTTCTGTATCATTCAATTACCACAGGATGTTCAGCAAAGTCATACGACAAACTCTGTTTTCACATTTCCTCACCTTTTGCCCCTTTTCGCTCTGCAGCCTTTCCATTGCGTTACTGCCTACTAGGTATAGGCTGGACTGAGCATTCAGCTGCATGCAGAAAGGAAATCCTTTGAAAGGTTTTAAACTGCTGTCATAAAACCAGTGCTGAAGTGATCTGTCAGTCCTCCTTTTCCTGGGTGTACAAATATTTTGATGCTTATTTGTAAGGAGATTGAGTTCACATTAGGGAGAAGCTCTTTGCTTACAGAATTTTTACTAAATCCTGTTTTCTGCATGTCGTTCAACACTAAAGGACCTACTTTCTTTGTGTCTGTCATCTACGGCCTGTCCTTGTGCCAACTAGGTGTGTGCTATTAAATGAAACTAGGAAAATGTAATCCATGGTAACAGCTGATAACTGCTTGACATTTCGCATTTCCTGAAAATACTAATTTATCTAGACTCCTTTTCAAAATCATACATGAGATGGATAGGGAACAACATGACACAGGAGGTTAACTAAAACACCACAGGAAGAATCTGTATGTTTGCCCTATATGCTAGTCTTCTAAGGACTGCAATAATTTGTTATAAATACATCGAGAGAGTAGAGATTGCTTCCTCCTTGAAATGCTGCATTGGTATCAGAGCAGTAAATGCAAAGACATTAAGACGACCTTTTATACATTCTTCTCGAGGCCCTGTTCTGATTCTTGAATAATCTTTTGGTTACTTATGCATTGTTGCCAACTCTACAGAGTCAAAGATCATGCACCGTGATAACAAAATATGAATGGGATTTTTTTTAACTTCATTATTTCTAAGCCAAATGATAAATGTTGGGCCCTTTTAATTTCTTTTTGACCTTTGATATTTTTACTATCATGCCTTTCTCCAGCATATCTTGCAAAGAAATTTCTGTTAAGCTTTTTTTATACTCTTTTATTACTTACATAGCCAAGTGTCCTGGTTTCGGCTGGGACAGAGTTAATTTTCTTCCTAGCAGCAGGCATAGTGCTGTGTTTTGGATTTAGTAGGAAAAGAATGTTGATAACACACTGATGTTTTTAGTTGTTGCTGAGTACTGCTTATGCTAGTCAAGGACTTTTTCAGCTTCCCATGCTCTGCCAGGCGCACAAGAAACTGGGAGGGGGCACAGCCAGAAGAGTTGATCCAAACTGACCAAAGGGCTATTCCATACCATATGACGTCATGCTCAGTATAGAAACTGGGGCGGGGGTGGCCAGGGAGCAGCGATCGCTGCTCGGGAACTGTCTGGGTATCGGTCGGCAGGTGGTGAGCAATTGCATTGTGCATCACTTGCTTTGTATATTATTATTACTATTATTATTATATTGTTATTATTATTATTTTACTTTATTTTTTTTCAATTATTAAACTGTTCT
This sequence comes from Pelecanus crispus, assembly GCF_030463565.1. NCBI lineage: Eukaryota > Metazoa > Chordata > Aves > Pelecaniformes > Pelecanidae > Pelecanus > Pelecanus crispus. The sequence goes on along the minus strand of NC_134644.1, from coordinate 143,711,369 downwards.
TATCTCAACCCAGGAGTGTTTGTCACTCTTGCTCCTCCGATTCTCTCCCCCATCCCATCGGGGTAGGGGGAGTGAGCGAGCGGCTGTGTGGTACTGAGTTGCTGGCTGGGACTAAAGCACGACACCAAGCCATGAGAAAAAAAAATACAGCATGGGCAATATGTTATTGATATTTTAGTAAAAGAAATCCATGCTAACATTAGAATACTGAAAACAACCGTTCTTTAAATTAGCACTCATCTTATTCTCATGTTCAAGGCACCAGGCTTCCAATTGTCTCATTGCAAAGCAAGCAGTGTATTATTTTTGCTGGAAAGATGTGCTTGATCTATTTATAAATTGAACCCTGTAATGCAGTAAGTGATAAGGCATTTACATTCATTGTCCAGGGAATCCTTCCAGTTCTGATGGAAGAAGATCTGCTGTTTCGGTACGATGATATAATATATGATTCTGACAGAATTTAACATGACAGCCTGCTACCAAATGCAGTACTATTGAAAAAATATTGAGCAAAAATAGAATATACAAGAAATGAAAAATATTAGAAATTCAAATTTCATTAAGACATTACATGCCAAACTCTCTTTCAGAAGAACGTATTTTCATTTTTTAAAAATTATAAGCTGTGTTTTGTGGAATTTTAATTTACACCAACATAGAAATAAATATCAAAGCCTCTATTTACTAAGATTTGAAAACTCCAACATACTATCAGAGCTAAAAGGCATGCTTTGTTCTTTCTATAACAGATTCTGAACATGTTTTAAAAAACACTTATATTTTTAAGGAAATAATTTAAGACACGGATTTGGCCAGGAAATTAACTCAGTTAAGTCATAACTTTTAGCTGCAGGTAAAAAGGAAAATGTAACAGCAGACCCATTAAACAACTTAGTCAAGTTATTACTGAAAAATATTAACATGTCTGAGCTACATTTATCAGAAGAGAAGGATCAGAAACTATTGACACCTAGCCAAAAGGGTGGAAACTGGTGAGTCCAGATGGCTGGGATCTTAACCTCCAGAAGAAAGATGATTAGAGAAAAAGACAAGCTTTCAACAAATGTTATCACTCAAATGTAAGGATTCTTTTTCATTACTATTTTTCTTAACTTCAACAGAACAATCTACACCAGTAAGCTAAGAGAGATTCAGTACACATGGAAATGGGTAAATCATTAGTCCTTTACAGTACTACAAAATTCATAGCATTTCTAATTGCTTTTCTCTTTCCTCAATTTTAATAAATACTTTCAGTGTTATTTTAATTTTATATACACAGTTGTATAAATATTCAATAGATATAATTTGTAATTTAACATATAAAATACTTTTAATGATAGCTTTGTATTTGTAGAGTTGAGGCAAAAAAAAGGAACTAAATAGAAATTAGTAAAAAATACAATTACTTTATTGAGATTATCAAAATGTTGCATGCTAAATTTCAAAAGTACATGCTTTTTAAAGAAATATTTATTGAACAAGGTAATAGAGTTTATATAGCATGTTTAGTTAAAAAAAGTTTCAGTTGAAATATTTGGGGCATTGAATGGATAAAATCAAAGTAAAAGCTATTTCCAGTTTAGATTGAATGCAATTTTTTTAAAAGAGGTTTGGGTTCTTTTTTTTCAATTTTAATTCCACTCTGTTAGTAGTTGACTGAAAGAGCTAAGTCCTCATCTACCTCAAAGTGAAAATACATCTAGGACAAAGAACATTTTGCTGTATACATACGAAAGGTGATGAAAGTCATGAAATATAAAAGGGTGCATATTCTTTGAGTTCCCATGTGCTGTAGTTCCAATAATACAGCCCAAAAATAATCTCAGTACAGTAACACAGGCAAAGACTGATGGACTACAGAAGAAGTAGATTCCTTGAGTAGCCTCCAGGTGTGTTATGGTCTCTGTGAACATCCAGCTTTGTGAATGTCTTATCTGGCCTTTCGTGAAGAAACAAGTTTCACAAGCCAGGTCAGAAACCTAGTACATCTCAGGGCAGCATTCTGCAGAAGCCTGCTAATATGCGTGTTACAAAGAAATCTGCTGAATCACTTGCCAAGAACTATTTCTAGTGGCAGTGCCAGATGTCATAACAGTAAGCAAAATACCTCCTTAAACCTGGAAATAATTTCTCATTGATCTTTGTCTCTAGGAGCTGATTCACTTCCTGATAGATCTCAGAATAAGCTATTACATAAACTGAGGGCACAGTGCTGCCCTTGATCCCCCTATGGCACATTTTAGTCATAATACTGAGTCTTTCGGGTCCTAATTCTTTTTCCTTTCATAGGCAGGAGTATTTTGATCCATTCGGTAGCCTACAGAAGAAACTGCAGGTACCCAATATATAGCTATTTGATTACATAGTGCAGCTATTTCAGCAAATTAAAGATACCAAATATTTGACAAAATTAAAGTCAATCGCATACACTGTAACTCCATCAGGATTTATGATTTTGTTTATTTAATGTGATGACAAGAGTTTGGGCAGAATCAAGTTCCAGTTTATTACTGTTCAGCTCAACAGTAGAGCTCCTAGACCTTTTCGAGCTGATTTTATTATTTTAAAACTAAATAAAGGTAGAAGCTTTTTGGTCTAATGTAAAACATTCTGGTAGAGGAAGACAGTTATTGTAAAAGAGCAGTAAAATGCCTTTGGGGCTTGTCAGTCCTCCACAGGGTTTTTAACTGATGCTAGGTGCTCTCATGCTTCAGTGCGTAATGGGCACATTTTTCCATTATTGGCTTTTTTTGAATACTCAAGTTACTGCAACTCTCAGTCCATATGACCACCTGAGAGTTTTGGAACAGAAAAAAATAGCTGGTATGATTGGATTGCCTGGCTTCTGATATTCTTTCACATATAAAATTAGATTCAACTAACCATAATGTTGGTTTTTTTTTTTTTAAATCACAGTGTAAAAAGAGCTGGCTATATCACACTCAGATTTCCACAGCAACATTAGATACTTTTAACCATTTCATAGACTTTGCCTATATACAGCAGTCTGCTTGCATCCTCCATGATCTCCCAATAGTCAACACACTTTACCCAAAGTACACAAAGTGAAAAAAGACAGAGGCACAAGCACTGACATTGCAATAATTTATTACAGAAACAATTTTGTTCTAGTTTTTTAGAAACACTAACATCCTCTTAGATCCATACCATCACATCAAAGCCAGACTGATTGTGGTCTATGGCTTCAGTGGCATCTATTTTGAACATGTTCAGAATCAAACCCCCCCGGATGAAAAACATACTGCTGTGGACAAAAGGAGACAAAGCAAAAGTTGCAGGACACAACAAAAGTTAACAAGAGCTCCTGGCTTCTGTCCTTTCTGATTCCTTTTGTAAAAACACCTCTCTAATTGCACTAAGTTCTATCACTACATAGGTTATCAATTAAATTTTACAATGCAGCATGTACTAGGCATTTATACAGAATCAGACCCACAATTTCTTCTTACCTGCCAACTTCCCAATGCAGTATAGCCACGATGTTGCAGTGAGGAGGAGCACCTTTCTTGTGTAACCTGACATTCAGCACCAGGTATTCATGGAATGATATAACTAAAAATGCCGTAGAATAGAACAGAAGATAATAGAAAAGAATAGAAGGTATCAGAAGAGAACAGATGATAATAGTTCAATTGGAAGGGACCTACAACAATATCTAGTCCAACTGCCTGACCACTTTAGGGTTGATCAAAAGTTAAAGCAAATTATTAAGGGCATTGTCCAAATGCCCTTTAAAACTCTGACAGGCATAGGGCATCAACCACCTCTCTAGGAAGCATGTTCCAGTGTTTGACCACCCTCTTGGTAAAGAAATGCTTCCTAATGTCAAGTGTAAACCTCTCTTGACACAGCTATGAACCATTCCCACAAGTCCTGTCACTGGATCCCAGGGAGAAGAGCTCAACATCTCCCTCTCCTCTTCCCCTCCTCAGGAAGCCGTAGAGAGCAATGAGGTCACCCCTCAGCCTCCTTTTCTCCAAACTAGACAAACCCAGAGTCCTGAGCTGCTCCTCACAGGACATACCTTCCAGCCCTTTCACCAACTTTGTTGCCCTCCTCTGGAAGCATTCAAGTACCTTAACATCCTCCTTAAATTGTGGGGCCCTGAACTGCACACAATACTCAAGGTGAGGCTGCACCAATGCTAAATACAGCAGGAACAGATCTTGGCAAACCTGGAGACCTGCATCTTTATGCTTTGATTATAAATATCCTCGGGTTTTTTCTAGAAACTGCATCAAATTAGAAATCAAAGCAACACAACTTGTATCGCAAATATAACAGCTCTGCTTGTCTCAGTCACCAAAGTCACTGGAGCCACAAAGTCACAGAAGCAATTGAAGTCATGGTGATGAGACAATTAGGTAATGTTTCAACACACAGTGAACACAACTGCTTGTCACAGGATGCTACTAAAGCTTAATTTTCAGTGTCTGGTCTAGGAAGAACCTACAAAAAACTTAACATTCAGCAGTAACAACTCAGAAAAGTATATCGCTTTGAATACTCTCCCGAGATTTAAATTAAGAGTTTTTGAAGAGAAAGTTTTCCATTTGTTGTTTTTGATCATTCTTGCTACTGTTGTTTTGTTTTGATTTTAACCAACAGATGTAGGATCCTCAGCATGTGTACATCTGCAGCTGCAGATTTTGTGCCTCATGCATATTTCATAAGCAACCAGGACTGAAATGAAGAAAAATTGCTTTTTCTGAGTCACTCTGAGTCCACATATTTGTTTAACTTTAGTACACTTCTCCTATGCAAAAAAGTACTCTCAAGGAAAGCAAACAAGGATTTGAGAACATAAATGAGGTTTTTAGATACACACAAAATACACTAAACAGATCACAGACTCTTTTCTAATATATTGAACAGGCAACAGGGATTTGAACATGCAAAATTGTCATGTCACCTCATATTGGCTCCCCTTTTAAATACAACATACTTTCTTCACAGATCCAGTTTCCAGTCTTCTCATTCTCATGGCCTCAATTCAACAAAGTGCCAAAATAAATGGGTAGTCTGTGTTGTCATCTGGAGTTAAGAAAGTGATGAAGAAACCTGCGGATGTCAGTCAGGATATTTCTAAAATATCTGAGTCACTACCCCTGGAGGTATTTAAAAGACGTGTAGTCATGGTGTTTAGGGACATGGTTTAGTGGTGGACTTGGCAGTGTTAGGTTCACAGTTGGACTTGATGATCTTAAGGGTCTTTTCCAACCTAAATGATTCTATCATTTTATGATAAAACAAAAATTGGGATCATTGATGGAGTTCCTGAGAAAAAGTGGTACTGCTGTGAAGATCTTGGCACAGTTACATATTATCTCACTGGCAGCCCAAGTATTTCTTTCCTATGAATCTTCAGAGCAAATATATATGTAACTCCCCCACTGTACAAAAACTCTTATGCTATCTTCAACAATATAGAATACTTTGACAAATGTACAACTAAACCAATGGTAAGCTTCAGAGGTATCTGAGGATTTTTTCATTACAAATGTCTGAAAGGTCCTGATATGTTTAGGAATCATGTTTGCTTCTTCATTGGTTAATATTACAATGACTTTTTTTAATGGGCCAATTTTTTTTTTTCAATTCTAGTTCAGCAATCAAGGTTTTTAATAACTTACATGTTTAAATGTTATCTTTTCTTTGCTCCATGTGGCAATATTTTTATTTGTATTGTTTTTGTTCTGTTTTCTCAAAAAAAAAAAAATCCTACAGAAATGAAAAATTTCAAGAAATACTGTCTGAAATTACGTTTAGCGGAATTGTATGGAAATAAAATCTGAACACACAAAATTAGTATCTGAATTACACACCCAAGATCTGAAAATGTTCATGATGTGCCTTAAAGAACTTCAAGAATGTGTACAATGAGAGTTAAAGGGAAAGAATTAATGAAAAATCAATATTTCAATATTTTATTTCTTAGTATTGTGTTGCAAGTTTTGGTAACTCTAGTAGTTAAACAGTAAAGGATTGGTGAAATGGAAGAATATCAGTAGCTTATGTATCCAACAGGACAACTGAACCATACTGTGGATCTACTTGGGTAACATACCACATGCACTTTTCTAATCTCCAGGATTGTTAATGGATTTATAACACACTGAGATTCCAAGAATGCTATCCAATTTTTGTTTACTTTTGCTTAACTTATAAATAATATAAAACAAGTTTAAGGCCGAAACTGGCATTTTAATCACTGTTTCTCAATTTGGGATGTGGGATGAAGTGCCTAACTTCTGTAAACAGGAAAGAAGTGAATCTTGTCACAGTTACCCTGGAGAGTGGGGCAGCTGTAAACTGGCTCCTGGCTTCAGGATTCCCTAATAGTCACTGCCTCACATTAGCACAGCCTCTGCATTTCACTTTATGCCCTAGCCACAGACATACGCATATGTATGTGAGTCTGGAAGTGAAGGAGAGAAGCATAGCATGAAGAAATCTGTGCCATCTTTGGGGTTTTTGAGGAATCCACCCATATGGCAGATTGTCTCTTTACTGGAGGAAACTGTACAGCTGCTTGGCAGACAGTGTAACAGTTGCAAAGTAAATAAGAGCAGCAGTCACCAAAGGCAGATTTGTATGGGAACTGGCCATCAGCAGCGTCAGTGGAAGTCGCTGGCATCCTCAGCTGGATAAGCTCTGAAAGGTCTCTCAAATGACACACTGAAATGCAGAGGAACCCATGACACAGTCCTTCAGAAAAGTGAGACCTTCAAATAGTTGAAGATACTGAAGGTCAGGTTCTGACAAATGGCTCTCATATTACCAAGAACTCTTTTTATTAAAAGCTAAAAATTTGGACCTTGTATGCAGATGCATGCACAGAATCTAATAAAACAGACATGACAAGACAGGTGCAAACTTTTGGTATCTTTTAGTAAAGATAGGAAATCTTGTAAATTACCTTGAAGAATATCTCTGGTTCAATATGCTACTTGCTTTTAACAAGGAGCTGATATCCACACCCTGGCATAAATAAGAACAATTAGTTCAGTGAGTTCACTTTCCATTGTCAGGGTTTTAATTATTTAAAATAAATCTTTGGAGGGTGCTTTTTCCTGTATTCTTTTATTATCATTACCTTAAAAACAATTTCTCAGATGAAGATATGTGTCAGAGTTACAAACATAGGATTTGACAATACCTACTAGTCTCATCTGCAAATCATACAATCTCTCAAATATACCTTCTTCAATCTGACAAATGGGAGTAATATACACTTCTGCAACTGCAGCCTTGAAATACTAAGTACCATTTCCAGAGTTCACAATCAGTTTGTTTGCTAGTAAGACTTTTGCTGTGAAAGTGTCTTCATTTAGTGAAGATACTTTCTACATTTTTCAAGTGGGAGAAAATACTGTATATTATTCCATGTTAAAGTATTATGTAGTATATTATCCTGCAGGAAAAAAACCAATCAAAATCTGTTTCATATTTATGTAAGTCACATTTTTAAATGCTAACAAAGTGCTACTTAGTCTCCCATGTTTCCCTCTTCTATAACAAAATCATTGCAGTCTTGCTATATTACTTCAGCAATATTTTTTATTTAAAAAGACACTTTTCCCATAAGTTCCCTTGGAAAAAATTGAAATTATAAAACAATTGTATATGCCAAGTCCCCATTTCCCTGAACAATGCTTTCAAGTATTGAAAGGAATCCCATAGTTAATTCTTTCTTCTGTTCCCTTGTAAATCTCTCTTTTTTCAACACTGAACCTATTCATTTAATCATTAAAAATACCATGGATAAGATTCAATTCACCTAACTTTAGACATCTATATTGCAGATATCCATGTGAAGTATTTAGTTCAATTACATTAAACAAAGAGAAACCGGCATATTTAGAATCATAGAATCATAAAATGTTTTGGGTTGGAAAGGACCTTTAAAGATCACCAAGTCCAGCCCCTCCTGCAATGGACAGGGATATCTTCCACTAGATCAGGTTGCTCAAAGCCCCATCCAACTTGACATTGAACATGTCCAATGATGGGGAAGCTGTGGATGCACAACTTCTCTGGGCAGCCTGTTCCAGTGTCTCACCACCCCCATCATTAAAAAATTTCTTCCTTATATCCAATCTAAGCCTACCCTCTTTCAGTTTAAAACCATTGCTCTTTGTCCTGTCACTACAGGGCCTGGTAAAAAGTCTCTCTTCATCTTTCTTATAAGCCCACTGTCATGGTTTAGCCCCAGCCAGAAACTAAGCACCACACAGCCACTCACTCAGTCCCCCTACCCCGATGGGATGGGGGAGAGAACTGGAGGAGTAAGAGTGAGAAAAACTGATGGGTTGAGATAAGAACAGTTTAATAATTGAAATAAAGTAAAATAGTAATGATAATAACATAATAATAATAATAGTAATAGTAATAGTAATAATAATAATATACAAAGCAAGTGATGCACAATGCAATTGCTCACCACCCGCTGACCGATACCCAGACAGTTCCCGAACAGCTATCACTGCTCCCTGGCCAACCCCCCCAGTTTATATCCTGAGCATTACGTCACATGGTATTGAACAGCCCTTTGGTCAGTTTGGGTCAGCTGTCCTGTCTGTGCCCCCTCCCAGTTTCTTGTGCACCTGGCAGAGCATGGGAAGCTGAAAAAGCCCTTGACTAGCATAAGCAGTACTCAGCAACAACTAAAAACTTCAGTGTGTTATCAACATTCTTCTCCTACTAAATCCAAACCACAGAACTATGTCAGCTACTAGGAAGAAAATTAACTCTATCCCACCCACTTAAATTACTAAAAGGCTACAATAGGTCTCCCCAGAGTATTCTCTTCTCCAGGCTGAACAAACCCAACTCTTTCAGCCTTTCCTCACAGAAGAGGTATTCCAGACTTCTGACCATTTTCATGGCCCTCCCCTGGACCCACTCTGACAGGTTCATGTCTTTCTTGTGCTGATGGCCCCACAGCTGGATGCAGTACTCCAGGTGGGGTCTCATGAGAGCAGAATAGAGGGACAGAATCACCTCTCTTGACCTGCTCATCATGTTTTTTTTGTATGCAGTCCAGGATACAGTTGGCTTTCTGGGCTGCAAGCACACATTGCTGGCTCATATCCAATATTTCATCCACCAGCATCCCCAAGTCCTTCTCTGTGGAGCAGCTCTCAATCAATTCATCCCACAGTCTGTATTGATATTGGGGATTGCCCTGACCCAGGTGCAGGAACTTGCACTCGGTCTTTTTGAACTTCACAGGATTCTCATGGGCCCACTTCTCAATCCTGTCATGGTCCCTCTGGATGGCATCCCTTCCCTCAAGTGTATCCACTGCACCACTCAGTTTGGTGTCATCCACAAACTTGCTGAGGGTGCACTCAATCCCACTATGTCATTGATGAAGGTATTGAACAGTATTGGTGCCAGCATGGACCCTTGAGGGACACCCCTTATTACTGGTTTCTACTTTGACACTGAGCCATTGACTGTAAGTCTTTGGGTGTGGTCATCCAGCCAATTCCTTATCCATCTAACAGTCCACCCATCAAATCCCTATCTTTCCAACGTAGAAGTAAGGATGTTGTATGGGACTATGTCAAAGGCCTTACAGAAGTCCACATAGATGACATCAGTTGCTCTGCCCTTATCCACCAACACAGTCACTCCATCATAGGAGGCCACTAGTTTAGTCAGGCATGACTTGCCCTTGGTGGAAGCATGTTGGCTGTCTCTGGTCACATCCCTGTCTTCCATATTCCTTGAAATGGCTTCTAGGAGGATCTGTTCCATGATCTTACTGGGCACAGAGGTGAGGCTGACTGGTGGGTAGTTCCCAGGGTCCTCTTTTTTACCCCTTTTAAAAATCAGACTATTTTTTCCAGTCACTGGGGATTTTGCCTGACTGCCATGGCTTTTCAAATATGATGGAGAGTGGTTTAGCAATTATATCTGCCAGTTTAGGGTGTTATTCATCTGACTTAGTTTAGATGTCTGCTATAGGGCACAAGTAATCTCTCCTATATGAAATGATTTCTCACACAGAATATATAGGGACTTTAGGGTGACAGTTCAGATGTAGACATTACAACATAAACAAGTACATTGCCTGTTCTTTTCTACCCCAGTCCTTACCACTATCTTTTATGATGAAAAAGTATCAAGTTTTACTTTTTCATTATTTCTTCCCTCTTATTGGCATTTAAATTTTGGGAACTGGTCAAACAGCCCAGTGACTAGTCCACAACAGAAACAAAAACATTTTATTTCATTTCAGTGGACAGAACTGATTAACCTAAAAATTTCCTAATGTTTTTGCAGAAAGATTTATTCAATATGTACAAACAGAAAAAATAAAATGATATAACCAGAGCAGATGCTGACATTTTCATTTTGACATCTATCATTTCTGTGCCCTGCATGAAAAGAAAAAATGCACACAAAAGAAACACAACATCTTTTATCACATTTTTATTCATCCACCTACAATTTAGATTACACTGATCACAAAAATAGTATTGTAGATGTTTGTCTGGATTTTTGCCATGTTGAATGTAAGATGGTGGATTTAGGAGCAGGAAGCTGGAAAGGCACTGAGATAATTTCAGGAATATATATGTGTCCTCAACCCAGATGGAGCTCTGCACATGACCTTGATCAAGTTACCAGATAAGAAAGCATAAATTTATAAGACCCTGCAACCCATGGCCAAGGGGTTCATCTGTCTGTGACCAAAAGCACAGTTTTGTGCAGCACAGCTGGGTGGCCTTCTGTCAGAGAAAATTGTTGCTGAGGTGTGACAAAGTATAAAAGTTAAAGCCAAGCAAGACAAGAACAACAAAAACACAGTCAGAAGTAAAATTTTTGAGATAATAATAGTTACCACCTCAAGAAAGGGGGAAAAAAAAAACAAATCCCCAAAAAACCCAAAACAAGAAAAACTACTGACAAGGTTTCTTGAAGAATAAAGTCCTAATAAAGTCTTTTACACAGAGAATTAGAAGATGGGCACTTAGCAAGACTGAAGATCAGCCCTTTGCAGGGAACAAAGAGGCAGCACTTCTGCAGCTGACTGATGACTGTCTGGCCAGCAGAGACTCATCTGGTGTGTCATCAGGGCCAGTGAGCAAATTAATGCTAAACCTAGTAGCATGACTTTGCTATCAGCTGTGTATATGAGACAATAAATAATTGCTTTGAGCATTTAATTTGTATATCCTGCTTGCAGGATCTCTGAATGGTAAAAGATGCCTGAACAAAAGTGACCCAGTTAAGGAGGTTACAGTTCCACATTTTACACTAGGAGACAGCTTCTGCATGAGGAATATACCCCTCCTGAGCTTTTCATTTACTTGCACACTTTGATACAGTCTGTGAATGAACTCAGTGTATGGTAGTGCTGGTCCAGCATTTCATTATTGCTTTGACCAGGACCACATCAAGAGTCTATTTGCTCTATTTGCTCTAAGAAGAAAGGGAATAGACATTTCTGGAACTCTGAAAACTAGATTAAACCAATCCCTAGAAAAATCACAAGTCTGTATGCTTGCACCAGCACTATTGTTTCTTCCTGGTAGATTCTACAAAGTTGACATTCGTTTCTGAGGTAATTGCTGTGACTTCTGGAAGTTGCAATTATGTCTTACAGACCTGATGATATTTTGCCAAGGTGTATGCAATGTTACTATAGTTAGTTCTTCACATGGTGAAGATGTTTATTTTTTTTATGGCTCCTGCCTATTTTACTCCTTTTCTCTTAAATCTCTTCAACACTTCAGCAATTTCTACTGTGTCACTAATAAGTTCAGAACTATATTTTTCCACCTGGAAGATTCTAACTGTGAAACAGATCTCAGGTAACAAACAGACATTTCAATATCTTTTCTTTCCCCTAGTCTCTATACAATAACAGTTAAAGTGTTTGGTCTTCCATGTATATACTATTTTGGTAATTTTATAGTTAAAGTCACTGTATAATCTACTAGCTACGTGACAGCTTGCTGAAACAGTGGCAAAGGACCTGTAATAAACCTTGTACTACTAAACCAATGCCTTTGCCAGTAGTTCTTAAGTATTTTAAGCATGTATATGTATGTGTTTATACATATATTCCATTGTATACACCTAATTAAAGGCTTTTTTGAGCTTTAAGCAGCTTTGATATCTAAAACATTTTGCCAGTAGCCTTAATCAATGTTGTGTGTTTTATCATCTACTAAATAGCCACAGGCACTGATCAATACAATAGCAGAGCCACTCATCATTAATCTCAATCTGTTCTAAGTCAGCCTCCTGATACCTTCAACTGTGAATTTTTAATGCTCATCTGAAGAACTAATATATCCTTTTCTTATTCTTTGGCATTGTACGTTTCCTACACACACCGCTAACACAGGAGCTAACCTTGTTTCTGGTGACTTCTATTTGAACCCCAAAATAAAATTCAACATTGTCTAGGTTTTGTTTTTTTCTTTTAACAAGTCCATTTTGAACACTGCAGTAATTTTACATTCCTGACATGATAGCGGTAAAATGCAGAGGATCTACTGGCATCCATTTGAATTAGCTTTTCTAATAGTTAGTACTCCAGTACTCCATGTGTTAGACAGGTATGGGGATTCTTGACATTAAAAAGGTATGGAAATCATAAACTGTAAAGCCATGTCTTGAAAAACACAGGTTCGGGCAGCTATTCTAGTTCTTAAGTGTTTTCTACCAATAAGGAATTGCCCTGAACTCAGGATCAAAAGCAATAGCTGAATAGCCAGCAGAATTTCTAGGCCTTGTGAATAGCTTTCATTTAATGTAAGCTATGTTAAAGCAAGACTTCAAAATTAAGATGTACAGGATCTGTTTAGAGCCAACAGGGAGAGATGTACCTCCGAAGCACAATGCCTCCCTTTCTAAGCTGAATATCCAAAAGACAGGATAAACTACCATATACTGCTGGTTTGGCAGAATATCAGATTGCTTAGCCAGCCTTACAAGACCTGTTCAGCAGACAGCAGTCTTTCTTTTTTGCAGTACTAGCAACAAGTGTTTGGATTAAATTCACATATCTTTGGCCATTAAGAATAATTAATTAATACAATCATGGTATGGATTTCAGGGTGGAATCAATCATTCTTTGGCAATGCCTTTCATTTCCTTTCTAGTGATTGCAGAAGGAGATAACCAGAATCACTTACAAGCTTAACATTTGGATGGCTAAAATTAAGGTGAATTCAAACCTTTTTGGGCAACTGTAAGGGCTGTTCCTATAGAGCAAACTTCATATGGCTTAAAGCAAATAAGTAACCGATCTTTCAGAAACTACTTTCTTGACTGACCAAATAATGAATGTAAAATCTAGTTACCAGAGATTTGAAATAACATCAAAATGTGTTCAAATTCCTGAGCTGCTTTTAGAAATTGAGTCCTATCTTTGTCATAAAGTGTGTTCAGTAGTGTCAGACTGGTTTGCCCAGAGTGACATTCCATTCCATGAATTTTCAGAAAGAAGCTCAGTACAAAGTGTAATTAAAATTAAAAATACCTCTTTTTAAAGATTAATGAAAAGTACAATTGATTATAATAAACAAATATTTACAATTTTCTTATAAAAAGAGCAATGATGTACTAAGACAGGAGAGATACTTAGGTATTTCTGCTGATAAAGAAAAATCCTAATGTAGCAATAGATACAAGCAATTAATCTGTCATGATTTAACCAGCCTGAAAGTGATTAATTTTGAGTAATTGTGCTCATCTATTAGGCTTTTACTTAATTATCCTAGAAAGCAAAACAAAGAACAGTTTACACAGATGTGTGTATCTGTATTGGGCTCCACTTGAATTGACCATGACAGAAAGCTGAAGTATCAACATTTCACATTAAGGGCAGAGAGAGATGGATAATTCTGCCGCATTAGCATCAGAGACAATAATCCTGTGGGACAAGGACTCTTATTTCCCAATAAATTTGAACAATGCCTAGTGTATTGATGCTCTGGGACATTTTGTTGGTTTGTTTTCAATCACCCTGTAATAAAAAAAAAAAAATCCTTCAAAACATACTGGATTCTGTGGTTTAAAAGGTTTCTAGAAACAAACTGCCCCTGAAGCTGATGACATTTCTACCGTTTATCTCTACTAATGGTGGGAAATGTTTCTATAAGTACAGAAACCATCTCTGAGAATTGATCACAATAATATGCAAGTCTCCTCTTAATTTCTTACGTTTTTTCTAGTCTGTTATATAGGACTTGTGTGTAACACCAGCAAACCTGTATCACTGGTTGTAAGCAGCAGCCCTAGAGGAAGGAAAGCAAAGACACCCTGCAGATGCTACACAGCACACAGCAGCAAAACCTGTCTAGCCACCCAAAACAACCTGTGTAGGATATGCACTTGTTGACATCCCCACCTCAGGACCACTTCCACCATTCTTGCACACTAGATATGTATCATAAGTCCATTCTGCAAGTGGAAAATTTTATTTCTTTTAAGGGAATGCTGGAAAGATATACAGAGAATATATGTCTAAAGAGTATGTCTGCATCATGCACAGGTTCCTCAGCTAGCTCCAAAACTGGAATTATTGAAGTCTCCTAAACACAGTGCTCTGTCAAAGCTAATTAACTGCTACTGAAAAGAGGAGGCAATTAGCCTGGGAGCAACACTTCACTGACACAGCCTTATCTTTTCAGGTATCAGAACTTCTGAACCATGTTATTATTGTCATTATAATAGCACGGCATAGCAAGCTAAGGTGTCTTTTATGGGATGGTATTGACTAGAACACACAGGGACTTCTCAGCTGCTGTACTGGGCCTGCAGCACTGCCATTCATTAAATGTCGGGTGCAGAAAGACAACCACAACACCATCTCTCAGTACTGTGGTACTAGGAAGCTGAACAGAGGAGAGAGGCAGGCTGACTCCAGGCCTCAGGTCTTCTACCATTTCCCAAAAACAGCAGTGGCACATGTCTGTGGAGGTACAGGAAAGGGGAGAGGGCCCATGATGGTAAAGCTGGTGCAAGAGATAGAATGGGGAAGGATGACAGAGTAAAGTGTAGAGCCATGAGGTCCATCTAAACAAGTCCAGGGACCTCAGTTTTAAAGAAGAAATATCCTCTGTTTTAGCTTTCAAGAATTCCAAGCTTATGTTTGTGTAAGTGAATGTGTATTGTAAGCAAGATACTTGTAAATTAAATATTGTATTTGCAGTATAGGACAGTATTTATCTTGTGCCTCAGTCCATCCAATAACACATGCCCTCGATTTTCACAGCATAAAAAAATAGAGAAGACACAGGGAGGTTGTTATTAATAAAAAAAAAGATGCAAAGGAGTAAAGAAGACAGAGCTAGACTCTTCTCAGCGGTACCCAGTGACAGGGAAAGAGGTAACAGATGCAAACTGAATTATGGAAAATTCCATTTTAAAATAACAATAAGGGTTTTTTTTACTGTGATGGTGGTCAAACACTGCAAGAGGTTACCCAGCCAGATAGCAGAGTCTCCATCCTTGGAGGTACTCAAACCCCACCTGGACACAGTCCTGGTCAACCTGCTCTAGCTGACCCTACTCTGAACAAGGATTAGATTAGACAATCCCTAGAGGTGTCATCCAACCTCAGCTGCTCTGACTCCACAGTTGGTCAAACATTCACACCCTCCACTCAATACAGCAAGCACTAGTGCTCTTCATTCTTAGATCAGGCATGCCTTACCTAATTGAAGACATAACTAGATTATGAATCAGGGGAATCTTGAATAGTTTATCAGCCTTAAGTTTAGACTAAATTTTCTGAAAAATTTTATCCACATTTCAACTTAGGCTAAAGGGTTAAGGAAAAAAAATGATTGAGTGAAATACTTGTTAAGAAAAAAAAGTATTTGAGTGCAATCATTTAAGGATAATGCAGAGAAATCCAATAATTAGGTGACAGCTGATTTGGAATAATAGGAAAAAAATGTCAGCAGGGAACACAAGCAATTTGATTGATGTGTTTGATTTTGAGTTTCAACTGAAATACAAAAGGTAAGAATCTGGAAGGACATAATATGGGATAAAAGAACATATGTAATTACATCCTGATCTCCACTGATCAGCATATGCTGTTGTACCAAAATGTATAGCTGGTGTTCACTCCTACCTTGTTTTTAAGAGAACATTCTGGTGTTAGAGAAAACACCAGGAGAACTGGTTTCTTACCACATGCGTGGGGAAAAATGTTCAGCTCAAGAACAGATATTATTCTACCTGATAAATACATATTTTAGAAAAGGACTAAAGGTTAAGTAATAAGCAGTAGGATTTTTTTTCTTTTGGTCCAACTGTAAGGCTTTCTAGGCAAGTGCTTTCACCGCTTTTGGTGGCACTTTTCTGGAAGTTGGATCCAGGAAAGGACTTGTGTGTAATGATGCAGTCCTTTAGAAACTATCTATGCAATTAATAGAGGTAGATATGCACGTAAACTAGAGAAAACAGTCTTAAATCCTTCCAAGAATTTACTGCCATAAAACTCTTCCTTTTAATTAGGATTTGCTTCACTTACACCTGCCCTAGATTCAAGGCATAAAGTTACTTTTTTTTCAGAAATTTCTTCTTTTTGGTAGATGCATTAAACCAATGTAGCAAAAGGTCTTGTCTAGATCTAGAGTTTCTTCCTAACTTTTGTAAATCAGCAGTGGGAGCCTACAACAATGCCAACAGTGGCATTAGTCTGGGAAACCTCTCTGCTTTTCACATTGCTGTTCCATTCAGAAAATGCCTTTTGATTGTCCATTCAGTGTGACAGTACCCTGAGGTGTTTTGATAGTAGAAACCCCACTTATTCCCACCAAGAACTAGTCAGCATTGAAGAAACTGAGAGGATGTTCATAAACTTTAGACATCAGACAAAGTTAGCTACAAAACACGTGAAAAAAGCCAGTAGTTTAGGGACCAGAAGTGAGCATGTTAATTACTCTGGAGCTGATCTGGTTGTTACTTTATGAACTGGAAGTGAAAATGCTAATGATTACAGTTAGTTGAAAGAGGTAGAATTAATGGCACTGCTGTGAGCACAGGCATGTTGTATGTGCACTTGTTTTTCTGTACCTCCACTGATGATGTAGAAACGAGACAGAGTGCATTCTCAGAAAATTTGTGCATGATACTACATTAGAGGGAGTGGTAGACATGTCAAATGACTTGGGGATCACAGCCAATACCAAGCTGAGTATGAGTTAGCAGTGCTCTCTTATTGTCAGATACATGTCAGATACTAGGTTATAGTATGACCAAAGGGTGGGTAGAAGACTGAAGGGAGTTGTTAGCCTACTTTGCTTGGCATTGATGAGGCTGGACCTGGAATGTTGTGTCCATTTTTGGTGTCCTCAGTTCAAAAGGAGAGCTGAGAAACAGGAGAACCAGTGGACAGCTACCAAGATGGGCACACGTTTACACCACATACTCTGTGAGGGGTGGTTGAGAGAGCTGACCTTGTTTAGTCTGGCAAAGAGCAGCTTATGACAAATTTGAAGACGAGTTAGAAAGATGATGAAGCCATGCTGTACTGGGCCTGCAGCACTGCCAGTAATGCTGACATTACTTTTTTTTCCTTTTTAGAACCTGCATTCTTGGAGATGTTGAAAAGGCAGCAACCTCTGCTTTGACTCAGGGGTTGGACCAGATGATTTCAGGAGTCCCTTGCAACATAAACGATTCTTTGGTTCTGTTACTCATCCTTTAACTGAGGAATGTGTCCTCCTGATATGTCTCAGTATTCTTGGGGCCAGACCCCACTCCTGCCCTAGATTCTTCCTCTGTGTATACATGAAAACCTGCAACCACATGTTTTTCTGTTGGCACTCAGAAGTGTTTGGCTCAGCTAATAAAAAGCAATATTTGTTATTTTTGAGAAATGTATCCCTTATTTCAGTGTGACCCAGTGTAATGAGTGCACAGGAAACAACAATCCACAGACAATTAAATTGGTCATTTATCTCTTTCTAATATATGTTGGTAATCAATAAAAATTAGCAACTAAGCCATTATTTCCAATAACAATGTGCCCACTTTAATTACAAAGAAACTGATAGTGAATAGGATTCATTTAAGGCTGACAAATTACGATAGGCATTCACTGTATATGTTTATTCCAATACATTTTATCACAATGAAAAGCTGTCAAAGGAGATAAGGAGACACAGTGTAACTGAAGATATTGAATGATTCATCAGCTGTTGTCCATAAAAGCTTATTATAGAATCGTAGAATCATATAATTGTTTAGGTTGGAAAAGACCTTTAAGATTGAGTCCAACTGTTAACCTAACACCGCCAAGTCCAACACTAAACCATGTCCCTAAGTGCCACATCTACACATCTTTTAAATACCTCCAGGGACAGGGACTCAACCTAGGCAGCCTGTTCCAGTGCTTGATGACCCTTTCCGTGAAGAAATTTCTCCTAATATCCAACCTAAACCTCCCATGATGCAACTTGAGGTCATTTTCTCTTGTCCAATCACTTGTTACTTCGGAGAAAAGACCAACACCCACCTCACTACAACCTCCTTTCAGGTAATTGTAGAGAGCAATAAGGTCTCCCCTCAGCCTCCTTTTCTTGAGGCTAAACAATCCCAGCTCCTCATGACATCTGTGCTCCAGACCCTTCACCAGCCTTGTTGCCCTTCTCTGAACACACTCCAGCACCTCAATGTCTTTCTTGTAGTGAGGGGCCCAAAACTGGACACAGTATTCCAGGTGCAGCCTCACCAGTGCCAAGCACAGGGGGACAATCACTTCCCTGCTCCTGCTGGCCACACTATTCCTGATAGAAGCCAGGATGCTGTTAGCCTTCCTGGCCACCTGAGCACAATGCTGGCTCATGTTCAGCCGGCTGTTGACCAACAGCTTTTCTGCCTGGCAGTTTTCCAGCCACTCTTCCCCAAGCCTGTAGTGTTGCATGGGGTTGTTGTGACCCAAGTGCAGGACCTGGCACTTAGCCTTGCTCAACCTCATACATTTGGCCTCAGCCCATTGATCCAGCCTGTCCAGATTCTTCCTTTTGTGTTTTAGCACACAGCCGCTTGCTCACCCTCTTCCCCCCGGTAGGCTGGGGAAGAGAATCTGAAGAGCAACAGTAGGAAAACTCATGGGTTGGGATAAGAACAGTTTAATAATTGAAATAATAATAATAATGATGATGTAATGAAAAGGAAAACAATGAGAGAGAGAGAGAGAGAGAGAGAGAAACAAAACCCAGGAAAAACAAGTGATGCAACCACTCACAACCCGACGATCAACTTCCAGCCAGTCCCTGAGCAGCTATCACTGCCTCCTGGCCAACTACCTCCAGTTTATATACTGAGCATGACGTTATATGGTATGGAATAGTCCTTTGGTCAGTTTGGGTCAGCTGTCCTGACTATGTTCCCTCCCAGTTTCTTGTGCACCTGGCAGAGCATGGGAAGCTGAAAAGGTCCTTGACTTAATGTAAACACTGCTTAGCAAAAACTAAAACATCAGTGTGTTATCACATTATTTTCATGCTAAATCCAAAACACAGCTACTAGGAAGAAAATTAACTCTATCCCAGCTGAAACCATGACACTTCTGTAGAGTCTTCCTACCCTCAAGCAGATCAATGCTCCTGCCCAACTTGGTGTTGTCTGCAAACCTACTGAGGGTGCACTTGATGCCCTCATCCAGATCATCAATACAGATATTAAACAGAACTGGCCCCAGTACTGAGCCCTGGGGAACACCACTTGTGACCTGCCACCAATTGGATTTAACTCCATTCACCACAACTCTTTGGGCCTGGTCATCCAGCCAGTTTTTTACCCAGCAAAGAGTATGCCCATACTAGCCGTGAGCAGCCAGTTTCTGCAGGAGAATGCTGTGGAAGACAGTGTCAAAGGCTTCGCTAAAGTCTAGGTAGACAACATCCACGGTCTTTTCCTCATCCACTAAGTGGGTCACCTTGTCACAGAAGGAGATAAGGTTAGTCAAGCAGGACCTGCCTTTCATAAACCCATGCTGACAGGGCCTGATTGCCTAGTTGTCCTGCATGTCCCATGTGATGGCACTCAAGGTGATCTGCTCCATAACCTTCCCCAGCAACAACGTCAGACTGACAAGCCTGTAGTTCCCTGGAGCCTCCTTCCAGCCCTTCTTATAGATGGGTGTCATGTTTGCTAACCTCCAGTCAGCTGGGACCTCCTCAATTAGCCAGGACTGCTGATTAAGCATTGAAAGTGACTTGGTGAGCAGTTCCGCCAGTTCCCTCAGTACCCTTAGGTGGATCCTATCTGGCCCCATAGACTTGTGTGCATCTAAGTGGTGCAGCAGGTCACTAACCATTTCCCCTTTGATTACGGGGGTTTCATTCTGCTCCCTTTCCCTGTCTTCCAGCTCAGGGGGCCGGGTACCCCGAGACCAACTCATCTTACTATTAAAGACTGAGGTGAAGAAGGCATTATGGGCTATAACACATTTTATGAAACCTACAGAGACGAAATATTCTCTTTGAAGAAAAGCAGTAGACATAGGGCCTGAAATTGAAATAATAACTCTAATTTCCCAATTATAGATAGTAGGACAGTATTAAGTATTCTGTTAAAAATAAAATACTCTTCTTAGATCTGTCTGTAAGTCAGCAGTTTTCAAGACCAGTAACTGTGGCTGTTGAACCAACAGAGACTTAGTGTGCAGCCACCAAATAAAAAAGAGCTGTTATTACTCAGTTTTTCTGAATTAAACTGCTACTACTCTTACCAGTGTAAATATGCTCCTACAATATGTAAAAAAAAACCCCAAAAAACCAAAACCCACAACAGCTTATCTTAGAAGCCATACCTTTCCATACCTAAAGTATACATTTGCATTCCAAAAGATATTGTCCCAGCCTCATTTAGCAAACTATTTCTCTTTGCATTGTAATAACTGTTTTGTGTTTGGAAATTACTTTGGAAATAGCTATGTTTTGATTAAAATGGAATAAGAATTTTCCTGCATCTTTCTAGCACCCCATTTAAAGAAGAATAGGTTTTGAACATGGCTGTTGAGAAGTTATGAATTAGAGAAGAATAAAACAACACACATCCCCCAAACCTCTAGGAAGCTGTCACATTTGTGGGGAAGTGTAAAAAACATACGTGAATTCTGCACATTGACTTTATTTTGGTGGACGTGTGTGGAGAGGTAGGTTCACTCTCTGAAGGTGGAATTCTCCCAAAGACTGGTGAAAAACAAAACATTTATGGCACAGAGTGAAATCCAATAATATAATGCTTTAACAAAATTACCCAACCTGTAGTCTTCATATGTCCATCCAACAAAGGGACTGACCTATATAAAGTACTTTGAGTACCCAGAACAATGATTTGCTTACAAGTAGTTTTTATTCAATTAATGCTTTATAGGAAAGGCAACTAGCTAGGAATATTGCATTTCATTTTAGCTCCAAATAGTTTTCTTTCTGATACAAAATCCTTATCTCACCTACTTTTTTCCCTGATTTCCTCTTTTCAAAAAAATAACGATGTGATAGCAGGACTCAGCATGGCACCTGGTAGATTGGGAGTTAAAAGTATGAGTCATGAAAGCAGAGACCTTGTATGACTGATGTCAGTGATTACTCCTGCCAGATAAATTGGCCAGACTCATGAGTCTCTCAGCTTCCTTAGCTTACATCTAGGACTGACTTTTGCAATGCAGGAGCCTCAACCCTGGGAAGCATTCAGTTTATGTTCAAACTGGAGCTGAAGAAAGCTTTCATTATAAATTCTGACTAAAAGTGACTATGCAAGGCCTTTTCCTTGATCTAACCAAATACTGCAGTGATCTGCATGTCATCTTCTGATATGGAAAAGAAGGTAGCTTTATGCAGAAGGTCAATTAGAATTGAATACTTATCCATTATTCCAAGCAAGCTCAGCTAAGAAAGTTACCAGTTGAGAAAGTTGATAGCTTTGGAAAACAGCTCACAGCAACTCGGGTTCTAATTCGCCTTAGAAACAGAAATGCAGAAACAATACATAACATATTGGTCTAACGATCAAGAAAAAAGTGAATTAATGGGCAGAAAAATCAGAACATGGGCCAGTGCTTTTAGTCCTAGTGTGTAATTCATTTTCACTTGCAGACCATCTTTGCAAAAGCCAGGTTTGGATTACAGGTTTGACTTTTAGATAGAAAAGATCAAATTAACAAATGTTTTGCTCATGGAAACAGTATTTGTTTACCAGAAGTAGGTAAGGAAGTAGTTTTGCATGGGTTAAAATAAGGTTTAAACAAAGTTAGGAAAATTGCTCCAAAAGAAACAAGAAGTATTCAGCCTTCTAAAGTATTTATAGTGGCACTAATGGTAAATACAGTATATTTTTTTGCTCCCCTTGACACAAACCATCCATCAGTGTGGACCTGAGCTAGCCCATAAAATCCTTAGCATATCAGAGAATCCATCTGAATATACAGGACTGACAGGTAAATAAACATCACCCAGCCTTAAATGTATTTCTTATTCTACTTCCTACAGATTCATGCCATTTGTATTGATTTTTTTTCCAGACAAAGTAATAACCACAGCATAATATTGCTCTCCAGTGTATTACCTTTTTTCATTTACAAGTCTCTGAAATATTTTTCCTAGTGACTTAAAATGTTTACACAACCAAAATGAATCCATTTTGTCAGATCATTAGTAATACAGAATTTTGGATGCATAGGACTGACAATGAGGGGTCTTTTATCCATAAAAATCTGCAAACCAGCTCAGCCAATGGAATTTAAACTCATGGTTAAATCTTGGAAAAAACAAGAGTAGTTTAGAAGGGCTGAGATAAGATAAGCATTTTAAAAATTGCAGGGCTGAGTAGACCATTCTGCTAGCTACTTCCTATCTTCAAAAAGGAGACAAACTTGGCCTCCTGAAGGATCATAATTGAAATTACTGGAAAAGCATCTTGGACTATGACATAACCACTTTTTTTTTAGTCTTTAAAATAAGTGTTTTTTAAAAAAGTTTAAAAGAATGTAAAAATTTTAACAATTTAAAATACTTTTCAAATGCACATAAATGGTCCATTTAACTTAATGGTCCATTAAAATAGTTTAAACATTTATGTCCATATAGGACCTAAAATAGTCTCACATTATATCCAACATCAATATACTGCTTGATATGCAAGCCTGCATATCACCATCACTGCTGCAACAAACTCATTTAGTCAGCTGATTAAGTATCTTTTCCTGCATATTCCTATTTTCCCATGGACACACAATTGTATATGTAATTGCATTTTGGGGATTTTTTTTTTCTGAAACCATGGGTCTTTTTTTTTCCCCCTTTTTCTTTTTTGCATTCTGAAAATCCCACAATAACTCTAAAAATATGTGTGATGATTTTTTTTCCTCTGAGTTAGTTCTCTTATACATTTAGGAGCAGATCTTATGCTTACTAAGGTTGATTTTTTTGTCATTTGATCTGCGCACAATAATCTTCAACTCTCTTATAAGTACACAAAATTTTCCCTAATCAGGGTAATCTTTCAGCACTGTTCAACTGGTCTAGCAAATCCAAAGTTTCTTCCTCTGCAAAATCCACTAAAGCAGCTGATCTGTGAGGATCAAGGGGGTGTAGCAAATCTTCTGTGATCTGCAGTAGCTAGACTCTGGATATCAACATGGTTCAAAGCTGGGAAAATCATAGAGAAAAGATATTGATTTAATGTCATCTTTGCAGGCATACCCTTATAGCAGACATGCCAGGATCAGATACCAGGTCTGAATTCTCCACTGTTTTAGGGGTTTAGACTTTAATAACAAATAAAACTATTAATCACTTGTAACTTCAACCACTTAATGGTAGATATTCAGAAAAAGAGAGTTACATACTTAATTCCTAATGCTCTCAGATGCCTAAATGATTTCAGTTTATAGAACTGGCCTTGCTTGTATAAAACAAGGTACAGAAGAAAGTGATATGCAATTAAATAAATTGAAAATGCATTGCCACCAACAGATATGCATTTCTCTTGCAAGATAGGCATTACCTTACAGGTATTTGTCTGTCCTTCCCTTTAACCATTTTACAGGTAAACTAAGAAACAGAGACCAAGCTTCAGGTTGGGTTTTTTTAAGATCAGATTCAACATTACCTCGTTAATGTAGAAAATGCCCTGAAGAGATCAAATATCAGCAAAAGTGCTCTGGAAGCAGACACACCCATGTGCTTGAATTGCTGCTGCTAAGCAACAAGAACAAAAATCCCAACACAAGTCAATTCTCATTTAAAGAACCAATGCTAATTCCATTCTTGTTTTGGAAAGAAAAGGAAATTAATGCAAAGTGAAAAAAAACCAAGAAACTCTTTCTTTTACTACCTTTCTGATGAGAATGTATGACTTTTATTAACAACTAGTCTGAGTGAAAGCGAATAAAGGTTTGCTGCTGTTATTAGCCACATGGAACAGAAGTTCACATGGTGATTAGTACAAGAAATCTAAATCAGTGACCAGACTGAAATATTCCTACTGTCAATAAAATTGTGACTTTATTAATCAGCATGCATTTCCTCTTTTTCAGTTTGGATTCTTGAGTTGTTCCTCTGGTCAGATCCAGTGAAGTAAGCCTTTGTGTACAAACCTTGGTTACCTCTTGATGTGATGAGATGGCCTGTTCCCTGCAGAAATGCAAGTGTGAACTGCCACCAAGGAATTTAATGACTCTTTCAAGAAAAGCAAAGCTTATGTAGAAGTTTAAATGCAATGAAAAAGATAAAGCAAATGCCCAATTTAAAATATAAGAAGACAGCAATCACCACATTGCTTTAAGGCTGGTTTCTCCCATACTCAGATTATAACGTTATGAATGATCTCACATGCTGATATAAGCAAAATACTTTTAGTTTTCTGAGTTTCAGTCACAAACTCTGTCTTAGTGTAAATATCCCTGCCCTTGAGTAATGCCTGCTTAGGTTCATAAGCTTTCTGCCCTATGTATGTTTGAAAGCAATTGCCACAGATTCAATATTTCTGCTTGATTTCTGTCATAAACTGATCATCTGTAAAACAAATGCATCCAGTATCCCATAGCACTGGCATGGTACACAAGGCTGTGAGAGTTGTTTTGCTCTTAGACTGCAGAAAAACATAACTAACAAAATGCTACATGCCTTGCAGATAAATGCCTGTTTTGCCACATGGTAAGTACCACTGCAGAGCAGACAGCAAAATAACAAACACCTGGCAACTGCCTGGATATCAAAAGCTAATGGATGCCCCCTGGCTGCTGATAAATTCAAAGACAGATTGGGCTCTGTCTAGCAGCTTTTGCAAGATGAGTGAGAATGAAATTCTTCTTAGGTGCACTATTCCAAAATATTTTGGTATGGAATTAATTTTAAACAACCTAATTGTAGTAGCAAGATCAGCGTGCTGAGAGTGCAACTTGTATTTCAGGTATCTGTCTGGAAGAGAATATGTACACCATTGTATGAAAGTAACCTGGTCTTTGAGAAAAGATGTTGTAAATAAATTTGCTTCCAAAACTGGAAGCAAAACCAGAGGTATAGTGTACCAGACTCCTTTGCTACTGATGGGAGCAGGTTCAAATTTGTTTCCTGCTTTAATTTCCTTGTCAGGGACAACCAAGAGAGGTGTGTGCCCAACATATTCCATTTGCGATTAGAAGAGATATCCTTAAAGCAACTTGGAAGCAGCACTTACAACTAATGGAGAGACACATCTGGACTGTACTTTACTGGCCTACTGACCTTTATATCCTACTTGGGTGATATGCAAGAGACCTCAAGTAGGAAAAAAGCCTAAACGCTAGTGAAAAGGGTCTGGGGGGAGGGAGGAGGCACAGTATTTTTTCATTAGCATGAAACAAAATGAAGAAAAGAGAAACACCAAGTAAAAATGTACCTGATACCTGGTGAATCATTGTCCAAGACCAAAGAAGAATAGACAGTTCTCACCAACTTGGACAAGAGAGGAAGAGACAAAGGCAAAAGTGATGTAACTCCAAGTTCCCATTACTAATGTCTCAATTACAGTCCTTTATTTCATGTAATAAATTAGAGTGGTTCATCTATCTTTAAATTATAATATGATTTGTTTAATGGAACTACCTGTTTTTGTAGAAAATGCAATGGATATGTATGTTCTTGGAAATTGAAGATGAGTTTTACTACTCTGATGCCCTGTCTTTTTCACATGTGTGATTCAGTAAGATTTCCACATGAAATTGTCAATGTACACTTGATTTTCTGTACTATGGCATATCTAAATTTTTCCTAGTGTAACAGAGCACTAGTTCTATTTGAACTGTGTGTTATAACTAATGCAAGCTCCAAAAAACCCATCCATTTTTATTTTAATGTATAAGGATATGTTGAGGTCTTCCTGGTACAAAATGTTGCTTTTTTCAGTATGTCCAATTTGTTATCTAATTTATGTATATAGCTCCTATTGCCACAAGAATCTAAAAAGACCTCAAAATTATAGTGTTACTGCCTTTATAAACCCTTTGTTGTGATAAAGCAATGCCTTCATATTTAACAGATGGAGGACTGAGATTCAAAGCACTGGGGATGAAAGGAGCGGAATTCCTGTTAAAACCAGAGGAATACTGCCTTGATAGTTTGAAGATCTTCACCAGAGAGACTTATGACAAGATTCACAACAGATTATAGACATGGTGACATTCAACATCCAAAGTGAGTGTTAGTTACCTGACTAAAGAGGCATCTGGACAACTAAAGGCTGCAGTATTACTCTTTCTCAGGGTTTGTTTTACTTTTGTGGAGTTATGGGGGAAAAAAAAAATAAACAGGATGTGAGACCAGCTGGCAAGACTTTAGTTTATCTGGGAAGAAGTAGGTATCTGAAAATCATCTGAGTACCTTTGGGAGCCTTCAGTAACATTCTGTTGTCAAGTCACAATGTGGGTGCTGTACAGACAGCACGTTCAGTTAATAAGATAACTGTGTTGGTCTGACAAATTCAAATTAATAAAAGAGGTATCTCATGACATCTCAGATTAACTGAGAGTCTCTAAAGTTTTCTTCTTATAAAATTATCTTCTTCCTGTTGAGTTGTGATAGCGAAGGAAAATGTGTTATCAAAATATTATTTAGTGCCCGAGTGGAGAAAAGTCTACTTTCATAGGCTTATTTGCAATTACTCTACCAGTGTTTCTCAAAAAATCAGTTTTAGTCCCATGAGTTAAACAAATCCAATGAAAAGCTAAGATTTTTTTTTTCTTTCTGAGCTACACTGAGAAAGAAACATAAGGTAATGTTGTGTTGTGGGGATTTTTCCTAGTTTATTTTTAATTCATCGAGAACTTAATGTACAGGTGACCTGTCTATGCTCTGAAAGGAAACAAGCATGAGTAATATAAGGAGGTGTCTCAACCCTACCTCAGGCCACAGTTAGAAGAACCTGATGATCTGACCTATGTAGACTTCCTCCTGAGATATCTGCCAAATATGTCAAGCTTAGATGAAGTAATTAGGAAAGGAGCAGAAGATGAATGAGCCAACAAAGGCTGGTGCTGACCCAAGGTAAGAATCTGCTATCCCTAGGAGAAATGGCTTTCAGTACTTTGAGAAGTACTGTGCTCCTGAAAGGGAGAGAACGTTCATCAAAACTTCTCAGCAGGGTGGAAATCTCAAAGTTCCCCATCTTTTAAGTCCAGTTCAACCTCTTTGTCAGAGAAGAGACTGCTCAGATATCTTGCTAAGGGACCTGAATATCAGCTGGCAATGAATCCATTCTCCACTCGGAGTGTGCAAACTATTTAATGATAAAGGACTAGGGGATGATGCATCAGGTTCCTTGAAGAGTAAGGAAGATGTAGAAGGGGATTGGCCATACATGGTTTTGTCCCTTTGGATCTGATTCACTTTAAATCACAGGGTTTGTAAGTCAATTGCCTCACCAGGGTTGCTGGCCAGAAAGGAAGTTGTAGCTGGTTAGCAAAAAACACTTAGAAAGATGCCTCCAGACTTCATTATTACTGTTGTGTAGACAAATAAAGCTCTGTGTGCACCTGAGGCTTGCTTTGTTTCCTGCTCCTGCTAGTTTTTCCTCTTTGGACACAATTCCCACAGTGGCATACACTGAGAAATATCTTTTCTAATAAGCATCTACAAACAATCCAGCACTGTTAATATTCACTCTTATGGACAGAAACTGTCATGAAAAAAGTAAATGAGGATAGTAAACACTACAGAATTTGATAATTTACTGAAAGTTACTGATAAGTGATCAAACTCATGATTAAACTGATGAGTGACAAACTCATTCAGGCAACTGTGGACAGGATGCACTACAAGTAACATTAGACACAAAAAATTAGATAAGTACTATAAGATAAACTCTCTAGGTACCTTCCAGGATCAATAGAGAGAGATGGTTATTCTTAGACTGCACAATTATTTTAGATTGCACATTTCATGCTTTGATGGATGAAGTGAGACAAGATGAATCCCGGCC
The DNA here is from genome assembly GCF_030463565.1 of Pelecanus crispus. Classification (NCBI taxonomy): domain Eukaryota; kingdom Metazoa; phylum Chordata; class Aves; order Pelecaniformes; family Pelecanidae; genus Pelecanus; species Pelecanus crispus. The sequence continues at coordinate 143,682,890 of NC_134644.1, read as the reverse complement.
TGAATCAACAGAAAAACAATGTTACTCTAACAAATGTCTGTTTCATTCAGAGCTTCAGAAACCCTCAGTGTCAACAATAATGCATAGTCTAAAAAGACATACATCTGCTATTTGCATGATAGTTTTTTATCCCTAAGAAACTGAGGCTCAGAAATATATTGCCCTCTTTATTTTCAGACTAAGATGACAACAAAGATGTAAGGCAAACAAATAAACATCAGTCATTGCATGTGATGGAGGAAGTTTTCCTTCAGCTTCAGACTTCAAGTAGCAACACATGTACAGGAGAAAGGGGCAATCTTGTGTAATCCCCAAAACTGCTTACTTAGACTCATGGGAGATGTACAGTGCTTTGATAATCAGTGCGTCTTGTAGCACCAAAGCACTTGCTTTAGCATTGTGCTTCCCATTTGTATAGATGCTCAAGAAAGAGAAGGGAATCTCTGTGATCTATTCCTATACGATTTTTTTTGGCTCAATATCTACCTATTACACAGTGGTGTGGCTTATATGTTGTTGTATATGTATACATGTTAAAACTATTTGTCTACTGCATATTGTGTTTATACACTCATGTTTCCTGTACAGTGCAGCTCCAGTAGCTGATTTAATAAAAAATGCTGCACATAATTCTGGGTGATTAGAAGGGTTGATTGAGCTAACAAAACTGTAGAAAGTATAGTATCAAGAAAATATTTCCATTAATATGTCATGGCAGAACGTATTTTTTTCTGTTATATAAAAATCCTTTTGACCTAAAAATATTACTCTACAAGCAGATATGCTTCAAGTAGAAGCTCTGGGAAGACATCACTTCAGTTTAGAAAAAATGACATATCCTTAAGCATTCAGGTTAAGAAAAAACATATACATGGACATCCAACAGATGTCTGGAGTGGTATCTGAAATGGGCTTGTCCTATTTTCCTAATTACATTACTTTAATTATTGCAGACTGGAATCTTTGAAAAGTCTATTTAATAGAGCTTATGGGAAATCTCATTTTTATTCCCAAGAAATTTCAAAACCTGTTTGTTATTGTTGCTTTCTGAAGCAGAATAAAAAACTGAAAATTCCATAGAAATATTTTTAATGTCATTCTGTAATAATTTAGATAGTTCAGTTTAGAAGTATAGGTTCATTTCATATTTTCAGCATGGGTCATGGATAGATCAGAGAAAGTCTAGCACAGGGGCATTAAGATGGTTAGGGGGCTGGAGCTTGTGGCAAACAAGGACAAGCTGAGAGAAGAGGTTCTGTTCAGTCTTAAAAACAGGAGACTCAGGGAATATATTATTGCAGTTAGCATTTCCCTGATGGGAAGGTGTAGAGAAGACAGAGGTCAGAAGGGTACTGTAGAAGAATGTGAGACAACCGACACAACTTGGAATATGGGAAGCTCTGACTTGATAAGCAAAAAAAGCACTCACTATGAGCATAGTAATACACTGGACTAGTTGCTCAGAAAGCTGTGAAATCTCCGTTCTTGGAGACACATAAAATTTCACTCGACAGGGCCCTGAACTACTTGCCCTAACTAGAACTGTTCTGAGCAGGAGGTTGGACTAGATGACCTCTGAAAGACCCTTCCAACCTACACGATTCAATGGTTCTAGGATTCTATAGAATACCCTGTATAAACTCTTGCAATATACTATTGTTAGTATTTTAACAAAGCCAGGAAATAAAAGTTAAACAGGTAATTTCTACCTGTAAATTAAAGCTGTGACATTCTTGTTCAGGTTGCTCACTTAGTTTCAGCAGTAGTGTCAATATTCCTCCCCAAAACAACACAGTCTTATTAAATGTTTCAATTTCATCAGCTCTATGTTGTTTTAAAGGAAAGTTTTGGAACACCCAATGTGAGTGAGCTTTTTTTGCACAGCTATATCACTGAAGAATAGTATTAACTTACTGGACATGACCTTGAATCTGGGCAGTGCAGAATCCCTCTGTTCCTGGAGGAATGCCAGATCAGCCAGCTGGGTCTGCTGGCCAGCATATGGGCAATGCCAAAGCCCTGTCTCCTTTGCAGCCTCTTGGGTATGGGGGCAGAGACAGAGCAGCTCCTCATCATTCTCCTAATGTAGTCAGGGACTAACCACAGGTTTAAGCAAAACAGACAATGGGATGCTTTGTAACTTCTCCCCCACACACCCCTCCCTCCTTTAAGAGTGAATTGCTGTTGAGGAAGGTGAACCCTCTAGCTCATCAAGGGAGGTATGGAGATGAGAAAAGAACTACTACCCTAGCAATAGAAAGTATTTATTTGGTCTTTGCTGGAAAGCACAGTCTTAGAGAGAATCTCTTGTAGCTCATATACTTGGATTTGGACTCTCGAAACCTGGGTTAAATAATCCATGTAAGATTTGCTGCAGTTTCTGTAAATTTTTTTCCTGTTAAAGATATCCAAGACCACTCTAAATTAGCTTTTCCACATATCTACCATAGGCAGTTTTCACTTCCCAAATGAGCTTTCTGTTATGAAATATATTTCTTGAGCAATGCATTTCCTACTGCATAAAGGAGGATGCAGAGTGTGATGGAGCAGAGGAATGCCTATGAAGTTGGTTATACAGTAGAAGGGAATAGTCCTGTGCTGGGACTGGTGGGGGAGGGCTCATAAGTGCTCTGCTTTAATATTTATTCCTGAACAAATGTTCAAACCTACCTAAGCAAAGATTGTACAGCAGAAAATTTTAGGAGTCCAGGAAAATCTGAATGAGGAGTAGCCCTCCTTTGAATCACACATAAGAAATCTTCAGAGTGGCAGCTTTGCAGGTGAGACAGCTTAGCTTTGTATATTCTGTAATTTGGAAAAAAGTTCAAAACAACAGTTGTGCAGGCATCCAAAACCAGGTTGAAAGTGGGAATCAGTCCACATTGTAGGACAGCATGCCAGCATTGCAGTCGGCCTGATGTCGGTTGAACTGGTTGTAGTGATGTAGCCAAGAGTGTAAGTCTGTTCTTAGCCCTTCCCATAGTGTGAGCTTACTAGTGAAGACTTTCAGAATTTTTTAGGTGAAAAATCATTTAAATAATCAACTATGTTTGACATTTTCACATCTCTGAGTGTCTGAACTTGCTCCTTGACATTACTATATGATGGCTTGTTCCTACTGTTTACAAACAAGTAAACAGTAAAAATCTCTCTCAAGCAAGGTGCCTTTAAGATGACAAACATTGGTTTGCTTGCATTGAGTTTTTACTGAAGAATTTCTCTGAATTTTTGCACTTGCCAGAAATTCAACAGTGTTATTTTATTGTTTGGTTTTAAGTCATAACACATTTGATGTTTTCAGAAGTATTTTAAAACTGGTTTGGTACCCAAGCTGCCATGCAGATAAATCAGTAGTTGCAGTGCATGGGTCATAGCACTTTTCTTGAACCGTAAAAATGGGATTTTAACCAAGAGTGCTAAACATCACAAGCCATTTATTCTGTGTTCACAGCACAGTTGAAAGAAACGTGACTATGCTACCTAATAACTAAATGCCAGAGAGCAAGATTTATTCTAGACTGTTGACAATAGAATCATGGCTTGATTATGCTGGTTTTAAAGGCCATTAAAGCATTTTTGAGGGAGAAAAAGGAGAAGGGCAATATCATAATATGTCTTGAATTTCAACATGCTGACACTATTAATGTCAGACTATGAGAAAGAATCATTAGATCCAGGTTTGCTAATAGACTTTATATTTTCATTTAAAGGCTTTGCAAGCTTGATTTCTGCCTTGTCCTGTTTAAACAGGGGTCTGTATTCAGAATTTCTACTATCCTGGGCAGCCAGATGCCACATCTTCATTTTATTACTTAAGAGATGTAGTAATGACATTTAAATTAGACGCTTACCACAAGAGGACTGTGTAGTTTAAAGACACCAAGATCTGCCTGCCTTACATCATAGGCTCTTGATAATGTATAGCTGGATGCCCAACATATCCCATATGGTCCCACGGTGCTGTCCCAAGACCAGTCAGGTGTATAGAACAGCTGTGGGATGCTTTCCAGAATGGTCCAACCTTCACATGCTAGATCAGTTTTGGAAGCCACCTGTGGCAAGTCTCTGCATTGGGCAGTGTAGATGAAGGAAGATGACTCAGGGATCAAGCCTACTCTTCCCTCTGGCTGGGGCTTACAAAGTGCAGGACAGATGTTGTCTATGTGGTATGGTAGTGAGAGTAGAATAGCACCAAAACCCAACATCTGCTAAGGGTTACGCTGAGACCATCTGCTATTGGCACCTTGTTTACCCAGCACAACTACTCTCGCACCTTCCTCGTCCATCTTTCTTTGTTCTCCCGAGCGTTAACAGTCACTGCTAGCACTAATTGCAGCTGTGGGAAGAGCCTGGCCATAACCACAGGTTCAGGCCCAGGAATAAACCCACAGTGCAAGCCCACAGTGCTTCTGCTTCTCCCAGGGGCTGTGTGGAAATATACCATGTTACCAAGTGTTCTACTGATTTCTCTCCATAGGTCAAGTTGAGCAACTACAGTAGTTTCCTTAAGTTCATACAATTGGACTATGACACAGCCACTGTGATCCTAAAAATTTGGTTGAACCCAAAGATGTCCAGAATAAGTATTTTTAATAATCAGCCTAGCAACTGTGCCTAAAAAACTGCATTTGGAGCACTGCAGTTAATATAACAACAAGAAACAGTTACAGAGATGACCTTCTTGAGGGCCTACAGAAATATCACCCATGAGGTATGCTCGGTAGTGAGCTGCTCTCAGTTCCTGCTCCACTCAAGCTGAGACAAGCTGTCCCTAGACAGTGTGTTACCTCTCCTCCTTCTCCTGTGGCTACCTGCCTCCCCACCCACCTGTCACTACAATTTGATCCACTAATTATCTGTAAAGTATCCAGACTGTGATTACCTGTAAGGAATCCAGATGATTGTGTATTTCCTGGGCAAGCAAAGTACCTGCCAAGAAATACTTTTGGCAGAATTATTTAGAAGACAGGAGGGGAAAAAAAAAGTAAAGAAATCAATGAAAAAAACCAATAAAGCAAACATACATAATGTGAAAACAACACAAATATGGCCAGAAGTGTTTTATCCTATAAAGAGAACAAAAAACACACTGTAATAACACATGGGGATTACATAAAAAAAAAAAAAAAAGAAAATTGGTGTGCAGCTGAAGTCTAGTAGATTAAATTTAGATATAATAGTTCTTAAACTATTCTGGAGATGCCTTTTAGTATTTTGGCCCTTGCATGATGTTTTTGGTATATTCCAGGAGACTTTTGATATATACGTATACATGTATATTTTTAAATATATAAAATATATATTCATATACACACACATATATGTATATGTATATATGCACATATATGTACATAAATACATAGATATACAAAAATTTGTATATATACACACACATATGTCTATATGTGTGTATATATAGACATGTATACGTGTGTATATATATATGTGTATGTATATATATTTTCTGTAACTGGGGAGAATCACTGTTGCACTTGTCACACTGAACTAAGCTAGCCTGAATCAAGTTAACTTCAGTATGAAAAATAGGAAGACACAGATTCCAGGTATTAATTTAAAGGGATCGAACAGGAGAAATTCTGCATTGTCATTCCCCTTGTCTTCCTGAATAGATAAATTTAAACCAGTTTGTGTGTCTGAACTTGCTGTGTTCCTACATGTGATTATATTGAAAAGCTGCCCTGAAGTCAGGTATTTTCAAGGGAAGAGCCATTAATTGAATATAATATTGCTGCACATCTTCTGAGCAAAAGGGGCTCCAGTGTAGGGCTGTAAAGACGAGGGGACAAGAGAGGCAGAAGCGATAAGGAACAGCTGAGGTGGAAGAGTAATTTTAATTTCCTGGGGATGAAGCACAGTGCCAGCCCACTTACGCCACAACCATCTTTCTGCTCCACACCACCCTGCTCCACCCTCTTCTGCTCTCTGACTAGTTACTACTTTTTTCATACTTTTTTTTCCCACATCCCTTATTAATCTGGAACTATAGAGAACTTCACTTTTTCTATACAGTGTTTTAAATGTTACTCTGTAGTATTTTTTAGGAGGGGAGCCCAAAAAGGATTCCCAAAAAGTTCTTCTGAAAATAAGTATGTGTAACATCTATCTGTGTAAATGATATGCAGGATCATGAATTCTGGGTCACAATAGTGAGTCTCCGAGGCAAAGGGGTCAGGAGCAGACACTCGTGCCGGGGCACCCTCGCTGAGGTGGCAAAAAGCGCAGGGCGAGAGCGGGCAGCCCAGCCCCCCGCCTGGAGCGGGGAAGAGCGGGAAAGGGCGAGCTGCTGACGTGGGGCAGCAATGACGCAGCGTGGGCAGGGCCAGGAGTGATGGTGGCCAAACCCCCTCACCTATAAAAGCAGCCCCCAGGGAGCGCGGCGACCAGGAGCGTGGCAACCAGGATGGGCAAACAGGCCGTGGTGCGGCAGTTTGCACGGTCAGTTCACGTGGGGAAGGCCGAGTGCCCCCGCTCCTCACTCAAGAGACAGGTTCGGTAAGTTCAGCTGGTGAGAGGGAGCCTAGGCATGGCCATGGTGTCCACCCGGCAGAAGGCTGTATCCTCTGCACTAGCCAGAAGGGGTGTATCTACTCAGACTGAGCTCCCACGGAGACACACAGCCGTCCAGGTCTCCGGCTGCAGGGAGTGCCACCAGCTTGCTCTGGGAACAGATGGCAGTGGAGCAAACAGCTGTGTGCACTGTGACCAAGTGGATTATCTGCTCGGCTTGGTGGCAGAGCTAAGAGAGGAAGTAGACAGCTACGGAGCATCAGGGAGTCTGAGCAAGAGATAGACAGGTGGAACCACGCTCTGAGCTCCCGGAAACCTGACCAGGGACAGCCTCCAGAGAAAGCCTGTGACCAAAGGGAGCCAGTATCCTTCCCCTCCCCAAGATGTAGGCAGGGTCTTAGAGGGAAGTGGTGAATGGAAACAAGTCCACAATCGGGGTGGGAAGCGAACCCTTTCCTTGCCCACCGTGACCCCCCAGGTGCCTCTGCACAATAGGTATGAGGCTATAGATGTGGAGGACCAGTCAGTGGACAATGTGGGCATTGATCCATCTACACCCGAAGAGTTGCCAAGATCATAAAGACCTACCCCCCATATTACTACCACCTCAACAAGGAAGACAAGACGGGTCATAGTCATAGGAGACTCCCTCCTGAGGGGAACAGAGGGTCCAATATGCCAGGTGGACCCTCCTCATAGGGAAGTCCGCTCCCTGCCAGGAGCCCAGGTCAGAGATATCACCAGGAGACTTCCCAGCCTGGTACAGCCCTCAGACTACTACCCCTTACTGCTCTTCCATGTGGGTGGTGACGAAGTTGCAGTACACAGCCCAAGGGTGATTAAAAGAGACTTCAGGGCCTTGGGACGCTTAGTGAGGGAATCGGGGGGACAGGTCATCTTTTCCTCCCTCCTTCCAGTTGTGGGAGGTGACATTGGTAGGAACAGGCGGATCCAATCTCTTAAAACATGGCTCCGAGGCTAGTGCCACCGTCAAAACTTTGGGTTCTTCGACAATGGGATGGCCTACATGGCACCAGGCTTGCTGGCGACAAATGGGAGCCACCTTTCTCAAAGGGGAAAGAGGGTCTTTGCACAGGAGCTTGTGGGGCTCATTGACAGGGCTTTAAACTAGATGTGAAGGGGGAGGGGGAACACTTCAGGCTTGCCTGTGACAAGCTGTGGGATGGTACGCAATGGTTAGAGGGATGGGGTGCTACTGTGAGCCCTCAACCTATTGCGCAGAGGCATGATGGGGACACTGCAGCACAGTTGAAGTCTGGCAGAGATGAGCAGGGGCTCCTGAGATAGTTAGAGCTCACAAGGAAACCTTCGTGAAACACCCCGAGGGAAACAAGGGATGTTCCACTAAGAAGGTGACACGGCCAACAGCCCAGATGAAATGCCTCTACACGAACGCACACAGCATGGGGAACAAACAGGAGGAGCTGGAAGCTGCTGTGCTACTAGACAGCTACAACCTGATTGCTATAACCGAAACCTGGTGGGATGAATCCCACAACTGGAATGTGGCTATTGATGGCTACAGGCTCTTCAGAAGGGACAGGGGAGGAAGGAGGGGCGGAGGCGTTGCCCTCTACGCAAAGAAATCAATACAGTGTGAAGAGCTGTCCCTGAAAAATAGCCACGAGCAGGTCGAAAGCTTATGGGTAAGAGTCAGAGACAGAGGCAACAAAGGGAACCTTGTGGTTGGTGTCTGCTACAGGCCACCTGATCAAGGGGAGCCTGCTGACGAAGCCTTCTTCCTCCAGCTCCGGGACGCTTCACGCTTGCAGACTCTTGTCCTGCTGGGACAGACTTCAACCACCCTGACATTTGCTGGAAAAGCAACACAGTGAGCTGTAGGCAATCCAGGAGATTCCTGGAATGCATAGACAACAACTTCCTAAGCCGGGTAATAGACACACCTACCTGAGGGGACACGATACTGGATCTGATGGTCACCAATGCAAGTGAGCTCATCGGTGATGTCAAGACTGGAGGCAGCCTGGGCTGCAGTGATCACGCATTGGTGGAGTTCACGCTCCTGAGGGACATGGGAAAAGCAAGGAGTACAGTCAGGACCCTAAATTTTAGGAAAGCAAACCTCCAGCTCTTCAAGGAGTTAGTCAGAAGGACCCCCTGGGAGACGGTCCTCAGAGACAGGGGAACGGAACAGAGTTGGCAGATCTTTAAGGACACCTTCTATAGAGCACAAGAGCTATCAGTCCCCAAGTGTAAAAAATCAGGCAAGGATGGGAAGAGACCAGCACGGCTGAGTCGAGACCTGCTGGTCAAACTAAAGAGTAAGAGGGAACTGCACAGGCAGTGGAAGCAGGGACAGGTGTCCTGGGGGGAATACAGGGAAACAGCCTGGTTGTGTAGGGAGGAGGTCAGGAAGGCCAAGGTGAGGATGGAGCTGAATTTGGCAAGGGACGCAAAGAATAACAAGAAGGGCTTCTACAGGTATATCAACCAGAAAAGGAAGGTTAAAGAAAGCGTACCCCCCTTGATGAACAAGAAAGGCGAACTTGTATCAACGGATGAGGAGAAGGCTGAGGTACTCAACAACTTCTTTGCCTCGGTCTTCACCGGCAAACTCTCTCCTCACCCTTCCTGAATTGATGGACCAAAAGATGGGGACCAGGGGAGTAAAGCCCCTCCCACTGTAACGGAAGATCAGGTTCGAGACCACCTGAAGAACCTCAATGTACACAAGTCTATGGGACCTGATGAGATGCATCCCAGAGTCCTGAGGGACTTGGCTGATGTAGTTGCCAAGCCACTCTCCATGATATTTGAAAAGTCATGGCAGTCAGGTGAAGTCCCTGCTGACTGGAAAAAGGGGAATGTTGTGCCCATTTTTAAAAAGGGAAGAAAGGATGACCCTGGGAACTATCGACCTGTCAGCCTCACCTCTGTGTCTGGGAAGATCATGGAACAGATCCTCCTAGAAGCTATGCTCAAGCACATGGAGGACAGGGAGGTGATTCGAGACAGCCAGCACGGATTCACCAAGGGCAAGTCCTGCCTGACCAACCTAGTGGCTTTCTATGAAGGAGTGACTGCATCAGTGGACAAGGGAAAAGCAATGGATGTCATCTACTTGGATTTCTGTAAAGCGTTCGACACAGTCCCCCACAACATCCTTCTCTCTAAATTGGAGAGATATGGGTTTGATGGGTGGACTGTTCGATGGATAAGGAATTGGCTGGATGGTCGCATCCAGAGGGCCGTGGTCAATGGCTCGATATCCACATGGAGACCAGTGACAAGTGGTGTTCCTCAGGGGTCTGTACTGGGACCGGTGCTATTTAACATCTTCATCAATAACATAGACAGTGGGATTGAGTGCACCCTCAGCATGTTTGCAGATGACACCAAGCTCAGTGGTGCCGTTGACACACCAGGAGGACGAGATGTCATCCAGAGGGACCTGGACAAGCTGGAGAGGTGGGCCTCTGTGAACCTCATGAGGTTCAACAAGACCAAATGCAAGGTCCTGCACCTGGGACAGGGCAACCCCCGGTATCAGTACAGGTTGCGGGATGAAGAGATTGAGAGCAGCCCTGCGGAGAAGGACTTGGGGATACTGGTAGATGAAAAGCTGGACATGAGCTGACAATGTGCACTTGCAGCCCAGAAAGCCAACTGTATCCTGGGCTGCATCAAAAGAAGTGTGGCCAGCAGGTCGAGGGAGGTGATTCTGCCCCTCTACTCTGCTCGGGTAAGACCTCACCTGGAGCACTGCGTCCAGCTCTGGGGCCCTCAGCACAAGAAGGACATGGACCTGCTGGAGCAGATCCAGAAGAGGGCCACCAAAATGATCCGAGGGCTGGAACACCTCTCCTATGAGGCTAGGCTGAGAGAGTTGGGATTGTTCAGCCTGGAGAAGAGAAAGCTGCGAGGAGACCTTATTGCGACCTTCCAGTACTTAAAGGGGGCCTACAGGAAAGATGGGGAGGATCTTTTTAATAAGGCCTGTTGTGACAGGACAAGGAATAATGGATTTAAACTAAAGAAGCATAGATTTAGACTAGACATTAGAAAGAAGTTTTTTACAATGAGGGTGGTGAAGCACTGGAACAGGTTGCCCAGAGAGGTGGTAGAGGCCCCATCCCTGGCAACATTCAAGGTCAGGTTGGCTGGGGCTCTGAGCAACCTGATCTGGTTAAAGCTGTCCCTGCTTACTGCAGGGGGGTTGGGCTAGATGACCTCTGAAGGTCCCTTCCAACCCAAAGCATTCTATGATTCTATTCTATGATTCTATGATATCAGGTGAGGAAAAGAAGATACCACTTCAGAATAATCACTGTGCTTTAGAGGTCAGCCTGGGAAAATCCAGTTCCTAAGCCCTCCATGATGTAGCTCCATGAATCTACCCACTCTGTTAAACTAAACAGCAGGATGATTGGTGTCCGTGGAGATTCAAACAAGTAACTGAACTCTGCAAATTCAAACATTGAGCAAAAGACACCGAGAAGAGCTAATCATGGTTTTTGGGCATACAACTACCCTCCCTACATGCAGCAGTGAGGACCCCATTAATTAAGAGGGAAAGTTGCAGCAATGGTCTTGCTTATGATAATGAGTATTAGGCCAGATCATCCTGTTCTCCAAAATCTTATTCTTATTCCAGGTCTTCATTTCAGTATGTTTTAGGCAATTATGAATTACAGAAAAGATTCAACACAGTTCAATCTTTTTTCTGTCTCTGACCTGTATCAGTAAAGAACAAATATATGGTTTAGTCTGCTCCTTCATCCCATATATCCTTGAGTTCATCTCTGTGCCACAAAGTCTTTGTTCTGAATCTGCATCAGTGCAAATTCATGGCCAAACCCTGGACATCTCCATCTTCTAAGAAGAAGTGGAATGAGGTCCAGAATACGGTTATGTGCTTGTGTGCATATGCATACACACACAAAATTTGACGCAGCAGCTCTCAGTTGCAGAACATTAGGCTAAATTGACTGGATGATTAACCATTTTTTTTCTCCGTGACACCTGGAAAATAATTAGTCATCTGTGGTACTGCAGAAGAAGCATAAACACCAGATGTTTACACCCATTGAATCCCTTAGCATTGTGTTATGAATTAATAAAATAACTAAGACTACAATTTCCCTTAAAACATCCAGTTAATTGCATTTACCATTGTTTTAGAAAAACAGGTTTTTGTTTTCATAACTGTAGGATTGCTTTGAATTAATATGCACAGATGCATTGGCTGATTTGCATCATTAAGTCTTGAAAAGACTATTAAATTTTTATATCTTCCTATCTATTCTTATTATCTTTCTCAGTAAGAAAAATTGGCTATTAATGGATGACGTATTTCAGCAAGATTATGGAAGCAACTTTGAAACTGTAGAATAAAATTAAAATATATAAATAATAAGAGTAAACAGAATATAGGAAAATAATTCCAGTGAGGCTGCCATGTAGCATATGAAGACAAATTTCACAAGTGAAGTGAAAAAATATGGAACACCTATTCTTGCAACTGTGGCTGTAAATGAATACATTTATTTAATATAACTTCCAGCTGACCAGTAAATGTATAGATTGACACACCATAATGAATAGAAGTGTTTGGCTCACTGTAGTGATAAATTAAATTTCAAAATTCAGTCTTGAATCTGAAACTAGATTCAGATTTTCTCTTGAGTTTTGAGCAATGTGGCAATGCAGAGAATCACATTCATTTTTCTGTGAGGACAGTCTCTCCCAGTCTTCAGTTGTGGCATAAGGGAGGAGAAAAAAAAAAGGAACATACTCCAACATCAGTCCTAAAATTGGTATATATTACTGGAAATCTTTTTCCCAAACTTATTTTAAAATGGGAATCATGCTTTCTCAAGAATAGAATTAAGAAAATGTTAAAAAAATTTAAAAAGAAAATGTATATTGTGAACCCTTTCAAACTGTTTAGGAGATCCCATATGTTTTAAAACCTCTTGGCAGAATATTAATATTTTTCCTGGAATTTAGCAGGATATGCTTCTGTAGCTTTTTTGTTTGTAGGATCATACCCCCTCAGGACAATTCACCTGCTAAAATCAGTTTCTAAAGAATGCTATGCCATCTCAAGCCACAGACAGCTCCTGAGGATGCAGCAAATATGCTTATACAGGAATATAATTTAAATGTTAACTCCCAGTACTTTAATCTTTTGAAAGATTATGGTTTTACTCAGTATTTGCCACTGTACTGGTGGATAAGTCTACCCGGGGAGTAAATTTTTGATCACCTTGCTGAATAATTTCATTTTGTAAGGAATGCATCTCACTGTTTCACAGAAAATGCTGTTTTAGAATAATATATCTGCAAATGATTCCCAAAATGCAGCATCTCAGTGTTGGGGTACTGTAAATTTTTCACTATTGCTGCAATAACATAGAAATAACTATATTATAGAAATGGAATAATATTCTATTGCTTGCTTTTGCTTTATGGACAGCAATTCAGCCACTGCATAGGTTCATTTTGTGACTGTTCAGCACAGTAGGTTAGATGAAGTATTAGCAGTTTAAAATAGACACGTACATTTTCAATTTCAGTGCAGCCCAATGATTTTTCCTATCTTGTCTGTTGGCGTCATTATGCAATCAAAACAGCGCTCTCGACATTAACCTCCTTGGAAGTTTTGTTTTGGCTCAAGGACATGTTGAGTGGCTAAACCTTGATCCTGCTCCCATTAAAATCAAAGCTTCCTTTGATTTCAATGGCATAGGCAGAGATCTTAGCAAAACAGCAGGATCTGTCTGGTAAATTACAACAATAACAAGTAGGGATACGTTTGTGAGACTACAAATGTCTTCTGTGCTGTGCTCTGAATGTTTTGAAAGTATATTACTCACAAAATATAATGACCTTACACAGATGAATTGACCCACTGTTTTGTTCGAACAGCAGAATAATTCTTTTCTGAATTATTTGCTCTAAGCATAATTATATTGCTCACTCATTCAGCAGTTTGTATTCACTGCTTCTGTCTGTATTTGATCTACAAACAGAAGTAGTCACTTCACCTTTTATAAACGTTTCCTTCCTACTGCAAACAAGAACAAAATAATTCATAGTAATCATCTTTTTTCTGTATGTGTTGGGGAATAAGGACTTGGAAATTTTCACAGGTTTCTTGAAACACTAATAACCCAAACCTCTTGTTTTGTAGATTGTGAATATTCACAATTTGCACAGTGATAGTTAGACTGCATTAAATTATTTCTCTCCACTGAGTTAAGAAACTAACTACACAGTGTGAACTCTCTATTGTGCAAAAAAATCATAGAATCATAGAATGGTTTGGGTTGGAAGGGATGTTAAAGATCATCTAGTTCCAACCCCCCTGCCATGGGCAGGGACACCTTCCACTAGACCAGGTTGCTCAAAGTCCCATCCAACCTGGCCTTGAACACTTCCAGGGATGGGATATCAGCAATTTCTCTGGGCAACCTATTCCAGTGCCTCACCACCCTCATAGTGAAGAATCGCTTCCTTATACCTAATCTAAATCTACCCTCTTTCAGTTTAAAACCATTGCCCCTTGTCCTGTTGCTACATGCCCTTTTAAAAAGACCCTCCCCATCTTTCTTGTAGGCCCCCTTCAGGTAGTGGAATGCTGCTATAAGGTCTCCCCAGAGCCTTCTCTTCTCCAGGCTGAACAACCCCAACTCTCTCAGCCTGGCCTCATAGGAGAGGTGCTCCAGCCCTCTGAACATCTTCATGGCCTTCCTCTGGACTCACTCCAACAGGTCGATGTCCTTCTTATGTTGGGGGCCCCAGAGCTGAACACAGTGCTCCAGGTGGGGTCTCACAAGAGCAGAGCAGAGGGGCAGAATCACCTCCCTCGACCTGCTGGTCACACTTCTTTTGATGCAGCCCAGGATACGGTTGGCTTTCTGGGCTGCAAGCGCACATTGCCAGATCATGTTGAGCTTCTTATCAACCAACACCCCCAAGTCCTTCTCCTCAGGGCTGCTCCCAACCCATTTTCCGCCCAGCCTGTATTTGTGCTTGGGATTGCCCGGACCCATGTGCAGGACCTTGCAGTTGGCCTTGTTGAACCTCATGAGGTTCGCACAGGCCCACCTCTCAAGCCTGTCAAGGTCCCTCTGGAGGACATCTTCCCTCCAGCGTGTTGACTGCACCACACAGCTTGGTGTCATCGGCAAACTTGCTGAGGGTGCCCTCAATGCCACTGTAGATGTCACTGACAAAGATGTTAAACAGCACCAGTTCCAATACCTACCCCTGAGGAATACCACTCATCACTCATCTCCACTTGGACATTGAGCTCTTGACCACAACATCTTGAGTGTTACCATCCAGCCAATTCCTTATTCACCGAGTGGATAAGTGGATGTCCCTGGCTAGATATAATTCTATCAGGGCTTTAGCTTTCCTAACCTGATCCCTGGCTGCTTGGACAATTTCTCTGGATTCCTCCCAAGCCATCTGTCCTTGCTTCCACCCTCTGTAGGCTTCCTTTTTGTGTTTGAGTTTGTCCAGGAGCTCCTTGTTCCTCCATGCAGGCCTCCTACCATTTTTGCCTGACTTCATCTTTGCTGGGATGCATCACTCCTGAGTTTGGAGGAGGTGTTTCCTGAATATTAACCAGCTTTCTTGGACCCCTGGTTAATTCAGGGACCCACCAAAAGGAACCGCTTCACTTTTTGAAAAGCACCTGCAGCTGTGCCTTGCAAAGAGAGCTCTTGAGTGCGGTCAGTGAGGATGTTTATAGCCACTGGCAATATCACCCTAACCCTATACACAGAGAAAAGAACTAATCAGCTCTGCCGATGAAATATCTAACACGTTCATGAACTTCAGCTTCAGTTTGGTACATAGGCTTCCTTTTGGTTTCAAACAAACATGATTCTTTTCTTCAGGCAGCTTAGGTTTCTGAGGATTGGACCCTCAGTAAATGTAAAGCAGTTGTAATTATAATATAATGAATGTAATAAATGCTGCTGTAATACAGTGTTAAGTGACAGAAAATTGCCAAGTACTATAGATACATTTTTTGCCTTTAATTAGAGAGAAGCAACCATCTCATTTATTCTAGTTAAATCAGAGATGTAATTTTTGAAGTTAGCATCAAAGACCTCATGATTTAACCTTACCAAGCACACTACTAATAATAATTCTAAGTGTACTTACATTAAGCAATAATAGTGGCTTTTCATTTTATTATGGGATAATATTTTGGTCTTAGGGTAGATAAACCAGAAGATGGAAGGCCAAACCAGTGAACTGCAGAGTACCACGATACTATTATTAACCCTCTGCTACTGTGACCATCATTGAAACAGATGTTATTGAGCAGAAAAAGCATGTACCTGAAGGCTTTTAAAACAAATATTTTTGAAGCTTGAGAGAGTGGGAGCTGAGGTCATAGTGAAGATTTCAATATGCAGTACTAAATCATCCTGATTTGCTGAAAGGAGCCACTGCTACTGCAATTAGTAGGCACTTGAATACATGGAATAATTTCCCGAAGTCAGACCATGTTTCTAAACACACACATTAAGCACTGCTTGCTTTATTTTTTTCTGATGATGCCACTATGACTCTCATGGGAGTAAGAAAAGGGAAATATGGACTTTTTCCATTTTTCCTGTGGTGTTTTGAAAATAATGGCATTGTTTCTTTGCTTACTCATTAGAAATGGCAATGCAGTTATAAAAATCTGCGTAATACTCTCTGTCTCTTGCTAACTTTGTGCTATAGTATAATATTGTTTCTCCTGGTACATCAGATCTGAAATCACTAAAGCAATGGAGATTCCATTAAGTAAAACATGTCACAATGCCTTAGACCTCACTCCTCTCCATTACTAATGATGAGTTTCCATTTGTTTCATATGGTACTGCTCTTTTTGGAAATACCCTTATTCCCACTCTGCCATCACCCTGACAATATTTATTCTAATGACGTCAGTCTAGCTCTTGCATTTGACTTTTAATTAAAGCTTTAGCCCAGAGTACAACTGAAGTAAAACTTCACAATGAATTATAATTATTGCCAAGGTCTTAGGGGACTTCCACACGGCAGATGATTAAGAACCTCAAATGTACATTTAACAGCTTTCTTGCTCAAGAGCTTCACAGCACAGCACTCGGATGCATTTTCCTTTGGGGTATTCTGATCATTGTGCAAAACTGAATCATTGTTTTGTACCATTGTGGGATACAAAGGAGCTTCAGTTCACTTCAGGTTGGTTAGTCAGAGCCTTCATGTATGTGTCTCTGTATTCTCTATATTTTCCTAGATCATCCAGGTCTGAAGTCCAAGCCTGAAAAATAACCTCAAACTGGTTTGGTTTGGGTTGGGTTGGGTTGGGTTGGGTTTTAAACTGGGAGTAGAGA
Organism: Pelecanus crispus; assembly: GCF_030463565.1. NCBI lineage: Eukaryota > Metazoa > Chordata > Aves > Pelecaniformes > Pelecanidae > Pelecanus > Pelecanus crispus. The sequence goes on along the minus strand of NC_134644.1, from coordinate 143,665,989 downwards.
TGGAAGAGAAGGTGGATGGGATAAAAACTGACATGAGTGAAATTGTGATCTCTGAGTGGGTCTAACCCATGTTATTTCTGGGCAGAAAGATAGCAGTATATACCTTTATGGTAAGTTTGTACCCTAGAGATTTTGGAGTATATTTTGGGACCCTGGATATTTTAGGAGCCAAATTTACTCCAAGTACCTACACCTTACTCTTTCAGAAACCCAAAAACTTTTCCAGAAGAGGGCAGTCACTTGAAAAACATCACCACTAGCAATTTTCATTTTGTGAGTCAGCTGCAAAAAATGGTCATCCTAATTGTTGGGAAAAAAATGGGAAATTTTCCCAACTCATGCTTTTAGTTTGGTTGCTTTTCTCTTCAAAGTAAATGTTTCAATCTGGTAAGCATGTTTCATTCCATCCTGGAAACAGAATATTCTTTTATGCAGTTCCATTGTTTTCTTAGGAGTAAATATACGGGAATAGAAAAAAATTAACTTCCCATATTAGAACCCTTGGAAATAATGAAGAAACAGAGTAGTTTGGACAAGAAAAAAAATATTTCCATAGAAATCTTTAGATTTCTCAGAAATGTAAACTTATCTCAGAAATTAAACACTGGAAGGAAAAAAAAAAGGTTGTAAGACAGAGGTCAACCAAACATGACTCTGCTCCCCTGAGACAGAATGAAGTGGAGATGGCATATACCTCTGTTATCCATGTAATCCTCACGAGAAAGAAGTAAGGAGCCGGACCTACCCAAAGACACAGACAACTCAGCTGAGCTGCCCACACAGGTTTGCAGAGCCAGCTTGGTCACCCTGCTGCATCCCACCTGGCCCAGCCAGTAAGGTGCAGATCATCTCTCTGTGCAGTGTGGCCGTATGTAACAGTTCTGCAGGCTCCACTGATTCTGTTAGCTAGATCTCCATTAAATATAATGAGAGCGAGCTTAGACATCCATGTACATACGGATACCTGCAGGTAGATGCTTATATTTTGGCATCTTACTCCTGAAATAAATCCCATGTGGAAACAAACTCAGATGAACTAAAGATGTCGGTTTTCTTCAGTTTTGACATCCTGCACATCCAAATGCTTATGCTGTCCAGTGGTTTCTGGCTGATTTGTACTGTTCCGCTTCCCTCAGTTTTGTTGCCACAAGTCTACATCTTTCTGTGTTTCTCTGCCCTTCTGCTTGATTTCTTCTCTGCCTTGATCTGTCTTTCTGTTTAGCTATTCCTTTTAGCTCATAAAACCAACAACAGGTGCTAGAAGAACTCGCTAACCTTCATGGCAAGGGTACTACCTGATTGCACGCTCCTACTGATATCCTGGAGTACATGTAAACTGCAGCACCAACAGCACTTACCTGCTGCCTCACTCGCAAATGCACTGTGCACTGAACTCATTTGGGGTGGGACATCCCATGCCCACGGTTTTCTGTAGAAGCTGTCTGGCATGTAACATACGCAAAATCAGTAAATGTGAGGATCCAAATCATTCAGAGTGCATTCTTGCAAGGTGCTTCTCTGTAGACATTTATCAATAGTCTCACATTCATTCATACCCTTTTTAAAAAATACTTTACCTAGTTTTAAATCCAGAAGGAGTCTTGCCATACTATATATTTCTTCTGAAACAGTACATAAGAAGCTACATTACTTTGTGTGGACTGACACATCTATCCTAGTGTGCAGGATTTTGAAATCTGAGCTGCAGAAACAAGCAAAATACAGTTTTCATGCTATTTATATTCCTTTTAAAAGAAGATACATATATATTGAATTTCAGTCCATTACTTTGAAGGCAGTGAGTCTATGAAGTCTGCACTGGTGAACTGGTAAATTAGAAAATCAGAACACAACTTTTTTTGTCTCATACTCCAACTGCATTAAATGAACTTGAGGAATGAAAAGTGAAAATAACAAGAATGGCTGAAATAATGAGATACAGCCCTGCCATACAAATTCTCAGGTGTTATTGCAGGGTTTGTTTGTTTGTTTGTTTTTAAACTACAAACCTCATTAATTTTCTTTTTATTTTGGTAGTAAAATACAGCTCACAAATGCATGGAAGAAAAAAAGCAGCTTTTTCATCAAAATCACTTAAGTGATTTAGGAGCTGAAATTGCATGTTAAATCAGTAGCACTGAGACTTAAATCTTCACTTAACTCAGACAGTTTTGAAACTGTTATGTAAAATTCCCATTTGGACGAGAGGACAAATTGCCAAGACAGAAAAGTATTGTGAAGTTTGAAGGTAATCTCTGCTAAAGCTATCCGCATAGTATATTTAGTAAGTTCCAGTCCACTATATGGACTTCTATGTGGTCCTGTCTCTTTGGACTCACATTCCAAATATAATGAAAAATTTATTATAATAATAATTTAATAATTGAATAATATATTTTAAACGGAATAAAATAATATTATAATAATTTAATAGTCCAAATATTGAATAAAATGGGCTATCACAGTGTTGATGCTCTTTCTGTGGGCAGTGTGAGAGGGCATAGGTTGTTCCCAGTGTTCCCCTCACATGTTGCTGAGGAACCCAGCCATAATCTGCCAGAAACACAATGAAGTAACAATTTATTCTGGAAGAAATAAACGAAATACCTCTTGCTCAACTAATATTAACAAAGCAGAAGATATCTATCTAAGAGTGTGAGTTGATAATAATTGTCATATGTTCAGATGCCAGCATACACAATCAGATTAAATGCATAAATGCCATAAGATAGCTATAGCTGTAGTATTAGTGTGGTTTTCAGTTTGGTCTCCCTCAGATTCTCTTTTCCTCAGATCTTTTCTATCTTGCCTCATAACAGCATGTCTCTTACCTTTGTCTGAACACCTCTTGGCACTACATTTGAGGTTTCTTTTTTGAACGCTAAAAGTGGCCATAAATTACTTTTCTGTGCAAGCAAACTACTTTTTGAATTCAGGTTGAATATGTTCAATAATTTTGTCTAGAGAAATATTTTAAAAGCTAAATTTAAAGAAGAGCCATACAAAAAGGTGGTGTCAGCAGCTTGTATTCAGTGCCTCAGCAGTAAGCTGGTTACACAGACTTGGGCTAAATTCCACCCTCACTGTGAGCATATTCAAGTCCACAGTTCAACTTTGTAAAGACTGGAACAGTGCAAATGAAAAAGATAGCAAGTGGTCCAGTCCTAGAAAAGGGATAGTTTGTTGAATAGAAATTCACATGGGAAAGAAAAAAACAAACAGTTCCAAGCCTCTGCTTGATACAGGATCAGAATTTGTACTCATGCACTTCTTGCATGAATGTCTTAATCACTAGCTACTTAGATATTCTGAGGCAGAGCTTTCACAGTCTCTGCTTATACATTTCCTCTTTGTATAAAAATACTTAAATAGTCATTATGCCAGACTGCATAAATGATTCCAGCCTGGATGTTAGGTCATTTGCCTTGTTGATGGATTCCAGCTGATGCACTATCAACTATCTAACAATTTATCCAAATTGTGACAGAGTCTGTAGGAGGGAGTGAAAGCACTTCCCCAGGATGTCCCCACAGCTTAGAAAGCTAGAGCACTCTGTCAGGAGACTAATTTTCTCACTCTCCCTTTTCAGTTTTTCTTGCTAATATCTTTAGAGGTGTTTTATTTTGTGTCACATGGAACATTTCTGAAGCAAACAAAACATTTTGATTCAATTTTGCAATGCAGAAAATAATAAAGCATTTTAAAATTTTGGATATATACTTGTGGCTGGTTTATTTTCCGACTGCAGTTCAAAGAAAGCAGAGACTTGCACAGCCATGCCCAGCATCCTGGTGTCCTAGCTCCCATCCCCAATGGCTCATGGTGCAAATAAAAATAGGTGGGGAAAGACCAGAGAAAAGCATTTGCTAGATAAGATATCTTCACAGCAGAGATCTGATTTCAAACAGAAAATTTGAAAAGTCAATAAGTATCTTGTGGGGGGAAAAAAAAAAAAAAGACTAATCAATTGGCTTGGTTGAAGTAAGATTTTAAAAATGTGTAACATTTTCCTGAATTAATAAATGTTTTAACAGTTTGAAAAGCCCTGGTTTATAAAAGCTTTGTACATTATCTACAGCAACAGCAACTTTATGCATGCATGAACTTAATGAACCAACAAACAAAAACAAAGAAGTAAGGTTATTAATGAGACATTTGCTCAAGGCAGGCTAAATGAGTTGCTTCTGAGAACATCAGAGAGAGTTCTCTAATGATGGGCAGAGCGGTACAGCTGCTGATTTGTTTTTGTACAAAGATAGTAGTCAGTGGATTTATTGCTGGGTGACAAAAGAAACAGATTTGGTAGGACTTTGGGTAATAATCTTTAAGTACACACTTCATATCCTCTCTTACTTTCTTTTTATGCCCTTTTCCCTTCTCTTTCTTTTCATTGCTCCTATGATTTTTCTTGGGTTTTTTTCCCTAAAATTTATTTTATTCACTCTGGCTGAAATATTTGAACTTACTTCTTAACAACTACTGGGCCAGTTAATCAGAACTGAGCTTGACATACTTTTGAAACTTAGTTATCATTTTGAGTCACTTTTTTCCAATGCTGTGCTTTGTTTTTACTGTGCTTATGGGGACATTAGTCCTCCAGCTGAAGTGAAGTTCCCTTCCTCAGAGATAAGCAGGAAAAGACCAAAATTTAACCTTTGGGTCAAGGTGTTTCACGACAACCTTCATCTTCAATAAGCCACTGTTTCTTTGCAAGGCCTGGGTGATTGTGAACTTGATTTTGAAGATACCAGCTGTCTTTAATGCTTGGTCTACAGAGGTTTTGTGTCATGAATTAGATTTAAAGAAATCCTTTTCTCTCTCTTTCTTAAAAGCTTAATCTTATAGAACAGTAAGCTTTCAATACTGTATAACCAATCTTACAGTACAGCATAAGTAGATTATAAATGAGGTATACCCCACACCTAGAACTTGGAACAGAAATACTCTTCATTACTCATGTCAAAATTACTCATGAGAATTGTAAAATTTTACTAGTCTTTCACTTTGTTCCAACCTGGAATCAGAAGTACTGAAGTATACATTATCACTAATAAAAACCATTGAAAACACTCCTGGGGGAACGTATTCCTTAGTTTTCTAGCTCAGTTACTGAATTATACAGGTCCAGTGACCTTAGAACAGAAAACAACCCCCCCAAAAAAATTATCAAATCCTTTACATACTTTATCTGAGGTGGGTATTTGGAAGTTAGTTTGTGCAAAAGTTCTTTAAATAGTGTCTGTGATAATTACGTTTACTTTATTTTCAACATCTAAAAAGAGATAGGTGTTAAGGAAAGACTCTTCCCCAAACAGATGCTTTCTGGAAGTCAAATCTAAAATGGCAAGAAAACTGAGGAAATCCAAAAGAAGACATTAAGGTGGATACTTTGTGCAGAGGTATATAGAAAAGACTATGTTAAGAAGAAAAGTGACAATGAAATTCACACAATCAACAGCTGATTGGAAACTCTAAATTTACTGTGGAATGTGCATTATTTCAGAATCTCATGTAAATATAAACAAATGAGAATCATCACAAAAGCTTAGTTGCATATAGTGGAAATATAAGGCCAGTTTGCTTCATGACATGCCTGATCTTCTTCTGATTGTGAGCAAAATATAGAACAAATATTGCCATGAAATCAAAATCTGTAACTGTTTCAAGACCAGAAAATAAAATACTTTTGTCTTCATATGACAGAACTAGTTGAGCTTGAAAGAAATGATAATAGCTATGCTTCTGGACTGTTACTCAGGAACTTTCTTTTAGCATTTTTGGTCACTGAGTGGAGCTCACTGATTAAGTTCTGCAGTCTCTCCACAGGTGGGTTAAACAGGTGGTTTCACAGCTGCTATTTATGGGAGTTTCTTTAAGGCAATAAGCTTCTGGGTTTTCCACCATCCTACTATGTTTTTCACTCTATTGATGCCTGGCTACTCAGAACAAGATCTGGTTTTCTACTTTACTGTTTCATCAACCCGATAGTATAGCTCCCTGTAATATGATCCCACCTGTGATTTACACCACCAGAACTAAAACTTAACAGTCTGCGAAATTTATTGCATATTGTTTGATTCATTTGTATTGAACCATACAGAACACAAGCTAAATTGTAAATTTATCTCATATTGTTTTCGGAGTGAACGATTGGTCATAGTTCACATGCAAATCTGGATCTGCAGTGAGAATTTTAACTGCTTCATAAAAGTTAATGTCAGAGGTTTTCTGATGACTGCACCCATCTTCTTTAATGGCCTTATTTATTTATTTATTTTCCTAGAACAAGCTTGATGCAAGTCATTCTTTCTTACACATTTTCTGTAGCCCTAATACAGCAGCTTATTTTTAGACCTCTTCCTCTTTTTCTGCTAAGTAGCATGAGGAACTGACAATAAACCCAAAATATTTTCTTCCACTTAATAACATTGAATATCACACTTCAGTTTTCTGCCCATTTTCCCATGTGTTTAAAACCTTATGCAATTCAGGAGTGTGTTTCTTGATGCATACTTTCCCCCCGTTTGTCTTATTTGAAATTGTTGACACTATACAGGTTCAGCTGCCTCAGTCAAAATGCTTGGATGTTCTTAGGAATGCACACGTGTCGGGAGGGAGGGCAAGAAAAAGGTGAATAAGCAGGAGAAGAAGGAAAGTGATAGAAAGAGGAGACATTTAGGGTTTATGAATGGAAACCTACCAAAACCAAGTGCATTGCTTGCTGAAGCTCTATATATATTGGATACGGAGGTATTAGAGGATGGAGCTCTTGTTAATGGCAGGCATCCAGTAACCAACAGTCACTAGTCCTCCCATCTCAGCATAGATCGGTTGAACTGGTTCAGTCATTCTCAGTCTTTTGGACTGATATGAAAGAACAGAGGGGAAAAAAAATCTTAAAGATATTTGCATCAGTGCAAACATCATCCCTCTGGCAATCACTGCTGCATTAACACTGGAAACATGAAGAAAGGGCCTGGCCTGAGGAGAAGGAATTAGCTGAGCTGGGCTGAGCTTTTCCTCACCACACATTCTTCACAGCCTTGTGAATATCACTTAGGGCAAGATGCATAAAGTCTATTTTGATGCCTAATACGCTTTCTACATTTTTTTTTTTTCCCCATGTGTATAGGATTTCCAAACAGCAAATCCATGGACATTTCCATGAGGCAGAACGTCTGGAGAAACCTGAGCATCCTGGTGAATGCCTGGTCCCTGAGTTTTCTTTTAAAGGGAGTGTTCTTTTAAAAAACAGTGGGACATTTGCTATCCCACAATCTGATATTAAATAAGGAGGCTACATAAAGCATATCAAAGAAAGGACTTCCTCTTTAGTTTTCTTTTAGCCATTTAAAAATCTGTACAACTTATTTCCTAATTATTGCTTGCCCATTATTTCTTATTTCAAAAAACATTCAACTTGAGAATTTTCTAGAAACATAAAATGTGCCTAATGAGATTTTTTTTTCCAGCCTTTTTTGTTCATCACAGACCAGAGAAACATCACTAGGTTTATTTAGTGCTTCCATTGTCTTTTGCTCATAATTAAGATCTTTCAGCATTTAACAAGACTAGAATGCATTGGAAAAAATAGTGCATCTCCCCAGAAGAATACTGTGCGCTCTTAATTTCCTCTATAAAATTACTCACCTACTTCAATATACTATTTCAGTTAATTCTTCATAATATGTGATTCATAATTTCAAGAAAATAAATAGTATTAGATAGATCATTCCAGACCAACAACATTATTTTAATTTACAAGTGAGAATCTTTCTGAGTAACAAAAAATTATCATCTACTAACATTTTATACAGAAATTCTAGGTGATTATAATCTCTGTGGCAGCATATGAAAGCCTTTTCAGTACTTTGTTAAATGTCTTTGAATGCAAAGATTTGAATAAAATCACATTTTTAGAAAATATTTTTTAAACCTTTATTATTTGGCACTAGATTGAACTACAGAGACTTGGCTATAGTTTGACATTTCATTTGGGGGTAGCAGAGACTAAAAGTCAGCAGGGTACCAATAAGGAAAACATTTAATTTAAAATTATTGATATCTAAGGGAATTGTGTGTGTTCATGAAACAAGTAGATTGAGAAAACAAAATTCTCAAACACTGCTTCTCCCAGAGCTCATACACACCATTAATTTATTAACCAAAGTCAAATTGGCAACTAATGCTTGCAGTATTATTTGGTGCAAATTACCATTATTATTTTATTTGAAGTAATTAAAGCAGATTAATATATTCAAATAAACATAAACTCATTTACTTTTTTTACCATGGAAGAAAAGTTTAAGCCAAAGCGGCTAATAAATCAAATAATTGCAATAGTCTGCTATGTCTCATGTGAAAACTACTTTTTGATCTCTAACAGAAGGCAGAGTTTTGTTACAAAAACATGCTTTCATAATTTTACTGTTGTGTTGTTTGAGCATTCAAAGAAGGATGAATGCTGATGTCTAATAAGGTGATTATAAACCTCTATTTTTAAATGTATACAATTTAAAATACTTTACTATTGCTTTTTAGAAAAATAGTTAGAAATGTTGAGAGAATTCATGTTCACAAACGCGTAGTTCTGAGACATGAAACATCCTACTGAGATAAAACAAAGGTACTAGGGAAGCAGTAGACCTGCAATGCAAGGCAGTTCAAGGCAAGAAGATATATCTTAATAAAAACAGTAATGTTATTCAAGAATCTTTAAAGAAAAGGAGCAGTAAATACCTACACTCCTACATTTTTGCAGAGTAATGGAGCCCTATGAACAAGAGGCATCTCTGTACACTAAATAAGTCAAAAGAAGTTTAGTGATTCCAGCTGAGGTGAGTGAGTACTCTTTGCTCTGTCTACTGGACAGAGTGGAGGAGGCAGCTGAGACCATTTTAGGGGAGAAAAGATTCCATTTTAGCTAAAAAGTTATACCAGCCAAATATAAAAAGTTAACTTCGACCCTGGAACACTGTGGAGACAACTATCTGCAGGAACAGATTGTTTCCTGCTTCTACAAACTACACAAGGGAAGATAAATAGCCAATCTGCTGGTTTAATTTGGACAAGGAAACAACTAGGGATAACTCTTCCTGAAATGCATAGAAGAAAATGAGATAGATAGATACATATATGCATACATACATACATACACACATACATGCACACATATATACATAGACAGACAGATAGACACCAAAATTGGCTAGTTTTGCCAATATATTTGTACCTCTTTTCATTATAGCTAGCCCAATACTCCTGATCTGTATTTATACTTTGTCAATCAAATAACTGACAATGGAAATAGAAATTCTAATATTTCTTTGGGGCTACATTCACAAAGCTGTACTCGAAGAGTGCAGTATTTGCAACTGAAATCGTCACTTCCTGCTTCCACAAAATTCCCAGCATTTACAACCAGAAAGGCATCATTTTTCAGGCAGCCAGAGGACAAAATGACACACAAGTCCATCAACAAACCAGTAACTCCATCGAAGGCATAGGTTTTGTTTTTCTTTTTTTTTTTTTTTTTGTGAACATCTTTGCAATATACAGTTAGTCCCTAGCCATTTCTACAGAATGGATTGATTTTTTAGCCAGAATACTTCAGATTTTGACCTCCTCAAGGGCTGAATCTGCCCAAACTATGCTTCAAGCAGTGTTATGAGCCCATTCATTTTTTAAATCAACACACACAAGCACACACACAGAGTCTTTGTGCCTTGTTGGAGGTCTGCCACTGTTTTTGTGTGCCTGCTTCTTAAAAACCATTTGGAAACTGATCATTCATTAAAAAAATGTTATCTCCAGAAACAAATTCAAATTGGCTGAAGCTTGAGTTATACACTAAGGTCTGTGGAACTTGTGGGTTTGTTTATTTAGAAGAACAATTATCTTGATTTGTAACATCAGCTTCCAAAAATAGTTTATTATTCATTGAAATTCTTCTACATTTTAAATACCCTTCATGCAGCCATGACCTTATATGACCCTGATGAATGCTTGCATTTTCCAGACTGAATGCCCATTCTGTTTCATGATGTGGTTCTGTATTTTATCCCTTTTGTTATTCAAATGAACTTCAGATAAGTGATGAATATGAGCCAGCATTTAGTTTTAATTAATTGCATGGGGTAATCAGATATTGCCAAATGACTGCATGGTGTCTACAAAGCTTATATATATAGAAATCCTTTTCTGTATTTTTCAGACTTAAATATGCATACAATACACAGAAGAGGGCTCAATTCAAATACACAGCAATATTAATAAAGATCTCAGTAATGACCTGGGACAGAAAATGAGGCATTTATTATATACATATATACATCCAGAGTTTTTGGATTTTTTTACTTCAACATTCTGAAGCCAGCCTAAAAGCTAATATAGCAAATTGACATAGATCTATTCTCATTTATTACATTTCAGTAAGTGAGAACAGATCTATAGGAACTCTTCACAGGTCTAATTAGATTTGCTTTTGGCAATGACTGCGGTGTGTATCTAGAACATTAAATGAACTGTTGTCATCAAGCTTTGTTAATAGGACACCAGTGCTTTATCTGATGCATTTTCATTTTCACATTCCAGCTTCAGATTAGATTGAGTTCCTGTATAAACAGGATCAGCTTAATTTAGCTCAGCAGAATTGTACCAAATAACATCAGCTTTGAATGTGGCCTGTTGTGCCATGTGGGGTTAGATACTATATTAAAGTCCAAGTACAATTTTCACAAAACAACTTTTGTAATGAATGCTATGAGATATTAATTCTTGTTTATAACAAATCCTCAACATTTGATCTAAATATAAAGAGACAGGATTGTTGATGGATTGTTTGAAGTTCCATGAGAGAAGAAATTAGTCTCATGGCAATGAGAAGTACGAAATAGCAATAACAAGCTCTCTCAGTACCATTTGACTATATGCTAATGAAAGCACAAAGATCTGGAGAAAAGTGTCTTTAAAACTCTGAACTATATATGGGAATACAGAGACCTGATGAATGAAGGGCTAATAGGAACAGAAAATGAGGAAACTTGAAAAGAACTGAAAAATACATAGCTGTGAAATACAGTAAAATCAAATAAAAAGATGTAACCCAAAGAAGAATAAGCTTTTCAGTGATAACATTCAAAGTTTAGCTGAGATGGAAGTGTCCTGAGCTGGATAGTGACAGAGTTAGAATATATTGCTTTTATCTTAGCTGGTTCAAAAAAATGTGTGGAATATTTAACTTGGCTTCAAAGTGATAAAATGTCTCAATAGAACAGCTTATAAATGCAGCCTTGGAATTAATGTGAACTGATACCAAGCTACAGGTTTACAGATTTGCCTATTCCTGATCTCCTCTATTCCCTCCTCTATCCCACAGAAAGAGAAAGACATAAATGAGTCTCCACAAGTAGTACCTAAAGATACCTTCTGGAAAGGCTGTGTCCATTTAAGAGGTAAGACATTTCTTATTTGGGGATCTGATGCCACTTGAGCTGATGAACTGGTATTTTAAGACAAATGTGTCCAATACATAGGGAAGGGCACACAGGAAATAGGATCTTTGCCCCATTTCCACGGCTAGCTGGTACTTTTGTACCAGAAGCAAGTAAAAGCTCTCCTGTTTCTGATTAAAGCTAACTACAGCTGATGGTCACTTTGGGGATAACAGGTATCTCTTCACAGTGGAATTTTAGCTTACCCGTTATAATTAACATTTATTATATGTATTTGCCAGGATGGGATGGGATAGGATGGAGACTTTACAATTCAGAATACATATAATAGTGCTCTACTTGAAGTGATTTCTTAACTGGCTTACTCATTCAAATTTAGTTCATCTTATGGTATGCTATTTGGAGATTCATAAGAACTGAGCTGGTTACCTCAGTTTCATCTTTAAAAAACAAATGCACACATGGACTGCAAATATATCTTCCAGGGCTTATAACACTGTCCTTCTTGCCAGCAGTCTAAACACAGAGAATTAAAAGCTGTAAGGAAGCTGTATTTTTCTCTTTTTTTCTTTCCTCTCTGTCTTTTTTTAGCAACGCTTCTTTAGAGGTCCACTGCTGAAAAAGTGATACAGGAAGTTTGACTGGAGACTGCCTTTGATGATAGCAAAGAGAATATTTTTATTGCCTAAAACATAAATCTGATATCAACATTCCCAATTAAACTGAAATTTAAAAAAATATTTGCAACTAATAATAAATTATAGAATTTTTTGAATGTTTTGCATAAGGAAAAAGCATGTTTGAAACTAATACCATTCAGCCCCTTCTCTGAGCAAAAATGAGCAAGAGCAAAAGGATCACATGAAAAAGATCATTTGACATTAAATACTTCTGTACAATTCCTAGGTAAACTGCATTTTAAAAGCATTAGGGTACGTATTGAGTAATGCATCTACAAGGGTAAATCATTATGGATGGTCATTTTATGTCCAGAGACTATGTTGCTTCATAACAGATTTGAATAGTGGAGGTTTTATTTTTGTTTAGAGTGGTCACAATGTTTTTCTCAAATGCATTAACTGAACAATGAAATCCTTTTTAACTGAAAGCAAGTGAGAAACCATAATTATGCCTAGACTGAATTCCACAGTGATTGATGTTGAGTAATTTAGCTACAGAACAAGATGTGTTGCTGGGGTTGGCTATAGCACCTTTTTTCATTTCCCTGCAAGGCAAGCCTGTTATTTAAGGAAATAAATGGACAAGGGAACAGCGAGGTTATACACCTCAATTAATAGTATCTTGCAGGTCCCTTGTCTCTCTGTCTTGCATGCTTTTAGCTTGCAGAACTTTGTAAGAAAGAGAAAACATTTATAATTGCAAGACATGGTATGAGAAAAGACAAAATTTTTGTAAATTTTTAATGTGTTTCTCTACTTCTACTATGAATATTTTTCTGAGACATATCTAAAACTCCTCATTAGCTAAAAATACTGCAAAAACTAACAAGTACAAAAAATATGAAATGCTGCAGGCTATCACAATATCAGTAACAATCATCAGAGTATTTGTCGATTGATCTTTGACCATTGGAACTTACCTTGACTCCATTGTTCTGATATTTAAATATCATTCAGATTTTTCTGTGCTTATCTTCAAAATCGCCCTGGGATTCCGGTATGTCTTCTTATATTCCTTTTAGAGATTGAGACATTGATAATTGAAGACTGATTCAATTATCCAAGGTCGAAGAGGAAGTCAGAATTAGACCTTAGTTTTTTGTTTGTCCAGACACTGCCCAGTCCTTAGAGTCATTTTTCTTCCTTTTAGCCATCAAAGCGACTAAACAAAAACACCTTTATGGGTATACTCATGGTATAACATGAGATTATTATGCGATAAAAGGTCATCTGTACACTCACAAAGGAGCACAGAGAGACAGTGGAGAAGGTGGGGAGACCCCAAACAATACCCTGCCTCAGCTACTCCCAGGCCTACCACAGGAGCCATCAACCCATCAATGACCATGACAAGCCCAGAGGAGAACAGGGGCACAATGGCAGGTGAGAACCCAAAATAAGGATCTCCAAGGAATAAACACCTTTTCTGGGCCCCTTTCAGGGCTGCCTCCAGAAGATCCTCAGCCCCAGTGTACAGGTGTCAAACCCATCACCACGAGTCATTAGGAGCACATTTTGGACTAATGGAGGTTGCTGTCTGGGGGTGCGACACATGATGGGATGCAGTGGAAAAGCATTTTCAGATTGCACATGACTCCTTAGGGGTATGTTTTGGGGAGGAACCCAAGGCAGGAAAAGGGAGAGATTTAGGTAATTCGGGGAGGACCAAATGTAGGAAAGAGAGGGGTAAGGGAACACAAAGGGCTGGTCACACTTAAATAGTGGCTAGTTATTATGCTTGCCCAGCCTTGCCTTGTGCCTGATAGTAGTGTTTAGCAATGTCCACAGTGTTCCTAGACAATCTAGCTTTGATATTCAAAACTGTGGTGCATATTGCTATCCTTAAAATAATCATCTCCATCTGGAATTTATTGACTCATTTAAACATGGTGTCTCACCATCAACTCAGTTTGCTGCCTTTTTTTAATATCTATAAATTCACAAGTTTAAAATACATATCTCTATTTGATGTCATCCAGAGATCAAAGACTTCATACTTCAGCATGCACACTTATTGCAGACCAGTCAAGAAGTGGGAATAAGAAATCATGGAACAGATCCTCCTAGAAGACATATCAAAAAATATAAAAAACAGGGATGTGTTTAGAGACATGGCTTCACCAAGGGCAAGTCATGCCTGACTAAACTAGTGGCCTCCTATGATAGAGTGACTGTGTTGGTGGATAAGGGCAGAGCAACTGATGTCATCTATGTGGACTTCTGTAAGGCCTTTGACATAGTCCCATACAACATCCTTACTTCTACGTTGGAAAGATAGGGATTTGATGGGTGGACTGTTAGATGGATAAGGAATTGGCTGGATGACCACACCCAAAGACTTACAGTCAATGGCTCAGTGTCAAAGTAGAAACCAGTAATAAGGGGTGTCCCTCAAGGGTCCATACTGGCACCAATACTGTTCAATATCTTCATCAATGACATAGTGGGATTGAGTGCACCCTCAGCAAGTTTGTGGATGACACCAAACTGAGTGGTGCAGTGGATACACTTGAGGGAAGGGATGCCATCCAGAGGGACCATGACAGGATTGAGAAGTGGGCCCATGAGAATCTTGTGAAGTTCAAAAAGACCGAGTGCAAGTTCCTGCACCTGGGTCAGGGCAAGCCCCAATATCAGTACAGACTGTGGGATGAATTGATTGAGAGCTGCTCCACAGAGAAGGACTTGGGGATGCTGGTGGATGAAATATTGGATATGAGCCAGCAATGTGTGCTTGCAGCCCAGAAAACCAACAGTATCCTGGGCTGCATACAAAAAAAACTTGATGAGCAGGTCAAGAGAGGTGATTCTGTCCCTCTATTCTGCTCTCATGAGACCCCACCTGGAGTACTGCATCCAGCTGTGGGGCCATCAGCACAAGAAAGACATGGACATGTCAGAGTGGGTCCAGGAGAGGGTCACAAAAATGATCAGAGGGCTGGAATACCCCCTGATCGGAAAGGCTGAGAGAGCTGGACAAGGGGATCCTCTGGGGACACCTTATTGTGGCCTTTCAATACTTAAAGGAGGCTGTGGTGGTTTGACCTTTGCTGGCTGCCAGGTGCCCACCAAGCTGCTCTATCACTCCCTCTCCTCAGCTGGACATGGGGAGAAAATATGACAAAAGGCTCGTGAGTTAAGATTAGGATAGGGGGATCACTCAGCAATTACCATCATAGGCAAAACAGACTTGACTCGGGGAAATTAATTTAATTTACTGCAAATCAAATCAGAGTAGGATAATGGGAAATAAAACCAAATCTTAAAACACCTTCCTCTCACCTCTCCCTTCTTCCCAGGCTCAACTTTGCTCCTGACATCCCTACCTCCTCCCCCTGAGCAGCAAAGGGGGACAAGTGACAGGGGTTGTGGGCAGTTCATCACATCTTGTCTCTGCCACTCCTTATGCCTCACACCTTCCTCTGCTCCAGCATTCAGTCCCACCCATGGGACGCAGTCCTCCATGAATTTCTCCAACATGGATCCTTCCCACAGGCTACAGTTCTTCATGAACTGCTCCAGCATGGGCCCTTTCCACAGGGTGCAGTCCTTTAGGAACAGACTGCACCAGTGTGGGTCCCCTGTGGGGCCACAACTCCTGCTTGAAAAAACCTGCTCCAGCGTGGGCTCCTCTCCACGGGCCGCAGTTCCTCCCAGGAGCCTGCTGCAGCACAGGGTCTCCATGGGGGTTACAGCTTCCTTCAGGGCACATCCACCTGATCCACTGTGGACCTCCATGTGCTGCAGGGGGACAACCTCCTTCACCATGGTCTTCACCATGGGCTGCAGAGGAATGTCTGCTCTGGCACCTGGAGCACCTCCTCCCCCTCCTTCTTCACTGACCTTGGTGTGTGCATAGCTGTTTCTCTCGCGTGTTCTCAGTCCTCTCTCCCTTTGCTGTTGTGCAGCAGGTTTTTTCCCCTTCTTAAATATGTCATCACAGAGGCACTACCGTTGTCACTGATTGGTTCAGCCTTGGCCAGTGGCAGGTCCATCTTAGAGACAGCTGGAACTGGCTCTGTCTGACATGGGGACAGCTTCTGGCATCTTCTCACAGAAGCCACCCCTGCAGCACACCCTCTACCAAAACCTTGCCATGTAAACCCAATACAGGGGTTTATAAGGAAGATGAAGACAAACTTTTTACTATGGCCTGTAGCAATAGGACAAGGGGTAACAATGTGAAATTGAAAGAGGGTAGGTTTAGTTTGGATATAGGGAAGAAATTTCTTATGATAAGGATGGTGAGACACAGGAACAGGCTGCCCAGAGAAGTTGTAAATACCCCATTATTGGAAGTGTTCAAGGTCAGGTTGCATGGGGCTTTGAGCAACCTGATCTAGTGAAAGATGTCCCTGCCCACAGGAGAGGGGCTGGACTAGATGATCTTTAAAGATCTTTAAACCTAAACCTTTCTATGATCCTATGATTCTATGAATAAGCATATCTGCAACTGGGTGGGATGGAGTTTCCTGGGTAACAAAAGATTATGTAAATACTAGTCACAGATGTCAATATAAAACATTTTAGTCTCTTATTAGACTAGCCTTTACAGTCTTAAAGTATGGATTGACTGATGTCTCAGCCAAAGGAGACTTCATTATAACTATACCATATCAGATATTTAAATAAGCCATGCAGTTTCTCAGTTTAGAAGCTAAAACTATTATAGCATGCAAATGGCAGACCTAAAAGTATATCATGAAATGTTTCTCTAAATAAGTAAAGATTAGTTGCATGCCTAAAACTGAGATATTGAAATGAGCTGTATTATTAACAAAGCAAAAACTATTGTCAGCTAGGATCAGAATGACATCCACAATCTTCATATAAATGCTAAACAATGAGGCAGAGGGTATTCGAATGTCCACTTGGCACTTTCATGCACCATTAGCCATTTATTCCTTTTTATGAGAAATATTAGTCACATCTTTTTTCTTCAGTTATTCCAGCACAGATCCCCTGAAATAAGTGCATTTGTACAAATGTAACTCAGATGAGAATTATGGAATGATGTAAATCAAAATATGCATCACCCTACTGAGATCCCCATACTGAGATCATCAGAGATATATATTGGACAGCAGCGTTAGCTAAGATTTTCATTTTAAAATGCCCTAATAGATTGAAATAACTAATAGTGTGATCAATAATACTCTATGCTAATTGGTCATATTTTGAAATCAAGAAGGAAATATGTGGCCAAATGTTATGCAATCTAAAGCATGTGTTTATATTACAGCAGATTATACAAACCACAATACAACTGTCACAGTTTCATCAGCAAAGGAAACTGCAAAATGTTTGTTTCTTAAAAATTATTAAATTATCTGGCTAGTCCTGGCAACAACATTTAAACAGGAAAAGCAAGAATATTAAACTCTAGTACTCATGCAGACAAAGCAGTGCAGACATCTTTGGGAAAATTCTCTAAACAGCCCTGAGACTGGACCCTACAGGAGTTCAGTCAAGCTTAACAAAAATAACTAGCATATACATAAAAAACATGCCAGGATTCATCTTGGATTCATATTAATTAACCGTTTCATACACACTGAAGACAGAAAAGTAAAGTGTTTGTTATGTATTACAATAAGCAGCCTTGAATTACAAGCAGTACTGCATAGGGTTGCAGAGACACTGCAGTAAATCAAGGCAGCTTGATGTCATAAAAACTCAGAGGTATATTTATAGTCTTGCTCAAAGTTTCTTTTTTTATGAGGTAAATTGCATGAATCCTGTGAGATAGTTCTTGTTTAATTTAAAAGAATAGATATTTGAGATACAGGGGAAAAAAATCCCAACATTAAATCATGCAGTCAATGCCAATGTCAGCACAAGATTGCTTTCTGCAACATATCCTCCAGAGTCTGGACTCCAGCGCTGAGTCTCTTACTGTTTCCCTGTAAATATTATTGTTCAGAATAATAGATCTTACATTTGGAAAATATTTTTCTGAAATTTTTGGCTGCTTTCTTTCCATTGCTTCAGGCCTGATTCTCTTAAAAAAAAAAAAAAAAAAGAACCTAAATTCTACCTGAGTTGTCTAAAGACGTGTTGAGTGACCTTGAATAACTGTGGAATTGCCTGTAACTGTTTAAGCCTTCCTCAGCTATAAAGAGGGGTGTCTTTCTTTTTCACTTTCTCATGTTGATGTCATAAGGTTTAATTCATTATAAAGGTGTTTGTGTACAAAATGCTCTGGAAAAAGTGTTACTAATTACCTTCTGGTATGGTGATTTTGATATCCTTTTTGTCAGCCTTAATAATCGCTTGCATTTTTTCATGGTTATACTGTTAAAGTACTTGGAGACTGTTACCTTATCCTGCTAAGTTATCCAGCCAAGCTACCAATATTCAGCTCCTTGAACTACTCCCTATAAGCCAATCACTCTATCCCTCTATATTCTTTCCAGCTGCTGATCTTTATTAGGCATCTGAGAGCACAGAGTAGGGATTCAGAGGTTTGCTTTTATACATGCTTGAAAACATGTTCCATCTTTATATTCAAGCTTTACTCAACCATGAATTTCAGACTTAACAACAAATCTGTCTTTAACCGTCAAACCACGTTATAATTCAGGTGGGACAAAAGATTCATGCTAAGTCTGTGGTTACCAATGATTTCATGTTTGAATTGTACACTCCAAGAGATATTCAGTCTTGCTGTTGACCCTACCAAACTATGCAAGTGTTGCTTACTAACCTATTCTCTCCTTTAAGATGAGCTGCCAAGGCAAATACAGAATTCCAAGAAGCACAAAAACCAGAGGTTTATGTTTCCTTTCCAAGGACCTTATCTGCTTCAGCTACACACTAAAAACAAAGATCCTTTCTTTTTCTGTTTCAAGGGTAAAAGCGATGAGCTAATATACTAGGTGATTTCTTTAAGCATATGTCAAGATACACCAGCAAAGGATGTGTCCTTATTGCTACTGACATGGACCCTTGACAGGCATCAAAGGAAGAGCTCTCACACTATTGCCAAAGTGCATACATAACTGAATGATCAGTGTGCGGGCCCTGCAAGAGAAAGGAAAGGTAATTTGTGTTAGAGAATGAATGTCAAGAGAGTAAGTGCTTCCCTTCTGGTTTTACACTGTAAGGTGGTTCAAACGCCTTGTCAATTAACACTAGAAGAGATTGATGAACTTTAGAATCTGTTCACTTTGGAAGAGCTAATAAAGGTGATAAAAGGAGATGGATCCATCACCACAGTACTCTGCCCTGCACATTTCTTTGTGAACAAAATTAACTCCTCACTAATTTTTGTGACTCAAGTGGCAAGCCACCTTAGCAGAGGAAGAATACTGGAAGCCTATTGTCAGCAAATCTGAGGCAAAACGTTTGCCTAAACATAGTCATCTAGTGTCATTTGAGATGGCCTAGGGCAATCAACCTGGCCAGCTGTTGCCAGTCCAGGAGGCACAGGTCCCACTAAGTGCTGTGACATATGTATCAGCCCTGTTTGGATGCCTCAGATACCATACAGCATTTTAAATGTTACTAGATGACAATGTGTAGGTAATTGAATCATCAAATGGATGGAAAACAGAGCTGCAAATGGGCTTGAAACCTGTGAATATTCATGTTGCACAGAGGAATATACATCTTGTTCATTTAGGCAAGCTGGGCCATAAGCACTCCTATTGCAGACAATGGCAATGTTCACATTGATTAAACTCAAAGAAAATCTTGCCCTTAGCTGTGCTATGAATATTTAATCAAACAAATTAGACAACAGTGAACACCTTTGTGCCTTTTGATCCACTCAGGAAAGATCTTCGGTTAAAGGCAGCTTCCATTTTTCTGTGAACTAGCAAAAGGAGGCTGGCTTCCTACCAAATCTATTTATCTTTATTGTCTCTTTCTTTCTCTTCAGCTTATGGTATTCCCTACTCTTACCCTTTTAATCAGTTCTACTGACCCTTAAGCTAAAAGGCACTATATACTGTAGATGTTCAGTCCTATTTTCCTTAGCTGTCTGCCAGCAAAATGGCAAAAAACTTTATAAACCTCCCAATCATAGCTTTTCCTGATGGTTAAGAAAACCCTAATATTTGGGAGCAGTGGTCTTTAGGATTCTCTGTTATTTTCCATGCTTCTCTTATTGTGTATCTGAGAGTAACCTAAAAACTCAGAAATAGTAATGGTAATAGTAATAGGTCATCGTAGTAGTAGTAGTAGTAGTAGTAGTAGCAGCAGCAGTAGTAGTAATAGCAATGCTAATGTAGATTTCTGTTTGCTTCTGTAATCCTGAAGAGTAAATTTGGACACTGTATTTGGAGAAAACAAAAGATAGTGAACAAAGGGAAGAGGAATACATTGTCATCTTCCTTTTTAAGGAGTGCACTGGAACAAATTAGAAACAGTTTGGAAATACAGAGATCATTTCAGTGGCTAACACTGATAAATGAGACTCAGAGTCAAAGCCAATCAACGATGACCAGCAATGTTTAAATCGGGGTTGTGCTGACCTTTATTTTGATGTGTTATGCTCTGCTGACTTTGTGGAGGAAGGGCATTTCAGACAGAATTTTCAGCAGGTTCACTGATTCATATTTGTTTGCTGGGCTGATATATTACTGGCTATATAAATTGTTTAGTGCCACAAGTATGATTATTAGCAGCAAGAACAAGAGGATGACCACACACAGACTGGCAAATCGTTATTTATCTTGAAGCTTAGCAAAATAAAAGCTAGACAATTTATCTCAGCCTTCACTTAGACCATCCCTATTTTGACCAGTGTGTCCTGTTATTCTGAAGACACAAAGCACAGGGAATATTTGCTTTTCATAGGACAAAGCCATTGTTCATGTCTCAGACCAAAATGACAGCATATAGAATTATGAGCAATGACATTATGGAGACAGCCTGATGGAACTGGCAATACTCACCACGTATTGAACATGCATCAACTGTCAGTGCCTGACAGTGGATAATCAGTGGATTATTTTATTATCATTACTCAAATTTGCCTTAGTCACTTTTCAATCTTCCGTTATTGGAAACTCATTCTGTAAATTTTTCATAACCTTCCAAGCCTGTAAAACATCGCACAGAAACCTGCAGAAGGAGGGACACAGAACAAAGAGCAGAGGAAGAATTTTGGTTGAGTTCATTTAACAGACAGAAATGCTGAACTCTAAAGCTGAAGCTGTTGAAATCTTTCTATTGTAAAATCGTGTTTATGGGATACACAGTGAAATAAACCTATAACTGAAAGAACAACCAATCCTGAAGTTTCCAGCATGGAAAAATTCTGTCTACTGTGGTCCAACTTCCAGATTTTGGAACCAGTCTTAATTATGCCTGTGGCATTTTGAATTCCATGGAATAATTCAGGAAATTTACAGTAAATTTAACACTGCATACTAGATTGAATCCATAAGTACAGTCACTCCTACAATAGTCTATTTGTTTGCAACAGAGAGTTTAATCCATATTAAATTGCATAGATAGGTTAAAGCACAAATCATTTCCAGATGCTTTTCCCTTTGTTTCCAATAGGAACCCCAATTGCTCAAATCATTTTACCAGCAACTGGAATTTATTTGTCTATGACAGAATTAAAATGGCAAAATACAAGATTTATTTAGTCAAAAATCTAAATCATACCCAAGCACCAATGCTAAAGGAGATCTTAGTTCAACAGTAAAGACAAATTCTGGGGACATCTGTCATAAGGCTAAGGGAGAATCCACATTAAACTCCTTTAATTGTCTAACTAACATAAGCGCATTTCAAAGCTTCTGTAGCTACAGCTTTAAAGTCATATGCAAGCACTAGAAAGAAAAAAAGGGTCTTCAGAGGGAGATGCAGAACACAAAGACAAATGTCTAAAATTAGGCAGTGTAAATGCCTCTCACAGTTTGGGTTGGTTTTTTTTTTTTCTCTTTATTTTCCTTTTCTGAACCTGGCAGAATATAGAATGACCTAACAGCAATGACTCTATTAAGTAGGGCCAAATACGATAATTACAGTCTCACTGTGCCACTACAGTCAAATAAGTACCAGAAGAACTCAGTGTGCGGTACAAGATTTGGCCCCTGTCATCCCCAGACAGCTGCTGGTTGGAACCCCAGCAGACCTCGACCAACACAAAAGCAAGATTCTCTGTGCTGAATGAGAGACCTGCTTCCTCAGAAGTGTGGAAATGTCCTTGCATTTTGGTGTGAAATCTGGCCAAAACTACAACTGTGGTGGTCAGGAAAGGTAAGCACAAAACATAATCACCCCAATGAAAATGTTTCCTTGAACATTGTAAAGACAGTACAACAATATAGAAATTATAAACAAAAGTGAAAACTGACTTTTACTGCAGTTAAGTTGTTGTCTTGTAATTCAAAATTGCAGCACTGATACTCATTATTTGCAGGAATATCATTACACAGAAATGCAAGAAAACCACAACTGCAGGATTTTTGTTGGGCTCATTTTCTCAGAATTTCCTACAAAAATTTAGAATGAGGTTCTGCACTTTAACTTGGGCTGCATGAATTGTGTGTGGTGTGAGTACAGCAACTGCTAGAGATCCTTGTCTAAAACTAGAAGCAAATCAAACCAAATCTTCTTAGGGTTACAGTTTGGTTAATGGTATCACAGAGGACAAAATTAAGGGGGCTCAGAAAAGGAAAAGGGATATAAAGCTGACAGAAATCTTTAATCCTTTGTGTGCAGTACCATTCCTAAACAGATTTAACCCAGAGAATTAATACCCTGTTAGCTTCCAGCCTTTTTTTTTTTTTTTCTGGGTTAAACTTACTCAGGATATTCAAAAACTATGATGTGAACCAAACACTGAAGATCCTATTTCAAAACTAAGAGACACATATACCTGCAGCAGGATTATTTGTGATCAGCTGATAAAAGATCTATCCCCAAATGCAGTAATTCTAACCAAAGTATTTGTAGTCTGATCATGGATATTGCTTCAATATAAAACTAATATTCAAAGATTAAATTATATTCTGTAAATTGGTTATCCAGTTTCACTCTGTAACCAGTGTCACATGGATTTTTAAAGAGCTAGTTCAACTGACCTATTCAACTATTAGCTGACAACATTTTTATAAGAAAATTCCCTTCCCAAAAGTGCCTCCACCTTTCCTATCTTTCTCATATTTTTCCTGTTGTTGTTTTGTTTTCTTTTTTCCCTTTAGTGCAAGGATGATTTAAAAAATAATAAGCAGATAAAACTATTTATTTGTTTCCTTATTGTCCAAGAAGGCATTTTAATTTGATCAACTGATTACGCCAGCAGCCTACAGTTTCAGATCTGAAAGTTTATACAATCAAATTAAATGAGGGCATCTATCCCAACTGCCTGAGCTGCAAGCAGCATCCCATCCCAAGCAATTCTCATCCTACTTCACAAATGGAGGAATACAACAGCAAGTAGTTTTTCTGAACTGGAAAAAGCTACCTGTAAAAATATTCTTATCATATTGAGCACGTATCCTTTCATATTTGTCTGCATTTTCTTATCTCATCATATTATAAATGTACTTCACTCTTTCTCTTATAGAAGATCAATGGAATGAAAGGTAATATTTAAAAAAACAGAAAGTGCTTTATCTCCCTATCTAGAAAGAAATACTAAAGCTTCCTTAGGGATATAATTTTGGAATAAAGAAGGAAGACAGTAAAAGAATTTTAAAAGTCCATCATGTGTCATTAACATTTTGCATAATATTTTTATCTGCTCCTTAGATAACTGCAGATAAAGGACAATTGTACTTAAAACAAAGACTTTACAGGTCACCAGTTCTGAATTTCATTTTTCTTTATTTGTTCCCACAAATCTATTTTTTGAATAAACATTGGAAATTTAAACCCAGAGTAGTTCCTCCTATTCCTCACTGTCTTAGCCTGCAACACAGGACATTCCTTTCATGTGCAGTATTAAGATGGCCCTACTTAATCTGTAGGTCAGGTCTTTAATCGGGTTTTAAAAGGCACGTTGCTGTATTTGCATAATGCACATAGCTAAGCCATAACTTAATGGAGCAGACTGAGCTAGAGACCTCAATTTTTTTGATCCCAAAGTTTTCTCATTTTTGCCTTCTCTGCAATTTTAAAAATATACTCATTTACAACTGCATTTTTAAGAAAAATGAAGCTTGCAAACCTGACAAAATAACTATGTTTTGCTGCTTTTACTTTTAAAGACAGATATTTTTTCTGTATTCCTAATGCATTTTTGTAGATTCAGCTGTTGAAGGAATCAATTTTCTACAGGGATGGCAATACCTTTTAATAAGAAATGAAACCTCTACGTCTTTTTGCTCAGCACTTGCTTCATGCTATTTCATTTTGCACAGAGTTGACTATGACAGCCAACATTTCCTTGGCTATCACTGCTAGAGGTACATACAATTCATAATACAATAGAGATTGGCCTCAGAGTATTACCACCACACAGAAAAATAAATCAAAACAAAAACCATCCTACTCATTTTGCCTTAAAAGCCCTGCCTCACTGTTTGCCCCAGCAGCGCAGGAAGGCACGAGGCTTTCCTTCTTGTGTTGAAGCCTTCTCCACAGAGGACAGTACAGAATGGCTGATGGCTTGCTGTTGCGAATATGATTTTTTTACACGTCTTTGGTTTAGCAGCAATTTAAGATCTGTTAAAGTTTTTGAGATAGACCACAAAATTAGGTTGTATAATTCTTAACAGCACTTAAGCATCAGACAATTTAACAGACCAATTCAATGGAATTTGTTACAATCAAAATAGTGACTTAGTTAAAGATTCAAGAATGGCAAGGGTCACCCAAAACTTACAGCAGGGTTGCACACACATATGGGGTTTAAATCAAATCACACACAGACAGACCAACAAACAGCTCTAAATCAAATCATGCACATGCACACAGAGGTTAACCTGTGATTAAAATTTCCCTTTTTGTGAGTTGCATTAATTACTCAACAGACAGTTGGTGAACCTTCCAAAATCAGGCCTTTGAGTCCTCGCAAAATCATCGACAGACGATCCTTCAATCCTCGCAAAATCTACCCTGGGAGGCATCCCAGCTCAGGGGGAGATACTGGGTCACACAGCCCACTGCGGTCCCAGAGAGCTTGAAAGGTCTCCCTTTTGGATCGTTATTTATAGGATCTCAAGATGATTGGCTTTGGTCAGTATTTTACATTCTCGCCACAATTCATGTTGAGTCATTCTGGTATACAATTCAGGCAGCAGATGGCCCGGGTGTGTGGACAGGGAGTGTCTGACACCCAAGTTGCTGCGCTTATGACCAAGATAACAGCACAACAGGGCTTATCCTGGGATCTCAGAGCGGCCCCGGGGGGGCTGCACCACCACACTTGCTGCTGGATGGAAGGAAGGACAGCACCACAGGCAAGAAGGCTGCAGTGACGAATCTAAGTCCAGCTCCTAATTTTAGAGGTGAAGCATGGTGCAGGCTAAAAAAACACATAAAAAACCACACAAACGACCCCCCCCCCCCCCCCAAAAAAAAAAAAAACAAACCTCACCTATTAAAAAGGAGAAGGTCCAGGATTATGGAATGTGACACTGAAGTTGTGTTGTAAGCCCTCTGAGGCAGAAATCAGTCTTAGGACACTCCCTTGCCTCACAGCAGTGAGAGGTAAGGAGACAGAAAAGGCGGTGGTGATGGTGGTGGTGATGGTGAAGGCTGCCTTTGCCAAAGAGGACAGCACTGGGGACTGTTGGGTTCTCAGCCCTGCCATTGTCTGTGTAGGATGCAATTATGGTCTCTTCCTGTGCTCTTTGGCTTTGGTGCCATGATCTTTCATCCGTCTCTGTCTTTCCAGGAGCACAGCTGCAGCAGAGGGAGGGATGGGTAAGTCCTCCCTTGCCACTTTTGTCTGTATCTTGTTGGGTGGGGAGCCTCTCAGAGGAGGCAAAGGACGTCCTCAGGCCGAGAGGATGGTGAAGCTATGTGCTCCCCCTCCTCCCCCCTGCTTTCTCAATTTCTGCTATGAAAAGGTAAGTGGTGGAATCACCACGAGACGCTGGTTGTTCTTAGGTTCTCAGCATCAAGCAGGGCTTCTTCACTGCAGGGGACAGCAACTTCTCAATGTTCAGAGTCAGTGTTTGAGGTTCACTCCCCAGGATAAGTATTTCCTCTAAGTAGCTGCTGCAATTGTGTCACCATTGAGAGGAGCTAAGGCCACCCCATGATGAGCACAGGGAATGCAGGCTCCTTGCCTAGGATGCTGGATTGCACCGTGGCAGCCATGTACACCAGGGATCAGTTCTGCAGCTCTGAAACTATTTTCTGAGCTATATTCTTAATATCCCCATGCCTCCATTTCCTCACTGCAAAATAGAAAGCATAACTTCCAGTATATTTGGACCATTTCCAAAAGCACTTAGGAAAAGAAAGAAATAGGCCTTCAAGGTGAGCTGCTGTGATAGCTTTCATAAGGAAACAATTACTCTTTTATTTGTTTTATAGGGTCTAGTTGTGATTCATGGTAAAATTCTATAAAAAATTCCACCTCTACTATCCATTAAAATAAATGTTTATGGTGTTACCTGGGAAAAGATGAAATGCAGACAATAATACTTTAAAAAACAGTGATTATATTACGTCTTGCAGTTCAGCGGCTACTTTTGAACATGCAGAGAGTGGTCGCAAGCACAGCTCAGGGGAACTTTGTCAGCCTGCATTTCAAGTGATGTAATTGTTCTCTTGAACACAGGCAATAAGTATTCAGGTCACCCTTCTGACCCTGAAACAGCTAACGTAGAGTCTGGCTTACAGTCCAGACCAAGGAGCTATAAGAATTTGCTGCCTCCATCTGACCACCATTCCTTTTGTCAGATATCACAGCTCCCATTGCAGAGCTGGCTGAATAAGCCTCCTATTCAACCCTGACTTGCCACAACTCATAACTTTCTGTATTTATAGAGACCATCAAAGAGTTCAGTTTATTTGCAAGCATCTCTAAGTTCAGCACAGGGTGGACAGGACCTTGATTCACACAGTTGCCTGGCAGAGTTAGCTGAGGCAGTTGAAGGGGTTACTTCTCCCCACCCCCCGCCACCAAGATGGGGACAGCAAAAACTGAAGTTTGCAAGTAAACTCAGTAGAGACTATGAATCCAACCTACTTCTCCATACTAGGTGATATTTAGCCTGAAATATCTTAAAGCAGCAAAATGAACAAAAGGATGAAATAGTTCACTGGAATTCTGGCCCCTGGAATATAGGCAACTGTTCCATCTAAGAGAAGATTTCATTTTTAATTCAGTTTGGCACTGATTTACCCCAAATCTATAAGCTGTCTTAGGACCCTAGCAATGGTCCAAGTGCACTATGAAACCTATACATCTTGTTGCTTGGATGTTTACAGAAAACTAATCAAGTTATTTCAAAATTCCCAAGCGCAGAGGTGTTTGTGACTGAGCTCGTCTAGTTTTGAAGCAAACACCTGATGACTGTGGTGCTTAGAAAATATATGTGCAGTAGTATACAACAAACTGGCCTGCATATGGACCGCATTCCTGTGGAACTTCATACGTCCAGGCGCAAGAAGGCTGTGAACTTTGCCATGACTGCGGTTTCTCTGTGTTTGTAGCTATGCTTTGTTAGCTGTGATAATTGCCACTGATTAATCAAAGCTAACACTCCAAGATGCTTTATAGAAAAACAATTTCTATCAATTTGGTATCACTGCAAATTACGCTCCAGGGCCCACATTCAGCTGAAGTGCTTTGAGAGCCATCTAATTCAAGGGATTCTGTCGAAGCTCAGTATACTTCACTAGATTTATCTTTCAGGGTTTTTCTTCGCCTTGGTTCTTATTACTTATCCTGTTCAATCTCTCCTTTTCCAACTTTTTATTAAGTTCTTTTCAAGCTATCAGCAAATTCCACAGGAGCTTTTGAGTGAAACCAGCCAGAAAATTATTTACTTTAGTGTCCTCCTTTCCTCATTTCCAGGAATATACAGGAAAGAAAAAATATCTCCCTCTGGTTACCATGCAGTACAAGTATGCCATATTGCAAACTGTGTACATACTGCTTGCAATAATGTGAAGTTTAGTTGCTTGCTAGATTATGCACAGACCATAAGCCATTTAATTTGAATAGTCAAGACTGCAGAGTATAGATAATTATTGATAATTTGTGCCATTCTAACTAACTGAATCTTATCTGAAAAACAATAGGCATATTCCAAAACTGGTCTATTTTCTGACTATAATTGTAAACATTATTATTCATTGCATAGTTCCAGTTAGTGGCCTTTACATCATCTGAGACATGGAGTATCTAATTTTCAGCTGTGAGGCAAAATGAATGTATTGAAGTTAGAAACAGGCAGGAAGCAGTTCTGTGTCTCCTGTGATGGAGTTGGCTTCACTTGGTACAGCGCCTGAGCACAGATCAAGAGATTAGCTTTATCTATCATCTACAGCTGACTCTCATTCTGGCAGTCCATATTCTTGTCCTTAATATGGACTTTAAATAATATGATATATCACTTCCTTATAATGGGAAAATGTATCATAATAGAAAACACGTCAGTGCTTCTAGTGTTAACAATGAGTAGCTGATACATTTTCTAATATGATGTATTTTCATCATATATAAAAGAGATTCCTGACATGTAGGACCATACTGCCTCAGAAAAACTCCTATCAGGGTAGTGGTTTAGACCATAAAATATTTGCAGTCCCATCAATTAACACTGCCAAAATACTTCTTTTTAACCACAGACCATCATCCACCATGTTATGGAAAATGTGCTCAGCAACAACAATGATGTGTAGTCATATAATCCCAAAACAGCTAAAGATACCGCTATAGCTGCAGTACAAATACACCCTCACAAGAACTTTTGAGGATGGAAACAGACTGTGGCCGAGGACAGAGAGATAATTGTATGCATGTAATGTAAAAGAACTTGTGAGGTTGAAAGCATGTGACAGGTTTAAAAATGTTTACTCGATGGATACACTTACAATAGTGGATTCTTTGGGAAGACATGAATTAGATATTCCGGTAAGCTTCAATCTCCATTGAGAGCGCTATTTTATTAGTCAAAAATAATTTATAAAAAACCTACTGGAATTGTGAATTTGAAATCTATGCTTGCTCTGCATGTGTGTGTTTGACTATCAGTAAAAGTTTGGGGGTTTATTTTTCATGTTTTTGTAGAACTTTATGATTCAAGGAGCGATCTTCAACTTCAGGTTGATAAATCAGAAAACTCTTTTCCCAAAATGCTAACATGTCACTTTTTAAACATCTTGCAGTCATCCAAACACTTTGTCATCAAGAGACCACTGAACTATTTGTGACTCTACGTGCAGTGAAGTAGCAATGCACAAGATAAGGCAAGAGAAGAAATGTAGCTGAAAAGAATTAGAGCTGTTTTCCCAGTAAATTTTGCTTAAAGATATAGAATGTTTGCTTAAAAATACAAAACTTGGGAAAACATTGTAAAATCAAAAATCCATGTTTTTTTAAATTTAAATTGAAAAAATTTATTGCTTATTTTGCTGCCTTGGAAGAAGGAGCAGATCAAAAGTATTGAAAAGCTGAATGGACCCAGAACACTACCTGGGAAGGGTCATGTTTGATAAGCAGATGCTTGTACAGGAACTTAGGAAGGTGTCCTGGTTTTGGCTGGGATAGAGTTAATTTTCTTCCTAGTAGCAGGCATAGTGCTGTGTTTTGGATTTAGTATGAGAATAACACTGATAACACACTGATGTTTTAGTTGTTGCTAAGCAGTGCTTACACTAGTCAAGGACTTTTTAGCTCCCCATGCTCTGCCAGGTGCACAAGAAACTGGGAGGGGGCACAGCCAGGACAGCTGACCCAAACTGACCAAAGGGCTATTCCATACCATATGACGTCATGCTCAGTATAGAAACTGGGGGGAGTTGACCAGGGGGCAGTGATTGCTGGTTGGGGACTGGCTGGGCATTGGTCAGTGGCTAGTGAGCAATTGCATCACTTGTTTTTTTTTCTCCTGGGTTTTGTTTCTCTCTCTCAGTGTTCTCCTTTTCATTACAATTTTTATTACTATTATTATTATTTTATTTCAGTTAGTAAGCTGTTCTTATCTCAACCCATGGGTTTTCCTACTTTTGCCCTTCCACCGCGGGGGGGAGGGTGAGCGAGCTGCTGTGTGGTGCTTGGTTGCTGACAGGGGTTAAACCACAACAGAAGGAGAACTTCTAAGATGTGTTTAAGTTTCATTCTCTTGATTTTGTACCTAATATCAAGCTGGAAGGCAACATCACCTCAAGGCTTGCCCAGCTGTGACAATAGGGAATTTTTCTTAAAGCAATAGATCCTGCAGGTAACTGTGAGCATCTTTGTGGCTTGACTTTTCTCCACACGATGGAGGATATCCATGGGCTCAGCTCAGCATCTCTACTTGTGTAAGAAGTCTTTTGTTCTAAGTTTCTAAAGTAGGTGCTCTCTGGATCATATCTGCAGGTGAGCGGAGGAGACACCTACCTTTTGAAAAGGACCTTAGGTTCTTAAATGCATGATGCCAAATGAGTTGGTGTCTCATCTGTGTCTTCTTGACTGGAAGGAGTGAATAAGGTGTGGCATCCCATCTTATGGAATGTGACAACTCATGATGTGTTCATCGTTATTCTTCCTTTTTGATGTAGCAGAAATAAGAAAGAACATAGGGCTAGATATTTGGGTACATATGAGGGGAATACCTGAATTTCAGCTTTAGTTTCATTGGGACTACACAGAAATAACAGTAGTCGTTGGACTGATACCTTGAAATGTGGAGTTCATGTCCTGACTTCCTATTCTTCTCTTGGATAAAATACAAACCTAGTCAATGCATCACAAAGATTCATGATGAAAATACATTAAATAGCCATTTCTGTGAGCTTAAAACTTATCCCAGAAAAGACCAGTTCCAAGGCTTTGATACTGTCATATAACCTGTATAAACAAATGGTATCATAAAGTTTTAGTTTCTTTTTTTCAGCTCTCTGGTAATTTTTAAAACCCATGGGGGACTTCATTTTGAAAATTTGTCAATTTTTCCAGCAAAACTTTTAATTTCTCCAAAGCAAACAATAACACAATTCAAATCTGAAGAGCCGACTTAATTTTATTACATTTCTTGTTTTTAAAGGAAAACAAAGGGTTGTGGATATTAAAGATTTAAAAGGAGATAACAATGTGAAATTCTTGCAGATCTGCATATAATTATCCTGCTGCACTGAGATAACCAAAATTTAATCATGTGGAAAGAGCTGAAGAACCATTTTATGAAGTACTAATACCTAGGAATTTTGGGAATAGGAAAGCAAGAGCAATCTCCCTAATCTGCATTCTGTTGGTTTGCTGGGGTGTGTATGTGCTTTACGGTTGCTTTCCTTTTGCATCAGTAACCTGTCCTTGTAGAGTCCATTTTGATGATTATTATTCAGTGCCTGCAAAAGGATGTACTTTCTTGCTTTTATTTTTTTGTATATATTCTTGTACTGCATGCCCTGTACACTGTTATCCATGCTGAGCTATTTTACCTGCTTAGATTAACGTTGCAGATAACATTTGAGATGCTGAATGTTTAATTACATCCCTATTCAGATGCTTCTCTTTATGGAGCAGCAGAAGCTATAAAATGTCTATTTTTCCAGTGTGGATTCTCACAGCAATAAACCCTTGCTTATGATACACTGTGATAGTTATTTCAAAGTGTCAGAAATCATTCCAGAGTTGGGCTGGCACTTTAAAGCCAAGCCCACAATGGGTCCTGTTCCAGGAACCAGGCATAATCCAAACCACATCTCAAGAAGCAGGTCTGAGGCAGTGACTCTCATGCTCAGTTCAAGATTTCCTTTGCTTTTATTCCATTTGTTGCTAAGTAGGTAGTATATGTTTTCATCAGGCAGATTTTTTTTGTTCAATTGGCTTTTGTTTAGGTGTTGGGTTTTTTTAAATTATGTAATCCAAGTAGTTTATGAGCAGAATAAAGGAGGGAGGAGAGTCTTTTTGTTCTTACATCCCTCTGCTTATAGGTTATAAGACTTTCAACTTTGGAGTCCTGTGAAATCTGAAGAGCCCTTGTGATGCCCATGCAGTCTTTTGATTTCTTAGCTCATTTAGTGCTTGCTCTCCTGCTTGTGTCTCCCTTACATGCCCAGCTCTCAATCTCATTTCTTTCTTGTGATATAAGAGCAGCTCTCACCTTCATTCACCTCGCATGTGAATTTGTTTCAGGGGAGTACATGGTAGGTATTACCCTCCTACTCCAGGTTTTACTTCAGTAAAATTGGCCAAGTTAGGCCAATTGTGTAAAGGACACAAAAACATATAAGCAACTTTTCTGAAGAAGGATTGAAAAGACTGGGATTTTTCCTTTGAAAGAAAAAGTATAAGAAGTAACAAATAAAAATACCTAAAATAGTAAAAGCGTGTTGGAAGGTGTCTCTCTCCCCCTAATTCTTTTTCCCATTGCTAAAATATTTTCTCACTAAGTGTCTAATTGGTATATAAACTGTTTTTAAAAAATGTGAAACAACACAGCTTTGACAATATTTTTAAAGTTATACTTGTTGAGAATTTATTTAATTAATTTATCCATATCTGTCATTTTGAATATAGGCCTCACAATGAAAATATTTTACAAAAAATACATATTTTTAACCTCAGAAAACAGGTGAGTTTCCTTCTGCTTTATAAAGAATTTAGATTCCTCTTCTGATTGATAAAGAGCACACATGAAGTCAGCAGTATAGCAGGGGGAAATTAAATACCTTCTACGTGAATTTATTTTTGGTGACATTTTTGACAATAAATTTTCTGATGCTGACAAAAACCAGCAGGAATTAATAAGAACGAGGTGCCCATGGGTAAAAGGTTTCTTCTTCCATTTCAGTTTTATTTGTCAGGAAGGAAATACAGTCATAAGTAACTGCTTCTGAACTAAAAGAGAAATTCTATTTTCCTATCAGAGAGATATCAGGGAGGCATAGTAACGACAAGGTCATGTTGCCTCCCAAAGTCCAAAATGGTTGCAATAAATTCTGTATTTTTTTAGTTCAACTTATCAGGCTTTCCTGATACACTGCATATATTACTACTAAGCATTCATGGAATCAATTTTTATTTCCATATTGTAAAATCCACATTGTCTAGCACATGGCATGCCCATAGCCTCTTTGTGCATTGCCAGCCATATAGCTGTATCATATTTCTCCAAATAGACTTAATATGCCTGAAAGTCTGCATAATAATATGCCCTTTACTGCTCTTTTAAATGTCTGCATCTTAGAAATAAACAGCCTTCAAACAGACTATGCGTGCCTCTGTATTTTGTGATATGCAGCACCCAGCTAGGTCTGTGGCATGTGTCACTAATAAATTCAGTGGCAAATTGTACATTTCCTACATTCTCATCAGCTGCAAAATCATTCTGAAGCATGTACCTTTAATAGGAAAATGTATTATTCAACCAGCACGCACGTGTAGGAGCTAACCTTTGCCATCGGAAAGTATTACACAGCACCATTTTCACAAATTTTTTAGATCCTTCTGGTTGCAAAAGACTATCAACTGCTTCATGTGGTGTACAAAAAGATTATTGCTCTTTACCTTCCAGGCAGAGCAGCAGGGTATGCAGAAAGTCTTCTTTGTCAACTCACTCCTGGCATCTGAAATGAAAATGATAGGTTTTTTTACAACCCATTTACCAAAGAAAGAGTAATGCTAGGGAAAAAATATGAAACATTGATGCACACCTCACATAAGGAAAAAATATGTTATTGCCAGAACAGCAACACAGAAAGAAAAAAAAAAAAAAATCAGATTTATAAGATCACAATAAAGCAGTAAAAATCTGAAAAAACACAGAACCAGGCAACCCTTCTGGGAGAAATTATAATAAAAGGAGGGAGGAAAAATATACAAAGGGAGACAAACTGAAAAGCTAATGGCCATAAGCAAATTTTACAGGTCTAAACACACAAAAGAATTAATATTCTCAAATTTTCCTCAACTGTGTCTGCAGTTGTAGCCACACAAGAGACAGCAAGGAAAAAAGAAAGAAATGTCCTAGATACATGGCGAGAAATACCACTGACAGATTTGCAGTTTAATCAGATTTTGCTAACCTGGGTCACTCGGATCATAAATTATTTTAAAAAAACTTCTCACAAGTCCTTCTTTAATTGCTTTCACTTGAAGGGCTGTCCTTAATCTGCTGCCCCCCTCCATGGTTTTGCTATAATGCCATTTTCCCACCACTTTTAGAGCCTAGGGAAGTCATGTTGTTGCTTTGCAGCACTAGATTTAGGATTCCCAATCTCATCCCCAGCTTCTTCAGGAACTCCCTCTCTCTTCTCATTCCCAGCAATCAGACCCCTACAGAAAGAGTATCTGTACTCAACAGCTGTCACTGGAAGGCGATCAACAATTACCTTAGCTGTCTTACCACCACCACTAACGCCCACATCCCCAAATCTTCCATATTTCCTAACTTGACTGAAATCTGTTTCTAAACTCCAACCCTCAAATACCTTCCCTTTCAACTTAGTTCTCCTTTAATTTTTTCCTTTATGAACCATGCCACTCTGTCTTTCAATATGATACATACGCTGCAGAATAAAAGCCTAAGTGGAGTCATCTCTGTTCTCAGGTGAGGCTAGGTAAGATGTTTTGCACCTCATCAGCCGCCATGTGTGTGCTGCTTTGTTTGAGCTACAACTGGGCAAAGGTCATATTGTGTCATCTTACCTATCTTTACTCTCTGATACTTGAAAAAGTGGCAATGTTCAGCAAGGACACCTTGCAGGTAGGTAGTACCACTGGGGTAGAAAGAAGTCCTTTAGGATGTGTCCGCATCCCTTCTTATATGCAGTAAGTATCCCTTAGTAAAACTGAACTACTGTGTTCCCTAATATATAATCAATGTACTTTCAATTTTGGTCAACTTTCAGTTCTAGCTCTGGCATAGCAAGTATGAAAGAGGTTATTTTTTCACGAACTTGATGTTTTCATCGTATCTCATCTGGAGAACAACTACATGACTTCAGAAATTTCAAACTAAGAAGTTAGTAAATGAGCATCCTTTCCTTTTCCTGTTGAATATTTGTCTTTCTTTCAAGGTGTGACCTAAATTCCAGTGATATACTTAGCAACTTTTAGATTGGCTTCTATGGACTTCTATCTCTGTTAAAAGTATCTACCTAAAAGGTAAGCAATTAATGTAATCATTGCTTAGACTTTTTCCATAGTCAATAAAAAACCCTAAAGTGTATAAATAGCAGTTCACTAATGTCACCAAACTCTTTTGGCTCAATATTTAAAGTTTTAAGGAATTTAAAGGATTCATTTTGCTTAATTTTGAATTAGTCCAGGTTGCAACATTTAACCTATGTCATGCTTTTAGCAAAACACACCACAAAGGAAACTCATGGGAAAATTTCTGAGCCTTGTACAGAATAATTAGATGTTTCCCATGGCATTTCTAAACAGCATCATCCAATAACCATCATTCAAACAATAATGGGTATTTGGAGGTAGATTTCTGCAGGTATTTACTCTCTGAGGATATAATTCATGGAACAACATGTAAAGGAGTCGAGCAACAGAATATGTGAGGCATTTCCTACTCTCAGTGTAATTTCAGAGGATCCTTCAGAAGACACAGAAGTTACAGTCATTCGATCTCATGTCAATCCCAAACACCTTCATCAAGAAATCAGTGTGTGTCAGCAGGCTGTTCTTTGACCACAGTGGAGCACTTTAACTACAGAAGGTATAATTAGCCTAAATGAATCTTAGACCACTTGTACTCTCTTCATTGCTATAAGTGTAAGTACAGTCTATGGCTATTGTATCTTAGAAGGTGATATGCAATTGCCATAACCAGCCTATCTGCTATCCTTTCAATTTCAAGGAGTCTTCTCAGAATAGTGATTTCCAGAGATATAGACACTCTCAACAACTGGAGAGGAAAGTTGAATTACTTTTTCACTTACTATTTTATGTTAATAGGAGCAGTTTAGGAAATGGTGGACTTGGTTGCTAGTCCACTAGAGATTTCCATTTAACAGGAAATCACATTTCAAAAAGGTGAGTTCTCAGATGAATGGAGTAGAACAGAAAACATTGCAGGAAAAGGCAAAGTCACAGTACCAGTAGGTGTTTCAGAGTTGCAGTATGATCTGAAATACCTTGCTTTGTACTGTCCAAAAAGATGGAATATTGTGTAATAAAATTGGACTTGGAGAAGAATGATAGTAGCGGTAAAGGACACAAAAACATATAAGCAACTCTTCTGAAGAAGGATTGAAAGGACTGGGATTTTTCTTTTGAAAGAAAAAGTATAAGAAGTAACAAATAAAAATACCTAAAATAGTAAAAGCATGTTGGAAGGTGTCTCTCCCCCTAATTCTTTTTCCCATTGCTAAAAATAGGGTAAACATATTCTAGACCATTTATCTGGAGTTTCAGAACGAGAAATGAGGCATGACTAAAAACATCAAAGCCTTCAAAAATATGCCCTCTAAAAAAGGATTACAGATCTAGCAGAACACTTACATTCATGATGAAGTTTTGATAACCTTTGAAATAGCCCATTGATACTGTAAGTTAGTATATGTCTGAGTGGCATAATAATCAGGAGCAGGGAAGATATATCCATTTCTATCCACAGCATTTACTTGCATTGCTGTTAATGCAGCCATTTGCCCTGATCACCTTGTTGCAGATTATCTTTGGCCAGTGAGGTGATTGTCCTTCAGAATTACACTCGTATGCCACATTAGTTCCAAAGGACTTCACTATTATCAATGTTGTTATCATGGGAATGAGGAAAAAGCTGTTGTCAGTGGAGTCTGGCACACATGCAGTGGTTGTACCAGTAATATTTCTGTTAGGAATATGATTTTCTACCGAAATACTTATGCTACTACCTTCCTCATGTGTGAGCACAGCTGTAATACATCTGTGTATGTGTGTGTACTGGAGAACAGTATAGTCTCCTTCCCTGTGGGGAAACAGATACACTAAGATAGGACCTTTATCCTTTTGTATCTACATCCCCACAAGAATGTAATTAAGCTGTGCAATCTTTCTGCAATGAATTGTACATCAGTATCCGAACTTATTAACTACTGCAGAACTGGAAAGGTGGTGTTATTACCCAACACAGGCTCATAGGCACAAATACATTTCAACTAGAAAATAATTTAATAGTATGTCACTCTGATGTATAAGAGCTTAGCATCAGAATTAGTGATAACATGGTACATCATGGCATTGATTATACATCTAGAAAGGGCTCTGAGGACTTAAATAAATAGGATTTGCATATAACATTCACTTTCAATGTTCAGTATAGCAAAAAAGAAAAAAAGTACATATTAATCTTTGAGTTAATTTGTTTCCCTAAACTATCAAAGTGGTTCATTTACTAATAGGTATTTCCAGGTTTTCCCTTGCTGCTGTCGGCAATAGGCAAATAAGTTGCTCAGTACCTTAGTTTGCACCATTTGTTTTCTTCAAGGTGTGCGCTGCTGCCCCATGTTTCCTTTTAATACATGACTTAATTTGAAAAGAATATCTACCTTATGTGCATAGATGCCCTTAACTAATAATTAGTGGTGCAATTTGCTAGAGACACAGAAAAAAGAACAAAAAACTGTCAACTTTTCCATTCAGCAGAAAAGTTTCAGAAAGGGGAAAAAAATGGTCTTCTGCTTGCCATGCTAAAGACATTGGAGATCAATTCCTAGGCTTGCTATGTTTGTCTTGCATGACCTTGAGAAAAACAGCAGATTACTTTGGTAGGTTAGTGGTCAACCTTTGTAGTATTTCCCTATCAGTTACATGGTTCAGACATCCACTGTGCATGTAGAAGCAGAATATCCTGAGCTGGAAGGGACCTGTGAAGATGATCAAGTCCAACCCCTTGACATCTGGGATTAATCACAGGTCAGGCTGCTCACCAGGGAGAAACTCGATCGTCAAGCCCTGAAATGGGATTTAACTATTCTGTCTGGAGGATGTGATGTCACTTTCCACTGTTTTAGTCCCCACCTATAAAATACAACAAAAATAATTTTTTCTACTAACATTTGCTTGCCTTCATTAGGCCCTATTTACAGGTTCAGAGGTTAATCCTCTGGTATAAGAGTTAATGCAAGATAATGGTAGTTAAAATTGTCTGAAGGCTTTGTCTATATAATACATTGCTTCAAATTTTTATTTTCACATAGTTTGCAGCATAAGGTAATCATTAACTAGTTATGTTAGTTAATTGATTTGGTAAAAGATTATATAGGTACAGTGCCCATCTGAGAAGGGATTTCAAGCTTTTGGATTTTCTGTACAAAGGCAATAGGGCTACTCAGCTCTCACCTCTTCCAGAATCCATTTGCCTTTTTTTTTTTTTTTGCTTCATTTCTGGAAGCAGCAAATCAAAATTAAAATGTTTCTAAGTTAGGGAAACAAGATGAATATGCTCAGCTTTCATCCTCCAGCCAATTACACTCCATTTCGGACTGGTCAAGTCAGGACTTTGCTGCTTTCTTACAGAAATAAGAAAGCACTATACCTACTCTTACTCTTTTATCTGATTGTGCAAGATTGACCACTCGCTTGTCTTCAACCTGCTTAAGTTTACAGGTAGAAGTATAGCCTGACATGTGAGGATTTCCAAAGAAAGTAAGAATGCAACAATACTGGTATAGTAGCCCAGCTCCTTCCAAGATGCATGGTTTTAAGAAGATAACTGAGAACAGGTGACATCTTAGTAGAATCTGAACTATGTAAAGCAGAACTGGTGGGGGAAAAAGGTTTCCATTTTCAATAAACTTTCATTTTTCGGATAACTTTCACTTCAAAGAGCACAAAAAAAACAAAAAAAAAAAAAAACAAACAAAAAAACCCAAACCTGACCACTGTCATGGGATTGAAATTTTGCAGACTTTGAGGCGGGGGGGGGCAGGGAGAATGTTTTCTGGGACCCAGAGCTGCTGGCTGCTATTAGCATGGGAGTATTGCATTCAGCACCACTGAACTGCAGTGATGTATTGCTCAGTGCAGTAGTATTGCCCCCAATATTGTCCCAAGACCTGCAGGTTCCTGTGCTGCAGCACAGAACTACAAGCTGCCTGGCTCAACATAGCCCTGCCCCTCACCTGAGCTGGGGCTCTCTGGATTGCTAACCTCCCTACCCTACATCAGAGAACAGTGCTTCATGATGTACCTTCAATGTTTCATTGGTGCTGCCTTTTGTATTTATTTGTATTTAATGTCAGCCAGGAATTCTTTAGATATACACAAAAATGCGGTTATCTGGACAGTACTTTGAAAAAGCATGGTGATCCAATAGAAATATAATTGTGTGAAAAAAAATTAATTAAATGTTATAGTAAAAGGATTACCATAGCAATAAGGATCAAGGTCTAAGATATTTGGTGGGTAATTAGCAATCTGACTACATTAACCAAATTTTCCAGCTGGTCATAAAACCATAAATTTTAATTTATGATTGCTACTTTTCCACAGGAAATGTCTTTGGCTAATTTCCAATATAAATAGTAAAATAAAAAATTGTCTGAAGACTTTGTTCATATATCACATTGTTTTGTGGCTTTAACTTGTGGTTTGTGACATAAGGTAAGCATTAAACTGCATCACTCCATATACGAATTTAAGATGACTATGTAGCTAAGGATGACAATCTGGTTTGCATATTTCCCAATGGATTATACAGTTGCATATGGTCTTCAATAAATATTTTCCAC
Source organism: Pelecanus crispus (assembly GCF_030463565.1). Classification (NCBI taxonomy): domain Eukaryota; kingdom Metazoa; phylum Chordata; class Aves; order Pelecaniformes; family Pelecanidae; genus Pelecanus; species Pelecanus crispus. Next base: position 143,626,112 of record NC_134644.1, on the reverse strand, counting down.
ATTTTAATGGCTATTTAAAGTCCTCAGAAATATCAGGCATCTTATTAGTTACACTGCAATTAAAGACCTAAGTCCTGAGATGTTTTACATCTGAATGTACAGACTTATAATGAATGTGGAATTGCTCGTTCTACAATTACCAGGAATTATGTGTGTAAGATCCTGTTGTATTGTACAGAATTTTGTGTGCAAGAGCTAAAAATACAGTCTGTTGACTGGCAGAGATTTTCCTGTCACTGCAGACTAGTTAATAAAGCCATTGATTACTTGAAAGCGTAGCAGAACACTAAAAAATTCCCTGGTGTTACAGAAGTGGGAGAACTTTAAAACACAACAGACAGCAAAATTAAATAAAATAAAAGTCTGGATTATACCTCATTTGGAGTATGATTTGGGATATTTTATTCATAATTTAAAAAACAAAACAAACAAAAAACCACCAGAAAGTCTGTCCAGAGGAACAAATGATAAATAACTTTTAATAATGCTTATTAAAATCTTTATTATGTAGGGTATATTCATAGTAAGATAATGATAAATTAAGAGATTGTTCTTTGGAAACTAAAGAGACCAGGATAGATTACTAGTCAGTCAAAACAGAAGTGGGAATTAGGCAATATAGAATCTATTACAAACTTTTTATAACAGTCATTGAGAAATCAGTTCAACTGGCTGTAATAGAAGCATGAAAAAGATGAATGTCTGAAAAAGGTTTCTGACCCTGCAAATATTTACATATGGCCCAGCTTTAAGCATGACAATAGTCACCTGGCTTAAAGTTCAGCAAGTACCTAAGTATTGGCCAAATCTGGGGCAAAATGGCAAAAATAAGGGAACGAGGGACTGCTTACACAACTAAAATATATTCAAAGAACTAATAAAAAGGACGAAAGAAATCAGCTTGAAGAAAGGGAAGCATTTCTCGCATTTGGACATCAGAACTTGGCTATCAAAGATGTCTCTCTTTTTCTGTCTTGTCCCCCTATCTCCTCCCCTCAGTGCATGGTGGATTCAGGCTGCAGCCCCTTTCAGGCAGGTGACCTGTGTCTTCTCACTTGCCTGCAAGGCAGCAAATGTAATTTAGACTGCTACGTAAATAACAACAGCTGAAGGATTACCCAGCAGAGAGAAAGATGAATAATTTGGTGGTGGCTGCCTCAGATTCACAGGGAAATTAAGCTATTTCAAATAGCAACAGCTTCAGTACTGAACCATCTATGAAAGAGAGCTATTATTATTAAAAATAGTAAACATTCCTCCTTCACTTTTTTTTTTGTTCTACCATATTTCCATGAAGTATTTTGTTCTCTTGTTTTTAAAGGAAGAAAAGTGTAGTCTGCTACTGAATAGCACATACAAAGTCAATCACTTGCAGAGGGCATGTATACAGCTTTAGGAGTGTGCATGATAATCCATTTACAGAAAATACCACAGTCACTGCACTTAAATGCCATTTAAAGGAGGAACAAAGTTCACATCACACTTACAGTGTCTCTTTTTCCTTGCTGCCTTTTCAAGCTGCTGACTTAGCTTCTCAGCTGTCTCTTGGACTTTTATCACTCCTTCTACTATCACAGGAGATTCTGAATAGAGATGAGACTAAACTATTTTTAGATAGTAAGTAGATCTGTGCAAAACTCAGTTATTTCATGTTGCAGGGTTTCATGCAGTCTTTTGGCTTTTGATTTATTTGGTCTTGCACATTCTGAGTTATGCTTTGAATTTTATGTTCAGATAAATCCAAAAATTCAAAGTAAAATTCATCTGAAAGTGCCAACACCCTCTTGCCATTGCAGACAAGCTGCATGAAAGGTAGTTGTAATGGATTTCAGTATTTGAACACAAAAGCATAGTCCAGACCTGGTTCACTATAAAATTTCACCAAGCATTACCTTAATGTAATCCAAAATTTGAGGGTTTACCTCCAGGACATATTGACCATTGGGCTCAAGATAAAATGTGTAACTTTTTTGCTTACTTTAAAACCTACTGAGTTTTATAATGAAAATCCTATATCATTTAAATTTTCAAATGAGATAAAACAGAGATCACAGTTTGCATTTTAAGGGTAAGCAGGCACTTAGCAGCACACTTATGGAGGAGATCCACATGGCTTAATAAATGAATGATTAAAATGTCATCCTTGTGGAATTCTGAAGATTTCCTTTGTGTTCTACATGGAAACCTTGTCCTTCCCCTTGTTGTCCTCTCCTTATTTTGTGAGATCTGCTGTTATGTTTTGTCTTAAGTCTGTAAGCTCTTTGAAGAAGGGACCAGCTTTTTGCTAGTTTATCACTGCGCTGTTTAGCATAAAGGGTTCAGCATGAAGGCAGCCTTTAGCTTTCATACTGTAGCACAAAAAACAGACTCATCTCCAGAAATACATGGTGGGGCTGGACCTGCTGGATGCACCACATTTAAAAGGAAAGTATTCAAACCTGAAAAGAATTCCTCATTTCCCCATAGGGTTTTGCACTTAACCAAGATGCGGAGAACCTGTCTCTCTGTCTTCTGTAGTTGGCATTTCCACTTCTTGTTCCTGGTGCTGCATTAAATTTAAACTCTGTCCCTCAATATTCAGCCCCAAGAAAAATCCTGAAGCAGCAAAATTACTCTGCTTGGTTTCTTTAAGCAAGCTTTTAATTGAGTGCCACATTTCCCTTCCAGACACCACAACTACTCTTTGTCTTTGGCCTCAGGTGAAGTACTTACTGATTTTTTTCATGCATGCTTGCAAACGGGTGAGCTCCAGCTAGTCTAATGCCTTTCCATGTGTCCTTCTGTGCCGTAGCTCTTCCTGTGCTCTTCCCCATGCTGTATGCTGCCTCGTCAGACTGGTGGAGATTAAATGTATGCTACATTGCCAGCTGTTTTGAATGCTGACAAGAGCGTTCATTTGTTTGGAGGCAGCACATGCTCTCCATCTCTCTGCACAAGTTCAGTGGCAGACTGATGCTAGGCATCTCAAATCCTTCTGGAATTCACTCTTGGCTCTGGGGACATGTTTCTAACAGCAGATTCTGGGTCTCGGTAAGTTTGAGTAGACCGTCATAGTAGGGCACTCATTCAGTATAGGTTAAGGTGAATAACAGCAGCAGTTATTAAGTACAGTTTTCAGAGTAACCTCCATTTACCAGGTCAGGGCCCCAACAAATGAATAAAAATAGCAGATATTAAGTAAAAGTTTTTGCTTGAAAGGTTGAGCTAATGCTCAACCCGGCTTTCTTCCTTACAGTAGATATTCTCATTTAAGAGCATAATCCAATTTTACTTTGGAAGGATGCTCTGAACAAACAATCTTCAGCAGAGCTGCCTGGGAGGCTTGGAGAGTTCAACTGAGTATGACTCTTCTGTTCCTGACAACCAATGTTCTCTAGCTGCTGCATGGCAAATGTATACAGTCTACAGCAAGGTATCTGGTGACTCCTAATGAAAACACCCAGCCCACTCAAGCCTGTACAAACTTTCTGCAAATTAAAGAGAAAATTCTTCTAGGTTAAGAATTGATAATATTACACTTTTTCATAGAAAACATTGAGTTTACAGAAAACTCTATGCTCTTGAGAAGTCAAAACTTTAAGACCATGCATACAACTGCTCAGCATTCAGAAAGAAAAAGTCACAATCATGCACACTCCTCAGAAACTGCATAATTTATTTCAACCTGTAAAGATGCACTGGTCATTTGCTTCATTTATTCTGCTGTAAATTCTTTCTGCTCAACAAACACTGCCATATGGAGCCCCATAAAAATGTAGAAAATTCTAGGCTAATATCAAAGCTGTGAACCTCTATTACTTTCCAAAAATTCAGAAAGACCATGCTAGATTTTTTAAAGATAAAATTAAAATTAAAGTAGCCAATCCTTTGAAAGTATGCATGCTACAGATAATGTGTCACTTCAACGTTACACTTATAGAAATACCAGCCTTCTGGCTTCTACTCTTTGCATAGGGAAAACATTCACAGAAAAAGAGGTCCATTTCTTTTATGCATGACTTAGCAGTCCTCTTGGCTTGTAAAGAAACTTCAGGAAAAGCACCCCCAATAAAGTCTAAACCTCATGTATCAGGTAGTAAATAATACTGCTATATCTATCATATTCTACGCATATATATTTAGAATTCTGGTCTTTTTCTGTGTTTTGATTGCCGTAGGTCTAAGTAAAAAACCCATCTGCTGAAGCCTCTGTATTCTGCATCTAACTCAAGATAACCATGGTTACAATGCCAAGTGCTAAGCATGAAATTGCAGGCTTTAGATGCAGCAAAAATTATATATTGGCACTCTGGCATACACAGACACATCTGCACCAGATCCCTTATTTGCGTACTAAGAACAGACTGTTTACAAGATAAGGTGACTGACATTCTTAATTACAGATGCATACCTCTAGATAAAAGAAGATTATTATTTGCATAACCTGATTGCTTACCCAAATATTATACAGTACTAGAACTAATAAAAAGGCTTTAATAACTTTGAGACCAAGAGGTAATTTTGTTTTCTTTTTGTTTGGGTTTTTTTTGGTGGAAGGCACATGATACAGTTTCTTGTGAGATCTCTCCTAGTCTCTCTATACATATATAATTGTACATTAACTGGATAAGCATATTCATACATACACACCCCCACTCTGGGAAAGGAGAAAGTGCAAGACATACTCGGGTATAGGACTTGAAGCAGAAAAGATTCTCAGAATTTTTCTCATCACTCGAGAGAGAGATTTACATGCTGTAATTTAACACAGCTTTGTTATCCTATCACTTATAAATTAATTCTTTGGATGTGACAATTCTAAAAAAAAAAAAAAAAAGGAAAAAGGAGTAGAGAGATAGGACTAGGACTGGTTTAGGTTCTTTTCCCTAATTCTTTCCTGCAGCATTTTGCTAATGAGATACACAGTAAAATTACATCACTCATGCATTATTTAACAACATGCCCTCTGGAATTTCTACAGCTTGAGCTTAGATGACTCATGAGCTTGAAATCAGGGCAGCTCTAGGCATTTTAGGTTTCAGAACATACAGAAACTGTGTACATGTTTTTCTACATCCATTATTTTTCAATAACAATTTTTTGGGTTGGTTTTTTTTTTTTTTTTTAACTTGAACTAGCTGGGGAAATGAACGTGTCCTTGGAATGACAGTTGCAGAAAAGTGATCTGAACATGACTGACTGATTTTCCACACTAAGATGTGGTGTTCAGGTAAATTCCTGAAAGTTAGATGCAGAAATCTTTACATTGGCAAAAATCACTATGATTTAATGAGTAAGAAAATTTGACAATTTAAGAGAGAAAATTTGCCCAACTAGACTAGAAATTAACAGTGTCAAATATGTATGTAATTGTGTTTACAGAGCCAGAAGTTCACTTATTAAGGCCCACCCTCCAAAATATAGACATACGTCAATATAATGTTACTAGCAGCTAAAAGACAAACGGCAGTGAGTTTGCTACCACTAGTAGCCTCTACGCTGTTGTTTTCCTGTTTGGTATGTTCTCCAGAGCAAGCCTGGGTGCTTTATCAACTAAACTAACTATGAAAGACAGATCTGAAGTAAATGGCAAAATTAGATTCCCCCAGCTGGCAGTCTTTAAGTTTAGAATCTAACAAAACTGATGGTAAATGCAGCATAACATTCAGTGAGGTCTCTGCCTCATAATCACATCTGAGATGATTCACCTGCAAGCAGGCGAGCAGCTTGATAAAGATTAGTGACACATGAAGAAAGCAAAAAACATTTAGAAAATTAAGCTCTGCAGGTTGCCCTTGCTCTGCGCAATGTCAGAGTGCATTTTAGGGCCAAGCTTTCCTTCCACAAAGTGGCCTGCAAAAAGGTGGTTAATCTCCTATGAGGAAATTTCTTTCTTGCAGTTCCGATCATTGGGAAAGCCTCCTCAAGAAACCGTCCAAAGGCAGGCTGCCATTAACTGCAAAAGGCAAAGACCATCACACAAGCAGGGCCAGGTTCCGCGGGGCACAGCTTCTTTCTGCTGTTTGACATCTGGGTGTGCAATGGGTGGGGGGAATTGTGCAGCCTGATTCCCTCCATTAGCTACTATTCATGTTCACTGAGCGCTGTAGAGAACAATAATAAAATTGTTGTGAACTGGTTTGACAGTTCGTTCATCCTTATGCTCAGCTGAGACTGGGTGCATGTCCTTCAGCTGTGCCCTGAATATCAGCTGAAGTGGGGCATGACTTTATAATATGTATATACTGCATTTCTAATATTGTCATAATCATACCCACACAGCAACACCATTTGTGGCATCAGATACTGAGTAAAGCCCTTTGCTTTCAGGCACATTGATGTGACTTGGAATCCACTTGATCAGCAGAGGAAGCCAGTTACATAGGTGAAGGTCAGATGCTGGCCTCTAGACAGTTCAGAGATTGCTCCCTCGGCAGGCTATCTCAATGGCTGCAGTATTACACAGGGAAGAAAAGGTGTCTTCTCAGATGATTCAGACCTAAGCCAGACAGACCTCTTCACAGACAAACTTGGAGTGAAAAGGAAAGCAGAGAAGGCACGAAGAAGCATGTTTCTTCTGCTCCAAAGCCCCGCTGACATAGACAGGTGTGAGCTGCACACTCAGTTTTGGAGTAATCTTTAAAGTCATGGCACACAGCAATCATGCAACCTAGAAGGCCCCAAAGTACACATGCAGGAGTTTTACGGGGATATTTTTCTTCCTGCAGAGAAAAAAAAAAATATTTAGTCCTCTGGAGTGATTTCATGTTTACTTACTAAAAGCTAGGCATCTCACATAGCCAAAGGGGTTACGGTGCCAAGGCTGTCTTGACTGGGCAGCAGGGAGACACGGCCAGGGACAAGACCCTGTGACACAGCCAATCTCTTGCAGTTCTGTACTCCTTTAATGAGGCAATGTTCAAATCTAGCTTATTTTCCCTTCTAAAGTTCATTATAATGATTACCTTCTTAAACTCTCTCCGCTATGTCAGCATTGACTTTGTCTTTATTATAATAAAACCAATGGGACATTATCCTGCCATTTGTTTGTGTAGGATAGTTCATCCTATTTACCTGTTCTGACAGTTGTTTTTCTGGCAGACTATTCTTTCAGAGTTTATCCATCCAGCTGGACATTTGTACAGGGTCCAGCTCTCTGACTGAATTGTCATCACCTTGAGGCATTACTGCAATGTAAACAATACATAATCATTCACCCTCCTCAAGGCCTACGGGTAACTGCAAATACAAAATCAATATGGCAAACAAAGAAGGAGCAGCAGAGAGTAAAGCTGCAAAGATATATGTAAATGCTTGCTAGACTCTTAAACTTCAATGAGATGCTTTCTTATGAGGCACTGAAGTTGTGTATGTATAGGATGACAGAAGGCTGTAGACTCCAGAGGAATAGAAACCCCAGAGTACTGGCAGATCAACAAGAAATAATTAGAGAGAAATATGCAAGTTAAATGAAAAAAAATCTGTATTACTCCAAGCTGTGCTTATAGAGAGAAATACATATGCTTTCAGAATTTTAAACAGACCCATGAAAAGATCTGTTTCCATATAGTAAATTACAAAAAATTGAAGCAGTTTCTATCTTCTTATGCTACTGGACCCTTTGACAGAGTCAGCAACAGACTAGTGACACAACTGAGTAGATACAAAGATCTGGAATTACTGCCATCCTAGCCTAGCCTAGTCTAACCCCAGCACTAAGTATTGCCCAGTATTCACACTGTACCACAACCTTTCCCAAAGGCTATAATAGCATGGTGAGATCATAGAGCAGACCAGATGAGCTTGTCATGTAATTGTCACTAAGGAAGACACATTTATGACAGAGGCAGAACCAGTGCAGCCAGTTCTGCAGTCCCTCTCAGGGAGCACTGCGTTAGGCATGTCACATGCAAGGCAGGCAGGATTTGTTGCATGCAGCATGTGGGTTAGGACCACATTCAAGAATTAATGTATTACCATTTGTCTTCTTTCAGTCTTTCTCCTGTAGCCATAGTTTCTGTTCTGGTGAGTCTCAGATATCTTTCTTGACTTCTCAAGATATTTCACAATGCATTATAGCTAGTCAGACCCTCAGTAACCCAGAAGTAAGGGGGTTTTCATAAGGATATTCATAGATTTTCTATTAATACAGAAGCAAATGCCTTTATTATTCAGCAGTATGCATTATCTGCAGATATAGACAAGTAGAAGTTTATTTCAGATTTTTCTTTTGCTGAATACCTTGGTATCTCAGCTCTGCCACTGCCTGCTCCCTCTCACCCTTCAATTCACGTTGCCCCATGATCCCCACATCACTGACAAGGGCCCAGGAACATGAGCAGAGGAATTTCGTGGATTCAGAGCTGCCTTGGAAGGGAACTCACACACTAGGATTATCTGTGGATAGCTTCTTAGGAATGGTATTTTAAAGGGTCATATGTAATACAAACGTCCCAGGGGTAACTCAGAACCTAGAAACTCTGTGGTGGTTGGACAGGGGTCTGAGCAACCTGATCTAGTTGAAGATTTCCCTCCTCACTGCAGGGGGGTTGGACTAGGTGACCTTTAAAGGGCCCTTCCAACCCAAACCATTCTATGATTCTATGAACTATATCACGCCATGTTTTTCAGGTCAGCATCTATACTGGATACATGTGCTCATCCTAAATGGGAAGAGATGAACCAGACAGGGAGGAGATATGGAGAGGATTGTAGGGAGATTGCCTGCAATGGAAGAGTGACAAGGGGAAATTTTGGAAGAACACTATACTCCTTCTAACAGAGTTAGGTTTTTTTAAACTATGTCACAGGACCACTGTTCAGTGTTTTTTCTGTCTTATTTTCCTCCTCTTTTTTCTTCTTCTACTCCATCCTTAAAACTCACCAGTAATTATAATAAGGTCTATTTATTTTTTTAATTTTCTTTGTACCAAATTCTAGTCATGGAACAAAACACTGTTGGACAAATACATAACAAAATTATAGTGTCTGTCTTCAGAAGCTTATAATATTCTGTAAGTTTTAAAGTAAAAAAACCAATAGATACCAAAAAAGCAAGACATCTGCTGTCAACATTGTAAGCAAAAGTCTCAGCCCAGAAGCAGACACGTTTCTTTACAATGTCTTCCAGGGCATCATTGCCAGGTAACATTTAAAGAGACATTTAAAGAACTTATTTACCTATGATTATAAAGAGCTCTTCCAAATGACAAGTAAAATAGCAGAGAGCAGAAAAATGCTTGTCTGAAAATGTAACTAGTCAATGACAGTAGTTGATATCCTAGGCCAGTGAAAGGCAGGGGCTGACCTCCCAGTACTGCCTAGGAGATGATAGATTGGATGTGGATAGGCCATGAAGGCTTTTGGGTTTCGAGGATTCATGTCACAGCCATCAGCTAATATTAAAGCATCTTCCCTCTTCACCTCTGCCTGTATATTTGATCATTTATACTGTTGTATCTGTTTAAATTAGTTTGATAGCTCCTACAGATCCTTCCACATGTTTGCAAAGGTTTATGGACACCTTTGATACCATATAAATTATAAATAATAATAAAATACCAAGCTGTTTAATTTGTTATCACTGTAAGTGCTTCCTTCAGGTCACATTATGAGTACCTCCATTCCACAATGCTTAACCCTGATCGTATAGGAAATCAATAAATAAAAATATTACCTGGAATAATTTTCAGTTGAGAAACATTATTAAAAGCAGTAAACTGAAATTTTCTGGCTTTCATGGTTCTGAGATGTGTTTCTTAGAAACTGACCTATTTTTGTAAAAAAAAAAAAAAAAAAAAAAAAGGAATCCCCCGCAAAATTCTTTTCTTGATCCCAGTTACACATGTGCATGTCTTTGAAAAAATAGCTAGGTGGAAAGGTAACTTTTCCTTCACTGAAGGAAGAAACTATTTGGCTTGCTTTATGTATTCAATGATTACTCTCCATTTGTGAAGTGTTCTGTTGCAAGTGGCCCTTCAGAACACTCTGGGATTTTAAATTACATTGATACCTAGGATTTCCATTTTTTATTTATGTGAAAAATGTTTCACCATTTTTTTATATTTCCATTGTTTAAGGGGCATATATTGCCACTGACTTTTCAACAAAGTTCAGGATTAATTTTAGCAGAGTTTTTCTCTTTGATCGGTAGTAGACTATGGCCAAGAGCCAGATATAGATTTTGGCAGGAAGGAGCTGAGCCAATTTATTGCTTCCTCATGGTCAGGTCTGTACTGTGAACCTCTACTGTTAAACCAGTTCATCCTGAAATAAGGATTTCTCCTCCTTCATTAAATGAATCAAAACCATTTGGAATAAAAGGCTATGACAAGGTCATTTTTCTTGCCCTCTCCTTAAAAGTGAGATTTCATTTGCATGATCCCATTCTGTGTATACTTATCCACTTTTCCTCTTCCACTTCCCCCAGGAAAGCATGCACCATGTCCAAAAGCATGTGGAGTCCTCTTTCATAGTTCGATGAACTAGAGGAACACTGGGGAACATGCCTTTTATGTGTTCAATCTTCGTGCACCACACAAGATTTTAAGGACTTGTCTTAAACAGAGTGAAAGTAATCTATGAGAACCTAAGTTTTTTGTACTCTTAGAAAATAAAGGAAACCCCCGCAACAGTTGTCTGGTTAAGCAGAGAAAAATCATGAAATCTAGCTGGCCAAATGTGCAAAACAGAGGGAAATGAGATGAGAAAAAAAAGATTTTGTCCAAGAGTTTGTTTCCCATCCCTTCTTCAAAGCGAGTAAGTGCTTGTTCATCATAAAATATTGTTCTGAATTCAGTTATGGAATTGAGACACTTGTTGTCCCTTAAAATAGTGGACTGAGCTTTTTTCTCTTTTCTTCTTAGTATGCCCTAGTGGGCCTAATACCTAACACACACGTACATTGGTTATAAACAAATCAAAAGACTTGCTGTTTTTATGGGGAAATATTTGCTAACCAATCAATACAGACTTTCAGATTTATGATTCTGTTTTATAGAGTAATAGAATCTTTAATGTTTGGGTTAGGTAGATTCCTCTATTGGTACTATATATCTTACATTAAACTCAACTAACAGGACAGGGTTTTTTCAAATACAGAAACAAAAAGGCTCGTGACAAATTGGAAAAAAGTCAGCAAAGTTTTGTTTCCTTTGATCTGCTCTGGTTTGAAGACTTTTGTGAATAGTATTTAATCAATAGATTGACTAAAATATATCAATATAATATTCAAGAAGCATGTGCTATTCAAGTTATTATAATAATTTCAATAATTTAATATTTTTAATAATTATAATTATTATAACAAATAAAAAATCCTGGGCTTTCAGTAACTCATTTTAAAGCAACCTGATCTACTGGGAATGTTTTTTTCATTTCATTCACCATTTGCCTAAGATTATTACACATATATGACTACAGGAGAGTTCTCCAACTTTTCAAAAAATACATTCTGTGCAGCATGTCTAAATATTTTGAACAGTGCCACAAATGCACTTCAGTAACCTGATGTTTAATTTTCATCTCACTTACAATATGTAAATCAAGAGAAAATCAAGTGTGGTCAGAATTAAATTACATGTAAGCATACGTTATGTGTCAAGGTCACTTAGAAGTCTGCAGAAAAAGAAACCTCAAAGAGATTGTCCAAGATTCTCGCAGGGAAAATTTAATAGAAATATTTCAAAGACATGTATTACTCTGGATTTTTACACTCCCCTATATTTAGACAAGTTTAGACTTATACTAAAAGAGCTTGAAACCTCTTCTCCACTAAAAAAAACCCCAAACCCAACAACAACAAAAAAAACCTAAAAAAAAAAAGAGAATGTTGTCTCTGTTCTTGTTTAGGTCAATCAATGCCAAAAGTGACCAAAGCAGACTCTCAGGCAGTCTAGATTTTCTCAGCTAATCCATGTACTGCAAATATGAAACACTGCACGCAGATGTTTGGGAAGTGCACATGAAAGTTATCTAAACTGCAGACCTATAGGAACATCAGCAGCACCCCTGCTGGTCTTCAAAATGTAAAGAATAGCACTGCACTGCACTAATGAAAAGTTTGAGGATAGAGTATAGGGAGTGATTTGCCACATAGCTTTTGTTTAGCTATCCCACCATGAATTATTAGGTGCTCCTTACTTCAGCCAAACAATTCCTGCACACACAGCATGGACTTTTTTGCAGGTACAAACATGTAACTTTCTGAAGAATATCACACAGTGCTCTGTCCTGGTGGTGCATGGATGCATCACGGGATGTTCTGTTAGCACACTGCTTGCATTTATAGCAGGGTATTCTTGAAACTACTAGAATGAAGTGTTTTATTTCCAAGATTCACCTCTTTCTGAGCATGCAGACAAGAATGATTCATCCTATAACGCTGGCAGTCATTGATCCATGCAAGATACATACCTGATGTTTCAACACCGGCCACTCTCCTTTTGGTGGCACATTCTGGCAGGTATGAAGGAACCCAAAATGAAGAGCCCATTGCAATGAACACTTCCATGGGGCTAAAGGAAAAGAATGGCATGATGCAGGAGAGCTTGCAGTGGCCAGGTTAGCAATTGTCTTTATACCTCTGCAGCAAAATCAGTTCTTCAGTTGGAGAACAACAGGCTGAGACAAGACTCCAGGAAGCAAGGGAAAGAGCTATTCAAAAATGCTAAAGACAGATCAGAAATTATCTGAAGATGAGCACTGCAGTAAGTTGAAAGGACAGATAAACTGTAATGCCTGTGTATTCATCATTCTGTTTTGGGAAACCGACTCCTACCAAGCATTCTGAGCATGACTTTTATTTATGCTTCCCTGTTATAAATATACCTGGCCAGAACTACAGCTGGCATAAATCAGCTTGACTTCAATGGAGCAATACCAAATTACAGCAAGTGAGGATCTGGCCTAATGGAAATATCATATGTCCCTTTTGTGGCATTCTGCTGGTTCTGAAATCAATACTTCATTTATCTTCTGTCCCTGATACAACACCACTCCTGCTGTAATTGTGTTGCTTTGAGCCTGCTGGGTGTAGCAGTATTATGCAACTGAGGCATACTTTCGTTAGCCAGAGAGCACTCATTTTTCAAAGCAGTTCTCCAAAAGCTTTTATTTGTTCCACGCTCCACTTACTTAATATTCTTCCAGTTTCCTCTCACAAGCAAGTTGGTCTCATTAAAGGTAGCAGAGGTCTGAGACCTGACCCTGCTCTATTCCCTAGCTGACACATCTTCATTTTCACACGCACAGTGTCTAATTTCAAACAGCTGTTTATCCATTCCCATGTCCTACCCTGTGTCACTGTTTGAATAGGCAAAGTCAAATGCTGTCATTTATCCTTCCCATTTATTCTGTACTAATCAGAAAGGGGATATGCACAGGAATCAGTTTGCCAATAAATAAAAAGCAAAGACAATTACATACAAAAATAATGAATAATGTTTAAAGCCAGGAGCACATTTATTCCTTGGGCTACACTGATATCACTGATGATATTGAGCACAGAATCTAGTAAAGAGAAGTAGGGAGATTAAAGACCTAAGTAAATATTAGTACAGTTAAAAGTGTAGGAACAAATTAATATTAACAAAGAAACTGACAGTGTATGCTAATGGCGGAACTGATAATGTATCATTCACCTCAGGAAAACTGTCCCCACTACAATCTTTTGAAAGACACTTTAACAGTGAGTACAGAATAACCTCTAACAGCTCACTTACAAGCTCTGAGTCACCTTCCATAACACATCTACCTCCACCCACCATTTTTTAAGGGATTTTAGGATTCTACCTAACAAGTTTAGATGCCACGTGAATATCCCATTGCAATGTTAGACTTTTAGCCACTGAGAGCTTTGTATATTCCTGTTCCTCTTCTGAATTTTTAATTCTTCTTCTTACCGTGAGTGTGAAGGGTAGGAGATATAAATAAGCCACAAAATGAGACTAGGGGATTGGTACCAGTAAAGCCAAAAAGGACAATTATTTAGACAAATTGGGAAAGAATAAGAGCTCTAGCCCATCTGTAGATCTACCAAAGTACTAAATCTTGTATAGTTTTATGAAATAAAATATAATGACTAAATACAGTTTTTCTAAATGCTACTTATACAAAAACCTTATCACAGATACAATTAAGTTAGTCAGAAAGGGATCTGAATGTTCAATTAACAGCTATAACTACAGTGGTCATCTGTTTTGTGCAGATGTGTGTCACCGTGGTGACATGGAATTGCAGATTAATAAATGCAATGTATCTGACGTACTTTTCATAAGCTACAATACTGTTAATTCAAGTTGGGGGAAGTGTCTCCTGTTCCATGAAATACCAAGAGGGAGTTCCTCTTAGTGCTCTGCAAGCAGTTTTATTAACTCTGAAATACCTCAGTGCTCTGAAGCACCACCCACTGGAACTATCAGTACGTGTTTGCCTACGCACCACCCCAGAGCATTCACTGGATCTCAAAAAGGACACTAAATCAGTTCTGCTAGCTGGGTGGTGCTTGAAGTAAGAAGGGAATTTTACTATTCTACTTTGTCTCATTCCATTCTGAGTAGCTTCCTCTTCTCATCCTTGGGAGATTCTTGTCCTACATGGAACAAGATACCAGGAGGTTGTGTGCTCTCCATCCAAGACTTAGCTGGACAAGGCCGTGAGCAACCTCATCTCCCATTGAAATTGGCCCTGCTTTGAGAAGGTGGTTAGACTAGAATCATAGAATCATACAATCATTTAGGTTGGAAAAGACCTGTAAGATCATCCAGTCCAACCATTAACCTAACATTACCAAGTCCACCACTAAAGCAAGTAAGCGTAGAGTAGCAATTTTGTGTCTCCTGGCTTGGTGGCTGGATTATTTTTAATGAAAGTAAAAACTAGGAATCATTAAGATTGGAAAAGACCTCTAAGATCATCAGTCCAATCATCAAACCAACACCACCATGCCCACTAAACCATGTCCCAGAGTTCCACGTCTACCCTTTTTCTGAACACTTCCAGGGATGGTGACCCTACCACCCCTCTGGGCAGCCTGTTCCAATGCTTGACCACCCTTTCCATGAAGAAATTTTTCCTAATATCCAATCTAAATCTCCCCTCGCGCAACTTGAGCCCATTTCCTCTCGTCCTATCGCTAACTACTTGGGAGAAGAGACCAACACCCACCTCACTACAACCTCCTTTCAGATAGTTGTAGAGAGCGATGAGGTCTCCCCTCAGCCTCCCCTTCTCCAGGCTAAACAACCCCAGTTCCCTCAGCCGCTCCTCATAAGGCCTGTGCTCCAGACCCTTCACCACCTTCGTTGCCCTTCTCTGGGCATGCTCCAGAACCTCAATGTCCTTCTACTGAGGGGCCCAAAACCGGACACAGTATTCCAGGTGCAGCCTCACCAGGGCTGAGTACAGGGGACACCAAAGTTCCATTCCAAACTTAATTTTTTTGATCCTGTGCATTTTTTACATCAACGCTATCAGTTTGTGAGAGTCACCAAGATAGATGAACATACTTTGCACAAAATAGCTTTTCAGAGGGTTTTGTTGACTTTATGCAAGCATGTCCTTTCTCTCCAGCCCTCAGACATCTTTAATTTTAGACTAATTTATCTTGGCTTCAAGTACTCTATATTTCCGTTAATAATTTCAAACATGTACTTATTGCAGACAACAGACTCTATATGTTCTATGACGTGAGTAGCTATACTAGTCTGCCTTTTCTGCAGCCCAGCATTTCTGTCTGAGGAATTATTATCCTAGTAGGCCTTTGTTTAATAATATCATGATACAGACCACACTTAGTGTTGACATTTTATTAAAGTAAGACAGATACATGTTAAAATTCTGCTGATGCTGCAAATTTACATGTTTTTACTAGCCAATATAAATAACATCCTTTACCATTACTAAAGATCTTGGGTATTCCATGCTAGTTTTGCAGCAATCACCTACAAAATCTACTTTTTATGTGTGAGATCTGTTTCTCTACAGTCCACATACTAACAACTATTATGAATTATTTTACTTCCCTGTAACTCCTAGTTTTGATGTGCCTGCACCTTCCAAGGCCATGCACCATAAATTCATTAGAAAGTGGCTGTTGATTCTGTCCTAGCTTATGAACTTTGACACATGTTGGAGTATGCATTAAATCTGGATTATGCTTTAGCATGAATATGTTTTGAATGTATATGGTTTACCATTTCAAGATCTGTAGGTTTTTATACTCTTTTTTTTATTTCCTTATAAAAGGACCATTTCAAATATTCATTCTTTGCCTGTGCACACAATATTCATAAGCAGAGCTGTTCAAAGCATACTCTGAAGAAAAAAAAAAGCTGAAAACATAGTTTTGGAGCAAGAAGACTGATGTTGATATTATTTCATTAATAGTATCAGGCAGAAAACAGAGGGATTGGAAGTGGAAAAAAACAAAATATCTGATGTCAGTTTTGACAAACAGAAACATATAAGTGCATTTTAAAAAGAAAATAAGGATTGAATATGTTCAGTAGACCCCAAGAAATTTTATGTATATACATTTCTGAAAGGCCACTGAACCAAAAGATCTGCTATTGCACAGCTCTACTCATGAATACTAAGTGCCAAATCTTACTTTTTACTTCACCCTTTCTTTCCTTCAAATGCTTGAAGCAAGATATCTCCTTGGGTGTGTCCATTTGTCAGTCTTTCTATATCAGAATAATTCTGCCTGATACATTCAAGTGCCTGGTGTTTTTCTTGTTGCTATACCCTGAGGATTTCATAAACAGGACTTTCAGCAGACACTGCTACTCTAGACAAAGAGACTGCCATGGATGTCAGATAGCCTCATCTGTATTATGCAGCCAGGTGATGTTTTGGGATTTTCAACAACATCACATAGCCTTTTCAAAACTCGTAACAAATACATTTTGAAGCCAGATTTGATAGATTCGTTGTCCATGTGAGCTCTACATCAAATCTGTTATTCAAAAAGGCTACATAAACACAGTTTTGCTCTACTGAAATGCCTAAAGGCAAATGCTTAAGGCTTGCTAGTTGGTAAAACATTGCTCCCACTTTGTATTCACCAGCTTTGCAGCTTCCTCATCTCAGATGTGTTCAGTATTTCAGAATGAGGTAGTCAGTCGCTAATTTAGATTTCATGGAATTGCACACGTTTGAAGACAGATTCAGGCAATCTCTTGAGGGACTCCATTGCCCAGAAGTGCAACATTGAGCTATGCATCATTGATGGCTGATTCTGTTTATTCCATAGAAAGAAAATGCCTAAAACCACCCAAATTCTCTTAACATCTCATTAAAGTACTGATCTGTTAGAAGCTAACTCGTATAAAGCATCATATAGAGACAAGGCCTTCTTTTCTTTTTGACATTTGAGATGCCTCTGAGAGAGTGTACTGAGCATTAATATTGTATTTGATACCTAATGTGGCTTTTTGATGTGGTTAGCATCAAGATGTTCAAAGGAATCTCCAATATTAAGATGTTACCTGCAATTATCCTGGCAACTTCAAATACTTTGTATTGCTAATATTTTCCTGGTTTGGAAAAAAATGCCAAAAGCCACCTATACCTACTTTTTCATGTCCTATCACAGAGACAATTAATGTTTGTTTCTTCAAATTTTACCTGCCAAAAAATTCTTTGTCTTTAGATTTTTGCTTTCATATACCTAGTGAAAATCTATCAATTGATAAAATATGGTGCAAGAAGCCATTTTTTTCAGTTTACCTTGTTTTTTCTCTTGCTAGCACACTGACTAAGAACATTCTTAATATTCATGGTAAATCCATCATAGTCAAGCAAAAACCATGGAGTTCAAGGGTAAAGCATCAAGTACTTCAAGTGTCCCATTCCATGCTCATAATAACACATGTGGCAAATATCCGGCAACGTGAATAGTAATGAGGAAATCAAAAGGACTTATGATTAGCTTCCTGACAGTTGGCAGAGAAGCAAGCTGAATGTTTTTATTCCACCATATTTAAAGCTTTGTCTCTGAATTTCAGTCCAATGAGTTAGAGGGAAATCTGAGACCTATTACCTAAGAAGAATGAAACTCAAAAGATATCTGGGCTGCCTGATGTTCTTAGGTTGCCTGCACTTCGAGTGATTTCCATCTCCCCAGTGAATATGAATTTTCTCACCCCTCCTTCAGATCAGCACTGACTATTCAGAGGAGCTTTGTTGTATATTATAGAAAATCTTCACAATTCTGTGTCAGAACTTTGGGGGAAAGCTTGTAAAAGGCTAAACAGATCCTTCAAATTACTGTCTCAGGAAGAAATCTCAAGTGAAGCAAAGGTTCAGTCAGAAATGAGTATGAACAGAGTTAAAATGGAAATGGAAAACAGAGCCATTTTAAATTGCCAGTTAATTAGTAAAGTCAAAAGAATTCTCCTAGTATTCTTTAAAGAACATCTGTTGTCCCTCGTTAGTTCAGATATGCCAGAATAACAATGTGTTTTCTCTGCACTCAACCACAGTCCAGGTGGCATTTGTGGATTGTTTACAGCAGAGAAAAGGAAACTGTCTTGGCAAGAATTGGACATATGGAGGTTTGGAGACTTAAAGCATAGGAGTGGAGCCATCTTTTGACCTTGAGTTATCAAATACAAAGCGGGGAAGGCAAATGGAATACTACAAGAGGTTTCCACTAAAGGTTTTATGGTAGCTGAGGTTTTCAGGAATTATATTTAGCTGAAAAGGGATGAAAATTAGCATCTCCTTCTTTATGGTTAATTCTAGTTCTGGACAGTCTTACAGTACTGCTTGTGCACTTTGGTTTAGGACTGAGGCAAAGCTACCCTGAATACAACAGGGAAACAAGTGTGCACATGGCATATATGAACCTGTTCACTCTCCACACCATTAGGAATGAGAACGGAGCAGAGTGAATGACTAATGATATTACCTACAACCTCTTCAGAGGCCTGGGGGTTATTTTAAGAGTATGTGTGGAAGTATGACCAGGATACTGGATACAGGTAAGAAATTCTAGTGAGTGATCCCAGCTGAGGCACGGGAGACTGTCTATGCCATTTCTACAATCTGGCACCTGGGGACAGTCTGATGCACTGCTTATTGTGTACCTTGTGAGGCTGAGACTTTGTAAGTGGTTAGCATAACACTGAGGAGACTGTCACATTTTAAAGTAAGTCCCATACCTTTCCCCAGAGCAGAATAAAGAGCCTGTAACTGAATTTCAAAGGTTGCGGTAGACAGTGTGGTGAGGGAGATGACTGACAAAAGTAAAATGTGTGTGGACTAAGAGGCCACTCAGCTTGCTTGCAATTGCAATGAGCCAGTACCAGTGGGTGAGAATGGGGATGAGGCTGAAGACAACCCCCTTTAAATAGGTTGTAAAGAGTGAAAAGGGCATGATAACATATACTGCACAAGTTACTGCCAGATAGCTCCCAGATGAATTAAGTTAATAAAGTTTTAGGCTAATTAAACCATATCCCCTGTGCTTTGTCATTCTTTCTGCATGTCCAGCACAATGAATAATTTAAAATGAGACTGCAAAATAGAGCTGTTTAACTATGCTTTTTATCCTTTCTCACATTAGTAGCACCAACACCTTTTCCATTTCTCTTTATTTCCCTTCTAGCATTATTTAAAGCACATTTGTGGTTTCCAGGTAGGTTTGCAGTTGATGGCCAAATGGGACTGCCATTTCAGCTAATACAGTATTAGTATCTCTTCCTAGCAGTCTGTCTTTTGATATGTGTAGTCAGCAGGATGGTCATTGGGGACCATATTTGAATGAATGCTGTTCTACTATATATATTTTTATATATATATATATATATATATCAAGCTATATTTATGTACGTTGATTTTGTATCCTGTGTAGAATTCCCACCACTCATTTTACATGCTTCTCTTTCTAATGGGACAACCAGATGTGCTAAATGAACATAAAAGTCATCCATCTTACTGAAAATACACTTTAAAGATGGAGATATTTAAGAGCATTTAATGTCCAGGAGGAAAGACTTCTTTTTTCTCCAGAAAACTATAGAAAACTACTTTTTTCTCCAGAACCTTTATAATGCAGATAACAGCAGTGAAAACTCCATGTCTGCAGAGAGCTGAGACAGAAAGTTTAGTGCCTATGAAGTTGTTTTTAACCTGTGGCCCAGAGACATCTACCAGACTGTGAAAAATTTTTAATGAGTCCATGAAGTGTAAGCAAAGAAGAGAAAGTTCCTCTTGTCAGGAGGCTTCAATTCAGTCCACAGATCTGTGCTTCTGCTGCAAAATGTTTGGGGAACTGCAAATCCAGAAAATAATACAAACTGCTCTAGGCCAATTTAGTGTGTTACTTGGCTGCCAGGATGATCAAGAAAGATTATATTGGTGACTGCTATTGAAATATGGACACGTCCTCTGAGAAGAAGACAGAGCCCACTGATCCATCTCATCTGCAGCACAAAACTACTATTGGGTCAGAATAATCACTGGCATTGTTATCAGTCATTATCAATATGAATGAATCTGAGATAGAGGAAATAATATTAGCTTAATTCCTACCAGTAAGAAAGCATAGAACAGAAGAATTTAATCCAAACTAGTACATGATTTTTCAAAGCAATTTAATGTTATGTAGAATGTTTAAATGTTCAAACATCAGCTCACATTACTTTTAATTGTACTGGAGACACACAGCACTTGTGCAGATCAGCCCTTGGAATACAGAGTCAAATATCCAGAAACTAAAGACCATGCAGTAAAAGAAAACTTTGTTTTTAATCTCTTGATTAAATGAAAATGTCAATCAACAAAGCTGGGAACAAAAATCCAAATTTTCAGAGTACCATTCAGTTGATTTAACTAACTGCTATTCCTTCTCTTCCTGCAGCGTGTTTTTTAATTTTGAAGGACTAAATGGGCTTAAAAGGTCAAAGGTGTAAAATGACCATATGACAGTACAGCATTAGACTGTTGAATAATGCTCAAGTAATGAATACAGAGGCTTCAGAGTACTGTTTACCAAGGGTTTTCTTTTTAATAGTATCTTTCCTTCCCTTATTTTTGCTGTAAAGAGGTTCTAGAAAGAAAATTTCCTGCTTGATCAATTTACAGAAATACTATTCTTTATTGGGAAGTAAAAAAAAAACCCAAAACCAAATTAATTCTGTTATTTCTAGAAGGAAGGACAAGAAAAACATTTACAGGAGAGGAAAGAAAAAAGAAAAAAAATGTTTTCAGTTGGAGCTACAGACTCCTACTTGCAAACTCACTGCTAGAGAAAGGCAAGCATATCACACAGCCTTATCAGCCCCTTCAAGACCTGGCAGATGCCAGAGTCAGGTTCTTTAAGTCAGTGCTGTTAGCTGCCCTTCTGGTCACGGGTCACAGTACTGTTACAAAAGATGAAATCTTAGCTAGTTAAATCAGTCTCTGTATTTAAACAGGAGGCAAAAGAATAAAATAGGGAGAAGGGACACAACCCTGAGAAGGCAAAGGAAGCATGAGAGAACTGTGAAAAGAAAAAAAAATCCTCTTTTTGTTCTTGTTGTTCATAATTAAGCCTAATTAGAATCTTACAATTGCTTTAGATTGATTTCTAGCCCCACCTTTATTTTGAATAGCATTTGTAATGTTACTTCAGGCTCTGGATGACATTAGGAGGCATAGTTTGTTTTCAGTTTGTTACATTAACTTGTTTGTACTGTAGAAAATTTGGTTTGCAAGACTCTGCACAATTTGTGTGGCATTTGTGACTGTTTTCAGATTATGCAAAATAAATACATAAATAAAGTGGGGAGATCAGCATCTTGCAAACAAGACTCTCCTTTACCAAACAGAACTGCAGAATTTCATGGCAAGGTCCCTCCTGCACAATGAATGGCACTGGGATGCTATGGAGAAGTAGTGGGTGATCATGCAGTGAAACCCCACGAGACAGTGCTTGTCCTGAATCCCAGCTGCCATGATCCCAACCCCACAATGAGTCTCCCAGGACTCCTCAGGCTCTTCCTATCTCAGGATCCTCGCCTAAACACCCTGCTTCTCCTAGCTGCCTGTGTCCAAATACTCACTTGGGCAATCCCAGGTCTATTTGTCCTAGGTGTCTCCCTGATCTGTCACATTTTGCCCCTTCTCTGTCCTTGGTCCCACTTCACACCCACAATCCTTGGCCATTTTCCTGCCAGCCCAATATACCTTTGTGGGACTCCACATTCCAAAATCTGGGTCTCTGTCCTCAACCCGTCCGGCAGATTTTCACATGAATAAGATGACTCATATCTCATATCTTGCAGTCTTTCCTTCTGCTTCTTCCTCATCCTTTCCTGCTCCTCCAAATAAAAGGTATTTGAGTATTTCAAAGAAAAGCTTCTGAATCATATGAGCAAAACAACCTATTTTCCTCTAGCATCATTCTCAGAAAACCTTGAAACATTACGATGCGAAGATTCAGCTGGAGGCAGAAATTGGCATGGAAAAATTCATCACGAACAGCTAGAGTCTGGCTGAGTTATAAGTAACTGAAAAAAGGCATGTATCAACGAGAATGTTTGGCAACCTCAGTAGTAGGCAATGCTACTTAGTTTTTCAAAAAATATGAATGGTCCTGACAAAGAAAGAAAAAAAATGGTAAAAGATAACTAAGAAATTCTAAAGATGTTGGCATACAAATATGGAGAGGAAGAGATATTGAAAACAGCAGCTGCTGTATATTAATATGCAAAGCCACTTTTAGAGTATTAGATGTACAAAAGAAAAAAGATCCACCTGTGGTTACTTGTAAGCCTGCACACTGGAGCAACAAGTATGTTCTAACTTACATAGCCAGGGGCCTGCAGATCATGGGTGTCAGGCATGCCCCCCAATATCCAGCTCCAGATGTATCCTTCCTCTGGGTCAGAACAAGACCCACATGAAGCAATCACCTCCCTGCAGATCCCTGCTTCCAGTGGGAGGGAGGCTGGAAGGCGTTCACCATGGTATTCCCTCCAGTCTAGATGACGGACTTACCAGAATGACTAAATATTACCATGGGGTATGTCTGCTCATCATAGTTCTTTTTTTCTAGCTGTTGCCCCTTAAACTGGCCCCAATTTCAATAATAGATATTATCACAAGCAAGTTTCAAGGGCAGGTGGTGAGAAGGAAGATCAGAGCCGTCACCTGCTGGTGACCCAGAGGTTTGCGCTGCTATCTCCCCCTTTCCTAGGTGTTCCACTCTCTGTGGTCCAAGGCCTGTTTTAGTGTGACCTTGCTTTGCAGCCTTGGCTCTGCCTCCTGAGGAGAATGCTAAGCTGTGAGGGAGAGCTGTGGAGGTGCCTGATGCCCGGGGATGGGGCTGCCCCAGCTGCTCCCCGCCTGCCCTGGTCTTGGCTGGGATGGTGGGAACCACCAGCCCCCACGGCACCGCGACAAGCCCAAGGGGTCAAGAAGCAAAAAAGTGATGTGAAAAGGCAAAAAATCCTAAAGAAAAAATCAAGGAATTGTAGAAGATGACTCAACAAAGCTATTTCATGGAGCAGTAGACATGGGCCCCTCTGCACCTGGCTGATGACCTGGCCAGCAAAAACACATCACGCCCCTTACACAGGGTGGCGATGCTTAGCCTAACAGTACAGTAACTCCAGCTCTCCATTATGTGTGTTATCTGCAATATCTACTTTTATTCTTATAAACTGCACAGAATTTCTCTGTATGTGACAAAAAGTGCCCAGAAAAAGCGATCCAGGGAGGAACAGTGATTAACACAAGTATGAAAGCAGTCATGTAAACAAGAACTCATAAATCTAAATGCAGGAAAGACTTCCTTTTTAAATATTTTGATGCTGCAGGAAAAACTGAAAATACTCATGTAAACAATGGTTAAAAGACCAGAATTTAGGACAGAATTTTATGGTTACTCAAATAGTTACTCTTCTTTTCCCCCCTTTTTCCTAGCATGACTTATTAACTTGGTCCTCAAGGAATGGCATCCCAAAGAAACTTTGACAAAGCTGCATTGTAGTATTCAAGCTGATGGAAATGGAAAGAACACAATGCAATGTAGAGGTCCAGAAAAATGCAGAGCTAATCAATTCAGCTGCATGATTTTTCCAGGTTAAATTAAATCAACAGTCATTTCATAGCACAGAAAACAGTAGCAAGATCCAACAGTGCATAATCATTTTGGGTTTGATTGTGCATTCTTTGCACACCCACTTGTACAGAAGTCAATAGACATTTTGTTGCATAAAGAAACTGGGATTAGGTCCTCTACAAACTCCATAGGACCAAGAGTAATAAAAAATTATGACTTCACAGTCTGGCCATCCAGACAGCTGATCCAAAGACTCACATTTCAAGAAGGAACTTTTTGTTCAATCTCTGAACCAATTAACCTTGCCAATTCCTCTGTATTACTGCAACACCAATGTATAGTTAGGGAATCAAAAACTGTCACCGGATCCGAAAGCCATTGTAGGTCCATCTCTGCATGTACTTAATTCCCTATTCAAATTAAGTTCACATACACATATCCCCAGAAACTCCTCACCTATCTATTAATACTTGCCCATAAGCACTGTAGGTACAAAATTTATTACACAAAGGCATGAACACATGTTCTAAGTGACAAGTCTCTTTCTCCCAGAATAAAAAACTAAAGAGTTGAACCTTTCTGAACCTGTCTTCATCTTGATCTGGACTGAGCTCTTTCTAAATTACTCCTATGATATTATCTAGGCCAGATTAATTGCCAGATAACCAAGAATACATTTTTCACTGGCAGAACAATCATTGCACCTTCTATTTTAAGCTGTGGCAAAACATTGTGGAGCTATGTTGTTCAAACATCAGCTGAGATGAGAAGCCTGAGCACCTCACTTACAATTATTCATCACTGCCCCCTTATTAGGCATGGCAGTACATCTGATTAAAACCTCACACTTCATCCTAGAAAAAAGGAAGACCAGGACTGCCATGAAATTTATAACATTCAAATGGTGACCCCGTTTGCCTGTGGTGCAGGATTTCTTATGTTACACATCATTTATGATATTCACTCCCTGCATGCTTATAAGTCCAGTATTGGTCCAGTAGCACATATGCAATGGCAAAATGAAGTCTTAAGAATTAAACTAAAGCCTCTCTGAACTAGTTTCTCTCTTCATGCTATACAAAGGAAACCGTTTCAAACATCACTAAAGACAAGACATTTCATCATAGCTGAAGGTTTGACTTTTTGCATTTTTCTTTTTTGTATGGATCAATGTCTCCTCCATCATTTAAATAATTAGTGATCCTCTTATTTTATTTATGTAGTACCCATGTAGCAATTTGTCTGCATTTGTAACATGTCCAGTTTTCCTACATTTTCTCTATATACTTTGGCACAAAACTTACCTTCAGAATTCACTGCTTTTGTGAATTAACAAGTGTCTGATTCAGAGAAACTGCTCCCTGAACTGCAAACGTGCATTTTACTTCTTTTATTAACATACCACATTCTGACATCCTAATTCATAACATAATATCAATGACAGATCACAATGCAAACAGAAGAGAGCAAAGGAAACCTAAGCTTCTGCCTCATATGAAGCAGAACATAAAAATAGAGCAGCCCCTCAGAGGTACTTCTGTGAGAATGTTTATAGGCTTTTTATAGTTTTTGAAATCAGCCCCTTTATGATAGAGAAAAAATATCTTAAGTGCAGGTCATTTGTCAGCAGACAATACAGGTGTATATCCATATATCACAGACACTTCATGATATGTCATTACACATATGCAAATGAGACACAAGATAAAGCTCTTCCACAAGCAAGCATTAGCAACAACTATAATAATAACAGTGACATTGATTTAGACAAATTCTTTTGCTATCAGTGCTAAATGACTGCAAAGGACTACAAAACAAAACAAAACAAACAAAAAAAAAAACAAACAAGAAAAACCAGCCAGAATAACATAAAACAAGGAAGTAACACATTATTTGTGGTGTGGGATTAAATACTTTATTTAATTTTAAGGAAGTTTTAAACTGTGATTTTCAATAGCCTAAATGAGAATGCATTTTAAATAGGAACGGGAATGTCTGTTTAAAATATAGCTGAAACCTAAACACTGAACTAAATGTAAACCTTTCTTTAACAAATAGCTGTTGGAATCATTCATAGAGAATATTATACTTCTTTATATTTGGACACAGAAAAAGGTACACTAAGGTAGTAATAGATTACAATAGGATAAGTCTTAACATAGATGGAAATATCTAGAACTTGGTTGATAATTATTTTGAGGTTTTGGCTGAGGACTGTCCCATAACAGTATGGAGGTACCTGAAAATTGCTTGTTGTTGCATCAGCTGTGGGATCTGCTTATCCTCCTCAGCTCGACCTGAAAATAGCTTAATTGCTAATAGAGATGGGACTATATCAATTATCAGCACTGCTGAAAGAATTGCAATAGATGCAGTTTTCCACCAAATCTCCAATGAATTTTATGTGTTAGGGTTGAAAATGGTCTATTGCAGTTTTCACCGGAGCAAAATCAATTTCAGTACTAGCTGACTTGGCTCCAAGAGGAATTTCTGACAAACATCATCATCACTCAGGCATATTTTCAGTATACCATCTCAATATTTTATACAGGTTCTTTGAATTTCCTAAGATCCTGGTACTACAATCTCTTCAATCTGTCAGATTTGCCTTCATCACTTCTGTTTTCTCCCTGCTTTGTTAAGATCAGATGCAGTTTGAAGATCCTTACTGTCCCAGACTCACTGGAAAAATCAGACTATTAATAGGATGGAAGAAAAGGAAATCAGATGCCAGAAAAAGACAGCTCCAATAAAGAAAGACAGAATCAGAAAGACACAAGGAGAAAAGAAATAGAGAGAAAAGAAATCCAAAAAGATGAAGAATGATAGCTGGCAGGATGAGATTTGGAACCTGAATATGCAGAGAGTATTAAGCTTAATTTTCTGGACTGTAGAATGAAACCTGACAGGATTTTCACCACTGCTGAAAGAATAGCACCCAGTTGTGGGATGGGAAAAGATGGTGGAGGAGACACTATGAGGCCAACAATGACTGGAGTCCTCTGGGAAGTATGGGCTTCCAAAGCCAAGTATGAGAATATCTGGAGGGGAGGAAGAGTTATACCCAGTGACACTCCTGGGAATAACTCACAACGTCCATCATTCCCAAAAGGCACCCACAATCATAGGGAGCAGGACTTTCTCGTCCTTTTAATGGCCAGAGAAGTGGCCGCAGAGTGAACAATTAGTTTCATCAAATAGCTTTACCTAAGAATGACGGAGATCAGAACATGAACAGAAGAAAAAGAAATAGCTGGTATGCCTGAGAAAAGAAACGGCAAGAAATGAGAACTGAGTAAAAATGTGGGGAAAAAAGTCAAAATTTGAGGAGCTTGTCTGACCTCACAACCTTTTGGCAGATTGTGTTAGTTTTAAAGAGGTTTGTCTGCTGCTTATCCCTTGATACTGACCAATACCACTTACTGAAAATGTCAACTGAATATTAATCCGATTATTGCTGAAAGAGTGAATATACATTTTCCTCCACATATCTTAATTATAGCTATATTAAAGGGTGCCTGCAGGCATACTGCATTTTTAAGTAGTCACCATTTACAGATGAACTTTCCAATTTTCTGTGGAACCTTTATTTCCCATTTAGGACTGAGGTCTGAAATGTTACCATTAGCTTTACCATTTAATCTATTTGATAAATTTCTGTTTGGCTTTGGGCCAGACTAAAACAAAATTACTTTGGGAATCTACTCCAACAACCTATTTAATGTGTCTTACTCTTGCTGTTAGTACTTGTGGACATATCTATAGGGATTAACAGCTTAGATTTAAAAATTAAGCCAACCCAATTTTTTGCCAAAAGTCCTTATTTATGCAAGCCTACTTCTTGGCAGAATTTATTTTTCTAAGAATACGGAATGAAAAAAACTAGAAAACCTAATAGATTTCATGTATCATTTTTCAGGTTTAACAGCCTGGTTTTCATTTTTAAAATATTTATTTAAAAGAAATGTCATAAATAGCAGTGTTCTATAAAGCAGCATTTCTTGACAATTTCAAATGAAAGAAAACACAATATTAATGTTTTACTAATACAGTTCCAATTTAATTTCCCAATGTTTTTCTTTTTTTAATGGAAACTCTTCAGGCATCATTGAATTAGATGTGACCTTGGGATGCAACCTAGTCCAATAGCCCCTCACTTTTTGTAGCCAGAACTCACTGCCGCTGCTTTCTTTTCTTAGCCTAAGCCTATCTATCTCAGCTGTTGTACCACACTGCCAGTCTCTACCTGTCCCTTAGGTTCACCATGGTCTCTGTGCTCCCCCTCCTTCCCCAAGCATTACTGCAGCATCACTTAACTAACAGCCCAGCCAGCCAAAGATGAATCTGTTGAAATTTGGCCTGGCACAAAATCACACAGCTTTTCAGCTTGAGCTCTACTTCATACCTATACGTCATTTTGGGGAGCAAATTATTATTTCATACCTCTTCCCCCAGATATATACCCAACACATTTCTGAGGGACATCTATCCAGCTTGTCTTTTAAAGCCTTAAATGGCAGAAGATTCCACAACTTTCTCAGTCAGTTTATTTTAGTATTTAACTACCTTTATAATTTCATAACTTATGTTTTATTTTCTTCAAATCAACTACTCTATGTCCAACACCCTGCATATGGAAACCACTTTTTTCACTTTCATTTATTATGCAGCTACATTTGGAAATTCATTACTATGCCTTCCTGACGTGCTCTGAAATGAACAATCCCATTTCTTCTAATGTTTCCTCATACACAGTTTTTGAGACCTCTGATCATTATTTTGTGTCTTGCCTAAATGTCCCATGCCTTCTGGAAAAATGTGCTAGAACTGGACACAGTACTCCAGTTATACTTGTACTAGGGCTGTCAAAAGCAGAAGAATTATTGTTTGAGCTTTACACACACATGCCTACCCCTATGCCCCCATGTGAAGTAGCATGATTGATAACTTGCACTTGCCAATGGTGGTAGAATGGTTTTTCATGTGAACTGTGGGAGTGATGCAAATTTAACCTTAAAACCATACACTCACGCCTTGAAGCGCTGAAGCCTTGACATGTATAAATTTTTACCAAATCAACGTGCCAGTGCTGCATGATTTCAGAGGATTTATGAATAAGTGTGCACTGAGGCTTTGATTCTGTGTGTTAAAGCTGTGAATTTTGAAAGGTAAACATGTAGTTACATGCTTTCCTAGATGAGGTACCTTGTATTTAACATAACAATGATGGGAGCAGAGATCCCCTGTGTTTATAAGAAAAATGTCTTAACAGCCACAGTGATGTTGCTAGTGATCAGCTGCTAAATGTATGTAAAGAGGGATTCCTCTGTTTAATCTTGGCAACATTAGGTGACACATGGAATACAAATACTTACAAAACCCTGTTGGTGTGGATCCTCTCAACAGATGCTACATACCTTACCCACTATGAAAAATCCTAATTTTGAACTTCACATTCATTTGTCCTTCATTACTATAGCTGCAGTCCCAGTGCTACTCAAAGGTGTTGAAGTCAAAGACACCAAGTCCTGGATAATCTGTCACTGGTGAGTGCAATTTAGTAGTCTCAGTAAAAATCCTGAGGTACTGGTTTCATTTGTCTTTAATTCAAACCCTCAAAATTACTATGATAACAGTTTCCATCCCCTCCATTTAAAACTGGGACACCATGCTGATCTTTGAGCTATAATTTAAAGCCAATTTTGTTCTGCCCATACTGTAATTTTCCTTTATTAGGGTCACATGCAGACTATCTATAAATAACGTTCTGGTCTCTGATTACTTTTCAGGATAAGTTTAATCTCCATGGGTTTATAATGTACATCTCGTTTTCTGAATTTCTGCCTACACTCTAGATTTGTTGGAACATAGATGTAAGGAACAGGAAAACTTGATGCACATCTGAATACTGTGGTCAGCATAGACCGTTTGCATCATCATGACAGATAATTGCAATAAAATTTTCTGTGTTTTACACAATATTTTTTTTTTTTTTTACGTTGAGCACAATGAAAACCATTCCATAATTCCATTTCTATTTCTGTTTTACTTCAGTCACAATATCTGCTATGCTTTGCTTTAAACACTGACACAGGTCTCATGTGATCTCAGGAAAATATCAGCTTTTGCTTAAAAGCATTATTCATATTATCCTAAGTCAGCTGTTCTCTGTCAGTTACATCACCCTTAGGGTTCACTGTTGCTGAACATTGAATCTGGCCTCAGGTGTCTGTGGTGTTGAGGAAGTGTCTTTCCTCAGATATCCAAGACAGTGGTTCTGAGAGGCCCTAATCAAACAGAGGTAGCACATACTAGTCCTAGGCTTTGAGAAATGTCTACATGAAATGTTGGCTTCCGGCCTTTAAATCATGTCTTCCTTCAATATTAATTTTCTCCCTGATCACTACAAAGTACATAAGGCAGATGATGAGGACAGAGGAGAGCCCTGTCCCATCTGCAGGGGTGGCAGCTGTGGTGCTTCTCCACAGGTACGCTGAGGCTTAAGAAACTGGAGCGTTTCCATCTAGTCAGTGACATACTCCTATTCATTAGGAATATGGAAGGGCAGTTTGTCAAAAAGAAAGATAGCAAAAAAATTTGAAGGACAATATGCAATAAATGTGTTTGTTTTTAAGGCTAAAGTTCAAAAGTTATCTTGGTATATATCTTGTTACTAAGAATCTCTAAAACCGAGTTGTTGTCACCAGCTCTTTCCTCTGTGTACTGAATTATGTATGTCTCTGTAGGGTCAGAAATTGTATTACAAACAAAATTACTTTTCTCCAATACTTCAGAAAAAGATCAGAGTGATCTGGTGAAGTTTTGTGTGTCTCCACAGGGTAAGAAAGAAGACTTCTCTAGCATAACCTCAATCTATTCACCATTCTTTAAAAAATATCCTCAGTCTGGCCAGAATTGGGGGGGTGGGGAAAAAAAAAGTGAAATATGAGATCTGTTGTTTTTATTTAAAATGTTCTTAAAAATTCCATGAAGCATGAGGCAGAAAAATCTTTAAAAGTGCTTTAAAAAAATAAACAAGGATTTCCTATGTAGCATCAAAGAAAATATAGTAAGGTATAAGAAACCAAATAAAAGGTGATGAGTACTGTACAGTAAACACAGTGCACATTTTAAATTTTATGTAATGAAATGTTCCAGAGGCAGGAAAAGATGAAAGAAAAGGAAAAAATAAAAGAAGTTGAAGTTAAAAAGAATACAAAACAGAACTACTAGAGCTGATTGCTCCACAAAAATCCTAAGATACCTAAGAAAAACAGCTGCTCTGTTTTAATAAATATGAAACACTACAAAAAGATTTTATGCAGTGTCTGATAAAGCTTTCAGTGTCATTATTTTAAATATAAGAGAAAGAGTAAAGGCTAAGATAGAATATGAGCTATGAGCTCTTATGAGCTACGTGGCAGAGAAAGTAGGTCACTACTAAAAGTAGAAAAAATACAAAATCCAATCTAGTTGTGTTTAATGTCTTTAGGTATACAGAGCACATACTGGTATCTGCACCATCATAGAGGTTGAGTCCCTGGTGCAGTTATGTGTCTTCATCAAATATACCAAGCCTTCCTTGTCAATGGGGTGATGTGTTCTCACCTTCCACATCACCACGAAGGATTTATCTCTAAAATCAATCAGGAAATTTGATATGGGAAAGCTCTTTGATGAGGGGATTCTTATTCTGTACCTAATGGTGGAAACTTAACAGCATATAGCCACAAAACCTGTACGCAATATATATACAAAGGGAAGGGATACTGAGAAAAAATTAATGTCCAGTCATGATAAGACACATTTAGATTTAATAAACTAACTAAAGCTATCATACTGTGGAACTTTTAAATTACTAAACATTACAGGCTAGGGGCAGTTCAGAGGCACTGATAACGAGGGCATTCTAGCTTTCCTTTCAACTCATGTGCTCCAATGTTCCCAGGTTTTATGCTTTTCTATTAGCTCAGCAATCTTCATGCATAAGTGAGCTGCAGAGCTCTCAAACTGATATGTACAAGAGGAAGCATTACAGCAGAAGAGTAACCAGAATATAAAATAGGGCTGTTCAGGAACTAATATTGTGACATGGATGCTGTTGGAATGTATTAATAACATGATGTTGCCTGATACATTATATGATACAATAATTATGAGAAAAACAGAAAAAAAATCAACATAGCCTTTGCATGAAAATAAAATACAGAACAAAAAACGTTTTGAAACAAAAATTCCACTGTAAAACAAGCCTTTGGATTTAGACATTTTTGTGAGCAGCAGCTGAAACCTTGAACTGCTGTTTTATTTTGAACGTAATCAATGCAGCTTCTTCCATTGATGTGTATTGGATCAGAACATTTTGTTTTCCAGGGCAAAATAGTGTCCTTATAGAAAATTAATGACCAAAATCCCATTAATTTGATTAGATTGAGACTGTCAGCATTCTTTGTGTCTACTATTAAAATAATTTCTTAAAAGCCTCTTTGTTTGGCTTACCTTTTGAAAGGTACATTCAATACTGCAAAGTTCTTTGAAGAGGCAGAGCAGATATAGTGAATTCATCATCAAGAAAATAGTTTGATTTTTTTCTTGAAAGAGTTGCAGAGGGAATTGAGAAAGGGTAGAAAGTCCAACATGGAAGAAAAATATCATGACATTCATTTTAGAAAGGAGCAGAATGGAAAGGAAATCAGAAAGTAAAAGAGTGACATTGATGGACTTTTTAAAATCTATCAAAAGACAAGAAAGAAAGTGAAAGAGCAGTAAGAAATACTATATATAAATTCTGTGTACTATATATTAACACCAAATAGCCAGCTAAAACCCTTGTATTAAAGGATCTGAGTAATATAGTATGTCAAGATGGAAATGGCAAGTGATTTCACTCATAGTAATTGTTCAATGACTTACCAGACACTTCACTTGGTAGTAGCAACACCATCTGTCTCTCTGACAAGTGTGTTCCTGGGATTCTCATCTTGATGACTTATATGGATCAAAACACTCCCATGCTCCATTTCTTCAGTCCTTCTTTGGTGTTATATCTGGAAAGAATATACCATCTATTGAGTGGCAGAATGGGGCATTGACAAAGGGTGAGGGAAGTGGGATGAGGGGACAGAGGCAGAAAGTCTCCTGGGGAACAGGAAGGGGAGAGTAGAATCATCAGCTGACACAAAGTAGAATCTGATTATCCCTTACTACTTATGCGGTGCTTAGGAATCCTTATCATTTGGCACACTGGTTTTTGTCAGGATCAGATACAGAAAGAGGGAGACACAACCCTCTCCCGACAAAGCCCTGCTGTCTCAAGGGCAATCTACCATGGTCAATATACAATACTCCTTGTCTCTCAAATGGGTGTGCCATTACCCAAGAGCCAGGAGTAGCTAATAAACATTTAACATGTAGACATTTTGGTACTGTGATTCCAGCTCATCATATCCCAGTTTTGCAAGGCTATGAACGACAGCTTTGTACCATTTGCAAGAGGGGGAATTGGTCCATTAAGAGAAATACATACACCACAAATTCAGGTGAATAAATTTCTTAATACTAGACTACACTGAAGTGCATTACACAACCATATAATAGATATTCAGAAGTGACTGAGATTTTGAAGCAGCATAGTTAGACATGCATTCACACTACCTACTTCAGCTGCTTTGTGATGGCCTGGATAACTGAAGTGGTTCAGCCACAGCAGCATAGCATTCACATCCAGCTGCAAAGCTGACAAGGGGTAAGGTAAATCCACTGCAAGCTGGTCATCTTCCTTGGTTCATCTGCTATCAGTGTTGAAGACTGCAGTCAGACAGTGTCAGGAAGAGAGGATGCAATCTAAATTAGACATACATCACCTAGGAATTATGTCACATATGTTTTTGTAAACTCTAAGTGTTGATGGAAATAATAAACCTACTATATTTTTCAAACTTACAATCTCACACAAAATGTTTCTGTGTTTCTGGCAAACTATCGCAGATATAGATGAAGAACTCACTTAAAATTAATACATCTGTTCCCATGAGCCCACTGTGAAAATGTTACAGAATCTCTAGATCTTCAAGTACTCTGAAGTTATCAAAAAGGCTGATCTGTTCTACCTTATGTTCATTCTGCCCATAGAGTATTTCTATAACACTAACCAAAGCAGAGTACTTTTCCACATAGCCAGCATTTCCATATAGTTTATTTGAAACTTTTGAAAAGAATAATGGTTGAAACTCAAAGTATGCTTATTCAATTATAATTTATGAGTAACACATTACCCAGGTGTTTTGGACAAGATAGTGAAAGGGTAAATCAGGAAATATGACACACTGCTTTCCATTAACCCCCTGGCACTGGCAATTTGAAGCTCCCCTTACTAAAGGCTAATCCATTTTGCTGTAGTGCTTAGCATTTTAAAATCTCAACTCTTCATGTCAAAATATTTATAAGCATTTAGATATTAGAAAGACAGGTAGCAGTTTTGATCCCCTTACTACTTTGCACATTGTCATACCAAATCCAAACAAAAAGAAACACAAAACATACCTACTGAAAAATACAGCTCTTCAGTCTATAAGAATGAACTATTTCAACCCCTATTTTCAGATAAATGCTTTTGTCCAATCTCCAGAATTCTGCAAGAAATAATAAGTACTCACAGCAAAGCTGAAGTTTAATACATCTAGGTTCTAACTAATACTAATAATAACATTACTTGTGAAAATGGCTTTTCATTGTTGTTTAGAAAGTAGATTTGGTCATAGCAGAAACAGCCTACCTATTCCTTAGTGCTGAAACTGGAATAGGAAACATTTTGCCTATGACATTTTGCAACACACATTCTTTTCCTGGATGAAATCTAAGTGCTTCAAGAAACTAAATAATCTATTAGGAAAATATCTATTAGGTCAGTCAGTTCAGCAGGTCTTATATTTCATTTCTGTAACAGATTGTTCTGAGAGAAACAAAGAAAGATAAGAGTTTGAGTATCATTTGGATTGTTATATCCATTTACTCGTCAATGAGCAGAATAAGGGAACTCTACTGTCATTACTATTAGGAAAATAAAGACTATAATTCAAAAATATGCTCCATAATTTAGACAAAATTGCCCTTGCTGCCAAGATATCATCACTCTTTCCCATACAAGCAAGAAGCAGATGATCTGGAGTTGATATAAGTTTTCTCTAGAGTGATTAACTTAGCAGCCTATACCATGACAATATACATTTGTTTCTCTTGGGTCAGATGTTTTGACATCTCTCATTTAAGCTTTAGAAAATCTCATATCAGTGAAAATTCCCCAGTTAATATGGACGACAATCACCTGCTTAGGATGGATCTGTTTTTATAATGAGTTTATACTGGACCCTACAGAAATGACATTAATTATTAGAAAATGAAAGTGTCATTTTAGTCATTGACATGAAGAGCAGATGCTGCATTCAACTGCCTGCACACATGCTTGGAGCTGAAACAGAGCTTACTCATATTTGTCTATTTTCTCTTGAAGGAGTCTCTCGTGTTCAATGTTGCAGAATTCCCTTTTGTCAGTTAACATCTGTGTGACTTCCAGGTAGAGCCAAGAGAAACAGGAGCTTCTGTGATTATGTCTACATAAAGCATATAACTTTCAAGCTCAGTTTCGCCAGGAAGAATGCTACATTGGTATTGACACCGCTGAGTATACTGCATGTGGAACAAGTCTACATGACAGTCAACTTTATAGTGCTGTCAACAGTCCTGTGTCTAACTAACATGCTTATTGTCCTACAAAATATAATCAATCAGTGCTTTCTAAGAAGCATTAAAAAGTTTGCATATTTATGGTATGTCAGCTTTCCTAAGCACTGAACAATTCAAATGAAGTTTTGGATACATATACATTAAATGCACCTACTCATTTGTATTTTGGGCTGGTTTTTACATCATGTTCTCAGAGAACACCGGCACTATGGGAAAGAAGCAGAAATACTGGATAGCAGCTTGCATCTTCAAGGTGCATTCAAAGGGTCTCACTTTCACCTGGTCTTTCTCAACAATTTTACACAACAGCGTACAGAGAATGAAAAACAAAACATAGCTAAGTGCCAGAGACTTTATGAAACCTCTCTGCCAAAAGAACACAGTGAAAACAGGTAACATTTATACTTTCAGATTTCTTTTTGAGAAGATTTTTGATAAGAAAATCTTGAAGTTGGCAGCCAAAAAATAAGCAGCAAAACTATGTGTCTGAGGACATATCTGGGAGTCTGTGTACCAGGAGCCCCATAACAAGATTTGTAACACCTGCTCTGTAACACAAAGAGCAAGTCTAATGCTCTTTGACATCAAATTGCAAACATAGCATGGTATGAAGTGTTCATAGTGCACTTTGTATTGAATTTCCAAGCAAAGCAAACTTAATGAGGACAGAGGGGACAACTGGAAAAGTGGAAAGCATCAAAGAAAAAAAACAGTAATGATGGCACATGGCAAAAAAGGTCTCTGAAACCTTTATGACAGACCAGAATAAAAATGGAAGAGAATGCACAGATAGTATATATATTGATTATTATACCTAAATATACAAGCCAAAATGAGGATGGGGGCAATGTTATAAAACCCAAAAATAAAATGCAGTATATTGTCTATATGTATTAAAAAATATGCTGCTTCTTTGGATGTACGTTTAGGTTCTTTTTACAGTGTGTGACCTCATGTGTTAAATTAAGGTAATCAGAAAAGAATAATGCACCTAATAAACTCCAAGGGAAATAGAGATAGGCCAAATGTAATGACTCAAGCTAGAATTCACATTTTTCTTTACATAAACAAAATAGTAAAATTGCATATTTTAAAAATACAATATCCTTAATGTGTTAGAAGTAGTTTCTTGACACATTTACATTCAAGAGTAGCATCCAGGAATTGACTAGCAGAACATTAAGAGGAGATATCAGAGCAGATGAAAATTTCACAATTGGACACAATTTTCACAAGACTTTAGATATGTGATAATTTAAATTTCATCACTGATTTGATTTGAATGTATGCTTTTGACCCTATACTAAACTAGGAACTTTGCTTCAAAAAATAAATAAATAAATTCAATGTAAAATAGTGTCCCCTTCTATGAGTCAAATGTTCAAAAAACATTTGAAGTTATTTGTCTTTATTTGTATGCAAGTTTGGGCTTTTAAAATCTTTTTAAACTCTGTATGTTTTTTAGTTCTTTTCTTTGTTCACTCTTATCTTAAAATTTGAATATGAATGTAAAGGTAAACAAAAGTGTACAAAGAGTCCACCTAAGACAGAAAGTGGGAGAGATTTGTGGATGTTAATGCATCAGCAAAATTTTCCAGGAAGATCTTTTAGGCCATGGAATATTTTTCCAAGAGAAACAGTTTGCATCCTATCAATGGGAATCCTCAAAAATATATTTGGAAAAAACATTGTAACTGCTAGCTTAAAAATATAATCTTGCACTCACTCAAAGGCATTCTTCTTCTCTGATGCCTATATTTCATAATTATGCAGAGACAGAATATGTCACTCCAAGTTCGAAATGTTAATCAGAAACTCAATCAGGGATTCTGGTCCTTAATCAGCTTCTGGACCTCAGTTTTAAAACCACATCTAGAATTCAATTTCTCTCTGCAGTGGGCGACTTTATTAGCTAAAGGTTTTTTTGCTTCTCAGTTAGCTTCACCGGGAAATACTTGGCTGTATTTTCCTGGGGAAAATAAACGCATTTAACCCAATTATTTTAGATGGTTTTTAAAAGCAACAAATCAGATTTTTGGTCCTTTTTCAAAGGAATTTAGTTTATATCATCTAAATAAACTGGCTTATCATTTTCTCTTGGCTATATTTGGCCTCAAGCTGCATCAGGGGAGGTTTAGACTGGATATTAGGAAAAATTTCTTCACAGAAAGAGTGGTCAATCATTGGAACAGGCTGCCCGGAGAGGTGGTGGAGTCACCATCCCTGGAAGTGTTCAAAAAACGGGTAGACATGGCACTCTGGGACATGGTTTAGTGGGCATGGTGGTGTTGGTTTGATGATTGGACTGATGATCTTAGAGGTCCTTTCCAACGTTAATGATTCTGTTCTAGTTTTACTTTCATTAAAAAATAATCCAGCCACCAAGGCAGGAAACATGAAATTAATTATTACTCTACCCTTAGCTCGTTTAGTGGTGGACTTATTAGTGTTAGGTTAATGGTTGGACTGGATGGTCTTAAAGGTATTTTCCAACCTAAATGATTCTATGATTCTATTTTCAGTTTTTAATCATGCATGCATCTGTACATTTATTCATATGTATATATACATCAATTAAATATACATTAGTCCTTTAAAAGTTACTGAAACTGAAAAGGTTCATTTGCAAGCATTGTAGCTAGTCTTAATCTGTATGATCCAATCTTGTTTTCCTCAAGTACTTTGCAAACTTAGCTATTGTCAGAAAAACAATAATTGCAAGCTTGATCTAATCCTCCCTCTATTTTATTTCAGTGATTTTACCCACATTAAGTATGTGTTTTATTCCTTACTGCATATGACATCCCGCTAATAAATCCTTTATAAGGTCTCTAGTATCAGCACTTATAAAGAGGTCTCATGTAAGTAATTTCTTTTTCCCTTCTCTGAATCTTATCATTAATCTACCATTAATCCCAGCAGAAAATGACCTTTTTTCCCAAACAAATGAACAAACAAAACCCCCTAGCTTATATTCTGCATAATCAGAATGTTGGGGGAGATACAGGATATGGTAGGGATATGACAAGCCTCATTAAAAAAGTTATTAAATCCCCAGTTTCTTTCTAAAAAAAAAAGATTTCAAAGACAGAGCTAATCTTCATTGGTTTTTTAAAGAATATTTTATTGACATTAATTGGAAAACAAAAACTTAGCTAATAAATTCCTTTGATAGACATTTATGATTAGATTGTTTTGGGTTGGGTTTTGGGTTTTTTTTTTTTCCTATTAGGAAACCAGGAATTTCTTACGAACTATGTTTTTTCAGATGGTGTTTAGTCATAAAGGGAAATTTACTCTTCCCTTCATGGAAAAATCCTATAGAATGTAGCAGAACTGGTTAGCCTTTCTGTAACAGTGTGATGTGATAGAAATGTTAGAATCTTACTGAATTTAAAAATATTTGAAAGCCCCACAGTTCATTAAACATTACTTAATTACAAACTTCCTTGGAAATTGGTTGTCTTTGTTTCAGAGCTGTCATAAATCTGTTCAGCTTTACAGTTTGGGCATAAAATATTCACCTTGGGAAAACTAGAAGCAGCCTGGCCAGACCTGAGTGTTCTCTTTACAGACTTCCCTTTCATTGATTTCTTGTTGATTTAAGTGACTGAGAAAGGCTCTGACTTATTCAGTTCTGGAAACACATATGTATTCAAGAGAGTCATCAAAATATGTGCTTGAAACACCACAGTACATTGATAATGACATAAGCCAGACTAGTGCAGCACAATAGCTTCCCAGGAGATCTGAAGCACGGTCCTGATGTTGCTGGCTCTAAGATCACTGCAGCTCTTGAAGCAGAGGAGAGTGGATGAGAGGAACAGGCAGGATCCCAAAGAATTGGGAAGGCATGAAGAGGGGCAAATCAGGCTGGGATTTTGAAACTTGGATTGACAGAGATGGAGGAAAAACCAAGGGTGTCACTTAGCTTCCTGGAAAATAAGAGATAGGCACTGTTCCAAAGAGCTTACCAGCTAAATAACTAGGCGGTAAAAACAGGTAGGAAGAGCAGCTAAGGAGTGAAACACTCAAGATCACCAAGAAAATGAATAGCAGGGTACATCACAGACCTTAGGTTTTGCAAGTACTTACTGAATGTGCAGTTTACCAAACAGACCATCTCTCTGATAAGAACATGCTAGGCATCACCAGTTGCTGCACTGCTATCTTGCACTAAGCTTGTTATTATTTTTAACATTATGATGAGTTATGCTTTTGCCAGCTTGATTATAGAATTCAAAATAGATTCTCCTTGTTCTAAAGAAAGTAATATCCAGCTTTGGCAACAGTCCATTTAGCTCAAGTTTGCTATGTACTATATCAAATCTGCTTCAGTACATTTTAATTTTAGACTTTGTTGCTTTTTATTTTTTTTGAGAATATCAATTTTTCTCCCCTTCAGTTCCAGTAATTTTCAGTTACACCACCTTTTTGGAAACAATGGAAAAGAGATTATTCCTCCGCTGATGCATGTTTTAGAAGCTTCAAAGACCAAAGCCAAAGGAAAATCAGGGGAGGACTTCTAAGTAGTGTAGGAAGTATTATGACAAGCAACGATTTTTAAGTTATCACAGACCCAAGAAATACCACTATTTCTTTAAAAGGGAAAGAGAGGGGGTATTTGTACTTAATTGCCATTGGATTACAACTTAGTTTCAGCTCCAAATGTTGGAGTTATTCAACACAGAAGGGTAATAAAGCAGCTTAAAGACTCTTTCTCTTCTGCTGCAAATACAGCACAGAATTTTCCCCCATTAATCTTTTCTTAAATTCTTTACTAAATACAACAGCAACCTACATTAGGTCTACTCTGCAATGCAGCTCCATGTAGATCTATCCAAGCTAACTCTAAGAGCTTTTCACTAGCACAGCTAATCAAGCTGGCCACGGTGCACTATAACATGACTACATCACCTCTTGAACTATTTACATGGTGCAAGGAGATATTTCTTAAAGGTCTTTTCCAACATTAATGATTCTATGTTTCTATGATTACAGCGCATTAAACACCCTCTCAGGTACCTTTGCACAGCACTGTGTTTTATATACATGTACTCTATGAGATCCCTGGATCAGGCAATATAGCCTCAAAATATAAATTTGCTTTTAGCATCATATCATCTCCTGAGAGTGTGCATGTACATAAGGAAGGTTACTTTTTCCTCTCTTCACAGTTTTATATCACTTACAGGCATATGTAGTCCAGCTGAATAATCACTCTCTTTAATATGTATCGGGTGTTTAGTACTTAATTCATTTCATGCATTCCTCATGGGCTGGTAATAAGTCTATCGAAGTCCTTCCATCTAGTGTGGTGGGGTTGTCAGTTTTGATTGGTAGCTCAGGTGCTCTCACCATACAAAAAATTAATAATAACAATAGACTGCAAGACTCTACAGTTACACCAAGCTGGAATGTCAGATTTTCTTTGAAGAAAGAAAATGCAGTGGGACTTTCTGAAGTGAGGTTTTTGAAGTGAAATGACATTCTTCCTGTCAAACACTCTTAGTGTATGTTTTTGTGTTAACTGTTTATTCAGAAATTTAAAACACAGCCATTTAAAAGCAAAGAGAAATCACATTTTTACAGGCAAAGGACCAGAGCTTAGCATAAAAGCAAAGTGTGGTAGCAGACACAGTAACTCAAATGGAAAACAAATTCAAATTTTTCAATTCAAAATACATTAAGAATAGAGGGAAGACATAAAATTTGAAATGTGCTGTTGATTTAACCTGACAGTGTCCTTTAATCTAAAGGAATCATATAGTATTTTAAGATAGTAATGTAAATTCCACAGCATGCAATCCCCATGACAGCTTCTCTAAGAGGTAACCAGCTGACATCTGAGTAACAACTGCTCCCATGCTTAAACATTGAATAAGGATATATGCTTGTGCTGCATACTGTCATGCAGCATGTACATCCTCAGGCCAGCCATAAATACACAAGTGTGAGTGCCGGAAGCAGCCAAGCAACCTGAAAGCAGGATAAATTAATTCACATGGTGTTCAGTTCTACTGCAGCTAGACTCCTGTGGGAGTGCAAACAAGTTCACTTACAGCTAGCCTCATCTGCCTCATAGTATGCAGAATAAGTACATATTATTTCCAGATATATAGTTTTTAATACGTACTTGCACAAGCAAAATGCTGTTCCTTTTCAGCTGTTTGTGGATGTTAAACATATATAGTGTTTCCCAAAATGGTCAAGGGACACACCGGGTGTTTTAGTACTTGAAGTTTAAACAGAAGTTGGGCGTGAGAAGGCTGGATTTGATCATTGTCATTTCATATCAACATTTTGATGCAAAATATTGGTTTTGTTTTGCTTTATTTTTACTTAAAATGAAGCAAAGCTCCATGCAAAACTAAATGAAGATTGTAATTTAATTTCCCAATGTCAGTTCAAAACCAAATTATTTGTTTTTACATTTCTTGTTGAAACAGTCTGTATTTTCATTGGATTTGACATATTCCTGCAAGACTTTTAGTTTCAACAAAATTTTATTCTTCATCAGAGAAATCTTCAGCACACAAAGTCAACCAAACTTCTACAGTAATACCAATGGGACCACTTCTATTCTGAAGAACCACTAATGTGATGCATTACTAAATGACTCCGGAGTTGAATTAGGCTCTATCAAGAGCTAAGGTCATTATAAAGCCTTTATACTTCTGTTAGTCAGCTGATGTTATACATGGATACTAGAAAAATGTATAAAACACATTCTGTTCATAACTTCTTCTGATGGTTTTTCTCCTTCATGGTTTTTCTCCACGTGCTTCTACCTAGAGTATTATAATAGGTTAACATTTAGTTTGAATGTTGAGAACTTCAGTCTAAATACGTTTGCAAATATCATTACACCTGAAATATCATTTTACTAGATAATGTAATGACTAATAGGTATGAAAGAGAAATCTTACTACTTCATTTTTGAAATACAAAATACATAGGAAAATTAGGAATGTAGCTGATACATTAACATTAAGGAAACCATTTAGGGATATAATTGCTACTTACTAAACCAACTAGTATAAAGTAATCAAGTGTCAGTGAACATATATAATTTACTGTTGCCACTTAAAGTGGCCAAGTTCTTTGTTATTCTCAGTAAATGTGTACAAACAATTGCTAGCAAACAATCTGATATTTAGGACACAGTTTCCTCAGAAGAGTTTATTACTTGATGAAGTTCTGTCTGTATAAAGTCTGCCAGCAGTCATCAAACAAATGCCCGTGTTGAGTCTCAATTTGGCTTAGCTCTTAACCTACATTTGTCTTTCCTTTTTTTCTGTTACTAGCCACATATACACTCTTCAAGCAGATGCTTATCTTTGCTTTGAACATGGACTTCTTAGCACAGCCAGCTGTGAAGCTTAAAGGAGAAGCTGTTTCCCTCAGGTTGGAAATTGCCCCCTTTCCAAGGAGCACATTGAGATCTATGAATACAGAACACAGC
Source organism: Pelecanus crispus (assembly GCF_030463565.1). NCBI lineage: Eukaryota > Metazoa > Chordata > Aves > Pelecaniformes > Pelecanidae > Pelecanus > Pelecanus crispus. Next base: position 143,582,874 of record NC_134644.1, on the reverse strand, counting down.
AGGAGGCTTGGGCATCTGTACCTAACAGAGCTTGAGAAGTTCTTTTGCTGATCTCCTGAAAAAGCGTGAATTTTACTTTACATGGTACCAATTACTGTGGAGTCCCAGGCCTTCAAACCATGGACATGAGCTACTTCTGTGACAGGAATGCTGTGGGTGCAGTGTCAGTTCATTTTCAGGATTCTTTCAATTAGGTACAGGAGGGCTAAAAGCTTCAAAAATAGTTAACATGGAAAATACTTACCCCCTTATTTTCTCATTCAAGCAAAAAATTACTTGCAGATTTAGTGATCTGAAAGGAAGCAAAAATATTAATTTTAATAATTTTTTAAAAGCCTTACATGTCTTTTGCGTAGCAGTCAGGTGATTAGAGATGTCTTACATGAATGGAGACACTGATTTTTTCCCTTCCTCATCCACACAAGGTTCAAAACCTGCAACAGAGAATATTGTGCTAGACAACAGGCTAGGTAACCCCAGCAATTAGCATGTAGGAGTAGCAAGTAATTAGTCCATCTTCCTCAGATAGGACAGATGCAGATTGCTTCTGTGGAAGGCTTTTTGGTCTGCAGGTAATGCTAGCTGAATATAAAATACCTATACGATCCCAAAAATAGACACCAAAACTCAGAATCCTCTTTTCCTACAAGGCAGAACAACAGCACAAGAACCTCCATGCTCCACTGATGTCTCCCTCCTTGTGCTTATCCTTCCGAGTCCCATTTGACCCCTTATAGCTCCCACAACCCAATGACATGGCTACAAGCATCAGGGAAGGGACATGGCCCCCACACAGACACTGGTTAATGATCTCATGAAGTCTGCAGGAGACTCCGGAAATAGAATCATAGAATCATAGAATCGTTTAGGTTGGAAAAGACCTTTAAGATCATCCAGTCCAACCATTAACCTACGCTATCAAGTCCACACTAAACCAATCAAGGGTAGACTAGACTAAACCATGTCCCCAAGTGCCACATCTACCTGTTTTTCGAATACTTCCAGGGATGGTGACTCCACCACCTCTCTGGGCAGCCTGTTCCAATTCTTGACCACCCTTTCCGTAAAGAAATTTTTCCTAATATCCAACCTAAACCTCCCCTGGCGCAGCTTGAGCCCATTTCCTCTCGTCCTATCCCTAACTACTTGGGAGAAGAGACCAACACCCACCTCACTACAGCCTCCTTTCAGGTAGTTGTAGAGAGCGATAAGGTCTCCCCTCAGCCTCCTCTTCTCCAGGCTAAACAACCCCAGTTCCCTCAGCCGCTCCTCATAAGGCCTGTGCTCCAGACCCTTCACCAGCCTTGTTGCCCTTCTCTGGACACGCTCCAGCACCTCAATGTCTTTCTTGTACTGAGGGGCCCAAAACTGGACACAGTATTCCAGGTGTGGCCTCACCAGCGCCGAGTACAGGGGAACAATCACCTCCCTGCTCCTGCTGGCCACACTATTCCTGATACAAGCCAGGATGCTGTTGGCCTTCTTGGCCACCTGGGCACACTGCTGGCTCATGTTCAGCCGGCTGTCTACCAACACCCCCAGATCATTTTCGGCCAGGCAGCTTTGCAGCCACTCTTCCCCAAACCTGTAGCGTTGCATGGGGTTGTTGTACCCAAAGTGCAGGACCCGGCACTTGGCCTTGTTGAACCTCATACAGTTGGCCTCGGCCCATCGATCCAGCCTGTCCAGGTCCCTCTGCAGGGCCATCCTAGCCTCCAGCAGATCGACACTCCCACCCAACTTGGTGTCTTCTGCAAATTTACTGAGGGTGCACTCAATCCCCTCATCCATATCAATGATAAAGATATTAAACAAGGCTGGCCCCAAAACAGAGCCCTGGGGAACACTGCTCATGACTGGCCGCCAGCTGGACTTAACTCCATTTACCACTACTCTCTGGGCTCAGCCACCCAACCAGTTTTTTACCCAGCGAACACTACGCCCATCCAAGCCATGAGCTGCCAGCTTCCTAAGGAGAATATTGTGGGAGACGGTGTCAAAAGCTTTGCTAAAGTCCAGGTAAATGACATCCACAGCCTTTCCATCATCTACCAGGCGGGTCACCAGGTCATAAAAGGAGATCAGGTTGGTCAAGCAGGACCTGCCTTTCATGAACCCATGCTGGCTGGGCCTGATCCCCTGGTTAACCTGCACTTGCCTGTTGAGCGTACTCAAGATGAACCTCTCCATAATCTTTCCCGTCACTGAGGTCAGGCTGACAGGCCTGTAGTTTCCCGGGTCCTCCTTCCGGCCCTTCTTGTAGATGGGTGTCACATTCGCAAGCCTCCAGTCATCAGGGACCTCCCCTGTTAACCAGGACTGCTGATAGATGATGGAGAGTGGCTTGGCAGGCTCCTCTGCCAGCTCCCTCTATACTCTCAGGTGGATCCCATCTGGCCCCATAGACTTGTGAGCATCCAGGTGGCATAGCAGGTCATTAACTGCTTCCTCCTGGACTATGAGGGCTCCATTCTGGTCCCCATCCCTATCCTCTAGCTCAGGGGCCTGAGTACCCTGGGGATGACCGGTCTGGCTGTTAAACACAGAGGCAAAGAAGGCATTAAGTACCTCAGCCTTTTCCTTGTCCTTGGTGACAATGTTCCCCCTCACATCCAGCAAGGGATGGAGATCCTCCTTGGCTCTCCTTTTATTGCTGATGTACTTATAAAAGCATTTTTTATTATCTTTTACAGCATTGGCCAGATTAACTTCTTGCTGGGCTTTTGCTTTTCCAATTTCCTCCCTGCATGACCTAACAAGATCCCTGTACTCCTCCTGAGTTGCCTGCCCCTTCTTCCAAAGGCGATAGACTCTCCTTTTTTCCCTGAGTCCCAGCAAAAGCTTCCTGTTCAGCCAGGTCAGTCGTTTTCCCCGCCGGTTGTTCTTACGGCACACGGGGAGAGCCTGCTCCTGTGCCCTTAAGACTTCCTTCTTGAAGAAGGCCCAGCCTTCCTGGACCCCTTTGCCCTTCAGGACCGCCTCCCAACGGAGTTTACCAACCAGGGTCCTGAAGAGGCCAAAGTCTGCCCTCCGGAAGTCCATGGTAACAGTTTTGCCGCCCCTCCGCTTGGCATTGCCCAGAATCGAGAACTCTATCATATTGTGGTCGCTAAGCCCAAGACGGCCTCCGACCACGACATCTCCCACAAGCCCTTCTCTGTTAGTAAACAGCAGGTCAAGTGAGGCACCTCCCTTGGTAGGCTCACTTACCAGCTGCATCAGGAAGTTATCCTCCACACACTCTAGGAACTTTTGAGACTGCTGCCTCTCTGCTGTGTTGTATTTCCAGCAGATGTCCAGCAAGTTGAAGTCACCCACAAGAACAAGAGCTAGTGATTGCGAGACTTCTGCCAGCTGCTTATAGAATGCTTCATCTATCTCTACACCCTGGTTGGGTGGTCTGTAGCAGACTCCCAGCAGGACATCCGCCTTGCTGGCCTTTCCCTTCATCCTTACCCATAAGCCCTCTACCTTGTCATCACCACTGTCAAGCTCTATACAGCCAAAACACTCCCTAACATACAGAGCCACCCCACCACCTCTCCTTCCCTGCCTATCCCTTCTGAAGAGCTTATAGCCCTCCAGTGCAGCACTCCAGTCATGAGAGTCGTCCCACCACGTTTCTGTGATGGCGACTATGTCATAGCCATCCTGCTGCACAAGGGCTTCCAGCTCCTCCTGTTTGTTGCCCATGCTACGTGCATTGGTGTAGATGCACTTGAGCTGGGCTATTGATTTCACCCCCAATGTTGCCATGCTGCCCCTGGGCTCCTCACTAGCGGGCCCATTTGTATCCCCTTCCCCCTTCAAACCTAGTTTAAAGCCCTCTCAATGAGTCCTGCCAACTCATGGGAGAGAATCCTTTTCCCCTTTGGAGACAGCTGATCTCCATCAGCCTCCAGCAGGCCCGGTGCTGTGTAAACCTCCCCATGACTGAAAAACCCAAAATTCCACCGATGGCACCAGCCTCTGAGCCACCTGTTAGTCAGGTGAGTTTTCCCATTCCTTTCAGCACTTTTATCTGCCACTGACGGGATTGAGGAGAACACTACCTGCGCTCCCGATCCTGCGACCAATCGCCCCAGTGCCCTGAAGTCCCTCTTCATTGCTTTAGGACTTCTATGTGTAATCTCATCACTGCCCGCCTGTACAACCAGCAACGGGTAATAATCGGAGGGCCTCACGAGGTCGGGCAGTTTCCTAGTAACATCCCTAACCCGGGCCCCAGGGAGGCAGCAGACTTCCCTGTGGGATTGGTCCTGGCGGCAGATCAGGCCCTCAGTTCCCCGCAGGAGGGAATCACCCACCACAATTACCCTCCTTTTTTTCTTAACAGGGGCAGTCGTAATCCATGGGGTTGATTGACTGCCCCTCGGCAACCCCCTGGCTGGACCTTCGCCTTCACCTCCCTCCCCGCTTGCCTGGCCCTCAACTCCCAGAGCTCCATATCTGTTGTGTAGGGGCAGCTGGGAAGGTGAGGGAGGCCGGGAGGGGATTCGCCTGCCTCCCTGGGCAGGGACCTGTTTCCATTCCCCCCCGGTCTCTTGGATCCCCTCCTTCTGCTTGCCGGCAAGAGGGCAGGGGATCCTCCGTTCCTTGTGGGGCCTCCGCCTGCTGCCCTGGCCCCAGGGAGGGCAGGGTGCGGCTCCACCAGTCTGTCTCCCTCTCGCACTCCCTGATACTCCTCAGCCTTTCCACCTCCTCCTTCAGCTCTGCCACCAGGCTGAGCAGATCATCTCCCTGCTCACACCAAAGACATTTGCCGTCCCCGCTGCCGTCTGGCACAAGCGACAGGCTCAGGCACTCCCTGCAGCCGGCGACCTGGACGGCTGCGTGTTTGTGCAGGAGCTCCGTCTGGGTCCCCGCATTCCTTCTGGCAGTGGCTTTCTGGCAGGTGGTGACCATAGCTGCCAGGTGTTCTCCTGGGAGGATGATGGCCACTGCCTGAGTTTCCCTTTGGAGCGAGGAGCGGGGGCACTCGGCCTTCCCCGCACGCCCTGACCGCGCGAACTGCCGCACCACGGCCTGTTTGCCCGTCCTGGTCGCCGCGCTCCTGGTCGCTCGTGCTCCCTGGGGGCTGCTTTTATAGATGTGGGGGTTTGGCCGCCATCACTCCTGGCCCTGCCCACGCTGCGTTATTGCTGCCCCACGTCAGCAGCTCGCTCTTCCCCGCTCCAGGCGGGGGGCTGGGCTGCCCGCTCTCGCCCTGCGCTTTTTGCCGCCTCAGCGAGGGTGCCCCGGCACGAGCGGCTGCTCCGGAGCCCTTCGCCTCAGAGACTGCAGATAGTTCCAGGCTTGAGGTGTTTTGAGCTGTTAGTGGTTTTTAACTTCTTCAGTGTTAAATGTATTAACCATACAGAAAGCACAGTTTTAAACTGTGCATTCCTTTCTCTATTTCAAGTCTCTTTGCCACGAATGTTTAATTCTTTCCTTTTTACTGGACTGTAGGCATCTGTGAAATATAGGAAGTCCATGTCTTTCCAATTCATCATGATGGTAAGCCTCACAAGATCCAGTGGTTTGAGGAAATTCTGAACTGTGGAGAACTATAAATCCTGACATCCTTGATTAAGTCTTTTGAGATATTTATGTTCAGGCAATACTTACTGTAGAAGAGTTTGCCTTATTATTTTAGCTAAGTAGTTAACTGAAGTTTTCCCTGGCAAGGTATCACACCTTTCCTTACATGCTGTCTTACTCTTCACACTCTCTCTCAGGCAGCCCTAGAGCACTCCACAGGCTGGAGAAAAGCAGTAAAACCAGTGCTTTCAGGTTATTCATACCTTTAAAAAAAGTGTAGGGATGGTTTATGCTTAGGGGAACCACAGAATAGATTAGAAGTAGATTATATTTAGTCTGAAATTGTTTATCTACCACAGGCATTCTGGGCAATTAAATGTCTGCTTATTGGGATCACTGCCAAAAGAACAGATTCAATTAAATGAATTGCAATGACTCCTAATAATAGTTAACTGGACCACCTAATCCATTTAAATAGCACATCTGGTCTTGCCTGCTTGCTTATTCATGGTTCACTCATACAGCATTCGCTAACATAAACGGCCTGCAGTGAAATCCTTTTTTGCTGTTTTATTGCTGAATTCTGGCCATTAAATGAGTACATCTAACTTGGGCTGGTGACTTCTTTTGATGTTTGCCTGCCTCCATCTTTGTCATCTATTGTTAGACAGTTTTGGGGGAAAAAGTGGAGGAACAGAAAAAACACTAGCTGTAAAAAATGATTAGCCAATCATTTTTTTCAAGAAAAAAAGGCAATGTCAGAACTGAATAAATAGTCTCTAAGGGGAAGGAGAATCTTTCATCACATTATATGAATGAAGTTGTATCAACCAATAAAGAAAATGTGCTGAGGGTAGTAGGTTTATTCAACTTCACATATCTGAAAGAAAGACATGTAAGAAAAACATAGAAAATCAAACATCTAAATATTGCAATCTATCCAAAAAGTGAATTTGAGAATTCCACTGACCTTGAATGATGAAACAGAAAAGACAGCCCATAATTTCTCAAAGTTAATCAAATAAAAAATAAATAAAATATATTTATTGAAAGAAAAAAACCTGTAAAATCCATAAGCTTTAAACTTATTTTGGAGTGTTAGTTTTGGAGAGTTTTTCAAAATCTACTTCTTTTTCTAGTTCTACCAGTCATGAAAATGAGGCAAACCAGTACTTAAATATGCAAACAAAAAAAACCTAATTCTAAAATTAGCACTGCTGACAATAAATTAGTTTTTGTCTCCCATATGTGAGTGCTTGGCTGGAATTATATTACATACACCAGAATTTATGGAATGAGCCTAGCATTTATGTCATTCTATGCAGCCAACCCATACTTACATATGGTCTTGAAAACTCCTAGGGGCCCCAGGGCTGTATTGAGAGCCTCTAGATGCTCTGGCAACACAAATAATTCAGAATGCTCACTACCAAAATTACGTAGATGGAACAGGCTCATAGCAAGGCTCTCCCGGGAACAGTTAACAGGAGCAGAAGGGTGGCTGGTGTCCACCCCATGCCAAAGTCCCTGCTGCTGGATAGTACCCAGGAAAATGACTGCCCACCCACTGCGGATGGCCCTGGCTCTGCTTTTAAGCTGTGTTTCTGCCTTGAAAACAATGTCAATGGAACCTGATTACCTTGTAAAAGATTACACCATTAGTTAGAGTGCCCATGAGAAATTGCACAGAGAAACAAGCAGAAAGAATGCAAAAACCTCCAAAGCTACTGAGGCATAATAGTTACCAGTCTTTATCAAACAGTTCTTCTTTAGCAGAAGAAATTGAAGTGAAAAGTTATAAACCACTAAAGCTTTTTATCACATAGTATTGATATATCGCATAATGGCTACAAACAAGGTACTAGTGATTATCTGAATCTTATTTCATGAACATGAATTTCTTAATTGGGTGATGCCTAGTTAACTGAGTACAGTCAAATCAAACTAATTGTCTCCAACATTAAATACTTACGTTAAGAACATATCCAGCATCTAAGTCTTTTCTATGTCACTGTGTTCATAAGATTTAATAGAACTGGAAGGCAATGATCAAATATAAAAAGAATATTAGATATTTAAAAAAGACTGCCCTCTGTAAACATGAAGGTTGATGGTTTCCTTCCATTAAAAATACTGCTACCCAAAACAAGTCGTAAGAAGGTGTAAACATTTACTATCTACCAGTGAAATATGTTAGCAAAATGCTAATAGTATAGCAGAAAATGCATGTAAGCAAAGACAAGCAAATATAATAATTTTTCATAATTAATTTTTATTTCATGGAGCATCTAGTAGTTGTATGTGTTATGGAAATTACGCCAGCCACCATAACAGGATTCGACTCGAGGTTTCTGTATAAGCCAAAAGATAGATTCCTTTACAAAAGTACTTTTTATTAATAGCACTACAGCTCAAGCTGCGTGCCTCCAAAGAGGAACTCAGAACAAAGATACCCCTGGGCAATTATCAATTATTCCCTTACAACCTAAGTTCCCCACCCCTCACCCAATAGTTCACACCAATAGTAATATTAAGGTCTGGGGTCGTCTTGCTTTTTTATTAGTTTGATTTGTTTGCTGTTTCGTTACTAAGCGATTGCTAAGTGGTCATCTTCTTATACAATATCACATCCTCTTAGGTCATTTTCACCTGATTATGTAGTTAGCTATTTGACATTTAATACGGTTGTTACAGTTCATATGCCGCAATCTATAGGCTTTGTCTAATCTAGCTGTTACTAATGTTTAAGCTACTAGCTCTAAGTTTCAACTAACTTTCTTTACAACAGTCCTCCCTTTGTTTTTATTAATATTCCTGTTGTTTTTATTAACATTCCTGTTATCATATGGGAGCAAAGTATTTGTAGCTTTTAAGGTGTGAGCACAGCTGAGTACAGCAAATGTTATAACACTCAATACAAATAGTATTACAAAGATCATCATGAAAATTAATAACCCATAAAGAAATTGTTTTGCCCAAATTCCTAAACCTGGTACCCAAGAGGTGAGCCAAGACCATACTTCTTGGAATTCTGCTGAAGTATTGTCCGATTGTACTTCATGCATTAATTTTATTTGTTCCCACATCTTCTGGACATCAGCTGAAATCCTTCCACTCCGGTCAATGTACATGCATCAACTCTTACTAATAATTATAAATACTCCCCCTTGTGAAGCTAACAAAGTATCTAATGCCATTCTGTTTTGCAGTGTAATTTTGGAGAGTTGAGCAACCTCTTCTTGTAATGCCATAATTGCATCAGCAGTATTATTGCCAAGTATTTCTATTGTCGCAGAAATGTTAACTAAGGCCTTTTCTAATTCACTCACTCCTAACCAGAGACGAAATCATCCAGCAAAGGAATGGAATGTAGTTGGCCTTTCTACTAGTGCATTACTACATGTGGTCCTATGAACAAATTTTCATAACCAGGATCCTGATTCCACAGTCAAATTTAAGAATACAGAAATATTAGGAGTAACAGCTCCTAAGGTACAAGTTCCCAACCAGTCTCCTGGTAATGTTTTGTGAGCTCTCTTACCACATATTCAAAACCACCCTTTTCCCTCAGATACAGGCCAAGGTATATTGGAAAAGTCCCCAAGTATTCCTGCTATTCCTATTTTCACTGTTTGGTTACAACTGCTGAAGTTGCCCACAAGGGTAATACCATTTATAAGGACCTTAAATTGACTGGAGTGTCAGATGTTTCACATGTTGCATACTTGCTCTTTGCTCCTGGGATTACCATCTCCCATTGTTGTGAGTCAATGTGGTCTCATTGGAAATCCCTAACGGGAATGCTTGAAGCTAAGTGACTTAGGAGGTGAGTACATATCCAACAGTCAGTTTGCTTAGTAATTTGGACTATGGTTTGTGACAAGTTAAAATAGAGGGTTTTTTCTCCACTTGTAATGGGGCTGTACAAATTTAGATATTCCCTTTACTTGTGTAATAAGAACAGTGAATGTTAGTAACTTTACTCATAAAATTTCCATGATCTATCCTATAAGGGTGATATATATACCAAGAGGGGTAAAATACATTATTAACAGTCTCAGATGGTCTGCTTAACCACGCATCTGAGGAGTCCCATGTCCAAGTAGCCCTGGAAAGGAAACAGAAATGACACGAATTAGAAACTCCTTCATCCTTTGGAAATTCAAATGGTTTCAGTCTCCAAAGTAGTGACTGTGGTAGATTTTTTCGTTGCCAGTCATTGTTCATCTACTAAATGATCCTCAGGTAGCTGTTTAGTGTGTGAGTGGTGGATCCAGGCTTCCTTCCCTGTAACTTTTACAGTAAAGTAAGAACTTAATAAGACAGTATATGGTCCCTCCCACCTGGGTTCCAGTTTAGATTTACGGGAAAATATTTTTATTAAAACTCTATCCCCAGGCTGCAAATCATGTACCTTTATCTGTGGAGGGGTGGGTTGGTACCACTGAGCATGATACCTTTTAAATTTGAAAATTTTTTGTATATTCTATGTTATTGTATCCCCAATACGAAGTCGGTAACTCATTCATCTCCATCTAAGAAGCTGGTCCTAGCAGGAACAAAGGTCCTGGGTATAGCTAAGTGTCTGCCAAACACTATTCGGTTCCTGTTGATGACAACCTTAGAGGTTGGCGAGGCGTATTTCCAACATCCTGATATCCTAAAACACTATTCCTAAAACTTCAGGCCATTCCAAACCTACCTGACTACAAATTCAAGTAATTTTATTATTTCTTTTCATTTCATTAGAGCGTTTAGTATGAGCTGGACAGTGTACCACAGCAATTTCTCTTGGAAGCTTAATAGCTTCCAACAGCATTCAGATTTCAGTTCCATTAGAAATATTCATTTCCACCAAGCTAAGGAACTCCCATTCTTTCCATAGCATAGCCTTGCATGACACATTCCAAAAGCATATTGAGAACCAGTATAAATAGTTACACACTGATTATGTCTCCACCAGGCTGCTTTTGTTAATACAGTTAATTCAGTCCCTTGCGCACCCACTGAGGGTTGTAGAGGTTCTGCTTCAATTACTTCTAAGTTTCTCACCACTGCATAGTCCATGTGTCATTTTCCATTCACATAGTATGAAGATCTATTGGTGAAAAGGGTTAGATCAGAGCTCTCTAGAGGCTGATCTTGCAAATCTTCCATAGGCAGCTGGAGTGAAACACTACCTTAGCACAATCATGATATAGCTCACCATCAGAGGGAACAGACAGTAAAGTTGCTGGATTTAAAACATTACTTCTTTTTAAAATAAAGTTATTTGCATTTAAAATCATTAATTCATAACAATGTGCTCTTTTTGGGGACAACGGTTGTGTAGCATGTTGTTCAAGAATCAGTTCTACTTTATGCGGGACATACACGATTGTTGGGTGATTCAGTAATGGACTGCTCCTATGATAACTGCTGTTGCTGCTATTGCCTTAACACAGGAATTATTCCCTGCCGCTACAGGATCCAGTTGAGTTGAGTAATAAGCCACAGGGCAGCGATGTGGATCTAGCTTTTGAGTATGAACTCCGCTGGTTACTCCTTTGTTCTCATACACAAATAGTTCAAAGGACTTGGAGTAATCAGGCAATCCCAGTGTCGGAGCAGAACTTAAAGCTCTTTTTGTAGCTTGGAAAGCCTTTTCTCTCTGGATCTCAACGTTTAGGGTCTACTTCCTCTGCCTTGGTAGCTTCTGTCAATGGCTTACTTAACTCCCCTAGCCCTGCTATCCAGGGTCTGCAGTATCCTACTGTGCCTAAAAATCCTCACAACTGCTTCTTTGTTACCAGTTGAGGTACTTCTACAATAGCCTGGACCTGTTCTCGGTCTATTAATCTTCATCCTTCAGTTAATATTAATTCTAAATATTTTACTTTCTGCTGACACAGCTGAAGCTTAGAAAGAGCTGTACAGTGGCCTTTTTCTGCTAAGGCAGTAGTTAGATAAATAGTATCTTTCAAGCATTCTTTGGCAAGTAACAGATCATCTACATATTGTACAAGTATAGGACTTTCAGGTAATATAATATCTTTCAAATTTTCTCCTTGCCACCTTGGCATGTGATCCTTAAAATAGTTGCAGATGTCAGAGTTGGCTTGGTCCACAAACACACTTATTGCCAATTCATTATTAAAATTCTGGAGAGTCATTCCCCTGTACATCAACAAAGGCTGTTGCAATCTTCGCCAGTAGTCGCATGGAGTATTCCTCTGGCCTCTGTCTACATTTCTTACCTTCTTGCAAACGCTGTTCACATTTATCAGATTTCTAACCACTGTTCAGTAATTATCTCTATCTGTTTGATTATTATAATCCCAGTTAGAATTAACCTGAGGCCAGGCAGTCCGATTTCCCCCTGCCTGTAGGGTTAATTCCACATTCTTTTCAATTATCTTTCTGTCTGGATGGAACAACTCTCAATAACAGGTTAACATTGGCCCAGGATGGACTATATACTGAACAAATATTGGAAAATATTGATGCACATCGGCCCGCATCTTCCCTTAACCTGGGCATTTGATTTACCCACATAACCAAATCTCTAGGGTTCCAGGGGTGATGGGTGTATACATGTAACGGGGGGCATGATACAGAGGGAGGAGTGTGAGGTCGTGCAGAGACCAGCTCTGCAGGTGCCTTGGTTAAATTACTCACAATTGCTATAGCTAAAGTTCTTCCTTGAGGTTTCCGTACTCGTTTTCGACCATCCTCTTTATGGTGGTCATATGCCCAATTATCCCATACATACAAAAAATCAATTTTCTGAGGTTTTTCATCTTTTAAAACTTTCTGGAGCATAGCCAATTTCTTTAATTTGAAGGATCCTTCATGGGGCCATACTCCCGCTCCTCTAAGTGCTTGCCAGTCTTCCTTATACAATGCTATTGCTCAGGGGTATTTTATAGATCTGCAGTGCCATCTATTTTCCTCTGTGGTGGGTTGACTTTGGTTTGACACCAGGTGCCACCCAGCAGCTCTATAACTCCCCTTTTCAGGAGGACAGGCGGGCAGAAAATTAGATGGAAAAAAATCTCGTGGGTCAAGATAAAGGCAGTTCAATAAAAAAGCAAAAGCAAAGGCCACGTGCGGAAGCAAAAGGAAAACAATGATTTTATTCTTTACACATCAGCAGGCAATGTCCCAGCCACTTCCTGGGAAGCAGGACTTCAGTACACGTAGCGGTTGCTCCAGACACAAATGTTGTAAATAACGAATGCCCGCCACCATCATATGGTATGGAATATCTCTTTGGTCAGTTTGGGTCAGCTGTCCTCACTACGTCCCCTCCCAAGGTCTTGCCCACCCCCAGACTACTGGTGAGGGAGGGGTATGTTGGAGAGACAGCCTTGATGCTGTGCGAACACTGCTCACCAGTAGCCAAAACACTGGTGTGTTATCAACTCCTTTCCAGCTACCAATACAAAGTACAGCACTGTGAAGGCTGCTATAGGGAAGATTAACTCCATCTCAGCCAGACCCAATACATCCTCCAATTTTCCAGTACCCTGGCTAAGGGCGTCCCCTTCTCTATGCTGGATAGATTCCCCATATCTGTATGACAAATTTGTGCACCTCAGGCCAAGCACACCTCTCCTAGCACACTTCTGAAGTGGGATTCAAACCTACTCAGACTCAAAATACTTAGAATATGGTAGTGGGATTTTAGCATGCACCAATCCTTAGAATTTAGTAGGGGAATTTTAACACTCACTGATCAGCACCTCCTGTCTCCATAATTCCCAGGTGAACTCACCTGATGATGGCAATTGGACATTTGGAGACAAGAGAGTCCAACATCCGTTGGTGGTTGCCTAGTGTCCCATCTGGGTCACCAAACTGTTATGGAAATGACGCATGCCAGCCACCATAACAGGGTTCAACTCGAGGTTTCTGTATAAGGCAAAAGATAGATTCCTTTACAAAAGCACTACAGCTCAAGCTGGGTGCCTCCAAAGAGGAACCCAGAACAAAGATATCCCTGCGCAATTATACCCTTACAATCTAAGTTCCCCACTCCTCACCCAATGGTTCACGTCAATAGTAATATTAAGGTCTGGGGTCGTCTTGCTTTTTTATTGGTTTGATTTGTTTGCTGTTTCGTTACTAAGCGATTGCTAAGTGGTCATCTTCTTATACAATATCACATCCTCTTTAGGTTGGTTTCGCCTCATTCTGTAGTTAGCTATTCAGCATGTTTTAGTACGGTTGTTACAGTTCATATGCCGCAATCTATAGGCTTTGTCTACTCTAGCTATTATTAATATTTAAGCTGATAGCTCTAAGTTTCAACTAACTTTCTCTACAGCACATGCTCACTTGCTTGGTTTTACAAAGAGGAGCTTACAAACTGATAGGTATATACATATACAGCATTTATGAGTACCTCTGTCCTCTGACATTAACGAGTGCACACTCACTAATTGTTCTAGCAGATAATCACTTTGGAGTACAAAACCTATTGCTGAACCACTACAAAAAGCTATTTCTTCAAAGAAATAACAAACCTTTTCTCACAATCCAATATGGTGTTTCACATTTCTACTACCTGAGGCTTATGACTGAAATACTTGGAACTAATGTTGAATACAGCGAAGGCCTAATAATATAAATGGTTTGTGCTTAGGAAAGTTTTATCAGAGGAAGATAGGAATCATTTTTTTCTGAAAGGCCACGGGTCATCTGATGTTCAGTGATGTCAACGTTAAAACCTACAAAGACTTCTTTTAGGGTCAGTGGGACACAGGAGCACTTCCCGGGTTGCAGACCTGAGTGTCCATTTAGCCACCTCTGCAGTGTGTAAGAGGATTAAGAAGCAACATTTCTAGTTGATCTGAAAAAAACAGCTGTTACATCTTTTAACATCATGGCTCAAATACCAACTTTTTTTGAGTGTCCACATTTGAAAAATACATTGCTAATTTGAAGGAACACCTGGCAGAAAAAGTTCCCTTTACTTTGAGGGATTTAACTACTAAATAATGTTTATTTAGATGAGGGAAGGGAAGAAACTCGATTCTAATTTGTAATACTCAGATTATAGATTATATAGCAACTGCTATATTTATGGAACAATGCAGGGAGACAATAAATTTCCATTAAGAATTAGCAGTAAAATTATACAAAAACCAAAATTTGAATCTACTGTTTTGACAGGCTATCTTCTCAAGAGCTGCAGCTAGCAAGCAACAATTTCTAGTTATTATGGAATTTGTATTTTTAAATAAATAGCATTTAATAAAACAGTTTAAGGACTACACAGGAAAAAGAGGTGTAATACTACACAGGGACCTTTAATCTAGCAGATGAAGGAATAACATGACCAAATGGAGACCCAGGCTGGGCAAATTCAAGTAGAAAATAAGGTGCTCATTTTTGGCTGAGGGTAAATAACCTCAGTTAATTGAAATAATTTACCAAGGGCTATGATAGATTCCTTGTCACTTGAAGTCATTAAATAAAGATTGAGAATCTTTCTTACAGACATGCTGACGTCATTGCACAGAGAATAGTGTGTTACATGGAGGTGCAATCTGCATTATTGCAGAGATGTTTTCTGAGCTTAGCATCTGTGAACTTACAAAAGCTAAAGGATAGTTTACCTATGATTTATTTTACAAATGCATAACAACAAAAAGTTATCAAAAAATTCAAGAAAATGGTCCAGCAATTTCACAATGAGAAAACTTAATTTCTCTTACACATGCTAATGACTGCGGAAATAAGATGCACTGTTTCTCCTATCAGCTAGTGACATTTACTCTGGTCAGTTCTGGACGATTAAGGTAAGCGCTCTTCTTTTGGGAACTGTCTCCATGATTTATGACTGTTATCACTGTGCTCTACATGATCTTAATACCTTACAAGAAAAATTATGATGTTGATTGAATACAATAAATTACAGATATCTGGTGAATGAAAAGATCTTGGATAGATCTCAGCAAATTTTTTTTCAATTCACAGTCTGTGCTCCACAAAATAGAGTTTCAAGAAGACCAAAACTATTTTTACTGTAAAACAAGCATAGACGATGTTTGGGAATTTAAAAAGTGGGAAAGAGATCAAAAGCATCAAAACATTACCATTCTGTCATCTCTGAAAAAAAAAAAAAAA
The DNA here is from genome assembly GCF_030463565.1 of Pelecanus crispus. Taxonomy (NCBI): domain Eukaryota; kingdom Metazoa; phylum Chordata; class Aves; order Pelecaniformes; family Pelecanidae; genus Pelecanus; species Pelecanus crispus. The sequence goes on along the minus strand of NC_134644.1, from coordinate 143,567,241 downwards.
AAACAGTTTGTTTCAGAAATATGCCTAGCAGTATTTTATGGTGTTGACAGTTTTCAATTCTTTATTTGGAACTAGAATTAATTATTACATAATTAACTTAAACTAAAGAATAATATTCATGTAAAAGGGCTAAAAATCTAAAAATAAAACCACTGAATATGATAAAGTAATTTCAAGCAAAGCATGAGTTTAATCTAAAATAATTGTAAGACTGTTGTAGGATTTTTAAAGTTTTTTTCCTGTTTCCAAAAAGTTATTTTTGGTTCAACAAGAATCATTTTTTATGGGGATAAATTTCTGGTCTGACTTCCAAAAATAAAAATCCATTAAAAATCCATTTTCTCAGTATAGCTTACAGTCTTTTTTTTCATCAACCCCTGAATGAAAACTTTTTATTTACTACAGCCTGTGCAGATGTTATTTTCAGGCAATGTAAGCAATTACCTGGACTGGAGGATGGACAGGGAAGACAGGTAGCTTGCCTTGATAATGTTGGAGGATACAGGAGTCATTTATGTCTCCTGTGGACCACAAGTTTTCAGCCCTTTATTCACAAACTGATCACCCCCATTTTCTGGGAGATGTGCCAAATCTTCACCAGAAATACCTCTTTAGGCTACATTTAGGCTGTACCATTTTTGCTAACAAAAGCAGAATTTGCAACAAAGTTTTTCTTTGTTATAGAGAAAATTTACGTATAGGGATATAGAGAAACTGCTGGTATCAGAAGGAGTTCATGACGATAAGAAGGTATGACTAGGGCCAGTCTGATCAGTCTGATGTGGAGTCCTAACTGCTCTGTTAATCAGTACTTTGCTATGTAAATACTCTACTTTTTTATTCAGCAGTGAGGCTGCATAATATGCGTATGTGGAACCTATCTAATAAGGAAAAAGAAAAGATAATACTCTGAAAAGTCTTGCAAGTCTTCCCCCTCCTAGTCCACCTGCCTATGCTGAGTCTTGGCAAGAGGGCTCGTCCTTGCATATACCAGTTACGAGGCTATTAATACAGTGAAACATGACATGGTGATACAGAACTAATTAATGGAGAATAAAAGTGACATAAAATGCTATCATATTCACAGCATCCTTCCTTTGAGTTTAGTCACAATGTAAACCTCATGTTGAAGCACTTTTTATGTGCAGATTATACTGACCATTAAATAAAAAACTAAAGTACTCACTTTTGTAATTCACAATGTGTTATCGTTGTGGAAATGCCTTCTCATTTCATTTATATAATTTTCGGTCCAGTATATATTGGTCTATGTGAATTGCTTGTTAGCAAGTACATTCTGGGAAAAAGTAGTACTAAAATTTCCAGCAAAGGTACAATCAGACAATTGCCATTCAAAATTACTGCGTAAAAACCTCATAGATACAATCACAAACAATTACCATACAATTACAACATGAAAACATACCAAGTACAGATACAATCACAAAGACAAGTACAGCTGATGGCAAATCTAGAAGCAATTACACAAAGCCTTTGAAGAATTAAGCACATTTATTTAAACTTGATAAATGTGTACGTCTTAGCAGGATTATTATAGCCAGTGAGATGGGGCAATTTCATTTGCATAAGTAGTTTTGCAAATTTCTAATATTTAAAATATGATTAAAAAATGAAGTTGCAGTTATTAGCATTCAGGTTATTCACTTTTCTATCGTACAATCATTAATTATTTTAGAGCCACCAGAAATTTGCAAAATACTTCACATATATGAGAAACTATAATCCTTTCATAAAAGCTCTTGATACATAATCTTGGCCACAATTTGCAATCAAGAGGTAACAAGGCAGGTAGTAAAAAGACAGAGAGTTGTAGAAATTGTTAGCTCCTTGAGTCTGCACACTTACACCATGATCCAAAATTCCACAAGTCAAAAAACACATTGCAGTAACTTGCAGGGATGTTGGATCAAGTCCTTTCCTAAGTCCTTCCTGGTTTTTTTTGCTGCTCACAGTCACCATTTTAAAAACGAGTCTTATGTTGTCTCATATTTTGCAGTGCCTGGAGTGGAAATAAATCTGAGACTGATTTGAATGAAAAGAGGATATTCATGAAGTTTATTCCTCAACAAGCCACTAAAACCAATAAACCTAAGTTTGTTCAAAGTAATACCCTGAGAAATTAAATCAGAATAGCTAGCAGCTCATCTTGAAACATATCATTAACAATAAGGCATCTTTGAAATCATAATGATAATTATTTTAAATTGCTAGAAACAGAATCACATACACAGAAGAAAGGTAAACCAAGATAATGATACACCAGTATTGTCAAAAGGGGAACACTGAAACACACAATTTACTTTTACTTGACAAGGACTTGACAGTCTTTGGCATGGATATCAGAGCAAAGATTGTCTCTGGCATCAAAAGCAAATAAAAGACTCATGGATAATTTTAGTCTGCAGACTCCAAACTATACTTGACATACTCTTTCATGGATCCTGCTCCTGGATCAAGGACATGGTTCTATACAAGCCCTGCAATGTTTTTCAAGCCAAAAAAGTCAGCCTCCTAAGTTGTTGAGTTGCTGAATATTAGATTGCTTAAAATCAAAACCAAACATGCCAAATGCTTCTTTAACCTTATGTATTGCCCAGCAAGAGTTCTGCTGCCAGATCTTGCTTTTGATGAAATCAGTGGCAGTAGCGTTTTGCTACTGTATAACAAAAGGTATGAAAACTCATATAATGTTATTGATTAACTATAAGTTTATAAAGTCATGCACTTTCATGTCTTCACTGCAATTTATGCTCTAAGAATCTGTTTTCCATGCCAGCTATTACACAAAAAATGTGTGCATCTTCATTTTTGAAACATCAAAATATTTTAATTCTATTCTAAATGTCCACTTCAAACATGTCATCTCTGTGCACTACTTTGTACTTTCAGTTTTTAAATAAAAGACGTCTGAAGGGTCACATTCCATTATACTTCACCAAAACTAAGTTTATAATTGATAGTTCACTGTCTTTACATGGCTCTGTTTTGTCTGATTCCTGCCTAGTGTTTGTGAAACTTTGTACAGAACTTAATGCCAGATTGATGGGACTAAACCTTAAACATGCTACATACCTGTTCCTGCTCAGAAACAAAACAAGGGGTGTGGAAAATTGTTCATCTGGAAAGTAATGCAGGAAGATTCGCATTTTGGGGGTTGTCTTTGACCACTAGGCCCTAAGAACAAAATTTTGAGTCCCTTAATTGAGCCGAATTCTGACTGACAAGTGCAAATATTCCCTGGGAAACACACAATTTGATCCACACAGTTGTACTGTTATTCATACTATAAGTTATTAGTAGTTTAATCATGCAACTATGAACCTTGTTGAGTCATCTGTTCTCATGTCAGTCTTTTCATTACAGCTTACCTACGTCTGCAAGATTGAATTCTGATCAATTAATTTATTCTCCCATTGCTATGGAACATGACCTTAACTTTATGGAATTAGTAAGCATCAGGTTTTCTCAGCATGTAATTGTAGTTCTTCCACGCTCAGTATAGATTACAAAATAAACAACATAATGAAACAAAGCAGGGAACTTAACAGTTGGTAAATCTACATAATACACTTTACTTGGTATGCACACTGCAGCAGTAGAATGAGCAGAAAAGGAACGGAAACAAAATTGCTTGACCTATTTTAATATTTGATGAAGAAATACTAAGCCAAGAAACATCATGTCTTCAGGGACCTTGTAGTTGATACTATTAAAAAACATTTTAAAAAGAGCTCCTATAGTCTATCATAATAAGCTTTGGGTAATACTTTAAGAGTCCATTAACTTATGCTCAACTAATCTTGAATTACAATAGAAATCCTTTGAAAGCATGTATGATAGTCACACAAATACCACATAAATTCATTTCCATCCTTTTGTGAATGTTTTCCCCTAGACACACTACAGTTTTTAATCCCTTTGTGTAATAGTCCAGAACTTGATATTTTAACATTAATGGAAGGAAGTCTGATCAGTTCTAACTCTAAAAGAAACTAGACTCTATACACTTTTGAAGAATCTAAATCAAAACTGCTTGAGAAACAAATCTAATGATATTTTTAAAGTTATTTATCCATAACTTTGAAACTACAGTAGAGTAAAAAAATGTTTTTCTTATATGAGTGGTATAATTCTAATATTTATTATTTCCATTTAATATTATTGTTGTGTTTTAAATTATCTGAGTTACCAATACAAGCTAAAAATTTTCCAGAGAATCACTATCTGAACTGCAGCCTGGAAAGCAGCAGTCTTTCAAATTTGTGTGAAAAAAATCAGTCATGCAAGGCTGAACTATTGAACTGAGATGAGAAGAAAAATATTTAAATGGAAAACATCTTTGTCAGAAAATAAGACTTTGAACTGAAACTTAGGAGGCTGTAGTTCTATTTTCCCAGTTTTTCCAGTAGCCTTCCAAAATCACTGCACTTACTTTAAGTTTCTTTATTAGAGATTATTTTTCATCAAAATAACACATTTTCTTAAAGTTTAAATATTTGTGGTGACATCTTGCTATTGACGAGGTCCAGCCATTGCAAAGGAAAGACACACCTGAGAAGCTGGGTGGTTTCAACATCAGAAAATAAACTCTTCTAAATAATTCCCTCTGTAAGTGTCTTTGAATATGTTTGAATGCAAACAAATGGTGAAGTCACAGTCATGACAAAACAGAACTGTTGTTTTTCATTGGCTCTACTCTAATCCCTCTCTTTTTGTTACTGCTGAGATTTTAAATTTTTTGAAGGGAGAGGTTCCCATTATAGGTTAGCTCACTACCAAGAGCCAAGGTTAACCCATAGCCTCATATACTACAGTAATATAAATATCCATGTCTTGTTCCTTTGCACTTGGAGTTTTCAGTGTTTTGTCCCGTGAGTCGGTGCAGTGCTAGGTTTGGGGGAACCACAGATCAGAAATGGAGATCCCCCACCAGCCTGGTGATGTGACCTCACAAAACACACCCTGCAGGATCTTGGGCAGAATAACTGGAAGGACCGGAGACGTCCCTGGGTGGCCAGGAGGTCCAGCCACAGGCACCATGCTGGCCCAGGCACACAGACACTCGCTCCCCAGTAAGCACATCCATTAATGCTCCTACTGTCGTTACTACTTCAGAAATTGCCTCTTTCATTCGTCTGTTTGAGAATTCCATCATTGGTTATGTTTGGGAGAATAAACTGCTGCATAGGCATCAAGGAACAGAGACCATCACACCCTCCCATCAGCAGCATGTAATTTACAACCAGTACTCAACAGTTTGAGCTACCCTCTATGTACCTGGCAGGTCAGAACCTTGACTTATCCATGTGGTAAAAGGTCATGATGACATCACTAATTTGAAAATAAATAGCTTCCTGTGATGTTATAGAATTACTGTAGCAATCAGGCACATAAAGATAAAAGCTCATATAGATAAAGGCATATTAATTAGCTCATAAAGCCTTATTAGTCAGGCTTGTAATGGTAGCAGTTTGAAACCATAAAAGAAATGTGTATGATATTTGTCTGCAGGCTTAAAATAGAGAAAAGAATGAAAACCCACCCACACAGCATGATGTGACATTAGCATCCTGCTGCTGGGAAAAGGAAGATACAGTCTAAAAGCTGCATCATCTTTACAGTATATGAGTTATTTAATACATTTGCTCTGGTCTAGCTGAGGAATAATAGTAAGGAGTACTTCGGACATACCCAAACAAACACATTAATCTAATTCTAAAGTACCTTGACTACATTAATTGATTGCTCATGGAAGTCAGTGGGGCTCTGAGACTCGGATCCTATGAGATCCATTTGTAAAGAAGAAATCCTATGCAAACTGAAGTCAATGGCTACTGGCTTCAAAAACATAGGATGCCAGTGTGTTTCCTCATCGCTAAGTCCTAAGCCTTCAGGCAAAATTTCCTATTCAGATTGAGATCAAATGAAATTCAAGGATTCTAAAAAATAAAAAATGTTGTGTTTTTTCATGGAAATGGTCTATTTTAACCAAAGACAGCCACTCTAATCCATTCAATTGTCAAAAAACCCTAAAGATCAGAGACATTTAGAAAATTGTACATTCTCTTATTTATTTCTCTGTCACACCACGCTAGCCCTACATGTTTCTAATAAATCTTCCTTGTTCTAAGGAATACTGTCTGCACACAGTGCAGACAGACATCACATTTTATTGTAAATAACTGGGACAATTGCAGCAATTTATGATTCTGAAAATACCCTCCCTAATCACTAAATCTCCATTAATTTTGTATATGTTTCCAGAAGGTAGAACTGTTTGCTGTGCAAGAGACTGTAAAAGAAGAAAGGTATGATTTTTCCATTCCTTCTTTTTGCTTCCAATTTTGTAACAAACGCATAACAGATTTACTTGGGAAAAGCAAGCTCCACTCCTCTCCTGAGCAGCTGTGAGAAGCAATGGTAGTGCATGGTCCTTGACACTTACCCACCTCCTTCTCACTCATTTCACCATTGCATCTGACTCAAATAAACCTATATTTATCCTTGACACAATCTGACATGGCCATGTCAGGATGATGGAGGCTCATATTCCATTTTAAGCCCTTCCAAAGGAACACGTTTTGGGACACTGGAGAAGTTGATTTTCATCTAGGAAGAACTGTATAGGGTTTTTCCCTTTTTACCTAATATTAAATTGAAGTAATCATTTTTTTACATATTCAGCTGTTCATCCCTTACACTGAAGTAATGGTATCTCTTAGATTGCCGTGTATTCAGCCTTGTGCTTTTTAACAAACATAAGATGGTGGTGATTATACCATTTTCATTTGTTGCTTTGTCATAAAACATTTTTTATATTATTGCAAAACAACAGCGACATCCAGAGGCACAAAAGCCTAATCAGAAATATTTATTATCCATGATGATGTGTTCAAACCCTGAGTTACCCAGGTTTGCAACAACTTTGATTCTTTGCAACTCTATGAATTTTAGAAGCATGTACAGTATGTAAGGAACACATGTCAACTTTTTATTTTAAATCTGTCCCTACACAGCCTTACACTAGTCAACATGAAATATGGTTGACTGAGACAATATTGGGGTACTGGCATACAGGGCCATTATGTCCTGTCATTGATAGCTGTCATTGATAAAGCTCTGTGTGAAACCTCTTGGCCCCAGATACATTTTTGCAGTCTTTTTTTCTTCAAAAGAGAAGAGTCAAGATCAAAAGAAATTCAGATACTTCCAAATGAGGCACAAGAATACTTAAAAATTACATAGTTAGACACCTTCTTGGAGAATCAGTGCTGTTGTAGGTTGCTAAAAGCACACCTACCAGGTCAGTGTGCAATAGGGTATTGGGTAGACTTCAGTGCACTATTTCACTTCTGGGATGTGAAAGTGAAATTGCTGTCCTGGTTTCTGCTGGGATAAAGCTAATTTTCTTCTTAGTAGCTGGTACAGTGCTGTGTTTTGTATTTATTATGAGAATAATGTTGATAACACACTGATAATGAGAATAATGTTCATAACACTCATAACAACTACTTAGTTGTTGCTAAGTAGTGCTTACACTAAATTAAGGACTTTTCAGCTTCTCATGCTGTAGCGACTGAGAAGGCTGGAGATGCACAAGAAGCTGGGAGGGGCCCAGCCAGGACAGGTGACCCAAACTGGCCAAAGAGAGGTTATTCGAGACAGCCAGCATGGCTTCACCAAGGGCAAGTCCTGCCTGACTAAACTAGTGGCTTTCTATGAAGGAGTGACTGCATCAGTGGACAAGGGAAAAGCAATGGATGTCATCTATCTGGACTTCTGTAAACCCTTCGACATGGCCCCCACAACATCCTTCTCTCTAAGTTGGGGAGATATGGATTTGATGGGTGGACTGTTTGGTGGATAAGGAATTGGCTGGATGGTCGCATCCAGAGGGTCGTGGTCAATGGCTCGATGTCCAAATGGAGACTGGTGACAAGTGGGGTCCGTCAGGGGTCTGTACTGGGACCAGGCTGTTTAATATTTTCATCAATGACATAGACAGTGGGATTGAGTGCACCCTCAGCAAGTTTGCAGATGACACCAAGCTGAGTGGTGCAGTTGACATGCCAGAAGGACCAGATGTCATCCAAAGGGACCTGGACAAGCTGGAGAGGTGGGCCTGTGTGAACTTCATGAGGTTCAACAAGACCAACTGCAAGGTCCTGCACCTGGGACGGGGTAACCCCCAATATCAATACAGGCTGGGGGATGAAGAGATTGAGAGCAGCCCTGCGGAGAAGGACTTGGGGGTACTGGTGAATGAACAGCTGGACATGAGCTGACAATGTGCGCTCACAGCCCAGAAAGCCAACCGTATCCTGGGCTGCATCAAAAGAAGCGTGGCCAGCAGGTCGAGGGAGGGGATTCTGCCCCTCTACTCTGCTCTGGTGAGACCTCATCTGGAGTACTGCGTCCAGCTCTGGGGCCATCAGCACAAGAAGGACATGGACCTGCTGGAGCGGGTCCAGAGGAGGGCCACCAAAATGATCCGAGGGCTGGAACACCTCTCCCATGAGGCCGGGCTGAGAGAGTTGGGGTTGTTCAGCCTGGAGAAGAGAAGGCTATGAGGAGACCTTATTGTGACCTTTCAGTACTTAAAGGGGGCCTATAGGAAAAATGGGAACGATCTTTTTAGCAAGGCCTTTTGTGACAGGAGAAGGCGTAATGGTTTTAAACTAAAGGAGGGTAGATTTAGACTGGATAGAAGGAAGAAATTTTTTACGATGAGGGTGGTGAGGCATTGGAACAGGTTGCCCAGAGAGGCAGTGGAGGCCCCATCCCTGGCAACATTGAAGGTCAGGTTGGATGGGGCTCTGAGCAACCTGATCTGGTTAAAGCTGTCCCTGCTCACTGCAGGGGGGTTGGGCTAGATGACCTCTAAAGGTCCCTTCCAACCCAAAGCATTCTATGATGCTATATTCCATACCATATGATGTCATACTCAGTATATTAGTTTATTAGGGGAAAGCTGGCCAGGGGTCTGCTGTTCTGGGACTGGCTAAGCATCGGTCAGAGGGTGGTGAGCAATTGCAGGTGAGCAGTTGCATTGTGCATCACTTGCTTTGTACATTCTATTATTATTATTGTTATGTTTTATTTCAGTTATTGAACTGTTCTTATCTCAACACATGAGTTGTCTCACTTTTACTCTTCTGGTTCTCTCCCCCATCCCACCGGAGGGGGAGAGAGTGAGCGGCTGTGTGGTGCTTAGCTGCCAGCTGGGGTTAACCCATGACGTTGTGAATCCAGTCCAGCCCACTAAAAGGAGTGACCAGCTACAGTGCACATTTGCATGCACAGCAAATTGCTCATTTCCACACAGAGTGTGAGTTTGTAATGAGACTGAAAGCTCACCAAAGTCTGAGTGGTGAGAGTTTTGCCTGAAAAAGGACTTGAGGATTGGCAGATTAGAAAGCTTTAAGACTTTTTTCTAATTTTTTTATATTATAAGATGCCAAGTGGGTTGCAGAAGATATAAATATATATGTAGTCCTGAAGAAAAAATAAAATATCCACAGCACTTAACAATTACCGTAATCTTAGAAAAGCTCAAGTCTCAAAGCAATGCACTTATTGACCAGCTCCTCTGCTGGCGTGAATCATAATAGCTCCATTTATTTCAATGGAGATCTGTCAGGTTACATCAGCTGAGGACTGGGTCCTACCGGTCTCCTTCTTAATGTTCCTGTCATTCCCGAACGGATGTAAGTGCTATATCGTTTTTCAACTCTGTAGCTCCTCACAAATGCTGAACCTGTGCTTGCAATACGAAGATAATTGCATATATTTACCATTTCTGTCTACAACGTGGAGGAAAATGCAGGTCTATTTAACTCTACACACTCATTTCTTTGTCAAGGAAGAGTATTTTAAAAGATGCCTTTTAAGCTATCTTTTTATACACTGAAGAAAATGGCTATTGTAATAACCACAGTACCATTTTAGCTTTCAATAGAAATTTCCTCCTAGAGTAGCCTCTGGTTGTAAATAATGCCTGTGAGTAGTCCATTTTAGGGGCCTATCTTCCTTCCCTACTGACACAGCTCCCACATAACATTTTGCCCAGGATTTCATTCAAGGGAATAAAGTTTTTTGAGGAAAATACTGTTCAGTTCTCTCCATGTCAGACTAGCATTTAACATACCAGTGAACTACTCACAAAAATGAATGCTGCATCCTGCATCCAGCTGACAGACTCCTGTGGTTGGTAATTTATTAGCTATTTTTGCTATGAAAGAATATGTACAGAAGCTCTTTATGGCATTCATTTTTGTATAAAAGACAGAATAATTCTTTTATTTGTGATCACACAACTGACATAGTTCTAGTCATATAATATAAAAATAATTCACTGATAATCATGTGTGAAATGCTATTGTATAAATAAGAATCTTTGATCACTGAATGATGATCAGATGGCCTAAATTAATCCTTTTTTTGTTATTTAAGACAATATGTCTGTTTCTGAATTCAGAAAATCTGGATTTCTGGAACTAGCAAAAAATTATTTTTAAAAACTTTAAAAAATGGATTAAGAGTATTAATTATATATCATGGCTGAAGAGTAAGTCAAAGCTGGAGTAGAGAAATCCATGAATACATTTTAAATGACGGAGAAAGTGTTCTATGGATAAATACTTTCTACTTCAGGAAATAGATGCTCAGCTAGCATAAATCAGCAATGGCACATCCCTTATTTTCGTGAGCTGAGGATTTAGCCCATATGCTCTACTACTACATAAAAATTGTTTTCATCCTGATACAAGAAAGAAACAATATTTGTATTCATTTTATAAATCGCAATAATGGAGAGAAAAAGGATGTTAAAGTAGTATGGCCAAGGTTGCACAAAAAAATATGTATCCAGGTCAAGGCTGTCTACACAGTTTGCTTGTTTCTATAATAATTTTGCCCTCACCAAAGTCACTGTATTCGAATTTTCAAAGTAGGTTAGACTTGGATTAGGCACCAAGGACTAACCTCTTAGTATCGCGAGTAAGTACCTACTTCCCACTAATTATTTAACACACATGGCAGCTAAAACAGAAAGAAATCCATCCCACCATACTTGGGGATATGAAAACTGTTTCCTTGAAAAATATCAGGTTGAACTTATCCTCTGATTACCATCATGTCACAGATGGGCGGAGGGGGCACAAAGAAGTGAAGGATTTTTTTTCAAAATTGTACAACAGATCGTTTACCACCATGGTCCTTTCTGGCTTAAGGTCTGTATTCCTGTGAATCCATGGGAGAGATAATATTAAAAAGGAGGGTTCATGTGGTGCTGCACACACCTGCAGCCCATACTTTAACTAACAAATCAGCAACTGTCTTCCATGTATCTTAATAACAAAATAAAGGAAGCTGATGCCTTGCAAATACAACAACATGTTACTTTGACTTCTGTCCCTAATATCTATTTAGATAAGGGCGCACAGCTCCTCACTAAAGAAGATGTGGTGCTTGGCAACAGCATGACCATCCAACCCCAGACAGAGCAAGTGCACCAGAGTTTCAGACCAGCATGGCCTGGGCAGCTGGATGCACAGTACATCCCACTTCAGTCGTGGCCCCCAAAGATCCTGCAATCTCTTCTAGAGCCAACTGGGCAAGTAATCTTTGGGAATACTTTTTAACCTCTTCTAAGGGAAAGATGCATATGTAACAAAACCTCCAACTTTGTAAATGGTTCTATTGATTTCATCATACTGAGGCTTCTTTGGTCTATCTTCCCAGTTCTGAGGTCTTCTTTTTAAGAATGATTCACACCAAGAGATTAATGTGGAATTAAATTTGAAGATACATGAAGGCTTTACACCATATTCCTCACGTGCACTGAAGTCAGTTGTAATCTATTAATCTCCAATTTGCATGTGATTAAGCTTCAAGAGTGCTTCCTGTCTGCCTATGCTGTATCTCTTTCTTCAGTGCCTATTGCCAGGCATTTTTCAGAACTGATAGTGGCTTATCACTATCAAAAAGCAGCTCAAAGTCCTTAGGAAAATCTTCAGCTTAGCAACCATCCTTTCAAAATTGTAAATTGTACCTGGTTTCCTTCATCTTTATAGCTATTAATAGGCATACTTTTCATGACAACAGGATTTGTTTGCAGGGTTATGAGATATCATCTGCTCCTTCTCTTTCCTCCTCTCTTAAGCTGTAATTTTCTGTCATATCATAACGGGTTGTCCTGGAAATAGCTTGTCACAAAATGAAAGATTTGTTACTACTGAAAGAGCAGAAACAGCTGTAAAAGAGCAAAAGTTAGATTTCAGCCAAATGTTCTTTAAACAAATGAATAGGAAAAAAGGAGACCCTGAACAAAGCTTACTTAAGCTGTTTTGTTTCTCCAGACTGGCTTTGCAAAGTCTGGGAAGATAAGAAGAGTCCTACAAATGGTTGTAGCTTCAAATAGATTGTGTGGGTGGATAAATATAGGGGAGCACAGTGAGTGATGGAAATAGGATGGGCTTGGGTCTGTACTCAGAAGGAAAACAGATTTATTTTCAGGCAGAAAGCAATTGCCATAAACAAATAGGATGGCTCATCATTACCTGCTTTAAGCATGATTAGGCTAAATATACTTCCAGCAGTCAAAACAAAAAAGAGATCTCAGTTAAATTTTCCTTTTCTCTGAAAAGGCTCTGCTGCACTCAGTTGGTGTCAGGCATGAGGACAGGAGGGGGGCAGGGCTCAGCTACCACTCTCTGATGTTCAGCCTGTCTCTGGTCCAGGGTGTAGGGGAGAGAAACGTGCAGCTATTTCCACAGGCGCTCTAATCCCCAGGGTTATTCTGCCACCAGGACATGCCAGAAGGCTCCATGCTACAGCCATGGTATGTGATCAAATATCCCAGTGTGTGCCTTTCACCGGTCCCAGCAGGAGGAGCGGGCAGACCCATAGCCCACCAGTTCTGTGTGCATACATGCAAGACTCTCATGTGCTAGGGACATTCCCAAAACAGCAGTGACAGACAGCCCCTCTTTCTTCTGTACCGCATGAGCAGAGCAATGGGCCAAAACTACAGCTCGGTGTACACAGCACACAGAAGTTAAGTCTATTCAGATTTTTGCAACTGAGCACTTCAGGGGAGAAACAAACCCATTTTTCTCAGTTACCCAAAAGTGAAGTGAGTATAGCCAGTGAAGTTAGAAGCATGGTCAAACTATTCTAGCAGAAAGACAATGGAAACCTGTAAATATCCCCAAGAACGTGCATTTTTAGAAAGTAAACTCAATCAATACAAACAATAAATAGTTGATGTTTCAGTTATACATAGTGTGTACAACACAAATAAGCTTCTGATATTGCCTCTGGACTTAAAACCTGGTCTTATTCATTACCTTTAGTAAGAGGCTACATTTTTTTATCCTCTGAATAGTTACTATTATTGTGGCTATGGTGATAATTTCTGGTAGTGGCGTGTTGTTGCACCCATAAAAGCCATTGTTATGGACTACAATTATATGCTAAAATATTCTACCAGATGATGAGAGGAAAAATTATTATAATTTTGATTTATTTGTTCTAAAGTAAACATCTGTAAACTAATTACAAGATACACCTTTTTTACAAATTCTGTGAATAGAAAAGACTCACTGATTACCAGTTTTGTCTTCAGTTCTATTTGATGAATCACTTTAATTACAACATAATTAGGTAGCACCTCTGGAAAAATATGCCATGTAATGGTTATAAAGAATGAAAAGAAGTGATCATACTGTGATTTTGAAATACATCATAGCAATTCTTTTCATTAAATTTCTGTGCAAAAGATGTTGCTTATCTTAATAGTCCTAATATTCTAGTTTCCAAAAAACTAATTTCAATCCCAAAGTAAAGTCTGTGTTTACTTAAGAAATCATCCCAGACCCATTTAACTTCAAACACTCAAAGAATCCCATTAGACTACTAAACATAAGAAAATATAGAATTCTCTGCTTTAGACAACATCGGAATCATGTAGCATAATTCCGATTAAAACAATACATTATGCAGGTTTGCAGATATGTTTTAGTCTCTAGCGAATAGAAATACTGCTAAAAACACCTACATTTACATTATTGGAGCTTCCAGTGACTTGAAGCAGGATCAGGGCCCCATACAGTTGAAATGTATCAGCATTTAAAGAAAAGCAAAACCAAAAAACCCTTGCTGGATTAATGTAGAAAGGAAACAAACAAGCAATGAGGCAGAAATCTCAACACAGCTTTTCCTGTTGACCTGACGACTAGCTAGTGAAAGTAGCAACAATCCTTGTGGACAGTCCAGTAACCCCATCTTCAGAAAAGCAACCTTCTCTGAAACAGCTAGGTCTACCCCTAGCTATAATACCTTGCATATTGGCAGAGCATGTGTTCTGCTGATAGGTGAGCTGCCTTTTCGTTTGGGGTGCATTGGGCAGGCAGTCAACCATCAGCCTGGTGCCACACGTACTGACATCTGCTGTAGGGACTCACACAGGTTGTCTGGAGCGCTGCAGTCGGTCCTAAGAATCTAGATATGGGCCTGAGTCATCGCTTTGTTACTCAGAATTTACCCGGTTTTATTTTATAAAAGCTTATTAGGAACCAAGGCTGTCTATAGACTTTTCATGTCCTGCTGGATCCTTCAGTAACATCCAGGATGCTTGGTCAGGTTGAGGGACTCATCAATATTCTCAATGACCAGAACAGACTTTAGTAAGCCCTCATTTTGCATACTGTTGTAATGGTCCTGTTATTTGACTACCTGCCAGCAGCAATCTTTCAGAGGTGACAAGTCAGTTCTAAAAAATTTGTGGCTTGGCTTAAAAACTGCTGAGTCTTAAAATTGCATATTGAGCCTCAGTTTATTTGCCTGTTAGATTTTTAACCTATGGAATTGGCATCTTTACAGGTTTCCCTAGCTCAAAAGGCTAAACTTATATAAAGTTTTGATGTCTTTTTTTCTGTTTTCTGGGGTTCTTTAGTAGAAGCTTGATTTCTTCCATACCACAGGATATCCTGAGGTACATTTCCAGGTAAAAAAGCCAGATACTTTCAAGTGTGGTAGCAGTCATGGAGGTTACCAGTGTTGCAGACTGAACAGCAAGGAAGAAAAGCAAGCTGGCTAAACACCCTCCCTGGCATGAAATATATTTTTCTGTGATGTTTTCTGTACAGAGAGCAGTTGGGATAGTAGAAGAGGCTGCACCACCTTGCTGCCAGTGCAGCTACTGGAACGGCTGAGAACCTCCCAGACAGCTCTTGTGAAAAGCTCTTGTGCCAAAAACGTGCTGTCTTCTCTCCCCCTTTACAGCTCTAGAGAAGAAAGACTCACAAGCAGGGCTTTTTGAGCTAATGGGTGCTGCCAAGTTTCTGGGATACTTTGGATTGATGCGGTGAAGACATTTTTTAAGCTTTCAAAGGAACAGGCAACTGTGCGCAAGCACAAAGTCTCCAGTGCAGTTACACAAGGAAATAAACTCAAGGCTAGATATTCCACCTAAATGTGAAGCTGCTCTTCAAGCTGTAACCTAAAGGAAAACTAACTTAAGAAATTATAGAATCACAGAATGCTTTGGGTTGGAAGGGACCTTTAGAGGTCATCTAGCCCAACCCCCCTGCAGTGAGCAGGGACAGCTTTAACCAGATCAGGTTGCTCAGAGCCCCAGCCAACCTGACCTTCAATGTTGCCAGGGATGGGGCCTCCACCACCTCTCTGGGCAACCTGTGCCAGTGCTTCACCACCCTCATTGTAAAAAACTTCTTTCTTATGTCTAGTCTAAATCTACCTTCTTTTAGTTTAAAACCATTACTCTTTGTCATATCGGTACAGGCCTTTCTAAAAAGTTTGACCCTGTCTTTCTTATAAGCCCCCTTTAAGTACTGAAAGGCTGCAACAAGGTCTCCTCGCAGCCTTCTCTTCTCCAGGCTGAAGAACCCCAGCTCTCTCAGCCTTTCCTTGTAGGAGAGGTGCTCCAGCCCTCGGATCATTTTTGTGGCCCTCCTCTGAACCTGCTCCAACAGAACCATGTCTTGCCTGTGCTGAGGACTCCAGAGCTGGACACAGTACTCCAGGTGAGGTCTCACCAGAGCAGAGTAGAGGGGCAGAATCCCCTCCCTCGACCTGCTGGCCACGCTTCTTTTGATGCAGCCCAGGGTACGGCTGGCCTTCTGGGCTGTGAGCGCACGTTGTTGGCTCATGTCCAGCTGTTCATCCACCAGTACCCCCAAGTCCTTCTTGGCAGGGCTGCTCTCAATCCCTTCATCCCCCAGCCTGTATTGATACAGGGGATTATTTTTTTCTTTTGTTTTCTCACTATGCAATTTGCAATATGAGCTGGTGCGGGCAGGTCACCCAGTGCCAAGGACCATGACTGGCCCTCTACAACCTGAGCTATGTGTCTCTCACAGGGGCTGGGGCATAGTATTATTTTCCATAAATTCCCAGGTCCTGAAAAAATGCCTAAATATTGCCTTCATGTCACAAGGGGTATAAAATAAAGAAAAGTTGTTATGGGCTTTTGGATAGGTTTAAACATATTAAAATTGTAAAGGTTCTTAGATGTAAAAACAGTAAGAAGAAAATCAGGCATGTGTAATACTAAAATTTTTATTACATTACAAAAACCCAGTAGTAGGTTGACTTTAAGTACCTTGGGCTCAAGTGAACATAAATGTGTGGTTTATCTTTTGCAATTGCCTGTGTTTTTAGTGCTGTTTTGTTTAAAACATTTTATTGTTAAACTCCTGTCTGAGAAATGCTATCCAAAAACCCCAAGATGTTAAAATTAGCTATGATGTTCAACTGAGAGCATAACAGAGTCAATTATGAATATAAAATTGTATTTTTCAAGTTTTTAACATGGATAAATAATGCTAACAGGGAAGGGAGAATATAGAATTATGAACATGTTTCATTAAAACTATTTTTTCTTTCTTATGTGCCAAATCAATGGAGATTTTCTGATGTGATCACAGAAATCGTTGAAGAAATTATTCTGGAGGGTAGCTCCAAGATAAAATGCAGAGACCTATATAGCATAGAATATAATTATGGTTGAGGAAAGGAATGATCACAGCCATGAAAAAGAAATACAAGCTGCTTTGGAGAATTAAGTAACTTCAGCCCCCGTAAGTTCAGTACATTTCTCATCAGCATTAATAGGAGTTATAGCTGTTCACAGTATGATTAAATTTAAACAAGTTAATTTTATCCTTCTCAATCCAGGAAGATGATTTTAGGAAATGAAAGATGAAGATTGCTAAGATATCTGTCTTAGGATGAAATTTCTCAGTCTTGTGCAAAACCCATTAATTCCCTTTCCTGTTTTAGCTTTCTGCCAAGTCAAATATTTGTGAATGGCTACTCCTTGTTCCAGCATAATACTCAGAATAATATTATAGTATAGTATAGGTTTGGGTCTAAATTAGAAGCAAGCTTCCAAATCTGTCTGCAAAAGATTTTGGTTTGAAACAAAACAAGCTTTGAATGAACGAAACTATTTTAGAAGGTAATGTACCATCATTTTGGGAAGACGAGCCCCACTGATCTTATGAGATTGGTCTGAAGCAGTATCTTGCATTTCACATTTTGCACCACCTCCAGGTCTATATTCAATAAGCCTCTGTCCTTCATTAACAGCTTTTCAGTATCTTGGTCTAAGTTCTTATCTCTTTTATTTGTTATCAGGGCACATAATTCTAGTCAGATTTACCACAGTTGTGAAAACAACAGTTATTCATAGTTCATTATCATGCTGGTGACACCTAACTCTTTCGTTCTGTTTAAATGACATTTGCCTTTCTCATTATTAGTTCTGCCAATAGATTTAAAAAAAAAAAAAACCACAAAAAACCCCTTCTTATTGGCAAAATCTCCACAAATCATAGAAGTTTCAAACTACATTACAACAGACTCCTATTGTCTCTTCAATTTTAGCAACTTCAACATATCATAGATGTTCAAGAAAACACCATACACACCATACCCAAGAACTCAGAGGTAAATACAGAGTTCTGGGCCAGATTTCTCCCAGGTGGAAGAAAAGCAGTGGGAATGTTTCAGCTTTGTGGCTGTGTTCTTCAAAAGTTTCCTTTTCTGAAATGCTAGCTCTTTATGAGTCATATAAATCCCTGCTGCAACTTCTGTTTAGATACAAAGAAAAGTAGTGCCTTACATCATTCAAAAATCACATTCAATCAGATTATATTCTACGGGTGTTAAATATACAATATGACATAAATCAGTGGCGATCTATGTAGAGCAATAGGTGTTCCCAGGGTAAGAATTTAAAATAAAGATATCCTGGTTTAGGTTCAGATAAGTAGAAAGTATAACAGGAAATAAAATGGCCAGATAGCACTTAACAGCATGTACTCTAAAGAACTGCTTACAACTTCGAATGAAATTTTAATGAGGTAAAGGTTAATTGGAAAACATACCTTTTCTATCTAACATTCCAAATTTAATTAAATATCACAAAACCAGCAAAGACTCAGTATGCTTTGTTAAAGCAACACTAGTCTGATGAAAATGTATATTCTTGAGCTCAGTTCTGCTTTCACTTTTCTGAAGTAACTCTTCAGTAGCCAGTTATGTCTCACTACCAATAAAATCTCTTCCTTTTTATCCAGGTATATCACCCTACTTTGTCTTTACAAGAAAAGAGCTGAGCCTACTCCAAGCTGGGAGTTCAAACCTGTCTATTTGCATCTGGGAGTCAATTGGAACTGGAACAGTCTTTGCAGTATGTCTTGAGTCCTAAGAGGAGAGAAAGAACAGTTTTTTTCCCCTCCAAAGCTTCACTGTTCCTGGTCTCTGTAAGACGAGGGAAATGAAAGAACTTGCAGCATCTGGGAGACAAATCTTTCGGTCTTTATTTGTCTGCAATTTAATAAAGCCATGCTGAAGATTGAAATTCTGTCATTTGGGGGATTTAGAGATTTCAAACTGACATTTTTAAATACTCTATTTAAGTACATAATCATATAACATAGGAAGAAGTTGCAATAAAAATCACATTAAAAAAATGAAAACATTAGTTCCAAAAATAGTGAATAGTGAATGTTACAACACTGCGTGAATATTTTAGATTTTTAAAATTCTCCAAAACCAGAAATCTGGTGAGTACTTTAGTGTGTTCCACAGAGCTTTTTAATTTGCCAGGGCTTTGCTTTTCCACAAAGAAGGTTCCATCAAAGTATTTACCACCCAGCTTTAGCATTGTCTTGGAGCTAAATTGTAATTTTTCTATGACCAAATAAAGCACATCAGGATTTTTACTTGCCTCTAGCAGTAACCTTGCAAATATTTCTGTGCAGCTTTTACAGTCACATTCCAATTTCCAGCTCTCTCCTTTTCAAAGCCCTGGTGAAGAGATAACTTGCAGTAACCATTTACACCAGGGCAGAGCAATGTCCGTATTGCTGTGATGACTGTGAATTTAGAGGAAGGACCAGGCCAAAGGCCCACTCCAATCCTCAGTGCATTTTAGCTGCTCCTAATCTACCAGATTTGGAGAGTAACAGTGCAGCAGAAACTACCATCACTTGCACTCTATTTATCAAATAAGGCCTATAACTTGTATTTCTCTTCGGTCCTCTGAATGTGAATGAGAGTCACACTTTGATCCCCAAATCCGTGGAGAAGAAACTGAGAAACTGAAGGAGTCAGAGCAGTGGTTTACCCGTAGGTACAGAAAAACTTGGTATTTACAGAAAAGTAAATTAAACATGGCAGTACCATTCTATGACACCAAAACTAAATGCTATGGGTCAGCCCATGTCCATCCATACTTCCTGAATTCCTTTCCCCTCCCAAACAGGATGGCCGTACCCAGATTGCCTGTTAGGACTGGTCCCTCCCTTTTGCTAAGACCTGAGCAAGGCCCCAGCACGGGCTGAGAGATGGCTGGCGAGGGCAAAACCACCCAGGGACCACTGTGACAAGTCACCACTGTAGCTGGCCAGGTTCCAGGCCCCAGGAATATTTCCTGCCACCACTTGCCTGACTCGTATGGATACAGCAATAGCAGCGTCCAACAAGGCAGGGACAGCTTCAAACAGGCAAGCAGGCAGCCAGCACATGTTTTGATAAAATGGTAAGCAAAATGCAATAGCTAGCAAGCTCTGGAAATATTAGGCTGTTGCAGGTCCACAGACAAGTCACGACATAGGACAAATTTGTCATTAATTGTCCACAAAAGGAAATGTAGCTGCATTCATCCTGTTTTGGTTTTCCCCGTGTTCAGTGTAAGTTACATAGATATACATGCATCCTTTAAATAATTTAGGAACTACTTTTTTAACTTTTATTTGTTAATTGTTATGCTTTGCTGCTCATTCATTTCACTAAGCTTCTCACCAGTGAAAAACTGTAGAGAAATTTTAAAAAAACATTTCCAGTACAAGAATTCTTGGAAGTATGTCAGAGCCTTTCCCTCTGCCATCCCATCTCTATTCATGATTTTAACCATACACTTAATGAGACTGAGATTCACCTCAAAAATTCTCCTTGCAGCTGTCAAACGTTCCTTGCTCCTTTTCCTTAAGCTCATCTGAATTCTCCAAGCAGCACCATTTCTGCAGTGAAGTTCCCTCATGACATGCTGAGTCTCTGATTGACAGGCAGCACACACATGCCAAGCAGAATGTCAAAGAACACGACATGATAAAACCAAACATGGCTTAATACAGTTATGATAATGCCAAACTGCTTAAAATTCTCTGTACCTTTGACAGACTAGCCGTGTACTGTATGTCTTTCAAAGCTGTGCATCTGCCTAGAAAAAGCTAGTTTCTCTGGCCCTTCAAGGAGATTAATACTGTTTGCATTTTATACCAGGTTTAAACTAAAGCTAAGTAAATTGATTTTTGTTGATGAGAGTAAGGTGTTTATTGTGATCTTGCAGACTTACAAGCTTGTATTTCTTTGCATTCTAATGTGTGATGTGAAGGCTACCTGACTCAAATAGCACTCTTATTAAAGCTTGTTAAATGGTAAAGACCTGACTTATAAATTTTTTCACAGTTGAAATATGCAAGATAAGGTTACCTGTAGTCATATTTGCAGACAATAACTGGGGAAAAAAAAAAAAAAAGAATTCATTATTTCCTAGAAGATTATTTTTCAAAACTTCAGATCTGCCTGTCATTCAAGCAAAGAGAAGGCAACTAAAAGATTACTTCAGCAGGGAACACAAAACACTGAGAAAGAATAGTCAAGCAAACAATTCCTAAACAGCTCACAGACTAAAAATTATTCACTCAAGCAAATGTATTTGTTTCCAAAGACAAGTATGTTGGGAAAGTTTAGGGGTCATTTATAGCCACAGCTTTGAATGCTGCTATATAAATGGTTTTCCTACATAGAGAAGCTACCATGCAGCACAAAGAGCATGAATCTACAGCATGTTTGTTACTCCTGCTACTCTTCTGTGGATACATCTGAGTTGACATTAAAGCCACACAGTTTAATAATAAATGAAACAGGGCCACAGCCCTGTTTAGCAACCTTATGTCCCTAAGATGCACCTAATACAGGGGTAGGGGAACTTTCTCATTCTAAAGTGTCTGAAATAAAGCCTGTGTTACAGCCCATCAAAGAGGAGCTTTGCAGCACAAAACTATGTGACATTCACAGCATGCTGCAAAGACATGTGAGCAGTTTGGGAAGGCATAGCCTGCTGAGAGAGCACTGGAGGTGTACATGGTGGGAGCCAAACCCAATAGTGCTGGTGGGCATGGTGGCTCCTGTCCTCTGAGCCATACCCAAAAAACATCTGAGAAAGTGCCAGCCAGCACAGACCAAAATATTCAGGGGGGCATGCAGGGGGCATTAGCAGTCTGAATGGTCAGTAGACCATTGCTTCAAATAACTCCCCATCTCTCTTTTATTTAGTAGTACAGAAAGAGGCTGAGAATTCAGAAGTTCACTGGCCTTTGCAGAAAAAGTGAGCACAACAGCCGCCTTCTGCTACTCATGCACATCAGCTGCAGGAGGGGCAACGAGCCTACTATCAGCACTTTGACAAGGTTTGAGTTTTAACTGCTTCTGTCTTTCAAAATAGTCCAGCACCACCTTCATTGTTGCCAACACCTTCTTTTATGCCATAAACTTCACTTACTCATGCATCCTCTATCTGCTTTCCTTTTAAGATCTGAGGAAGCATTCATGTGCCTAAAGCTTTTTAAATCTTACTGGATATCCTGCCTGTCCTGGTTTCAGCTGGGATAGAGTTAATTTTCTTCCTAGTAGCTGGCATAGTGCTGTGTTTTGGATTTAGGAGGAGAAGAATGTTGATAACACTCTGGTGTTTTAGTTGTTGCTGAGTACTGCTTATGCTAGTCAAGGACTTTTCAGCTTCCCATGCTCTGCCAGGTGCACAAGAAACTGGGAGGGGGCACAGCCAGGACAGCTGACCCAAACTGGCCAAAAGGCTGTTCAATACCATATGACAACATGCTCAGTATATAAACTGGGGGAGTTGGCCAGGGGGCAGTGATCGCTGCTTGGGGACTCTCTGGGCATTGGTCAGCAGGTGGTGAGCAATTGCATAGTGCATCACTTGTTTTGTATATTCTTTTATCATCATCATTGTTATTATTATTATTACTTTCTCTTCCTCTGCTGTCCTATTAAACTGCCTTTATCTCAACCCATGGGTTTTACTTTTTTGTCCGATTCTCTCCCCCATCCCACCAGGGCAGGGGGAGGGTGAGCGAGCAGCTGTATGGTGCTTAGCTGCCAGCTGGTGTTAAACCACGACAATGAGCTAGTAATAAACTAGATTGCCTCCATCTACATTCTGGCTCTGGCTTTTGTCCATAGACAGTCATGGCTAGAGCAAAATATCAAGTCCAGCTAAGATTATGCCTTTGCTCAAGAACTCGCTTGCACTTGTATTAAATGCTGCATTTTGAGCAGATATTGGTAGAAGAAGAGCACCTCTGAAACAAAAATTTTAAAAAAACCCAAAAACCTCACAGCCTACTACTTGACGATTAATTTTTCATCCAAAATCAGAATTTTTTCATTTGAAAAGTTGAATACAGCAGTTTTCAGCCAAGCCAAACTGAACTTCCTTATATCATTTGGCCAAATGTGAACTTTGAGTTATGAGACAGTTCACAGTTCCACTATTTTTTCTATGATGTCTCAAGGGAATTCGAAGTCTGCAAAATTCTGCCTGGCAAGACAATATCTTCTGTGTGGGACAGCACTGATCTTCACTGTCTTCTCACAGCATCTGATCCAACATGAAGTCTGAGCTAGTCTCTCCCCAAGAAGTGACTGAGTAAGAGGCTCTGTGAGAGTTTCAGTAAACCATTAGAGAACCATTTGAATTCTGAGACAGGCCAAAATGAAATAATCTACTTGGGAATTAAAAAAATGTAATTTTCTTGATGCATCAAAACACTTATTTTTCTAGACTTTTCTAGATGAAATACATCCTCTGCTAAAAGTCAATCAGATGTGCATTTTTTAACTTGATGGGATTTCTTTGTTTGTTTTACTAAACACGACATTACTAAGCATGATTTTTACCCTGAAAAAATTCACTGAATCAAAAAAGAACAGGACTATGTTGCTAACATTGTATGAAAAATTGGGCACCCCAATACACAGCAGTCTGCAGTGTTGTTTAGATATCATCCGTCTCCGTACAGCGGAGTCCATGGTTAGTTTCTTATTCCTCCCATCATACTTGCTGATTACTGCTGCTTTTACCTTAGAAACATTTAGAAGAATCATCTTTTTTCTTTACAAGGCTGAGCCAGTTACTTAGAACACCGCAGTTTCCAGAGTTATTCCTTAATTACACTCACTGAAAAAATAATGGCTTAATGTGATAAATACCTTTAATTTGAAACTTTCATGTCTCAATATCTGCACCAAGGGTAAAATGCTGAATTCCCACTGACAACCATGGAAGAAACACATCTAGCAATACTCTCTGCAATGAGGAGATTATTTTTTTTTTTCTTTGTTCATTACTATTCCTTAATTTCTACTTTGGGATCTGCTGCTTCTTGGGTGAAAGAAAAGCAAAATAATGCAGAGAGAGGTGCAATACATAGGCATGGTATGAAGTCACAGACCGTGCTTGCTATATAACAGGAAATTTTCATGATGAAGAAGTAAAATGATGGGGACAATGAGAGCACCCTTACAAATTCATTGTGGAAACTGCAACCAGCATTTTATTCAAATGAAGACCAAGTTCAGCATGAGGAAACTGCTGCCTAAGAAAGCTAGCAAAGATTAAAGCAGATCAGCTAATACTAGCTGAAACTGCAGTATTTTGAATCCAATTGGGTTATTCTTGACTTGTGCCTTTAATGGGTTATGTTCACATTGTTCTTTCTTGCAATCTGAGTTACATAAATTGCTATGCAAGCACAAGATAATGTTTTCAAATACACTCATTGGCGCATTAATCTATAGCACTATAATTGGCCTGAAGATCAGATTTTTTTTTTTCATTAAGCAGTGAATGTCAGCTCCTTTGGGCATACAAGGTGTCATCAACTTTATGCCAGCTTTGCTGACTCATATAAACATCTACACTTGTAAGCACTAATTTTCTTAGAGCTACAGCACATTATGTACTAAAGGGGATCAGAAGTAAGCAAAATCATCTGGAAAATATAGTCTAAATTTATATTGCTTCTGCTGAGAGGATTAATTTAACTGGCTGGAGATAGAATATATATTAAGCCATTCATGTTTATAAACCTAGAGACACAAAATAACTCATTTTACACCAGTTATTATTACCATGCTCGTTTTGTTTGTATGTGCTCAAAATGCTCTGTTACCCGAGTGTTGAGAGTACCCTAAATTATTGAGTAGCTTTATGTTCAGGGGCAAATGCATCTTGTGAGTTTGAATTTTTTGAAGATTTGAGAAAGTCTAATGTTTTGTTTGTGTGGTGAACCGCACACACTGACTGAAAACAAACTGCAGCTTTCTTTTCTGAGGAGGTGTGCTCTTACCTTCTTGATGGCAAGGCATATAGATAGGAATATCTGAACTTACTATTTTAATGTCTCAGCTGCTCAAGTGCTATTTCATCAAATCCTAAGCAGCTCCCTCATTTACTGAATGCCTCCCAAGGGTATCACAGAAGGACAACTCTCCTCTCGCTGCAGTGTAGCACCAGGGGCAGAGAGCATGGGTCACATTGGCAGTCTCCCTCTTCTTCCCAAGACACGCAGGTCATGAAGAAACACAGGAAGAGACAGCACAACAGCACCATAGCAAAAGGATCAGGAAAAAATTGATTCAGTCTTGGGGAGAGCTTTAAAATATTGAAATAGAATATTTTATAAAGAGACATCCCTTGATAAATAATTATTCTATTTCTTTGTCTTTGGAAATGGACATAGACCAAATTAAATACGCAGATTTGCCTCTCTGTGGGAGAGGGGAAAGGCTGAATTCCATGTAAATTGATAGATGGCTGGGTTTAGCATGTATGTGTAGATTTATTGATGTGGTTTTATGATGCTTTCACTACTTCTGAAATCAAATTTCAGTAAGGCTTGAAAGTAAAGCTTTTGAGTTGCATACTGTCTCCTGCTGCACAAAAGCAAAACAGTAGGCCTCATTAGTTAAGTTCTGAAGGAAATGAGTTACTCAGCTCACCCTGTCAGATGCAGAATAAGGGAGGTTTTATTATTATTTTATTTATCTTTGTTATTGCATTTATTTCATTCGTATTTATCATTAAAAATTATGTTAGAAAAATTTTAAGTGCATTTAGGCGGTTCAGGGAAATGGTAATGGAATACCAAGCCATCTCTTTTTAAGGTCATCAGAACAAAATTGGCATGGGTTAGCCTTTATTCCTCACAGCTACACAAATTAAGCTGACAGCCTCCATCTTTTACAAGCAGACTCCCTTCTGCGAGCATCAATAGTGAACAGAAACATCTGGTAAGTATGAATACTGTCTCACCTGAATTCCAGCTTTTCTGGTATTATTTCAATAGTTCCTGATTTGATAGCTCACTCTATAATTTTTTATATTGTCAGAGCTTTATGATTGTAATAGAATAAAAATATCTACATTCTCACTGCCAAGAACATTTAAACTGACATTAATACTTGTTCATTGCACACTCCTAGTGTTAAGCTGACTGGAAGAGCAACCAGCACTTGTATGCCTTTTTAAAAAACAGTTATTTTAGCAGCAAACAAGTATCTGTTAGGTATATATTAAACTGGTTAAATGTAATTTTAAATATTTTCTGAAGAAGGGTTCTTAAGAATACACGAGTTCGGTAAAATGTTATAAATTATGAGAAACATATTTTAAACTTTAAGCACCATCTTAAAGAATTAAACGGACTGACAGTAAATTTCACTGCATATGTACACCAAGCAAATAAAAATGAACCTGTAAACACTGCAGAAACATTTTTTGCAATTTTCTCATTTGAACCAGGCAGCTTTAACAATTTTTGAGCTTATCTGGTGTTTGTATCAACTTACACCGGTATTTGCAAATCTATACAATGAGGAAGATGTTAGAGCAACATTAGAATCTCAGTGTTTGCTCTGAGAAAAATCAACCCAGCCTTGGAAACTTTCCATTACAATCTGGCAAAAGACTGTGCTGGGATTCAGTGAATAATGAGTGCCGTTCCCCTACCAGCATCTTGAAACAGAGGTGTTATGTCCAGCCCGTTACCGATCACACATTTGCTGCTGCAGCTCTCAGTGAAGCAGGGACCAAACGGAAATCTAAGTTGCACAGAAAACAGAGCTTAAGCTGAATTGCTTTCCAGTCTCAGTTTTACAGCTAAGCAAGGGTGAGTGCTGTTTTGAGACCCAGTACTACCCCACTGCTGTCTTATGACTTAAGTAATCCTTTTAAAAGTCAGAGGAGAACCACTCAGTGTGAATTCCTGTGACCTCATTAAATGTTTCCTTCCTAAGATGGGGGACACAAAGGAACCCGAGCGCCACAAACTCAGCTTTGTAATATTCACAGCTGAGATGCTTTGACACATTGCTGTCCCATGCAGGGCACCTAAGCAGCCTGTTCAAGACAGAAGACTACAAGATGGGGGAAAAAAAGGCTAATGCCCACAATTTATTAATATTTTCATCCAGAGATGTGACAGATCAGACCACATTAAAGGACCCCAGCTGTTGAGAGATCCAAGTCTCCACAGACCAGACAGCATATTATCTGGATAGTCTCATGCAGTTTCTCAAAGTGTCAGGCTATGGGGTGAGGAAAGGAAAACACCATTTCCTCCTTCTTTAGGCTTAAAAGCCACACTGCAATCTGTCAGCTTGTCAGGTCATGCCAACAAGACAGGAAAGTGGATGCATAGTTAGTGAACCCCAATACAAAGCCACCAAGGTACTAACACAACATTCTCAACACGCTTCAGATTTAGGCTGCTAGGGAACTGTGCTGGCAGAAATGCAGCCAGAGCACCTAGATGCTCTGAGGATTAGGCATGGACTGACCAAGGTTTTTGAAGGTCTAGCTGCAAGACTGCAATGACCAGTGTAGCACTTAGACACTAAATCCCTGTTTATCTCTGTTTAGTTGTGTCACTGGTGGTGGGCCAGGTATGAAGTTTATGGACTGCAATTCCTAAAAAACCGTAATGTTGGCTACCTGGATGAGCATGTTTGAAAATAATCTTCCACAGACACAAGCAAATGCAGCATAGATGTGCCCCTTTTTTCTTCATACACTCATTTCATTGAGGAATATTATCCAATTTAAAACAAAGTCTGCAAATCAGGGACCACATCAGAGACCAGTACAAGGGACTAAATTGATCTGAGCTAACCTTAGGCATAAACTAAGTTATCTCTGATTTACATCAGTACCCTCAAAGGAGGGTTAGGTTTCCAGAATATCTGTGTTAACCTCAAATACACATTAACCATAAGAAGTAGAATACTGTAATAAGTAATTTTGAAGGAAAAAAAAAACATTTCTCGAGGCAGTTTGCTGATAGACTGTGAAATTTGTTTCTGATTACAGTGTCTTATATTGGACTTTGAAAGGAAGAGTTTTTCAGAAAAAAAAATTAAAATTTATTTCTGATGGTACAAATGTGGGTAATGGGCAGGAGCTGATGACATAGGATTAAAAACTGAATTTTGCCCTTATGGAAACCTTCATACTGTTGGCAAGCTATGTTATGTCTGTCCTCTCCCTTCTGCTGAAGCATTAGACAAAGCAACTGCTGGAAGTAGAATAATGGACCTGAAGGACCAAAACCCAATCTGGTGGAGCAGATTGTGTTTTTGTTTTCAGAGCTATTTAACAAACCACATTGTGAATCGAGTCTGCAAAATCAGTACCTTGATAACCTTTAAACAGGATCTTATATTGGCCAGATGGATCATGGCAGAGCCTAGTCAAGACTGGGGTCTCATTCTGCTAGGTAATCAACAAACATGAGAAATTAAGACTGGGAGGGAAAACAAACATGGCACTTACAGTGTGCTACTAAACACAGTGCAGAAGCACCTGAACAAGCAGAAATTATCCCTATAACTTGAACCAGAGCAGCCATCTCTGCAACCTAATGAGAACTTACGCCTACAGATCTCTAATCTCTAAGGCCCAACTCCCCCTGGGCACTCAGTCCGCTACTACAATATATAAAAAAGCTAAGGGACACAAGAGATAGCCAAAGCTCATCTATTTGCTTAGCTAGCTACTGAGCACCTACCACAAAAAAGTTTTTGTACTACTTTCATATCCCTTGCTTCCGTCTTCATTGGGCATTTAATGTTCTTCTTCTAAGTCCTTTCTAGAGCAGGTTCCTGGAGCAGCCAGCCAGGTGCTCTGTTAGCCCTGGCCAACAACTTGCAGGTCCATTTGTAATGTGTCTGGTCTCTTTCTTTGTTCTTTCAGATGGAGATATTGCTACGCTCCCTACCTTATTGTTTGCTATGGCCAACACATCTCAACAAAAAATATTGAGTAGAACAGGATTTGCCATTGCAATCATAAAAAAATCAGCATAATAAAATATGAGTAGCATTTTGAACCAGAGTAGTAGAAAGAAACTTCAGCAATAAAAATTAACAATGTATCAGTTTACTGCCTTATGGTCCATTGCTTATTGAGTTAGTTCAGTTTCCTCTTTGATGGAATTATAAAGGCTTCCAGTAGAAAAATAATTTGAAAGACATATTTGTTTATGATCTTTCACTACCAAGAGAGAGATCAAACCCACGGTTTTGAAACCATCTTTCAGAAAGAAGTACAGTGCAGAAAACAAGCTGCCTTCACTCAGCAGGGTGTGCTAAGTGTATGGGAGCATGGCGAAGAAACTCCTCAGAATATGCAATTTTTCAAGGTGAAAGAAAATCCTTGTCAAATCCTAGCAGTGAAAGAAAATGAGAAAGTATGATTAATAGCATCATTGAAAGTAACAAAATAAACCATGAAAGCTAAACAATCTAACATCGTGCAGGGAGCCTATGAATATGAAGAATCCATTTAATTTATGTGGTTTGCTACATTTCTAAATTCTAAAGGGTATGCAAATACATTCCCATATTGACTGAGCAAAGTTTCCAACACTGGACTACACAAATATCCACCATCTCCCTTTACTTTTCCACTGGTACAAATAGCGCATTCTACAGCTATTTAAGAGTTTTCAATCCCTGTTGCTCAGATATTTGGTGGGGGGGGTTGGCTCCAGTTTGAGAGTCAACCATGCAGATTTCAAGCTCCTGAAAGAAGTATACATAGTTTAAAGAGAAAATCTACATATAAACTTTCTTTGCTTTGTTTAGGTCAAACTAGCTGTTTCTTCTAGTGTTTTCTTTTAGAAATAGCAACACACAGGTTTACAAAGAAAATCAAAATAAAGCCTTTAAGTAATGGGTTTATTCCCTGATCCAAATAATTGATAAAACCCCCTAAGAATGTGACCTTTTTGCTGGAACTTTGAACAAATACATTTAATATTTTTCATATTAAATATTCATTTCATATTGATGAGCCTGCTTGAGCTGCAACTCATGAAATAGAGACAAACAGGACTCACCAGTTACCTCTGCATTACATTGATACATTAGGTTGGAAAAAGCCACATAAAGGATGCTCATTTTATTGCTTTTATCACATAAAAGTGATAAATCTGGGTAAACATCTTAACTCCAAGAATATTCCAGAGAGAGCTGCATAACTGCTAGATCAATGCAACTTTGTCCTCCAACTATAACCAGTATTTCTAAATTTCTAGCCAAAACATTATATATCTATAACTAGAGTCCTGTAAATACACATTCCTCTAGATCTAACTCAGATCCATTTTCCCACCATAAAATTCTTCTTTGAAATTTATTTTAACATATACAAAATAGGAAGGGACACAAAAAATTGTTTTATAAATGATCTCTGTCCAGGCAAGACACTTTCTAGTTCCACAGAATGGAGGAAGAAGTAGGTCCCAGCAACCAAATCAGTCAAATTAAGATCCTGTTCTAATCTTAAAATTCATTTCCTGAGACACAAATTCTTGCCAGTTGTTACCCTCAACTGTCCAACCACTTCTGTGGAGGGAATACTTGACAAAACATTGGCTGTACTACATGATGATTCTTCTGACTCAGGGAAGACCAGGCATCCCACAGCCTCTCCTTTAAAATTCACACCCTTTTCATTTCCTGATTCTGGTAATATCACAGAATGTCTCTTACTACACTCATAAGTCACTCATTTGTGTCATCATGCTGTTGTGATCAATATTACCTTCCTCTACCTAATAACTGCATGCAGTACTTTCTCTTTCCACCTCCCATTTTTTTTCATCTTTATTTTCTGCTGGTTTCTCCACTAAGTCACTGGAATTTATTGCTTCCTTTTGGCATTCTTTGTTCTTACCCCTGAAATGACTGACATTATTAGAATTCATAAATGTCTATTTTATAATTCATGATAAAATAGACAAAAAAACCCCAATCCCCAGATTTTAATAAAGCAGTCTCACAACCTTATTGTTATACAATGGAAAAGTCTAATTTCTCTGATATTGTTGGGTTTATCACTGAGGCTGATCGCATTTGTGCCACCTAAGTGGTGGTCATTTAAGGCCATGTTCCCCACTAGGTCAGAAGATCAGGTAACTGGAAGCTTCAGAGTGTGTTTGACCAGAAAAATGAAGTCAGCATTTTAGCAACAAAACAGGACATTTTTTAATACTTAAAAGTATTGTTATGATGAAACTTCTTTTATCAGCTAGGTCTTGATGTAAATCAGCAATGATTAACTGATATGACTTAGAGCACTTTGAGTTTAAATAAACAGAACTTGTCCCAACTAGAGGCATATCTGACTGCCAGAATTATGGAGGTAATCATAACAGGCATGATTTCTTTGGGGTTTTGTTGTTGCTTTTATCTTTTTGCTATAAGCATTTAGAAGAAAATAGATCCTCTAACCACATAACCTTTGCTTGTGCTGCATCTCAAAAGTATTGCATTTGAAAGACTGGTGTATTTTTCAGTCTACAAACTGTCCTCACATCCCTTAGGTTAACCAGCTACAGTGTTTCTCTTGTGTACCACATTGTGTGTTTATCTCTAAATACTTGAAATTACATAATTTTATAGGTAGATATCACATCTGAAACATACCTTGCAAAACCTAATAGCAAACTGCTGACAGGGAGGTCAGTTATCCCATGTATTTTCATATGCCCTGTATTCCTGGAAAGGTCAGTTTCCTATTGGTTTGAAAATGTAAAGGTTGCTAGAGGGAAGAGTATATAAACTGAATGCTCACCAGACACAGAGCACTGTATTCTGAAACTGAAGATGCCTATCTCTTTTCTTAGTACAAGCTTTATCAGTTATTTTAACACCCTAAAGTTGAAAATTAATAGTTCATGTTTGTCCTTATCAAATCCATCCTATGAGACTACACAGGATAATTAAGATGTGCAAGAGGATTTTAGAAAAATTAAAGGAATTATGTCAAGTCTGGGAGGCTTAAAAATTAAGCTTGCCTGTTTGGCTCTTTTGAGCAATCATGCTTCCTTACCCCACCGCTCTGCCTACTAGCAACACTCTTTGTGAGCCAGCCGGTCACAGAAACATTGTGAATCTTCTGTCAGTGTCTCTGTCTCTAAAATTTATAAAAGGTCATGAAAATTAGAAAACTTTACATTACTATTATGTAAATTAGGATATTATTTAAATAATTGACTCATGATATATAACTTGAAAATTAGGTTTTTCATTTAAGTCTTGTGAATCAGTCCTTTGTGACAGGTTGGGTACACAAGCTGTTTCTAATGAGTTTTTCCATAGGCTGTCTCCAGGACACCTCAGCTTGACTTCTGTTGAACTTAATGGGAATGTGATCATGAAATTCCCACGAGAGTGAGTTTAGCTAGCTGTCCATGAACACTATTGTTGTGGTTTAACCCCAGCCAGAACCTAAGCCCCACAAAGCCACTCGCTCCCTCCCCCCCAGTGGGATGGGGGAGAGAATTAGAAGAGCAAAAGCAAGAAATCTCGAGGGTTGAGATAAAACCAGTTTAGTAAGTAAAGCAAAAGCCATGCACACAAGCAAAGCAAAACAAGGAATTCATTCACTCCTTCTCATCAGCAGGCAGGTGTTCAGCCATCTCCAGGAAAGCAGGGCTCCATCATGTGTTATGGTTACTTGGGAAGACAAACATCCAAATGTCCCCCCTTCCTTCTTCTTCCCCCAGGTGTATATGCTGAGCATGGATGATGGTATGGGATATCCCTTTGGTCAGGTGGGGTCAGCTGTCCCAGCTGTGTCCCCTCCCAACTTCTTGTGCACCCCCAGCCTACTCGCTGGTGGGGTGGGGTGAGGAGCAGAAAAGGCCTTGACTCTGTGTAAGTACTGCTCAGCAGTAATTAAAACATCTCTGTATTATCAATACTTTTTCACCACATATCCTATACATAGCCCCATACTAGCTACTGTGAAGAAAATCAACTATCCCAGCCAAAACCAGCACAACTATAAATAATACTACTTTAGTTTCTGAAACCAAAAAGAATATTAACAGTGCTCCTGAAGCTGTAGTTAATGTTTTGTAACAAATATTTAGATAGCTTCAGCCTGTTCCCTGGCAGAATAGCGCACACCACTAAGGCCACATCCTGGCAGTGGAAAGTACTGTCTAGGCTGAATGAAAGCACCTGATCCTTCGTCGAACCATCCCAAAGCAAATTAACTCATTATTCCTGCACCTGAACCTGCAGAAAGGGGGCCACACAGCATCTGCCAGATAGAAACCTATGTCTGCTGATCTTACTTCAAAACTACTGTCACAAGGTGGCTTGATCCCATTCTCCTGAGTAATCATAGAATCATAGAATGGTTTGGGTTGGAAGGCACCTTTAGAGGTCATCTAGCCCAACCCCCCTGCAGTGAGCAGGGACAGCTTTAACCAGATCAGGTTGCTCAGAGCCCCAGCCAACCTGACCTTCAGTGTTGCCAGGGATGGGGCCTCTACCACCTCTCTGGGCAACCTGTTCCAGTGCTTCACCACCCTCGCTGTAAAATTGTAATACCTGAACTGTGACAGATTGCTGTTCCTGGTTTGGCCATCTCAGCCGGGCTTCCTGGTCAGGCTGTGTAGCTGGCCCTCCTCCAGGACAGGAGAAGTGGGTTTCTGCAGCCCTCTCCCCTCAGCCCAGCACATGCACCGAACGTCCCACGGGAGCTGCAGCCCTCAGGACATGTAGAAGCAGCTCCATCGTGCCTCTCCCAAGGATGCACCTAACCTCTAAGGAGAAGACATGCAACAGATGTAGGGCAATAAATGGATTTGTATATGCGTCTGACTCTGAAACAAAATATAGGTAGAAGAAAACTAGCTGTATGTAATACTACAGAAGGAGGTAAACTCCTCCCTGTATGTTAGGAGATCTGTTTCCTCCCAGAAACCTTCTGTTTTAAACAAAGCTGCAATGCTTTGTTTTAAACTAATGCAAAGTCTGTGTTGATTTCACCAAGACAACACCATATCTGTATTCAATCAGGTGTTCTCACATCTTAAACTTACCCCTTACCCTTTAGTGCTAGAGAGCTTTATTTTTCGTACTTTGACCCTTGTAATGGCCCATTTGTGGAAGGTCTACATGGTTTATCAGCATGATATAGCCCGCTAAAGAAATACTGGAAGTGGCATGTAGCACTTCTTTTGGTCTAAAATGCATGAATTTATTAAACACAGAGTTTGAAAGTGACCACTGAGGTAATTTTCTAACATTTAGAGAAGAGTAAAAGAAATGAACCAGTATAGAAGCATTTATTTTATTTTAAAATAAATTAACACATTCTTTTTAGGACTCATAATAAACACTCTTAACTGCTATTTCTACAGAGTAAATCTGCACTTAAGAAGTACTGAATACATGTATCTGTTTGACACAAACTGCCAAATGTCATTTTCAATCGTATGAGTTTCCTGTATCAACTGATTGTATTGATATATCAAGTGCTGGCAAAAGGAAGCCAACATTTAAAGCTGTTAAACTCAGAAAAATACATTTGAAATCCATAAACCCCTAAATTCATTGTCAGACAATAGGCAAATAGCTAGATAATGGAAGAATCCCATTGCATTCAGAGGCATTGATGACACCCAAATGGAGGATAGAAATTTGTGTCACTTTTAAGGCACAGAGTATTATTGT
Organism: Pelecanus crispus; assembly: GCF_030463565.1. Lineage (NCBI taxonomy): Eukaryota > Metazoa > Chordata > Aves > Pelecaniformes > Pelecanidae > Pelecanus > Pelecanus crispus. The sequence continues at coordinate 143,532,567 of NC_134644.1, read as the reverse complement.
GCTAACAGCCCATTAAATCACATCATCATCATTTGTAATACTACAGCAACATACATAAACGTACCTTAAATATAAAAGCTGTTTTGACAGGCTATAAGCTTTCTTTTTCGTATCTCTTCACTGGAAGTTGAACTCTAGAGGTCTGGTTGAAAAAAAGTTGTATTAACAATGTGATCTTATTTCTTAATAAACTGGCAGCACATATCCAGGCAAGGTACAAGGCCTTAGCATGAAATAGTAGGAATGCTTATACAGGGACCAACGGCGTGTGGCATCAGGTTAAAGGCTGAGCAGAAGATTCTCCCTTCCTAGCGACAATGCTCAGAGCATGGCAGCTCCGTATGCCAAGCCAAAGGGTCTTTCAGACCCCTGAGCTGGTGCCATCGTAAGCCAGAACATCTGCATGGCAGGGCTGCAGGAAATACAAGGACCCCCACACTTAACAGCCCTAGCGATGCCTTGATGGGCTCAAGTTAAATTAGTCCTAGTGAAAGGAGACAACTATTGCCTCTGGCTCTGTGGTGGACTGTGTGCTTACACAGCTGATCTATTGGAGTGTGCAGCTACCAGCCTTTAAGTCAGGTGGGTCACCTGAGTCATTCAGGACCCTCTGCATCATTTTATTCTGCTGTCTAAATGTCCTACAGGGAATAAACTCTCATAGAAAACAGAAAGACAGTGCAAGAAGGGGCACTTAGGGAGAAAGGGGCTGAAGCTCACTAGCAGAGTCAGCAACAGATCCCTAAGCCATGAAGAGAGAGTCAGCAGAGTTACCCACTAGTACACACTACCTTAACTACTAAACTAGCTACCATCAGAACATTTCCCGTTCCTTACAGGGATGTTAATCTCATTTACTTTAGGTTGCATACGGAGGCTTTTTGAGCACTCCCAGATCTTTGTGCTATTGAAACACAACTGCTCTGCCAGAGCAAAGCAGAAATTTTAGTAAATGAAAGGTAAGGATTTCTCATGTACCTTAAATGTGGCTCCCTTCTGTACAAATTTGAAGGTCCATCCAATAGCAGAGAAAAGCTAAAAGCATCTGCTGTTTGGCCAGCACCAACGAGGCCAGGATTTCTGGCCTCTACCACTTCTGGCTTTCACTGGTAGGTGAAAGATGTTAATTCACATCTTCCCCCACTGCTGTGGGAACTTTGTAAGAGAAGGTTAAATAAACATTTCTCCAAATAATTCAGACAACGTTAATCGAGCCTCAGCATGCAGACTATGTAAACAACCTCTCAGAGGGTCTTCTGGGGCTATTTTCTGTAACCTGCAATTATTTCAGGCTGTTGCCTTACAGATTCAGCTTGGTGCTGCAACAAGCCCTCACAGCTTCCCATGGTTTTTTTAATGTCACATCTTTTGTAATGGAAACAGAATCTATTGCATAACCTGGTGACAGAAAATTGATTCAGCTGAAACCTTCAAAACCGCAGAGAGATCTTGGAATATAGTGTTCAAAAGAATACCCTCCATCATGGCCAAATATGTTCCTTTTGCTTTAGGTGAGGTTTTAATGTAATGGTGTGTATGTAGCTAATAGAGAGAGTGGGGTCACACATTCTTGCTGAAAACATCAGCTTTAAATCACAAATACCAGGTACTTCTGAAAAAGCTGCTCAATAATTTCTTTATCAGGAGGAATCAACCGATAACAGCCACCTCACAGATTCAGAGAACCTAACTTCACAGACTGCATCACAACAGATTTCACAGGATTAGTCTGGGCTGTTCTTCAGATGCAATGCTGATGTCCCTCCAGACAGATTATTTATCACAATATATTACAGCTGATTCATGGGTACTGAATACAAATAGCTACGCTGATGTTAAGGATGTTGCAAAGCTAATAATGATAGCTATGAATCCTAGTTTACCATCACTGCTCTGCAAGCATGTAATTCATTTCGGGAAGGTGAGAAAGCTATTAAAAAGTAGCATAATGTGACTCATTCTGTCAGCCAGTATAAATAGCATAGGAGAATCAGTTTGTCAGCATCTCTCCTAGTTTTGTATGTCTCTCAATGTAAGTTCTCTTCCCCTCCATGTTAGGTGGGTGTCTTGCTGCCTGTTCCTTACTTACCTATAAGAGAAACTACCTGTTATTTTGTTAGTGACAGAAAGTTTTGCTTCTTTCGGCTAGTATTTTACTATTTCATTACTATTTCAGAGGGATCAAACTTGAAAGCTGTTTTGCTACTAAAAAAAAAAAAATTCCACACCTGACTTATCTGCTCAGGATTTAGTCACAGGAACAGTAAAGAGGACTAAATCCCTCAGATAATACTCAGAATGAATGATTTACTCAATTTCAGGAGTAGGTGCAATTTTTTACGCACTGTCTAGTCTGAAACTGCACTCTATTCAGATTACAATTAAAAGGCAGAAAAACTGCCTTTTTGAAGTGGGCAGAAGTGGATTAAGGCAAAGGCACTATAGATCTGCTAATGGTGTTTACAAAATCTGCAGATCGTGCTCAAAAGTCCCAGACTGCCTGAGCTTCCCTTCCTACCCTGTGTCATATGCTGTGGCCCATACCATACTGCTCACTGGGAAGCATCTATCAAAATACTTGTCTTTTCTGGATTAGCCTGCACTTCTGGGCAAAGTAGAAACCCATGACTAGGCCAGCTCTGAATACAGTAACATTAAATCACAGTCTCAGTTTCCATAAGAGAAAACATTTCTAGCCTGCATGAAGGGGAAAAGAATATTGACTATGTGAGTGCAGTGTAATAAATACCTATGTGAGTCTGCCTGAAACAATAATTTTCATCTGAACCCTGAAGACCAGTATCGTCCAAAGGAGTAAAAAGGATATAAAGAAGCAGGAAAGCCTGTAGGAGCCTCTTTTGCCTTAAGCCGGATAAAAGCTCAATGCTGCTGCACTCCTGTGCAGTCTGCTAAATTCTGAGTTCATAACTCTTACTAAGTTGCTCAAAATCTTGCAAATGTTCCACAGAAATAGTAAAAAATAGCACACATAGCCTTCCATAGTGTCCCACACTCCTTCACTGAAAATGAGCCCCAGGCTGTCCTCCCCCATCCAGAGATCACAAGAAAGACAGATTTCTCTTCCTATTTTAAAAGGGCTTTGTCAGTTCTCAGAAAATGCAAATAATAGTCAGACAGGAGGAGAAGAAATGATGGTAGGTGATAACATTCCGTAATAAAATGTGTGAAATTAAATTTAAATTAATTTTAGTATATTCATTTTAGGTAAGAAATAATTATTTCCAGTGGTTAAAAAATTCTTCCACGTTTCTGACACAATAGTTATTAAATCTTTTCAGAAATAGTCAGTAGACTTTTAAAGCTATAATATAAGAGGCCTTTACCTTAGGAAGTATATTCAGTCTGAAATAGAAACTGTAAATGGATTTTTCTTATCATCCGTGAAGAAGTGTAAACTTAATCTAGTTGCTGGTTCTTTATCTCAATTCCTTTTTAATTGACATTCTGCTTAAACTAATGAAAAACCACCCTCTCTAAAGCCACTGCCATTAGTACCTTATTCTGGCCTTGTCAGGAATGACTGACAGAGAGGTGAAGCTTCAACACTGATAGTTGCAAATCTTTCTGTTAATCCAAAGTCAGTAAAATCTTCAGACTCTTCAGACTGAACATATAGCTATTATTCTTTGTAACTAACTTCAAGAGGATTTGAAATGGTAGATAACGTGATTCAATAAGACCTGGTACACTCTTAAAACTCCACTTAAAAAGCCTCACTGAGTTATTAGATATTGTGATTTATTCCAGAAAATGCTTTCAAAGAAAAAAGCCAGGAAAGCTCTATATTTGAAACATAATCTTTCCTACCTTCCTGTAATTCAAGCTGCCAATTCTCCTTGAATACAACTGTTAGTCAGAGCCCAGATCCAGCCGATAAAACCATGATTGAGAGGAAGTGAGGAGTAGCCAAGCAAGCCCAACCTACAGTAAGTATCTCTCAATTCCCTTGACCTGTGGCAAATGTATGTTTGCCGGACAGAAATGCAGCTTGGTGACACAGGGCATTATATCTGTCAGAAGAATATTATTCAGTTTACATTACCACATTATTACTCTACTAGACCATTGGGTTGGAGAAAAATTTTCCAGTGGAACAGGCTGGGGTAGAAGATTAATCCCTTCTAATGGCAGCCAAGGGGTTTTGAGTTCTTGGACAAAATATTTCTTGTTTTCAAAATTTTGGGGCAAGAAGTAAAAAACCCTTGTTTTAAATCTTTATACTAAGGTTTTAATTTGGGGAGAAAAAAGACATTTTGTGTTGTAATATAGCCATTCTCTAACCAACTCTATTCATCATTTAACTGAATAAGTTCAACATTGTTAACAAATTAAATACTAGCTGAGCAGAAGATTAGCATTTTTATTTTCTTGAAAGTCCTATGAGTGTTTACATGCATTTATGTTTTCTATATGAATATTTTGCTTTTCAAGCCATCCTGGGGGTTTTTTTGCTGTAATCATTTGAACTACAACTATCAATGTACTTCTTGGAAACCAGGGCTGTAATTCATTCTTGTCAGAAACAGATGGCTGAGAAAATGAAAGCAACAACAGCAGTGAAAGACAAGGCCACCTGGGTCCATCAAGCTGATGAGAAAAGCCTGTGAAGTTAATGCCAGTAGTATCTGGAGCCAACACAAGTAGGTTTTCAAAACAAGAGCTAGGAATCAGTCAATAATACATGAAAAAAAAAAAAAAAGAAAACCCCTATAAAGCTGTAGGGGAAGCAGTCCTGGGAATTTCCAGCATAGTCAGCACCATGAAACATCCCAACTTTGAACTGAATTAAAAGGTGGAAAAAATGGACACTCAAGCTCTAAGTCATGGGGTTTGTCTGGGATGACATTTCTGACTAAGGTCAGCTCAATCTGATATTTTCTTACAAGAACACAGTGAAACAGAAATTAAAACTCTTGTTAAACTGCTTGGCCTACCTTGCCTGACAACACAGGATGATTTCTCCACTCCAGAGATCCTTTAAGTATTTCATGAACCATCATAGAGCATTCCTGGAAATAATCAGATAGCCACATAAAGTTAAATTTCCTCCTTGTCCTGACCTAAGAGTCGGGCCACTGAAGAACATCAAAACAACCAGCAAGTAGATCAGGCTGCTAAGATTGAAGTGGCTCAGGTGGATTTGGACTGGCAACATAAGGGTGAATTATTTATAGCTCGGTGGGCCCATGACGCCTCAGGCCATCAAGGAAGGGATGCAACGTATAAATGGGCTCGTGATCGAGGGGTGGACTTAACTATGGACAGTATTGCACAGGTTATTCATGAGTGTGAAACATGCGCTGCAATCAAGCAAGCCAAGCAGTTCAAGCCCCTTAGGTATAGTGAACGATGGCTGAAATATAAATATGGGGAGGCCTGGCAGATTGATTACATCACGCTCCCACAGACCCGCCAAGGCAAGCGCTATGTGCTCACATGGTGGAAGCAACCACTGGATGGTTGGAAACATATCCCGTGCCCCATGCCACCGCCCGGAACACCATCCTGGGCCTTGAAAAGCAAGTCCTGTGGCGACATGGCACCCCAGAAAGAATTGAGTCAGACAACGGGACTCATTTCCGAAACAACCTCATAGACACCTGGGCCAAAGAGCACGGCATTGAGTGGGTGTATCACATCCCTTACCATGCACCAGCCTCCGGGAAAATTGAGCGATACAATGGATTGTTAAAGACTACCCTGAGAGCAATGGGTGGTGGGACGTTTAAACATTGGGATACGCATTTAGCAAAAGCCACCTGGTTAGTCAACACCAGGGGATCTGCCAATTGAGCTGGCCCTGCCCAATCAAAACTTCTACGTACCGTAGAAGGAGATAAAGTTCCTGTAGTGCACATGAAAAATATGCTGGGGAAGACAGTCTGGGTTACTTCCCCCTCTGGCAAAGGCAAACCCATTCGTGGGATTGCTTTTGCTCAAGGACCTGGGTGCACTTGGTGGGTGATGCGAAAGGATGGGGAAGCCCAATGTGTACCTCAAGGGAATTTGATTTTGGGTGAAAATAGCCAGTGAACTGAATTGTATAATATTAATTGCTTTATAATACTGTATGTTATCTCTTAACTGTATGTTATCTCTTAACTGCATGTTAATATAATAATATAGTAGGTTAATATTAAGTATATAATACTATATATTATGATTGCTATATGCCGCATCAATGGTATTGCAGTAAGAATTGCCCAGCTTAATGAAAATGAACTTTGATGAAACCATGTTGGAATGAGAACTGACTTCAGCATGCAACAGTCCAACACTGCACACCACCTCTCCTGCTCTGAAAGACTGTGATGACAGATGGAACCCAAAGTCATGGGCTAAATGAACTCAATGGACATTTTAGAGGGATGGGCCATAGACGAAGGGAATGATATCTGTGTGTATATCAAGATAGGGAAAGCGGTGGTGATTAATTAGAACACATTGGAAAGGGGAGGGCCTGTGCATGACGTAGATGGTATAGAATAAGGGGTGGATACTGTCCTGGTTTCGGCTGGGATAGAGTTAATTTTCTTCCTAGTAGCTGGCATAGTGCTGTGTTTTGGATTTAGGAGGAGAAGAATGTTGATAACACGCTGATGTTTTTAGTTGTTGCTGAGTAATGCTTATGCTAGTCAAGGACTTTTTCAGCTTCCCATGCTCTGCCAGGCGCACAAGAAACTGGGAGGGGGCACAGCCAGAAGAGTTGATCCAAACTGACCAAAGGACTATTCCATACCATATGACATCATGCTCAGTATAGAAACTGGGGGGAGTTGGCCGGGGAGCAGCGATCGCTGCTCGGGAACTGTCTGGGTATTGGTCGGTGGGTGGTGAGCAATTGCATTGTGCATCACTTGCTTCGTGTATCATTATTATTATTATCATTATTATACTGTTACTATTAGCATTACTATTTTACTTTATTTCAATTATTAAACTGTTCTTATCTCAACCCAGGAGTGTTTCTCACTCTTACTCCTCCGATTCTCTCCCCCATCCCATCGGGGTAGGGGGAGTGAGCGAGCGGCTGTGTGGTGCTTAGTTGCTGGCTGGGGCTAAACCACGACACTCCTCCTTTTGCTACTTCAAGCTCCTGAACTGAGTGCCACTAATTCTACCAGACCAAGTCCCTTTTGTAGGTTATGCTGGAAGAAACTGAATAATCTAGAATTTGCAACAAACGCAGGTAATAGCAAGACTTCTTTTCTTCCTGCCTGAGGTCCTATTGCTGTCTCTCTGCACATGCCTTTGGAGCTAGGAATGAAGCATAGGTGGGCCAGCAGTGCTGTTCAGAGATGGTTGATGGTCCAGGCTTTATTTCTCTCAGAGCTGCTGTGCACACCAGTAAGCACCAGTTAGCACTCTGTAAAGTTTCTCCCTTTTTAACAACTTCAACCTCACCAGCTGCTACTTTATTTTCTTTCTGGTGTATTCTGATTTAATGACTTCTCTAGATCTATAGGTACTTCCTGCCATACAGAAGTGAATGCTAGGTTGAACTGGGCAAAAGAAGTCCATTAATAATGCAGCAAATTTTAAAATTACTCTGCTTTAACCACGGTCATGCCCCATGCATGCAGCTGACATACCACTGGAAACAAGTGCTACTTTCTATGAAGTTCTGCACCAAAAGCAGAACAGTAAAAGTTTCAGTGATTCCTCTAAGGAACATTAATAGTATCAGGTACTTTCATGTCTTTTACACTTTTCTTTGATTGGATGACCCCTGAAGCCAGATATCACAATGTACAAGATCTAATTCATGCATTTTCTCACTGGCCTTTCTGAGGAAGAAAAGCCACACAAATAAAGAGCATAAATTGTTACATAAAATTAAGCCACCAAGCCGGCCCAAATAATTACACACAATGGATGAAATAAAGGTGTTTGGCCAGAAAAATCCTTTCGAGTTTGGTGCTTCCTCTTTTCACTTGCCTATAAAATCACATGAATTCACAGGAAATTTGTTGATCAGCACTTGTTACTACTGTTATTTCTGCCTACAGATACAACACGTGGCATGATGCTGAGGGGCGTATACGCATAGCAGCCTACGGAGACTTGAGTCCCTGTGTTGCACTTAGCAAAATTCACAAAGATGCCTGTATTTCACATGCAAACGATAGCTCTGTGAGTCTTAAAGGTACAGTACTTTTGAAAGATGTGAAGGTACAATCATAAACCACAATATTTATTATAGTGAAACAACAGCCTTGTTCAAACAGAATTGCTAGTCATGGGTTGCAGTAGCAGTTATCTGCAACTGCAGCCACTTTGAGCTTTTGGGTTTTATTTAAAAAGCTTAATTGGAATTTTTATTACTCCCAATTAAGCTTTTTAATTAAAAAGAAAGTTGAAAGAGGCTGGAGGCAAGTATTGCTGAAACTCATATCTGCATAGACTCTGAGGGGGAAAAAAAGGGAGTTTTGTAAAATTGCAACTGTCAGCCAGCTGCAGCTTTCAGTAACGCTTACTGCTGATCCCATTTACCTTGCCAGTGGCACACTGCAAATGCAGATACACATGTCTAATTGGAAAAACAGGCTTTCAGCTTTAAACAGCACTATAAGAATAGGAATCCTGCTTCATTCTGCAAAGGACACATCACGTGAGTAAAAAAAATCTTACCTACTCCCCCATCTCCGCTTTATTTATTCCATTAGCAATTTGAGCCTGGTAGATATTTTCTTTTTCCAAGACCAGGGTAGGTTCACCACATAATGAAGTTAATGACATTCCTGCAGACATGGGACTACCTGCACATTTCTCTCCAGACCTCTACATGTACAGACAGGACCGATAGATAACACGTTCATAAAACAGGGACCCTTCTGACCCTTCCTTATAGAATCCAATTAATATTTTTGACCCAAAATTTATTTCAGCTTTTCTTTCAAACTCAGTTATTCCATGTAGCCTTTAACAATTTATTTGGATTAAGGAAAAAACACTAGTTTAAAGAAGGAGTGAGAACTATTATGGAGAGATCTGCAACATTCAGCTGGCAAAGCAGAAATCTTTTCACATATCCAGACAACAGGAACTTTTTTAGATAATTAATATCTTGGACCAAATCTCAAAAAATTCATATCATTCATTCTTGCACATTAACTTCTCCATTCTTTAGGAGCAAAGATAGTTCATATTTAGCCCTACTTGAGGTTTGTTTATAGAGGATGTTGGATTAGCCCTTGGAATTTACTCTATTGTTTCTAGAGAATATCCAGCGAAAATATTTTCAAAATATACCCAGTGACAAAGAATTTATTTTTATTTTAATATATGTATTATCAAAGTGCAGCACAGTTACACAATGGGTTCTTAGTGAACTGATTTTGAAAGAGTAATTTTAGATATGTTTCCCAGATATAAATCTCAACAGAGCTGCTTTTTACCCCACGTTTGCCTTAATTAAAAATCTTATTGTGAATTGCTCTTAGAGAATAGATGTGCTTTGCACAGGGCTTAGAGGACAAAGTTGTAGAAGGGAATGAAGATTTGTATTGTATGCTTTTTTTCTTTTTTTGCATAGTTAAAGAGTGAAAAGTGAAGGGATTATCCAACCTGCAAGCTGAAACATTTTTCTCAAGAGAAAGAGGCATTTAATTCCACAGGAAATTAAGGATTCAAGAAAGGTTCATTTCCTCCCTGTTATTGTAACAAAAGCTGTGTTTTGAGCAAAGACTAGAAGGTGAAGTGCATGGGTAAACATGCACTATTTTTCTCAGAATGACATAAAACAAAGATTTAGGGATGTTCACTTGCTTAGATACAGTCCAGACAGTGTTTTGATATTTTTAATAGAAATTATAAATCATGCTGGGTAACTCTTGAAACAGATAATAGAATCATCTGAGTACATAAATCCAACAACTTTTATGCCTTCTGTGTTCTTTATCTTTCCATCTCTTCAACATTTAATTCTGAATATTTGCCTGTTTGTTTGCACATCAAGGTCATTACCGAACACCTTACTAATTTAAAGGGAATGTGCTTCACAGATAATAGATATTCGTAGTCTGAGGACCAGAGATTAAATTATAATGCTTCAGTTTTGAAAATCTTAGGACTGATCTTATTCACGTCAGAGCACAATGATTAACCCCATAAAACACGGTTAGACATCAAAAGCTTTGTACTGAAAATATACTGCATTTTTTCTCTCCGTGACTTCTTAGGCCAAAGTGTCTCAGAACTGACAGCACAAAAGGTTTCTTCTAGCCAGTGAACAGCCATGGTAGAAAGGGCACAACTGACACCTCCCATGCTGTGAATCGTGAATGGTGGTGAATTTTGCAGGCTGCTCATCCCAAGGTCCCCATGGAAGCCATGAGAGAAAGCAGCCACCTCTAAGCATTGTTCTCCTTTGGTCTCTTGCTCACACACGTAAGGCCCAAAGGCAAGAAAAGGGGGGAGGTCTGGCTCCACCTCCCAAGCATAAATTAGTATAGCTGATCTATAGGGTGAGCCCCATAGAGGAAAGGAGCTCTGCTACTGCTCTACACTGGGGATAGACATCTACGCTGTGTTTGATCCTGGACCTGTACAGCTGTACTACTGACCATCATTCAGGAGAGACTATGATATTTCAATTTACATTAAATGCTCTAATAGTAGCCATTCCAGACTACATACAGATGCCAGTCATTTTACAGATTCTAATCTTTTAAAAAAGAGGCCGACACATAGCATTGTTTCTCCATCGTACAGTGCTTCATTAACAAGATTTTCTTTAAAAAGAAAAAAAACACTGCTGGCAATATTGTAAATACATTTACTCTGATTCATCGGTGAGCCCTGGGACATTTTTTCATGTTTATGGATATGATTTTATGGTTTTGCTCATGAACGTCTCTTAGATATAGGCTGGTAACATTTTTATATGAATCATTAATTATATTTTAGCAGGGATTACGATGACTTTATTTGTTTCCATATAGAAATGAGGTTATGTTGTTTGTTTTGCAAAATATTACCATTACTTAGAATTTGCTGTGGCCATACTGATAAGATGGGGATAAAAGTTTCAAAGCCAATTTCATTTGTTTTAAATGGGTTGTGTCATCTGGTATATACCAGCAAATGTCTTTAGCAAGTGAGAAACCAAGGCAAATAAATCAGGTATAAATCTAAATCACTGGCTTTATTGTAAGGAGAATTGCGTTATTTTCTCTGAGAAACTTGGTAGAATTTCTTCTTTAAGAAGTTAGCCCTCCTGCAGGGTGTGATACCAGCTGCAGGAGCGATACCAGCATGGCTCCAGTGCCATTCAGGAGTGGCTGGAGGGATGCTCGCCTCTGCTCCAACCAAACAAGCTTGGCTCCGACCTAAATACATAACTTTGGATAACATTCAGGATGTGTCCTCGATACTGTGAGGGGAGGAAGAAAGGGGAAAAAAAAACCCTGATTTAAATGAGTCTACATTTTTCCTTTCTTCTTACCAGGTTGGCTATAAATGTCTGCCTTGCCTAATCTTTCAATCAGTCAATCTCAGTCAGGGAAGTCAGGGCACTTAAGAGCTGCTGCGGTTCCGAGTAATTACCTGAACAAAAGACCGTCTGGGATTGGACTAAATACTGGCTCATCTGTATTCAGCAGCATTTTCAGATCATGAAAGGAGGAACCTGGAAAGTACAAGGGAGGAGAGGCAAAAAGCAAGACAAATGAAAAGGGAAAAAATATACTGTAAATGCACACCCTAAGAAAAAAAGGTAGAGATGTATTTTTGTTGTTTTATCAAAGCAAAGATTTCTGTGAGAATACAGAAGTTGCAGAAAAATAATAATTAAGAAGGCTTCTCTGCTTCAGCATAAATTTCTGCTAAAAATAAGAAATAAGGAGACAATGGCCATTTGAACTACAAATAACCAAACACACATTTGGGCTATCTGAAGCCCAGAGTTAGCTGCTATTTGAAATCATTATGGAAGTTTAATCTTTGGTCTTTTGCATAACTCTCCTGATCAACAAGCTGTTTAATAAACTGCAGAATTTTTTCTTCTTTCCCCTGTACCACTTTGAAAAGTCTCTGATTCACCCTGATGTGAGCGGGAAAATATTATAAGATAAACTCAGAAATTTCTTTGCAATAAGAGAATTGTTTGCTGCCCAGCTTTAGTTGAAGCTGAACTCTGAGCCATACTCTGCGTTCACACATACTGAGTTTAGTGCTTCACTCAGGAAAACTCCAGTGGGCAGTGATCTTGTTTTAAATGTTTTGGTAGGGACAGTAAAGACAATGATTTTTACCACTATTCTTAGGTGCAAACATTTTCACTTTATTATATGGGTACAGACAATTCCATACAGCAATAAATTTCTTTAGGGAGACAGTTTGTTCAGAGGTTCATAAAATTTACCATTAGATCATCTAACCTAAAAACTTACATAAGCCACTGAAGCTGTCCCAATTATGCTGAGCTTTAGCTTCATCTCTTTCTTCCATTTTTCTTTAGTTTGAATCACTTCTTATTACTTTCAGAAATACACTCCCAGCTCCTACATTTGTTAGTAGTCTCATGATTGCCAGTAATTGGAAGCCTTGATCGCAGCCCCAGTCTATAGGCCAACTGCTGATTGAAGATGGAGTCAGAGCTCATACCCCTTCACTAGCTAGCAGGTGGTCTTCCCAGAAGAAGGAGATTTGCAATGGGTGTCGCACAAGATGCAACAACACAAATGTGAATTATCAGCTTTTTGAACTTAACCATGTAACACCTTTGCTAAAGCTAACCTTGTACTAAAAAGCAAGAGCTCTTGTTACTTCCACATAGCCTCAGCCTGGCTTTCTGTTCTGGAGATTAAAACCTTCGTATGATGCTAATCTCCACCTCTCTTGGTCTTGTAACTCTTTGATGATGCTGCCTGAACAGATTTTAACTCTACAGAAGTCCAAATGTCCGAAAAGCAGTTGAGTTCCTCAGAAGCGAGGCAATGTACAGAATAGGAGGTTATCAGCCCAGTAACATAAAACCTGCCTGCAGTTGGAATGACTATCAAAGCAGCAGTCATATCACTTGTGCACTCCTGGCAGTTATGTCAGACATTTTATACATGTATGGGTAGCATGGCACAATATGCAAAGAGGTCAAAATTCTTTAAGATAGACAAAGCCAACTTCCTAGTATTAAAACAATATTGCTTTAGAATTATAACAAACGATAGTCATAAGAAAAGGAAGAGCAATGATGGTGACCCACAGCCCTTCTCATAGTACATGGTATAGAATAAAGCAGAAAGGATGTTGGCAGCTTTGTGAAAACTCTGACAGCAGCATTTGGAGAAAAAGCAACTGGATGTGGATGAACGACAATATGGGCAGAACCTATTAATAGCTACAAAACAGGAACTTTCCTAGAAATCACCTATGGCTCTCAGGAAACCACCATGCTAAAGACCTTTCCTTTGCTGATGGTGCTTTATATTTCTGTCACTATAGCAATGAGTAGCTTATTTGGAAATTTTCAAAAATCTTCATATATTTCTAAACAAAGATTTAGAGCATGTGTTTTAAAATCTTTCATCATTATCTCCATCTGCGGGGCCTGGAGATTGTATTAGATTGTATTATTTTAGTGTCCAAACCAAGAGATTATCAGTCTGAAATGCCAAGAGAAATTGCTGCCCATAACACAAGCATGGTCAGTGGTTCCTACATGGCTTTGAAAACATGGAGTGGGGTGGAGGCTGCATGCTCCTCTCATGTTATAGTTAAAGTATGTGTGTCTATAAAATGAATAAATACTTGCTGAAAGCTAAAAAGATTTCTGCTGGCTGTGGAGTTACTTTGATACAGTTCTGAAAACCTCCTGAATTGAGGAGGCCACAAATGGACCAGAACTGCCTATAACTCTCTGCTGACATGTATGCCCGTCAGCATAGAGGGTGTTCAGTTATCTCTTTATAATATTCTGACACTTTCTAATGCAATTTAAGATTCTTCTTTTCACAGTAACATGCACATTACTTTTCCTGCCTTCATTTTAATTCCTTCCAAAAATTAAGGCTATGAAGTGTTTATGCAGATCCACTGACACCTTGAGCTTGGGTTTGCATTTCAAAAACAACCCTGATTTACTAGGAAGAAGTGATACAGGACACAAAGTAGGAAAAACATTCCTCTTATTATAGCAGGTGAATATCACAAGAGGCAGGACAAACATAGGACAGACTACTACAGTACCTTAATCATAGCAAAACAGAGAGGGACCTGTATTCTGAATGACAGATAGAAAAGCAAGTGCAGGCACGTGATGTGCTGTGTTCAGTGCTGTGACCAAATTACAGTATTCAGGATTTGGAGAATTCTAGCACAGGCTGAGATTGTAAAGGAAGGAGAATATTCAAAACCATCAAACTGGGACAAAAAAAAATGTACCAGCTTTCTATTGATTTGTCCTGTAAAAACTAAGAGATAATAGTTTTCTTAGAGTCAGACAGTGAAATCATTGGAAATGTAAGCATAACCCTCCACCCCTACCCAACCCCAGAGAATCATAGATCTGTACCAGTTGAGGCATATTCTAGGGTAAAAATATGTCAGTCAGGAAATCTGTAGCTTTAAAGGACTGTGCTAGATTCAACCCTGCTGGCACAGAGGGTTGCAAATAATTTGAATAATTGCTGCAGAGAGCAGATGGTAGAAATACTCCCATTAGAAGAGTTCCAAATATAGCTTAATTCAGCAAGGGGAGTGAGAAAAGTAGAGAAAAAGTTTGAAGGAAATCTGGCATCCTCATCATCAAATTAATATTAATAATAAATAGCAATAATAATAATAATACATCTGAATGGGAAATGAATGGGAAAAAAGGATGCTGAAAATTGCTATTTTGGGTTATTGCGCTCTAATGGATGCCACCAGACGACCAATCTGGTTTGCATCACCACCATTTCTGAGAGTACTGCTACAGCTAGATACCATCATTCTGGTGCCACATTATATTATTTCTGGCTTTGGGCAGAGCACTGAATCAAACGGATCTCCTGGGTTTCCCAACTCTTTTCTGTCTTTGCACATCATTATTGGATGCTTGCGTGCCTCTCAAGGATGAGAAACACTCAGCTCCTTGCAATGCGGTAAATTCAGTGCCTTGCCCCAGGGCAAAGACCCATGAAACTCAGGGTCAACTGAGTTGCTCATCTTTACACTCCTTTTTTTCCAATGGTAAAACTGCAAGACCGTGTGCCCCGCAATGCCTGGGAATCCTAGACAGATCACAACAGCAGAAATGGGTCACAGAGTCAGTGCTATAAAATAATAAATCACCAAAGCTGCAGTTCTCAGGTGGAACTTTGCTGTTGTAAAATCAGGGATCTGAAATTGAGTGAACCTTGCTGAATGCCCTTCCTCAATGCTGCTGCGAATGTTCATCATATTTGTCAGATTAATAAATTATGGTAAGAGAGCAGAAGAACCCACATCTGAGAAGGACACCATAAATACATTTTGATACTGGCAATAAAAATACACCGCATGATGAAGAGTAATTTGGTTAAATTCTTTATAGACTCCTGGTGATTAATTTGAACTTCTTTCCACTCCTCGAAAAAAAAATATGAAAAAGAGAGATACATAGTTTAGTCAATTTATTAATCACCTCATATGATCTTGAAAAAAAAGCACAAATCACATCCAAAAGTGGCAAAGGAAGTTGACAGTGGCTAAAATATGTGACATTTTGCAAAAGTAAAAGTCAACAAACAAGGCTTTGTACAAAGAAATAAAGGGAAAGACACAAAATTACACAAAACCCATGCATTTTGAAGGTTGCCTCAAATTCTGGGGTTCACCATCCTAAGTATAATATCACGTAAAACTCCGTTTAAAATAACTCACTACAATTTACATTGCAGCCTATTTTAGATCCTTTAAAGGCAATAATGGGAAGAATGGGTGTACATACATTTGGAGGAAAATAAAAATAAATACATTGGAAATGTTGCCAACTACATCAGAAAACATTTGAACCTTCTACTTATATCTGCAAAATTTAAGTCACACAGCTTTCAACCCAGACATGCAAATTACAGCATTTATAGAAGCAAACCTGCCTTATTTGCATTTGTTTCTCTTTGGAAATAATAACTTTGCACATGTAGCCTTTTTGTGTACACAAATGGTATTGCACAAGACATCATTTTAGAGACTTTGCACTACAAGAGCCATGCATATCCATTACCACAGTGCATACTCACTACCGTCTCTTGCCTTACTAAGATTTCTAAGATCCACAGACAAAAAAAGCAGAAAACAATACAGGCTAAAAAAATTCAAGGGTTTTCTGTATTTCCTTACGCATTGAAGAAGGCTTAAAGAAGATCAAGCACTTCAAATACTGCAACCTGCTTCACTGGAAATATTTCTAATTAAATCAAACATGAACAGAATAAAATTACATGAAGACTAATGAAGTCTATGATCAAGATTGCTAGATTTCAGTGAGTGGTCTGCTACAGCTTCTCTAGTTTCTCTTTTGTAATTGTCACTATTAGCTGCAAAAGTAGCTCAATTAGAAAAAAGCATTATTTTCTGTGACAGTGACTGTTTCAAGCTGAAGATACTCATATTTTACAAAGAAAGTGCATTGACGATTATTCTTGCTGTACTGAAAACATAAGTATAAGCCCCAAGATAAGAGAACATCCGAATATGAAATACTAGGGTAACAAGACTGGAAAATGTGGTCGGTGTTTGAGTTTGTAGTGAAACAGCTGGAATGACTTGGCAGCAGAGAGCCCACCAGAACCAGTTGGAAGGATACCACAAGGAAAGAATCCCTCTGGTGCACCTACAGAAACAGAAGTTATAAATTGCCTTGCAGGTATTTCACAGCCTTCCCCTTATACCAATGACTTCTGTATGTAGCACAAACAAAGGGAGAAAAGATGACAAACGGAAAAAGGGAGGGAACAGGATCACAAATGCCCGCTCCCGACCGAGCCCAGAGAGCAAACTGCAAACATACAGCCGTCCCAACAATGATTCCAGCACTTGTTTCCACAAGGACTCAGATTTATTATTGGCGCTAGCAAAAGCAGCCCGGTGCACCAGTCAGAAACACAAGGCGGCATTTTGACACACATTTGTGAAGCAAGCTAATTTTAACTTCGCACTTTCTTCGGGTCCCTCCACCGAGCCGTCTCCTTGCTGTGCATTGCCATCTGCAGGACAGCCAGCTACGGCGAACGGCGCTGCTGCTTCTCCAAAAAAAAAAAAGACTCAAAGGCTCAAAATGCTGTTCTCAGAGCTTTTAACAATCATTTGTTTTCATGAAGCACTTAAAATCCAGCAGCCAAGTGCACGTAACGTTTCTGTGACCATAAACGTGTGCTCTACAGCTGAGAAGAGCCAGGGCTGCAGTCAGCAATGCTACCTCCCAGCCTAAAAAGCCACAGAGGGCAAATGTTTACGGTCAGTACAACCTCTGTGACATTGCTGCAGTTGGTAAGTCCCAGGCAAAGCTAAGTAAAATTAAAATTCTCACTTTCATTTTACAAATTAAAATTCTCACTTTCATTTAATGACTGTGAAAGGGGAGAGGGGAGGATGAGATATTTGTATTTAAAGATGGATACAGGAAATACAGGATTTAAAGGAAATACTGTATTAGTTGGCTTTCAAAAAAGTCTAATTCCCCAGGATGACTTAGAACTAACTCTGCCAACCAACTTTATGTCACCTGGAGACTCCAGATACCTTTTCAGTGCTTGCTTAAGACAGAGGGAAGCAGAATCAGTGAATACAGAAATGTACTTATGATATACCATGTGGAATCCTGGCCCTATTGATCACCAAGGCAAAGCTTTCACGGATCCATATGACTATCCTGTCATATCCACAGTCTGGATATAATGACTATGTGAGATTTTTTTCCTAATCGAGGCTTTGTAAATGTCAAGGACAAAAATGAATGCTGCAGAAAGCAACTCCAACAGTTTCGTGCTGCACACGGGGTGAAACCACTACCTTCTGAGGATGTGCTGGATAAAAACAGCAGGGGTTTCCTTGTTACAAGGAGGAACTATCTGCACACATTCTCCAGAGAACTGCTCCCTTCAGCTACCTATTGTTAGCTGCTGGAAGCAGAAGGAGGTTTAATACAATCCATTCAAACAATGAGGAAGTTAAGCTTCAAGTAGTAGACATGAGACAGAGTTTCAGCTGAGCTGAATAAGTCATGAGCGCTGTATGGCAAGGAACCGTCTCACTGTCCTAGGGAGCAACAGCACTGCCGGGATTTGGGAAGGCGGCAGGGTCTGCCTGGAGACAGAGCTGTCTGCTCTGCTCTGCTCGTACAGCACCTCGCACAGTCGGCTCCAGTTCTTAACAAAAGACCAAAGGTACCTCACATCCACCACCATCATCAACACCAATCGGCAAAAAAAAACCTAGCAAAAGAGGACCAGGAGGTATGAACTGCGCTGGAGCCACTTGCGCAATGGTGATGCAAAAAAGGCATATGCAAATCTGGGTTGTACAGGTGCGGGTGCGGTTTGACAGACACAGAAGTAGCAATTTAGGAAATTAAGTTCAGCAGAAATCAGCAAGACTGATAAACACAATATATGAGGAGAGAGTATAGAGCAATGGGACTGGCTTAGTTTCAAACAGAGAAGAGACATAATGAGAGTATGTGAAATATTGTCATAAATATGGCAGTGATTAATTATTTTCTGTAT
Source organism: Pelecanus crispus (assembly GCF_030463565.1). NCBI lineage: Eukaryota > Metazoa > Chordata > Aves > Pelecaniformes > Pelecanidae > Pelecanus > Pelecanus crispus. Next base: position 143,513,860 of record NC_134644.1, on the reverse strand, counting down.
ACCCTCTGTATACAAGAAATTGGCAACACTGGTAAGAAAGAAGATTTATGCAAGGTGTAGGGAAAATGTGTCTGTTTATAAGGAGAGTTAAGTCCTGAAGCAGCTGGGGAAGTTAAGAAATCCTTGCATTCAGAGGTTTTTAAGAACAGATGAAGCGTTATTTGGACTCTTGCCATTTGGACTTGTTCTTATAGTCTCAGCTCAAGAGATTCAATGATATCACAGATTTCTCTTGCTTATTTCTTATCCGTATCTCTTTAGTCATGGGTACATTAAAAAACCATGACCATAATGTAACTATAAATGGAATAGAGGAGGAGAACACACATGCATTATTTCTTTTTCGCATTTCATGAAGCCAAAGCTAGTTCCACAAATTCCAGATTGACTCATGATTGTTAAAACTGAGACGAACCACACTGGAATCAAGACAAATAATAAAAATCAACATCAAGAAATATTCAAGAATTTTTTTCTAACAGGCAAACATACATGAAACCAAGACATACGTACTGTTAAGTATGTGTAGTATTTTTACATCTGTATATTTCAACGTATTTTATAAATCTGCATAATGCAGTAGTGTATTTTTTATAAATTTTCAAGGACATCCAGAGAACTAGATACAATTTAATACAATCATATAGCTTGAAATAGACAATTTTATAGAAAGTTTATGTGATTTACTCGCAAGATGAAACACCAGGGGCCAGTGAAGAGACCATAAAGAGGAACCATAGCACATCACAATTCATTCTGGATTGTGTGCAGCAGCCCATGGATGTCTTCTGCATTGGACACCTTAAATTTCACATGACTATAGAAAACATACATGCCACATGTTTAAATCATGAAATCCAGCATTTTGTGCTATTTGGAAAGCTCAGACAGTGGGCTTCAGGCTACTGGAAAGGTACTAGGATTTTATCTGAATATGAACTACTATATTCTATAGGAGATGTCATAATTAATGTCCAGAAATAGAGAAGGAACATTACAAGCGGTGATTCAAGAAATAGGCAACTCTAGCGAAAGATTAGCAAGTGACTTATGTATGAAGTCTTTATAAAAATATGTACTTTGGACATTTTACCTTCCAGGCAAATTTTGTGTTCTGACACCTCTAGGTGGGTCAAGGGTCTGATTCAAACTAGCCCTTCTTTTTTCTTTGAAAGTAGGAATTAATTTTTACTGACTCGAGGGATCTGCAAGTCAGATGTGTGGTCTAAGCAAGTCATCTAGGCTGCCTGTAAAGACAATGAAAACAGATAGGCATTTGCAGGCACCAGTTCATCTGACCTAAAATTGTTCCATTATGATTAATTGTAACATTATACCAAGATGATCTGTGTCCTGGAGAGCCTTACCGGTCTCCTCAGGTTATAGAAGCACCACAACGATGGCAGTCATCCAGCTCATCCCTGCTCCTACACAGGCAGGTGGCTGAAAAGCCAAACATTTTCTGTGTTTGCTTCCTGGACCTGAGCAATGGTGTGGGGCATTTAGACATCCTGACAGGCAATTGCTTTCCCTGCAGGAACATCACAGCCTCTTTATTGCTATCCTATAGAACTGGGTATTCAAAAAATGGAAGATGCATTTCTGATTTGCAAACTGAATATTTAGGGCCTGATGTGGTGATGCATATTTAAATATCTTAGTGCCACTTGAGACACACTACAGTATCTGACAAATCCCTGCAGAGCTGATATATATTTCACAAGACCTCTGTGAGACCCATTCCCTTCTGGAGGCTACTAGAGAGATCCCCTTGGATAGCTCAGACGGCACTAGATGTTCATGCACGAGCAAATGAATCAAGCCCAAGGACACTAAATTTGGACTTCAGCACTCTCAACTTCTCCACCAGTCTAGAAATGTTCAAGCCGTAAGGGGAGATGCTGACATAAATAGCTCTGTACCTCCTTGTTAAATCCTCTGATGGAGCAGGAAGAGGCATGAAAAGGGATCAGGGATGGGGGAGGCAAGTCGGCATTGCTGGGCTCCAGGGACATGCAGCACAGAATCTGTTGCTTTGGGTAGAAATACATGGTCTGTATGACAAAACACAGCATACCATGGACCTCCTTCTGTGAAGCCTCTTGAGGACAATAATGTGATCACCTTTTGCTTATTATTATAAATAGGTTATTACACAGCCCTGACTTCTCTAACCTCTAGCAGTATTACTCCACTAGGAAAATAATTCCTAGTGGTAGGTTATATTATTTCTACAAACAGTGTGAGAAATTGTGGATAACCAGAAAGGTTAATCCCTGTTTAATCTTCAATTGCTGTGCTACTGTGGTATAAATCTAATGGTAAATGGGGGGGGGCAGGAGAGCAGAATAGAGCCCTTGTCTCCTACATACAACTAATACATAGTCATCTGAAAGTTTGCCTCTTACTTTGCTTTAGTACTATAATTTCTCATAAAAGGCCTGTGAACTAACAATAATTGGAAAACAACTACTAAAAAGAATGGCATTTATCTGCTCATTCTGGAATGTTCACTTTGGATGCAAGAGCCTAGGGAAAGGAAGAAATACTGCAGCTGAAATGCACAAACCGTTTGTTTTCAGTACAGGAAAAAGGTTCCTCAAGGGGTGACTAAAATACTCAAAGGATGTATCTTCTATACATCCAATCAACCCTCAGATAACTCTGTAGAACTTCAACACCGGGTAAGGAAGCTACTGAAAACAAGAATTTATTCTCTGCAGGGTATTTCTTGTCCCTTCCTGCTGCTAATATTATTCTTATGACACCAGACACTCCATAATATGACATTTCAAATGTATGGCACTGTGACAATGATGTATGAGGAAACATTTACAGAGCCTGGCACAAGAAGCTAAATTAATACTGAAAAGCAAATGACTTGCTTAGATTGGCTGCTGTTTCTCAGTTTGCAGGGTAAATATTCAGTGTAACAGTTAAACTTGGGAACACAAATAATTGATAGCTTTCAAGCAATGACTGTAGATATTTACAGCCTACCTGCTTAACTACCTGTTTTCTGCCAGCACCAATGTTATTTTGCTGCAGGCATGTCTGGCTATATGCTCACATGTGGCTAAAAATAATCATACAATTCAAATTCATTATGTACTTCATGTAAAGAATTTATCTTTAAGATTTCAAAGAGAAAAGGTTGCAAAAACACAGCTGAAGAAAACAGCCCATGGAGATCACTCAAGAAAAATTCAAAAAAATGGAAATTAATAGATTAGCACTCCCTGTCCAAAGTATTTGGTCTTCTTCTGGACAATTTTAAAAACAATTTGTGAAAGGAAAATTAAGAAATATACTGAATTTTTTCTGCTAAACTACCTTCCCTCCCCACCCTCCACCCTCCCTTGGGTAGCACCTCCTGCTCATTCAGGACACATCCTCACACTTGGTTTGCCTTAAGCTCAATCATCTTAAAAGAGTTTTCCTGAAGGTCAAGAAGAAACAAAAAGCATATATCAACATGAAGGGAAGAGGAATAATCTAAGTGTGGGTGCCAAGAAGGAATCAGAAAGAAACCAATCATGTCCTGGGTAGCAGAAGTAGGACAGAGAAAAGCAGTGTCACTCTCAAATTCCAGTCCCTAACCAATCATTTGGCTATTTTATATTGGCAGAACAAATTATGCAAAAATTATTAAATCACCAGTAATATGTCCAGTGATCTCGTCATAGCTGATGTTAGTACAAGGAATGGTTTGGTCTACATTTTCAAGTGGGTAGCTAAAATGGATAGCCGTGTTGCCGAGAACTAAGTACCAAATGGGTCTTTTCCAGATCTGTTTTCCAGGGTGACAAGACAAAAGCAGACTCCTATGGCCTTGAATTCTGCTAGATTAACTTTTTGCAGGTGATAAAAGGTCTGTAATCTCCACAGAGGGCAGCTGACTCAGCACCAGTACAACACATTGCTGCCTCATACATTCACAGCTAGAAGGACTCTGAAATGGCTAGGTTATCAGCCAAGATCTTCCTAATATAAGATTCAAGTCTCGATATAACTCCAGCCTTCTGGATCTAAACTTCCATTTGTTCAAAGATATCAGTATATATATTTGGTTTTAAGAAGCTTTGAGAAGCTTTTGTTCATGTATGACCCTGAATGCAGACTTCTCCAAGTGAAGGGGGTCAGAAAGTAAGGACTGCATATGTATTTGGGTCAATCCCAAATCAAAAAAATCCTGATATCCAATTTCAGGGCCAATGTTAATTTATATTACTCTTCACTATATTCAGTTTTTCCGTAGTTAAAGGAAAAAAAAAAACCCAAAACAAAACACTGGGATAAACAATTTTTGGTCATTCTCTAGACACTCAGTTCTAACATCAAATATCTGACTGAGTTTTGAAATTTTTGTAATAAAGAAAATAATCTTTCCTTCAAATCAGGCCTTTAATGTCCTTTAGTAAGCTCTGTAAGGTCTTAATTTGTATTTTCAGTAACTGTTAAAAGGCTCATTAACTGGTCAGTTCATTACATAATGACAACAACATAAGTTATTTCTAAATTGGAAACCAGAAGCAGAGTAAATCTCAACCACAAATTGCTATTATGTCCTTGTACTCCTAACCCTGACAATGAAACCACATGGGGAAAAACTGGCTTTAGGCAAAGAAGAAAGGAGCCAGTTTATATTCCAGAGAGGAACACAGCCACTTTGCCTGGTCCTTTGTTGAAAGGAGTTTTGCAAACTCTCTACAGAAAGTCTTTTTCCTCCTGCAAAAGGAATGATCAATAAATATCAATTTGTTTTAGAAAAAATTCTCTGTCTATAAGCAATTTCTCACTAAGTTGACAGCCCTTTCTTTACAGCCTCCAAATCAGAGCTATTAGGCTGCATTTTGGTGAGAGCTGTGTCCTCCAGGAACACTTTCAAAGTCAAGTGGTCTCTCACCTGTGAGTTGCATCTGCAACTGGCATTGAAGGGACTTAAGTTGGTAGTAAAGGTTAGCATCCCCAGTTAGATCCTGCAGCATGGATGGGTCCAAAGAGTTCCTGCCCCATCCCTTTACTGAGACAATGCATCAAGACAGTATCTGTTCTCTTCTTAACTCAGATGACTTCCACAGCAGCGTATCAGCAGGTCATACTCTAGCTCAGAAGCTTGGAACTGACATGTCCTTTGAGATAATCAAGAGAAGCAGATGAATTAATGTATTATATATTTTTGGCAGGTTGACAGTGTTTGGCACTGAAACATAGGAGTGTTGTGGGAAGGAAAAACAATATTTGCTTTCCTTTGCCTTTAAAGCCCTGTGCTGTCTTCTGGGACCTCATCAGGAGTCATGATTCATTACACTAAAAAGACTATCCCGTATAGGTGAGATTAATAAGTAATAAAGCCAATTATGCACCTATCTGGACCAAACTGTGAGACTGAAATAATTACACTAAGTTTTACATTATTATACGAGAAAACACTTCATAAATGCTGTCACTCAATGTGTGACACAGTCCACATTGCAGTTGTGTCCAGAGCCAAGTAGCATGGTGTTCAATCTGGCAGTTGTGTTGCCCAACAGCAGAGTCAACCACAGCCATATACATCTGTGAACTATGTTGGAGAGTGCTGGAACTACAGAGAAAGAGATTGAAAAACAGATCTCCTCAAGACAGGGAGAGGATAAGTTTGGAAGAGAGAGAAAACATGGACCAAGATAGTGTTTAGTGCATGACATATCCTAAAAAGTTTGTCATAACTCAAACATAAAGTTATGTTGTTGATACAAAGTTGTCTGGTGTAAATGAACAGCTTGTATTGTGCTGAGGAATAGATCATCTCATCATAACGGTCTCTTCTGGACATGGAAAGAAAAACCAGCAGTCAGCAACAGAAGTAAAAAATTAGTAGTTTACCTTGAAAGAATTCAGAAGTTGCCAGGAGAGAAGTAATGTGCTCCCATTCCTAGCTCTGAAATAAGAAGGTGAAGCTCTGTAGTTTCCAAGGTAATTCTGAGGGCCTAATATTTTGCATGTCTTTTGCAATCAATCACTTCCTTACAACTATGCAAAGTAACTACTTAAGTGAATATAGGCAAAACTGTGCACTTGAAATCACAACAATTAATAACTTTCATCATAATCTGAAAGAATAATAAACTTTAACAGCAGACATGAAGTAATAGACTGATTTGTTCAGCATAACTTGCTTGGTGCTGTTAAAGCCAAGCTGCATGAAAACAAAGATAGATTTATGTATTCTTCAGTACGAAAAATGTCAAAAAGTATTGGGAAAAAAATGTGTGTTCAGTCTCGCAGGAAGATGATTCACCATCCACCCCTTGTAGTCACTGAAGTCAGACACATTCATTACCCATTATGCTGAGGATTTTTATTTTTCCTCTTTTGGTGAATAAGCACTGAATTACCCATATCACTTGGCCATCTCACTAAATGCTGCTGCTGCTCACCAAAATAATCATAAAAAGTTCATCTGTGAGGAATTCCAGACATTTAAATATATGGAAGCTGTCTCTGCTAATAACAGAGATTTATAGTCCATTCTGAGAGGGGTGTACACAAATTCTAAAAATCACCAGTTGATACCAAATGCAAATATACATACCCAGGGAATGCTTGTAGTTTAAGACTCATCCTTTCATAAAAGAGAAGCATTTAGCAATTTTCAGGGTCAGGGTCAATGAAAATGTGAAAAGAAATCACTAGATGAGAACTTATAATGTTCTAAATCCTCAAGACCCCATGTTCCATATGGAGTGGATTTTGAATGGATAGCGAGATGCTCTTCTAAACATCAAATTTACTATTTTTATGCAAAATTCAATTTCACTTTTTCTCCAGCTTCACTTCATTATCAACTTTCTTCTTTTAGTCAATTTACTCAACAGTAGTAGAATGCAAGCAGTAGGCTGGAGATTTCTACCAGTCTATGCCTTTGGATGTAGCCAGCTTGATGCCACCTCGGTATTGTTATGTCCCTATTATGAAATCTACTTAAAATAAATAATAATCACTTAATTAAAATGTAGTGCTGCCATCACCAAACTGTATACTCCACTGTGTCACACAGAGATCTGCTTATTAATGTATCTGTAGTGCTTGAGAATAAAACATTTTACATTGCATGGGTGTTATAGAACTGTACAGAAGAATCCTCCCTGCTACTATATAAAAAGGTTTTTCATTTATTTTGTTTGCTGCTTATATGAGGAGTTAACTGCTTAAGTGTTTGCAGAAACAGGGAGAATGAGGCAGGTTCAGTCATTCTATTAAAAATAATGGAATAAGAACCAGTTAGTGTCACCAAATTTGACCCATTTAGGATTTTCAATTATTGGATGTGCAATTGACTATCTCTTGTTCTATTTTTGAACAAAAATTTTTATTAATCATGTGTGTTTAAGCTTTATAAACATAGCCAAGAAAGACACCCACCATTTCGAAGTCTTTTCAATCGTCTCACATTTTTGGCCAACTATTTGAGATTTCTAAGTGGCTCTTATTCTGCTCTGCATAAAACTAGAGCTCTACGCTTTTGCATCCAAAGCATGCTGGGATACCTGCACAGGCAGTGGTTGGGGCAGGCTTTCCAGAGCTCGATTGTAGCTGGTCAGCCAAGTTTCAAGAGCTGATGAAATCAGAGCTAACTCATTTAACGTGACCTCAGAGCATTTGGGAAAACAAGTCACCCAAAAGCCTGAAGTCATAACAGTTTAGTTCTTAATGTTTTCCTTTTTCTTCCTAACAAAAAAAAAAAGCACAGACATCTAACAAATTCTATACATCTATTCAAAGTGTATAAATATTACAAATCCAGAAGGTATCCATAAATATTGAAATGACACTACCCACATGAAGTTGCTTTGATAATAGAATAGGAAAAAGTAATTTCTGTTTGGTCAGAAAACTAATACATGCTGATATTTTTGTACACTGATTTACAAAACAAAGTACTCAATACAAATACAAGAAGCTCCAGAATCAGACTGGAGCATCATTATTCACATTGCCCTGCACTTGGAGAAGTACATGGAGCTTTTTGCTGCCCTGGGCACCACAGTGTAGTAACTGAATGCAGTGTTTGATTACTGTACAAGAAACAGGTAGTTCACATTTTCCTAATATTTTAATACAGTTTGCTTAATGTCAATATGCTACAAAGTCACGTATTCAGTGTTTTCAAAAACAGCAGAAAAAGCAAGCCCAAATGATTCACCCACTTGTTTGGTAACTGGAATGAGGATGGGCCATAGAGACAGGTCAGATCTTCACAAAACATATCTCAGTCCAGACTCAGTCCTGAGCATGCTGCAAATTAAGCTGCTGTTTGCTTTGGCCTTCAGACAGTTTAAGGCCTGGTAGCAGAAATGTAGATTTCAGTCATTTGTCAGACTCCCGTATTGAACTTCATCAATTGTGAATTTAGCATAATTGAAAAATGACTCAATCAATTCCACTCAGATTTTGTCATCCTTTATTTCAGTGGAACTGCTTGCTAAGTAAAGGACTCCATCATATGCAGTATCTTTCTTCTAACAACTCATGTACGATCTGAAGACAAAAAGAACATTAACAGTCAAGCCATGAATACAACATCTCAGCTTTCAACTCACTGGTGCAATAAATACATAACAGGGACTGCAACAATAGCTAAATGTATTAAAAATATAAAAATGCTAAGAAATTGACCTTTATTTTAAATCTTTTCATCTTCTATTCTACTGAATATCTTGCATACTTTCAGAACACAGACATAGATGAAGATTCACATAATTGTTCTACAGATATGAAAGAAAACTGACTTCTACACAACAGACTTTGGTTATTGGAAGTGAGGTGTTTGTACACAGCAAAACCTAGCTGCAGCCGGTCTTACAGAGGAAAAATGCTGTGCAGGAATCTGATAATTATAAGTCAGTAGCAATTTTAATTCTGAGCCTATTGAAAGACTTACAGCAGATAGACTCAAAAGGCAAGACTAAAGAAAATATTCATATCAAAATGTGTTAAGTGTAATTAGAAGTTTAGGAGAAATAAATGTACAGTATGACATAAGAATGGTAATACTCACTTTCCTCTTTCATAATCTGCTTTTTCTGCCCTCTAGGGATCTGCCTGTTCTCCGGTAACACTGTCATTTTTCTCAGCATTTCCCAAAAATCAGCACTTAATCTACTCCAAAAATGTTTGAAAAGGATCTGTTTGGCAGCTGAAGCTGAACAGAACCAACACCTGTGAGAGCACACCATAGTTCTTCCCTGGTCCGTACACCCACAATCACTTCAGGAGGTACCTGGCAGATGCATGACCACGTACCCACCCCAATTCAGTAGTCTGAAACTGTCACTCTGTCACAGCCAGGGTGTGCACCAAACTCGGGAACTCTGAAGAATTTGGTTCAACAGCCCAAACATGGTCTGTGTGGGCATTCCAATTGATGCTTTTAGCTCCTAAAACAACTTTTGTGCTGACTTTAATCAAGCTTCTAAGGAAAATGCACTTTATAATTCTCTCTTTGAACTAATGGATGTAACGTAACTTTAATCTACAAAAATTGACCAAGGAAAGATCTCCTTTCCTCTTCTTTTCCTTTTATTCCTTGCTGTTGTAAATAAAAGTGGTTTTAATGGGCTTGGTTTCAAGATAAATTCAACCTTTCAACAATACTCACAAATTAGCTACGGTGACAAAATCAGTATGTATTGCATGCATTAGAATTATACTGAACTTTCTGAGTGAAAAGGAGACATTGTCAGGTCCTCTGATTCACATGTACATTCACTGAAAAAAAAAGAAAAAAGAAAAAAACATTCTGTGTGAACTGCTGCTGTCTATTGGAAATTAAATAGAAAGGCATTTGTTATATATTTGGCTAGAACAGGAGTCAAACCAAGGAGAAATAAAGCAGCATACTCCCTGGAATACTACCCATAAAATGTGTCCTACTAGCTTGATCTAGTAAGGTGCTAGTTTTAGCTACTCATGCAATTGCTCCAGCTAGATTCATATACTGAATTAGCTGAACTCTTAGGCTTCGTGGGATTTTTGAGTTTATCTTTTTCTTAAATGGTCTCAAATGGTTTATTCCCACGTATCACCTTCTCATCACTTTAAACAAGCTGGTTTTTATACTAGGTAGCTCAGTTCCTCTGATTAGGAGCATGACTCTTCTCTTGCTATATCCTGAACCACAAATGTTCCAGTGTATGTCTTATATGTGGCTTCAAATACCAAAAGATGCATTTCACCAAACTTTACTTTTCTAAAAGACCGGCATCAAGTTCAATGTCATCATCAAGGCTGCTTCTGTGCAGTCAATGGAGGAAGACAGACACCTCCAGAGTGAGATTCATCTCATCTATTCCAGGATAAGACAAAGCATCCACTGGAAGTACCTGCCTCTCTCCTTTTGAGGCAACCTACACAACCAGTCCAGAACTGATAGCTAACTTTCCAACACTTTCATTTAAATGCGACAAATCCCACCCTTACTGCCTAAGGCTGTACCTAATTACCAAGAAAAAACAGAGCATGCTCCAGGATTTTGATTGCCCAGCTGGGATCCTGCTGGAATTTGCTTGGCTTTCCTTTCTGTGGAAATCAGAGCAATGGGATGTAACGAGGAAGTAGCCTTGTGCACTCCAGGGTCACAGCCTGACGAGAAGCCAGGATGCAGCCTCAGACAACACCAGTAAGATTACTAATAGCAGCTTACAGCTGTACAACCTTTCATTGCTGGAGACGTGCCTGCTCAGCATGGTGCAGTGCTGCAGAGAGATCCTGGAGGCTCCTTGGAACAAGCTAGTCCAGAAGCAAGGTAGCTGCCTTGACCCAGCCCTATGTATCAGCTTTTCATCACAGCTAATTAGCTACTTTAATTCAGCACACCATCCTTGTTATATGCAAGCTACATGGTTCAAAGCCAGCTTGGTTATATCTTCATTTTAGACATAGCCAGAATGCCTGGAAACTCACACAGACTTTACTAGTTTGTACTTTAAAAGTTGCCTCTGCAACTAAAGGATTGGAAACACATTTTCCTCACATGAAAACTTATTTTCTGGAGCATAGTTCAGGCACAGGGGGGATAAGGGAGGAGAATCGTACAAGGACAAGCCCTGAACTACAGGAGACAATCTACCAAACCACAGCAAACAAAAAATATTTCCATCTTGAGGAACCTACATGACTCCAAGGTCAACCTGTTCCTAGTGTTTATATGCTCAGATAAGCTTTTAAAGTAGAGGTGGAAAACAAGTATTCCTTTCTATCCCTTCAAAAACTTTGAATGCTAAAATTTTCAATCACATGTTATAACCATGCATTATGGAAACACTTGTACTTTTTGATCTACATTTCGATGAAGCGTTTTTGACAGGGCAGTCCTTTTTGACCTCCAGCAATTCCAGAGCTGCCCCTGGGGACAGCTCCACAGTTGGGTTTGGGATAGCTGAGGCACGGGCACAGAGTCATCAGAATGTGTCTGTACCATTCTGCACTGCTTGATTTCTCCCAAAAAACAGTATAAATAGTAAAATCAACTAGGGGTTCATCCGACAGTCAGTAAATACAGTGCTCAATGGCAACCAGGCTGAAGCCTTCAGCAAAGCCTGATCTGTCATCAGTGAGAGCCTGCCTGCTCCCACCTGGATGATTACACTTTAACTTTGTAAAAACACCATTTGTCTGCAACTACCTCAGCACCTTTATTCATCCTGGGCACCTGAGATTAAAACAGCAGGTAAGTAAGGGTCTGTAGCCTGCTCGCGCATGCACTGGAAGCAATGGCCTTGACCTCCCCTCAGGATCAAGGCCAAAGTGAGGAGCTGCTACTGCAAAGTCCTTTCCTCCCAGCAGCATACCTGCACCGCAGCCTTCAGTCTTGACACAAAACACGAACACTGAGCTCACACCTCTGCCACAGCAACACTTTGGAGTAACAGCAGCTGCATGCGGCACAAGCTGCAAATAGCCAAAAGCGTCAGCAGGAGGTCGGGCAAAGAAGGATTTCCAACCACAAAGCAGGAACGGAGGGCTGTGTTTCCATACCGCACGTACTCACTGAAAAGACGATTGAAATTAGCTGCCATTTGGTTTCTTGAGGTCTGGGAAGTTTGAAGTAATTAATATTTATTCAAGCAATACCAATGAAGAGTGGGAACTAACATCAGCACAAGTCTATCATCAACCTGTCTGCTTGGTATATATACCATAAGCCTCTCCTGCACATCATTTATTTCTTTTGTTGAATTTAGCCTGTAGATTGTCTGGGAAACAGACTCAGTCTTTCTGTACATCTGCCATCTCCAAGTGAGGTTATTACCATAAAATCATTAGCAGCAAAGGCAGAGAGAGGCACTCAGGAGACTTCTGACTCACTTTATACTGAAAGTCAATGGTGCAATGACTTTTTCAGGGTATTCACGGGCAGACATCAGAATGACATGGAACTTAACTTTGATATATATATTTTGGCAGTATCTGAGGGCAAGGAGCAGCTTAATACAACTACATCACATAAGGCCAAATGTTCTGCTTCCTAAGTGCTATTCATGGTGTTCAGAAAGACCAGAAATGAGCTCTGCTTTCCCCTGCGGGTAATTCCCCAGGCACAGGGAGGTCTCAGCAGAAACAGACCCTCAGCATCACCTTCCAAAAATCTCTAGAAACAGTGATGGGAACTGACAGGAGCACAATGCTTTCTGGCAGTCTCCAGCTGGCATGGAAGCTATTGTAAAACTCTTGTCTTAGCTTTAACCTTCATATTGCACCACCACCAATAATGGCAGCCAAGCAATCCTCCTTTTTTCCCTTTCCCCACAGCAGAAGAGAATCCATACCAGAAAGATTTGATCCTTTGTCCACCAGGAACAATAACAAAATTTGCTAGAGGTAGATGTGGTCTTCTGGTGGCCCACTGAAGTTATCTCTGTGCAATAAAACTAACTAACTTTGAATTTTGTATTCTGAAGATGATTTGGTATGATAGATATGAAAAAGAACCAGTATTGTTCCATGGGCTTCTGAGCACAGTAACTCCATGACACATGCTAAAATCTTCCATTTTCACCATCACAATAAATACATTAGTTCACTCACTGACGTCCATTACTGAATATGTGTAAGTCCTTAACAAAATTTACCTTGCTGAAGCTTGATACACTATCTCAGTGAAATCCTAGTGCAGTTTATCGAGGACCTGTAAGAAAGGATTCTGTAGTACATTAGCATGTTGCTGCCTCTTAACATGAACATAAAACTCAGCAGCTGAATAGAGTCGCCCTATCTCCCAGTACAGTCTTGGAAATAAATGTCAGGCATGCTTTCATCTGTACTCAAATCTGAATCAAGTCATCTAAAGGGACAACATACCCTTTCACATACCCATTCACCTAGAATAAAACACTTTCTACATGGTACATGAGACTGGGGAAAAAAACATGAGGAAATTAATTCCACCTCTGAGAGGAGCTCTTTTTTTTTTTTTTTTAAATTTATGGATATGCACACATAATCTCTCTGCCTTGTTTTAAATGTCTCATGGAAACTGCCTTCCCAGTTGATGCCACATTTTGCTCTCATGGGACATAAGGAGAGAACAGCTTGATCTACAAATGGAAGTTCAATTAAAGTCAGTTAGATCATGCCTTAATTTTTAGTAACACGGGAGGATCAATCACACACAGTTTACACTGGAAAAGAAACACCAATGAATACAGGTGAAAAATAATGCAACTAATAATAAACAAAGGGAAGCCTCAGTACCTTTCTAACCAGTTTGGGGTGGGGGGTGATTCTCAGTAAGATAGATAAAGTAGGCTTGTGCATTGTCTTCCAGAAGGATGCCTAGCTGCACGCACAGAGGTGATCCAAATCAGATTCAACATACAAAGTCCCTGAAGCAAACACTTAACTGCACCAACTATAACTCAGATTTTTTAAAATACAAATACTAATAAAATCTTTTCAGAAGGGATAGACAGTTTGTTACAGTCTCTTCCCTGTATAACTAACATAAAATACAAATACTAATAAAATCTTTTCAGAAGGGATAGACAGTTTGTTACAGTCTCTTCCCTGTATAACTAACATATTAGCTGATTTTTGGTTTTAATTCTGTTGCTGTTTGTATTGTTCTAATCCTCACTATCCTCATATGGCTCCTACCAACCATGTATTAAGGAAAAATATATGTTTATCAATTAATTCAGTTTATCAACGTATTTCTTATAAAATTATATGAATGCTAGCTCCTCAGCATTCAGGAGAAATGCCTAGGAGCAAACATTTTGCTTATACACAACTTGATTAAAACTAAACATAATGCAACTGCTCATAGGTGCTCATAGCTCACAGCTAAAACAATCTCCAGCTCCCTTCTGAGTAGTGGGGGGAGAAAGGGGATTCAAAATGCAAAATTAGTTTCAGACTTAAAAATAAAATCATGTGAGCCATTGAGACCTAGCATAAATGCCACTGAATATTAAGCCAATAATCTTCCCCCCCAGGGAAAAAAAAGTTTAAAACTCATCTACAAGCATGGGATTAATTCAGTAAAATTACAGTCTAGCCTCCTTTCCACCAACTTTAGTCATAAACAGCCCAATTCTGCAAAAGACCAAGTATCCTCCTTTCACACTGGTTGCCAATAATGCCAATAACGCTTGACAGGGCTGCATCTAAGGCTGTTGTTTATACCATGTTTTGCAATAAGGAAGTATCATACTCATAACCAAATACAGAATCAAAATATACTTATTTTGCATTTCAGGGCTGTACACAGTAAAAATCTCTTTCCAGCACAGCTTTTTCTACCACAGTGAGAATTTCAGTTAAATAACGGCACTTCTCACAGCATTCATGGTCAGCACTCATCGGCAAAAAGACCAGACCAGACCTGACTCTTAACTGGGCTGTTCAGCTTACCATTAGCTTAGGAAGACGGAAACATCCAAGAACTCACTGTCCCAGTTTCTCAGACAGCCTGACAGTAGCTGCTGACTCCTCCGTTGCAGGACAGTGAGACAAAGTCATTCCCATTTTAATAGGATCACAGAGCAATTTCACATGCAGCCCAGGTACAATCATGCTGAAATCAAAGAAATAGACCACAAATGAATTCTTTAGTGGGAGAAGTAGCAACCTCAGCCCATCCTCCAGACGTGGTCTGGTAGCAGAACTGATGCAGGTCCAGTGTGCAAGGGAACTGTTCAAATAGTGACACCCTTTACAATCATTTGTACCCCTTAAGCCTTCCGAGCTCTCCTCCCTGGCCCCTACATAACGTACAAACACAGGCACACTCTCGAGGGTGCTTCTTACCTTGAACAACCTTTAGTCCACGACCCTGGTTCAGGAAAGGACTTAATGTCATGTATCTATGCTTATTTAAGCAAAGCTGTAAACATGTACTTAAGCTACCAATACAGTGGCATTTAAGTTATGTTTAAACACTCTCCAGAATAAGTTTCTTCTAGAAGAAGAATGGGAGAAAGGATGAACCATCATCCTCTTCCATCCTTTAACAGACAGGGAAGGAGGCTCAGAGAGATAAAGCAACTTGCCAAGGACCAGTCAAGAAGTCTGTGGCAGAGCTGGGCACTAACACTAGACCTGCTGTTAGTCAGGTTTAGTACTTTGTTTAGTACTTTAGTACATGTTTAGTACTTTAACCCCAAAACATTTTTTCTATTAGAAGAGTAATCAAAAGTTACATAGATTATGTAGTATGTAACTGGATAGAAGAGAGGACAGTCAGGTGAAAGCTATGCAATACTCTAAAAACAAGAAAGCACGTCTCCATCACTGAAAAAATGTGAAAACCAATGTAAATGTTTTACTATGGCATCAGCATTTTATAATGATTACATGGAAAAAAACTACTATGAAATCATTCAACAGAGGAAGAGTGTAAGAATTCAAAATCATCATTAGGATCTGCAAAACATTACTAAAAATGTTGCTATTTAAAAATTTCTGAAGTATGATATTAAATATCTGTACTACTGTTGTGTCAAGAATCTGAAACATTCTTATGTATATAGTATCTCAAGTAAACAGAAAACATCAAGGGAAATAACTGACAAAACCTTCCAAGTATACAATATAGTCCACAGACATGCTTTTACTATTTTTTATTCCTTGCAACCTGACAATAAGTTTTTGACTTCAAAATAAATTGCTTCAGAACTTGACTCCATCCTTTCACTTCAGGAAAAATGGACAGGAATGGTTTCAGCAAAAATTCCTTTGCATCTGTAAAATATACCTTCCCCTTCAGCTAGAACCAGTAAAATGACATTTTCCTTATGTCAAATTTTGCCACAAAAAATGTAACTCTGGCTCCGTTATTTTAATTTCTCTTCTCACCTACTCGACAAGTTCAAACTAATACAACTGGCAAAACTGAGACTCCTGTTATCTGAGCTACAGCTCAATTAGTTCAAAGGCAGATGGGAGCAATAGGCATCTTCCAGGACACGTCCAGAGAAGCAGAGAAATCTTCACATTTTGTTGTGGAAAGTCAGTCTGTAAAAGTTTTAGGGAGAATTAAAATGGGCAGGAATTATGTTCCATTTCATCAGATGCATTCAACATTTTTAAACTGAATGGCAGAGATGCAAGCTCAGGATTTCTTCCTTGCTGCCTGCCAAGCAAGTCAGACCTTCAGCCCTTTCTTTTACTTCAGTCTACTTAATGAATGGCAACACGATACAAAATCTCTGATTCAGCTCTGAGCCTATTTACAAATCATCAGCCCAAGAAAGACAGCAGATCCTGAGTTTTTTGCTAATAAACTAAGCTCAAAATAAGCCCATCCTTGTCTTTGACATACAGATGTTAGCAGAGAGGCACCCTTTTGCCAGGGTAAATACAATGGAAAGGTTTTTTTACACAACTGATGAAGCTGCAATGAGCCCCTACCTACCGTATCAGCAAGTCTAAACATCTATGTTGGCATCCATACTAAAACTGCCAACTTTTAAAATCACATTATAACTCTTTTTCACCTCCAAGGAGCCATTAGATGCCTAACACAAAATTCAGTTGATTTGAAGACACAGATCAGAAGATCAGGCCAGGCCATATTCTCAGGTAAAAGGATGCATTAAAGAGTTAGGTGAAAAAATGTTAAGCTTAACTTAATTTCTGACAAAAGTTCATTTCATGCAAACATTTCCAGAATGAGGTATTTGTAACTTTCGTGGTGGGAACATGTCTTAGATCTGTTTGCCATTTCAGAGGACAGGAGAAGAATGACCTAACAGGAGAGCCAGATGGCAAATTATGTTGTGTTAGCCTGTGAAAAGAGGGACTTAACTTAATGTTTAAGTCCTTGTTCCAAGCCAGGGAAAGTATGATGTACTTTTAAGTGTTCTAAATACCTGAATAATTTCTGTTCCAAGATAGCAGGTTTCCACTTTTGCTCTCATTACTTTCTAGCAAATTTCAAAATATCTGAAGTTTTCTCTATGTTGGACGAAGATCAACAAGAAAAGCTCAGTTCAAATGGTATTTTATGCACCCAGAAAGCTTTGCAACCCCAGCTTGTAGCTCACTATGCCACACTCAGCCCTGGCATAAGTGATTCCATTGACTTGTGCAGATTTGTGCCCAGTTCCACAAGGTCTGATTTAACCCTGATCTCTAAACTGCTCTTGGACAGACCGCAGAGCTGTTTCCATTTATTATTTTGTACCACAAGCAACTATTCCACTGTTGAGCATCAATTTAAAATCAATTGCACAGCACCACAGTCAGACAGTTATCTAAATATACCTCAGATAGGTAAGGCTCAATTACACTGGAGGAGTAAAGAATACAAAGAAGAGATTCATCACCAACTCCGGTGCATATCAATAAAAGATGTAATCAGCAGGGGACTGCATGAAATATAAGAATGTGGACACATTTTGTGAGTTAATTCGCTTGCATTTCATTAAAATGATCTTTTAATCTTTTCTTCACCTTTTTTCATATTGATGAATGGGATGGAGTGAACAAGACTTTTTAAGTAGTGTAAGTGGGTGCACAGAGCCCTTGGTCTAGCCCATAGTAATCAGTGAATGTTTTTGCCTTGTTCTTGGCAGAATTATTCCAATGACAGACTCTAGCCAACACCCAGACTACTGGAAAATTGTCTCTCAGCCAGGGCCTAGGTATGGATTTCTCTGGTGAACTTCTCCACATGTATTTCTCTTACCGTTCCCCTGGTCCATCAGAGCAGCCACAGCAGCACTGCAGGTCCCAGGCACAGGTCAGCAAACTGCATGGCTGGCACGGCAGACCCAGACCTGGCACAGAGCTTCCCGCAGAGCAGACCTTGGCCAAACCACCCAGCAGGTCACCAAGAACGGCTTGAGGAGCACTGGAATAAGGAGAGTTCAGTGTGACTGAACAAATGGGGTGGAAACTCTGATTTTGTTCCCAAGCTGAGCGCTCTGACAGTGCACATAGAGATGTTGTGTAATAGACCAGGAATCTTGACTCAATCTTGACAACTCATTGGGTATATAATAAACTTATTAGAAACCAATAGCAGCTCAAGATCAATGGGAGAAACATGCTGAAGGAGTATTCCTTGTGATGAAGAACAAGCCAGTGGAAACAAAAGGGAGACGAATGGGAGAGCTGGGGACAAGAACAGGTAAGGTACCATTCTACCCCTTTTCTCTTATTTCAGCTTCCTCCCAGGAGAATTTTCTTAGGTTTTAGAAGTGTTCGACATATTTATTCTCCCTACTTGATAGATGCAAAGAAATCTGGATACAAATTTTTCTTATACTGGAATTTCAATTCTGTGCCACACACAAATGTAGAAAAGCAAGTAAAAATAAAAGAGGTTTAGTTATCTATTGTCAGTTTAAGCCTCAAATCCACTGCATTTGTACACTGGCTTGTTTGGTTGGTTGGTTGCTTTTTTAATTTAAGAGCAATAAAAAGTTTTTCTTCTAGGTTCAATAATATGGAAAGCTTTGGAGCTCTGCATCTAAACAAGTTTTTAGCAGTGTAAGCATATATTCATCTTTTATCATTACTATTATTACTACCACTATTACTATTACGTGCTTTTTTTCCAAAGCTTTGTTACCTGTGTGAGTTCTATCCTTATCTATCATGGAATAATTTATCAGTCCCTTACCTGTGGGAGGAGAGGTTTCCTTTTCTTCTTCCTTGAATGTTATCTGCTCCAAGACAAAATATAACACTTGCTGTTTTCTATCTATTACTTATGAATAAAAAAAAAAACCAACCCGCTATATTTGATATTGTATCTCTTTGTGAATAAGTCAGCTAGTCATATTTTTCCATGGAATATACAATTAGTATATACACAATAGATTCGAAACAAAATAAGGACCAAGCTAAATCTGCTTTTGTAAGCGAAAGGAGTAGCAAATGTGAAAATAGGTCACTTTACAGAGTCTCCTGGCCCTAGAGATCTGTGGACAGGCTTCTGGCAGGTGCTGGAAGCTGTGCTGGGGGTGACAGGCAGAGGCAGGGACCACTGGTGTGATGTAGTGCCCAGCCCAGCCCAAGATGGGGACCTCAGCTCTGCAGCGCCTGCACATGAACCAGCCTTTGGGCTAACACACCCTCAAGACTGCTCAGTGCTCTCTATACGGGGGATTGCCTAGTGTCTCACACACTCCGTACCAGGAAGGAGGAGAAACAATTTAACAGACATTTAATAAGCAAACTGCAGGAAGGTCAGAGTCATTCACGGGCTGCAGAAGAACTTTGACATGTTCTGCGTCCCATTTTGTCAGACGAAATGCGCTGGGCCCAGCTGGGGATGTAAGCCTCTGCCTCTGTGTGCATCCCGCTTTCTTCAACATGCACGAACACAATCTGGTGTCCTACAAACATTTGATGGCACTAAGATTCCTTGCGGCTGACATATCAGTGCCAGTGAAGTCCTTGCACAGATGCATTTATTCCAGAAAAACTGCACTTTTGCAGAGAGAGATGAAAGCATCCCATAATTTTCCTATTACAAACTGTACCCTCAGCAAGAGCACTTTGATAACAGAGATCAGCACAACCATACCAGCATATCCATACCAGGGCTACTTCTGGCATAAGTCCTGCTGCTCGACCCCTCTTTCCTCTTCAGCTTTTACCTGTCTGGATCACAACCTTTCACTTTCTCTTACAGCTTTCTACTTCAGCCTTGATCATGAATTCCCCTGCCGCACAAAGGATGCTGAGGCAGGGTAACGTGCACAAAGATTTATTAGCAGGATCCACTGCGGATTACATGCATTGACTCTAACAGACAAAGTAATCTGGGGGGAAAAGCAAAAAAAAAAAGGAGAGGAGAAGGATGGACAAAAGAGGACAGGAGAGGGAAAAATGCAGAGAGGAGGAGGAAAAACTCCCCAGAGGCCAGCCAGTAAGGGCAGCCATGGGGTCCCAGGTGAGCATCATCCTCCGGACAGTGTCTCCAGTGGTGATGGAGGTAGGTGATGATGATGAAGAGGAGGGCTTTTCCCCTCATCCTAAATGTTTCACTGAGACCCCCTCAAATTCCCTATGAATTGCTCCTGCTTATGATGCTGTTAGCACGGACCAGAGTACGCTAATCAGATGCAAGCGCTGTACATTGACTGATTGTTAAGCTTTTGTACACATACATTATATTACTGGATAACGTTTATTGAGCATTTGGATGACTATTATCTACTTTGTTGTGCAGAGTGTTTGGTTTCTCTAATATAAGTTAAATTCTAAAAACAGGAGGTAAAGAAAGAGGGGAAAGAGGGATGATTCTCAAACCAGTGGTAGCTACTAATTCAGTGGAATTCTGGTTTTTTCAATCATGGGGAGGTTTACACGGCACCGGGCCTGCTGGCGACAGATGGAGTTCAGCTGTCTCCAAGGGGGAAAAGGATTCTCACTCATGAGTTGGCAGGACTCATCGAGAGGGCTTTAAATTAAGTTCAAAAGGGAAAGGGGATATAACCAGGCTCACTAGAGAGGAAGGAGCCCAAGGGTGGCATGGCAACGTTAGGGGTGAAATCGATAGCCCAGCTCAAGTGCATCTACACCAATGCACGTAGCATGGGCAACAAACAGGAGGAGCTGGAAGCCCTTGTGCTGCAGGACAGCTATGAGTTAGTCGCCATCACAGAAACATGGTGGGACGACTCTCATGACTGGCGTGCTGCATTGGATAGCTATAAGCTCTTCAGAAGGGATAGGCAGGGAAGGAGAGGCAGTGGGGTGGCTCTGTATGTTAGGGAGTGTTTCAATTGTATACAGCTCAACAATTGTTATGATGTTGAGTGCTTATGGGTAAGGAAGAGGGGGAAGGCCAACAAGGCAGACATCCTGCTCGGAGTCTGTTATAGACCACCCAACCAGGATGAAGAGGTAGATGAAGCATTCTGTAAGCGGCTGGCAGAAGTCTCACAATCGCTAGCCCTTGTTCTCGTGGGTGACTTCAACTTGCTGGACATCTGCTGGAAATACAACACAGCAGAGAGGAAACAGTCTAGGAAGTTCCTAGAGAGGGTGGAGGATAACTTCCTGATGCAGCTGGTAAGTGAGCCTACCAAGGGAGGTGCCTCACTTGACCTGCTGTTTACTAACAGAGAAGGACTCATGGGAGATGTTTTGGTCGGAGGCCATCTTGGGCTTAGCGACCACGATATGATAGAGTTCTTGATTCTGGGAGATGTAAAGAGGAGGGGCAGCAAAACTGTTACCATGGACTTCTGGAGGGCAGACTTTGGCCTGTTCAGGACACTGCTTGGTAAAGTCCCTTGGGAGGCAGTCCTGAAGGGCAAAGGGGTCCAGAAAGGCTGGGCAATTCTTCAAGAAGGAAGTCTTAAAGGCGCAGGAGGAGGCTGTCCCCATGTGCCGTAAGAAAAACTGGAGGGGAAGACAACCAGCCTGGCTGAACAGGGAGCTTTTGCTGAGACTCAGGGAAAAAAGGAGAGTTTACCACCTTTGGAAGAAGGGGCAGGCAACTCAAGAAGAGTACAGGGATCTCATTAGGTTGTGCAGAGAGGAAATTAGAAAGGCAAAAGCCCAGCTAGAACTCAATCTGGCCACTGTTGTAAGAGATAATAAAAAATGTTTCTACAAATACATTAACAACAAAAAGACAGACAAGGAGAATCTCCATCCTTTATTGGATGTGGGGGGGAACGTTTCCACCAAGGATGAGGAAAAGGCTGAGGTACTTAATGCCTTCTTTGCCTCAGTCTTTAAGAGCCAGACCAGTTATCCCCAGAGTATTCAGCCCTCTGAGCTCGAAAACAGGGACGGAGAGCAGAATGGTCCCTTCCAACCCAAAGGAGTTCCTCCAATCCAGGAGGAAGCAGTTAATGACCTGCTATGCCACCTAGACGCTCACAAGTCTATGGGGCCAAATGGGATCCACCCAAGAGTACTGAGGGAGCTAGCGGAGGAGCTTACCAAACCACTCTCTATCATCTATCAGCAGTCCTGGTTAACAGGGGAGGTCCCTGATGACTGGAGGCTTGCCAAAGTGATGCCCATCTACAAGACAGGCCAGAAGGAGGATCCGGGGAACTACAGGCCTGTCAGCCTTACCTCAGTGCCAGGGAACAATTATGGAGAGGTTCATCTTGAGTATGCTCAACAGGTATGTGCAGGTCAACCAGAGGATCAGGCCCAGCCAGCATGGGTTCATGAAAGGCAGGTCCTCCTTGACCAGCCTGATCTCCATCTATGACCTGGTGACCCGCCTGTGGAGGAAGGAAAGGCTGTGGATGACATCTACGTGGACTTTAGTAAAGCCTTTGACACGGTCTCCCACAGCATTCTCCTAAGGAAGCTAGCGGCTCATGGCCTAGGCAGGTGTACTCTTTGTTGGGTACAAAACTGTCTGGATGGCCGAGCCCAGAGAGTAGTGGTGAATAGAGTTAAATCCAGGTGGCAAACGGTCACAAGCAGTGCTCTCCAGGGCTCAGTTTTGGGGCCAGTTCTGTTTAATATCTTTATCAACGGTCTGGATGAGGGGATTGAGTGCACCCTCAGTAAGTTTGCAGATGACACCAAGTTGGGTTGGAGTGTCGATCTGCTGGAGGGTAGGATGGCCCTGCAGAGGGACCTGGACAGGCTGGATCGATGGGCTGAGGCCTACTGTATGAGGTTTAACAAGGCCAAGTGCCGGGTCCTGCACTTGGGTCACAACAACCCCATGCAACACTACAGGCTTGGGGAAGAGTGGCTGGAAAGTTGCATGGCAGGAAAGGACCTGGGGGTGTTGGTCGACAGCCGGCTGAACATGAGCCAGCAGTGTGCCCAGGTGGCCAAGAAGGCCAACAGCATCCTGGCTTGTATCAGGAATGGTGTGCCAGCAGGAGCAGGGAAGTGACTGTCCCCCTGTATTCGGCGCTGGTGAGGCCGCACCTGGAATACTGTGTCCAGTTTTGGGCCCCTCACTACAAGAAAGACATTGAGGTGCTGGAGCGTGTCCAGAGAAGGGCAACAAAGCTGGTGAAGGGTCTGGAGCACAGGCCTTATGAGGAGCGGCTGAGGGAACTGGGGTTGTTTAGCCTGAAGGAGGCTGAGGGGAGACCTTATCGCTCTCTACAACTACCTGAAAGGAGGTTGTAGTGAGGTGGGTGTTGGTCTCTTCTCCCACGTAGGTAGCGATAGGATGAGAGGAAATGGGCTCAAGTTGTGTCAGGGGAGGTTTAGACTGGATATTAGGAAAAATTTCTTCATGGGAAGTGTGGTCAAGTATTGGAACAGGCTTCCCAGAAAGGTGGTGGAGTCACCATCCCTGGAAGTGTTCAAAAATCGGGTAGACGTAGCACTCTGGGACATGTGGGCATGGTGGTGTTGGGTTGATGCTTGGAATGACGATCTTAGAGATCCTTTCCAACTTTACTGATTCCTAGTTTTACTTTCATTAAAAAATAATCCAGCCACCAAGCCAGAAAACACGAAATTAATTATTCTTCTAGCTTTAATAGGTTTAGTGGTGGACTTGTTAGTGTTAGGTTAATGGTTGGACTGGATGATCTTAAAGGTCTTTTCCAACCTAAACGATTCTATGATTCTATTTCCATGAAAGCTTGCTGTAACAACACTGTCAGGATTTGCAGCTGCAAGTCCATGCAAATGATACAAGAATAATAGCTTGAAAACAGTAATGGAAAAACGCTGGCACAGAGGCTCCAAGTAACAGCTCAGCAGCTTCAGGGGGAGGTTGCAGAGCTGCAAGGAGCAGGCTCTTGCTAAGGCCAAGGCACTTCGGTACTTACAGCACCATGCAACCCGCCTGCAGCACAGCACATCTTGAAATCGGTTCCCCCCCCTGAATTTTGTTTCTCATGTGGAGTCAAACCAGACTTATTTCCAGTGTAATCAATATGAATAATTTATTCATATTTGAGTGATTATAATTATCTCACAGTCTTTCCTAACGTAGCGCTCAGCTTGTACAGAGGTAGTAATGCCAGAACTAGGCATGGGTCTGCAGATTAAAACAGAATTGAGCTTTCTGAATTCCAAAGATTGCAAATAGAATTTGTACAATCCTATCCTTGAATTAAACTAGTAGGCTCACTACGTTTCTGGTTATTACAGGTAGGCAGGTTTACGTCAGAAAACAGAATCCAAACCAGCAGGGGAATCTCAGCAAGGAGGCCAAGCACTGAATGCACATGGTGAGCAAATTATCCTCTCATCTTCCAAACTGCTCCCTCTGGATTGCATTAATGACATGCATTAGTTGTGTGCACCAGCACAGAAAAAAATTGAGCCATGTTTCTGAACAATAAATGATCTCTTTATCAAGAAGGGATAGGTGGACTATATAGACAGCAGCAGCTAGACAAATAAACTAAGTTGTCAAATAAAAAATTTGTGAACTTCATCTTACTTCCAAGGATTAACTCTAATCTCTCCATTTGGATTCTGTCCTCAGCTTCCACTGCAGGCACGGTAAAATTACAGCTGTTTGTGATATGCGCAGCCTTGCGGGGCTACTGCCCATGTTTCTCTGAATAAAGAGGGGATTTCAATTATTAGCATTCCCAGGTTAACAGGAGAAGAAAGAGGACAGGAAAATATTCGGAAAGCTCCAGAAAACCCACTGAATGTCCAAGACAGTAATCCAAGCAGTTACTTCCCAGCATAATCTATGATTAAGTGACTAAGTACATCTATCAGTGTTGTAGGCTGCTAAATACACTGGGAACCCACCACTGAACCTGAAAGTAAAGATCCAGGGCAAGACCAGCATGAGGACTCCACTTCACTCCCTGAAAAAGTTACGAGTGATTTACTACCATTGGCACGGGAGGGAAGACAGGCCCGCTTCCCTGCGTCAGGGCAGCAGACCAGTCCGCAGGGCACTGTCCCAGGAAGGGTGAGCCCTGGCGCCAGGCAGTGGGATTTTCTAGATGCCCACTCATCCCACAGAAGGGAACAGGAGTCAGTGAAGTTCATTCACTGGGAATCACATCTGTGCTTATCTGGCGATCTGGCCACGCAAAGCACATGCCGCTCCCCAGGAGGAGGGGCTGTAATGTCAGTTTTCCCCCAGGGTGCTCCTTGATGCTTGTGTAGAAGGTGGGTGGTAATGCCAACACCAGACTGGTGACCAGGACCACCCTGTGTGTCCTATGGCCCTCCTGTATTCCCAGTTGAAGAGTCCCAGTTCAACTGAACTCCAGCACATGCTGGAGGTGCTACATTCCCTATGCTGCCAGTGGAGAGAGGAAGACACTCAAATTAGGAAGACTAGGTCCTCAGCTGAATGCTGGTGGTTTTTCTTTTGCCAGTTTCAAGACATTTCCAGACTTACTTGGAATACTCCATGTTCACTTCCAAAATGGTGATACTTGTAAATATTGGTCTCCTAGGTTTCTGCTAAACAACTGTAACTACAGCTGCTAAAACAGGGTATTCTAGCAGATGGAAATGTTTACCAGCTGATACCTTTTTTTTCATGAACAATCTGTGAATTTCATTTGGAAAAGGAATGAAAACAAGACAAAAAACTAGGGCAGAAGAGTAATTACAGAAAGTTGGTAACAAAAAGCAAGTCTTCCAGCTCCCACAAAACAAAAGCATTAGATCACACACTAAGGCATACTACTAATTTGCCCTTTCAATTTTTACTAATGGTCAATAACTATTTCGGGTCCTTTAAAAACTCCAATTTTTAACAATTTTGAAAATATAATATGTTGTTAACTCAGAAGATTACTTCTGTCACATCTTTGGCAAAAAAAAAAAAAACCCACCACAAAACAGGCATTCATTAGAACAATAATGTAGAGAATGGGACAACAGATTTATATTCCATTCCATTCCATTCCAAGTTGCAGTTACAGACAGGACGATCATCCTGTACTCTAAGTTTCACCATTACAAAAGTTTGGTATAAACTAGAAAGTGTCACCCAGTTAGAAACTTTTATAAAGGAAGTCTTGAAAAAGAATAAACATAAAACCATTTGCAGCAAGCCTCCAGGTCTTACTTAGATGTGCACTCAACTTTGAAGAATCAATCTACACATAGTCCTTGGCCAAATTGTGCTAGTGCTTAAAACTAACAGACCCTTGCTAAAACTGTGTGATTTAAATTGTCCTGGGTTATCTTAAACTTTTCAGCTGGCCTCCCACTGCACAGCACCACAGGAGTGAATTGGTTTAAAGCACATGACATCCTCCAAGAAGCACAGAGTTACTACCAGAGCCTTGTTTCTGACCCAGAAACGAAGAGACTGTCTTTTTGTTACAGAACAGATGGTAGCAGGAAATCAGCATTAAAGCATGCATCTAACAATTGGCATTTAGCACTGTTTCCAGTTTTTAAATATGTTTTTCCCCTCAAAAATGCAATCAAAGCATTGTGAGAATTGCATTTTTGTCTTCTCTCATGGATTTGCAGGTTAAATATCTCAATATACCAGTAAAAGTGCTTTTTCCTCTAAATCTCAGGCCTACAAATACACCCTGGGGAATTGGAAGTCAAGCTGGGTTGTTTCCATCTTAAACATTAGTACCAGAAATAAAGGCTTCACAAGCCAAATTTAACTCTCAGTTGCGCTTCTGTAAATTCTCTACTTTTAAATCAAGCTTTTAGTTTTGAGCACCACATCAGGTTAATTGTCTTAAAATGGTTCTCAGGGCAAATATTTAAAGTTGCTGGAGCTCAGATTGGAGGCTAAAGGTTTCCGTGAGCACTGCTGGTGTAGGGACTGGGGACCCTGATGAATATTGTCCTCCCAAGGGTCTCTGACACTGGTCAGCCCCACTCTGCACATTCTTGCTTGAGTCTCTGAGCAGAAACCGCTGGGATATCTGCTTAATAATCTCCAGACTCCTTTGGCCCTCAGACTGCTGACTCAGACACCTCTTCTTCCTCTTCTTCACATTTTTCCCTTACGAATAGTATGGATGATATCTTTAATAAATAAGATTTCCCCTGAAGACAGGTTGCAATTGAGTAAGTGGGAACTGAATTATCTTTTCAGTCCAAAGAGGTGAGCATCAGTGCTTCTGTCCCCTGTATAGCAAAGCATACTGGTGGCAAGGCAGCATAGCAAAGCCCTGCAGCCACGCCTGCCCTGCTAAGTGCCCGCTGAACCAGAGCAGGCTAAAGCACAGCATGTTGCCCAAGCCACGCTCTGCATGCTCATACTGCCAAGGTCACTTGTGCCACAGTGACCTATTTCTCATAAGGGCACAATGACCATAATATCAGTGTTTCTGATCCACGTACGGCCATATTACATGACCGCAAGTCATCGTGGCACTTATGGCAGGGGATGGAGGCTAAGCAAGAGCAGGCACGCCTATGCTCAGCTCTCCTTCCTGATACTAAGCACACACTTTGCTCATGCTAAAAATTTGCAAAGGCTCAGTTATTATTCTCCTGCACTCCTCAGGGCTTGCAGAAAGCTGCTTCAGCATTGGCTTGAGTTCAGAGAATTTGGACAAGCCAGTTTGGAATCAAGTGCAAGCTTGGGCCTGCGCTGGCAACACAATCAAACCACTGCATACAGCTGCATAAAGAATGGATTCGTTTCGTGGGTAAGCAAGGGAAACTATTGCCAGACCTGCCAATCAGGGACATTTCATCAAAACTAATTTCACCTTTAAGCCCTGTCACTGAGTCTTTTGTAAGCCCATTATTTTCAGACCAGCCCTAAAACACTGCAGCAGAAATTCCAGAAAGCCCAGAAATTTCTGCAACTTAGCATTTTTACCTGTTTGTGAAATACTTCCTAGTAAAGTAGACTGTGTCTTGACTGAAGGAAGCCCCAGAGAAATCTGGTAGATCTCCCTGCTTATTTGGATGCACAAAGCTCCACAGCAATACTTGTACATTTCTGAAATAGCTGATGGCAAGCCATGCTTATTTATTTGTTCAGGTCTATAGGTTCAAATTGCCTCAGCTAACTTACTTGGAACTAATGCCATTATAAATGTTTGTAAATGTCAGAGATTATCCTCTTGGTTGATTTTATATTACTTACTCTTCAGTGCTTTAAAATGATACAGTGCTGTCCTATTTAAAAGTAGACTTTTTCCAAGTACATGCAAATGTACCAAATTCAAGAGTTCCTATTGTTTTGAAGTTTCTCAAATGGCATAAAAAATCATCACTCTGCTTCCAGAAAGGAAGCTTCATTGTACTTCCATTGCATTTACTTAGGGGATAAAAATCTGCAACAAATAGTAACTTCAGATGGCAGACCTGGCAATGTTAAAGTTCTTACCTATCTATGGGGGAACAGGCATAATTAAACATATAATTTGTAGCATGCACAGAGATTTACTGCAATTTAAACACTCTTCCCCAGAGTTATCAAGAGAGGAAGATGGAGATACCAGTAGCACTTCCTAGGAGTGAAGCCAGAGCGTTTGCTTTGAAAATAAAACATTCCCCCCACTATTTTGTCTCTAAAATCCCTTTTAGAAGAATACTTAGAAAGGGAAAGCTTATGAAAATTAATATAGAAATTATACAAAAAGTAGTCCAGGTCAGGTAATAATACAATCACTCTTGTCATAAGCAACACCTACCATCACATAATTGATTCAGACTCAGTACACATTATGTTCTATTTTTATTCCTGAATTTTAGGCATACTTATATTATGCTTTGCTTGAAATGTACAGCAATACCTAAGAAGAAATAGGGGCTAGAGCTGTCAAATGACACAAAACCAAACCTTACTTTAAGCCCTAAAAATTACAAAGCTCTTCTGTACTTACAATCAGCATGAGCCTTATTACATAGAGAATGGGGCTATATCTAAAAGATGACAATAGGAATTCATATATTCAGAATTTGTGCACTTTTCTGCTTCTCCTTCCTTTTATATTCCTAAAAAAAATTGCTTCTCACCCTAATAATCAATGATGCATATCACTGTAAATACTCAGTAACACACCACAGCACAATTCAATTTTTAATCCTAAAATAATGTAAGCAATAATCTAAACAGCATCACATTTATTTTTCTGTCAGACCACTTAAAGAAAATCAGGTTGTATGAAAGCAAGAAGTAGCACTGCAACAAAGAAGCAAAGAAATGGCTTTGAAAGAGCACATATAGAAAACCACTTCTATCGTTTTCAATGACCAAAAATTTGCATTAATGTTTGGATTTATCAGCTAAGGACTAATGTTGGTGATGACACTAGATATATTCTAGAAATAGGAGCCTCACTGTTTGGAGAGGGGGAATGTGGTAACAAACAGAGACAAATCAGGGGAACTAACTCTGAAATTATGTATTTGCCAAGAGCATTGAATGTGCCTATATTTGAGCAAAACATCCTACTAAACCAATCTCATTGCAACATATCCTTCTTGCTAACTAGGCACAGCTTATGAAAATCTTGAGACAGATACACTTTATTACATTCAGTAAGCCACTACACAGTCCAAAGTAATTCCACATTTATAAAATTTTCCCATATGGAAATTCTGTTTACAATGGCAACACTCCTAATCTAGATACCCAGATGTTAAAAACAGTCTTTTGTGAATACAAAGTGATGACAGAAAGCAATACTTCTGACATCCAAAAACAATAAATATGCAAGACACCAAATAAATTCTTTATTGTTGCCTCATGAATGAATGAGAACATGAGGTTTTTTACATGCTGGATGAGTTCATAATATCTCCCTTATGCTTTATTTGAACTTTTCCGGAGAGGAAGAATGATTTGCCTGGCCACATTTTATTACTTATAGCACAGATTAGAAGGAATCTTCCTTCCTCCTGGAGACATATTGCAAGTCTCTGCCAATCTCTCCTGAACACCCTTCTTTTGTAGGAGTCTTTCTTCAAAAATGGCAAAGGTGACCTCATGTAGATGAGGGATGAGAGGCAACAAAAAACCTTAAGCATCATTAGCTATGCAGATCACACTGGTTTAGGCAAACTACCAAAGATGAGCAAGCAGTCTGCTGGAATGTTCAATGTACTCTCACCAAATGTAAGTGCGAGTTAGGAATATGTCTATGAGGAATGCACATTGCAGGATCAGCACAAATGCATACCGTGCATACCAATTCAAAATGCCTTCCTAAATTCATGGAAAAGCACCTTCCTCATTTGTTTCTCTGAACAAGAATTGTTCTATACAGACAATAATCGATATTAAGAACTTTCCTAGGGATTGCCAGATTCAACATATTATGTAAATGATGGAATTCATAACTTTTCTCCATCTAAAATGTAATTATAACTCTTCTCTGTGATATAGCAACAGACAATCCTTCTCTGCAAGGAGACGATCCTAATCAGGTTAACCTGATTTTTGACATTGATTTGCATAGGAAAAATATTGGAACCCTGACTACTTATGCATAAAACAGCAGTTACCTGCCTCTAAGACATTTCCTACATTGGTACTGATCTGTCACCTTGCATGACTCTCCCAGCTTCCAAATTGAGCTTCTGAAGTGGTCTGATTTTCACATCACTGTTCCAAAGTCAGCACCTATTACCCATAACTAATATAATATGACAACACTCCTCAATGTCCCACTCTTCAAATGCCCTTAGTAACTGCCGTCATTCAATATTTAGAATTATGCACGCTAGGAAAATGTAGTTCTTAAGTATACTGTCTGTTATGCATAGAGGTTCCTACAAACCTTTATTCTTGAGCTCTTGGAGGTAATACAAGCTCTGTGAATGTAAGTGCTTCAAAACAAATACATTTGAAAACAATGTTTTCTTCTACAGAGAACATCCTTGAAAATATAATAGAAGAAATTTTGACCAAATTGCCTTCTGTTTGCGTGCTGCCATAAAGGTAGATCACATGCAGTTCGCATTATTTAAGCCATTCAGGTATGCCAGCGTCCCATTAGAGTTACTCCCGAGCTCTGCGGCTGACTTTGCGAACACTGCTCTAGATTACAGAAGAGAAATACTGACAAATAATGACATATAATCACCACTTGTGTTCTTCAAGGTGTGTTATCCTGGTGACCCGTTCTTTCTTTCCCAGCGTCAAATATTTCTTTTACGACAGCTCTTCTTCTGTAACAGTCAGATAACATCCTATTTCTCATTGGGCTTAAGTGCAAGCAGCCTGATTTTGCTGCCCTTTCTCACATAAATGGCCCTGTCACATAAACAGATCCACTGAATCTAGTAGTACTTGTACAGTAAGGTATTACGTGAAATTGAGTCAGGGTGACAGAATTGAGCCCTTCCTGTTTAAAGAGGGCTTAAATTCTCAGGTACACACCACTACTGCCTGTTTACACTGCTCCGGCAGCATAAAAGGGCCTTGAAATGGGTGCAAATACAAATGATAGATCAAAACCAGACGCATCCCACGCATATTTCTGTGTATGCATACTGCAAAGCCATTAGCAAGGTGCACAGTGTGAATGATGGAGACACAGGTGGTGTTCCTGTACACAGAAGACAGGCAGTGAGTGACTGAATGGGTGTGTGTAACAAAATGTCATCAGGAGTAAAAGCAATGCAAGAGTCAGTGCTCTGCTCCTTTGTCAGAGGTTCAAATGGCCAGCCACAGATCCTTGCATAGAAAAGGGGGAAAGTAAAATGCCCTACAACAGCAGCAGTGGCCACTGCAGCCCTTAGACCACCAGTGGAAGTCCCTGAGACCACATGAGCTTTCCTAATGCTTTCTATTACAAATTTTATAAAAAGTCATATCAGTCTATCATACATGTTGAGACACGACTGGGGACCAAAGAACCACGGCTCAAAACTCAGTAAGAGGAAGGCATCGCTGAAAAAAAGAAGCATCACCTGAGAAGATTGGCTCCTAAGGAAATTAAGTCATTTTCTACCAGTGATATGCAATGTTTGTTTAGATGAAGGCAAAAGAGTTAAACATGAACCAAGTATAATGTAGAAATGTAAAAGTGTCTTCGGGCAAGCTTCTCTCCTATAAAAGACCGACTTCATCTCACCTGACTTCTCAGCACCTTGAGGTGAGAGAAAGCATTAACAAAAGCAGTATTTTTGCCTCTACCCTGAAATCTTGTGAATGTGACTTGGTCAGCCATCTGAGTGAGCAATTCACCATTCCTCCACCATCAAATATTTGACAGGTTGTTATTTTGTCAGTGCTAAGAAGCACTGATGTCTCAATTCATTGCAGAGAGTTTCTGAGGGTAGAAGTCCTCTTTTCAGTCTGCAGACCACAGGAACAGGAGTATCTAAAGAAATCTTTTAAAATTATTAAAGAAGAAACCACTCAATTTCCATGTATGGTCACTGTCCTTGAAAGCCTCCTCTGTTTGCATGGAGGGAAAAAATAGAGGATATTAGATTGTATTAAATGCAAAATTATATATATCAGTGTCTTTACTCTATGTATTTTTTATATTCTCTAGCAGAAACAATTGAATGAACTCAAACATAATGAAATAAGTGAAATAGAAACAGAAGAGAGTTTTGCAAGAACTAACATGGCCCCATTTATTTAACCAGGCCTCTTCTTTTTTTGGGATGTTAATGTATCTGAAGATCAGGTTAATTTTGGTTTGCTTTAGTTTTTAAGGGTTTTTAAAGAAGCAGAAAAGAAAGCAGGCAAAAAAAATATGAATTGTTTAAATGTCTTGGGAAATGGCCAGATTTTTAGATGATACCTAATTGGAAGCACAACAAATGATTATAGAGAATGCAGAAAAGCTTTAAACTAAATCCTCAAGCAAGCAGACAGTGTATGCAGTTAAATGGGGACAAAATTAGAATGAGATTGACAGGAAAAAAAACCAAACTCAGAACTTTTTCTGTTGAACAGAAAACATAACACTAACCTAAGGAAATATGGAGAAAGAGATTAAAGACACTGTGAGAGCAAATGTGCATTGCTAGCAACTAATATGTCCACATGTTTTTTGTTGCGAAAAGCAAAAGTTAGCTCTGTAAGTGGGACTAGTTAGTCAAGATTCAAATTCTGCTTGCCTACATAAAATTATAGTTTATAACAGGATATGTAGTCTCCGGTCTTTAGGGAAAAAGTAATTTTGAAGAACAGTGGACATACTACAGAGGAGATAGAAATCTAGAAAGTGTTAAAGTAGAATAGCTATGAAAAGGATCTAAATGTCTTGAAAAATAGCCAAACTTTCCCAGTGTGATTAGATCCAATTAGTGCTAAGCTTTCATTAGAAACCCTTTTTTAAAATAAATGACGGGTAATTTATTACACACTGTCCCTTTTTTATGATGCCTTTATAGAACAGCTGGGTGCTTTAAATTTATTGCCTTCTATTAAAAAATTCCTATTGAAAATATATGAGCTAGCTTG
The DNA here is from genome assembly GCF_030463565.1 of Pelecanus crispus. Classification (NCBI taxonomy): domain Eukaryota; kingdom Metazoa; phylum Chordata; class Aves; order Pelecaniformes; family Pelecanidae; genus Pelecanus; species Pelecanus crispus. Next base: position 143,480,127 of record NC_134644.1, on the reverse strand, counting down.
TTGCACCTTTCAGCACTAACTCAGCTACAGGAAGACAGCAATTTTGTTATCCAGGAGAAGCACTTGAATTATTGCTTTGCTCTCGGTGTGGTTGATCCTGCGTCTAAGTAAATCTCACAGGATTCATCAGCAAATCACACAGCATGCTCTATTCAGTACCTACCACTAAATTATTTTTAAAGGACCCACACTGAGATTTCATTAGTCCTATTTCCAACTTTTAAAAGTTACATTCAGAGATTGCTTGAATCTTTCTTTCCTTTATGGGGATTCTCAAATTCAGACATGAGATTTAAAGGAAAGCTCAAGTACATTTATGGAAAACCTGAGGGGAGATGACAGATTTTTTAGACCACCCAGAAAGCTGGGATGCTTCATCCTTTTCTTTAACCATACTGACTAAAATCGTACATCACAATAGGGAGTTAGCACAGAAAAAGCTAGTCTTCTAATTTAGCACAGCTTTGTGAGAGCATTATTCTTTCACTGTTGGAAAGCAGAGGGAAATGGTACCCACACTGTATTACTCCTGAAGAGGTTGCTGAGATACCTGTAGAGATTCACACAATGAGACTGATGTTGTAAATTACAAAACAGTACCTCACTGAAAAACATAAAGAGATATTTCTGGAAGCCAAAGTGAGAACAGACAGTCTTTCAGTGCATTTATCTAAGCAATCACAATTCACAATTCAAGGCAACAGGAGCAGTAAAATAAGTATAATCAAAGCAACTCACTTGCCACTTGTCTAGATATTTTTAATAAATAATGGAGGGTGGGTGTGTCCTAAAGAAAGAGTCCTGATACATTGGTCTTTGCCAGCATATTTTCTTTTGTAAGTCCTGGTAGTGGACAGGCTATATAATATTCTCTGCAATACAAAAAATGTGTATTCTCTGCAATACAGAAAATACACACACCTGTTAGAGGCAAAGATGGACCTTCACCCAGAAATCAATCATGTCATGGTTAGTTACCCTTTTCCTCATTAGCAGAACTGGCTGTAGAGCAAACATCTGGTCCAGACACATGGATCTTTAATAAGACATGGCAATAATTTGTTTTCCAATTTTCCACAACATCCAAATATATCACCAAGAGCACAGCCTAGAGTAACCCTTCTGCTCTGTATTTTCCCTCTGGGGGGAAAAAGAAAAAAAAAAAAAAAATTAAGGCAACAACCAAAAAGGAAGCACAAGGGAAGGCTCAAAAGCTGCAGCTGAAAAAATTATTTACAGCTTATAACTGTTCGCTGATAGAAATATGATAGTTACATATTTAAGTCTGTACCATCAACTTCAAGAGATCTTGGTACTAGTCCGGGCCTTTGAGCACATACAGCACATACCTACCACTGTTCACCTGTAATTCAACACTGGATTCTTAAGTAACATTTTTCAAGGGAGACAGAAGGGATACAGGAAGTCCTGTTATCCCCATTTTATTGGCTTAGAAACTGAAATAGAAAGCTAAGTAACTAATTTGAGGCCCAGAAAGAAGAGCTATCAAAGACAAGATTACACTACAGGAATTTGTGGAATCTGTGCTCTGAGTAACAGGAAACACTGCTTTCTGCTTTCAGATTAAGTTTCATCCCTAACATGTTCAGTGTGAATATTTAAAATCCACTAAAAAGTTACATTCTCCCTCTTTGTTTTTTTCATAGGAAAAGCTTCCCAGAATACACAATATTTTGTCTTCTGTTCATCTCTCCTCTTAATCTTGTAGCCATCAAGGAAAAGTTTAAACCACATGTCATTTTACTTACAAGTTTTTACATTAATTTCCTCTCTGGGCATATGAATAAAACCAAGACCCAGCCATTTCTGCAGGAGGGGACAACCTGGAGTTCCACATTTCTGAACAGTACTACATGGACAACTTGTGCAAAGTGATCCAAAACATCTCCAAAATGGTTATCTCACAGAAACTAAAGTCCCCTGAAAATGCTTTTGTCTCTGTAGGGGCTATGAGGGATCCTAGACAACCACGTCAAACCTAAATTTAGATGGCTAAACATGGAAGAAGCCTCCTTGTCCCCAAGTGGGTATTGAAAGACACTCCACTGAAGTGACTAACAGGAACGAGAATGAAACAATCAATTATCATAGCATCATAGAATGCTTTGGGTTGGAAGGGACCTTTACAGATCATCTAGCCCAAACCCCCTGCAGTGAGCAGGGACAGCTTTAACCACATCAGGTTGCTCAGAGCCCCAGCCAACCTGACCTTGAATGTTGCCAGGGATGGGGCCTCTACCACCTCTCTGGGCAACCTGTCCCAGTGCTTCACCACCCTCATTGTAAAAAACTTCTTTCTTATGTGTACTCTAAATCTATTCTTCTTTAGTTTAAATCCATTATTCCTTGTCCTGTCACAACAGGCCTTGCTAAAAAGATTCTCCCCATCCTTCCTGTAGGCCCCCTTTAAGTAATGGAAGCCTGCAATAAGGTCTCCCTGCAGCCTTCTCTTCTCCAGGCTGACCAACCCCAACTCTCTCAGCCTGGCCACATAGTAGATGTGCTCCAGCCCTCGGATCATTTTGGTGGCCCTCCTCTGGACCGGCTCCAGCAGGTCCATGTCCTTCTTGTGCTGAGGGCTCCAGAGCTGGACGCAGTACTCCAGGTAAGGTCTCACCAGAGCAGAGTAGAGGGGCAGAATCACCTCCCTCAACCTGCTGGCCACGCTTCTTTTGATGCAGCCCAGGATCTGGTTGGCTTTCTGGGCTGCAAGCGCACATTGCCGGCTCATGTCCAGCTTTTCATCTACCAGTACCCCCAAGTCCTTCTCCGCAGGGCTGCTCTCAATCCCTTCATCCCCCAACCTGTACTGATACCGGGGGTTGCCCCGTCCCAGGTGCAGGACCTTGCATTCGGCTTTGTTGAACCTCATGAGTTTCACACAGGCCCACCTCTCCAGCTTGTCCAGGTCCCTCTGGATAACATCTCGTCTTCCTGGCGTGTCAACCGCACCACTCAGCTTGCTGTCAACTTTCCAGCTCTTCAAGGAGTTAGTCAGAAGGACCCCCTGGGAGACGGTCCTCAGGGACAGGGGAACGGAACAGTTGGCAGATCTTTAAGGACACCTTCCATAGAGCACAAGAGCTATCAGTCCCCAAGTGTAAAAAATCAGGCAAGGATGGGAAGAGACCAGCACGGCTGAGTCGAGACCTGCTGGTCAAACTAAAGAGTAAGAGGGAACTGCACAGGCAGTGGAAGCAGGGACAGGTGTCCTGGGGGGAATACAGGGAAACAGCCTGGTTGTGTAGGGAGGAGGTCAGGAAGGCCAAGGCGAGGATGGAGCTGAATTTGGCAAGGGACACAAAGAATAACAAGAAGGGCTTCTACAGGTACATCAACCAGAAAAGGAAGGTTAAAGAAAGCGTACGCCCCTTGAACAAGAAAGGCGAACTTGTATCAACGGACGAGGAGAAGGCTGAGGTACTCAACAGTTTCTTTGCCTCGGTCTTCACCGGCAAACTCTCTCCTCACCCTTCCCGAATCGATGGACCAAAAGATGGGGACCAGGGGGGTAAAGCCCCTCCCACTGTAAGGGAAGATCAGGTTCGAGACCACCTGAAGAACCTCAATGTACACAAGTCTATGGGACCTGATGAGATGCATCCCAGACTCCTGAGGGAATTGGCTGATGTAGTTGCCAGGCCACTCTCCATGATATTTGAAAAGTCATGGCAGTCAGGTGAAGTCCCTGCTGACTGGAAAAAGGGGAATGTTGTGCCCATTTTTAAAAAGGGAAGAAAGGAGGACCCTGGGAACTATCGACCTGTCAGCCTCACCTCTGTGCCTGGGAAGATCATGGAACAGATCCTCCTAGAAGCTATGCTAAGGCCCATGGAGGACAGGGAGGTGATTCGAGACAGCCAGCACGGATTCACCAAGGGCAAGTCCTGCCTGACCAACCTAGTGGCTTTCTATGAAGGAGTAACTGCATCAGTGGACAAGGGAAAAGCAATGGATGTCATCTACTTGGATTTCTGTAAAGCATTTGACACAGTCCCCCACAACATCCTTCTCTCTAAATTGGAGAGATATGGGTTTGATGGGTGGACTGTTCGATGGATAAGGAATTGGCTGGATGGTCGCATCCAGAGGGTCGTGGTCAATGGCTCAATGTCCACATGGAGACCGGTGACAAGTAGAGTCCCTCAGGGGTCCGTACTGGGACTGGTGCTATTTAACATCTTCATCAATGACACAGACAGTGGGATCGAGTGCACCCTCAGCAAGTTTGCAGATGACACAATTTCACATAGACCACTGAACAGTCTTCTGGCAATAATGACTTCAACCCACTATTGACATGGCTAGAAAAGGACTAATGACTTAGATAAGAAAGACTCTTTATGACATTGGCAATCTTTTTGCCCTCTACTTGCTCCTGCAGTAATGTTTCTAAAACTTTAATCAGGGAAGGAGGTTAAGGAAAGATGGTTTGTAATGCAGTATCGGATACAGTGCTTCAAAAACTTCAGGTTTTAACCACATTTCATTTTTAATAGTCATATCCCAGATTATTTATTTTTCAGACAGTGACTTAAGTCATTTGAACAACTTTGTGAGCAATTTCCTTTACCCCATTTCTTCAGACATTTGCAGTAATTTCATAGGTACCAGCTCTTTACATTATTTTCTAGCTCATCACTTTTACTATCATTTTGACTCAGAGCTTATTTCTTTGATGTATAATAATTTGTAGTGAGAACACAGGATATCAAAGGACAGAAATATCTTCATCATCTAATGTGCAGCATGATCTACATGTCAGAAAGAAATCATAAGGTTATTATTTATGCTTCCTCTCAACCATCTCTCTTGCACAAAAGTCAGATTGCTACCATTCAAATTACAGCACACAATTCATTTCACACCAAAGAAACTCTGTTGAATACCAGGCAAGGAGAATTCATACACTGAGGTTTGTGGTGTAAAATCCTGTATTCTACATTGTACAGAGTAAGAGAAGTCCTGCTCCCTCTGTCATGTGATTGTTCACTGCTCTTTAGATTAAGCTGTAACATCATCCAGAACATAAGATTTGGTCCTACGTGTAACATTTCTTCTATTTCTCTTTTTCTTGCTCTTTTTTATTTTCACTCTTTCCAACTTCTCTTTTCCTCTTTGGTATGAAAGAAATCCAATATAGCCAACCAAGACAAAACCTCTTTTAATTTCATTGTCAACCCCATGACCTGGAAGGTGGCCAATGCAGGTTTGCTGGATCTTAGGCTGGATGCTAAGAAGGCATAGTGTGCCTGTCGTTCCAACTCATGAAGCTGCAAGCTAAAAGTCAGCACCAACAATAAAACGTGCAATATCAGCTTTTGTTGTTCTCTCCCCTTTTGTGTCTATTTGTCCTGTTTTGTTCCCAGCAAAGCCATATGGGAAACTTAGGAAAAACAATAGCTTGAATCCACCTCAAATACATTTTTCTTTTTCCAAAAAGACATTTAATAAAGTCTTTAATACCAGCTGTAATACAGTTTAACAGGAGAAAGAACTTCCTTCTAAAATCTTTTTATATACAAAGGAAAGCAATTAGGGGATGCTGATGAAATGAAAATTTTTACCTTTTGTCGTATTACGTATTTTTATAGTTACAGGTTTTATTTTAAAATGTGTATTTCAAAACCTCACTTAATAAATTACATTTCAAATGATCTAACTATTTTTCTTCTTTTTTCTCTGTCTCTATTAAAAGATGAAACCAATTTTCAGTGGCAATTGTAGACTCAGTGGACTTAGTAGGCCAAGGTCTACATGCTGAAACTCCAAGTCCTTAACATCATACAGTGAGAGAGTCAGGCTAACACATCAGACCATTTAGGAACACTTAGTCCATTGAAGTTAACATCATCAAAATAAAATTGATGGCGCTTTTAAATTATGCAGGTAGTATGCATCTGTGGGGATGTGAGTATTCATGCCTGTAGTGACAAATGGCAATATTGATTTCTTATTAAAAAATGAGCATTTTAATATTCACTTTGTTCCATCACATACTTTATCTCCTTAGAAATATCTGTGACCATTCTGACAGCAAAACTCCACCTGATAGTTGCTTACCTTTCTTATAACCGCCCTCATCCTTCCCATCTCACCCTACACTTGTAATGCCTGTTTCCATTACATCCAGCCACAGCAATGCATTCATTCAAAAGGCATCCTAAAAATTGCCTTCCTCCTCAGCACATAAAAGACATTATTCACTCATCCAACTGTCTAATTTTCCCCTTCATTTACAAATATTTAGCTTTTGGGAATGCTGCAATATGCTAGTGATCAGTTGTGTCCAGGTTTCTAGGTGAAATGACATTTCAGGTATCTATTACTACCTCTAAGCTGTGGTACCTGGGAGCTCTTCCCCAGTCTAGAGTGAGGGTGTGAGTCATGGCTGTGTCTTACCAGCATGCTGGGACCATCCCACCCTCTGCTTCCCTCCCATACTCTTACATTCACTGGGAAATAAGACATGTGGGCAGTTCAAAAGGAAAGGATGGGCATTCCAGTTGCTGGGACCATGTCCGCATGACAGTAAGACTAGTACAGAACACACTGTGCAGTGCGCTTGCCTCTCAGTTTCTGCAGTTTGGGGGTTTCCTACCACGCTCACTCAGCAAAACTTGCTGCAGCTGAGATTGGCTGAGGCATTCCCACTAGAGCTCATCTCTCCTAAAAGTGTTTGCTCCATGTAATCATCCATCACAATAAATACTGTTTGATAAAAAAAAAAAATCTATGTCAAGGCCTAAAATAAGTGATTGATCTTCATGTGATAACCCTTGTTCTCTCTTATCAACTTCTGCCTGAAATATTTGTTATCATCACTTGTTTCATCCTGTTCAATATAAAGTTACAAATCCATCCAGAAAATAATGATGTTTTTCTATGCATCTGCAAATGTTTAGCACACTTCTGAGCTCTGCAAGGTAGCAATAATAATAATCAGCGAACAGTAGCCTCCGGCCGTAGAATAGCCTACAAGTGTTAATGCTAAATTAACGTGTCAGTGTGCAACGTACTCTTGAATTGCAATTCACAAGGTAGAGTTGAAATAGAAAAAGACTAAAAGGCTAAATAAACAGAAAATGGATAGAGTCCTTCTGAAGGACAGAGATTTTTTTTCTTCTTCAAAGCCAGAAGTCCAAATTATCTGGTGTTTTTTTACCATAAATGAAATATATTATTGTATAATAGTAATCTAAAAATAACTAACTACATGTTTCTACTTCACAAGAAAAGGGTAAGCATATGAGTCTATCCAACTTCATATGCAAGGATGTCAAGTACAGCAGTATTTCAAAGTCTACCTCTAATAGAGAAGGAAATGCTGCTAGAATTTTGGCTAGCTGAACACAAGCTGAGCACATTGCAAAAGCTCACTTAAGTGTGGCAGCACCGAACACTGCCACCCTGGCACTTACTGAAGCACGGGGTGTGCTCATTTCCATATCAATGCGCCACATGTTTCTCCAAGACAAAGCTGTTTCACACCACTGCTGCTATTTGAACTTTGGAAATAAAGGGAAAGGTTTCTGTATTCTTGTTAAAAACAATGAAACTCACATCCTTTGTGCACGGGATAGAGTTAATGAACACTGCCCTTTACATGGCTGTGTTAGTGATTAGGTGCAAAAGGAGTATTGTAACAGAGCTGTGTTGTGCAGGAAAGACAAGCATCGCTTTAAATTCAGAACACAGGGTTGTGCAAGTAATAGGGATGCCTTCCAGATTTAGATTATATTCACTGTAGCTTTGCTAGCTTGCTTAATGAGCCTATAGCAAAACCTGAGAATTGACAGTAAAGTGAAACTGCAGTGATTTGTCCAAGGTCATACAGAAACCCGTGAAACAAGACTCTGTCCCACTTGTGTGACCATTTGTGTTTTAACAAGACCAAATTTCTTCTTTACCCCACAGAGAAAGAAATACTTTTGAGACCTCTCACAAATCAATACTAAAATACATTGTGCCATACAAAACAGTGAGATGTAGAGCATTAGGAGGGAAAACCAAAACCTTCTACAAAGGCCATATGAAAAGACCAGAAGCTTTGCCATGTCAAATTACAATGCAGGGCATCACTGTGTCCAAAAGGTTATTACTGGGAAAGAACCACCTCTTCCCTGCAAGGAAAGTGAGTGAATGTTTCAATGAGGTAAAACAAAGAACATTTAAAACCACTTCTTCTAGCTAAGGGCAAACTAATAATTTTTAAACTTGATGCTTCAAATGCATGTAATGTAGTCATTATTGCACATGAATATGACTCCTCAATCAAAATGCCTGAAATCTCTGCCATAATCTATTTAGATTGAAAAGAAACCATGTAGTCTACTATTCAATTAACAATAATTCTTTATTCTCTACTCCCTGGGTTTTCCTTGCAATGTTCTTTTCTTTTCGCATTGATTACAGGGAGGAAAAAAGAAGAAAAGAAGAAAAAAAAAACTTATTCAGAAAAAAAGTATCAGAAAGTACATTCAAAGATTACCTGTCAACTTGCAACAAGTTGAATTTTATTCCATCACGCAACAGCAAATGAGAAGAACAAATTTTTCTCCCATACTCTTTGAAGAGTAGATGCTTTTAGATGCTTTTAAGAAAACAGAAATAGAAACTGTGCCTGCTATCTTTTTGTTCACAGCAACAGCAGGATGGCGGGCCTCTAAGCTCACAGAATCACAGAAGGGTTGAGGTTGCAAAGGACCTCTCAAGATTGTCTAGTCCAGCCCCTGCTTAAAGCAGGGTCAGCTACAGCAGGTTGCTCAGGGCTGTGTCCAGTCAGGTTTTATTTAGAATCATCAAGCAACTACCTCTCTGGGCAACCTATTCCAGTGTTTAATCACCCTCACTGTAAAATGTGTCATCTTCCGTTCAGATGGAATTTTCTGTATTTCTATTTGTGCCCTCTGACTTTTGTCCTGCCACTGGGCACCACTGAGAAAAGCCTGGCTCCAGCTTCTTTGCACCCTCCCATCAGGTATTTCTGCACATGGATAAGACACCCCTGAACCTTGTCTCCTCCAGGCTGAACAATCCCAGCCCTCTCAGCTGCTCCTCATTGTCTGATGCTCCAAGCCCACAATCATCATCATGGCCCTTTGCTGTACGCACGCCGGTGTGTCCGTCTCTCTCTTGTACTGAGGAGCTCAGAACTGAACACAGCACTCCAGATGTTACTCACCAGTGCTAAGTGGAGGGGAAGCATCACCTCCCTCAGCCTGCTGGCAACAGTCCTCCTAATGCAGCCCAGGATACCATTTGCCGCCTTTGCCACAAGGGCACATTGCTGGTTCATGTTCAGCCTGGTGTCCACCAGGACCTCCAGGGCCTCTTCTGCAAAGCTGCTTTCCAGCTGTTTGGTTCCCAGCCTGTACTGGTTATCCCATGGGGTTATGCCCCCCCAGGAGTAGGACTTTGCATTTCCCTTTGTTGAACTTCATGAGAGCAGCCCAGTTCTCCAGCCTGTTGAGGACCCTCTGAATGGCAGCACATCTACCTGGTATATCAACCACTCCTCACAGTTTTGTATTGTCCACAAACCTGACGAAGATGTACTCTGTGCCATCGTGAAGGTCATTAATGAAGATGTTACTTCATCAGTTTATCTGGGAGGATGTTATTTGAGACAGTGTCAAAAGCCTTAACCAAGTCAAGATAAACAACTTCCACTGTTCTTCCCTCACCCACCAAGCTAGTCATCTCATCACAGGAAGTTATCAGGTTGGTCAGAAACCAACTTCCCTTCCTAACTACTATTCTTGATCACCTTTTTGTCCTTCATGTTCAGAAACAGTTTCCTGAATAATTTGCTCCATCACCTTCTCGGGGATTAACAGCTGGCCTGTAGCTCCCCACATCTACCTTCTTGTCATTCTTGAAACAGGAAGTGACATTTTCTTTCTGCCAGTCCTCAGGAACCTCCCCCAACCTCCACGACCTTTCAAAGATGATCAAGAGTGGCCTTGCAGTGACATTGGCCCACTCGTTCAACATTCATGGTCACATCCCACCAGGTCACTGGACTTCCATATGTCCAGTTTGTTTAAACATTCCCCAACATAATCCTCTTTCACCAAGGTAAATCTGCCTTGCTCCAAACTTTCCCACTGATCACAGGGGACTGAGAGTCCCTGAAAGTTGATTTTACCAGTAAAGACCAAGCCAAAGAAGGCAGGGAAAGCAGGACCCCAGTGGAATATCATGAAGTCTACCTATTGTCAAAATTACGTATTTTATTCTTTTTCCAGAAGGTAGCCAGATGTCAACGAGTCTTTAGTTGTCACTTTCTAGGGCAATTTTGCCCAAGCATCAATACAATCAATTATCAGAACACTTCTGTATATTCTTATTTATTAATGACACATCATTATTAGCAGTTGGCAACCATAATTACTTGTGTATTTCAAAGCCAAAGCAAGATATACCCAGCTAGGACAGGGGCTGAAAATGCTGATGGTGAGGATAAAAAGGAAGGAAGAAGGAAGGACACAATTTGCTAAGGACCTGAATACTGCCAAAGGACAGAAGCAAATGTTGTAATTCATATTATTTCAAAATCCACACTTACAGTTGATTCATCTAAAAATACTGGCCATAACACCACTAGCTTTTCTACCCAGAAGCAATCCCCGAGAGAGAAAAATTCCCTATAACTCAAAGTAGACCTAGCCTCTGATAGCTAGGAATTTTTTAACTCCTTAGAGGCTGCTGCTTCTGCTTTCTTACTTGAGGACTCCCATCTAAGAGAGAAGCACAACAGGCAAAACTGAATAGGAAGCTGGTAAGTCCCCTTTGTAGCTCAGTGAATTGCCAGAATAATACACAGCAGATGAACTATACCTGTGAATCTGGTATTCCACAAAAAGTCTATTAAGTCTATCTTTATTCCATAAGAAGTCTATTATCAGGATACCACCTTGAAACCAATTTAGGTGTAAAACTGTATTACAAGTGAAGTTTACAGCAAGCATCAGAAGATAATAAGCTCTTCAGAAGGGATAGGCATGGAAGGAGAGGTGGTGGGGTGGCTCTGTATGTTAGGGAGTGTTTTGACAGTATAGAGCTCGACAGTGGTGATGATAAGGTCGAGTGCTTATGGGTGAGGGGGAAGGCCAACAAGGCAGATGTCCTGTTGAGAATCTGCTATAGACCACCCAACCAGGATGTAGAGATAGATGAAGCGTTCTATAAGCGGCTGGCAGAAGTCTCGCGATCGCTACCCCTTGTTCTCATGGGGAACTTCAACTTGCTGGAAATACAACACAGCAGAGAGGAAACAGTCTAGGAAGTTCCTAGAGTGTGTGGAGGCTAACTTCCTGATGCAGCTTGTAACTGAGCCTGCCAGGGGAGGTGCCTCACTTGACCTGCTGTTTACAAACAGAGAAGGACTTGTGGGAGATGTCATGGTTGGAGGCCGTCTTGGGCTTAGCAACCATGATATGAGCTTTCAATTCTTAGCAAAGTAAGGAGGAGGGCCAGCAAAACCACTACCATGGATTTCTGGAGGGCAGACTTTGGCCTGTTCAGGACACTGGTTGGTAAAGTCCATTGGGAGGCAGTCCTGAAGGGCAAAGGGGTCCAGGAAGGCTGGGCCTTCTTCAAGAAGGAAGTCTTAAGGGCGCAGGAGCGGGCTATCCCTGTGTGCCGTAAGACCAACCGGCAGGGAAGATGACCGGCCTGGCTGAACAGGAAGCTTTTGCTGGGACTCAGGGAAAAAAGGAGAGTCTACCACCTTTGGAAGAAGGCGTGGGCAACTCAGGAAGAGTACAAGGATCTTGTTAGGTCATGCAGGAACGAAATTAGAAAAGCAAAAGCCCAGCTAGAACTCAATCTGGCCACTGTTGTAAAAGAATAAAAGATGTTTTTATAAGTACAACAATAAAAGGAGAGCCAAGGAGGATCTCCATCCTTTATTGGATGTGGGGGGGAACATTGCCACCAAGGACGAGGAAAAGGCTGAGGCACTTAACGCCTTCTCTGCCTCAGTCTTTAAGAGCCAGACCAGTCATCCCCAGGGTACTCAGCCCCCTGAGCTGGAAGACAGCGATGGGGAGCAGAATGGAGCCCTCATAGTCCAGAAGGAAGCAGTTAATGACCTGCTATGCCACCTGGACACTCACAAGTCTATGGGGCCAAATGGGATCCACCCGAGAGTATTGAGGGACCTGGCTGAGGAGCTTACCAAGCCACTTTCCATCATCTATCAGCAGTCCTGGTTAACAGGGTAGGTCCCTGATGACTGGAGGCTTGCCAATGTGACGCCCATCTACAGGAAGGGCCAGAAGGAGGACCCAGGGAACTATAGGCCTGTCAGCTTGACCTCGGTGCCGGGAACGATTATGGAGAGGTTCATCTTGAGTGAACTCAACAGGCAAGTGCAGGTCAACCAGGGGATCAGGCCCAGCCAGCATGGGTTCATGAAAGGCAGGCCCTCCTTGACCAACCTGATCTCCTTCTATGACCTGGTGACCCGCCTGGTAGATAAATGAAAGTCTGTGGATGTCATTTACCTGGACTTTAGCAAAGCTTTTGACACAGTCTCCCACAATATTCTCCTTAGGAAGCTGGCAGCTCATGGCTTGGACAGGCATAGTCTTCGCTGGGTAAAAAGCTGGCTGGGTGGCCGAGCCCAGAGAGTAGTGGTAAATGGAGTTAAGTCCAGTCGGCGGCCAGTCACAAGTGGTGTTCCCCAGGGCTCCATTTTGGGGCCAGTCTTGTTTAATATCTTTATCAATGATCTGGATGAGGTGATCAAGTGCACCCTCAGTAAGTTTGCAGAAGACACCAAGTTGGGTAGGAGTGTCGATCTGCTGGAGAGTAGGATGGCCCTGCAGAGGGACCTGGACAGGCTGGATCGATGGGCTGAGGCCTACTGTACGAGGTTTAACAAGGCCAAGTGCCAGGTCCTGCACTTGGGTCACAACAACCCCATGCAACGCTACAGGCTTGGGGAAGAGTGGCTGGAAAGCTGCCAGGCCGAAAAGGACCTGGGGGTGCTGGCTGACAGCCAGCTGAACATGAGCCAGCAGTGTGCCCAGGTGGCCAAGAAGGCCAACAGCATCCTGGCTTGTATCAGGAAAAGTGTGGCCAGCAGGAGCAGGAAGTGATTTTCCCCCTGTACTCAGCACTGGTGAGGCCGCACCTGGAATACTGTGTCCAGTTTTGGGCCCCTCAATACAAGAAAGACATTGAGGTGCTAGAGCGTGTCCAGAGAAGGGCAACGAGGCTGGTGAAGGGTCTGGAGCACAGGCCTTATGAGGAGCGGCTGAGGGAACTGGGGTTGTTTAGCCTGGAGAAGAGGAGGCTGAGGGGTGACCTTATCGCTCTCTACAACTGCCTGAAAGGAGGTTGTAGTGAGGTGGGTCTTGGGCTCTTCTCCCATGTAGTTAGCGATAGGATGAGAGGAAATGGCTTCAAGCTTTGCCAGGGGAAGTTTAGATTGGATATTAGGAAAAATTTCTTCATGGAAAGGGTAGTCAAGCATTGGAACAGGCTGCCCAGAGAGGTGGTGGAGTCACCATCCCTGGAAGTGTTCAAAAAATGGGTAGACATGGCACTTGGGGACATGGTGTAGTGGGCATGGTGGTGTTGGGTTGATGATTGGAATGATGATCTTAGAGGTCCTTTCCAATCTTAATGATTCCTAGTTTTTAGTTTCATTATAAATAATCCAGCCACCAAGCCAAGAAACATGAAATTGCTACTCTACCCTAAATTGGTTTAATGATGGGCTTGGTAATGTTAGGTTAATGGTTGGACTGGATGATCTTAAAGGTCTTTTCCAACCTAAATGATTCTATGATTCTATAATATATAGATGTTACCAGGCTGAGAGTAATCAGTTAGGGGACAAAGGGGCAATCAGTATCCCGCACCTGAGTGTTGTGGACAAGGGTCAAGTCTGAAATTCAAAACCTGAGCTAGAACAAAGTCCTAAAAACCATAAAAGATCTAGAGCTAACAAAGAACTGGACTTTGGGAGAGCCTAGTCCTCAGCGTGCTACTTTGAGCTCTGAACAAGGAGCGCAGCCTATACTGCACAAGCGAGATGCCTCAAGCCTCAAGTAAGCTTGAACACAGCCAGCCACAGAGCAGTGAAACACAGAAAGTCAGACCAAACCTGCAAAGAGCCAGCCAGCAATGGAGTTTAAAACCCACCTCTTACCTTTCCCTCATGGAAAGGTAAGGTATCCCTTACTGGTTATCTGAAACTGTGTAGTACAACCTCCCAAGGACAGGAGCGCTCAAAGGGTATGTATAAAAGGTCAACTTTTTCAGCCCTTTAAAAGCCAAGGTCCCTCTGAACATGTGCTGCAGTAGCATCTCACAGACATAGGAAGTATTAAAATACAACACACACACTGATACAGGATCTATGGAGACACCTTAGAACGACATGGCAACTGCTTAAGGCATTTCAGGATCACGACTCAGGATCTGAATGCCCATATTTTATGACATTCTCAGTTTCAATGCTTATGCCTACTTTCAAAATATCCAGCTGTACTTCTTCAAAGTTATGTAGTTTTTGAACCTGGAAGGAAACCCCACCTGGAGCATTGTGTCCAGGTCCGTGGTCCCCAGCACAAGAAAGACATGGACCTGTTAAAGCGGGTCCAGAGGAGGCCTACAAAAATGATCAGAGGGCTGGAAGACCTCTCCTATGAAGAAGAGATGAGAGAGTTGGGGTTGTTCAGCCTGGAGAAGGCTCTGGGGAGACCTTATTACGGCCTTTCAATACTTCAAGGGGTCTTATAAGAAAGATGAAGAGAGACTTTTTACCATCTTAGTGACAGGTCAAGGGGCAATGGTTTTAAACTGAAAGACGGCAGGTTTAGATTGGACACAAGGAAGAAATGTTGTATGATGAGGGTGGTGAGACACCAGAACAGGTTGCCCAGAGAAGCTGTGGATGCCCCATCCCTGGCAGTGTTCAAGGTCAGTTTGGATGGGGCTTTGAGCAACCAGACGAGTGAAAGAGGTCCCTGTCCACGGCAAGGGGGTTGGACTGGATGATCTTTGAAGGTGCCTTCCGACCCAAACCATTATAGAATTCTAGGAATCTAGAATTACAGAAATAATTGCCTTTAAGAGAAACTCCATCTCTTCTAATGCTGAAGACTTTACAGCTGAGAAACAAAATTGGCTTTTCTGTCATAAAACAAATATCCTCCAAGTCATAGATTTCACAGTATCCTGAGAGAGAAAGGCCCAAATCTGATTGAAATATAATGGGATTAAATGCCTGAATTATTCTAAAATACAGTGGAATTTGAGTGCCTACATCCAATTGAAATGTAATGAGATTTGAGTGCCTAAATCCCATAACCTGACTGAAAACCTACCATCAGTGTCCCACATGATCATGAGGGCAGGCGGGACTTTGCAAACATATCGCATTATGCCTCAACTAGCACAGCAGAAGCTATATTTAATTCAACAACTGATTATCCCAGAGTTCTCACCTATAGGATTATTTGGCGGGGGGGGGGGGGGGGGGGTTGCAACAGAAGATGGAATTGCTGGACCACTAGTGTTACACAATTAGCAGTTCCTGCCTTCTTCTTCCCAGCAGAGAAAGTGCTGGGAACTTCACAGAGGTTGCATAAAGTTCTTTTAAGTTAATTGGCTTTTCCGATTCTGCAAGCCCTAGCCCCTAAACAAGGCTAAATTAAGCTAGCTAACCAGATAGCATTAGCAGAAATCATGTCTTTGGCACAAAGGATTACGATGGCCTGACAGATTTTTATCAGGCCTATAACATATATACCAATCACCTGGAAAACCAAATAGCTACTGGATGGAGGCAGAACATGGGTGCCGTCTGGTACCACTATGTGCAGAAAAGAACAGCAAATACTTTGCAGTCTCTCACACATTTAGTGACTAGCTTTGTTGTCCTTTCGACTCAATAAAGGTGAAATGCACGGTATTGCCACAGGGTGGCTCATCTAGCCTGCAGTGGAAGCCACAGATTTCCTGCTTACACAAGCAGCTGAAGCAAGGCAGTCTCAAAACTTTACGGATTGCTACAGCCGGAGTACACAGGGAAGAACTACTGTAAAGAGAAAACCAGGAAGGGCACAGACCCAATTTTAATTCACCTTAATCCTGCATCGTTTATCTCACCGCAGTGAAGCAACAGTCATTCCTGATGACTTTGTGGATGGACAGCGCCTTGTGATGTGAAGGCACTGAGCCCACATTCCACAGCAGCCAAAAATTCCACTGACTTCCTTGGAATTTCCAAATGACCAAAGAAATGCAGCCTCACGCCTTGTTTCTATACCTGCTCACCGTGATGAAAAAATGTCCTGTTCTCTTCAAAGGATTTGGGATAGGACTCTTGCTTGATCGACAGTGTCATAGTGAAAATTGACCTATCACTGGGGGGGGGGGGGGCTGTTAAAAATTTTATGTTAACCTGTACAATAAATGTCATGTCACAAGCTGTTAGGATAGCTGACTAACAGACTGAAAAACATGCATTTATAACTATCAAATGCTTCTAGAGGTGAAAAAAATCTCATTTGTTTTTAAAAAGTAGCTTGGTATAGGTAGAAAACTTTAAAAACTATTTACCGTAAAATTTAAAAAAACATAGAATATACAACTAAATTATCATAATGCTCAGACATGTTCAACTACTATAGAAAAAAGTGTTCTGAACAACTGGAAGTTAGGATTCTCTTGTTTCTAGCAGGTTTTTTTCTCCTCTGCTGCTATATGTTAGAGGACATTTTCATCTTGAGTGAGACCAAGTTTAAAGTTCATAATAGTTATATGCTCAGCCGATCAGGTTCGGCAGTGCAATTTTCAAAATGCAATTGATTACAATTCTTCTGATTTAATATATGCATTAATATAATGAATTTCAAAAATCCAGTATATTATCTCTTCTGAGTACTACATATTTAAAACAGAATTGGGAATTTAAAGAGAGCATTAGATCCAAAAATGTTCCCTGTGGCGTGGCTTCTGAACTAGTCATTCACAGATGCTTTTCAAATCTATTAATTCTGCTCATGATGAATGCTAGCTACCCTGCCAAATCTGAGGAAATTGCTTGAAAGACCAACATCCATAAAACCCACTAAGTTCAAAATTAATTCCAAACAGCCTGATATAGTGCTTAAACAATATGATACAGGAAAAAACAAAGAACAAAATTTCCTAAGACCCTAAGAATATAATTCCAGAAGAAGAATTACACTCTGGTGGTAACAGTAGCCCCCAGAGCAGTATATACTGACAAGGATAAAGCAACAGGCCTATACAACTGTTTGCAATCACAGATCAGATCACCTTACCAGCATAGTTTTGCTACACTATTTGTGTGCCCATGACCTGCAGAAAGTATCAGGTTTATTATAAACAAGCAGATCAGTTGCACAGCACCTGAACAAGAGGTGCAATATTTTCTGGAAGCATCTAATGGCTTCCAGACCCATGAACATGAGACAGATGTCGGGCAGCAGTCACAGCTACTGTTCTAGCAGGCTGCTGACACCATGAAATCCCAAAGTGCTCAAGCACCTTCCAGATAAAAGATCCGAAGGGGGGAAAGAGGCAATCCCAGAAAAGGGAGTGTGTGGTAACCTCTGGATGAAAACTCAAGAAAGACTTCCTCAGAAATTCTAGGTATCACATTTTTATGTAATGTATAAAGAATATATATAGAGAAAATGTACCTTTTAACACAAATTGTGCTGTGTTCATTTTCTCCAGAATATCATATCCCTGTTTACGTACCTAGGTTGCTGCGAGTTACTGCTTTATTCCCGCCACCATTTAAGAACAGTGAATTCCTCCCCCTCTCCCCACCCCCGACAAATTCACTAATCACTTTTATCCATGAAATGTCACACGGCGCTCCACTACCACACCTCTTACGCTGCCGTATCAAGACACCTCGCGGTACAGCAGGACTTTACGGTGGCGTTACGTGGCATCACGTTAACACCCGGTACTTGACAGAGCTCCTGGGGTCTCCGCGCCCGGGAGCCGGGAGGGCCAAGACCCGCCACCCTTCCCTGCGTGCCCGCGGGCCCCTTCCCGCCCCGCTCCCTCCTCCCCTTCGCGGCGGGGGCGCCGCGGGCCCGCACGGCCGAGGGGCGGGCTGACCCTGCCGGGGGGCCCGCAGCCCCCTCCCCGCTCCCCCTGCGCGGCCGCCGCGGAGGCCCAGCCGCCCGCGGGGCGCTCCCCGCCTCCCCACGGCCACCGCCCGCCCCGCGGAACTACAGCTCCCAGCGGGCACCGCGACGCCAAGGAACTACAGCACCCGAAATGCAACGCGGCCGGCGCCCGCCGCCGGCAGCCTCGCGCTGCCCGCCGGGAAATGGAGGCTCTACGGGCCGGCGGGGCGCGCCGCTGCCGGTGCTGCCTGCACGGGCCCCGCCCCCTGCCCGCTCCCTCCCCTCCCCTCCCCTCCCGCCACGCGCCGCAGGTACCAGCCCGGGGCGCCGCGCGGAGGGGCGGGGCGGGGCGGGGCCGGCCGAGGGGGCGGGGCGGCCCCAGCGGTGGGGCGGCAGAGGGAGGCGAGCGCGGCGGCGAGCAGGTGAGCGGGGGCGCTCGCCCTGCCGGCGGGCGGGAGGGGGCGAGCGGGGCAGGGAGCGCCGCGGGGGGTGAGGGAGGGAAGGAGGCGGCGGTGGGGAGCTCGGGCTGGGGCGGCCGGGGAGCGGAGCCTCGCTACCGCCCGTCCCGCGCCGGGCACGGCCGGCCCCCCCCGCCGCCGCCGCCGCCTCCCCGGCCGCTGGCGCAGCTCCCGCGCACCTGTGCGGAGGCGGCGGCGGGCGGTTGCGCCGGGCCCCGCCGCTGGGGGGCGCCGCGGGCCGTTGGGCCGCCGCGCGGGGTGCGGCGCGGCCGGGGCCGGTCCCGCTCGGGCGGGACGGCGGGGACGGGAAACCCCCGTTCCCCGGGGCGGGGCGAGGCGCGGCGCGGCGCCTCACCTCAGAGGTGGTTCCTCGGCCGGCGCTGCCGTGAAACCCGCCGGTTTCCGAAGCCTTGCGGCTGGGCGAGCTTGGCCAGGCCCCTCCGGTACCGCTGGCTCGGCGGCCGCTCCTGACGTTACGTAAAGCGGCGCGCGGGGAGCGGCGTCCCCTCGGTGGCGGCGCCGGGCGCCTGACGGGCCCGGGCGGCGGCGTGGGCGCTGCGCTGCGCTGCGGGCGGCTCTGCCCGCCCCGCGCCTCCGGCGGGTCCCTCCGCTTCGGGGCCGTGCCGCTCGCTGACGGAAAGATAACGGCAGGTTTGCCTTTGGCTGTCATCCGTTTCAAAACCGTTAAATCACAGGCAAGAGGTCGGCAACGTAAGCCCATCCTGCTACGGAATTCGTGCGTGCGGGGGGAGAGCTGCCCTCAGCTGTTTCTATTTCGGTAACAGACTCTGGGGCGGGAATCGCCTTCCTCTCTGTGTGTGTGCGAGGTGTGATAAATAGGCCCTCATCTTGAGTTCACAAACAAGTGAAACGTGGTGTTGAGTAACTTGAAGTCGGCACAAACCGATTGTTTTTAAAAAAAACTGTACAAAACCTAACTCGGCAACTTGTCTTTAAATATTCCACTAGTTCTTCAGCTGACGTTCCGTGGTAGCACTGAAAGCCTGAACAACCCAGGTCAGCCTGTCTGCGTTGTCCAAACAGAGGTGTAGTACATGTAACCAGATCACAAATAGTATTGCATAGCTAAAGATCTTCCAAATCCAATTAGAACTGTTAACTAAGGATCGTTTTGTTTCTAATCGCTTATCCTTGAATCGCGTGGCTTACGTGTTTCTCACCGAACATAACAAAGCATCAGCTTAAAAGTGTTTGGAATTGTGCTAGCTGCAAGCTGGAGGCAAACCCTTTTTAAGTGGTTTTATTATAGCCTATTTGCTTCACCCGCAAAAAGGGAGGTGGCTGTTGTAAACACCCGGTAGGATAAACTGGTGTCATGCTGTTTTGTAGCATGTGACAGTAGGGTTCCTGGGACTCTCCCCTATCCTGTTTCAGATCTAGCAGTTCAGCACTTCCAATAAATGTTCTCCTGTTTCTACTTCATTCTTAACTTACAGTTGGGAATCAAACTAAACCAAATACGGGTTCTGAACAGGAAACAAGTTTCTTGCAACAAGTAAAGTAAGTAAATACCTAGACAAGAAAGAGTGCAGTCGCTGGATTATCTCTTGGGTGTTGTGAGTGATCTGTTCGTTCTAAAAGTTGGTGTGGTGCAGTGGTTCTACTGGTTCAGTGCAGTGACATGTGAGACCAGTCCGCGGTGAAGCTTGGGTAGTAGCAGCACCTAAATCTTCCCTCCTTACCGCACTGACGCAAGCAAGGAGCGATATGGTTTGTCTAGAAGTTTTGGGTTGGTTTTTTTTTCCTGTTCCTTTTATTGCATGAAGTGGCAGTAAACTTCTATATTCATAGAAAAGGCTTGAGTCCTAAGGTTGTGACCCTTATTTGAGCACTGTATTCTTTTTCTAATGTTTAGCCTTCATAAAGTGCAAATTAATATGATTTTAAACCCTGTTGTGATTCATAGTGTGTAAATATTTTAGATATTTGGAAATTGTGATACTTTTACAGTTTAAGATGGATTTACATGCATATGTATGCATGTATATGTATTTATGAGTCTGGTAAGTTCTAATGTAATATCTTGTATGTTTCTTTTTCTGTTTTCTTGACCAAAAAAAAAAAAAATCAAATTAAATGATGCAATGTGCCCTTTGCTCACTTGACCTGACATTTCTGTTACTCAGAGAATCCTCTTCTGTTACTTTTCAGAGTTATAGGAGTCTGGGTGTGACACTGGCAGTATCAGCCCCTCTTATTTATCTATGGGTATGTTTACTGTGTCAGATTGAGTTAAGAATTTCTTTTAGAAGCAAATATTGTGATCATCACTGTTTAATATGCATTGGCTCACAATTTGGGGTAGTCTTGCAAAGTACAAAAGAAACTAAACCAGAAAATGTACCCTGGGAGCAGACCTAATGCAGTCCAGCTGCTAATAAGCATTCAGTCAATGGTACCAAATTACAGCTGGTCTGACATAAAAGCTGCTGAAGCGTGTACAGTGTGGATGTTGGATTCTTAACACCAAGTGCTTTACTTTGCAGGTCTGTTTGTGTTGAGCTCTGTTGCTTGCCAGCGTAGGTACAGCCTTTCAGTAATGCATGTGCATTTAAGAGTAGTAGTAAGTATGTAAGTTCAAGATAGTAAGTTCTTGACTGGCATTTCACTTCAAAGAAAGAAGTTCTTCTAGAAAAGACACTTCACAAGTATTGTAGCTGGTGAAAATGCTGTCATGGTTTGTGGTTAGTTTTTTGTTTGTTTTTTTTTTTTCCCAGAAAGTGCTGAAAAGCACAGGCTTTTCTTCTTCTCAAAATTCTATGAACTCCTGGGTGAATTTTACCAGCTTCCCTGAGATGTGGGCTTATTTTCCTTTCCTGGTTCAGATTCATAAAGTCGTGCAGCAGAAGATAATAACTACTTTTTTTTTTTATTTACAGGTCCTTTGATTTGTTGCAAACCTGGACTCAATTGGGTTCTTCTGTTTATATGGATTTAATCCCACACCTCCCAGGAACATACCTGGGCGGGGCATTCTTTAAGGGGATGCTCTCAATTCCCTATGCTGTTAACATGGAAGAGCCACTAAAGTGGCAAGTAAAAAAGGAGTTACCTTGTTCAGTGTTTTATACACGAGAATATTGCTAAGAGAAAATCTACCAGAGAATACTTCATGTCTTGATATTTCTATGTCCATTTAAAAAAATTATTGCAAAGTTTGTTGTTCGAGGCAGAAAAGAGATTCACTTACTGAGATGCAGGTGGACAGAGGGATTTAGATCTTGGTCTAGCTCCAGGAGAATGTCTTGT
Source organism: Pelecanus crispus (assembly GCF_030463565.1). Lineage (NCBI taxonomy): Eukaryota > Metazoa > Chordata > Aves > Pelecaniformes > Pelecanidae > Pelecanus > Pelecanus crispus. Next base: position 143,458,241 of record NC_134644.1, on the reverse strand, counting down.
TTCCAACAGAGGTGTGACTTGCTTCTTTCAAACTATGTGAGGCTGAAGCAGGTCAGCTGTCTGACATGTGGGGTTAAGTCACAAAACCAAGCACAGGACTATGCTACAACAGAAGCTGCTGGATAGTCCAAATCCTGTACTTGAGCAGCAAAGTCAATCAGCAGGGGTTTATGATATTGACATTTCTGTTCTCTCGGATGCTGCCAAGTGTCCAGCCTCATCCCACAGTGAAGCAGAGGTGGTCCCGAGGAGTCACTGCCAGTTTGAAATTGTTCTTGCTGGTCAGGTTCCCTGAGCTTTCTGACGTACCGAGTGTGTAAAGATTTCCCTATGTAGCTGAAAGGATGAGGAAGTTGGGTTTTCTCCTTCACTCAAGGAATTCTTTCAAGAGTATTTTTTAGTCTTTCTTGTTGATGTTGTTCATTTCATATTTATTATTCATGTTCTCTAAGATTTATTTAGAGCAAGAGAATGAAAGCATCACTTCACCCTCACAATTAGGAAACTCATTTGGTTTTTGCTCCAGTAGATGATTGATTATATATGTGATGTGAATCAGGTTTCCCATTTCACAGGTGCCTGCAGCCTCATGGTTGATTGGTGTAGTCTTGGGTGAAATGGGTGGTGACTCAAATCCTATTAATCCAAAGAGTGGCATCTAATTTGCATCCTGTAAGAGCTCTTCTTTAGGCACTTTGTTAAAATGAGGAGGTGATGCTTTTTTGGCAGTTCGATACTGCTGTCTTAATTTTCTTTTGCTTTTTTTAGAAATGTACACACATGCACACAAAAGATTAATTTTGGCTTGAAATGGTTTTCTTGAAGACAAAATATCAAATCTTTTATTTATCTTTTTTCCCTGGACTTGTTTTTTCCATTTTAATCTGCTGGAGTGGAAAACTAGCTGCTATTACACCACTGCTTTTGATGTGCATGCTTGTAAAACTTAATTGCTCCAATTCAAGCTATAGAAAATGTGCCCAGTTCACATTGTTACAAATGTTTCCAGTATTATATGCAACAGAGTTGTTTTGAAAATATATTCTACTTTGAAAACAGATCCATTATACTTAGGTGAAACACATATTTGCATATATTACATATTCACTGAAGTTGTTTACTGTGTTGTCTTTGATTCATGTCATGTATATTGTTGCACGCATGTTTGGCTCGTGCAGTCTGCTCCGGATATCTTACAGAAGCAATTCTGAGAAAAGGTTTTGTACTGTTTATACTGAACAGTCACTAAAACTATACCAGCTTCTTATATGCCTAAAAATTGCTGACTTTTTCAATAAAACAAAATAGCACTTAAATCATAAAGGACAAAAAGATTTTCTTCTTTTGTAATCTCTAACTTTCTGTCATTTTAATTTTAATAGCTGTGAAAGACAGGGAACTTCCATAAAGCTGTCCGTCAAATTGTAGAGGTGCAATTTAAAAGCAGCATTTTATATGAAGCCAAATTCCTTGTGAAAATGTTTAACCATCAGTACTGCAAATGTACCATCTCAATGGTGATACAGATTCTTCCAAAGCAGTATATTAGTGTTGCTTTCACTAAAAATTACAACAATATTTTCTGTCCTTCACTGCAGGTACTGTTCTTGAAAAGAAGAGAAAACATGGCTTATGCAATGAATGAACCTTAAATTCCTGGACCAAAACTTGAGGTTTTTTTCATGAAGGATGGCAACACCATACGTTCCTGTTCCTATTCCTATTGGAAGTTCATCATCCAGCTTTACAAACAGAAACCAAAGAAGTTCTTCTTTTGGGAGCATCTCGACAAGTTCCAGCTCCTCAAAAGGACAGCTAGAGGACTCTACAATTGGTAGTTTTAAAAAGATGAGCGTGCCTGACCAGATTGATTCTACATCATCTGTATGTAGTAGTCCACTTGTTAGGACTAAATTTACAGGTATGGATACATCCATAGAATACTGTACTCAACCTGTAGAAGAAATAGAGCAGAATACAGATTCCAGGAGCTGGGAAGATCGACCGTCCACACCTACTATACTGGGTTATGAGGTGATGGAGGAAAGGGCAAAATTCACTGTAAGTTTTGGGGATAGTATAGCTCATCCTGTAATGACAAGATAACAATTGAATATACTTTGCATTCTCTTTCAGTAATTAATCCGGCAGTTCAGGGATGTCAGAGTACTTCACATATACCAATTTAGTTTCAAAGTACTGCTGTTTGACAGGAAAATATTATTCCTGTTATACAGGTGGGAAAATTGAGACTCAGAAGCAGTCTTTCCTGTAATTGTGTCTGTGGAGTAGAAGGAGTTTATTCTACTTCAGGTATCAATTTCTGTTGGAAAAGTCAGGAATTCCTTGCAAAGCTACAATTCCATGTGAAAATGAACTTGTAGAAGTTCTGGGTAGTTAAACATCTTAAATAAAAATGTAGTCTTTTATTTGAAATGAATGATAAGACACCCTGATACTTGCCTTTTACAGTTATTAGTAACATACAACATTTGCACTGAAGTGCAAACATGTAGGTTTCCGCTTCTTGCATTGCTAAGTTTAGTTTCTGATAAGGGGAAATATGTTCTGAAAACATCAGAGTGAGATGTCACATGCAGTATTTCATGACAGAACACCAGCTTAACTGATTTGTATTGATTTTTCTCGAAATGTACTGTAGCTGGCAATTCAATCTTTTTTTTTTTACATGCCATAAATATATTAACACATTTGTGTATTTGGGTTTGTGGTTGAAATGTTTCTTCGAGATAATTCAGCAGTGCTTGTGGGACTGATGGAAGTTGTTTGTTACTTGTTATTTATAAATTGTGTTACTTCAGGAGAGCAACATTAATCACAAATATGTAAGGAGGAGGAAATAGCAGACTAACTTTTTTTCCTTCTATTTTCTTTTAGATTAGAAAAGTGTGGAATCTAATGCCCTTGTGACAGCTGAAATACTGATCAAGTTATCTTTGCAAAGAATTAAATAATGCTGATTTTTGATTATTTGAGAATGATGGCTTGTCTTGTCAGAAGTTTTTTCGTTTCTAACATCTTCATGCATGGTAGTGTAAGAGAAGAGCCAATTTTTTTTTTTTCACATGTAGATTAAAAGATTCCTTTTAAATAATACCTTCAAAACTAAAACAGTGATTAGTATTGTTGTATTGACAAAGGTTAGTCTGCAAATATGCCAGGGCATATTCCAGTGTGCGTGTAAGATGATCTTCAACTGTAGTTACAATGACAACTTTGACTCCTTATTTTATGTAAAAGGACAGGTTACAGTACAAATGAAACATTCTTCATCATTAAAATGCTTGGATGCATTTTTTTCTCTTTCTGAGTTCACTTCTGTTGCTGTGTTTGTTTCTGAAAGGACATAATTAACTTTTTTCAGTTGTGTGTTGACAATAAGCTTGCTATTGTGCATTAAAGCCAGCAAGTAATTAGTCCTAGAAATTTTGGTTGCTTCTGTGGTGCAAAATCAGTGAGATGCAAGACAGTGGAAATTAAATTGGAATCACATGTAAAAGAGAGGAGACTCAATTGCTGAAGTTTTTTTTACTGTTCGTTAGCATCTCATAGTTCCCAAAAATATGAATCTGAATTACTTAAGCTGGGCGATGTACTAACTTCAAGAGTTAAATGTTAGTGCATGTTGGAGTACATGGCTGCTGAAGATTATGGGAGAAAAAACCTAGGCTGAAAAATGTCTCTGTAAGCAATTGGTCTCAAATGAGTTAGCAGTCCTGGAATGTTCCTTTAGCACTTTTCTGGGTTTTTTTTAAGACAACAAGAAAAGATAATGAGATGCTGAAGGAGCCAGAGATTGTTACTAAATGTTGGCATATTTTCATTGAATATTTTGTATTTGTGATGTACGGCAATTCAGGATTGAATGGAATTATGTGAATTTGTTGAATTCATTTGTTGTTTTTTCCCAAGACCTTGTAGGAGGGAACTAATAGTCGGGTTTGTAATACTCCAGTTTTTCTTGTTTATTAATTACAATCTTAAAAAGAAAAAAAAACCCATAAACTTTTTTCAACTTTGGCAAGAAAACCAAAAACATGTTTGTTTCAGGTTGACCACAGGTAATTTTTTTTTTTTTGGCCAGTAATCATGAGCTGATTGTGCTCCTTATTACAATTAAGTTGACCATAATTTGTGAAGGCTTTTTTTTTTTAAGTTGTCCAATATTAGGAAACTATTCAAAGTGAGGGTCAGACTAACTGGAGTTTTTTCATGTGTGCATTTATAAGCAATGCCTTTGCAGAAATTTTAGTAGAAGAAAAGAATAGAATACTGAATAGCAAGTAAATCTGCAAGCATGTTCCAAAGCTGCTTCTTCTGTGTTTTACTGTGTACTAGTAAAGAGTCTTCAGTTTTATATAGCAGTGCTGCTTTATGAAGTTTTCATAAAAAAAAGCTGTTTATACTTTTGGTATGACAGGAAAGCTAAAACATTTGGACAAACATTTATGCAGAAAATGCAAGACAAGACTTACATTTTAACGCTGGCTTCACAGGCATGTCTTGCAGTTTGAATTCTAAAAGCTAATAGCTTTTTGTTAATGACTGAAATATTGCCTCTTATCGCAGTCCATGAGGTCCACAGATGATGCTGCTTGAAAGTGGAATTCTGTGTTTAAAAAGTAGATAAGGGAAGTACGTGCTGAAAAATGGCTTTTAATTTGCACCAGTTACCTGTAGCTTGTGTAATTGTCTGCGACAATATATTATAGAATACAGAAATGCTAAAAAGTCTCACGTGTACAGAAGTTGCCTAGCACTGGCATTGCCGCATGCTGGGACTGCAACAAGAAAAATAGATTTATCAGCTACGACAACCTGCTGTGAAAACATGAAATACTGGAAAAGGTTTTACCATGTAACAGATTAGAAAATGTTTTAAATAGAATTTCGTTAAATACCTATTAAGTGATTGTTTATCATTATGATTACAAAAATATCTTTTTATTCCTTGTATTTTATTTTTTTTTAACTAGAGAACACTTAGACTGGGAAAGGTAACCCAGTACAATTGCAGAGCCTCTTTTTCCTTACATTGGAGAAAGTAATGTTGTGACATGAGAACCCTTCTTTCCTAGACACTGTTTAATATTTTCTAGTTCAAGTTGTGTGGTGCTATATTCATTGTGTTCAGGCATTTGAGTATCAGCCTTCCTACAGGGTAATTGTTTGGGGTTTTTTAATTATTATTGTTTTATTTATTTATCCATTTGCTTTTAAATAGGAGAATGGTACTGCTGTGCTCTTGTCTTGCTAAATCTGATTCAACGGATCCATTACTTCAGTTCTACAGTGCTAGTATAATCGTTCTGATTCAGTTATCTAGGGAAGTGGCATATGTTGCTTGGAAAGACAAAACCTAATGTTCAAGACAAATGGAACCAAAGGAAGATGTTACTTTTATCCTGCATCACTTTTCGTTGAAGCAAGTCAGATGAGACATTCTGAAACAATATAACACTCAGTACCTGATTATTATTGTCATCTTAAAAACAGATTGGCCTCAAGGATTAATGAGTAAAACTATAATTCAGCAAAGTTAGAGTGGATCAGTAAAACATACTTCACTTACCTCTTTGATAGCTGAGCCTTGGAGTTTCCCGGGGAAGAAATCTGTATGCAGTTTCGCAAACCCTTTCTTACATTTAACTATCTTCTGTCTGTATTTAGGAATTGCAGAAACTCCTTCCTTAACTTCTGAAATTAATTTATACTGTTTGTACTGATAATGAAGGGTTTTTTTAAAAAAATATTTATCTACAAGTTTTGTTTTATTAGGAAATATAGGATAACTTCAGCCGTCCAGCCAGTGCAGTGTGAAGTTCTGCACATTTTTCTGATATTCCTGTTTTTCTACAAAGGTATACAAAATACTGGTAAAAAGAAGTCCAGAGGAAAGTTGGGTGGTTTTCAGACGGTACACTGACTTCTCCAGGCTTAATGACAAGGTGAGAATTATACACTAGTAAATTCTCAGCTAACTTGCCTCATTCTTCTTTCATGTTTCATTTTCTTTGTGTCTCACATTTTTGTCACTTTTTTCTTTTCTTGCCTTTTTTTACTGCATATAAAACACCTACTATATTAATGAATGAAAAACATACGATTCTTCATTTTTTCAAAGATACATGAAATAACTACAGCTAGTGTAAAGAAGGTATTTCTTCATCTGAAACTGTTAGCGTGCTTCATACTTCATATTTATTCCTAGTCTATGTAATAAAGGAAATTAACTCTTTAATAGCTGTATATTCTGCATGGAAATAGAAGTAGGGGCCCGTAGTCTCTTGCAGGAATGATCCAGTAATTATTCGGTCCTTTTCAGTGCAACAAACTCTACTTTTTTCATGATAAAACTGAAGTTTTGTGAATGTAAGTTATTTGTATGTTTGTCAGTCTTCAGTTGTTTTCAGTGTCTTTGAAGTTAATTGTGAAATACTATATCAGATCTTTAAAGCCGAAAACAGAGATGCCAGGTAAATAGGAATCCTAGGTCAGCAGCTTAATATTTTTAGAACACTTGAAAGCAAAAAATGTTTGTCTAAAAAGCACAAGGCTTTTAAGTGGTAAATACTGTTTGGCTACCCCATTTAACATTATTTCTATAGAAATAAGAAAACAGAATTACACTTTGTCCTATTGTCCACTCCTAAGAATAATCTTTAATTGCAAATTTAACACATTTTATGCTATTATGTTCTTTCATGTTTCAACTAGTAACTTTTTAACACTCCCTTTTATTACCCATAGTAAGGGATTTTTTTTGTATGCCTTTCTGCTTGGATCAATGTGCCTAATCAACTAAGAACTTAATTCTGCTGAAATTTTTAATATGGACTTGAACTTACATATTTCTCTGGGTTCTTGGTTTGACCTATTTGGATATCTTGTTAGGGTACTATTAAAAAAATCAGTGCAGTCTAAAACTACAACAAATTGTTGAATGTGAATTAGTTTAGAGATTTCTTTCTGAAGAAACGTCTGTCTCTCTAATTCAGCCTATCCTAGATTAAGGCATGCCTTGGTATTGGCAAAAGCCCGACTTCTTTTGAGATGATGATGTTCTGGGGAATTTCAACTCAAATTTCAGAAGTCAAGTTATACAACAGTTTGTATTTTGGTCAGCTGTGTCAGATACAGGTCAAGAAATGGCTTATATGCATTGACTTGTAGTGTGGTTATTGGTAGTTTGAAAAATTAAAATGCCACAGATACTTATTTTAAGATAGATATTTAGATTTTACAAATGAAGTCCTTAGTCTTTGCAGTCAAATCTTTGACAAAAATGTTTGGTTTCCAGCACAATTTATAGGTATTAGGATTTCTGTTTTAAAGGAAGAACTTTGTTTTTCCCTTCTGTCACTGACTGAAGCTTTTTCATCTTTCAGTATACATCTAAACTTTTATTGTATTACTATTCTATAATTCTCTAGAAGTTTCAGCATTATGGTATGTTTCAGTTCCTGGAGCTGGGATTTCTGTATTATAAAAAGCATAATGTCTTACGGACCAAAGGGTAAATGGTTATATGCACGCATCAGTGGTTCAAAAGACACAGTGCAATACTTGCAATTCCTTGTTCTCTGATGGCAAATAGAGACATGAAGTTGCATGCATATATACTTTCAGGATTTTCTGTACCCTACCTCCTAGAAATCCAGTGTCAACAAGAGAAATATACTATCTTGCAAATACTTTTCCCCACCATCCTTCTTGAGGTTGGTGGCAAATTACTCATTCCCTGAAATGGTATTAGAAACTTGGCATTAAATGCCAACTGAATTGAGTAATTGATCATGATGGAAATCAGTTTGAAGTAGTAACAGAGAAGGAATGGCTTTTCAGGAAGACCAGGTAAAGACAAAAGAGCAGTATGTTTTTTATGTGTCAGGCATGTACTTATTTGCAAGTCCAAACTGAACTGAGAGTTGGGCTTTGGTGGCTAAAAATGGAGAAAATATGAGAATAAGAACAGTGTCACAATGGGGAGGTGTAGGTAAAATTGGGACTAGATGAATGAATGCAGCTCAGGTAACTAATAGAAGCAGCCAGTGAACTTAGTAATAGCATTCTTTATTTGCCCTGATCTCTCTCTCAAAGAAAATAAAGAAGGCAAAAGAGAAAGCCGTAGGACCCTAGAAAGTGTTCTGTATTTTCCCTAGTTTCTGAAATATTTCTAGTAAGGAACAGCTAATAAAATAGAAATGAATGGGAGTGAAAGAGCTGAAAACCATGAACTCTCCTTTTATGGATGAAACGAGTAAGTACAGCAGCAGGTTGAGACTTGAGAAGAACAGATTTCAAGTGTGAGCAACAAGTTCTTTGAATGTCAAAGCTGTCTATTTTCCAGGTAATGAAAAGGTTATGAAAACTCCATACCTACTGAAAGACAAATAGAAGATGATGGCAATATAAAGGAAAGATGAGATTTTGCCGGTATGGGTACCCAAGAAGCCACATAATGATCTCAAAGTCAAAAGTAATTGAAAAAAAATACAAGTAGAGATGAGCACAAGGAGAGCGGTACAGTCTTCTAAAGATTAAGGCAGAAGTCTTAGGACTTGGGAAGCAAATAGCAAATGATACAGCAAAGACAAATATTGTCTTTTGCTGTAATATTAGCAAAAAAATTTAATCTTAGTGGATGTTGGAACATGACAGAATTTGAGGGGTCGGGAGCAAAGGCTAAAAGACAGACATTTGGCTGGATGCATAGGTTTTGTTTCTTAAGAACACCTAGTGGATTGGAGAAGTATGTGAAGAATGCTCTTTGGTCCCAAAAATGGTGGGGAAAGAACTTTGTAAAGGTTATTACTGTGCTGGTAGAGATGTTGAACAAGTAATGAAATGGCCGGTTTTAAGAACCAAGAGGTTAACCATTTCTCCCTGAGACTGTGCATCATGTGACATGCATAATCTATCACGTGATGATGTAGGGGAGAGACATCTAGAAAAGATGCTGGATTCAAACAAGCAATCACAGCCAGCATAACTTGTTTGACCCACAGTTTTTCCTGCTGTGTCTTAGGAGTGTTCAAGAAAAATGCCCCAGGACTATGCTGTTGAAAATTAGTCTGCTGACAGCAGCTAGCTTTCTCATACTCTTCATCCACAAAAGGAGTAATCTGTGGGCAGGCATACCCTTTGCCTAGAAATAAATTATATGATCTACATAACCAGAGAAGTGAAATTTCCATTAAGTAGAAATCTGTGTAGTTGAAAAGCTTTCCCAGCAGTGGTTATCTGTGGTCCTCTCTACAACTAACACAGGAACTGGTTTTGTTATCTTTTCTGTGTTCAGTTCTGTTCAGTATTTTATTAACTTAAGAGGGGTTATGGAGTGTAGAGCATACTTACATATATGGTATTAATGATAACTTGGTAAGAGATAAAGGAACTTTGGATGACCAAAGATAAACTTAAAAATATCAAGAAGAGTCTAATATCAAGATGAAATTCAGTAAGAGAAGAGGAAAATATATACTTAAATAATTAAATGCAGAAATAAACAGCAAGGCTTTGACAATAAACCGTTCTATAAATAAGAAACTAGTAGTTACCATGGGCTATTTGAATATACAATACTTTTGATGTTAAAAAAGTACCCTTCTTGTGCTGTGAAACAGTACTTATATAAGTAAGGGTGATTCACTAACATGGTTCTTCCTTTAAACTGTGTAGAGAGATTCTAGCTGCAATACAGAATCTGTTTTTCAGCAGATTAAGTTTTAGAAAAGTTAAGAGCTACCCATTAGCTTTTTTCCATGAGTCCGTAAAGAGTAATTAAATAAGTAAAGCTTATTGTCAGAAGGCTTAAATTTTTTTTGTGCAAGGATCAAGACACCCACTGAAGAACTACCTTGCAGCTATGTAAGCATTGAGGGCTAAACTTTTTTCAAGGCAGATTCTGGAATCCCTGTCACTGGAACATTCATATGAATATATTAGGTGAATGCAGTACATCCCTGACAGAAGTTGGCTCGATCCTGTCTTCAGAAAAAGATAAAATGATTCTTATGGCAGTTGGAGGAACATTAGATTTTGTAAAATGTGTTTGCTTTTTCCTGTTGGTTGTAAATAGTCTTTGAGATTTTTCTGTGTCAAACATCCCTTCTAATAAGAGGCATCTAAATTTTTTTTTTATGAAAGTGTTAATTTTTTTGATCTTCATGCATATTACAAAAATAATTAATTGGCATCCTTGGACAGGTTCATCGTTACATAATTTTATGCTTCCATTCACTTGCATATTTCACTTCTGAATTCGAAGAAAAATTCTAAGTATGTCTGACATTGAGTATACCCCATTACTATTTAAGTAACTCAAAAATACAATTTTGCATGTTAATACTAGGGTTTGAGCAATGTCTGTGCATACTGAAATGTTAATATTCTGGGTGTACAAGGAGCTACTCTTTAGTAAAAGTATCTCACGTATGTGTCGTAATTCATTCTGGTAGCACTCCAAAAAAGACAAGTTGCAGTGTTGTGAGTCTGTAATGGGCTTTTATATGTGTTATTTATATAGTACTTACTATCCCTGAGTACTTGAGAAGAAACACCACTGAAATGCTTACTCATCTGATACTTTTTACTTAAATACAATTTTCTTATACTTACTGACTCAAAGGCATTAAATAGCAGACTCGGAAATTAAATAACAAAGCAAAGTTTTCATTCCTATTTTTATATGGTAAATTTGAGAGGTCATTTGATTGGGTAAGGCAACACAGCATGACAGAACTGTGTCCACAATTTATGCTATAATTTGGATTGTACTTAGTATTGAGACTTACCTTGTGCTTGAACTTAACAGAAGACAGAAAGATCCTGTAATTCTGAGTAAAGTCAGTGCCTGTCAAATTCAGTATTTCATCAAGACTTTTTTTTCGTTGTTTTCTTTGGCTTTGATTTCTATTTCAGCTAAAAGATATGTTTCCGGGCTTTCGGTTGGCCCTTCCACCAAAGCGCTGGTTCAAGGATAATTATAATCCTGACTTCTTGGAAGATCGACAGTTGGGACTACAAGCATTCCTCCAGAACCTAGTAGCTCACAAAGATATTGCTAACTGGTATGTGATTAAACTTTGCTTGTGGATTTGGATTTTTTTTGTGTGTACAGACTCCTCTTATAGGCTCCTAGACTCTAGCAGTATATCTTTGAGCAACACAGTAAGGAATTCTATTAACGTTCATGTTGTGCATTTGGTCATTACGTGAATTATTTGGTGTCCTGTTAAATTAATCCCATCTGAACCTAAGCAAAAAAGGGGAATTGCAGTATTTTGAATTGTACATGGTTAACTACTAACTAAAAGCTGTAATACTTAAAATGTTAGACTAAACCCATGCAGAATTGATATATTAATTTGTATTGAGATTAAATGTTAGGCTTTCATAACGGAAAGTACCTACATTATTATGCAATTAGTTCTTAAAATGTGTATTAAACTAAAGGTTTTTAATTTACATGACATGATAGTAATAGAAGTACCTTTATAGATTGCTTTACATAAGTAAATGTAAACCACAAATCAAAAAAGGCTTGAGAAGAGTCTGAAAAACACATTGTGTTTAAGCAACGAAGTGCAGAAGTCTTTTTGAACGGTATCTTTTTTCATACAAAGTGGAAGATTATTCCAAAGCTGGAAGATGAGTAGAAAAAAATTTTGGCAAATTAAATGTAAAATATTTTTAATATAGGCCAAAAGAGAATTTTAGTAAGCGAGTTGCTAGAGGCAGAGCAGCTAGTTCTAAAAACCTTTTCCAACACCAGAAATAAAAAAAGTTGTGAGGCTGCTGTTCTTTGAACAATGAGTCTGAGGAACTGTCTTCGTCTGAAACGTCATTAAAAATGAAGAGTAAGAAATTCTCTAGAGCAAACAGCATTTCCCCAAGAGTTTTAAAGGAACTAAAATGTAAAATTGCTGAGCTGTGGTGTGAGACCATCTAATGCTCGTATCTACTTTACTTTTCAGTAGCATGGCTACTATTACATTTGGCACATTTTTATAAGGCACTTGATTGTTGAGTCTGGGAACTAAAGGTTAGTAAGTCAGTCTGACTTTTTGGTACTGCTTGTAATAAAAAACCCAAAGTGGTAAGCAGGTAAACAAAACTAATACTTGGAAAAGAAATAATGTCTTTTGCAGAGGGAAATCTATCTTGCAGGTAGTTATGAGGGAGCTCAGATAAAATGGTTGAAAGACAAGGGGAAAAGGATTGATGGAAACTTAGGGATATTACATATGGAATGCTGGCTCACAGTTATGGACACTGATGTTCAGAATATCTGGAAATTATCTGGAAAAGGGAATGAACAATGAGGTCATGAAGTATTGTAGAAGGATCCCAAGGCACTGAGTTACTAATATTAAATTTCATGTCATGAAGTGCAAAATGACAGTAAGTACATATATACAGAATCATAAAATCAACTTCTTTTTTTCAACCTGGAAAATAACTATGGGTATTGATACAGTTTTCTAAATCAGTTCAGTATTCAGCAATAGTCAAAAAGTTGCATAAAAACTGCTGAAGAGGAACTTGAAAGGGGAAAAAAAAAAAAAAAAATGTTACTGCTGTGGGAATCTGAATTGCAATTCCATGCAGTCCAGTGCTAAAACACAGCATTCAATTTCAAAAGAGGGTCAGCTGGAAGTATGGAGAAGGCAAGCATGAACAGGTGGAGCTATAGACAAGCTTCCCTGCCAGGAGAGTACTGTTCTCTGTTCTCTTTAGTCTGTTGTCTTGGGAAAGGGCTGGCTAAGCAGGGCATATGAAATCATCAAGGGCACAGGGAAGGTGAGTAAAGGGTGTTAGCATTTTAGATGATTCATAGTCATCTCTCAATATGTCATGCTGAGTTATGAAGCTTTGTTGTGAGACGTCAGAGACAGAAAGCTTAAACGGTTTCAAAAAGAAATTGGGATCAACCTGTGAGTTTCTCTGTCAGTGGCTATTAAACATGATTATATGGGTAAAATATGTGGCTGAAAAGTTTAAGAACTTCCTGATCATTAAATTACACAATAATAGGTATGCAAAAAAAAAAAGAAAAAAAATTCTCTAAATGTCACTTATGTTACGCTGCTGCAGACAGACTAGAGAGCTGGATGGACTTTTAGTCTGCTTGAATAGATCTGAAGGCTTTGCGCTTCATGTTGTTGCAGCTAGTTTGGTATTTCAGCGAGCTTGTTTGTATCTTGATGATGGTCCACGTTGGGCAAAACAGTGTTTGTCTTAATTTAAGGCAAAAAACCACAAAACATAACTTTGACTGCATTGCTCATCAGATACAAAAGGGAATTTAAATGTTTGTGGAATCGGTTTGTATGTCGGTTAATAAACAGATAGTTAACTAAAATGTGGTTTTGAGGAAAACTCTGATCTTGGCTGTGTAAGGCTCTGCATGAAGATTAAGATTATTAAAAAACTTTATAACCTATTGGTATGGCTTGTGTTGTAGTGTTTGGATCTGTGGAAGCTCTGGGTTCCTTGGGAAGTGATTAAAACCGGGAGATTTGATCTGTCTGTTTTGGTTTTGTTTTTTTTTTTTTTACCCACTTATCAGAGAATAAAAGTTACTATTAATGGAAATTAATATTTGCACCTCGCATGATCAGTGGTGAGCATCTGACCCTGCTTCCTCAAAAGATCACCATTTACTTCTACAGTTTTGCACATAGGTCAAACTGCTTGGGTCACATGAAAACCAAATGAGGCTTTTCTCTTTGTAGAGAAGTCTCTTTCATTTCTCTTTATGCACTGTATTATCATTGAGACATATTGATGGTGGGAAACAGTCGCCCTTCAGAGATAGGAGACCTCATTTGGTATACCTGGTATTTTAATAATAAAACCAGATTCACAAAACAGGTTAAAGATAAAATGTAGGATGGTATGCAGGTGACTAAATTTGGAGTCTGCATTTTATGGATTTCTTCTCATATTTTGTCTTGTATTGAAGATTCAGTGAAAGATCAAATTGAACTCCACCCATAGAGTTCAATGTGTTCAAGAAAACTTCATATAACGCACGAAGTGTGAGAAAGAAGTTTAACCTGCTAAACAGAAATGTCATCTGGCTTTATGTAGATGACACAGCTCTCCCCTGCCTGCACCCCCTATGAGAAGGCTGGAAGGGAGGAACTCGGTCAGCTGTCGAGTCAGGGATCCCATGTGCGGCACTGCCCCTTGCAGTCCTTCTTAATGCTGGTGTACACTGGCATTGCTGCCTCTCTTGAGAAGGATCTCAGCTAGCATAGGAGCAAAGAAGGAAGCTGTGTACAGAAATCTCTGTTACATAATGTAGAAGAGTGATACTTTTCAGGCAGAATTTTCTCCTATTTGTTAAATGAAAGGAAGAGGTGTAACACGTGAAGGGGAGAGCAGGGTCAAAGCAGACCTTCAAGAGTAAAGCTAGGTTGCAAATGAATGTTTATGCCGTCAGGTGCGTATTTTAAAGAAACAATGTTTTCAGTGACCTGTGGCTTGAAGTTTCTTGCCTTCCTTATGTAAAATAATGAACCTAAAGCTTTCAATTTCAAGAAGTTTTGAAAACTATAGAAAAAGACAGTTTTCTGCCAGAAGCTGTAGGAAACAAAAAAAAAAAGGGTTTGACCTGATGTAAGCAGATGGTGTATGTAGACTGGATGTTTTTGCACATTTATTTTTCTAGATATTTCCTTTCTCACTCACAAGCATTACTGCATGTTATGCCATTTTAATGTTACCCTTTTAATAACATAATAAAATTACTAGCAAAATGTAGAAATTAAATATTTTTAAAATATGTTTGAACTGAGCTATGTGAATAATGATACTGAAGAAAAATGGTGAGCAGAAGTGTTTCCACATAACGAATTCTTCTGCATTAGGCATGTGTGAATTCATTCAGCACAACTTTCATCTTTATGAAAAGAACAAGTCAACCATTAAAAAATGGACTTGAGTGTCATGTTGGAAAAGGGTCACTTCAAACAGATTAAACTATTTGGAGAGGGAAAAAAACAACCGTGCTTTTCTCCTTGAAAATGTACTTTATATGCCTGAGTAACTTTTTATTTGGTTTGAGGTTATTTTTTCTAATAATTTAATTAATGACTTATTATCATCTATAATTTTTTGTACTAATGGGAGTGATAGTCTTGGTTTAAGTAGCAGAAATTTTTTATTGTTTATCTGAGTACCTGGGAGAAGCTGTTTTAATAGTACAGGTTTAGGCTATGGCTTGCACAGATCATGGACTGATGGATGTAAACCAGTGGAGAGGGCTTGAAAAAGGAAGGTTTTATCATATTTGTCACATAGATTCAGTGGGGAAAGGAATGATCATGATTATAGGAGAAATTTTTTCAGGTTGGTGTAAAGGCTGATGAGGTGAAAGTGGATACGAAGACAGAATTCTCACCAACCATATCTTCATACCAACTGTATCTTCACATGTGCAATAAACACTTGAAAACAGGCTTACAAAAATCCAGCAACAAAATACAGGTTCAATGTATTGTAGATAAATATTCTCAAGAACCTTTCTAAAACTGAAAGTGTTGGCACAATCAGTGATTGGTTTTTGCTGAAAAAACTTCTCTCCCCGTTTTGCTTGCTAAACCTGAAGCTGTTTGATTAGAGTAGTAGCTAAAAGAAGTTTCCTTTCTTGTGTTTGTACTTTGCATCTGCCTCAAATGCAGAGAATGAGTGCAAGGCAGAAAAAACTACTTCCTTTTGCCCTCACCTTCCTGTGGGACTTAGGTGGGAGGAAGAGAAGGGGAATTAGTTTGGATTCACATCTTCCATTTTTGTCTATTCATTGCAGTGGGAGATGATTTAAAGCTTTGTAGTAGTGAGTGCAAGCACGGAATTGCTAGTAAGTTACTACTTGCTAATTAATTGTGAATACAGTATTCTGATTGGAAGTTATTTATAGACGATTGAATAAAACACAGCAGGAAAGGTGGGTGAAAGGACATGTTTGGAGATGAAGAGTTCTGTAAAGGTAGTCTAAACTTGGAAGACAGAATGAGCAAGATGCTCAAAATACTCTATAGTAAACCACAGGATTGCACATACTTCCTTCTTCTGGTCTTTGTAAAACAATGCATAGAGGGGGATGACAACTGTTACACAGTTTTACACAATTTTAAGTTAAATGCATTAGTTCAAAATGTGCGTTTAGAGATGCCATGTAGATATCCGTGGCACATTAACCTTGTCACTTCTTTTACAACCTTTTTTTGTATATAGATATGTATATAAAATTATGTAGTTTGTGGATATATATACATTATATTCTGTGTATATGTAAATGGATTATGATCTTGGTAAAATGGAGACACATGAGCATGTTTCAGTACCCACGCTTAGTTCCACTGTTATTTCCTGAAGGGATCTACGTATGGATTTTAGCAGCATACATTTTCATCCATCATTTAATATTTAATTTTCACCAGGATAATTTTTCAAAACTCTTCAATACCAAAAGGATAAACTTGCTTGTCAGTTGTCATGTAGCAACAAATTCTCTGAAGGTTTGAAAAATTATGTTCCAAATTGACTTACTCTGTTTGAAAACTCTTTAACTGTACTTGTGCAACTTCTTAAATTTTAAGTTTTCAATACTGTCCCTGGTTAACACATACAACTGAGACTTAATAGTGTGTTAACATTATTTTGAATACTTGGGAGTAAATTTGAGGATAGGTGTTTGTGTCTCTCAAAGAAATACTGCCCTTGTATCATTGTATTTAAGTATTGTTGCTTTTTTGCATGTCAAGTAATTCACTCTCTTTTCTTTGGTAAAGCCTTGCAGTGAGAGAATTTCTTTGTCTGGATGATCCTCCAGGTCCTTTTGACAGTCTAGAAGAGAGCAGGGTAAGTGCTATGTAGTATGATAAAAAGAGAATGTCGAAGGCAGTGGTTGTTATTAGGATACTGTAAAATCTGCTGAACGGTATGGAATGAAACATTTTTATGTCTGTTCTTTCACAAAAATTTGCAAACAGATGTATTTCTAAAACTGACAGTCTGATTATTGGTGCACACTGATAATCTTTGACTGCTGTACTTGATCCCTGTCGCAAGATAGAATCTCTTCCTTTCTGCATTTTATGACCAGTGGATGAAATTTGTTTTTAAGGCAACTACTGAATGTAAGGAGAGTTTTTGTAGGTTTACATTCAACGTGTTGTCACAATGCATACACCTTAAACTTCAGGTCTTGCAATAAAATGTTCTTGCTGTGAAACATAAAGGATTAATTCTGACCACCAAAAATAGTGTTCTTGTAGATAACTGAGCAGTGTCAAGTTGTGTTGTAAAACAGCAGCCTTTCAACGTGTGTATGAGCACATTGAACAAATAATACCATATGCTGCAGCCTGTTTTATTAGAAGTACGTTTCACTGGCATGCCAAGCTATACCAAGTCTGTCTAGAACAAGTTGTCTTAGTTTTCTTGCTTCATAGAGTGACAGTGTGCTTTGGAATTGCACATACATCATTAATGCTGTAGAAATTATGAATGTTAAGTGATGCTCCTTCAACTAAATTTACATTTACCAGCTTGTTTTGCGTGGGAGTGCCTTGGCTCTTGTTACATTACTGTGTACATCTGATGGTTTGGTATGGTTTTTGTGTTACAAGATCATAGTTGATTTCTATACAATTGCTTTTCATCATAGCTATTTAAGTTGATGAAAAGTAATAAAAATTACAGGAACTATTTGTTCAGATAATTAAGGAATTTAAGTGCTACTTTCATAGAGATTTTGATCATGCATGCTGTGGTGAAGTCTCAGGGTTATTCTTCCACCATAGGATTTTAGGCAAACTATTAAAATAGTTGTGCTGATGTAGTTTTGGCTATTAACCATTTCTGTAGTTGTCAGACACAGCTGTCATAAAATTCTGGTCTTCAAGGGATACCTCACTTTATTACAGAATGGTAGAGGTTGGAAGGGACCTCTTGAGATTATCTAGTCCAACTTTCCTGCTCAAACAGGGTCAACTACTGCAGATTGCCCAGGACCATGTCCAGTCAGGTTTTGAATCATCTACAGAGGAGACTTCACAACCTCTCTGTGCAACCTGCTCCAGCATTTGATCACCATCACAGTAAAAAAAGTGGGTTTGTGTGTTCAGATTGAATTTCCTGGTTTTTAGTTTGTGCCCACGATCTCTTGTCCTGTCAGTGGGCACCACTGAGAAGAGTCTCGCTCCCTCTTCTTCATTCCCACCCATCAGGTATTTACACCCATTGATAAGATCACCCTGAGCCTTCTCTTCTCCAGACTGAAGTGTCCCAGCTTTCTCATCCTCTTCTCACATGAAAGATGCTCAATTCCCTTAATTATCTTTGATTATGAATCATGAGCCCTGGCATCCTGGTGGACAACAAGCTGGAGATCAGCCAGCTCCCTCAGCACTCATGGGTGCAGCCTGTCAGGCCCCATGGACTTGCATATGTCCAGTTTGTTTAAAAGCTCCCTGACCTGATCCTCCTCCACTGAGGGTAAGTCTGTCTTGCCCTTCCTTGTCTTTCCCTCTGGATGCAGAGGTATGGGATTCCTGAAGGCTGGTCTTACCAGTCAAGACAGGCAAAGATGGCATTGAGTACCTTAACCTTTTCAGTGTGTTTTGTCACAAGTTCCCCCACTTCATTCAGCAGTAGGTCCACAGTTTCCCTAGTCTTCCTTTTGCTGATTATGTACTTGTAGAATCCTTTCTTATTTCCTTTCACACGCCTTGCCAGATTTGGCTCCAGGTTGGCCTTCATGTTCTTAACACTGTCCCTGCAAGGTGAGACAGCAGCTCTGTATTCCTCCTGGGTCACCTCTCCATGCTTCTAGTGCTAGTAAACTTTCTTTTTACGTCTGAGTTCAGTTAGGAGTTCCTTGTTCATCCGTACAGGCCTCCTGCAACCTTTGCTTGACTTCCTACTTGTTGAGATGGACCTTTCTTGAACTTGGAGGTAGTGATCCTTGAATATCAACTAGCTCTCCTGGGGTGCTCTTCCCTTCAGGGTGGTTTCCCATGGATTCTTTCTTCCAAGCAGATTTCTGAAGAGATTGAAGTCTGCTCACCTGAAATCCATAGTTGTGGTCCTGCTTTTTGCCCTGCTCTTGCCTGTTAGGATCCTGAACTCCTACATATCAGAGAGCATCTATATCTATCCCTCACTTTTTTTTTTTTTTTAACAATGCCCAACTACAGGGCAAGTGGCTATGGTTCACATACCTTTAAAAATGAACTCCAGGAATAAGTATCTCAAAAATCACTTCTGTTTCACCTTTCTGCTGCTAGTGTTGTCATACAAAGCATTGCAAAAAAAAAATCTTCTATTACTGTTTTCCTGATAATGGAAAATACAGATATCCTCTATTTTTTTAATGTCCATTCTATTATTCCAGTTCAATAAGGACTTGCCAAAACATATTTATCTTTTTTGGGAGGGGTACAGGTACCTCCCCCATTAGAAATTGTTTAGGCCTCACAGAAACTTAATCACAGAAATGTAGGCAAAATATCACTAAACCAATCTTTTTTTTGTCATGTTCTTGGTAATTGTTTCCCCAGGTCCTTTCCCAGCAATCAGTGTTTCATGATCCACTGAAGAAGGAAGTGAAGCTCTCTTCCAGCTGGCCTAGTTCTGTTGCCCTTTCAGAACTTCCAGGGAAAATTGGTCCCACCTGGGTATTAGAACTGTACCAGACTCCAGGTGTCCAGTTCTTCAAGGAGCAAGATATCTCATTACACACAATTCCCTGATAGGTCTTTCTCAACTTTGGTTCACCTTTCTGCTATTACGGCATCCTTCAGAATATGTTGATGTTTTCTTACTCAGTTGTGAAGAGTGACTTCCTTTCCTTGGGCAGCTGATACCCAGATTGTGGCTGAAGATTAGTCTCTCCAAAAGGCTTTCTTCAGTTCTCATATGGAACAATGAAACAGTTCACAACACGTGGAATATTTTTAGTTATTCTGTGAATACGGAAATTTGCATGTGCATAAATCTAAAGGTAGAAATAATATAACTTAAGGAAATAATGGCCAGTTTTCAGCTAGGGCACCAGTAACCCTGAACAGTTTTACAAAATACACTGCAACTCACTTAATTGGTTTGGATGAAATAGGATGACTGTTTAACTGGAATGTTTGCTAAAGCAATCACTAAAAATGCTGTGTGAAGAATGAATTGCATGCCATGTGTTCCCAGCTCTAGTAGATGTGAATAAAGCTGTGGCTTAACTGGTGATTGGTCTTCAGTGCTTGTCAACCAAGATAGATTTGCTATCTGAGTCAAAATAAATTAAAACTCAGTGGAAAAAAAAAAGGCTATTGGGTTGAAAAACACTGCATTTGCTTGAATTGTATAATTACAGGAAAACTTAACATTTTAAAGAAGCCGATAAGTCTGCTTCAATTAAAGCGAAGCATAGTATCTTCTTGTGTTTGTAGCCCATTTTAAAATTTTAGGAAAACAGTGTCTTAGCAGCATTGCTGAGCTCATATAAAATGTTTATGTTCAGCGGATTCCATGAATTAATGTTTGCTTGCATGTAATGTTAAGCCAAGAAAGCCTCCTACATGGGTTTCTTATTTAGCGAGAACATGTAAATTATTAAATCAGAATTGCACATTACTGTTGGTAGACTTGCTCGTTCCAGTAATAGATCAGCAGGCTCTGTGCCAACACTTCTGTCACGTCCTGCATTCAGTGGATATTGTATTATATGTTGGCTCTTCACATTAAGTTTTGAGATTGCTCACTGTGAAATTCATCAGGGTGTACTATATATACATGTCATGCTCAGCAGAGTAACAGAACATACTTAACCATGGTTAAATAGTTAGAGTTCTTAGCATTTCATTCAACTTTTTCAAAATGTTTTTGTATTGGTCTTCTGACTCATGATTGTCATATTTTTAACAGCTATTTAGTACGGAACTGTAAAACTGTGTCTTTATCCTGGGTAAGGGAAGAACATGCACTTTACCCAAATACTCGTAGCATCTTGGGGATAATGAGATACTTTGAAATTGGCTTCAAAGTCATGTGAAAGCAAAGCTTGTGAGGGGAAGGGGGAATAGGGAGTTGAGCTGATGTTGCATATAGGCAAAAAGGGTCAAAATTAGGGACTGCTTGTCAAAGGAGAGAAACCTCTTTCTAAAGTCTCTTGCAAGACAAACAAATGATGCGTTAAAAGTATTTGCATTGCAGTTTAGCATAATAAATTCATTGTTCAAAGCAAAGTGACGCTGTTTTATTAAGGACAGAACTTTTTTTTTTAAAGTTTATATAGCTCTTTATGGTAATCAATACAAAGAAAAGCAGCTACAATTCTGTTATAGGTGGATATTTCTAAAAGAAAAATCAGTAAAGGCAGTCCACTGAAGTTAAATGGAAGATGTTCTTTAAATTTGTCTTTTAGGCTTTCTGTGAAACTCTGGAGGAAACAAATTACCGTCTACAAAAAGAACTGCTTGAAAAACAAAGGGAGATTGAATCGCTGAGGAAATTGTTAAGTGAAAAGCAACTTCATATAGATGCTATTGAAAGAAGAATTAGGTATGTATAAATTTTATGGGTTTTAGGAGTTTCTTTCCGTGAAGGTATTTTCTCTACATAGTCACAAGCACCAGCTTTAAATGTATTCTTGGAAACAATTTTCCCCACCTAACCACACACAAAGCAATATTTTCAGTAGGCTCCTTCTCATATGCTGGCTAACAAGCTGTTATTTAGTACAAATGACTGAGAAAGTGTTGCCCCATCTTTTTCCCTCTAATTTAACTGGGATTATGTTTCCTAATCCTTTAAGCTGTGTAAAGATAAGGCAAAGATTCTCTTCTGCTTTTGAAATGTTGGATATGTGAAATGCCCTGCTAGAGATGAGAGCAGTGGAAAAATTCCTTTGAGTTACAAAATTCCACCTGTGCTGAAAGCTTTGACAGAGCATAGTGATCAAGCAATTATATGTCTGTATTCATGTCTTTAACTTTGTTCTGAATTGCCTGGAATGATGCTGCAGATCGTCAATTTAAATCTAAGGAAAAAAATAGTTGAGTTTTATAATAAAAACTTTATGGTGCCTGTCTTAAATTTTGTAGCAGGCCCAGAGGCGTTGATGTTGGGCTATTCAGTGTCCCGATAGACCTGCTGAGTCAGTCATTTTGGTGTTTCCTTAGCAAAGGATTAAATTCCCATGGTCTCTTTGGAAGTTATTTTAATACTGCTTGGGTTGTTGAGTCTAGCATATCCAGGTTGACTAACGAATCACATCTTTGGATATAAGGTTTAAGTGAACTATATTTGGAAAAGGATTTAAATGGAATTGTTGTGGCTTATTGAAAATTCTGATCTGAATACCATATTCAGTTTGTCACTTACTCCTGAGGGCAAGTAATTACATTTGAAAGATGCTTTCCCTGTTTGACGAGAAAGTTCTGACTACTGCTGGCTTAAACAGTGAAATAGCCAATAAAAGTTAAATAACTCGCATTTGGCTAAAACATCGTGATAGGAAATTCTGTGTGATTAAAAATAAAATAGGAAGGAATGAGTAGCAAAAAGGGATTTTATTTTTTTTTAGTGCTTTCCCTGAAGATAGATTTTTTTTTTTTAAACCACACAATCACCCTGCCAGTTTCCCAGACGTTTAAAATTATTGAAAGTTAGCCAAGTAGTATCTGAAGTCTTAATGGAAAATAACTCCTGTGATTTTTAGTTGTAAAAGTTACCAAGTAAACCTGTGACCTTCTTTAAGAAATTCAGCTTGTCTGATGGGAACTGAACCCAAAAGAAACGGGTCTGTCTTTGGCCTATTTGAAATGGAATTTTGATCTGATGGCCCAGTAAGAATTAAGCATCTTCTGCCTCTATGCTCTAAAGGCCAGGTACCTAAAATGTATGTGAGGTAGGAGGGGACAATTGGACAAGGCATCAGACTTGTAGGCCTTTACATATCATGCTGGATTTGGCCCAAACATAGGCCAATAATCATGTTAGAGAATACTGCTGAGTTATTACTTAAAATAAAACTATAGAAATAATAGTAGTTAAGAGTAATTTAAAAAGAGGGTGAAATACAATAGTATCACTTTCAGCACAAAATTGTTCACAAGCTTTTCTTTCCAATTCAAGTGACAGCTTTCAACACTAAATTGGTATGTTTTCCACACAGACCAATACTTTGGAAATAAGTGGGTTTGATACTTTTACATGACCATGTTCCCATTTGTAGCCAGGCTAGGTTGGACTGCCAACTCATGTTGCTGTTAAGAAAAAAATAACTACCTGTCTCGTTATCGTTAATGGGAAAGTGTATTGCTCTGAAACTTAATATGTGACTCTCAAGTTACAATATGAAACTTGGGAAACTGTTGAAGAAATCTTTTTATTATCCTGCCCCTTTTCCTTCTAACTATGTTTTGGTTAGAATCCTTCTGCCATTTAGGTAAGATGTGTGTGACAGATCATCTGCTTATCATAATCGCTCCACTGGGACTTGAATTTTGTAAAGCTACTAAATTGTGATGCAACCAGAGGATAGAATTTAGTTTAGGAATAAGCAGCTGGAGCAAATAAACTGTATAAATAGCTATCCAGTGCAAGCTCTGCATCTTTGTAGTAATAAGAGAAATGGGGCATGTAGGAGTGAGATTGATAGGTTCCCAGAAACTGCAAAGTTTAAAATGAAACAAACAGCTCTTCAGTGATGAATGTTTGCTGTATGGATTGGTGGTACTCTGTTCTTATTTGTTGTAGGGATTTATCTTTAGGAAAAATGACTCGTCAGATGTCAGGAGAAGAAAGTGAGTGCAGTGGTGAGGTGGAGTCTTCTGCAGTAGAAGCAGACCAGGGTGCCCTGGGTGAGGACAGCTGGTAAATACTATTATTTTACTTATATTTTAGGGGTTTTTTTTAAAGTACATTTTTAAATGTTTGGACTTGCATAAGTTTGGAACAGCTGAGGAATTCAGCATTTTATTGCACCTCTCTATAGCTAACCCATGTTTCATAAAGGCCCTCAGGATAGATAATTTTAGATCTGGAATAAGTGATAAGTTGAATAAGCTTTGTAAATGTTTTGTGGGTTGCAGGCATAAAATGACTATGAAGAATCATATTAGTCTCCATTTGACAAAGTTTATTGATCTGTTGTTGCAGCTCAGATAAAGACAACCATGAGGCATGCTGGAGTGGCTCTTTGGCTGAAAATTCTGTACCAGAAATTGAAGTTGCTGAAGTAGCATATACTGCTGATGAAGAATAGATCAGGAGCAGCTGCTGCTACCTGGGAAAGGTTCATATTTAGGACATACTCTCTGAGTGGGCGCATATAGTAGCTGTGAAGAATTTACAGCAAAGAGCAAGAATGCACATACTGAATGTTTACATAAATCCTTACAAATTATTAACATAAAAATACCCAGTGCTGCTTTGATTTCAGTTTTTATCTAGCCTTTATATATTTAAAATATTAAAGTCTAATAAGGGCTAAAATCAGCTACAGTTTAGATAGTGTACAATTCGGCTGACTTTCCTAGCAGAGTGACGAAAACTTCACATTAAATCACCAAACACATCTAACTAGCATGTCATATGTTGCCACTCATGTGACACATTTGATGTGTTCATCTGTTTGTATTTGTGTTTTTCATATTCTTATAGCCATAAATTAATGCTTGTTGAAGTAAAAAATGGTTTCATCTTATGTTTAGTAAGAGTGTAGAATGTGTTTGTTTTTAAATTCTGAAGTTGAAGATTATTTCTCTGGAAATTTTAATGCAATGCAATAGGAAAACTTACAGTACCAAAAGAAAAGTACTTAACAAAATGGGATTATAGTTGGACATTTTAAAAAAAAAAAAAAAAAAGGTCATTTTTGCTGAAGGAGCTAATGAGACCCCCAAAACACTGTGTATTTTCATCCCAAGATAGCATGCTGTAATACTTTTTGTTGGGTAATGCTGCTTTTTAAAATCTGGGATACCTTTGCTATATACCCATGTAACAATAAAATCGGTGAGTTTGCCTTTTACTTGGAACACTACCTCTTACCATCTTGCTAATACATTCATGTTTGTTTAAAAATATTCCAGATTATATGGAGGTGACTGAAAGACTTGTAAAGAAGCCATATTTTTTCCTGCACAGTGTGTAACTAGATTGAATCTAGCTGCAATGTATTTTTGTTTCAAGATATTGTACACATGGGGATATTGCTACATGTGTTCTATAGCCTATTTTTCAAAATGTATTAAGACAGGAGATGCACTTTATAACTAAGACTCCATTGTGCCAAGTTCAGTTGGCTAATTGGTTGAGAAAGGGGAGTTGCAGGGAGAGGATTATGTAGTGCCTTTTTGTATTTTACTTGTTCATTATTGCAGAAGTTTGTTACAGCGCTCTGGGTCGGCTCTGTGGAATCTTTGATGCAACTTGTTTCTGTTCTTCAGTTATTTACTGAAAGTGCCTTGTTTTATTCTGCTTTTCCAATAGGAAGAATGCTGTTTTGTTTTAATCTATTTTTTTTTCTCCCTATACCACCCACATCGTTGTTTAATGTTGTCAATATGCAGTGTCTTTGTGCTGGAGTTTTCAAAGGGAGCTTTGTACTTCAGGCTGTGCATACAATGACGTTCATGAAGAACTGTATAAACCTTCCTGGTGAAATAAAACTATGGACAAAACACCTGTCTGCTCTTTTCCATTGTAGAAAAAATGTTCCAATGCCTTGTCTAGTAAAAGAATAAAAATACTATTAGAGACATTTCTTACCTCAGTGATTTCCTACAGTTACTCAAATTTTGGCCTGAGTTCTGTTTGTACCAAAAATTGTCTGCATGAAGATGAACGAGAATTCTGTAATGAGATACCAGAAAACTTACTGTACTTCTGTTGAAGATTAAAATAAAAAAGGAACTAATTGGTTTTTACATATGCTACATGAATCCTCATAGATGTTGAGTGAACTCAATAAAGTTTTGACACCTTACTGAAAATTCATGTAATCATTTGTCAGATGTTACTTACAGGTTGAAATGTATATATTGAAATAGTGTTAGGTTTACGACTATAATTGTTTTAAAAATCTTGAAAGGTGCTTGGGTCGTACATGCTAGGAATTCCTAAAGTACTTCAGGTAATTCTGCAAATCTAGTCACTAAAGAAAGCATTAATATAACTTACAATTTAGTCATGAGAGGGCAAAGGAAAGGAAATTCTTGTGCTCTGTCTTTAAGGTTTATAAGATATTTTGCTAGCCCAAAATGTGTAGTATCACATGAACAGACAGTTTTGTTTAGGGGGACCTTGATTTTTAATTAGACTAAGCTGACAATTGTGAATTTGCTCAGCAGCCATGTGATATCACTTGGCCTGTGTTATTGGTTAATGAATGGTTTACCCCCCCTAAGGGATATGCAAAATTTGAGGTGTACAACCCATGGTGGTCTTGAACATCCTGATCGAGGTGGTTTCCAAGTCTGTCCCATACTGAATTTTTTCTAGTGTGCTTGCTTCCATTCTGGCACTGTTTTCCACCCATTTCCCTCTCATTTCACTCACTGCTGTAATTTTAGTACAGGAGAAGCCAACTTTGAATTATTTCATTCATGAGAATTTGAGAGTGGAATTCTGTGCTCCTCACAATGCGCAGAGGAGTGTTCAAACTGGAATTGTAGCGGAGTGCACTAATGATAAGAACTGCAACCAGTAACACTTTGTCCTTTCTTGTAGTTAAATCATTGCAAAGGTAATGGTCTTAATAGTTCAGCCACTGATTTACAGTGGGGTTTTTTTTCCCCCTTAGTTTTACATTTTAATATATTGTACCCAGCTTAATCTTACTGGCGTGTGGGGGTTTTTTCCCCCTTAGTTTTAGATTTTAATACATTGTACTCAACTTAAACTTACTGGGGTTTTGCGTTTGTTTGTTTGTTTGGTACTACATCTTAAATTTAATAATCCTGCAGCATTTTTTCTCCTCCAAAGCACTTGCAGTCTGCCCATGCCACTTCTCTGCTATTGATTTGTATACTCCTAAATCAATTAAAATGCTGACTAGTCTTGAATCAAGAATGAGTCCATATAAAACTCCCACTTCATACCTTTCCCACTGTGACAACCATTAATTACTGTGACTATAATAGTCCCATTGAACCAGCTCAAGGAAGGGAGCAAATTCACTAACTCATGAAACTGCACCTGATAGTTGTAGGAGTAGCCTATGCAGTGTGTTTTCCAGTAGGCTGCTGTCTGTTAAGTGTCTCTTCGTTGCTCTGGGGGGTCATAGCTGCAGAGAAAAGGGACATGGAAAGCTTTCATTTGAGGTGGTATGTCTGTCCCAAATTGTTTTCGCTCTCTGCATCTCATGAGACCACTAAGTAGCTCGATCTTTCTCTCTGTGGTTTCTATTTCTTCGTTGAAATGTAACTATGAAGCAGCGGGAATTATCCTGCCAGAAATTTGCATTTCTAGAGAACTGATAACAAATTCAACTTTCTATAGGAAGTTTTACGTGGGTTTGTGGAGTTTTTTTTCCCCATTCTACAGCAAGCTCTAATATGCATTGGGGGAGGAATTCTGAAGAGTTATGCTCTGAAGTTGCTGCTGCTGCAATCAGGTTTTTTTAAGAAATGTCAGATAACACAAATAAGATCGTGAATCACCAAGGAAGGGAATAATCCTGGAGGAAACACTCCCTTTATGGAATACCAGGTCTAGGGGTCTTTGTTCCTATCATTCCTTTCTATATTTCAATTAAATCTTTGTCCCAGAGATCAGTACATGCAGATTTCTAGACAGGTCCAACATTCAAATTTAGATATGTACTTTTCCTATGAAATACAGGGCTTCATTTAAGGGATGCTAGGGTAACTGAACTATATCCTCACATCCATGTTTCTTTGCTTGAACTTGGAGTACTGATAATGCAGCTGTCTCCAAAAGATGTCTCTTTTATTTGTATTCTGGGTGAGCAGTCAATGTACTGACCAGTGGAGTTTTTTGTTCTACATTTTGATTTTTTTATCTTCATCACATTTTTAATGCATAGGATCTTAACTTCCTAACTGAAGGAAAAGATGAGAGAGTAAGTGGAAAAGGCAGAGGAGGTAAGAGGGGATTGCCTTGTCCATAGTTTACACTTGAGGATTTTTCCCCTTTGAAAGTAAAAAGTGGTTCAGTCATTTGCTAACCAGAATCACTTTACTAAATGTTAGTTTCTGTGTTGTGAGTGGTTTAGGTTCTGTGTTAACCCCTTCAGGAACTTCCTTCTAGTGTGTCTTCTTCCATAGTGCTGGCGTTTCTTTGCAATCCCCTGTTGTGCTAACCTTTATCCTAGTCTTGTTTCAAAGGACAACCTTTTGTATTCGGTCTTTCTCAGGTTGTGCGTTGTCAGGAAAACAAACTGAGCTAGAGCTGTTGTTAAAAGTTTTCAATCTTCTTCCAAAGTTTGATGTATCTTTTGTTATCTGATGCAGCTGTACAGGTTTGGAAGAGTGGAAAGGTGGGAGAATGCAGTCCTTTATTCTAAACACAAAAAGATTTAACATTCTTATCTTGTAATAGATAGAAATTACAAACTTACGTCATCCCCACTTAAGAGTAATAGTGTCTGTTGGCCATATCTATCCTGCTGTTGCTTCATAGATTATTCTCCACTTGGATAGCTTGAATGTTATACTGGAATAGGAAATGTTTCTCTCTCAATTTCTCCTTGGGTTGATGAATTGAGAACCATTCTGATGGTTGTTCCAGAGTCAGGAGAAGGCTGTCATGAGATGTGTCTAAGCATAACCCCATATGTCACATACAAAGCATCGTTTTTCTTCTGGTGGGCACATTCTAAAGCTCCAAACTGCAGTTTTATCCAGCATCATCAAAATAAACTGATACTAGCATTGAAGGATGCTGTTTAACAAGGGTCAGTCTGAGTTACATTTAGGCTGCCCAGAGCACAGGCTGTGCACAGCCAGGATGTTTCTGAAAGACAGGCATTTTTCACTGTCACTTAGAGGTAACAGGAGCTATGCAAACGGCCAAAGTTACTGAGTCCTCAAATGTAAATCTGTGCAGCTGGATAAATCAGAAAGCCTGCTATATAGACCATTTTGACTTAACAGAGAGTGAAAATTTTTAGCATGAAGTCTTCCTTCAATGGAACAGCACCTGATGCTAAAATTACAATTCAGGAAAGCTAATGATGTTCTAGCTGAACTGGCAAAGGTTCTCTTTCTCTTTTTATACCTTCAACCTCCAACCAACCGGCAGAAAAGTAGTCTGCAGTGCATGTCTCGTGTGTAATCCAGATCCTTACCCTCTGCCTGTCCCTGTTTGTGTGACTTGGCCTTTTCTGTCTCATCAAGGATATCACAGGGGACCAGCCGGGAACCAGCCCAGGCTGGAGTTCTGGTATTGCTTGTCAAGATCCCAAACTGCAAGGAGGTCAGCATGGCTCTGGACAAAGAGGAGACTTGGAAGTGGGAGTGGTAAACTTGAGTAATAATTTCAGTCCAGTCCTCAAAAGTGCTGTCACTGCTAGCCAGAGCTGAACCCTTCGGCTTCGGGAGAGAGGAACACGCATCATCAGAGAAAAGCTCACCCCCCACAGTGCAGAAACCATCAGCATGGGTCTTGCCTGCCAGTGGGCGTTGTGGCTCATCTGATTAAAGCACTGGCCTAATAAATGGGATTCTGGGCTCAACTCCCAGCGCTGGCTGAGTCTCATCTGTCTTAAGGGAAGTTAGCAGATTCTGCACAACCCTTTGGTAAGTCTTCAGGAGTAGTACTCTAACTTCTGTTTTCATGGTTTTCAACACAATCTTCACGGAAACCTTTGCCCCTTTCACCCCTTCTAAGCTATTCATGGAGATCTTAAATGCTCACTGTTTCATACTCAGCACTCCTGTGACTCGAGGATCATCAAGGTGCTCTGCAAATAATGAATTTGTCCCCACTTTGTATCTGAGAGATAAGTATTGTATTTCCTTCTGCTTTGCAAATAGGGAAAATGAGGAGGAAAGCAATTACGTGATTCACCCTAATTGCACAGTAAGTCAGTTGCTATAGTACTAGTGTTACTGCTGAGCCCATAGACTTGTCAGCAGGTTAAAATTAGATGATTTGCTGATCCGGTTAGACTCCTGTCTGTATAATACAGGAACTGTGTCTTGGGATATCTTGACTGGGTTTCAAGTAGGTCTAAATATCCTTTGCTCATTAATTATTAGCTGCTTCTCGATTTTATAATATTCTTTTCTTCTACCAGTTCAAACTGAAAATGCTAGCACATTTGTATTAATGTGGTGGAGAAACAAGCCTCTGCTCTCTGAACTCCCTGTGGATTAATGCTTTTCATCTAGAAGAAACCACAGCTGCCACAGCTGTTTTATGGACATGTTGAGGATGACTATGAAATGCTGCTCATAAGTTTGTTTGGCAGTTAATGTGGGTTTGTCAAGCACTGCTCATCTGGCAAGTGCCTAACAGGAGAAGGTTGCGCATTGACCTTTCAAGATCTCATTACTGCTTTGCATGTTTGAAAAACAGATAGATAGATGGATGATAGATAGATGTAGTTTAGGAAGCAGTTGTAATATGTGGCAAACCTCCTACAGGAACTCTCCTCCTAAATTTCCTGTGGCTCTTTCCTAGATGTTCTCGGCATTTCTGATAACTGGGTTATGGGGTGGGTAGTTTGTGATGTGAAGGAGTCTCCCTTTCCCCCTCATTCTGTAGTATAAATATGCCTGTTACAGGGATAAGCACAGGCATCGGGCAAGAGATCTACCCTATTATGGCAGCTGCTTTGTACATTTAGAGAAAGTCTTGCCCCGAGTAGTTTATTTTTGTGAGTGTTGATGTGCAGTGTTAATTTAGAAATCTTAGAGCATAGCTTGTAGGATAATGTAAACCTAACAAAAACATCATGTGATTCCTCTTAGATGTGAGTTGGGCAAGGGGATAACAACTTGTGTGGGAAGAAGCAGATGAGAAAACTGTCTCATTCTATGTAATCTTTTGAAAAACAATAAATTCAGCCATTCAGTAAGATCCTGATGTGCCTATAGAGGTGTTACTTCTGCTTATGTGTACAAGAAGAGCCCAGATCAGCCAGCTTATTGTGGCAATCACTGCTTTTTCATCTCACACCAGTCAGATCTGACTCAATCATCCCTACTTAAAGAGGCAATTAAAAAAATAAGTTGAGAGTGTTCCAAAATTAATGTGCAGAGTAATGTGTTACGAAGGAGTAATAAACAATGAAAAATTAAGCTCAACCTTGCTGTGAGTTAACCTGAGCAAGAGAACATGTGCAAATAATTACTTTTATCTATCTTTGCTGTCGGCATGCTGTAGTCAACTATTGGCATCCTCTGTGAGACGTGTTTCAGTTATGAATCTAGAAAACCACGGAAAGACCAACATCTTTCACTTCTCAAATGACGCGAGTTACACAAGATTCACAATCATCTAAAGGTCAGAGCACAAGATCTCTTCTCTCAACAAAGAGGCTGCTCTGTTCTGCTCTGGTGAAGCAGCTGTTGGCTTAGATTTCCATTTATTCAGACACAATACGTGCTCTAGACAGATTCTTAGGCTACATAAATTAATGTCTCAACTACTTATCATTTTCCCCCATCATTTTTTTCCTCCTATTGTCTTCTTTGTGAAATAAAACCCTTTGTGTTCAACCACAAGTATCTGATACAACATATAGATAAGATCTGTTGTCAGGTTAATGCTATTACAAACCTTTTCCAGAATTTCTTGGTTCATGAAGGAGGATTTGTTTTCCTAACTCAGGAAACTAAATCGATTAGACACATTTTGCTGACAGAGCTTGCAAAGCATTGGGAGCTGAAGGTTTTAACCTGAAAAGTGTGAGGTGGTCTCTGCTACCTACGTTCAGCTATTAACTTCTGAAACTTTGCATTACAGCAATAGGAAGGTCACTAGTAACATAATCCATTTTACTTGTGCATTTATATGCAGTTTCCACTATATTTGGGTTTTTTTGTTTTTAGCAGAAATTACCTGAGCCAAAGGCAGCATTTTTTTTTTACCTGCTCTTGCAACCAAATTTGGTATTTGCCACTGCCACCATTTCTAGCTTAGCGAAGACACTCTAGCAGCCTCTTGTTGCAGAAGATCTGCAGGGCTTTTTCTCTCAGGCTTTTGCTTGTGCAGTGTAAAAAGTACATTTGCAAAGCACAGTGAAAGAATCAAAGCATTATCTATATGATTTATTCTTCTTGTTCTTGATATTCTCCATGGCTTCCTCTTTCCAGCCTTTTATCTTCCCTGAGGAGGAACATTTTGTAGGGCCTTACTTCAGGTACTCTTACAGTGCCTGAAGGAGGATGGATACACGAGATGCTCCAGAGTATAGCAATACTTCAAGTATGGTAACGCTTTTTCTGGAGAGTTCAGTAAATGACCCTAGTTACACATAGATATTGCACTAGAACAACTAATGGGGCTGCAGAGTTGTTTGTTCTTTAGTGGTCAAAGAGCCCAAACCTAATTCAGGTCTACTGTGTAGCCAGTCCTGAAAATGGGGCCAATCTGCTGATTGTGGCAGTTCAGACTGAACTTCCTTTGACAAATAAGACCTCTCCTTCTTGGTAAAATTACCTCCAAGATCCTCAATAAATCAAAGCAATTAATTCTATACTTGAATGTTCTCAACAGCCTCAAAACCAACAGCTGCAATTTCTATAGGCATGTCCCACGTGTTCCCACCTAACCCAGCATAGCACCGACATTACCACACAGCTGCAGACATGCTCTGAACCCTGTTGCTGGGGCAAGGGCTGAGACACACACACTTGACCGAGAAATCCCTCTTCACAGTTCAGTGTCCTCAATGTGTTGTAATGACACCCAGCGTGCAGCTGGTCACTGCAAAGCACAATAATTCGCTGAACCAGTATTAACGAGGTTAAGTAAGTCCCTTCATCACGCCGGGCTGAACTTCTCTTCAAAAAATGGGTACTTTTAAGTGATTTAATCTTTAAGTCATAGCTCTAGTTTGTCATGGTGTGGGTATTTAAGGAGCGGGCTGGCAAACTTCTGCACAAAGGTCTGCTCCTGAGGTCCTGCTGTCCTGCATGTTTGCACGTCCAGAGCAGGGAACCAAGCTGGGTGCCAAGGTGGCCGCGGACAGGGGAAGAGAAGAGACAGAGGCCAGAAAAGCAGCTGAGAAGGTGGATTAGTATTTAAAAGAGCATTTTAGCTTTGAAAAAGTGGGGATTTGTGGGGAGAGGGAAGGGTGGGAGGGATTTCCCCTGCTCCTTTTTGAGCAGCACTTCCATCCAGCAGGAGCAGTAAGAAAGACTGAAACTGGGATCTGCGTGAAAATCGCAGCCTTCTGAGCCTGCTGGAGTTTCTTACTGTACGCTGAATCCAGAGCTCCTCCTGGAGGCCTGCGGAGTCCAAGCCCTGCTGCTGACGGAGCTCATCGCTGCTGCGTGACACGCAGCAGTGCACCAGCCACTTCAACAACCCTGTATACATATAGGGTATATACAATAGGTAGGTATAAGGTAACATTGTTAACCTACATATGCCTATACATAGGCATGTGCTAGGCAGTCCTAGCTGACTTCAGTTAGTTCAGCAGCTGCACCAAGGTCCCTTTGGTAAGTTGAATCCAATCACAAAAGTAAATATAATGCATCCAAATATCTTTACATATTAAATACATATGAAGACTTACCTTCCTCCTATTGTGCATTTTATTTTTTGTGGAAAGGGTGCTAAACTTGAGGTGGAGGGGGGTCCACATAAATCCTGTTTGAACTCACAAAATACTCCTTGCCCGCTAAGGCAGTACGTCTTTGAAAGCCAATGATGTCATACCAATGAGAGGTATCGAGACTCGGTGCCTACATGGGATAAGACCGCTAGCTCAGACCAATTAGCTTTACACCTACTTTATTAAATTTAGCTCACTTACAAACTGCAGATCCTCAATTTAGACACGCGTTGTCACCGAAGTCTAGGAGAATCAGGTGCCTACTCTTTGAGAATGCCAGCTGAGTGAGTACCTACACAGCCCTGCTGCCTTCATAACAGCCTGGGTAACACCGGCTGGTAAGACAGCACAGGGGGTGTCGGGGTGTTGCGTGAGGGATGCCCAAACTGCCCGAGAGGTCATTTGCCCAAAGCTCATCTTGGTAAAGAGGAAGGCAATGATCAACTGTATTAAACAACAACCGGGGAATTACCAGGAGACTTTTAGTTGAGGGGAGGAAGTCAGCAAAGCAGACATATAACCAAAACATGAAAACACAAGGATGTGTAGTGTGCAGGAGAAGAGGGGAGCAGGGCAGCAGAGGGGCCGGCGTGACCCTGCCAGACACAGCCACCCTAGCTATACAAGGACGTTTAGAAATTTCCAGGCACATATTAACATTTCATAGCTATCTTGTCTAGCTTTATCTGTTGCACTGCAGATATTGATCCCAAGTGTACAGTTCAGCAACGGCCAGTTAATTATGCGTTGATAACAAAACAATAAACCACTTAAACCGTGATTAGTCACATGAACCGGGCAGGCTCTCCCTACACTATACATCTGACTGAACAGTGCTGCATTGGTGGGTCTTGTAACAGTCCCTGCAATGGGGACAGATGTAAGAAAATATGACAGCTGCGTAAGATTAGACTTAGGATATTTGCCATTTCTTAAGCTAGTCCCTGCTGTTAAGTCATTTTTGAGACTAGACCTTGCTCCTTATGTTTCTAAAAAAATGACATCATTAAAATAATTTAGGCTCTACATCATGAAAAACTGAGATTTTTCTCATTGGAAATATCCCCCGTACATGCCCATCCTGTTCTTCCACCCCCCACAGCTGTATACACAGGAGGCATACATACTTACTGGAACAGTTCCTTGCCATTTTGTGATGAAGCCTTTAGGCTTTACAAAGAGGCAAAGACGAGCTGCCCAAGCAATTGAACCCTTTACACACCAGATAATGAATAACAGTCTTAAATCACTGCTCCAACACATTTTACATATGTGTAAATATACGTGTGTGTGTACATAAAATGTGAGATACTATGTAAACACACACTCTTACTTTAAGGAGATTCTAATGAGATGCACAAACAAATACATTATTTTACCTGTTTCAATTCATCCTTACCTATAGTAATTTTTCTTTTTCATGTTTAAAAAACCTGACTATTCTTCCTTTCAGCTAAGTACTGGAAAGTGAAATACACACATTTCTGATACAATGAAGAGATCTTGGGGAGGAAAGGAGGGGAAGGTAGATATTTTGGACACATTAAAATAGAAGAATCTCTTCCAACACAACTGTTAAGTGTGAAGGAATGCAGCCCAAACACCATAGCATACACTGGGGTTTTTGGTTGGTTGGTTAGTTCATTTTTTTTAAACCAAATCACCTTTGAAGAATTCTTGAATTCTAACCTGACGCTGAAAGATTAATACACCAAAAAATGTTTCAAAATATCCTCACATCCTCTAAAAAGCACTGTATCCTAATGACAGTGTAAGGAGAGTACTTGCAGTTTTGCCTGATAGGAAAATAAATTTAATACAACCAGATAACACGAATACGACACCAAAATATTTATTTACAGCATATATATTATTTTTACTTTTTATTAATATATTTTCCCCCTTTTAAAGCTATCCAGATTAAAAATGTCCAAGCCTGTTAAGAGAACAAAACATTCTCAGAATAAATAAGAAACAAGAAAGTCAGTCAGCTACAGTACACCATCTGCTGCCACAGTCCTCTTGTAAAATATGTTCCAGTTAATAGAGAGTACATTTACAACACCACGTTGACACTATGCACTCTCGTCTGCTTACATACCAAACAAATACCATCTTGGCATGAAGAGAGACATATGTTCAAAAAAGGAAGAGCCATTTGTCACAGTGTCATCTGAATTTACACAGGAAAGAGCCACCTCCTCAGCTGAATTAAATCCCTAGAACCCCTTTGCTTTTGAAGAAAACCAGTCATCTACTGTCTCCCAAACAAATATGGCAACAAGCCCTCCAGTTCTGGAGGTCCATACTATATTTTGGTTTGTGTACATGACTACAGTATCTCTGAGTATAGCTTCACCAACCACACATGTCCCAGCCTGTGAACTGGTATGTGACTGTCCTCCAGAGTCACCAGCCACTACACACAAGCTTTTAGAGACGCTCACCCAAATGACCACAGTTTCTTTTCTTCACCCTTCATAAATTTTGCTCCTAAAGTGCCTGGTCTGGTATCAATAAACTGAAGACACCTGAGGCTTCCCAGGACCCACACTTGGCCAAAACATCGCTGGAGGTCAGCAGTCAGATGCTAGCTTGCAAAGGAGAAGACATTCCCTACGATTTCTTCTCCCCTGCAGGGTGTTCACATGGAAAGTTCTTGCACAAAAACAGCAGGTCCACATTTTCCAAAGCAGACTGAAAATCACTTTAGCTTCAAACTGGAAGCTTAGAGACCTAAATATACTAAGTGCTGTGTAAGTGCCAAGTATTGGAAAACTACTAATTCGACCAAGAACAGATGCTAGAAGCCAGCTTTTCCAAGCTAAGCACGGGACTATGTTGGCATGGCCTCGCATTTAGAAATACCAGATGTGTCCACAAGCACATGGCCAGCCTCACACGGCGATGCAATTAGCATATGCTAATACTTTCTGTATCCCATTCAGAGGCTTGCATAGACTGCATACCTTGAAAACAGGATTCCATCCAAAAGGATTTGCAAATGGATTCTAAATAACTCAGAATATTTGTTATTTTATTAAATATGCCTGATTTCAGCTGGCATCTCATCCTGAATTTCAGCAAGCATTAAAACCGAGTAACATTTTGTTAGTGTTTGGTTTCCTACTGAGAGTTCAAAATGTATTTTTAAATTTAAGGCAGTTGGGTTTGGGGTTTTTTTTGGCTTTTAAAACAAAAATTGAATAGTTCCAGGTTTTCTCTACTCTCAACAGAAAGGGACAATTTTCCTGGTACCTCCAAACTTTAGGACAGAATTAACACACTTCATTTTTTCCAGTAGGAAATTTATCCAAAGTAAAGTGGCAAGGCTTGATTCTCCTTTCATATGGATGCAAACCAAAAGTAATTCCTCTACAGAGAATGAAAAAAGTCCTGAAAAACTTAAATTCTCCATAAGGTTTGTAAATGTTGGGTTTCATCCACGGAACTCAACTTGAAAGGTTCCGAGCATGCCAGCATGCCACGCCCAGAAACATACATTAGCTTACGCTTAACCTAAAATCCAATGGGCTGAGGCCTATTGTAGCCTACCGAAGCTAAACACCCAGCAAATCACAAGCTGAAGCCCACAGGAGAAGGGGTCAGTCTTCTGTTGCTATAGATCTACAGAAACCAAGTCTCCCACTGTTCCCCAAGTGGTTCAATCATCAGTAAATTTACATTAATTTGAAAACAAGAAACCTAGATCAACGTGACACTGCTTCCCGCATCCCTAGGGACTCCAGTGTTTCACTGTTTCCTTGTGATTGACAGCAGGCTACTAGCATAGAGCTGAAGTCGTATTTAATAAAATTGGTTAGTACAAAGCAGCCTATTTAATTTTTGTTTTGTATTTGAACAGCGATTTCTCTACATATGTAGTAGTTTAGCACTGAGAGTGGCATTTGTTCCTTAAGCTAAAAAGCTGTCAGTTGGACAATAACACATCAACTTTACAAGTAATTCAGAATCAGCTTTTAACTGGGGTTAAAACTGTATAATTAAAAAAAGGTGTTACTAATTCCTTTGAGGATGGGTATTACCATACAAAGTAAAGACTCACCCTAGAAAGACACGGTAGAGAAGAACACAGGAAGGTCATATCTCTTCTGGATTTTTGACAGGGTTAGTGGAAATCAGTTTTGTTTGGCAGGGATCTGTAAGAACTTGGACATTTTGTTTTCCTCAATCAGTGTAACACTGTTCTTGAACCGAGTTGGAAATAGTTCAAAATACGATTCAAGCTGACCTACAGACATGCATGGGATATTCTGGCCAAAATTTAAAACAAAACAAAAAAATGTATCCCACTTCAAAAAACCTACAGAATAGTCTCCTCTTAATATCTAGGACACCAGAAGTTGCTCCAGGCAGACTGTTTGAATCTCCATGCCCAAATGAATGGCTCTCAGCTCTTGGGCTCAAAGGAACTTGCAAGTCAGGACATGTATAAAACTGTTTTGCTAATATTCAAATAGTCTGCACCAAATAACCCTCTAGGATAGGGCCTTGATGACTTACTGAACTTCTTCATTTCAACAATGAATCCAGCTGTGTGCGTGAGGCACACAGGTTTTACAAATCAGCAAGATATAGCAAGACATTACCTAATAAAAACTGATACTAATAACAAAACAGATCTCTGGCCAAGGCTGAAAATAACTTTGATGCTTGGAGGTTTTGGCAACTATTGCATTTTTTTGTTTTTAAAGTAGTTTTGTAATATGGCAGTAACACCATTCTCTGCAAGATTGGCCATAAAAAAAACCCAGCCTGTATGAAATGCAACCACACTAAATCGGTACAGTTATAAAAGAGCATTACAGCTCTAATGTTCAGTGTTATAAAAAGACCATGTTCTTATGAAGCCCAGGCAGCCAGCTGCTTCATTTCATCTTCATCCTCCGCTCTCTTCCTGGTCGATGCTGCAGAGAAAGAGAGATTAACAATAACTATCAACTAATGTAACAGTCAGAACCATTTTATTTGTTAGCATGAGGACTTGCATAGTGCTTTTCAGTCTGAAGATCTCAGATCATTTTACTGAGTAGCAAGCTAAACATAGGTAATGCAGTAATGAAGCTGATGAGAGATGCGACTATTTTGCCCTACCATTATCTCACATATAACCTGAGGTTAACAATATAGGTCTGATGTAAGTCCTACTGAAAGACTCCCACAGAAAATACATTTAATCTCTAAAAGCTGCCACAGAGAGTTAGCGTCCATAAGAATGCTGCCGGTTCTTTCACTGCCACTCGAGCAGGCACGAGTGACCTACCCCTGGCCAGCTGAGCGTCCCACTGCCTTTCCAAAGAGTGCTGAAGGGTTCTGCATGTGCAGGTCCAGTCTCCAAATGGACTCACCCCACTTTAATAAGAGGTATCATTTATTAAAAGGGAGAAAGAAATTCCTGAACTTACTTTGTTCAGGTGACATCAGTTAACTGCTGTGTTCACCGCAACAGCAATCCCCAACTCCGTACCATGTCCCACGCACACACTTTCTCTCTCTCTCTTTTTTTTTTTTTACCCAATCTCCTATCACACATCTTTCGCATCCGCTGAACTAAAACCTCACCTAAATAGTCTTCATTCACTGACCTACAAACTGGATGTCCTACAGCCCAGGTTCAACCTCAGGCTGTCTCCATCTGTGGGCTGTACACGTCAGGATTTGCATTCTTCCAAATATCAGTGGAACACTGTTACTGGGTGCAATACCCTTCTGTGTGTGTTTACAGCAGCCAGTTGGCTCCCGCCTGTGGCAGCCGTACAGCCGGGAGCCACCATTTTGAGAGGGGCTGCAACTACCACCTTCGGGGACTAAAGGTGGGAGAAGGACATGGGAGACCAGGGGTCCAGTCCCTGCTCTGCAAGTGCCACTGGCTTACTGTGCGACTGGGGAAGGTCACTACGCCTTGCTCCACCTCAGCTTCCTCATCTCTAAAATCAGGAGGGAAACATGCATCTCCAATTAGAAGCATTATAGAACCATCAACTGTTCTTATTTTGCTACTGCTGTGTAACAGTAAGCATCG
Organism: Pelecanus crispus; assembly: GCF_030463565.1. Lineage (NCBI taxonomy): Eukaryota > Metazoa > Chordata > Aves > Pelecaniformes > Pelecanidae > Pelecanus > Pelecanus crispus. Next base: position 143,418,411 of record NC_134644.1, on the reverse strand, counting down.
AGTTTCAGAAAAGATAAGCCGGTTTTGCAAAGCCTTAAACTATATAATTGTAACCAGCTAATTTTGCCTGAAGCAGCCGTACAGACAGATGAAGTAGCAAATTAAGACAGCAAGAAGCACATGGAGATGGCCTGGGTTTAATAAAAATGTCAACTGGCACAGCTGGATCTGGAAAAGGATGTATGAACACACCATAAATGCCGATACTGCAATTTGCACTGGATTTTCCTAAATCCTTTTTTTTTTTTTTTTTAACTAGCTGTTCTGCAACTGACTTCAGTAGATGAGGCCACAATCCCAGTTTGAACATTTTAAACTGCTTCTCAGGATTTAAGTGTCATCTGCCAAAACACACATAAGAGTCTCTGAGCTGAGCTCGTCTAGGTAACCTGTGCTGCAGCAGAATGCACCATAAACAACCTGTGTCATGTTGTGTGCTGTCCTTACCATCAAGTATTTATACTCTTTTACTAGCATCAGTACACAGGAAGTCTTTCAGCTGATGGAGGACAACAGGGACACAGTGAAAGGTGTAGTAAAAGTTGACTGTTCCTGGCTTAATTCAAAATGAACAGGGCAGAACTACAGAAAAATAAAGACTACTGCTTAATACCAGGAATAAGTCTGTTCTGTAGAAAGAAAGCAAAGGAATGACAATATTTCTTTAAATGTGTACTTCCGGCTGCCTCCTTCATTTCTAATTAAAATACCAGTGGTAAATATCAAACCACTACCCTACAAAGCTGGACCTTTGTGACGCAAACATTTTGAATCTAGGTCAGACTCTAATTAAAAAAGACTAAGGATTTAATTGCCAAAAAGGAAGAAAAAAAAAAAAAAAAAGTCTTCCTATTCCTCAGTGATCTCACTACATTTCAGTAGGAGATGCAACAGTATATGTGCAAGGTCAAGTTCCCTGAGTTTGTCTCCCCAAATTTATAGAGAATTTGGTCCTAAATGCTTTCATACAGCAAAAACCAGAATTCCATTCTGCTTTTTCTGATAAACAGATAAAAAAATATAAAAAGGAATCTATAATACTTTAAAAGTTAAAACAGAGTTAAATATGTATCTGGAACTCTCTCTTCCTCTCCTCCTTCTCACAGCATGGGTTAATCATGAGAAATGTAAAATGCCAAGCAGGCAGTTTACCAGGGCGAGAAGGCAGCGATGTGGACGGAACACTCGGCAACCTGACATCTCTCATTCCCTTGTTCAATTCTTCTTGCTCCAGTTCTTCTAATTCTGCCATCAACTCATCCTAAATTCAAGGAGAACATTATTTACAAATTCATTGTCCTGACAGTGATCTCAGGCAAGAGCACATTTAACTACCATGAAGCAAAGCACTACTGAAAAAACAGTTTACACCTGAAAGCAAATATCAAAAACCAGCATATCACAAGTATAATTTCTACTAAATGTAGGCAATAACAATAAACCTCAATTGAAAGTTCAAAGAAGGACAACGGAAGTTAGAAACAGGACAAGGAATAAAATTAGAAAACTGATGGCAGTGTAATACTCATAAAAAAAGGCAAACATAGGGGAAAAAAAAAAAAGGTCCCTCTGCCATCCTCAGGTTTGTTCCAAACCTAGAGCCTGTACTCTTTAACAGATTCTAATTTTAATGTGCAATTTTTCCCATTTTAAAAAGCAAACAGCTTCCACTGGTTATAAGGTAGATTGTCACTAAATATTATGCTTCAGCCCCATCACACAAGTCTAGGATTATACGTGATTTCAAAGCAGCACTGGAATCAGAGCTATCCTCCTGGGTCTGGTTATCCACTCTTGAAGCACGTAACACTCTTGGGCTTTTAGATGCAGAAGATAATTTGGATAGATGATCTAATCCACTTGTAGAATACTAAAAATAAAAAGGCTATACGCCTTTAATAAAGCCACAGACTTATTCCTTGGTTGGAGTTTCCCAAAGAAAGGAAGCTAAATATTACATATTTGTAGAGAAATGGACCTTTGCCACGATGATAAAAAGGTTTAAAAAGAAACAATGGGCAAAAGTGGCTGGGGAAAAAGTGGCTGCAGCAAAGTGAGATCTACTAGGTATTGAAATGGGCTTTGCCTACCCATTTATACCTTCCTTATCACCAACATGGAAGTTAAAATGATAATTACATAGCCACCACAGGCCTTCCTAGACTTACTTTCTCATGTTTTTATATTTTAAGGCCAAAAAAAGGCTACAGTTTGCCTACCTGACCTAGTTCACAGTGCAAATCCTAGGACATCATCTAAAAATTTCAGCATCAGGTCCACACCTGATGATGTTCAATTCACAGCTGATCTCCCAAGGAATGTGCAAGTTGGGGCCCTATGTCTAACTTAGGCATTTAGCTGAGGTGCAAATGTATCTGTACTTTAGGTGCCTCAGCCAGTGCTGTGAATACAGGCTTCTTAAAAAGTTAGTGTCCAAGTTGTTGTAAAGTCAATGGAAACAGGTATTTCTGAAGACCTCTAGATGGTCATCTAACCCTCTCCCACACCAAATTAGCCCTTACCAACCTCTGCTGCACAAGTAAACAATTAAGAGGTAGTGTCAACCACAACAGGCTCTCTTTGAAAAAAGAAAAGAAAGAAAGAAAGAAAGAAGAAGAAAGAAAAAAGAGGTAAAGGAAACCGTGACCATGACCCCTACACATTTCACATAATAATGTAATGGCTAGAACATTTGCTCTTGAAGTGGGGGACTCAAATTTTAAGTTCTTCTCATCCTCAGACATGTATTTAACTTGTATTTCCCACAACTCAGGAATTACTTCACAGCTAGGCTGTGGAGTATTGCAATAGCTATAACAAATCCCCTTTCTCCTCTCGAACCTAGGCCAAAAAGAGAGCAGAGGGAAGATACCACATGAACTTTCAGGTTCCAGGTTTTGTCCACTGGAATGTGTGTATTTCGCATTTGATTATCAGAAACAGGCCTTCAGGCAAGGATCACCCCTCCCAGTGAGCATCCTACTCAGGCAGGACAGAGATTTTTTGCATTCTTCATGACACACACTGTGTCAACCCAAGGAGAAAGAACCCTTATGGTTTTGTGTCTATCTGGGGCAGTAGAAATTACATGCTTCCATGATCTCCTTACACCCATAGCACACAGGTGAAAAAGAAATCCAAGTGTGTGGTCAAAATGTCCTTCAAAAAATAAAATTAAGTATCCTCCTCCAACACAAATCGCCCAGCAATTAAGTCATTGATTCTAGCGCTCTTCAGCTGAAGTGGCCTGCAAACCAAGTTTCCCAGTTACTGGACAAGCACTGTAAGTATTAGGCTCCTATGCAAAGGCAGGTGCTGGTACAATGATGCCCCATGCGACAGTGGCTTATTTTCCAAAAACAGGAAATATGCCCATCAACTTAGACTAGTATCTCTTAGGAGCTTCCAGGTCAATCTACAACATGCTTACTAAGTCTAGACTTCTAAAAGTTAAGCACTGATGAAAAATAAGTGACACCGTATAACTGTTGAAGATGGCAGTATGTTTTTCAGTTGTTTGAAGCTCAGTTTATACAGGCCAAATCCCATTCCTTGTGCCAGTATTGATTAAATGTTTCTTGAAAAGTCTGTTTACCTTCACAGTGGAAAAATAGGAAAGCAGATAATGGGAACAAAATACAAAGCATCATTACTATTTTCAACAAATTATAACTACTGAATGAAGCCTCCCCTCCCTCCCAATCAAGCAAATATGATATAGCATATGATATAGCATTTCTATGTTGTCCATTTGGGCACGTAGGAATTAATTAGTTAGGGAGAGAGTGAATGGTTTGATTCTTTAGGATATTCTTCAAACGATCCCCAGTGCTTGGTCATTTTAAAACATAGTTAAAAACCAAAAACAAACTGGTGGTGATACTGAGCCTGATCCCCAGCTCTGCATTCCACAGATTGCAAGAATTTTGAGTATACTTGACCCTCGAGTCCTCAGCCATGGCTGGATAAGAAGTAAGTAATGCCCTGCTTAGATATACAAAATCAAGTCCAGGGACACTGGATGAAAGCTACTGCAACAAATTTTCAGAAGGTCCTAAGTGTCTTGTGGGGGTTTCAGAAGAAAAGAGCTGAAGGAAGAAACCCTATTGCTTCCAACAGGACTTACTTCTACCTAATGGAACTAATTCTGTAGAAAATCTCAAAAATGAGGAAAGAACCTGCATCTCCAAGCACCAAAAACAACCTTAAAAAATAGTACAAATATTCAGAATTGTGAACAGCAGCCTGTTCATGGCATAGGAACATGCACTTAGTCAAACGGATGTCTATTTGGGGCACAAAAAATTGTACGTTTCAGTGTCCACTTGGAGCAGTACAAATTACATGTTTTAGTGACCTCCTCCTTCCATGGTACAAATGAGAATAACAACTACAGGAGTGCAGTTAAAAATGCCTTTCTTAAAATTTATATATAAATAAAAAGTATTTTTAGATTTTACTTATATAGGTTTTTATTTATTATATATGTTAGTTGTATTTAATTTTTTTATATATATAAAAATTACAAAAATGTCCTATATAGGGTAAGCTAGAACAAAGGAATTTCATAGCCACACCTTTTGAGAAACAAACCACTGGAACAAGTCACCACACAACAAAATAACCATGGAGTCATTTAACAGCTAAAACTCACAGGCCTGAAGTACTAACCTCATCAAACTCATCACCAAAGGCAGCTCGGTTTGAGATAGCATCTGAAATTTCCTGGGCAATATCTTGCTGTTCAGTGATATCTTGCATCAAATCATCAATTTTGTTCAAATCCCTGGCAAGATAACATGGAAACATTTTTTAAAGATATATCATTCAAATCCTACAGAATAGACTCAGAAAAACTTGAACAGAACCTATTTTCTTTTTATGCCCATGGCTGTATAAACAGCAGAACTCACAGGGAATAACTTCCTTCACCTACCTACACCTTAACATTTCCTGGTAAGCTTCTGTGTGTTTTAGCCAGTGCAATTTCTTCCACTTTGGGATTATAACAGAAGTCAAACTGCAGCAGTCTGTGTGTGTCTCCCTCTCTGTGCTTCTCATACCTCTGCTAGCTGACAGTCACATCGCCTGGGCAGATCCCATCTCCTTCCCAAGGTCAGCATCTTTACAGATGGATCTCTTTTGATGTTAAGGTTTCACCAGAACTGGGGGGAACTTAACAGGACTATACACCATTTAAAAGCTTCCCCTTACTGTTAACTTCATAATTGTTTCAGTTCCTGTTTACTTCTCCCAGAACAACCTTTCTGATTTAACTCTGTTTATTCAGGCAGGAAAAGGCCTCATGAAACAATACAGGACATATAAAAACGCTACATGGACAAAAAAATTAATCCCCCTCTTTTATTTGGGTCTAATTAGTACTTTGAATCACAAAGTCCAGCTTATGGACTTTGAGGAAAACAGTCCACTTAATTTCTTTAACTAAGTTTTCTTCTGGAAAAACCAAGGGCAGAGGCCAGTCTCCACTGCCAAGGCAGACTTAAAAAAACAGGTACCACACGGATCTCTCAAGTGGACTTCCTTCTAGACTTGCTGTTAAGAAGAGGTATTTTTCTGCCACATATAACACGACACCGCCAACAGCATTCCTGACATTAAATGCCTGAACCAAATATGAAGTCAAAACTGGCTGACTTGATACAATAGGCTGTAGTGACAAAATAGTTTGAAAGCAGTTAGTAAGCTCAACTTGAAAGCTATTAGAAAGGACTTACATATTTTCATGTACTTTTTTCATAGCTTGTGCAGCATAACCCATATTCTTGAGTATTTCTGTGTTGGTGTGAGAATTTTCCAATGCCTCTCTCTGGAACTCAATGGTTGAAAGTGTCCCATCAATTTGAGTCAACTGTTTCTCATATCTCTTTTTTCTCTTCAGTGCTTGTAAGGCAGCTGGAATGGGAAGAGGCAAAGCACACTGTGTATTTTCATAGCAAAATGTAAGGCCAAGTAGTTCAGCAGCAAGCAGACCTGCAGAATTTATAATTATCACTCTCCTACCTTACTAGTAGGGAGACAAACTTTGACCACACCAGATCAGCAGCCTGTTTATCAGCAACATGCTGTTGCGTGAACATGCTGGGAAGCCTCTTTTAGATTAACTCCTTTTAGCACCACAGGGAAGAGCAGCTTCTTCCTCCACTGCGGGAGATCTTGACCTCCATCCTGTGCACCCAGGCAAAGCAGGGAAGATGGGGAGGAAAAAGAAGAACATCAGAGAGAAGTCAGAAAGGAGGAAACAGGCGAAAGAAAGAAAATAAGAGGTTGCAAAACATAAGTAAAACCCAAGGAAGGCAGCATAAGAAGATCTGTCATGATAACCACACCTCCACCAATGCTGCGTTCCAAACTTCATCTCAGCAGCAGAAAGTGTAAAGTACAATGGAAAGCCCAAATGGCCCAACCAAGCAGGTGGGTTACATCAGAGGAGGACTCACATTTCTCTGGCTTTCAGCTGCATCCATTTCTTACAATCACTTAGGACCATGATCTTTAAACCTTAGAACTTGAAAACATATAGAACTTTGTGGACACAGCCATAGTCAAATCCAGTTACTCCCCATTACCTTTGTAAATCATTGAGATTAGCCTTTTATATTTGCTAAGTTATAAGCAGCATACTTTGCCCACGGTAAATCATTACCAGAATAAATGCACATGACAAGCAGGAGGAAAAAAGGGCTTTCTCTCAGCCTCTGGGTGTGGAACACACACAATCTTGCCACAAAGCATTTGCTGACCACTGTCCTTTCCAAACTGCACATGTGCCAGGCAAAGAAAAAAAAAAAAGCAAAACAAAAAGAGACTGACGTAACCCATTGCTTTTTTAATGCTATTAATACCTATGTCCTTTCCCTTGTCTCTTACATTTAATTTTTAAATCAGGTTCAGAGCCAGAAAGCAACTGCAGCCCCCCAAACTCAAACAACTGATAGCAGCGATTACTGTCGCTGTCCTATTCAAATAATTGCCCACATGCAACAACACTGAACCTTGACATTGGGGTACGGAACTTCTCAAATGAAGTCAGGATCCCTCCAAGGAGGGGGCGTAGACCTACAGTGTGTAACAACACACTAAAAAATTTAGTGCTTTGTTGACAAATGCTTGAATCAACATGGTCAAAATTGCCCATCATTAGCTGCGCAAGGACAAGCATTTACACAGGGTAAGATACACAATGCCTTCTAGCACCTGCAGTAAAATGCTTCAGGACAGCAAACCACAATTGCAACAGCTTAATCACAGTATTCAAATTCAAAATTTTCCCAGGTTATTGGGGATGGTCCGAAGACCATGCATATTCTGGAAAAGATGCGTGAACCCCAGATGATGTCATGCAAATGTAAAATCCTCATTGGCAATTCCAAAATACATCAGTTTGACTTAATGGCAAATAATTTTTACCTGCTTATTATTTCCCTACTTATTTATGCTTATTATTGGTAGCATGAGGACACCAGCCACTCCCTTCCCCAGCTTTAGTTGAATCAAAATTTGATCCTGGATTCAAAGGTTAGGAAGCCAGAGATCCAGGTAAATGTAATGGTCTGAAACTGTGCATAACACTGGCTGTGCCAGAGAAGACTCTAAAGCCCTGTAGACTGAGGAGCACTAACTGGCTGATACAGAAAGGCTTCAGCTGGAGTAAGTAGCTACCACAGGGAAATGCTTCCAATCAGTGTTTTTCAGAAATGGGACTCTCTAATGCTGCTGCTGTTATTGGCTGCTCAGAGAAAAAATGGATTTCCTCAGCTACACACAAAGCAAGTTGTTTTCAAAATCCTGAAAGTTCCTGTATTAAGATTTAATTAAACCACACCCAAATTAAGAAACCACAGAAGAAGCTAGACTCTGTGTGACTTCACCTATTCATAAACAGCTTTTCCTAATTATTGTAGTGCAACATATCATCTTTACTAATTCTCTTTAGTTTTACCAGTGACTTATAGAACGAAGCACTTCACAGGAAATCAATTCATACTCCCTCCTTATCAACCAAGGCGTAATTCCCACATCACACTACATGATCTTTCTTGTTTAATTAAATGAATGCCCTTCATTGCACATTGTTTTGTAATAGCAGCTTCTATACCTAAGATATGAGAATTTCCTTGTTATTTGAAATCTTTTTCTGTTTTACAGATTATCATGAACTTTAAGTGCTTTTCTACTGCGCATACAAGCATTTTAAAACTTGTGTGCAACTCTTACAAGATTTAAATGCTTCACAGAAATGCTACTGCATTATAATAACCAAACTGAAGAAGAACATATCTATCAAAAAATAAAGAAATTGAGAAGAGAACATAAACTTACTTCACTGAAGGTCTATGAATGGCACTGAAAAAGGGCGTTGCCCATTCCAAAGATTTCAAAGAAGGAAGACAGCACAGGGAGGAAGACTCTAAGCAGGGATAAAGTCTGAGGAAGCAAGTGTAATCAATACCAATTCAACCAGGAAGAGGTGGAGGTCTTCTCCAGGAAAAAAAGCAATCTCATACACTGTCTCTTTTGTGCTCCAAGGAAGACGATTCAACTCCTGCATTTCATAATGAAGTGGTAAGCAGTTGGCTGGGCTTCAGCACATTCCCTGTGCTCTACTTCTGAGTCCACCAAGCAGGATACAGCTCATAGATTAGGAACCACTGCTTTTAATCTGAGTTTTTACTTTATTTTCAAGATAAGTGGCTAGAACAACAGCAGACTATTATGTCAATTTAAGTATACATATTAAAGAACTACTGTTATTAACATACAGAAGGACACCTTTCCAGTATCACTACTATGCTGATACTTTGTTAAAGAAGCAGAAATGGCCACCATGAAAATACTGGATCTCATTCTTGGATACAGTTCACAAACCTCCACTTCAGACCTGCAAGGGACTGATGGATTACAACTTCTGTTCTCCCTTACACCAGGGACAACCAAAAGAAATGCTGCTGAGGCCATAAAAATTATACCACCTTATGTAAACTCATTGTCAGCGTTCATAATCCTTAAAACCTTGTGGGGGAAGCCATATACAGTTACAACTGAGGCGCTAATTCAAGAACAATAATGCACTTGACTCATTATAATCACTCCAGTTCATGGCAAGACACTTGAAATGTGATCATGAAGATCAGAGAACAACAGCTCTAACTCACAGAACAAAGACGCACTAAGGGCTTGCTCATACATCCCCGCCAGAAACCCTCAGTCCCAACCTGTCACACACCCTGCCATAGGCATGACGGCCCTGGCCATGTTAACATGCAACTACTACATCATTGTTTGGTTTCAACAGCCTTATGGTTGCACCTAACTCATTGAAAAGGAATGCTACGTAGCTACGTAAGCCCTGCCCAAACGTACCACACAACATAGTTAGCAGCATCTACTTGTAAAAGCCTACCTGTTATTCCAGCTTCCTATATAGGTTTTGCCCTCAGTAGTACTATGTGGCTTTTTATGGTTAAGATTTAATCCTACTCTGGATGGCTTCTTTTAACTTTTTTTTTTTTTCATTTAGCCATTTTTTAGGAACTGTGAAAGATTCCAGGCTGAAACAACACTCATTCATGTGTATGTTATTTTCACAGGCACACTTCAGAAAACACATTTCCTTTTAAACAGAGTTCTCAAATATTCAGTATCATTTTCTGTCCTTTAAATTTTCCTGTATGACCTTCAAAATATTGAAGATGAAAGGCCAATTTGCCGATGGAGTTGGCAGTTGTCCACTGGCTGAAACCGAGATACCCAAAAAAGTACAGCAAGAGATATCGAAAAAAAATAATGAGTTTGTATCTGGAATGGGGAGAGATTAAAAGGCAGTACTAACTGTAAAAAGAAATATTGCTTATCATGACATAACCTCTGCAGGAGGAATTCCAACACACATTGCTGTTCCGAAAACCCTCAAGTGGTCTAGCTGCAGTAAGATATTCCTGGGGAATGCTGGAAATATATCACCCCAAAAGTGTAGCTAATTTCAGATTAGGTACAGGAACTGCAGGGATACTCACTTCATAAAGGAGAAGCCAAAAATATTTAAGTGATGTTTCACGTCTATTTGCATAGCTAACGTGTTACAGCTTTTAAATCAAATTAAGCCTACTGATGTCACATGAACCCATTCAAGAATCATCTGAACTCATGAAAAATTGCTGGTGCTTGAATCTGCTCTCTTGTGTCAGTGTAACTGACTCAAACTCACGCGCCTAAAATTCAAATGAGATCATGCTGATCTGGTACATTTTCCATACCTAGATACATCTTGCTCCAGTCTTGCACACTCCCATTTTAGTTTCCACAGGCTTCTCCACAGATGCAATTAAGAAAAAACAACATTAAAAATTACCTGCGAGGTCCCTTCGAAACATTCACTTTAACAAGCCAATGTAGATTAAAACTTTTATTCTCTCATGTGCGTGTACGTTTACATAATGCTACAATAGATGCTGGTTAGCACAGATTTCCTCTGAACTATATGGTACAGTATACCAGCTAATAAGCTGTTTTATGTAAATCAACAGCAATTAAACTGTAAAGCAATTGACATATCAAATGAAGGGGTATTCTTGGGGATTTAAGTTCACTCACTAGCCTGCTAAATTCAAGCACTTCAGCACAGCAACGTTAGTTTCTCTTGTTTCTCCTCTGACTGTAGTTACACTACCCTGTTTTGGCTTTAGAGACATTTTTGGCATGAAAAAAATCCCACTCTGTACTTCTTGCCCTACTCCTGTCTCTTTACTGTCCTTAACTGTAAGTTCCTGAGCAAACGACAAGATAAAAAGGACTTCTTTTTAATCACCATCAGCTCAACAATCCAGTTTGCAGCATGACTGCACAAACAATGGCACAGATAAAAATTGGGGAATTGCATACTGAGCACAGCAGTGGAAGCAAACACCTGGCAGAAAAGCTTCATATGTCAAATGCTACATGCCTGAAGCACAAGGCCATAGTTTGACGAACACCTGGAACCAACATCAACCAGCTGAGTTAAAGGAGACACAGATCCACCTTCTGCCAACAAGAAGTACTCATTCCTGCCCATGCACCACCCTCTCCTTCACAGGTGCCCAAGCACCTGTGCAGCTGCGAAGTCAACTGGGTAAGTGAAACTTAATGTACCCTGGGCAAAAAAATAACCCAGCCATAAAAAACCATGACATCTTCCAGCTGCATCCAGCTTTCTGAAACACACCCTTCAGGGAGCTCTGCGGAGGAAAGGAAGGGAGCAGCATGGGGGCAGGCATGAGGCAGGAAGCATTGTTTCTTCCTGCAACCATGCCAGCTTAAATTCCAGCCTTGGGATGCAGTTCCACAGCAGTGTGTCTGGATCTAAACAGAAACTGGTACAGTCACAGGAGCAGGCCTGTTTTCTTGCGTCAGACCTGTCACTCAAGCAATGGCACAGTGAAGCAGTCCCAGGAGCTATCTGGTCACTTTGTCCCACAGCAAATTAATTTTCAGCTGGATCACCTTCCTGAACTAGCTCAGCACCAGCACACAGGTGCCAGTGCCTGCACAAGGGGACAAGACTGACACCCCAGCTGAAGCCAGGGGAGCAGAAAAGTATGGGACTGGGACAAGCCTGACAGCTCCTGTACTGCAGAGCAGCAGGCTCAGTTGCTCTGCTGAACTGGCTTTACTCCCTCCAACTGTTTGTGCCTTCGAATCTGTCCAGTCTCGACCTTTCTAAATAACTGCTTTTTGCTAATGATTATTAAATGTTAAAGTATTACAAATACATTAAAGGGCCAACCAAAACACCTTTAACACACAACTCCTCACAGGTTCTAAGTTACGTGGCATTAACTTTCTAAATTATCCAGCAATAGAAAGAGCAGATGAAAGAGCTACTTTCTCATTACATCGCAAATCTTTAATTTGAAATGTTTTGCTTTGTTTTGAAGTATTTAAGGAAAAATAAAGCTCAGAGTAGACAAACAGGACTCCACGTGACTTTAGGAAGTAATTAACTTGTTTCTCAAAGGCCTGTATATCCCCAAGACACCACTGGCCACCATCATTTGCTTCCCAGAGATGACAACATCAGTATAAGCAGGATCCAGACCTTATTATCCTTTAGTATCCTCTCCTTTGCAGCTAACAGCAGCCCAGACCAGTAGTCACTAATGCTGTGAACTATCATTCATTTTTTAGTGATATCACGTACTTCTATGTGATTTGAGGCAAATCATTGAATCACTTTGTTCCTCAGTTGCCAGCAGTATATCCTCCAGCCCTCTGAGTGGGGATAATGCGAATTCATCCATGAATATACAGGAGATCCTCACATGCTTCAGCTCCTCTGCTATCTGCACAACCAATGCTCAACACCCAAGCTACGATCCCCTTCCCAGGCTGAGCAGTACTTCGCAGCACCGTTTATCCAGCTGAGACCTGCTTCGACCGCGGTGCAAAGCAGGAACGAAAGTATCGGATGGAGAACAACAGGCATTAAATTAACTAAGAACAAAGCAGCCTGTTATCAGCCCACCAGAACGAATCCACAGTGCACTGAAGGCTAACAGATGCCACAGACCCAAAGCCACCGCCGTGTCCCCGTGTGCACGCGCCGTGGTGACGCTTTGCTGGGAGCCCACGGCCAAATCACGGCACGCACCGCGTACCCAAGCCAGCCGACCCAGCCTGCGAGACCCCGAGTCCCCCCTCTTCTTAACAGAGGCGCCCGAGCCCCGGGATTTAAAGCCTCGCAAGCACCCGAGCTGCCGCCGGCCCGGCGAGGCGCGCCCAGGCTTCCCCGGCGGCGGGCGGAGGGCAGCGGGGCCCGGCCCCGGCCGCCGAGGACTCACCTCGCTTGTTCTTGGTGCCGTGCTGCCGGGCTACCGCCAGCTCCCGCTCGATCCTCGTCTCCAGGTACTCCTGCTTCTTGCTGAGCATCTCCTCCGTCTCCCGCAGCCGGGCCAGCGCCTCCTGCGGCGAGGGCCCCCCGCGGCCCTTGGAGGCGGCCGAGCCGCCCCCCTTGAAGAACTTGGAAATCTTGCTCATGGCGGCGGCCCCGGCTCGGTACCCGCCGACGGAAGGGTCTGCCCGGCCCGCAGGAGCCTCCCCGCCCGGCACAGGCCGTGACGGCACTTCCTAGGCCCGCGGGCGGCGGCACCGCACCTGGCGGCGGGGCGGGCGCGGACGGGCCCCGGCTGCCCGCCCAGGGGCGGCTCCGAACGGCTGCTGCCCGCCCGGGACCCAGGCGTGTCCCCCGCCGGCGCCGCGGGGAGCGGCGGGAGGTGCGAGGGAGCAGCGGGGGGCAGCCCGCAGCGGTCCCCGGGGCGGAGAGGGCAGAGCCCCGGGCGGGGCGGGGGGCGGCCGAGGCGGGGCAGGCAGGCGTCCCCCCGTTTTCTCTCGGTCTCTCGTACCGCAAGAAGCCGTATGTCGAGGGGGGTGCAGGCTGTGACAGCGCTGGCCGGGGCAGGGCACCCGGCGCCCGGCGGGTGAGGCGGGCGGAGCGGCCGCGGGTATCCGCGGCGTGCGGGGCCGCGGTGGGACAGGCCCGGCCCTTAGTCACGGCCTTTAACGCGCCGCCGGAGGACGCTCAGGCAGGGGGAACGCGCGCGGGTTAGGACTGAGAAAAACACTAAATTCTTAAGAAATGTGGCCTTTTAAAGTATAGGCGCATCGCTAAGGGAACCACAGCGGCGCTCGTAAATCACAAGAGCGCAAGAAGCACCTCGGAAAGCTGCGTTCCCCTTCCCCCCGCGGGGAGCAGGCTCTGTTCGGGGGGCTGACGCGACTAAGGACCAAAATAAGATTTTTTTCCCCCCGTTAACAGCAGCCTGACGCACGAACAGCACCAGCGCCGCGGCCCTGGGCGGAGTGGAAGTCTGGGGCGCTGCCTACGCCGACACGGGCTCGTCGGCGCCGGTTCCCCAGAGCCCGGCGGGGCAGCCAGCACTGCCGGCGGCCGCAGCCGCTCCAAAGGCGGCACAGCAGGGCGCGACCCCCGGGCTGCGCTCCCGCCCCAGCCCCCGAGCGCCGCCGCCCGCCAGGCCCCGCCCGCAGCGTGCAGCCCCGCCCCGCAGTGTCCCGGCAGCCTTTGCGCGCACTGGGCCTGCGGCTTCTCCGCGGAAAATGGCGGAGCTAGAGCTGGGGCAGCACTGCGGGGTGGCGGATTGCCGCCAGCTCGGTAAGGGAGGGCGCGGCGGCTCCCCGGGGAGGTTGGGCCCGGGGCGGTGAGGGGGCCGCGGTGAGGGGGCCGCGAGGTGGTGCCTCCCCCGCGGGGCCTCCTCCGCGCTGCCGCAGCCCTGCACGGCCCGTTGCCAGGGCCTGTCGCATCACTTGTGTCACTAGGCGTTTAATCCCCTGCTTTGCCCGCTCTTCTTAGCCTGTTCTCCCGTTCTTCACCCTTCCTTGCCTTCACTGATCTCAGGAATGATGCTAATGAAAATGTAAGCTTTCGGAAAGAGGCGGCAAAAACACTCGTACCGAAAGCTTTCTGATGGGAGCGCTCGGTCTTATAGATGAATTGACGGAGATGTTCATGACCTGAGCTGTGTAGTCCAGTTGCATGGTGGTCCATTAAGACCAAATCTGAAGGATGGAGAAATGGAGTAATTGCCTGGAGGTGGGTGGGCATTTGCTGCCATTGGTGATGCAGATGAGTTCAGCAGACAGTGAAGTGATACTATCTGTAAAAATCGATGCAGTACATGGGGGATATGTGCAGAGACTTAAGAAGTATGTGCGATTTAAATTACACAAGGACAGTATGTATGATATGAACGATACAGATGAAGGAGCAGGACCATCAGGACTGTCAAATGGAGGAGTTGCTGGCTTTTTGGAAGGGATATCCTCTCCTCCAGCTGGCAATCCGTATAATAAAAATTTAAATTGTCCAGTGCTCCAGCAGTCAGTAAATAGTATTCTGAGTGGTCTCGCAATAAATTCAATTTTTAGCATAACTGGTAAGTTTGATGGCTAGCCAAATATTCTAGTTTCAAAGTTTGATATTGAAAAAAATTGAAATTAAAGCATAATTCCAACTTCTGGAATGTATATAAATATAATTTACCTACTCATATGTTTTTCAGTAATACTAACTAGGGGAGCCAACAGTGTAACTGTGTTACAAAAGCCACTTCTAGGTACTGTGTAGATGCAGTTGCTAAGTGTCCTTGTAAAGATACCTACCCCATGATATAGGTAAGCAAAAGTTAATCATATAAAAAGCTAGAAACTATTAGCAAAGCAACGACTGTGTTGTCTAAATGAAAACCAATTTCTTTGTTTCAGATTTTCTTCCCTTTGTATGTGATGGCTGTTCAGGTGTCTTTTGGTAAGTTCATAGAATTGTAGACTGTCTCAAGTTGGAAGGAACCCATAAGGACCATCAAGTCCAACTCCCTGCTCCTTGCAGGACTACCTAATACTAAACCATATGACTAAGAGCATCATCCAGACACTCCTTGAACTCTTGACGGTGCTGTGACCGCTTCCCTGGGGAGCCTGTTCCGGTGTCTCAGTGAAGAACCTTTTCCTAATGTCCAGTCTGAACTTCCTGTGATGCAGCATCCTTCCATTTCCTGGTGTCCTATTGCTGGTCACCTGAGAGAGGAGATCAGCAGCTCTCCCTCTGCTGCCCTGCCTTGAGGAAGTTGTAGACTGTGATGAGATCACCCCTCAGCCTTCTCTTTTCCAGGCTAAACAAACCAAGTGACCTCAGCCACTCTTCACAAGCCTTCCCCTCCAGACCTTTCACCATCTTGGTCGCCCTCCTCTGGACACACTCTTAATAGTCTGATATCCTTCTTATATTGAGGTGCCCAAAACTGCACACAGTACTTGAGGTGGGGCCACACCAGTGCTGTGTAGGGTGGGACAGTCACCTCCCTCGACCAGCTAGCTGTGCTGTGTTTGATGCACCCCAGGACAGGGTTGGTCCTTTTGGCTGCCAGGGCACACTGTTGACTCGTTCAGCTTGCTATCAACCCAAACCCCCAGCTCTCCGTGGGGCTGCTCTCCAGCCTCTCGTCCCCCAATTTGTATGCATAACCAGGATTACCCAGTCCCAGGTGGAAAATCCAGCACTTGTTCTTGTTAAATTTCATACAGTTGGTGACTGCCCAGCTCTCTAGTCTATCCAGATCTCACTGTAAGGCTTCTCTGCCCTGGAGGGAGGCCACAGCTCCTCCTAGTTCAGTATCATCGGCAAACTTAATGTGCATTTCATTCCTGTGTCCAGATCATTTACAAAAACATTTAACGAGCACTGGCCCTTAAATTGAGCCCAGGGGAACCCTGCTGGTGACTGGCCGCCAGCCTGATATAACCCCATATACTATAACCCTCTGAGCCCGACTAGTCAGCTAATTGCTCACTCAACGTATTATGGGCTTGTCTAGCTGTGTGTTGGAAGTTTTATCCAGAAGGATACTGTGAGGGACAGTATCAAAAGCTTTGCTAAAATCCAAAACCACCACATCAACTCGTTTACCTAGGTCAACTAGGTGGGTGACCTTGTCGTGAAGGGAAATGTAAGTTGGTTTTCCTGTAAGATCTCAGTGTGGCAGTTGTGCTGACCTAAATGTTGTATAAAACATTCTGTGACTCAATTCAGATACATTTAGTTAAAAATAATTGTTTCATTGAACTTGCCACTTTTTTCCCAAGCAGCTGTTGTGGAGCTTTGAAATCAGTGGGATTATCTTTGGAATACAGGTAGATTACTTTGGAAGGCATCTAGTTTAGGCCCTGTTTTGTACTGATTTTTTTGGTGGGGAGCATGGGGGCAGGTATTTTTTCTTTAAGAAAAAGAATTGAAGTTTCTTCCAAAGTTCAAATTAGGGCCTGCACTTTGATTTACACTTCAGATTAGCAGAGGGCAGCTGAGTTGAACTCAGATAGACTGAGGGCAAATTGCACTTTTAACATGTTAGAAGCCTTCAAGGGATTTCTGCTGTTGTGGAAGGTGATTAAAAATCCATTAAAACAGACAAACTCCATTTGCTTTGAGCTGAATTCTTAAGCATGCTAATGTCCTTATTCTCTTGAAATGGTTTGTTATCTTGGGGTGTAGGTTCCAAGAGCTAAATGTTTTACATACTCGGGAAGAATATGATCAATCTATTCAAGGTATGAAATGCATAGGTTAGAACAAATTTTGGAGAAGATTAATTATTTAATTGAAGTGTTCCCATGATAAAACTTGTCAGATCACTGTTTAAACATTTAAATGTTTTCACATGGAGTTTTCTTTTCCTGAGATGTTGATAATAGTGTGATATTTTCTTTTTTTGCCACAAAGCCTTCAGCACAGGAGCCGGGATGCTCATGGGTGTTCTGAGGTAATCTAATAATATATGACTACCTTAAAATTAAAATTCCATGCAACTTAACTGTCTGTTTTCAGATTAGATATGTATATGTAGCGTGTAAGTATGAATTATTTAACTGAGAATGTGACAAGCTTAAAAAAATGAATCTACTCATTTTCTGCCTGTCAGAAGTAAATTGAGTTTGAGTAGGATGATGGTTCTTTTTTTAACTGTGAACTAAACTTAACCAGGACAAAAGTAGGAGAGAATCGCTGGACTAGTTTTGCCCATAGAATGGAGAGCTAGCACAGTTCTTTTGGAAAGCTGGGGTGGTGACTTGTAGCTGTAATATCTGGTTATTTAATGCAAAATATTTTGTACTAATGCCTAGGTGAATATAAGAAACAATTCTGTGAAACCAGATCAGCACAAATCTTACCCATGTTCATACAAGGACTGCAATGGAAAGGAGCTTTTGCCAGTTTTATGTCCCTACTGTGAAAAACATTTTTGTCTAAGGTGAGTGGAACAGAGCGTTTATACATCAGTGCTTGTCCATTAGTGTATGGAAAAGGTAATAAAAGTTTTACACTGTTGTTTACAGGCACCGGCATCAATCAGACCATGAATGTGAGAAAATGGACACACCAAAACCTCGAATGGCTGCCACCCAGCAGCTAGTTAAACATATTATAGGCAAGTACAGTGGGATATATATTCTACGGTTTTCTTCAGAAGGCTATTTGAGCTTGTGACCTGCTCTAAGGGTTCAGGTTTGACCAAATAAGAAGAAAGGATGGGGGTTCCTTGTTCAAATAGCCCTAAACTCACATGTCAGCATGTAATACTGTTCATCTAGACCGAGACAACAGTAGCATATGTCTATAAAGAGAATCTTTAAAAATTAAATAGGGCTCAGGTTTCCTTCAGAATTATTGTCTTGTTCTCATTCTACAAGTACTATAATGTAATTAATTGTACCTAGCCATTATTACTTGCATATTAATTCATGTGCAAATAATGCAGTTTTATTGTATTGGGTGCACATGCCAGTCTGCTGGGATTATGCCTACACAACCAAGATGGCAAAAAAATGTGAGTCTACAAGGTAATGTTTTGCAGCTTTTAAACAAGATCTAGGACAGCAAAGAGAGTGAACAGCACTGCCTAACTGGCCAGTGGGGTTATGTGTAGAAAGGAGGATCTGAAACTGTTGCCATATGAACACTGTGATGGCCACAGGTGTAGAAACTTAGGAATTTTTACCTGTTCAGATTTTGCAACCTGTGCTTACCTTGTGATAATGTTAATCTACTTTTCAATGTAAAGGAGTTCTGTTAGGACTGTAACAATTCCAAATATTCTTCAATAGGAGTACCTGATATCATGGCCTCAGGAGGACATGAAAGGAATGGGAACCTTGGAGATATAATGAGGCCCAATAGGCTAATTCCAAGATATGTTCAGGAGACAGTCTGAATCATCACACTAACAGGAATAATACTGTTCTCAGATTCTAAAAAAAATGAGGAAGCAAAAAGCAAAATACGTAAAGGAGCGAAAAACAATGAGACAGCAGCAAAAGTGGCGTTAATGAAACTGAAAATGCACGCGTGTGGGGACAAGTCCTTGCCTCAGGTCAGTCATGTTTGTTTTCAATAATTGAATTCTCAAAGGAAATGGGAAGTTTTCTAAATTTCATGTTCTTCATGTAGTTTCCTCAGTTTGGTTTTGGATTTAATTCTTCAAGCCCACAATCATTTACACATCTATTTCAGCCTGGTACCCAAAACCCATCTCACTAGTCTTATGTCTGTTATAAGGTGTCTGTGTAGAGTTCAGAGCAATCAGATCAAATTCCTTTATTTTATAGCAGAAATGTATTTGTCTGCCATACGGCTGTCACCCAACGTTGCAGGGACAGACAGGTTCTTCTGGGGATCCTTGGCAGAATGATGACAGCGCTAAGTTGTAGTTACAATGAAAGCTTTATTATAATTTGAACAGAATTTGATGATCAGCATAGCATAGAATTTTATGATCAGAGTAGCACAGGATTTTTGTAATCAGAATCAGTGTAGCACAATCTTGTTAAGTAGCGTGGCACAGAATTTTATAGTATGGCTTAGGATTATGCTTCCTAATCACCTGGACCCTCTGCAGATCGGGTCAAATCTTAATACTTGGCTTGCAGTATCAATATCACAGTCATCATCTAGACTCGAAACATGTAAAAGAATGAGTCACTCAGTCCTTGGAGGAAGCAGATGATGGTGGAGGCGTCCCTGGCCACCGGGGGATCATGGGGTTTGCATTCCAGCAGCAGTTCTGGTCCATGTCCCACTTAGGGCTTGTAGCTGCCTGATTTTATGGGCAGTGCTGTGTGTGCTGCTAGGCTGCCCTGTTATGTGACGGGGTCATCACCACCGGGCTGGCCGGGCGCCTGCGACCTTCAAGGCCAGTAAGGAGGGGAGTGGTCGGCCTGGCACCCAGGGGCCTTGGGGCAGATAGGAACAGGGAGAAGTCAGCACGGTGCGCAGGACCTTCAGGGCCATCAGGAGGAGGGCAGAGGGGACTGATACGTGACCAGCTCGGTCACAGAGAACAGCTGTTTGCCGTATGAAATGGTGTTAGTTATGCTAACATAACATCATATTACCAGGGATCAGGAGCAGGGGGTGCCGGTCACACATGGCAAACCCATCTCAAAGGGATGCTTTTCATGCTGGGTACTGAGGGGCTTCTGACACAGACAGGACACAGCTGGAACAACTCTATACCAGTCAGATTGAACCTGTCTCATACGAAACTGAGCTTTGTGTTCTGCAAAGCTTCATTCTTATTTCTGCTACTCAGACTTAATAGTTATTTTTTACATTTCTGGATGAGGTATGAAGGCCCTGAGGTCAGTTGTTCCTGCCTTTGGGTTGGAAAAGGCTATTGACAGTTGCTCTGTGTTTCTTTCAGCCTTTAATTTCTTTGATTCTTGAAGTATTTCACAGATTCCATATTGTTTTTCACTGCCATGGCGAGTCAAACCTGGTGTTCGTCTTTTCGACATAGCAGGATTATGTTGGGTTTAGAAACACCTTGATTCTTTCATCTAGAGTTTCACTTTAGATCTGTACTTATGCATCCTCTTAAAAGAACTGTATTTAAATTACTTTTCACTACATTGTTGTGCTGGAGCACACCAAGTTTAGGCCTGTTAGATTGATTTTATAATGCTGAAAACATTCTATGTGATAGTCTTATTGTTAGGTCTTATCTTAGTAGCATACATTTAATTATTGTTTTTAAAACAACTACAGCTATTCCATTACTGAGTCCTGTTTTTAATTTCTTTTTTTATACTTAATCATGCTTAGAAATTAGATAACTCTGCTTAGGCAGAAGTCATAATACAAAGACCTGCATGTAGCATTCTTCACAGATAGTACCACTTTAATAAATATGTGCTGGAGGGAAAGTGATTAATTTCAAATATTGTGGAACGTAAGTAAAAAAATCCACCCTCAATATATATAAGAAAATTTTAAAGGTTGCTTCCTAAGTCCAAAGCCAGTAAGCTCTAAAAAGCGTAGCACAAATTACCGTATGCTAATTTCTCTTACTATTCATTTTCTCATTTGGATATTAATTGTTTAATCATCTAGAATAGCAATAATTCTAACACTGCTAAATTAAGCCTGTTAACCTTCAGCACCTCTCTATTTAAATTGCTTCCTAGACTCCTTCTGGCTGCCTTCTGCCCAGCTTGTTCCAGTTTGACAGATTTTTTTAATATGAAGTTTCTGGAATGCCTCTTAGGCACATTAGTTCTCTCATCACTATATAGAGAAGCTCAACACATTTTTCTTGGTGGTGCACAGCAAAAGGACAGGGGACAAGGGGCACAAGCTGCAACATGTGAAATTCCAATTAGATAATAGGAAGAAAAATCACAGTGAGCATGGTCAGACTTTGGAACAAGCTGCTCTGAAAATTTGTGGAATCTACATCTTTGGGATGTTCAAAACTTGATTGAATCTGACTTGGAACAACCTGATCTACCTTTATAGTTAGGTCCAGCTTTAAAGTTCCCCCTGCTTTGAGCGTGGTTTTGGACCACATGACACCAGAGGTCCTTCCTGACCTTTCTTATTCTATGATCAGGAAAATCAGGCTGTCTTAGAAATACCTTTTCTCTGGCCTCTTTGTTCAAATTAGCTTTCTGCAGATGATTGCTTCATTTGGTGTCAGACCTGATAACGAGTAACCCCTCTTGAGACTGACAAGCTCAAAACAGGAGGACCATGCTGCAAAATAGTGTTAGTTATTGCGTCCCTGACTGACTGGTATTTTCTTGGATATGGCACAGAAATTCCAGGAGGCATATCCCATAGTAAGGGATGCAACAGTAGAATGAGCTGTTTTGTGAACTGTGGGAGACTGTCTCATCATCCTTAGAACTGGAGGAGCAACTGTAAGAACGTGCTGCAGTACTGACAGCAGTTGAGTGATGTTAACATGTGTCCATAATAGGATGGCAGTTGTGTTAGCTGTTTTACAGGTTGTGGTCATTTACAGTTTAGCAAGATTCAGGCCCTGGTTCTCTTGCCCCTTTGTAATATTCCTGGATCTTAAAGATTTTCTTGTGTGTGGAGAGCACTCAAGTTTTGAGGAAAATGCACAGATTGAAATTCAGATTTAGTTTTATGAACATAGCTGGGGGGGAGGGTAGTTCCATATTTTTCTAGGGAAGGCAATAAAAAAATCCTTTAAAAAGAAGACTTCTGTCTTGTTTGATAGTGTCTGGCTTGGGCTCAGCAAGGGCCATCTTAACTGATGAATGTACCAGTCATGCTTGCTCTGTGTCTTCTGTTGAATGTCAAGAAGAAATAAACCTGAAGAAGGGATTTTCTCAATCCCGTTCAAAATCTTTTGCTCATAGGTTACTCTTGAAATTTCTTAAACAAATGTTTCAGTCTAGTAGATATTGAAAGAGAGTTTAATACATAAAAGGAGGAGCTGGCCATGACCGGAATGTTGGTTTGCGAAGCAGGCATTTTTAGTGCGGTGAATTGTTCTGTTTTAACCGCCTTTGCGTTCCAATTTGAGACATTCTACTGCTGCCAAAGGCCAGTGCTGCTTACTTAAGCTCACCTTTTTCTCCCCCGAGCAGTCATTATTGTCTAGTAAACCCAGGGCAGACACCTTTTCATGTCTGTCTGTATATAACAGTCTAACTGTAGGGGTCTGGCGAAAGACGTTTTCTCCACCTTTCTCAACTTTCTGTCCATCATATATGTGCCTGGAGCTGGAGGGGATTGGACTTGATGATCTCAGTCATTTATATTCTGCAGTAAAATGGGGTCTTGGTCCTGATGGAACAGAACAAGTTTCATTTGGTAGTTTCTGGGTGGAAGTTTAAGTTTTTTTACTGAAAAACTGTTAGAAGTGTATGACTGGAATTACGTGCTGCTTCTGTGAGTAATTTTTTGTTTATTTTTCATGTTTTTCTAGACAGAAAGAATTTACTTTCAAGTATTTTTACCAAAGGGGAACAAAGAGAAAAGCAAGCCTATGTTCTTTTGCAGTAAGTGGAGTATTGGCAAAGTAGTAGATTTTGCGGCTTCCTTAGCAAGCCTTAAAAATGACAACAACAAATCAACATCCCAGGTAAATCGGTAATAATAACAAACATTTTCCAGCTTGTTGGGGTTTGAGTTTGGTTTTTTTACCTCCCCCACCGCACTTCTTGCATCTCAGATAGGCAAATCTTGATGTTAATTTCTGTGCTATTTGTCTTACAGAAATTGAGATTATGCCATACTGCCTCTGGCAAAGCCTTGCCATTTGAACACACATTGGAAACATGGCTATCTGATAAAGACTATCCATTGTACAATGGTGGAAATGTAATTTTGGAGTATCTTGATAATGATGTTCTATTTATAGAAGATACAGAGTCGTACTTCAGTTAATCAGTAAATTACCACAAATGAAAAAAATCAAAGATTTATTTAGAAGCATGGTATTCAAACCAAGTCCAGTTTTCTTTTAAAATCACTGGTATGCCAGAATCTCTCCTCAGTTGTAAAGACACGGTTCCCATCGATTTCTCAGTTGCTTGACTGACAGAACAACTATGTCCTGAAAGGAAAATTAGTTATTATAATAAGTAATATTACAGATACTCACTTTCTAGAATAAATTCTTGCTTTGTTTAGCTGTATAGTGTCAATAATGTTTTCTTAAATTTTGTATTTATTTTTGTGTAAATGGTGGGAAAAGTATGTATTAAAATCAATAAATAACAAAAACGTAAACTTGCAGTGTATCAGTTTTCTGAAGGGGAGAAACACATTACACTATAGCAACATCTTTTCTACATCTACAAGAACAGATTTCATTGAGTTGAGAATCCAGCACTGTCCATGCTCCAGGTCCACGTTTTCTTCTGTCCTCATAATAGCATAACGATGTTTAGAAGGAAAGCTTTCTGAAGCAAAAGTGAATTCACACAGTTGTGTCTCTTGTGTATGTAAATCTTAGCATCATTGGGTGATTAGGTGGGGGATAAAAAGAGAACTTGAAATTAACCTTTTCTAATTCTTGTGTAAAAGAGGAAGAAATACGGTAAGAAAGGAAGAAATACAACACAACTAGAAGCGTAGCATTCAACAGCTTGGAGTTTCATCCTGGCATTTCTGACCGTAGGTAAATCTCTTCTTATTGCTTCCCCTTCAGCAGTCTGCAAGATGAAGTTACTAAGTTTTAAAGCAGTTGTTTACAGTGATTGTACATAAAGAAGTTACACCTCTGGGTGTAAGCCTAAGTATGACCTATGGAATTAATGGCTTTCTCAATTATCAGTGTCTTGAAATTGTTTGGTGCTCATTAGGCAGATTGTTCAGAATATCAGTAGTTGATGTACTTCCAGTTTTTGGATCTCTTTTGGTGGATTTCACAGCTGGATTGTAAATTCAAAGTGAACATAGCAAGGACGAACCACAAGATTATTTTTATTACACTTACAGCTGTCCTGAATTACTGAAAAATAAAAACATGTGATGTTGCACACAAATATCAGGGCCAGCACTTTCCTAACTGTAAGTTCTGATGTGTAACCAAGGAGCCTTGCTTCATCTTTCTTGAACAGGCCTGTTACAACCTAAACTCATTCTGCAGTGGCCTTGAGCCTGTCTCTGTTTAAGCTGGAGTAGAACCCTTTCAAGACTAATCCCTCCAATTTGCTTTCATCTGTCTACAATTTAGCCAAAGTTCTCCAATTGGAAGGAGCTGTAAAGGGAGTCCTACAGTGACAGAAAGGACAACGTATGAATGGGTGTAAGCAGGGCGGCGGGAAGCACAAGCCTAAGCTGCATTTGCAAAGCTGTAGTGTGTTTCTATCACTCTGTGGTGCTGTGCAATGTGAACGAACTACTGAGGCAAGCCTATTCATCTGATACCAAACAGGCTAGCAACATTTTCAGCTGCAATTGGCTGCAGCATTGTGAGGTGTGATCCATTGCTACTGAAATGACCTAGTGGCTTGTGATTAGGGCGCAATGTTCAGACACGGGGGAGACATCTCTGTCCCCCATAGCCTGACTCACTGCTAGGTCTGTGACTCGCCTTTCAACGAGTTTGAAAAGAGAAGAGCTACCTTTCTTTCTCAGACACGGGGCATTTTCTTTCAGGCAGCTATCTTCGTGTGCTGTTCTCATGTTCGCAAGGATGTTCCAGCTTGTATGCGCACCGTGACTGAACATACTCGGTAATGCCCGGAGGTGTAACTGGGCCACAGGGAGACTGAATGACTACATTGTTCAAAAATGTCAGTGTGATGCATTTCAGGAACATTGTCCTGCCATTGCAGGACATATATAGAAGTGGGGAGAAACTCTATGGGGAGGGTGGAGGACAAGGCTCAGGAATGTTGCTAGTCCTGTCAGAAACGGAGTTTTGGTTCAGAGCTGACATGAGGCAGAGAGGGGTACTCAAACCTGCAAGTGGTCACCTGGGCATTCAAAAATCTGGATTTGGTGTTTCGGCTCATTCAGTTACTGTGTTCCCTAACTGAACGTGCTTGCCTAAAGGGAACCATTGTCCACTGGCTATAATGCTAGATTCTGGTTCATTTGTACCCATTGGAAAACAAAGAGATAGCCATGCATGGCACATCCATTCTAGGCACAGCTGCAATTAAAAAAAAAAAAAATCACAACGTAAGAGTCGTCTGCCTAGCATCTTTTTCAAAGGTACTCTCCATTGGCAGAACAGTAATGTGGTCTTGTTCAAGTGGCTGTAAAGTATCATGTATCATGGGTTTTGGTACTACCAGGTAGTATACCTTTATAACAACTTAGGAATATCTGTAGGATTATCATATACTGATTGGACTTGCATAAAAACCAAAACCATCTCAGTAAGCATGTCACTGTTAATTGTTCTTATTTTGCTTACAGTACTCTTTACTGTAGTTTTAACATGACTTAGGTATTGATAAATTATTTTACTGGATGTGGTGTGGATGCCACAAAAAGGAGGGTGCTTCTGGTTTCCGTGAAGGAAAGGGTCTTCAGTGGCTGAATATTTTGGAAATCTTTGTTTCCTGGCAGCGGGAAGTATACATGGATTTCTCCATTTTCTCCCACCTATGTCTCCAGCTGTTTGTCATCTCCCTTTCCAGCGCAAGAGGAACAGTTCCCTTTTCCCTTGTTCTTTCTTTTCCTTTCTTTCCTCCACAGTTCTTTATTCACCTTTCTTTCCATCTTAGGCTGCTGTGGTAAGGACTATGCAGTAAGAGGCAAACAAACCATCGCTGCTGGACAAGTGAGTCTGGGCAGAGACCCAAACTGAACTCGCTCCCCCTGCTGTCGTTACCGAAGCAAGTGGAATATGCTGCTACAGAACAGAAATCCCCTTATAGAGCCTGTAAAACAGTTGCTGTAATGAGAGGTATACTATTAACAATGTTAATGAAGCCATTTTCCATAATAATGGTGCAGTCCAATATAGCTTATACTGAGGCATGTTTGGCAGCTTGCCTCAACAAAAACTGAATCAGAGCCAAAGTGCCTCTTTCTGGCTGTATGATTTTATTATAACCTTGTAAAGAATGACTTGCAAAATAATTAGTAAAAACACACCTTATCATCTCTGCAGTTCTTTAATGACTGTGAATACTTTAAAAAACAGGCTTTTGTGACTCTTCCCGTTGACAAAATGGGAAGGAGGAAACATGAAAAGGCACAGTGACTTGTCCCACCGCAACAGCACCGCTGGGAATGGAAACCATATCTCCACTGATGTGGAAAGGACAAAACTACGCCTGTTTGGCCTTGAACAAGTGCCCGGTTGTGGGTTGGACTGGCACTGGGGAAAGGGGGTAAGGCTGCTAATTTTGGTGGTGCAGACGTTTCATGATCATTTTAAGTCATAAAGCAAACTACAACCCCTGACCTGTTTACAGTAGATCATCATTTAATGTACGACAGGAAATCACATTAGCTGCAGTTTGTGAACGCAAGACAACACCTCAGTGTTTTACCTTTACTTGATGAAAGGCAATAGGGCCAAAAGACCACAGAGAAACAGTGACACTGGTATCAGTCAGTCTTGGAAAGCTTTTTTCCCCTCTGTATAACTTTGATTATGGTGATCTTGAAAATGCATCATTTGAACGGCAGATTGTTTTCAAAAATCTCCAAAAGCTAGGGAGCTTTCTGGAAAATGTGTTTGATGTGTGTTTTAAAAATACCGGTTGTCTCTGGCTACTGATTTGGTTTTATTCTAATTAGCAGAACTCTCAGCAGGACGGGCTAGTGAGGGGGCAAAGGAAGCTGTTTTCACGGGTGTTGGCAGTTTTTGAGGAAAAAAATCAAGATACCACGGAGAAGAATCATAGAATTGTTTAGATTGGGAAAGACCTTTAAGATCATCCAGCCCAACCATAAGAGCAACATCTCTAAGAAACTTGCTCGGTTTCCTCTTTTCAAGCACTGTAACCTGACTTGGTGAAACGCTGTTTTACTTCGAGGGGACTGTTACACATATATTCGCTTTCTTTTTCACGGGCCTTCATACTTTTTTTTTCCACATGTCGAGTAAGGCAAGCTCGCTTTCAGCAGTGCCGCCGCCAGCAGCTGAAAGCCCAGGTAAACGCCAATCGCCTCCTCCATTTAGGGTACCTTCATCCTGCCACCTCCACTTATTAAAAAGAAGTACGACATTAAAGGCTAATTTCAACACCTGAACTCTTAATTTTCACGGCGCAGGCGCAGCGCCGGCCAGGGCAAGGCGGGAGGAGGAAGCGGAGTTAATGGCTCCGCCTCTGGCGCCTGCGCACTGGCGCGGCTACGCGCCTCAGGGAGAGCGGGGACAGCGGTGGAGGTGAGGTGCTTCTTCCTTTTTCAGCCGCCATTTCGGGGTGTTGTGAGGGGAATGCGGTGTTGCCCTGGGGGCTGTGTGGCCCTGCCGTCGCTCGGGCCGGGCACAGCCCGGCCCGAGCGACGGCAGGGCCACACAGCCGCAGAACGGGGCTTCCTCCCGGGCAATGGGCTGCCCTTCCAGCCCGAGATCCAAACCTCTCCTTCAGGATCCAAACCTCTCCTTCAGGATCCAAACCCCTACTCTGAATGCGCGCCCTGAGTTTGTGGGGCAAACTCGTCCCCGGGCGGCCCTGTACTTCAGTTGGTTGAGTTTCAGTCTTTTATGGGTTGCAGGGTAACTTATTCAGGGGTGTTGTACCCAGTTCTGTGTCCTGACAAATTATTTCTCTGTTTCTGTGACAGAAGCTATACTTCCAAGGCTATGAGAAGAGCGTTATCAACGTAATTGAAGCATCGTACCCTTTGCATTTTACCTAGCTTTTTTAGCTATCTCAGACCAAGGCTGAAAGAGGTAAGGACCATTAGATCAGGATGATTGGACTGGGGACTCGTGGATCATGTTAATTGCCCAGGTTTTTTTTTTTATATACTGCCTTAGTGCTGGGTTTTGTCTGAGCATTTATCTCATCTTTGTGAATCTGCAAGTGTTACAAAACTGTTAGCCGGGTCATCGCTTCAAGACTGAATCACTGAAGTAGGAAGGCTTCTGAAAGGGTTAGGGCTCAAAAATTAAATAGACTTCCAAAATTCATCATACCGTTTTGTCATCGAGTTAAGTTGTGGTCTGCTGGGGGTGTATCAGAAATAGTGTTTGATACGTGGATTAATATTTCACATTGCTGATGAAAGTGGAGATGCATAGAAGAGAACGTATCTTGTATTCCTTCATAATACTTAAGAATATAGAAGACGCTTTTAAATGACTCTGCAATCTTATAACTTTCTCGTGTAGAATCAAAACCATTTCATATTTGTGTTTGGAATAAACCCCTAGAACAAAGCATGCAGGACTAAAATACAGAAAGGATAGATTTTGGGTTTAAGATTCTAATCTTATAATTTAAGATAGACAAAGTAATTTAAACCATACTTAAAAATAGACTAAGCTGTATGTCAGCAGTGTTCTGCAATAAGTTTAGAGTGAAGATTCTAGTATTTTTAAGCAAAAAGGCCCTGAGCTGTACACTGTATTTGAGAATGTGCTTGTGTGTAACCACACTATTGCTTTTCAGAGCCTTTATGTACATTGAGGTCAGTGTCTAAATGTGGAATCTTGTGTATGCATGTATCTTTCAAGACTGAGGCTCTGTACTTGTTAACGTTCTTACGCCTTTTTGATAATCACACAATGTGGGGAAAAAATCTGGTAGCTTAGAGTAAGCTTTTAATACTTCTAAAGGTTTTTCAGAGTAAAGGGTAGGACAAACTTCCGTATTCTAGCAAGGAGAGAACAGTGTGGTCCAGAACAGGGGGGGCAGAAAATTCGAATTTGTAAAAAAAAAAAAAAAAAAAAAGGCAAAAAAAAAGCGCAGCATAATAATTTTTGTGTTAATCTATCCTTTTGGTAGGCTATATATCTAAGAAAAGATGGCAGATCCTTGGCAAGAATGTATGGATTATGCAGTTGCTTTAGCAAGGAAAGCTGGGGATGTAAGTATAAACTATTTATAAATAATAACGTTATTTCGTTATTTTTTGAGTCTAGTATGTATGTAGCTTTTGAAGGAATTTGATGTTGGATATTCTTCTGAGTATTTTGTCAAAAATATAAGTTAGCAGAATCATCAGTGATGTTCAAGACTGGAGTGTCTTTTATGTTTACAGCTTGGTTAATTTAAGAAAACAACTTTGCACTTCTCTTTGGACCAGAGTCCAATTAAAGACTAAGGAGTATCTTTTGTTCATTAAATTTGATCTTAAAAAAAAGTAAAAAATTCTGAATTGTGATAATCAAAGAGCATCTCTGTTTTTCCCCTTGAACTGCACCTGTCTGCCTTATTATTTTACCGCCTGAAAGCTGTTGACAGTTTTTCTTGCAAACACCACAGTCAGCTTTGTACAATGGCTTGTTGTTGGCACAAGATACCACATCATGTTCTCTTTATGAAGACTGCTTTACTTCTATAAATAAGAAGCATCACTTGCAGTGGTAGTACTTTGCCCATTTGTGATCTAAGATGGCTTAGAACAAGAATGAGTTTGCACGTCTTGGCAGAGCCTCAGTGTAAGTGTGGTTACCAAATGTTCAGTTCTTGGTAGCTCTGCTTGGTACATTTGAATGCTATTGCAGCCAGACAAGATGGCACAGGTAGTAATTCTGTTCCCTGAAGCTGCAGAATCTGCAGAACATTGTCCCTGCAATGACCTCATTAAAGTCTTCCCTCAGAAAATCTAAGTTATAGTAAAATAATTTTGTGGCCTGTGAGGCATGGATTCTTGCTTAAGCTGATTCTGATAGTTTTAAGATCATAAATGCAGGGTCTAGCTAAAAATGGCTGACTTAAGCTCAGTCTTGAGTGTTTCATTTAACTCTGGTATTTAAATTTATAAATCTAAAACTTGTCTGAACAAAATAGAGCTTAGTTTCATGTACCAGTGGATCTTCTTGCAGTACTTAGATTTAAGGTCATGTAAAAGTTTGTGCTGAGTAGGAACTGGAGATAGATGCAAGGGTAAGTCCCAGCTCCTGCAGTTAAATCCAGGTTTTGTCACTGCTTGTGTTTGTGTTTTGTATGTGCAGTATAGAAATTACAGTAAAAATGATGCTCACATTTTTTGGACAACTAGTATTTTCCATAGAGTTAATGGAGAAAGCTTTTTTCTTTTTTTATTTCTTCTGTTAACAGATAATCCGTGGAGCACTCAAAGAAGAAGTATCTGTTATGACTAAAAGTTCACCAGTAGATCTAGTGACAGAAACTGATCAAAAAGTAGAAAACTTCATTATTTCTTTGATTAAAGAAAAGTATCCTTCTCACAGGTACGGCTTCTTATCAGTACACTTTTGATAGAAGAAGGGGGGACGTGACGGGAAGAAGGAAATGGAAAGTTTATGATTTTGCTTGGTAAAATTTCATTACGATTGGCATGCTGGAAAGTTACAGAAGTCTCCCTCACCCTCGGTATATTAAGTATTTTAGAGTAGTAGTGGGTTGAAGTTCTGCCCAAATGCTTCTAAATTAATTGCTAGCTAATTTTGTCATTAGCTTAAAGGGCTGTAGTATCAAAACAAGGTGTCACGAGGGTCTACTGACATGAGTTTAGCCTTGCTCAAGACTTATGCTGAATGTCAGTTCCAGCTGAGCCAGCTGTAAGTAACGTCTTAGTTATTTGTGTTGGAGAATCAAAGGTGGCCTCAAGATACCGGGAACCCAAATTTCTTGTCTGCTGTTGAAACTAGTATGCCTTTGCTGTCTATGCTGGATGGGTCCCATGGTACTGAGTGTGCCTTTGGCAAATCTCATACAGTTTAAGAACGTCAAACGTCCTTAAAAGAAGACAGGATCTTCTGATTCTGCATAACTGAAAGTCTGTCATACAAGATACTGATTTTTTTTTTCTTTTATTGCTTCCCACCCCCCCCCCCCCCGCCCCCCGAAATGTATTCTTGAAGGGTGAATTGTATGTATTTTACTTACTTTTACTTACATGGGACTTTCTTTCCCATTTTGATGTAATGGCTCGAGTTTAATAGAGTTTCCTTAAAATGAGTTTGCTCATTTTTCTTGCATTTTCTCAGAGGTTTTCTTATTGTAGCTGTATACATGAAACGTAGTAAATATGCATGGAATTGGAACAACTAAGATGATGCAAAATGTCAGTAACCTAACCAAGTTAGTGTAAGCATACAGACTTGTGGAATGACCTTAAAATAACAGTTTCTGTGACATTGATAAACATTTTCGAATATTTTTAGCTTCTTTTTATATTAGATAATTGATATCTCATTAGACGTACCAGTTCTAATGAATTACTCATACACCTAAATAACTATTCAGTTTCTCTCTTCTCTTTGTGAAGATTTGCTGCTTTTTGGAGTCATGCTGTTTCTGAGCAATCATCTTCACTTCCATAGTTAATCATAAAACTCCTAATCAATATTAAAGGGACCTTATTTGTTTACCCTCAGCAGTTCTCCTCATTTTACATATTTGTGGCGGAAAGCATGTGTTTCATGCATACTTTTCATAGGTTGAGTAATATGTGATAAATTTAACAACATGCAAAAGGCATAGAAGAGAATTCCACCCGCTTACACTCATCCAGATAATTTTGCAGTTCAAAACAAATACTTTCATGAGCAGCAAAAATTGTGACATTTGAGTTCCTGTGGCACTGTGCCTTGTGTGTCCCTTGGGTTTAGTGTCTGCCGTCTTCTTCAGGAGGAGCTCTGGTTTGCTTTTCATCCCTTTACCATGTTACCATTTTGTAATGCTTGTAAGACTAACCAGTTTTAAGACTAACAACTTTCTGTCATGTTTGGGTTGAAATCAGACTACAAATTTAACAGTACTGCAGTGGTCTAACCAGATGCATATGACCACAAAGGCTTTCTTCAGTTAAAACACAAGCTAAAAAGTAGTGGTTTATAGCACAAATAAACTGAAATATGTAAATAGCTACAAGTATTCTGACCAAAATTTGATGATGCTGTTACTAGAAAAAATGATGAAAACTTCAATTTTTTTAATGCTAAATTCCAGTAAAATATTAAAACGTAAAGTTCTTTTCCCCACATATTGTGCCCATCTCTGACATCATAAATATTGACGCAAGCTTGGTCAGATGTGGTTGGTGCTTTCCAGATAAATTGTGTATTTCTCATATGATCACTGGTGGTAAAAAACCCTGCATCTCACTTTAAGAATTTTAATTTCAAGTACAGTGTTGTAATTCAGACGTTTTAAACAATTTCTTTGTGTCTTTTAAATGTGTTTGCTACTCTAGCTTCATCGGAGAAGAATCTGTTGCAGCTGGAGAGGGCAGCATTTTGACAGATAACCCCACATGGATTATAGACCCTATTGACGGAACTACCAACTTCGTACACAGGTCCACCTTTCATTTTTCTAATGTTAGCAACTTCACCTGATTACCTTCTTTATTTCTCCAGTTTCATGAAAGTAAGGTTTTTTCATTTTTAAATTGCTTTAAAAGAGATACTATGAACTTGTCAATAGTTAGAAATTGCTACTTTCATTTACTGAGAGCCATTGGGCAGGTTTTGTAATCATTTTGGTATTTCTGTAAGTATTACAGTAGTCTCACTGTAACCAACAGCAGTTGTTCCGTGAGAGGCTATATAGCAGGAGCCAGTAGCCTTTGGCATGGGTGCCAAAGATAGGTGGGCAGATTTTAACAGTGAAGCAACAGGACTCAGAATTAGGAGTTCCAGCATCTTCAGAGAGGCAATAATAGCTCCAAGTGCTGATTTGTAAGAAATTTCAAGTTCATTGAGATCTAGGAGCCACTACCATGAAAGAAAGCAGAATATCACCAGTAATAGTCTAGTGTTATTTTGCACCAGGATGAGGAGGGGACTTTCAGTGGAATGCTGACTGCCTGTTCCTTCTGTCTTTGAAACATGATACATTTTGGCCCTGATGACCTTTTCTGAGCGTACTTGATTCCAATTTTGAAATGACTGC
The DNA here is from genome assembly GCF_030463565.1 of Pelecanus crispus. Classification (NCBI taxonomy): domain Eukaryota; kingdom Metazoa; phylum Chordata; class Aves; order Pelecaniformes; family Pelecanidae; genus Pelecanus; species Pelecanus crispus. Next base: position 143,385,087 of record NC_134644.1, on the reverse strand, counting down.
CACTATGTACACCATGGCTTTAAAACAGCTGCTGCATCCTGCTAAATAACATGTTAAAAAAGCTGTAAGAGAAGAACTCATTCTGCTGGACTTACAGACATAAAATTCTGTATTTTTTGCAGGTAATAATTAAAGCAAATGTTCTGGAACAGTAAATTTTGAAGAGTAAAAAATGGTAATTTAAAAAGAAATTAATTGGTTGATCATTAAAAACTTAGACTGGGATGCAGCCCACGATGTCCTATATACTCCCACTGCCTTCACGCTTCCCCCTGCATTCTTCCTTCTCACTTCAATATCTGTCTTTCTTGTGGCTTTGGTGGAGAAAGTGGAGTTGGGGGGAGAGGTGACTTGCTGCTTCTGATGAGACCATTTTGGCCAGCTTGTTCCTTCTGAGAAAGGTTAGTAGTATAGAGGCTTGCTTGTATTCTTTGGCTATAAAAAGACAGTCCCTGAGCTAGGAACAGCTGTAACAGGGATGACAGTCCCTAAGCTGTAACAGGCTTAGTTTCAGTGGGTTGAAAAGTTTGTATTTTAAATGGTAGTTGGTGGTGTTGGGTCTGTTTTCATAGTAAATTGTGCAAGTTCCAGAAAACTAATATTTCCTATATAGTCCAAGTTTCTTTTTGAAATATACATTACATTTAACTGAACATTGTTTTTATTGAGAGTAAGCGTGGTAATGAAAGAAGCATAGTATCTCACTATAAATTAGTGAAATGTTTTGTTTTGTAGGTTTCCATTTGTGGCAGTTTCAATTGGCTTTGTTGTAAACAAAAAGGTATACTTTTTATTACTTGATATTTAGTCAATCAAAACCAAATTAATTCCTGTTGCTAGTTATAACTACGATCTGTATTTTCACAGTAAATAGGAAGAAAGGGAAAAAAACCTCAAGGCATCTCGACTTTCTCTTGCAGATAGAGTTTGGAATTGTGTATAGTTGTGTAGAAGACAAGATGTATACTGCCAGAAAAGGAAAAGGTGCATTTTGCAATGGTCAAAAACTTCAAGTATCAGGCCAAGAAGGTAAGCTGAACTGAGTAGCTTATTTCTAGCGATTACATTTATTTTGCAAATGAAGCATCAACAGTTTTAGACCTGGATATATTCCTGTTTCTTAGCTCATAGTTTTGTTTTGCAAAGACGGGGTTTTTTTGGCTGTGGCTTGTTCAGTTTTGAGAAACAGCTTTTATGTTCTCTTTCATGCATGTAACGTGTTTGTGATATTTGCAAAATCAGGACTCGGCAATTGAAGATTTTATTCCTATGTGTCTGTGTGTTGTGGTTTTTTGTTTGGTTGGTTTTAATTCCCTTCCTGTCTGTAATCCGTCTGTGATTGTTCTTTAGAGTCTGTAACACATCTACCAAACAATTCAACTTCTTCCAGGTGTGAACTAGTGGCTTAAACCAGTATCACTCTTGTATACTTACTACCCTATGTAAAGTAAAATCCATACTTAAAGTGGGACCTTTAAAGATCTGAGGACTGTTCTAATTTGTATAGCAATAGAATTTTATTTGCTAATGACATCAATTAATGGATATGCACAATTGAACCTGATCATGCTTTGTTCACTGTATTTATTTTTTCCTGCCATTTTCCATGTAAGGACAGATTTTTCTACATTCAATATATGTAATATTTATATTAAAAATCATAGAATCATAGAATGCTTTGGGTTGGAAGGGACCTTTAGAGGTCATCTAGCCCAGTCCCCCTGCAGTGAGCAGCGACAGCTTTAACTAGAGCAGGTTGCTCACAGCCCCAGCCAACCTCACCTTGAATGTTGCCGGGGATGGGGCCTCCACTGCCTCTCTGGGGCAACCTGTTCCAGTGCTTCACCACCCTCATCGTAAAAAATTTCTTCCTTCTATCCAGTCTAAATCTACCCTCCTTTAGTTTAAATCCATTATTCCTTGTCCTGTCACAACAGGCCTTGCTAAAAAGATTCTCCTCATCTTTCCTTGTAGGCCCCCTTTAAGTACTGGAAGATTGCAATAAGGTCTCCTTGCAGCCTTCTCTTCTCCAGGCTGAACAACCCCAACTCTCCTTACTTTTATTCGGTCTTGTAAGAAAGCAATGAAGTAAACTCTGCTAATTAGTGTTATTATATAAATTGTACTGTTGGAAAAGTGAGGTTTTGTTTCTTTTCCAGACATTACAAAATCCCTTTTAGTAACAGAATTGGGATCAAATCGTGATCCAGAGACTATAAAAATAGTTCTTTCTAACATGGAAAGACTTCTCAGTATTCCTATTCACGGGTAAGATACTTATTTTTTATATTTACTGATAGTGTTAATACTGTAAATATGCAAATATGACCATTTTTAGGAAGGATTGATTGCATTACATTTGACAAATGTGAAATACGATTTCTGCAGAGAAACTCTGTGTGTGTTAACTTTTTCAAGCTAGGGCATATATAAGAGAACCCTAACAATCAGTATTGGGAAGCAAAACATATTTAGTTTTGTAGGACTAAAAAGTATTGTATTTACTCGTTAAAAAAAGGAAAAACAATTTTGTGCCTTTTTTTTATTTTTCTGGAAACACAGAAGGAGTAAAACTGGATAAACAGAAGCTATATTACATTTCTTAGTTTCCTTTCCCCATAGTAATGACAATAGTTGTTGGGGTTTTTTTATATATATCGGAAGACAAAAGTAGATCTCCCTTTCCTCTTTCAACACTGTACAGTTTTTCTGACTTTGTCCAAGTAGTTGAAATTGTCTATAAACTGCTCTTATTTTGGTTACATTCCCTGCTTCCTCTCATCCAGATAAGCCAAAGCCTACATATCCGCAAACCATTGTCTACTGAAACCACCTTCAGATGTAAAGTTTTTTGTCACTCAAACCGTACTCATGTTTCTGAGCTGCAAGGGGTTGTAGTTTTATGCTGAGATTCTCAGGATTCTTGTTTTGACACTTAACATGTAGATTTTTTCCTACTTTCAAAAAGTCTTCTGATGTCATTAAAGAATATATGCTAAATTGTAAGTAGGGAATACATTTTAGGTATGCTGTCAGTTTAACTTTGGTATTTATTTGTAAACAATAAATTGGGATTGGATTTGATTTAAGTTGCTTCTTGCAGTAACTTAGCTGCTATCGGTTACAATTTAAGGTACATTTTACTTATAATTGAAATAACTTTGTACAAGTCACACTTACTAAGTGCATCAAAAGAAACTGGAATTTGTAACACAAGGGTTTTGATGAAGTTATCCAGACCAAATTTATGCTGTGTAATTTATTTTTTGTGATTACTGCTGTTAGGGTTTTTTTTTTGCAAGTCAAAGATGCTTCCTGAGCATCACCAGAGAAACTGAAGTAACTGTTTTTTCAACGCTAAGAACAGTGTACACTCTGCTTGAATTCTTGTGTTCAAAAAGCAAAGTAGAATATCTGTTACTGTTTCATGGGTAGATATCTTCCATAATATGTTTTAGGTTAAGAAGTTGTTTAAGATGTGTTTTCACTCTAAAACAAAGTTGTTTAACAGAATTCACAAATGTAATTTTTGGAAATTTGCTATATTTGGAGAGCTCTTCAAGCTACTTAAGCAAAAATTCATTCCCAATTTTTTGTTTCACTGCAGCATTCTATCACATTTTCTCTAGCTCAGTTCACCTTGTGTATGATGCTTCTGTGTTCTCCGTGCAGTGTACACAGACATTGTGACTGACTTACAAACTGTTCTCAATTAAAAAAACAACTGTGTCTCCTTTAGGATTAGAGCCGTTGGTACAGCAGCTGTGAATATGTGCCTTGTGGCAACGGGTGGAGCTGATGCCTATTATGAAATGGGGATTCACTGCTGGGATATGGCAGGGGCTGGAATCATTATTACTGAAGCAGGCGGAGTACTGCTAGATGTATCAGGTAAATACACGGGCATGCACGAGATACTCTTTTGTCCTTTTAAATAGCTAACTGGGAGCAAAACATAGCTGAAATGAGAAGGCAAAGAGGTTTTTCAGTCCTCTTTCCAAGTTGCCACTACTGAACAGAGTTCCCATCCAGTTAATAGACTGAGAGAGAGTCAATTGTATGTTCTTAGCTACAAGACAACCTTTACTCCCTTGGCTGAGCATCTGGAAAAGTGAAAAAAGACAGTAAACATACACTGAAGAGAATTTAAATGTAGCTCATATGAGATACCTGTTGTATTAAATGCATTTTTATCCAGGGGCAAAACTTGGTCCTAAATAGTAATGTATCATTTACACTTGATTTTTTCAGTTATCATTTTCTTACCAGCTTTTTGTTTTCTCCAGATACAAGCTAGTTACTTTGCTTGCTTTGATTTCTAGGTGGACCATTCGATTTGATGTCTCGAAGAATAATTGCAGCAAGTAGTCGAGCTATAGGAGAGAGAATAGCCAAAGCACTTCAGATAATTCCTCTGAAAAGGGATGATGCAACTAACTGAATACCAAAACTACACCTTAAATGTAATTATATAATGTTGTCTCATACTCCCATGTGGTGGTTGTTCTACACCTTGAACCTGATAAAAAGATAGATAAATAGATGGTAGTCTTTCAATGCTGGTGTGACTGCTAAGTAGTGTTTTGAGATTGGACCAACATTCTAAGTAAGCTTTTATTGCCAGGTATTTTATTTAACATCACAGTTACATAAAGATCTGTAAAAAGAAGCAAATACATACAACTAGTATTTTCAAGTTTTATACTGCACTGGAAGGCATAGCAAGAGACTCTCTGATGTGTAGATAAATAAAAAGCTCTAGTTCTGTAAGTGACAAAGCAAAATTTGCTGTCTTAACACCATGTCATCACATCTGATCCTGAACCCAAAAAGATGAAGGCATTACTGTTTATTCAGTCTTTTCCTATCTTGTCTGTTTTCTTCAATGTCATTAGCCTATCCATTTCCTTACCTTGTTACAGTTTTTGCAGAGGTAGTTCACACATTTCCAAACTTTTTTTAGTTGCTTGTAGCTTGGGCTGTAATGTAAAGCCTTTATTACTTAGCTGTCGTCATTTTTGTAGTCGTTGTTCTACCTTTCTTACGGTAGATAAATGTGGTCTCTTCTTCAGCCTTTTATGTGGCCATTATGCATGCAAATTCATTGCAGTTGCAAAAATAAATGTTACTGTGCCAGAAGATACATGTGTCCCCCAGAAGTAAGTTCTGAGCACACCTTCTATCACCAAATGGATTTACTCTAAATTAAGATGAAGTATGATTTGCATTTGACCATTGGAATCAGCTGATGCTACGTCCTCTATCTTATTCTTGGCAGTTATAATTCCTGTTAATTTTGCTTGGGTTTCTCCATGGATGAGTGTGTTTCAAAGTCTAAGGGATCATTAAAATCCAAGAGAGTTTTCAGTAACGCAGCTGTCAAAAAAATAAACCCATAGTCCAGATTTTTTACATCATTTTCTCTAAGTTGTGAAAGCAGTGACCAACCAGGATCAGGTTTCCATTGTGTTATGGAGTGTACAGGCACAAAAGAAGATATGTATCGAAATAGTTTATAAATCTAAGAAATAGTAGTAATTTCATTCTTGGTGTCAGTTGTTCTAAACTTCAAAAACTATACTGGTTCTTTGAATTTTTGTATTTAAGATTGTTAAAGTATCAGTGTACTGTTCAAATAATTAATGCACTTTAAAAAAAAAAGATTTAACTTAGATCAGTTTTTAGACTGATTTTTCCGTGTCTAAAGTTTCCTAAAGAAAGTTGTCTCATTGGTGGTCCAGTCAAGACAGCAATGCTTTGGAAAACCTGACTTTTTGTACTGCTGTCCCACTATTTTTATTTTGGAAAATGGTGTTCTCTGTCTTGAAGTTTCAACAGATCTCTTATCATAATTTCAGTCTGTTATATCAGTTGGGTTTTTGCAGATTTTGCAGAAATATTTAATTTGAAGTTGTATCTAATGCCAGATGATTAATGAGATCAGCCTGCTATTTAAAGGCCTTGTCAAAAACCCAGGCTTACATTAGTTTTATTTTTAAATTCCCATTGACAAAGGATAGAAGCTTTTTGAGCATTTCACTGTAACTTTATTGCTGTAAATTATATGGGATCATCATTATTTCTTGAGAAGTATGTGTCCTGTACCATTTCTGTGGCTTTTGTATAACAAATTCTGCATAACTTTTAAAAACTGATTTATTTGTGAAATGGAGACATGTCTAAAAATCACTTGAGATGGGAGAACACGTGAAATAAACATGCTTTAGCAGCAGCAGCTTCAGATGTGCTTCCTTTCTTAACATTCACAGGAGTACAGTGGTGGGTCCCAACAAGTTGGATTTGTGGGCTTCAAACTTTCTCCCGAGTTGAACGCTTTCTCTTCTTGGTGTCTGATGTACATAGATCATAAACTGTTGTGCCTTTAAATAAGTGGGATTATGTATACACCTGTGATAGGTTTTTAAGAGTGAATATTCCAACACCTTCCAGTGAGATCATGGTGCATTAATCATCTCCAACCTCGGAGCTCAAACTTTACGGATTATCTTGCCTGTAATTTGTGTTGGAGGTCCATCAGCTGGTTGAAGCATGTAGCTTTCTCACGGTAAGCTTTCCTAATAATGCTCTTCAAGGAAAAAATTACATGCATTTAGCATCTTGGCCCTCTTACTCTATTTGCATTGGAGACCAGCCTAATTTTTTTGACTCTATAAATGGCAGCTTTTATCAACTGTCTGCTTTCTTTTTAATTTCAGTCTCCCTTTCAGGGGGATCAAAAATCCTTGTTGTTTGCTACTTTGCTGAGCATGATCTTCTCAGATAACTCTTCATCTAATATGTGGCGACTTCTTTCGTCATGTGAAAGGACATTGAAATTTAATTATTAAGTTTAAAGGCATTTTCTTTTTGGTTCTGTGCTAGCCTGCAATTTGGCAAATTTTTGTAGTGAGTGTTTTTTGTAGTAAAACAGAGGAGTCGTGATTGCTGTGTAATCAAAATGCTTTTGAGAGATTATTTATGAGAGGTAGTCCCTGAATGTTCAAAACAATAAAATACCTGGTTTTGTTGCTTTGAAAGAAGGAGTGACAGAGATGATCATACAGATTTTTTTGTAATTTAAGATAAAGTTACATATTTACAAGATAGCTTTTGCTGGGGAATGACAAAGTCGGAAAGGAAAAAACAGTTATCACAGATTGAACAGATAGACTGTCAAATTAAGATCAAAAATATTCCTCATGAAGACAACAGTCTACAGGAAGCTTTTTCACATAGCTTTTCAATAAACAGCTCATGACTTCAGCTGGCAAATTCTGCTATGGTTTGAATCTCAACTCTGAAGAACACTCAAAACGTGCAAGTGCAAGAAGGAGGACATCAGGCAGACAGATTCAGCAACTGGCGCAAGTAAAAAAATTGCAATAAATACTACTGGAAATTATGGGCAAATTTAACCAGCCCCTTCACCTTTACTTTGAGAATTTGACTGAACAGTCAACATCATCACTACACTTGCTACAGAGCCTAATGCTATTCTTAACAAAGGTCTTCAGACTACAGGTACAGGTTTTTAGCCCGAGACTAAAACAATCAGTACTACAAAATAGGCAATGCTGATTTTTAGCACTGATATGTATGAAGAAGGGGAGGTACCCTTAGCCAGGATGGCAGGCTATCATCCCTGTTCACTAGCCCTCTCCATTTATTGATTTGCTGGTAGTCTGTGATTGTTTTCTACGACAACCTGCAAAGCTTTGCTGCTTCTTCAAAGCAGGGTATTCCAGTAGATTCAATCCTTCAGAGCTTTTCCCAGCATGAAATATTGCCAAAGACAAAGTCATAAAAGGCTTAGGGCTCTCATCCAGCCCTGTTAAGCAGCCCTGCAGAAAATCCCTCTCCTGCCCGCCCCCCAGTCAAATATGGACTACTCCTCATAATATTTGTGACCCAAAGCTATAGTTCTAATTCTGCATAGTCTAATGCCTAGGTGTGAACTGGACATTCTGACCAGGTGTAAAACATCAACCTGTGACCTCAGTATGAAGCAATTTAAATAAGGGAGACTCCTTTTCCTGAGCTTCTTCCCATCCTCTCAAAGCCAGCTGCTAATTCAGCTCTATTCATTACCTGTGAGTGAAGTAACTGCTTCACAAGTCTGATCCTGTTGCTAAAGTGCTGACAGGCAACTTTCCAGCAGCACATTATTTTTGGATCTACAGCCGTTGGCATGGCTTCCTTTGTTTGCACAAGCTCCAGGCATCAGAAGGATATTGTCAGTGATGTGACATCTCAAGAGTCTCTGCCAGAGCCAGATGTCCCAGACAACATAATCCATTTGATCTCTGGGTTACTGCTTGTCCTGTGCCAAAAGTGACAGTGAATGTAGTCTGTCACATCACTCTTCAGTTTGTAGAATCTTCGCACAAAGATCCACGGCTTCCCAAAGATCAGGAGTTTCTGAAATGTCCTCTGTGCCCACTATGCGCTGTCTGCCTGCTGTAACAACAGGGCAAACAAAATGTGTCACGCTTCGAAGCCACGTGCAACATCTGGAGCAAACAAAGTGGAGGAGTGCGCTGAGTGTGCTGAGAGCACATTGTGCCACTGTATTAAAGAGCTACGAACTCTTGCCAGTTTGAGGAGGATGGATTAGGTCTCTCACAGCAGGGCAGAAATGATTTCCTAGCACAATTCAAGCTAGTAAGATGCTAAAAATAATGGTGTATGTGCATCCTATTCCAGAAGCTTATAGCATATGCCGATGACTGCTACATTAGTTTGAGTTTATATATTGCGTGTAACACTTACACTTGGTTTGCACAGTTGCAGTGATGAGTTTTACACTGAGATGATTCTCCCTACACCAGTGCTGCTTTAGTTAGGAATCAGGCCTTCTGTACACCCACTTAAATGGAAGGAAAAGCAGCCCAACATACAACAGCCACTACCGCAGCAGTAGTGAAGAACAGAAGCCTGCCCCCTTTTTATGCAGTGGAAGATCAAAGTTTATGTTTTGCTATGTCTGTCCTTGGCTCAGTAGGGACCACGCTTAAAACCACGTCAAGCAGTTAATTCAGTGGAAGTGATGCTACCTCAAATACTTGAGAACTAATTTCATCGGAACTCTTCGTCAGCTTGCTGCGTTAAATCTTCCTCTGCTGTCCCTTGGAGGGGTGGTTCTGTGCTATGTATCCTGCCTGTGTACGCAGCCGGAGTTCAGTCTCAGAAAAGATTCACGTGGGCTCAAAATAAGCCGTGTACCTCATGGTGCCTGACAAAACAGTAGATGGCAGCCGGAGCCAGGAAAACACCAGAAGGCCCAGGATTCCCTTCTTATAGCTAAGATGCCCTTTTCCACTCCTCCCTCCAGCCCTTCTTCTGCTCTCTGTAATTATTGCTGGATACAACTAGAAGTATATCTGAGAAGTATTCAGAAGAATTATACCACAAATTTTTGAGGATTTGGGCTCTGTGTTTCGTCACTTGACAAGAAATTTGAAACAGGGCCCGTGTCAGCAGAATTAATGTGCCTTCCTTTTCAATGTAAGTATATTGAAGATTGTGGTATCTATAACAAGAACATGAATCTGAATTCTAAAATAAGATAAAAACTGTACAAATGATCAGATTCTACTGCATTTAAGGCTGTAGTCATTTCCCCTAGATTTTTTTCTGTCATAACTTAGGACATGGCTTTTAGAAGCCTTTTTTTAAACCTACCTGATAATCTTCTGGGCAAGCATGCATCAATCTGCATGCAGATACAACAGCCCTGTGACCATAAACCCAGACACAAATGAGCAGCTCTTTACAATCTTTGAGATGCAACTGTTTTATTTTCCAGAGGGAACACAAACCCAGTGGCAACTATTTTACCTCCAAATGTGTCGTGATGATGTAAAGGAGCTTTACCAGCTGCGTCTGCATTGTCACTATACAGTGTATCGAGACTACATTTTTCAGAACCCATTCAAGTGTGGATAGGTAACTCATCCCCTTATTTCATTATTTCACAAGTCTGTGTGCTGCATCCTATAAAAACTTTCTCTGTATTTGTGTCCTTGCCAAGGAAGGTAGTGGCCTAGAGATAAGAGCCAATGCACTACTGACTAAAGGTTTACTATTTATGTCAACGTGGATGGTTGCGGATTGCCTCAACAGTGTTGTCAGGAAAAGACTTTCCTGCCCTCCCTGTAATACATCTGGAGATGCCCTGCTAGAGCACGCCATCCAGAGCATGCCCGGCATTAGCACCCTGCCACGCACATCTGCACAGGCAGGCCCCAAGGTAGTCTGCATCCTAAAAGCAAGTAGCAAAGGGAGAGATGTCGCGGTTTAGCCCCTGTCAGCAACCAAGCAGCACACAGCTGCTCGCTCACCCTCCCCCCCGATGGGATGGGGGAGAGAATCGGCAGGGCAAAAGTAAGAAAACTCGTGGGTTGAGATAAGAACAGTTTAATAATTGAAATAATAATAATAGTAGTAGTAGTAATGAAAAGGAGAACAATGAGAGAGAGGAACAAAACCCAGGGAAAAAAAAACAAGTGATGCAACCACTCACCACCCGCTGACCGATGCCCAGCCAGTCCCTGAGCAGCAATCGCTGTCCCCCAGCCATCTCCCCCCAGTTTCTATACTGAGCATGACATCATATGGTATGGAATACCCTTTTGGTCAGTTTGGATCAATTATCTTGGCTGTGCCCCCTCCCAGCTTCTTGTGCACCTGGCAGAGCATGGGAAGCTGAAAAGTCCTTGACTAGCATAAGCAGTACTTAGCAACTACTAAAACATCAGTGTGTTATCAGCATTATTCTCATGCTAAATCCAAAACACAGCACTATGCCTGCTACTAGGAAGAAAGTTAACTCTATCCCAGCCAAGACCAGGACAGAGATACGTCTTGGAGTGTCTGCAATGCGCTTTCAGTACAGGTCAGGGTGACTTAAAATGAGCAAGTTACTCTGGTGTGGATCAGCATGATATAACTCTCTTGTACTATGACTTCTCTATGGTGTTGCAAGACAGCTACACTCTCCTTCCTCCAGCTATCCTCAGTTGCAAATTCCCCTTTGGACAAGAGAAAAGCTCCGAATGCTGTTTCTGGCAGTGGGACCTTGGCAGATGTCACGAATGCAGGTTTGTGAGTCCTGCTGATTATGTCAATTTATTGTGAATGACTGACTTCACACAGTTTGATTTAGCAGCAGTTTAGAATTTACTTGTAGCAAATCACAGTATTTGACTGTAATATTTTAATAGCACTCAGTCATCAGTGATTAACAAAGTGATTAGACAAAATTGATCAAAACAGTGACTTAGGTACAAATTCAAAGATGGCAAGGTTCACTCTATTACTACATGGAAGTGCATAAAGGAAAATTAAATTACACCGAATTGGAATGATTCACAAAGGGATTGCGTATGTAGGGGATAAGGAGGACCCTCCCGTTGAGTCACAAGGTTCAGAATAGACCTCCTTGCTTTCTAAACTCCTTCTCAGAGAGGAGTCTAGGTGCGGCTGTGTCCACTCTTAGTCTCAGACTTGGTCAACAGTTTAATAGGAATAAGGATAATGCAGCAGTATAAGACTCATTTTGAAATTAAATTGTACATCTACAGACTACTTAAACTGATTGACACATGCATACACACAAACATGAATGCATATATAAAAATGGTATACCTGTTAAAAATTCCCCTCGAGTTCAATGAAATAATCACGTCTAATGTCTTGGCATTTCTCAGCGGGTGAGGGTTGAGCCTCGAGGAGTGAAGGATTTCAGCCGAGGCTCCACTGTCGGTCTTTGGCAATGGATTTCTGGTTGTAGCAAACTTTCAGAGTTTGCTGGCTCTGAGACGCGTCTCGCACAGAGGGAGATGCTGGTGCAGCCCACGGCAGTCCAGGAGAGCTCAAAGGGCCTCACTTAGGACTGCTGTTTATAGGATTGGGAGATGATTGACTTTAATCACCAGTAAATTTCCATCCGAGCCACAGTTCAGATCGGTAGCTGCTGGAATTCCAGTAACGATGATACCACTCTGTTTCAAGGCTGTCAGGGGTAGCTGTTTGTTCTTGCTCCCCTTGTTAGCCATAATATGAAGATTTTGATAAGGACAGGGCCGCTCTCTGCTTCAGCCATGTAGGAGTTTCTGGTACAATTAAGGGGCGCTTAACTGACTAACTCGCTACACAAAAGCGGCAGCCTGGAATTCCTGAGATCGTAAAGCCATTGAAGAGAAAGAGGAATGGGGGGGGTGGAGATGCACCACCACAGCGGAGGACAAATAGCTGCAGAACAAGTCACAGCTGAGGAGATGGGTTGGCCTGGGGAATGCATGGGGGGTGTGATTCTGGGGAAGGTAGGAGAGGGGCTGGCCAGAAAAGGCCAAGAGCAGCAGGTAGGTGCAAAAGAGACAAGAGGTCCTAGTTTGGGAACAGCTTCTATTAGTGCCTACAGGGAATTTTTCTACTTTTAGAAAGGTCATTCTTTTCCAGCTCTCATGATGAACAGGCAGGGTGACACCTATATAGTTTTTCTATATAGCCATATAGAAAGCCTCTGTAGAGATTTGCAATTTTCTATAGCTTTTCAAGAATAAAAAAAAGTTAATTCAGGTCTATGAGGCCATCAGGATGACTTTATTTATTATTAATGGCAGAAACCTCCACATTACTGGATGTTTGCATTGGCCTCTTGTAGGCAAACAGCTAAAAAATACTTATTATTTTCACCTCACTACTGAAAGCTAAAAATAATCAAAAGTCCCTTTATTTCTGCTTCATTATACTTGAAATTGTGGTTAAAGTTCTGAACAGTCCTCCAGCAAAACACATTTAAAACAGAGTAATGGATAATGTTATTAGAAATTCCTGTTTCAATATTTATTCAGGTGTAATTAGCAATGTACTAGCTGTGTAAAAATAAATTGTATCCCACTTCATCTGTGCACCTTATTCAGCTCACTCTGTTGAAATGGAATTCATAACGATAAACTGTCATAGCAGGGAGAGGTTAAAAGCTTTACTTCTGTAGGCACTTAGGTCTTAATAGCAGTTTCCACTGAAAGGAATTGCAAACCCAGACATAATGATTCCCGTCAACAGTCATTTGTGTATCTGACACTGAAAAACACTGCTATTCAGTCAGCAGAATCAATTAAGAAAGAAAATACATTTTCCACTAGTTCACATTCCTGTTCTGTTAATTTCTCCTATGTTTTATCTAAATATCATGGAAAATGAATAACTAGTAGTGTCTATCAGAAGTATGTATTTCTGCCCCTTGTGTACCTGCCAACTACTAAGCCTAATACTTGACATTTTAGGAAATGCCAGCCCAACTCTATACTCAAGTTTGTTCCTCCAGTTCAGCAGGCTCTGTTACTAGTATTTCTTTCTTCTTCTTCCTGAAGTTTTCATTGCAATCTCCAGTGCACCTGAACTGAAATCATGTTGATTATGTCTCCTTGGGAACCCAGAACAGAGAATTGATTGCCTAGTTTCCCCATGTGATAAACATGGAGAACTAGGGACTCCTCAAAAGAGAGTAGTCTTCAGCCAGAAGTTCTTAAAATTAATCAGTAGGCAAAGCTGAAGAATGGCATTATATCTTGAATCCTATTCCTAGCAGAAATTTAAAACCAGACCTCAAAAAAGGATGTAGGGGAGACTGAAGTTGCCAGTGAAGTGAAATTCACCAAGAGCTGTTAAATATAAATCACATCTGTCTCAGGAAGTTCTTGAGCTGACAGTGGCTGATAGCTAGGAGTGTACAGGGAGGGAGGTTTTTTTGTGGTTCTGTTCTTGTTGTGGTACTGGAGCAGAAACCATGTTTTTTGCATGGCCAGAGACAAAGACACCTATCTAGTGCAGGAGACAAAGCATGCTCACAGCTCACAGGAGTCCACATTTATAGAATCATAGAATTGTTTAGGTTGGAAAAGACCTTTAAGATCATCAAGTCCAACTGTTAACCTAACACTGCCAAGTCCACCACTAAACCATGTCCCTAAGCACCACATCTACACGTCTTTTAAATACCTCTAGGGATGGGGACTCAACCACTTCCCTGGTCAGCGTGTTCCAATGCTTGACTACCCTTTCCATGAAGAAATTTTTCCTAATATCCAATCTAAACCTCCCCTGGTGCAACTTGAGGGTGTTTCCTCTCGTCCTATCGCTTGTTACTTGGGAGAAGAGACCAACACCCACCTTGCTGCAAACTCCTTTCAGGTAGTTGTAGAGAGTGCTAAGGTCACCCCTCAGCCTCCTCTTCTCCAGGCTAAACAATCCCAGTTCCCTCAGCCGCTCCTCGTAAGACTTGTGCTCCAGACCCTTCACCAGGTTCATTGCCCTTCTCTGGACACGTTCCAGCACCTCAATGTCTTTCTTGCAGTGAGGGGCCAGAAACTGAACACAGTATTCCAGGTGCGGCCTCACCAGTGCCAAGTACAGGGGCACAATCACTTCCCTAGTCCTGCTGGCCAGGATGCTGTTGGCCTTCTTGGCCAGCTAGGCACACTGCTAGCTCGTATTCAGCCAGCTGTTGACCAACACCCCCAGGTCCTTTTCTGACGGGCAGCTTTCCAGCCACTCTTCCCCAAGCCTGTAGCGTTGCATGGGGTTGTTGTGACCCAAGTGCAGGACCCGGCACTTGGCCTTGCTGGACCTCATACAATTGGCCTCGGCCCATTGGTCCAGCCTATCTAGGTCCCTCTGCAGGACCTTCCTACCCTTGAGCAGATCGACACTCCCACCCAACTTGGTGTCATCTGCAAACTTACGGAGGGTGCACTCAAATCCCCTCCTCCAGAACACTGATAAAGGTATTAAACAGAACTGGCCCTGATACTGAGCCCTGGGGAACACCACTTGTGACCGGCCGCCAACTGGACTTAACTCCATTCACCACCACTCTTTGGGCCTGGCCGGCCAGCCAGTTTTTTATCCAGCCCATCCAAGCCATGAGCAGCCAGTTTCTCTGGGAGAATGCTATGGGAGACGGTGTCAAAGGCTTTACTAAAATCTAGGTAGACAATATCAACAGCTTCTCCCTCATCCACTAAGCAGGTCACCTTGACATAGAAGCTGATCAGATTAGTCAAGCAGGACCTGCCTTTCATAAACCCATGCTAACTGGGCCTCATAACCTGGTTGTCCTTCTCTGCTTGAGGAGACTCAGACCTCCATTCTTGGAGAGTCTCCTAATTACCAAAGAAGAATTTGATGTTCATTGGACTAGACAGCAAGCAAGAAAGACTTTAGGGGTGTAGTTTGCTGGGTAGGTTGCACACCTGGACATGAAATGGAGAGTCTTTGGTTCCAGTTCCTGCTCCAAGAACTGCTATGTGTTTTAAATGAAGGAATTACAGACAAAATGTACAAACAATGGGAAGCAGTGAGAGAAATTACAGCCTCCTTCCCTCTCTCAGGTAAGTGGAGCTTCCACTTCCCTGGAGTGTTGATTTCTTTAGGCTAGGATACCCTCCTCTCTTCCCCTTCAGAGAGACACAACTTCAAAAAGTGCAAAAAAAAGACCATAAAAGTACATCCCGGTCTTTAAACTTCAAAAGAAGGCGGTGGCCACAACTGCATTATCTGTAGAGTCTGGTCCTGGTGCTGCCAGGCAAGTACACTGGGAGAATTTCTGGACAGAGTACCTCAAGAGGCTTAGTCTGATTTTTTGTGTCAAATAAATAAAATATTTGTCAAATTAGGGTGTCCAAGATGCTGAGCACTGACAGTACTAGGCCATTCTGGGCATTTGCAGAGTTGCACCCTCTGGGCACCTGGGGAATTCTCAAGACAAACAATGCAGTAAGAAGAGAGATTAGGTGCCTCCAGTGGGAACTAGGTCTGTGGCATAATGAATGTGGAGACCTATGCACCTACATTGTACCATGCTGCAGGTGCTTCAGCACCTTCTCTGTCCACGGTCATCACTGCTGGGTGTCTGGTACCAGCAGAGGGGCTTTGATCCCTGCGTTTGAACAGGACACAGCCAACCGCACCCAGTCAGTATCTCCTTGGTGTCATGTTGTCATCTTCACTCCTAGAAAACAATCTGCTATGGGAAAGTTCAGTAATTATACGGTTCCTGAAAACTGGAAAGCCATGACAGACTTCTTTCCTTTCTTTTCCCTTACTTACAGGGAAAAGAAAATGCAATATACAGAACAAACATACAGGACAGAAGGCAACATTTCCCAGTCACTGGCATGCAAGTAATGCAAGATACAGACTTGTTATAGAGGGTTCAGTATAACCTTGGTGGTTGTGTGGAGGTGTTTGAGGGTTTTTTTTTTCTCCTATTTCTCCATTCCGCTGTGCTTAGCTGTTCACTGAGAATTAGAATGAAAACATGTCTGGAATAATCCTGACTTAATAGCAGATTTGGCATTCACTTCAGCAGCACAGGATCAGGTCCACAGTCTGATCCAGCAAAGACATTTGTACATATTTAACTGAAGTATGTACTCCCTAATTACAGTGAGATGGTTCAACCACTTGACCATGCGCACATGCATTTAACAAACTGTCTATATCAATTCTCTCAGATATTTTTTATTTAGCTTGTATTCTGTGGTAACAAGTCTGAGTGAATATCTGGAAAATGAAATGAATGCTAAAACCAGTTACTTCTAATTCCACATGCAGCTCTGCTCCAGAAGGGTCTGTACACACACAGAGCCCTGCAGCTCTGTTGTAATCCAGAACAAAGCTTTTAGAGAGTGCTCTCTGGAAAAGAGATATTTGCATATATTAAAAGAATAACTTTATTTTAGCAGAACAGCTAGAAAAAAAAGTCATCTGTCAGTTTTTCCACAAATATTTAAAACTATTATATTGACTTAACCTTCACAAGAAAAGGCACCATCTGCATAGAAGATGGAACAGAAAATAAGAAAGCAGGAGAGACTCAGTTGTGCTTTTAGCTTATAAATAGCCTAATGATTTTCTAAAGGTAGCAGCAGTTACAATAAAAAACTCCCAAATCAGAATACAGCTGTTGAGATAATGTAAGCACCAAATAAAATAAAAGAAGTGAGATTTGCAGATACATTAATAATATTATTTGGATTATGGAGGCAAGACCCAAAGACTTGATAATACTGTGGGCAGATTAATAATAGTCATTCTTGCAGCCTAAGTTGTCTTGGAGAGGAAGTTTTACTATATCAATCACATATCAAATTTTCTGCTGTATTCATCTTTACCTGAGCATACTCATTAAAGATTTGCTTCATTTGAAGGCTTTTTTTCCCCCCACTCTCTTCATATCTTCCAAGATATGCAAGATGACATGTGGAGGTGGTGTCTTGGATATGTGACTCTTCCATTACAGTCTGTGAAGATTTGTCCCTAGCATTTCCAAACACAGTACAGTAACTGTAAATCCCCTCCCACCCTCCCTGTTGCAATGTCTTCTGTCAACAACTTCAGAGGCAACATGAACTTAATGAACTCAGACAGAAATACCAGACAGGATGCATTTATTTTTGAAAAGGGCATGTAAAGGAGGGCTGTCTTATGGTGGCAGAGATCTTGCAAGCTAATGGTAGAGAGGACATTTTGCAATAGCTTTCCACTAGAGGGAAGATGTTTGGGTAAACTGAAGCTTCATGCAACAGAGTATGCTTGAGTTGGTTTCATTTTGGCTCTTAGTTCATTGGCTTTTTAAAGCAGACACATTCACAGCAGGTACATAGGTGGGCCTGAAGAGATATAGAGCAGGTACTTTGTCATATTAAACCAGATTGTAGTTGATGCAGTTTGAGCTAATGAGGTGACTGAAAGTAGGGGAGGAAACCTAGAAGGGAAGGTAGTTCTATGTGTAACTCCATGGATTTCCTGCTGGAACTGTAAGTCATGTATTCATGAGCCACAGAAACGATTCCCTGGTAGCATCATGAGAAAATGTTATGTTACTCCATGAAAATCCATATACATCTATATTATTTATTACCTAGCCAATGTCCACATACATCAAAACAAAACTTGTTTGGAGAAGCTAAAATTCATGTATAAATTCATGTATGATGAAGTTTAAATTTTTAAACTGCAACTTGGTAAATACTAATTTAATTTGTACCCACTAATGTGCTTTTTTCATAGCTAGGCTAGGAGACCTGGTGCCAAATATTTTTTGCTCATCGCCACCTAAATTCTTTATATCACTGAGCCTCCATTTTTAGCAGTGACAAACCAACACCGTGTCGGAGAGGAGCAGGCGGCACTGGTTAACAGTCCCTTTTTCCCCAGCTTCTGGATCTGTTCAGATCACCGGCTGCTTCTTCAGCTGCAGCTGGCCTTGGGAGTAGCTGCGTGCTCAGCAGCCTGACCCTGCAACACCACAGAGCTGAATGAAGAGAGCAGTCTATTCTCAAACATCTTTAGTGGATGACAAGCAGTTTGATTAATGCAGGTGTATTTTCCCTTCCTTGAACCTCCCACATGATCCTGTCGGTGGGATGTTATTGATTTTTACAGCTTCATGTATATCCAGCAAAACATTTTGTTACATGCTTACCTTCAGGTTCACATGTATTCCCAATGGCATCATGGAGTACACTTAGGGAAACTAAGCATGTGCCTGGGAATATGTCATGACCTAAAGGGCTACCCAGCTTGCAGGTGGGTAGAGAACATGGCCATGGCTTGTAGGACTCCGTTATACACAAGGACATGGAGGCTTTTATCCTCTAAGTTTCTCTACCTTATTACAGATTAGGACAAATACCACAAAAATCACCAATAGCAAGTATACCTATGATTAATAAAGTGAATATATACATATATCAAGCTATTACAAACAACAATCAACAATCAATAATATAGTATCAAGCATTAGTATGTCAGCAGTTAATAATAGCAGCAACCAATTGTATAGCAACAACCAAGTAGGTATATGCTATTATAGGTTACTACACACATTATTAGTGAAGCAACTTATCAACAACATAGCGGCAGATATACTTATGATATATTATTTATACAGGTATGTAATACTGGTCGGTATCAAGCGAGTTAAACAGATTTCAGAAGGGGGAAAACCATCCCAAAGGAGAGGACAAACTGATCCCAGAGGGGCACCCAATCATCCCAGAGGTGGGAGGACAAACCCCAAAACTGGCCCCAAAGGGAGTCCAATGAGATAAATAGACAGAGTCTCATTTCAGAGATGATCTGCGATGATCTGCATCACCGAACCCAGAGTCAGCCAGGCATCCCCGATGAGCATCCAAGCGGCTGTAGAAAGTTTGTGCGGGATTCAACCTGTTTAGGAAAGGACAAGCCTGTGCAACATGGGAAGTTCTCAGAGAGAGAGGCTTCATTTTGGATAAAAATTAAGTTCCTCTTAGATCACAGAGGCATAAGAGGGTGTAGGACATCACCACCTCAAGCAGCCAATAGGTGCTGTTAATTTTTGATTTTTCACCTGTAACAGCCAACTGATGATGCTCTTTTCTGTTCTTTTAGAACCGTTTTATTTTCCCTGACTGTTTCCAGTTTTTCAGACAATAAGTTGCTGTTACAGTTTCTTGTTTTGGGGCTTATCGATAGTATCTCAGGATGTCTCTGGTTTCCAGGTACTAAGCTGTATTTCAAAGATGTCGGCTGCACTTCTCAAGGGTGTTTCTGGTTTCCAGGCCTAGTCCCCTGGCTCACAGTTCCAGGCTGGCAGGCCTTTCTTTGTCAGTATTTTTCAGCAGAACATTTTCTTTCGCTCAGTAATTTTCACCCTTCCAAGCAGGCCACCTTTAGGGCTGTTCACATCAGGACATGCAAAGACTTCAGGGTTTTTCTGGAGCAGAGCCCTCCACCCCAGTAGGCACCAGTGCACATGCTGAGTCTGCGGAGGCAACGCTGACATTTCTTTTTAATAATTTCATTTGCTGAAGCTCTCTTTTGTCATGTTCACTTATTGGAATGATTTTCTCCATGTTGCTACTGCTTCTCTTGATAAATGCCTGCATTTCCATTTAGCACTTAGTCTCCCACAACAAATACATTTTTTTATAATCCTCTGCCATGAATGTCCATCCCTTAATTAACAGCTCCATAGACTGATCAGTGTCTCAGCTATGCCACTGCAAAGCAAGAAGCTTTAACATGAACCACAACAGCAATGTTGGAATTTAATTGTGATTACAGCTGTTAGAAACAAAGATAAAAGATACAGATAAATAGTGATCTTCACAAACATCACTAACATTCTATGTGATAGAGGCTTTGATTCTCAAAGCTATGGGAGGGTTCTTCTCTTTTTAAAGTCCAGAAAAAAATGATCTTTTTAATTGCATTTGCAGTCAATTTCTTTTTTCTTTGAATGCCTTTAATCACAGCAAAAAGGGAGCGAGAGAAGAGTCAGGGTTAACTACGATAGTCCATCGCTGACAGGTGTTTGTTTAAGCTGTTATTACAGACCTCCAGTGTTGGACACTCTGCAGTTGTTTCCTTTTCCTTGTGTCACTTATGGCTAGAAATGTTTTTACTAATGTCTAAAATGAATCTTCCTAAAACTTAAGCTCGTTACTTCTTGTTCCATCCTGTGTGAGTGTGTAAAACAAAAATTATGTCAAGTAGAAAACTTAACAGAGTTGAACCTAAGTAAGGGCCTTGCAGAAACCTCAGTCCTTCCATTTTGACAACAAATCATGGAGAAATAGTTTTCCTTGTACTTTTCTACTGATTTCATCCCACCTGTGCCTCCTTAACACCCTCGTAAGAACATTGAAAAGGAGTGTCAAAAGCCCCTGTTAAAGTCAAGACAGGTGGCGTATTACTTCTTCCCTAACCATAAGACCAATTACCTTTTTGAGGAAGAAAATATGGTTGAGTTGATGTAATTTGCTCTTGACATCTATGTTGGCAAGTACCAGAATTTTTTTCACCATCCAGATATTCACAATTAGTTTTTCAATTGCTGACAGTAAGGCCTGTTATTCCCTATTTCCTCTCCAATTCTCTCCCTCTCCCCAAAAGGCAGTTGTTTTTCCTGAACTCTTGTTCCCTTCCTGGATGTTCTCCACTGAGGTTGCTTCAGTCTGCCTTTAAATATTATACCAGTCAATTTATCAGCCATGCTGAAACATAAAACATCTAAGAATTTTACCTTCCAAGATCTCCCTACACCATCCTGCCCCTATTCCAGGCTGAAATCTTACACTTTTTCAGCTGGTATTAATTATTATAGATTTTCTCATCATTGAACTTTCTAGGGAAACCTGAGCAAAAGAATGAACTGAATGTTTTGGCTTTCTCCACATCGAGCTGTTTAGTACGTGAAGCAGAGGCCTTCCTCTTGCCTGGCTCTTCCCTTACTAAGGCCATTTGTAGCCAAATTTATTGTTATTTGCCATCTTCTTAAAGTTGCTTCTTCCTTTACGCCTTGGCCTTTCGGATCCTGTCCCTAATTGCTCATGCTCATTCTTCTTTTCATGTAACTTAATATGACCTCCTTTCCATTTTTCTTACCTCTTGCATTTGAGGACAGTGATGAACTGACAAAGAGGCAAACTGCCTGTGTCCTGTCTGAATTTATTTGTCCTTCACATCATTCCTTTCTGAATGACAGCCATTCTCCTTAGCTTAGCCTTCCCTCTCATTGGCTTCCCATGAAGTTTTAGTGATTTGCTGCCTGAATTTAGTCAAATTACCTTCTTGAGGTCTTGAGGTCTATTGCTTTATTTTGCTAGTCTTCCTTTCTCTTCACCTTTTAATTGTTAGTTGTCTGTCTTTTGGGCACATTCATGCAAGCCCCTTTCAATCTCAGATTCTCTCTACTGGTTGTTCATTGATTTTCCAGAATTAACCACATCTGAAATTAAAATAAAAGAGATAAGAAACTCTGTTGGAATTAGGCACTAAAATACTCCTGAATGGATGAATTAGAAATGTGCATCCTTAACTTATTCAGCACACCTAACAATACCACAGTCTGAAACTCCCTGGGGAAAAGTTTATAGTAAGCTACTATAATTAGATAAAAATTCTTTGATGAATAGAGGCAAGAATGTTATGTTAATTAATTGGTGCCCTGTTCTCCAAGATGCAGGATAACAATTTAAAAAGCAGTCAACATCCTTTAATACACTATTAGTGTAATAGGACTAAGTTTCATTCGGGAACTAGCTTACTGCACCAGGATGTGGAATTTTTCAGATCTGTAGTTTTATTGTGAGTTCTTGGGAAGGCAATTTAAATTTAAATCTAAACCCAGCTGTTTCCAGCTGGGGCCCTCAAGATCTTTGTTCATCCTTCACCATGAAGAGAGGGGGGGTTCTGGCATGACCTCCCCCCTTGCAGCAGCAGCTCCATTTCTGGGCCTGTTGGGACAGCAATGTGCAGCTCAGCCCCTGCCATCACTTGTCTAAATCCCCCCAGACACTGCCCTGCCTGCCCTGTGGGCAGGCAAGGTCACTCTGAGCTCCCAAATTTGGATCCGCATGAAGTTCAGTGGAAGCTGCTGCTTTCCTTCAAAATGCAGCTGGATGGAAAATGTTGAATGCTCTGCAGCAGCCACCAAGAAGTGGGTTACAGGGTTCATCCTTCTCTTTGTGGGAAAGGATTCAAACCACCATTGCTCACCTTCCAAAGGGTGTGTAACCGAGGGCAGGGTAGGCTCTGCTTCACCTGCTGAACTTGTTCCACTGTGTGGAACAGTGAAATGTTCAGTGAGTCATGGAAAGTGAGCACGATTCCTGAGTAAAGTGGTTGGGGGCGGAGGGTGATGCCTGCTCTTTCAGCCAAAGCTTGTGTATGCATTTTGCATTAAACAAATATTGCATAAAATATTGATGCAATCCTCGTGGCCAGGCCCAAACCCACTGTTCCAAGCTTCAACGCAAGCATCTAATTGCAAGGCTAAAAATCACAGTCTTGCTTTCCAGTGCAATGAAACTTTTTTTCACATCAAGCAGGGCATTGCAACAGGGGAAAACTGTGAGCAATCTGCGGGCAAGGCACCTTAGTGCAAGTTATAAGCCTGGACTCATTAGGCAAAAGAGGACATTGAACCCAATTTTCCTAGTCTTGCTTGAATGCTGTACAACTGAATGATTTATAAAGAGAGGTTTTTTCCTCCTGCCAATCTATGTTGAAGAAAGGGAGTGAGCTCTGCCTCTGCCACCAAAGGAGAGGCTTAAGGTGAAGGCTTAGAGCTATGAAACCTGCGTGGAGGGAAGCATCACTTCATAGCACTAAGACACCTGCAGCCCAGAGAGGGAGAAACTTAAGAAAAATGTCAGACCTCAGCACTTCCAGCCACCTAATTTACATAGCTCCTTGACAAGTTTGCTGTTGCCATGCTCAGATCCATGTATGGATCTACACAGGTCTCTCTGGGTTAACTCTGTCAAGATATTTAAGTGTGTTACTCTCTTATTGCAGTTGTACTATAGATAGATAGAAATATTTCCTTTCTCTGATCATACTGCTTTCTTGTCTAAAGATAAGTTACATATTAGTTTTGTTTAAATTATACGTTAGCAAAATGATTAACTATAGTCCAGCACTGGAATAAATTGCCTGAGGAAATCTGTGAAAAGCTTCATCGTGGGAGACTTTTAACAAGACATAAGACAAATATCTGCCAGGGAAGTTGTAGGTAGGGTTTATCCAGTGTTTGGGTGGGAGGTAGAATGGCTGATCTGTGGAAGCCCTTTCCAGCCATAATTTTCTATGATTCAGACACCTCTGCCTGTAAAGACTGCTTCACACTGTGTGTGCATAATAGCCTCTTGATCTTGATAACAGCGCTAGATCCAAACCCATTATGTCACTTGCAGCTTCACACTTCATAGAAGTTTATTTAGTGAAAACAACATCTAAAACCTCCATAGCACAAGGATGTTAGTCCTGTATGCAGGCAGCAGATAATGCACACTGGAAAAGATGAACATATCTGCTGAGTTCACAGCAGTAAAAGCTGTCAGCACTGGCAGAGGAATGCAGGTGATAAGCAGATGCTTACAGGGAAGAGACACTGTGATCCAGATCCTGGGGATGCTCTTAGCATTTCTCCCAGGTGATTGATTTAGCTAAGAGCGCAGTCTGCCTTAGCCATCACCAAGTGCATCGCATGAGTCAGGAGCACAGGCATGGAGCCAGCAGAAGCCTCTGCTTTGCTTTCTGGTGACAAAAGGAAATATTCTGGTCACAGAGAAAATGTTCCAGGTACTGTTTGAGCATTTCTAACCAGCTGAGGTTAGACTGAGCATCCAGCACTCTGCTCATACGGCCTCAAAGCAGCGCCTTGCATGCCTGGGTGCAACAACCCCCAGATCTCTCTGTTTAGGACAGGTTTCTCTGGTTAGGACCATTAATGCCTTATTTGGAAACCCATCTCTCCAAATCCTGCTCAATTCCCTCACAAAGCAGCTGATTCTTCTTCTACATATAAAATGGGTCATTATTTGTCTTTCCTCCTGCTTACAGGTCTGTACATGGAAGACTTTTGGAGCTGCTTATGCACAAATGTTGTTGTATTTCTCCATAAGAATAGCTAAGAAAACAGAGCCAAAGACTGACTATCCTCATAAGCCGATTTTATACGACTCAGAATAAAAGTATATTTTAAACTGCTTTCTGCAAAAGGACTAGCCACAGAGACATATTGAAGATTTTTTTGCTGGTCATTATATTGAATAGTGTGCTAAGCATTGACAGCAATGAAGAAGCAGCAAGTTAGAGAAGTCCAGGTTATGGTGTTTGTCAGTGGGAGTTCAGAAAAAGGCAACAGGAAGGATCAGGTACCTGGAAGACTTAGGCTGTGAAGAAGGGAGGTTGTTAAACAGAGACAAAAAAACTGAGGGCATACTTAGTATTACCTATAATGCTCAGGCAGGTGCTGCAAAAAGTAAGGGAATAAACATTCAGTGGAGACAGAACAAGAACTAACAGACTTAAACTGCAGCAAGAAAGATTAATTCTTATTAGAAAAAAATCTCAGAGAGATTGGGAAATACCTGCTTGCAAGTTTTCAAGAACAGGTTATGCAGATACCCATCAGAATTCAGGTGTTAGTGATCATTCCTTCAGGGACAATGACTTCTCAAGGTCCTTTCCAGCCATACTGTCTGTACTTCTATGATAAGATACAAAACAGATGCAGATATGACAGGAGATGTTAGCAACTGGAAGAAAATCCAACTAGTTAAAAGCTTTAGAAGGTTGCTCTCCTTTGTCGCTCTGCCTCAGGAGACTGGAAGGTCCCTGGGACAGTGTCTGAATATAAAAAGCAGGCAAACATGGAAGCAGAAACCAAAACTTTTGCTTAAATGATAAGTGTAAAGATGCTTAGAAGGTGGAAACAGAATCTATTTTCATTACTCTTGGGCTTGCTGCAGAGCTGGAAGATGTATAAATATTTACAGTAACAGGTAATAGTAGGCTTCTCATTATCTGCAATGGCACTAGGAGGGAACGGAGAGGTCGTCTAATCATTAGTATGCATCACTACTACAGCAATCAAGTGAGTCCAACAGCTCTAACGGAGGACCATCAGGACCTTAGATATTAATTATGGAGTTAGTTAAACCTCTAACAAAACGGTATAATTGAGGCCATATACACAAAATCCTGATCTTTAAGAGGTATGCTGCACCAGATGCAGTAATTTTTTTTTTTTTTTTGTCCAGCAGAAGGTGGAAAAAATTGTTGTTAGACATTCATGAAGAAAGCCAAAGTTGTCCCATTTGTTTCTGCAGATTTCAGTCTAGCAGGTTAAATCATCCTGAGCTGTCAGACATGAGCCACAGGGGAAGAGCTAGGAGCAGTTACACCACTGGAGCACTGAAGTTTTTCTTTGTTGCTGCTTGCACGCTCAGCAAAAAGCTTGTAATGAATTCAACTGGCTTGTTAAAACAAGACCTGCTGATTTCTGATCTCAGCTTTTTGGACACTCTCCCTCCACACTCAGCCACGTTTGCAGCAAAATGCAAGCGGCCCAGCCCTGGCATTTCGTAATGCAACCAAACACTCTACCTGTTATGCAATAAAGGAAAGGAATAAAAAGATGTTTCTGTAAAAAAAAAAAAAAAAAGAAGTATTTTGACCAGGATCATTCTGACTTGAAAAATTTTTGCAACTGGAATTTTACAAGTATTCTGGGACAGGTGTATTCTAGAGGTGTTGGGCTGAGAGGGCTCAAGGGTGCTCAGTGAGCAAATGGAGAAATAGGACCCAAGCTGCAAGGTAGGAACCAACATACACAGAAATGCAGGTGCACACCTTGACAGGGTGACCAATGCATGCCTCAGCAGGCTCCAGGGATCCTGACTTCAGCTGCCCGGAGCACGTTGTGTCTTCTCTCCAGCTGCCTGCCCAGGTCTCCTTCCTTTACAAGGGAGCTGAGAGTGGTAGGAACAAAGAGCTGGGGGGAAAGGTTAGGCCCATAGGAGTGGCACCCACAAAAGCCAGCACATGCAGAGAAGAGTAACTAAGCATGGTTGGAAGAAACTCAAAGTAGGCAAGGAGTGGAAGAAGCCCCGCGCAGCTCAGATTTACTTGATTTTTACCCAGGTCAGGGAAAGGCTCACCCACCCCATCAAAGACCAGTTCTCTTCCTAGAGTCAGAATATTTCTTGCTCATGCCAGAAAACAGCTAGTGAGGAATCTAGGATCTCCATAACTGGAATAGTTTGAAATGGGGAACCCAGGCTAAATTGCTTTCTACTCCTAACTTGGCATACCGAGGCCTCCTTCTTTTAAGACTAATGACCTAGTTGAAAAGCTGCAGGGCATTGTGGAAGCCAGCTGTCTGAGCCTTCCTTCCTGACAATGTTCTGCTGAGTATGAACCATATTTTGGAGGCAAAAAGGAGAGAGAAAGATAACTGGGTAAGATCTTTGGGCCTCTGCTATTTTTAGGAAAAGAGTCCCCTAAAATTGCTATTAAAATGCTGCTCCTGGCTACAAACTGGCTAATTACAAGTGGGTGATGCTGAGTGTGATGGATACTTAGTAGTATTAGTGTGTAAGATGAAGGCAGAGATGTGGGTTTATAGGAGCCCCCTGAGTTTAGACCCCTCAATTTTAGTACTCATAAAACTAATTGACG
Source organism: Pelecanus crispus (assembly GCF_030463565.1). Taxonomy (NCBI): domain Eukaryota; kingdom Metazoa; phylum Chordata; class Aves; order Pelecaniformes; family Pelecanidae; genus Pelecanus; species Pelecanus crispus. Next base: position 143,358,063 of record NC_134644.1, on the reverse strand, counting down.
TCAATAATTTCCAAAGGAAATCACACCCAAGTTCACTTTTAGAAGTGTGTGCTCTGTATGGACCGGGCAGCCCTCACTCAGTGTGACAGCTGTTGTTCCTGCTGTTGTTCCTGCTGTTCTTGGAGGCCTTTTCCTGTTCGGCTGTTTTATAATTTATCCACAGTGAGCTGGGCCCTTTCTCTAGTGCCTTTCCTTTGCTTTTGCTCCTTGTTTCTGTATGTCAGTTTGACAATAATATACATCTTGTTCATCAAGAAGAAGCAAACCCCTTTTTTCCTGCCTAAGCTGTCAGTCTGACAGCATCATTGGGCTTCATAAAGAGCTGCTGCCTTTTTTTAAGCTGTCAGTCTGATAGCATTATTGGGCTTCATAAAGAGCTGCTGCCTTTTTTTATGGCACTAACTGTGTGCTTATCTCATGCTGCAGAGTGTTTAATAAATTTGTGTGCTTTCTTTCTTGGTTTTGAGGACTTTTTTTTTTTTCAAAACCCAGAGTCAGAAGCCAAGAAATTGCACTAACAGCTTCTGCCTGAAGAGTGTATTTCTCACTCTCCTAGATGCAGAGAAATTCAGAATATCCTGAAGACCCAGAAGTAAATGGAAAGAAACCAAACTGTATCATTCAAATCAAGTTTATTTTAAGGGAATCACATTTTAGGGGATGGTGATAGAAGTGAGGAGGAAAGGGACAGGTGACCTTTAGTTTTGGTTTTATTTTTTTCTGTTTGCTGAGTCCTCTGTCACAGTTTGTCTCTGAAATGCAAAAATCCCTCTACCCTTACTGGACAAAATTAGAGAGCAGTACCTTGGGCCCTGTAGTTTTACTTTTCATGCAGGAACAGAAGGCCAAGTTTAAAGAGCCTGGAAAGTGTTTTTCAAATAACCCACCAAGCTATTTGTGTATGCATATACATGCACAATGGATGAGGATGAGAAACCCATGTGAATCTGTCACGATGATGATATCAGAAAAGTATTTCTATATCACTACTAACTTTAAAGTTTCTTGGATAAGAGATCCTGTGGGTAGGGCATCTTGTCTGCTCAGCTTCTTCCCATTACCAGCCCACCAGATCTGCCTCTGGAACTGGGACCTGTCCTCAGGAGACCTCGTTCTGCAGCAGAGGCTGCAGTGCCACACACTGATGGGTGATGGGAGCAAGACACCATGCATGCCACGTACCGCAAGTGCAACCTGGGAAAGCCAGGAGTGGAAAAAAGGCCAGGGTCATGAGTACCATGGTAATACTACAGACAGTCAACGCTTCTGGCACCATTGGGCACCATAACTGTTCAGGATGACAGCACCAGCACACTGCCCATTGCTAGGAACCCATCCAGGTCTGGGAGCTGACACCTAATTTCCCTGAAGAAGCCATTGCCGTGACCAGCCCTAATACCTGATGGGAAGTCCTCCAAGCAGAAGTGAGCAACCCAGCTCGGCAGGAGCTTGCTACAGCCTGTAGAACTCATGGAAACACTGGCAAATCTCTACAATCTTCAGAGCTACTGTTAGCTTTTGGGTGATTTTAGGCAGAGGATGACCACATGTGGCTTTTGCCTCATGGGTAGTAGCCTCCAGGGCTGATGCACCTGCAGTCCTGTGTACATAAAAGACTGAAAAGCAAAGACAATCTTGAAAGAACTGGTGTGCTCAGAAGCATTTTTTTTCCTACAGATTGGCTGGTCTGTAAATACTGTTATTGTCCTTACAAACCTTGCCACTGTCTTAGGCATCTTTGTGGGTTTGGGTCAGCAGAAGTTAATAGTCTCCTGATGGTACAAGACAGAGGAGACTAAGTCTCCTCTTTAGTTGGTGGCATCACTCAACTGTTATTAGCAAAGACATAGTCAGTCAGCCCATCAACACCTAGCTCTGACTAAGCACACTATAAATAAATAAATACATATAAGGAAATTCAGTGTAGTCAGTCCCCTACACTCAGAAAAAAACCCCAATAAACAACCATGAGCTCATATAGCAAATTTAAAAAATATGTACATTGAATCAATAAATTAAGTGTTATTTTGTTTTGAGTACACATTTTCAGGGTTTGGTTTTTTTTTTCATAGTCATCAAAGCTAGAAACTCAGATTTAAATGAAAGCCTCTGTCTCTCATGGGACTTGAAGGGAGCTACTGAATGTTGAGAGATGCAGGTAAACCCATCAACTGGCACACTGATAGCAGAGTAGAGATATTCTGTGCAGATACTATAGGGAATATCACCAAAACTGATGGAATCAGAAAACAGTCACATTTCTTAGAAAAAATTATTTTAAAGAAAGCTGTGAGAAAGGTCAGATTTATTATAGTGCTTTGACTGGTTTGGGATGCTTTGCAAAACCAGTTTATGATACCACAGAATAACGGATATTGAGAAAAATAAACTGAATAGCAGAAAGCATCAGCATCTGTGTTATAACAGAATTGCACATCTTCTGTGAAGGCAAGAAGTGCTTGCTCTATTGTTGCTCACAGCATGATCAGTCCTGTTTTGCTATGGAAGATAAATGGTAAAGTACTTCTTTTTCCTTTTTTTTTTCCTTTTTTTTTCTTTTTTCCCCCCTTTTTTTTATAATTTAGAGCTGATCAGTCTTCTTATCAGTGACAAGACTTCCAGAACACAGTTACACTCACCAAAGGTGAAGCCACCCAGCTACAGGCTATTTTCATCATCAGTTCCTGTCATGGCACATAGCTTGAATTGCTTTTCTTAGCAAGGCACCAGCTGCATTTTTAAAAAACTTCATTTCCCCAGAAGGAAAATACTGTGGCAGCCATCTGCCAGCCTTAACTGGCACATGTGAGACCTTTATCAGCCAGCCCTGTCTGCACATGCAAGACTCCCATCAGGTACTGGAAGGTGCACATATTTTTCCAGGTATGTTCTCAAGGGCAAACTGCACATGTCTTGTGAAGGTGTGGGAAGCAGTATTTGGACTGTTATGCCCTAAGGATGATAAAACCGCTGTTTGTCTTCTTGAATAACAAGTTTTCACCACATCAGGAAGCTTTATCCATCACTGGGCAATATTCAGTGTTTTTTATACATAAAGTCCATGACTCTCACTCTCTCCCCAGTCAAGCATTCATTTTAAAACTTCAGACTCGAGTACTCTTGAATTGCTTCGATAGGTTTCTGCAGTTCCTTATGTTACATGATTGTCCTGGTTAGAGTGTTGGAGAGGAAAGCCTTAGGCGCTCTATTAGCAGGTTGTCAGATTCTTTTTAATCCTATTCAACAGAAGTAAATCTAAGCCTTAGTGACTTTCATATTTGTGAGATACCTTCATTTTCCTCAGTCTCAGCTCATTGAGAAGATCAGTATTTTAATCCTGCTTTACCCAGTACCACTTTCTCTCTTAAGTAATTGTTTAGAACGGGATTTAGTGAAAAGAAGATTAGAGAAATGGTAAGGGCGTGGAGAGCTGCCCACCAGAAACAACACGCTGGTAGCTTGAATAATTGGTCAGTATTAGCTATAGTGGGATGCCTTTCATTGACATTAAGCTTCAGTGCACCTGAGTTTCCCAGGTCCTTTCACAGAGAGTCATGGGGCAACAGTCTTTCAGTAGGAAGTGTTAATCTGTTTTAGTAGTTGTAATTGCTTACACCATTCCCTGTCGCTTACATCACACCCTATTGCTTTGGCCACAAGTCCGGTGTGGGTGTCCTTGCATTGCACAGTGGATTGAGAAGAGGGCCACCCACCCTCCCTCTCCCCAGGCATGGGTCTAACACAGCTTCCTAAACCTCCAAGGTGGTGGGCCGCATTCACCCATGACATTGCATCAGATTTTACACAGTGACAGGTTTGCCCTGTCTAAAAAACCCTTCAAGGTGACTCACAAGAAAACAGTAGTTTTCAACTGTGCTGTGTGATTATAAACAACTCTGGAGTCTGAATGTAACATGCAGGGCAAAAAAGGTCATGTGATAAATACAGCTAGACAGCAGTAAGAAATTTCTTTCAGAAAATCTTTTTGTTTCCAACCCAACCTTAGTTTTCCAGACCATTACATCCATTTGAGATCTGAAGAAAAGTCTTATGTGAGTAGAAGTGTGTTTGTCTTTGTCCTCAATGATTTTAGTTGGTTCCATTAAAGATATTACCTCCATATTGGAATAAGCCACTCCAAAAACATGAAGGTTTTTGTCAAATTCTAGAACAATTAATTGGCAATTCCTTTATTTCATCCAACAGGAGTTAAACACGAATCGGTTTTAAAATGCTATGTGCCAGATGACCTACATTAAGTTAAATAGTTGGAAAAACAATCATGTGATGATGGCAAAGGGTCACAGAACGAGCTGCTGCTTCTAGCACCAAGGAAGGACCTAAGCAATAGAAAGCACAAATGAGGTTTTCAGCACACCCCTCTACCCAGCACATTTATTATTCCTTCAGTTTCTCTGTAGGAATCTTATTCAGAGGCTGCATCGCTCACCTTCTCGCTGGCTATTGCAAAAAAGGCAACACTTAAAAAGCACTGTGATACACAGTGCAGGGTATGGCCAGACAGCCTGGTGGGATCTGCTGAGACACTGAAAACTGCTTTGTGATGTGGCCTCTCTTCTTTGCAGTGAACAGTAGCATTAGTAGGGTCTCCCAGCTCCCGCCCTCATACACTGTATTGAAGAAGCAGGCTCAAAACCCAGATCAAGACCATATAACATGAACAAAAGTCAGGGGCAGTTGTTTGGTTAATATTTAAACAGATATACAGCTTTCAGCCCTTGACAACAGTATCTCCAGCAACTATGCGGAGAAGTCCTTGAATCCTGCCTGGGCAACTCCCAACTCTTGTTTCTTCTCTGGATACTTGAAACTACATTTGGCAGGTTTCCCTCCAACCACTCAGACTATCTGAGCAGAGCTCTTCATGCTTGTTTTATTTTCTTTTGTTTGCTGCCAACATCCAGAAATTATCTCTTCTCCACTTCTAGCAGATCCCTGAATCTCCTCACCTCCTTTTCAATTGCAATATCTTCCTCCCCAGTTCCCCCAGACCTTTCACCCCCCGATTTGCCTTTCAGAGGCTCCAGAAATGGTCTTTTGTCACTGTGGAATCAACTTCTCAAAACCACAAATTCTTATCTTCTTATTAACTCTCATTTCTTCCTCTACTTTTTTCTTCAGCATCACCGTAAGCTAGCCTTAAGCTGTCATGTTCCACATCTTAAACTCAGATTTACTAAATATCCCTATGCCTCCCTAGGTGACCAGCATCATCAAGCTCCCTCCAAAACTGCAAAATCACCTATCTAGACTTGACTCCTGATGCCTCTGAGAACAGAGAGGAGGAGTGGGAAACAGATCCAGTCCTGCTTGTGTTTGGTTCTAGCTGGTGCTTTTATTCAGGCTCAGCTAGGCTGGTTTAACCTCCTGAATTTTTAAAGGGAAAAGTGAAATGTTGTGGGGTGAAGGCTGAGATGTGAAAGTAGCTTGTAGGTTGGCTTCTGAGACACTTTTTTCCATCAGTCTTGGCTAAGTGGTACATGTCATCATACACTAGAAAATGCTGTTTTCTGTGTGTCATGCATGTAGGGATGCTTAGGGACAGATTGCAAATGAGTCCCCTTTGGATCATGCTATTAGAACAGTTGGTTCTTTTTATCCTTCAGAAGCAGCACATCACCACATCCAGAAAGGTGACTGACCATCTTTTGGGAACCTGAGATCAACCTCCTGTAAAAAATTTGAATAATTTATGAAACAGCTAGATGAGACATGGTTTTTATATATATTTTTATATGCACACACACACACACACTAATGCATATATATATGTATAGTAAATATAGTGAATATATGTCAGTGTATATATATATGATATTATCTCTAAAAATTCTCTTATCAACACCATTTTAAAATAGAAAAAAGACCAATAGGGATAGGAGAGAAGGGATGAAATAATTTACTATGTTATTTGCAAGAATAAGAAGGCAATAACTATGAAGACATTGAATATCCTGAAAGGAAAGAAGGAATAATAGACTGGGCAAAGGCTGGAAACGAAACTGCGGGGAGTAATCCATTTTGTGAGGAAACTGCCTGTGTAATCTTCTTCACTTGGAAAAGAGTGTCAAGTCTCTGCTATTACATCCACTTACTGATAACCCATATGTCAGTCTTCTAACTCAAGTAGTTCTGCTGAAGATGGTATCTTTATCACAGAAATAGTGTTAAAGGATAAGCTAGTTTTAATATATTAATCATAGCATCATAGAATGCTTTGGGTTGGAAGGGACCTTTAGAGGTCATCTAGCCCAACCCCCCTGCAGTGAGCAGGGACAGCTTTAACCAGATCAGGTTGCTCAGAGCCCCAGCCAACCTGACCTTCAATGTTGCCAGGGATGAGGCCTCTACCACCTCTCTGGGCAACCTGTCCCAGTGCTTCACCACCCTCATTGTAAAAAATTTCTTCCTTCTATCCAGTCTAAATCTATCCTCCTTTAGTTTAAAACTATTATGCCTTGTCCTGTCACAACAGGCCTTGCTAAAAAGATTCTCCCCATCTTTCCTGTAGGCCCCCTTTAAGTACTGAAAGGCCACAATAAGGTCTCCCTGCAGCCTTCTCTTCCCCAGGCTGAACAACCCCAACTCTCTCAGCCTGGCCTCATAGGAGAGGTGCTCCAGCCCTCGGATCATTTTGGTGGCCCTCCTCTGGACCCGCTCCAGCAGGTCCATGTCCTTCTTGTGCTGAGGGCCCCAGAGCTGGACGCAGTACTCCAGGTGAGGTCTCACCAGAGCAGACCAGAGCGGCAGAATCACCTCCCTCGACCTGCTGGCCACACTTCTTTTGATGCAGCCCAGGATCTGGTTGGCTTTCTGGGCTGCAAGCGCACATTGCCGGCTCATGTCCAGCTGTTCATCTACCAGTACCCCCAAGTCTTTCTCCGCAGGGCTGCTCTCAATCCCTTCATTCCCCAGCCTGTATTGATAGCAGGAGTTGCCCTGTCCCAGGTGCAGGACCTTGCAGTTGGCCTTGTTGAACCTCATGAGGTTCACACAGACCCACCTCTCCAGCTTGTCCAGGTCCCTTTGGATGACATCTCATCCTCCTGGTGTGTCAACTGCACCACTCATCTTGGTGTCATCTGCAAACTTGCTGAGGGTGCACTCGATCCCACTGTCGATGTCATTGATGAAGATATTAAACAGCACTAGTCCCTGGTTAATGATCATTTTTGTTTCCCATGAGAAAACTGAATTCAAGAGCCTAATCAAAAGGATGATATTCTGCATCTACAAAGCAGAGAAACAATGTTTTAATGAGAATCCATTTAAATACTATGAACACTTTCAACAGAGCCAACATCTGGAGAAAGATATGGAACATAAGAGCAGAGACACTTGTTCTTCAGTTACTAGAAATAAGTAAATTACTTTCGGGGGGGTTGTTGTTGGGTTTTGTCTCTTTTGCAATGCTCCTGCAATCTAATATCGAGACATTTGCATCTTTTCCCAGACACCTTTTCTATCCTGAAATATAATAATTTCTCAGATCCATCTGGTTCTGGTAGGTGTTCCCTGAACACCAAGCTGCCCCATCTTAAGTGCACAACCGCTTTCCAGTAATCATTCTTGAAAAAGTTCACTTTCCTAGAGGTGTGAGAGAACTTCCCTAGGGGACTTCTAGTAAGATTTTCTTGCAATGGTCCTTCCTTCAGACTTGTCTTTGTAAAGCATGAAGTCTGAAAAGACTATTTTGGCTCGGTGTTTATGAACTGTAAAATCATGGATGTTTGCATAAAAAGTACTTGCAAAACTGTTCTCTGTAAGACATCTTTTTCCAGCACTGAGCAAGCCAGCCAGATAGAGTCCAGAACATGCTAGCAATGCTCCAAACAACAGACATAATGGACTTGCCATAGCAGGAATTATACATTGTGTTATTGCCCATCTCCCAGTTTTGAAAAGTCAATGCTGGAAAGAAATAAAAAGCAGCTGTGGCAGGCCAGTCTCTGGAGTAGGTTCCTCAGAGCTTTCCACAAAGGGCACAGAGCTATGAATGTTGCAAATATTTTTCATGAGACTGATCAGGTGGAGTTGTTTCAGCTTGCTCAGGCTACTAGCAGATCTGGGAATTCCTGGATTTTTCCTTCAGGTGTGTGGTTCATCCTCAATCAGCTTGGGAGAAGTTTTGATTGTGCAGGTGCATGGCCAGGCAGATACAAACATGTGCTGCAGCTGCTTGCACAACATACTGCTGGTCTGCAGGGACTTCTTTGCAGGTGTGAACACCTTCCAGTCTGCAGGCAGAGTGGTCACATACAGCATCCTTATCAGGCAACATTCACACATCTGTGTCTACAGCATGTAGTGCATGTGGTGACTTTGGCTGTTTTCAGCTTTGGACCACCCAGGCAGCTGGGATGCAGGTTCAGGATAAAGTTTCCTGTTTCTTTTGACATCAGGCAACCCGGCAATAACTCAGTCAGTATCACCCCAGGAATTAGCAGGACATGTATTTTACTGTTTCTCAGCAATTTTGGCCTCTAGCACGCTGTCATTTTTTTCTGGGTACCAAATCCATGTGAAAACTCTACCCTTAATTGGTTTAGTGATGGACTTGGTAATGTTAGGTTAATGGCTGGACTGGATGATCTTAAAGGTCTTTTCCAACCTAAACGATTCTATGATTCTATGAAACTCTGGCTTCTCTGACACAAGAATGACTATTGTGCTAAGCTTTTATGAACCTTTCTCATTTCATTATGAAATGGGATGGGTTTATTGTAAGGTGCAGGGGAGTACCATACAGCAACAATATGTTCTGCAGATTCGCCTTCTCTTGTAAGCAGCATTTCAGGAGAGGATAATAAGATTCAACCAGCTGGGGTTTTACATGATTTTCATTCTTCAGTTATCAATTTAAATAACAGCACGAAGTATCTCCAGACTCCCGAAGAGTACAGCTACAGGAGTGAGTCAATCTCTCTGCTTGGTTTGTTTTCAGGCCTGATGCTGGTAGGATGTTTGAATCTTGTTATTTCAGCTTGTCTGGTCACGAGCAGCTTTGGTAGTAAATGGAACTGGTGGGCAGAAACCCTACAGCTCTAAGTGCTATTATGCACCTGGTTTTCTTCACAGAGCCAGTATATGTGCTAAAAGCATGTAGCCTTATTTGTGTTCAGTTCCCCACTTAGTGGTCTGTTACTAGTAATTTTTTATCCAATCAGGAAAGCTGAAATGGGGAATGCACTATTGCCTTTAGCAATAATTCATACTGTGAAGATGGTTTAATATATGCCTTCACCCTCACCTCATGAAGTGCATTCTCTTCACAAGTGCAGGGTCAGTGTGACAGTTCAACATGCATATAGAATATGTTACAAAGCATTTCTGAGGCAGTTGTAAAAGACAGCAGTACACTGCAGTGACCTGACAATGGTGGAAAATGTCTTTCCTACTTAGCAAATAACAGCCACTGACTTTAATATATGATACATTACATCCTATCCTCAAAAGGAAATTGAATACTGCAGATGCTAAGAGCTCTTCAAAACCACATGCTGTGAAATGTTTGCATTTCCCATCAGAGCCACTTTTCTCTTTACAAGACATTCAATTCCCCAAGAGTTTGCTCAGGTTTCTGGCAGAGATTACACAATTTGAATTTTTTTTCCTTTCTTTTTGTTTTCTTTCTTGAGAGGTTTTATCCTCAAGAAAACCAGGCAGGCTAGCCAAACCCAGCATGACAATCAGTGCTGAAAGGCATGTGATCACCAGCAAAACAAAAAGTGCCTTTAAAACATCACAGTCTCCCTCACACTGGGTGAGGAGTTCAGTGAAACCACACCACATGACTGTAAAACTGAGGTAAGAATAAAAGGTTTCTACTAGATTGCCCATTATTTCCAGAATAACAAGAAAAGACATACAGATTATCTGCAAGAATATTTGTGAAACCCAACTGCTTTTGGAAAAAATAATGAAATGGAAATAGATATTCCATACCTGAGAACAGACAGGACCAGGGATTTTAAGAAAACCATGAAGGGTGTGTTTTCTGCATTAGATTCATAGAAGTTAAGATATTAATCTGGCTAGACTTCTGTATTTCCTAAATCATAGAATAGAATCATAGAATTGTTTAGGTTGGAAAAGACCTTTAAGATCATCTAGTCCAACCATTAACCTAACATTACCAAGTCCACACTAAACCAATTCAGGGTAGACTAGTCTAAACCATGTCCTCAAGTGCCACATCTACCCATTTTTTGAATGCTTCCAGGGATGGTGACTCCACCACCTCTCTGGGCAGCCTGTTCCAATGCTTGACTACCATTTCCATGAAGAAATTTTTCCTAATATCCAGTCTAATCTAAATCATTCAACTTCAAACAGTAATGCCTGCAAGTGGAATAGATAATTTTAATTTGACTAAAAAAATATCTTCCAGAGACATGATGATGATGAAAAATAACTGGGACTGACTTGGAAACAAGATACAGAGAATTTCTGTCAGGCTTTATTAATCTCACTTGCTCAGAGAGTGTACCTCAATTCTATTTTTAATTTGCCCAGTTTCAGCTTTCAGACACAGGCTGTTGTTATGCCTGAGAATAAGGAGCTACATCAAACATAATAGTATCCTTTTGCTGTGTATCTGCAGTGAAGGCAAGAAAATTATAGTGTTTGGCTTCCTTCTCAGTCTTTGTTTCTATATGCAACTCAAGCTGCTTATGCCCCTCACTGAGAGACATTTTTTCATCCCTCAGTAAACTTGTGCAGCTCTTCAATGAATCTTCTCTTGATCCTGTACAAGATATGCAGCAGTTCTATACTCTGCATCAAGCATCCAGCATCCTTAATACAATAAAATTACCCTACTCCTCTTAACACTCTCAAGAATCACATTAGCCCTGTTTGTCACACTGTTAGACTGGCATTAACACTCTGTGCTCTGGTCAAAATCCTTTACAAATTTACCATTTTCCAGTATCCCATTTTGTATGCATACTGTAACACTTTTTTTTTGTTACCAAGTCCAGCTCATGCTGCATTACCAGCCCTTAATCTGTCATAATTTATCATTCTGCCAGTCTTTGTGTCATCCACAGGTTTATTGGTGGGGATTTTATATCTATTTCCATCTTTAATAAAGGTATTAGATTGAGCCAGTACTGACTACCACCCACTAGTTTTACACACAAACTATTAAGCTAATGATCTGCAGCGTGAAACCCCAGGAGAGCATATGGGCATTTCTGAGTGTTGAATAATCACTCCCTGATTCCGCAGGGCCAGGAGGTTTAATTTCAAGATAGGCATCTGTGTTCTGTCTGTAGCCAGTGGAAAGAGAAACTCACTTCCAGGTGCATCCTGCCATAAAATATACACTGTTAATATGTGGCCTGGATCTGCATCTCTCACTGCACCTTGTCTGTAGCTGGAGCTTAGTGGACTGACTTAGCTAAGTTGACTAATTAATTATTGAATGGCTGAAATCAAGTGATATGAACCCAAAACTGTATGATTCTGTCGTTACAGTAGAACAGAAACATCATCCTAAGGAATGAACTGCAATACCACTGTAATCTCAAATATAACTGTAGCATGAACAGGAGGCTTGTGATTCTTTGCATTTCCTCAGAGCATTGTGGCTGTGGACAGCAGGTCACTGAACCAGGTCCAGAAATGGGACAGCACAGTATACATAATCAAGAGACAAGCAACAAAAGGGGAAATGGTGGCAGTGAGCCTATTCTCAGTATCCAGTCCAGTAAGAGAGTGGCTCAGCATGTGTATTGACATGTTCCATCTTCTCTGCATAGGCAGGTCACACACTGGGAACATGATCCACTAAAGGGCAAGTTTGAGGTATATTAAAATGACAGACTCTATGAAAATTACATGTACATTATGAACAACAGCTTCTGATTTATAGCCAAGACTAAAAGAACTGAAATAATCTTCACTGGGAGCTGTTGAATATCCTTCCCTCTTCGGTGAAAAAAAATACAAAGGAAGCCACAGGCAGAATATCAATCACATCAAGATCTGCAGTAGGAGGAGAGTACTAGAGTTGCTTGGAACAGACACTGCCTGGAAATCTAGAAAAATCAGGGGGTTTGATGTGACTGCTTTCACCCCCTTCAACTGCCTGTACAGCTGACTGGGTGGCTGAGGGCTAGGATGCTGTCCTTGGTCAGTCATTAGGCACCCCATTTCTTAAGTACTGCAGCACTTGCCCAAAATTGTGGAGATGATGTGATGTATTGTTGACCTTGGCTGGATGTCAGGTGCCCATCAAAGCTGCTCTATCACTCCTCCTCCTCAACTGGACAGGGGAGAGATAATATAATGAAAAGCTCATGGGTCAAGATAAGGACAGGGAGAGATCATTCACCAATTACCATCACAGGCAAAACAGAGTCAACTTGGGGAAATTGATTTAATTTATTACCAATCAAATCAGAGTAGGGTAATGACAAAATAAAACTAAATCTTAAAACACCTTCCCCCCACCCCTCCCTTCTTCCCGGGCTCAACTTCACTCCTGAATTCTCTATCTCCTCCCCCCGAGCGGCACAGGGGGATGGGGAATGAGGGTTGCAGTCAGTTCATCACACGTCTCTGCCGCTCCTTCCTCCTCAGGGGAGGACTTCTCACACTCACACTCTTCCCCTGCTCCAGGATGGGGTCCCTCCCACGGGAGACAATCCTCCATAAACATCTCCAATGTGAGTCCTTCCCACAGGCTGCAGTTCTTCACAAACTGCTCCAGCGTGGGTCCCCCATGGGGTCACAAGTCCTGCCAGCAAACCTGCTCCAGCCTGGGCTCCTCTCTCTCCACAGCTCCACAGGTCCTGCCAGGAGCCTGCTCCAGCGTGGGTTTCCCACAGGGTCAGAGCCTCCTTTGGGCACATCCACCTGCTCCGGCGTGGGGTCCTCCCCGGGCTACAGGTGGATATCTGCTCCACCGTGGACCTCCATGGGCTGCAGGGGCACAGCTGCCTCACCATGGTCTTCACCACGGGCTGCAGGGGAATCTCTGCTCCGGTGCCTGGAGCACCTCCTCCCCTCCTTCACTGACCTTGGTGTCTGCAGGGTTGTTCCTGTCACATATTCTCACTCCTCACACCGCTGCTGTTGTTCTGCTGTGGTTTCCCTCCCCCCGCCCCCATCTTAAATATATTATCACAGAGGCACTACCACAAGGCTGATGGGCTCAGCCTTGGCCAGCGGCGGGTCTGTCTTGGAGCCAACTGGCATTGGCCCTATCGGACATAGGGGAAGCTTCTAGTAGCTTCTCACAGAAGCCACCCCTGTGGCTACCCTGCTACCAGAACCTTGCCATGCAAACCCAATATACGTATTTAAGATGCTAGTACAGGTACACAGCTTAGATGTCATGATACCTGCTCTGTGCTCTTAGCCTATGCAGAGAACAAGGATGCAATGGCACTGGACTGTAGGTAGCCTGAACTACTCATTGCTCTCTTGAAGCTGGACACCTTTGTAGCAGACTACTCATATCCTCTTTGGGATGCTAAGATTTCTCATCTTTCAGGTCTGTGGAGAGCTGCTGACTGCACTTTCCATTTCTTCTTAGCACATTACTGGTAACTAAAGAAATGCTCTGAATTCAGTGAATCTGGAAGAGCTAATAGGCTCTGAAGTTGAAACAGCTGTGCAGAGCAACATGTTTTAAATTGGAATATCACAAAGGGAAAGTTGGACAAATTACATGTAATTAATGACAAATTTTCAGAATGAAAGCTGATGGCAATACCTTGGGAAGTAAATGATGCTTTGTTCCTTTCTCTGTCCTTTTCCTGCTTCACACCATGATCCCATTGGATCTGGAAGTGTGACTGAAGATAAGGAGGTGCCTCAGACTGCTGACAAAACTTCCTTATCTTGTTTTATTTTTTTCTTCATGAAAATTAATGGCTGCAGGGCAAGGAGAAAGAAATTCTGAAAAAAAAAAAAAAAAAAGTTAAAAAAATCCCCAAAAGTAAACCTTAGGATAAAAAGGGATGAAAGGCACTTAAAACACATTTCACAGGAAATTAATTTAAGAAAACACTTAACATATTTTCTGATTCCAGTATGTGAAATCAGATAACTAAAGATTAATGTTATATGTACAGAAATAATTTAGGACATGACAGGAAAAAAGATTCTGCTACCTTGAATTTTTAGAAGCTTTAGAAGCTTTCCTGTCATCCAAGACAAGAGCCATATTAGCACTTCTTGCTGCAGAGGGACAAGGAGCACAACAACAAGTCACAGCTAGTTATGTGAAGAAACAAAATCTGACCAAGTCTTTCACCTGAATGAAACATCTACTGTACTCTTTTTAGTTTATTAACATAATCTAATAGATATGTCATGAAATCAGTTGAGATTGGTAGATAAAAACAATTAGCAGAGAAACTGAATTAATTTTGCACAGATGTGCCTATCAGGCAGGGAAAAGAAATTACTACCAAGCAAGTTCATATTTTCCATAGCATTTTATTATTTGCTGTCTGGCAAATTCAGGCAAGGATTCATGCACAAGGATTCATGCTAACCTTTGCATTATCAGTATGCAGTCATCCAGTCAAATTTACATATATTGGTCTGTGGTGGGTCGACACCAGCCAGCAAAGAAGTACCATACAGGCGCTACAAAAATTAAGTCCATCCCAGCCAGACCCAGTACAACAGACCTCTATACATTTCATGGAAGGTTAGGTACCTAGGGAAAAAAATCCCAAATATTAAACCTCCTACTCTCACCAAAGGAAGCAGCAGCATATTTTCTGCCAATTTGAAGGCTCAAATTTTCAACTCAGCAGAAAAATATTATCAGCTTTTGTTAAGAAAGAAAGTAAAGGCATGAGAATTTTAAAAACCACATTCTTCTATCTAGGGATACTTCTTCTTTCCCAAAATCATATAAAATTATTACAATCAGGATTTACAGTCTTTGCAATATATATAATTTTTTTTAAAAGGAAGAGATAAAGTCAAACTGTTAATTTAAAGATTACATTGCTGAGATTATTTCATCTACTGTACTTGTTAGCTCCCCAATGATTACAGGGATACAAAGCAGCAGTTACTTAGGGCCAAGATGTCATCTGGATATGAGAACTACAAAGACAAAGATGACTTTGAAGATCAAGTAAATGATGCATGGCTTTGTGTCTTAGACATGGAAGATTGAATGCTGACCAGTGTTTCAAGGTATGGTTGGAAAATTACACTTGATGGTCTACAAGTCATCTAGATTCTAATTCAAGAGAAAAGCACCAATTACTAGAGACAGGGACAACCATAATTTTATAATCCCTCAACTGCTCAAGTTCAGTTAATGCAAATGGATAAAGCCTTGAGTGCATCTGACTTTCATCATTGTTGTCATCATGTAGAATGTATCTCATCTAAGTTTTGACATGAAGATACAGAGCTTTGTGTAGGAGGACTCTTGCTCATTTTTACAAGATATTAACACAATTTACAAAATTATTGTTCTAGCATAGGCAATGACCTTAAAATGAGAGCATTTGTACTCTCTAATCCACCACTGGACCTCTGTTGAGTATAAAGGGGAATCCAAGGTGACTTGTTTTGATATAGATACCCATTTTCTAGACATCCACATTTATTCAGGCCAGTCCCATCCAGGGTATCAGCCAAGCCACAGTAGCCAGAAAATATGAAATGATTCAGCTTGCCTTGACCAACAGTTAGAGAGTTAAACCCTGTATTTGACATAGGCTGGCGCCACAAGGACATAGTCCAAGTACAGATTGCTCTCTTGGTGGCCACAGAACAGCTGGTGAATTACCCTTACTGCAGCTCAGCAAATTACAACCTTATGACTGAATTAAAGTTATCTGCCTTTAATTATCACAACTGAAGTTGAAGATCTACGCCAACAACACCTTCTGGTTTACAGCTACATACTACTACTCTGAGACTGGGACGTGCAGAAATAGATGACTTACAGTGACATTTATTTCAGTGTTTTGAAAAATGGATTATTTAAAAAGTCCAGATGCTGTTAGTGATTGAGTTTGGAATTTAATATGTGGTAATGACAATCTTCTATATATGCGCATTTATTGCAGCAGTACCACAACACAGTTTCCAGTAAGAATGTTAAACACGTGCAAATAGCTCACGTCTTCCAGATGTCAGAAACTAAACAGTGCTTTGAAGTAAATCCCTAGATAATCCCTGAAAATTGTTGCATTATAAAATGTAAGGAGTAAGAATTTTCTTCTTTGTGCTTTAGGAATAGCTCTTTCAGGGAACAGAAAAAGGGATGGGCAATTTTCTTGGTCCCTACAGCTGTAAACACTTACTTTACACTACATACCTGCTTCATTCCTTACTGAGCTGGACAAGTCTGGGACCTTCCTTTTACTCTCATGGCCCCAGAAACCTGTAGGGGGAGAAAAAAAAGACACAGTACTTGAAAGGGAGATTTAAATAGCTGGGCCTCAGGAGAGGCAGTGAAGACAAAGGCTCCCAAAGTGCAAGGGCTTGAGTTTGGAGAGTGGGAAGTGTAAGCAACTTTAAGAAGTATGAACAACTTTATAGCCTGAAGAGTTACTAATATACACAGAGAGGAATAGAGCAATGATTCTCTTCTGTAATGCCTTTGCCTTTTCATAAACTTGAATGACAGAGGATTAGCTCAGTTTTCAGCAGTCTCACTGAAGTGGCTATTTGGAGTTAGCGCCTGCCTTTCCATTCATCTTGGTGGCATTAAGAAGCCCTAATTTATGAGAGAGAGAGGCGTTTTCCCCTCCAAGCAATGGCGCTCTGGTTCTTGGCAGCGCTGGCCCTCTTGTTCACATTGGAAAGCAGGTCACAGGAGATCACAGGCAGACAAATCTCAAGCTCACTGACTGTCCTTTTTTCAAAAGAGAAAGGTTTTGTCTGTCTGCTCGGTGGGGAAGGGAAAAGAAAAGGAGAAGAGAGATCATCTTGTGTATTTTCTTCTCTCCAAAGAAAGAGGCTCATTACTAGTGTAGCTTGACACACAGAAGAAACTAACCAAGTTTCGAAGTGTGAGGGATGTGCTTTATGCAGAATTTGTGTTAGGTATTAAATTAGCCCAGGCTGCCCAAACACAGAACACCCTCTTGCCTAAAAGCAGACTGAGAATTTGGCCAGGAGCCAGTAAGCTAAAACCATGGAGATTTAAGTCATTGTGACTTTGGATAGTAGTAATCCAAATAATACAACTAACAAACAGATTTAGTTCAAGCATCAGAATTAATGATTTCTCTTTATGTGCAACATAGCTTTTCCTCTTCAGAGATGTTATTTTTAACAATACAATCAAATCTGAAGGTAAAAAGAAAGGTCACGCAGGAAGTGGATCATCTTGCCTCTGAAATTCACAAGAGAGAAATCTGAGATTGAAGTATTCTAGTTGCACTTGACACTCTCCCAGAATTAATAGGAAAGTTGCCACTTCAGTATGAAGACTAGGTTATGTAGTTGGTGTCAGCTCTTGGTTGTTGTTATGCCAGAGCACTCAGTAAGGTATTTCCACAGTTTATTTGGGTCATTCAAGCAATATTCAATTTTCAGACTTCAGTTCGCTGACATCACTGCAGACTCAAGCAACTAAAAGTCCTTACATGTAAAGCAGACCTTTAACCTCAGCTCCTGGAATTATCCTGGTGTGTGTGCTTGCAGACCTGAACTTTATTTATCTCCATAATATGAAGTTAAATGACATTTTTAGAATTAAAATGTTCTTTTAGTATGTAGTGCTAATAATCTTGCATTTATCTTCATAATAGAAATATCAGTACAAGTAGAAACTAATCAGGATGGTGTTATAGAACTTTAAAATAATGCTCTGCTAACCTAAAGTATTGATATATTTAGCACACTGACTTTTGTCATGTACACCAGAAGGTGAGGGACCTTCCAAAATTCTGTGTAAGTGTATGTGGATCTAAAGGCCACCACTTCTGACTTATTCAGGTTGATTATGAATGTAGAAATTTTAACATAGATTCCACACTAGCCCAAGAGTGTATGAAAGACACAGGTCCCCTCTGGACAAGACTTATCTTACAGCCTTTATACTCATCCCAATAGCTTTCAGACATGATTGACACAACTTCCAAAGAACACTGAATGGCAGTTTCATCAAGTGCCAGTGAGGATACAGGGTTAAGCTTGTTCTGCACTAATCCTAGAACATGCTACATTATTGGCTACCAGACAGAAAGATTTTTTTTAAACAGCTACCATGGTAGTGTTTTTTAAACACTATCATGCTGGTTCTGTACCAGCAACTGTTCAGGAAACACATGGGTAATTTGCACTACCAGTTGAGAAAGCAGTCCCCAATATTTTCTGCTTCACAGAGCAGAAGATGCTATGCAGCTAGATTAGATCATAGTAGGCACATAGTGGTTTTGTGGCACCAACAGACTCCATGAGTTGTATGGTTATAGCCATGCTCACCCAAGAATAAGCCAATATGTTGTCCTGGACTAGTCTAGATTTAGTTATAGCTACACACTTCCAAGCACTTGCCAGATGTGTCTCTCTGCTTACCCTACAGGGTCAGAGAGATTGTACGAGTTTTGCTAGTCATGTCAGTATGCTCTGGGAGATCCAGTAGCTTCAATACTGTCCCAGATTGCACACCTTCTGTCTAGCAGCAGGTAGTGTAAGTGTGATCATTACACTTCTAAAATTACTTGCAGAAACTGGCAAATAAGCCCCTCTGCCCCAAAGAAGGCTTGATTCTCCAACATTGTGGTTGCAGCCAAGTTCTTTTACTGCTAATGGGAACAAATGCTTAACACCATGTTGCATCTGAGAAGTTAGCTGCTAGGCAAGACAAGGATCTCAGGTTGCTTCTACTTCAGAAAATGTCTATTTCTCTAGGGGGTAAGGCAGGAAAAATGATCTCTCAGGCTTTCTAAAGACAAAAAAGAGTTAAACCTAAGTAGACACTGTAGTAATCAAGGAACCAAATTGTATAATCTAATAGGTTTACAGTTAGCATTTAAGAGTCTCAGACTACCTCTATACCTTCATGAAGCTTTACCAGCCATGAACAGGCTTTTGCTCCATGCAGATGCAGAGAACTGTCTCACTAATAAAAAGTAAACAAAACAGCTGAACAAAAATTCCCTCTCTCCCACTGTCTGAGTATCAGGAGACATAGCTTCAGTAGCCTCTTCAGCCCGAGGGAATTCAACTCTGTGTACCCCACTTCCCACTAACACACCCAAAGTATCAGCTCTTCTGCGCAAGAGGCACGCTACTCCTTCCATTGAAGATGGGCCCTGGGCAGCCCTGGACACAGGTTGAATATGTAAATACTAGACTAGTTCCGGGAAAAAGGGATGTGTTTTTGGTTTTCCCTCCTAGTTTGACCAGTGGTCTGCTAGGTAACCAGGGCCTAGTTTTCTAACAGTAAAACGACACATGAAATACCAGTCACCTTTGTCAAAAGTTTTCATACATGGGCCTGAAAGTTATTTACAACTACGTTGATGCCCTATTTTCTGAGAACCTCTACCCTTCGTATTAACAGTTCAAAGCATTTTATAGAATATAGGTGGGAAACTGAAAAATCAGGTAAACACAACACTTCTGTAACAGGCTTTGTAGGAGGCCAAGGCAAAGAGGCTTCAGGTTCATGTCTTTAAGGATAGGGAACTGAAGAAAGCTGGAAGGAAACATAGCTCTTTCTGTGTATACACCAAACACAATTCAGGTACCCCAGAGAGCCCAGCAATACCTTATCATGTATTTAGCTACAAGCAAATGTTTATAGGCTAAACATGTCATAGGCAATAACTGGAAACTGGATGAACAACAGTGCAACACAAGCAGTAAACTGTTTTCTTCTACTATGCCCATTTCTGTACAACAGAACTGTGCTAGATGTTCGTGAAACAACTGATATCCCTGGCTCAGGCTCTGTGACCCAGGGAGTCGTTCTCAACAGTCAAAAGCAGCATTTCTGCCATTCACTTCTTTTGCTCTTGATGCTAATGATAGTATTTGTGTTGCTTATCGAGGCAGGGGAAGAGCCTGAGGTGTTACAACTGCAGGGGCTTCTTCACAGAAGCTTTATATACACCAAAGAGGGCACAGTCATGCCTTAATTGTGGTGACCAGTCTGAAGGAGCAATAAGCCAGGCAGTAAATTATAAATGACAGAAGGCATTTTCAAATACTTCAATATAATTCCAGCAAGTTAGTATTGGCTTACCGGAAGTTCACGTTAACAAAACTAATTCAGAAAGTACCATTAGAACAGGGAAACGTACAACCTAAAGCCACATCAGATCATAAAAGCAATTAAGTTATGTTCAGCTTAAATAATTTGGCAGCAAGACTAAAATGATCTGAGAGAATGAGGAAGCCATACCTGGAGGGGATGAGGAAGAAACAGCATCTGTTAAGAAAAAGACCATGTGTCTAGCCTCATGCCATGCTTGCTGTCCGGTTCTTTCAGTTCTTGCCTGGGAAGATGTGTTATGGTTCCCTTGTGTACACTGCACTGGCGGTTCCACCAGGCATTTCGTGATACCAAAAGCATGTACAAAGACAGCACAAACTGCTGTACTCTCATGATGCATCAAACACCCCACCAAGTGTTTGCAACAACCCACCTGAAGAGGAATGGCAGAACTCAGTGTAGTTTAAAGAAATGTCAGAAGTTCTGAAACAAATAAAGGCAGCCAAGATAGCAGGCCCTTGCTGTAGGGAAAGGGAGGCAGAAGTGCTTCTGCAAATGGCATTGAGTGCTTCAGGCCTTCAGTCAGCAGCTCAGAGGGACACTGCGGCTTTAACTCCTGCATGGTACTTCCACAAAGCAATGCCACACCAGCATTACAATAGCTAGCATGCAAATACAAATAGCTGATGTTAGCATGGGACAAGGCTTCCATGTCTGTTTATTTCTTCACAATGTTCTAATAGTTCAAAAACAGCAGTTTGAGCAGTTACAAGCTGAAACAGCACTTTGGTCCTCAACAGTTTGAGGAGTTTAGGAAGATGTTGAGATAAGTAGAAACCCCCTTTAAAGCACAAGGAAAGTAAATCAATGAAACAGCTACCAGTACAGAGAAGGACAGCTGAAGATGTTAATTTTTCCTGAAAGATCATGTTGTCTCCACTAGACACCCACAAATTCACATGCCTGCCAGCTGTGATGAGACCCTCCAGAGGGGAAAAAGTAGAAGGCAGAGAGGATTTTAAAGTAATTTTGGGGCTGCAGGGTCCATTTTAGGGTTTTAGGGTGTCATTATTGTCACTAGCAGCTTTAGAGACTATGTATGCCAAAACTAAGGCTTGCCTGTGATTAGGGATTTGGGTACCAAGAGCCATAGGGACATACCTTACCCACATCTGCTGAAGTTGCCTGCTGGGAGGCACGCAGCACATGTGACAGCAAACTCCAACCTGTGCAAGCTGCCCTATGCCTCCAGCCCCTCAGCAGCATCCCGAGTAAGGACATTAAGCAATGCATTTTATAGACATTCCCTGATCAGAGATATGAGTCTTGACATGCTGAACATAAGCAATGTTAAATTGTTTCTGGCAGAACAGCTCTCCAGAGAAGGAAGGGCAGGAGTGATTGCTTTAGAAAACCCTTTGCATTTCTTTTCTCAGAGATCCTTTTGATTCCTAACTTACTTTATCTGGTTGTCCTGGTTTTAGCTGGGATAGAGTTAATTTTCTTCCTAGTAACTGACATAGTGCTGTGGTTTGGATTTAGTTTGAGAATAATGTTGATAACACGCTGATGTTTTAGTAGTTGCTAAGTATTGCTTACGCTAGTCAAGGGCTTTTCAGCTTCCCATGCTCTGCCAGGTGCACAAGAAGCTGGGAGGGGGCACAGCCAAGGCAGTTGATAGAGGGTAGTGGTCAACAGCTCGATGTCTAAATGGAGACCAGTGACAAGTGGTGTCCCTCAGGGGTCCATACGGGGACAGTTTAACATCTTCATCAATGACATAGACAGTGGGATCGAGTGCACCCTCAGCAAGTTTGCAGATGACACCAAGATGAGTGGTGCAGTTGACACACCAGGAGGATGAGATGTCATCCAAAGGGACCTGGACAAGCTGGAGAGGTGGGTCTGTGTGAACCTCATGAGGTTCAACAAGGCCAACTGCAAGGTCCTGCACCTGGGACAGGGCAACTCCTGCTATCAATACAGGCTGGGGAATGAAGGGATTGAGAGCAGCCCTGCGGAGAAAGACTTGGGGGTACTGGTAGATGAACAGCTGGACATGAGCCGGCAATGTGCGCTTGCAGCCCAGAAAGCCAACCAGATCCTGGGCTGCATCAAAAGAAGCGTGGCCAGCAGGTCGAGGGAGGTGATTCTGCCCCTCTGCTCTGCTCTGGTGAGACCTCACCTGGAGTGCTGCGTCCAGCTCTGGGGCCCTCAGCACAAGAAGGACATGGACCTGCTGGAGCCGGTCCAGAGGAGGGCCACCAAAATGATCCGAGGGCTGGAGCACATCTACTATGTGGCCAGGCTGAGAGAGTTGGGGTTGTTCAGCCTGGAGAAGAGAAGGCTGCAGGGAGACCTTATTGCGACCTTCCAGTACTTAAAGGGGGCCTACAGGAAAGATGGGGAGAATCTTTTTAGCAAGGCCTGTTGTGACAGGACAAGGCATAATAGTTTTAAACTAAAGGAGGATAGATTTAGACTGGATAGAAGGAAGAAATTTTTTACAATGAGGATGGTGAAGCACTGGGACAGGTTGCCCAGAGAGGTGGCAGAGGCCTCATCCCTGGCAACATTGAAGGTCAGGTTGGCTGGGGCTCTGAGCAACCTGATCTGGTTAAAGCTGTCCCTGCTCACTGCAGGGGGGTTGGGCTAGATGACCTCTAAAGGTCCCTTCCAACCCAAACCATTCTATGATTCTAATTTTTATTACTGTTACTATTATTATTATTGTTATTATTTTATTTCAATTATTAAACTGTTCTTATCTCAACCCACGAGTTTTCTTACTTTTGCCCTTCCGATTCTCTCCCCCATCCCACCGGGAGGGTCGGTGAGCAAGCAGCTGTGTGCTGCTTGGCTGCCGACTGGGGCTAAACCACGACACTGGTACGAGCTGAGATGAAACGAGATGGCTGTGACAGTGAAATTCAGCGGCGACGCTGCAGAGGAGGCAGCTGTAAGAAGAGGCTGCTGGCCCAGGCAAGGTGCGTGGCTGAGCAGCAGCTGATGGCCTCTGCGAACCGGCTCCTTCTCCTTCCCTCCAGGTCCCAGCGCCCGGGGGCAGCAGTCAGCTGCAGAGCTCTGAAGGGAGCCAGGAGAGCTGCCAGCTTTCACACCCACCCGCTCCTTGGCCACGCATAGAGGGAGGGTGCTGCTTTCCGTAAGGCTCTGCCTCTGAACTCAAGCATTTCATACTTGGATTTTTTTCCTTTCCTTTACATGGAGCAATAGGTCTTTGGATGAGATCCAAATGCATCTGTAATAACAGATAGCTTTCTGGCAAATACAAGAGGAGATCAAGCTTCAGAGCAAGCTGTCAGCTTAAAGCATTGCTAGTAATGAACTGCGACATGCAGAGTGAAGAGGTGCAGAAACAAGGAAGGAAATAAACAATGTATATTTACTCAAAGTGCAGGTTCAGCAAAGCTTAGATGTTTTGTACCCGGTCTTTTTAGTCTTCTTGAAATACTGTTCTTACATTTTGTTCTTCCTTTAGCTTTCTTAGAAAGAGAAGTTAAATTCTGGGAATGTTCTCCCTTCACAAGAGGGCAACCGTTAAGAGGAGGACAACCACTGATAGGAATAGGTTACACTTACAAGATATTACATGTTACCAAAATGCACTAGTCTGTCATCTTTATTTGAAGATTTTTCCTCAGCTTGCTAAAAAATATCTAGCAAGAAACAAACAAACAAACAAACAAACAGTGGAAGGATTGATTCTAAATGCAGATCCGCATGGAAACAACACAAGCCTGGCTCTGTGCAGGTGGTATCGTATGAGCTGCAGTAACAAGGCAGAACTGGAATGGGGTCCTGTTGGGCAGTCCCAAAGCAGATGTAACAAACGGTCTTATCGCTTTGATCAGATGGATGCTTCAAGAGATGGTTTCAGCTGGATAATCTGGGATAATTCAGAAGAGCATCTGGGGAAGGACTACAAAGGGATTTTTCAGAACTTTATTAGCAAGTCTTCAAATTGCTAGAAGAAACCCAAAAGTGCTTGGGAAACAGATTACTTTCTTCATTTGCAAGTCTGCTGCAATACCTAAAACTAGAGAGAAGTAGGGATAAAGAAGCAAGAAAAGAAAAACACCTTTTCTTTTTTTGGGGGAGAGGTGGGAGAGAAGAACAGGCAGGATTTATGTGCTCTGAGGTAAGTCCAGGGAAATGAAGTCCATGGACAAGACAAAGTGGGACTTAGAAAAAGGCTGACTTTCACTGTATAATCTCAAGAGGAAATGCCCTGAAGTTAGATGCAAGATTCGTACAGTACATGAAAAAACTTGGACAGATTTGAGCATCAGAAACTTCAGACAACTTTAAACTTGCTCTTTACACAAGGGAAATTGGTAGGCAGTTAGAAACATGAAACATCTGCATTGCCTATATTATAGCCAGCAAAACAATATCTTCTCTTGTACAAACCTTCAGAAGTCATTAAATTAGACTTATCATTAATGTTACTATGGCATTTGCTGAATACAGCATATCTGAGGTAGAGACATTTTGAATATTCTTACACAGAAATGCCCACATTATGTTCTGGAAGCTTATCACCTGCATGCCTGTAGGAGCTAGCGTACCTGCATTTCTTATTGCAATGAAAAGAAAACTCACTTGCAAATACTCCTCCTTCCCTACTTTTCTGATATTCCTTTTAACTCACTCCCTGCAATTCATAGCATTGCTTGACAGGATTCACACTGCCAACTGACTTGCTCCAGGAATGAGGGAACAAATACATGTTAGGGCAGTGTATGAGAAGTCAGTGTTTTCCTCAGGAAGAGCAGTCACCTGTCATGAACCGCAAATGTTTGAGAGCATACATTATTGCCATGCCATCTGCTGAGAAAAGCCAGAATCTCAGCTGTCAACACTACTTTCACAAGAACCCAGCGAAGGCAAGGGTCCATTGCTGGTGCAAATGTTGGTGCCATTCCCTCTAGCTGTATCTGCATTTTTTCTTCATCTGTAAAACAAGTTCAGAAAATGTAATCATGTGTATTTTAATTGCAAGCTAATGGTATCAACCACCAGGTTTTATTTTGTGCTTGATCTTACTATGCCTTGGAGTTATGAAATTACTTTTCAGTTCTTAGCATTACCACAAACTTAGCTTAGTGTTTCAGAAACACCTTTTAGATTTTTCATTTTTCACAGTCCTGCTTTCAGATACTGGAAACCTACTTAAGCAGGTGGGGTACTCACTGGTTGGGCTAAAGTCCAGCAGGAAATACAAGAACCCAGAATCACTAAAAGTAAAAATCAAGTACTGGGGCCCACCAGCCTGAAGTCTCCAAATGTCACAGCCCAGAAAGGTAACTGGGTAGAGTGGTGCCAGTAGCCACTCAAGGAACAACAGATTTGGTGCTGCTGCGGGAAAAATTTGACTCCTTCAGCAACATCACCATTTGTAATAGTACCCTCAGTCCTGAGTGAAGCCTGGAGCCACAGCCATGAGTGGGGGTGCATCAGTTTGCTGCTGGGAATTGCTCTGCTGAGCACAGGAAAAAGGACTTGCTTGTGTCTCCTGCTCACCTCCTTCCCCAGGACAGAGAAAAAAACACTGAAAACAAATTGGCCTCTTGAACTTTCAAGCCAACAGTATTTTGTGAAGTCAGTGCCTTATATCATGAGTACTGAAGCTTTAGTTATATGCTTTCCTGGCTAAGCAGAAGTCTAAGGCAATTTACCTGTGTTGCGGTTTAACCCGGCCAGCAGCTAAACACCGCACAGCTGTTCGCTCACTCCCCCCGCTGCCCCCTGCCATTGTGGGATGGGGGAGAGAAGTGGGGGGCGCGAGGAAGGAGTAAAACATGTGGGTTGAGATAAAGACAGTTTAATAGCACAGCAAAGGAAGGGAAAATAACAATCATCATAATAATAATGATAAAAGAATATACAAAATAAGTGATGCACTATGCAATTGCTCACCACCTGCTGATGCCCTGCCAGTCCCCGAGCAGCAGTCGCTGCCACCCAGCCAACACCCACCAGTTTATATACTGAGCATGACATCATATGGTATGGAATAGCCCTTTGGCCAGTTTGGGTCAGCTGTCCTGGCTATGCCCCCTCCCAGTTTCTTGTGCACCTGGCAGAGCATGGGAATCTGAAAAGTCCTTGACTTTTAGCAACAACTGCAACAGTGTGTTATCAACATTATTCTCATACTAAATCCAAAATACAGCACTATACCAGCTACTAGGAAGAAAATTAACTCTACCCCAGCTAAAACCAGGACAGTGTCCACCCCTTATTCTATACCATCAACATAGAACTGTAGAATGAATCATAGAATCATAGAATGGTTTGGGTTGGAAGGGACCTTTAGAAGTCATCTAGCCCAACCCCCCTGCAGTGAGCAGGGACAGCTTTAACCACATCAGGTTGCTCAGAGCCCCAGCCAACCTGACCTTGAATGTTGCCAGGGATGGGGCCTCTGCCACCTCTCTGGGCAACCTGTTCCAGTGCTTCACCACCCTCATTGTAAAAAATTTCTTCCTTATGTCTAGTCTAAATCTATTCTTCTATAGTTTAAATCCATTATTCCTTGTCCTGTCACAACAGACCTTGCTAAAAAGATCATGCCCAGGTCCCACACTTTCCAGTACATCCCAATTAACCACCACCACTTTTCCTGTGTTTTGATACATACAGACAAATATCATTCCTTTAGTCTACAGGCCATCCCTGTAAAATGTCTGTTGAATTCATTTAGTCCATGACTTTGGGGTACATCTGTCATGACAGTCCGTCAGGGCAGGAGAGATACTGTGTAGTGTTGGATTGTTGCATGCTGAAGCCAGTTCTGCTTCCATTATCACTGTGTTTGTCTGAATCTATCATCGCTGCACTTTGTTCAGTTTCATCAAAATTCATTCTTCATTAATCTAGGTGATTCTTACTGTAATACCGCTGATATGGCATACAGCAACCATAGAAGTGATGATATACAGTATTATATAGCAATTAACTTCATACAATTTAATTCATTGGCTATTTTCACCCAAAATCAAATCCCCTTCAGGTACATATTGGACTTCCCCATCCTTTCACATCACCCACCAAGTGCACCCAGGTCCTTGAGCAAAAGCAATCCCACGAATGGGTTTGCCTTTGCCCAGGGCAGGAATAACCCAGACTGTCTTCCCCAGCATGTTTTTTATGTGCACTACAGGGACTTTGTCCCCTTCTATAGTACGTAAAAGTTTTGATTGAGCAGGGCCAGCTCCATTGGCAGATGCCCTAGTGTTGACTAACCAGGGGGCTTTTGTTGAATGTATATCCCAATGTTTGAACGTCCCACCACCCATTGCTCTCTCAAGGTAGTCTTTAATAGTCCATTGTATCGTTCAATTTTCCCAGAGGCTGGTGCATGATAGGGGGTGTGATACACCCACTCAATGCCGTGCTCTTTGTCCCAGGTGTCTATGGGGTTGTTTTGGAAATGAGTCTCGTTGTCTGACTCAATTCGTTCTGGGGTGCCATGTCGCCATACCACTTGCTTTTCAAGGCCCAGGATGGTGTTCTGGGCAGTGGCATGGGGCACGGGATATGTTTCCATCCATCCAGTGTTTGCTTCCACCATGGTGAGAATATGGTACTTGCCTTGGCAGGTTTGTGGGAGTGTGATATAATCAATCTGCCAGGCCTCCCTATATTTATATTTCAGCCATCATCCTCCATACCAGAGAGGCTTTAACTGCTTGGCTTTCTTGATAGCAGTGCATGTTTCACATTCATGAATAACCTGTGCAATAGTGTCCATGGTCAAGTCCACACCTTGATGACGAGCCCATTTATATGTTGCATCTCTTCCTTGATGGCCTTAGGTGTCGTGGGCCCACCAAGCTATAAATAATTCACCCTTATGTTGCCAGTCCAGATCCGCCTGAGCCACTTCAATCTTAGCGGCCTGATCCACCTGCTGGTTGTTTTGATGTTCTTCAGTGGCCTGACTGCTGGGTACGTGAGCATCTACGTGACGTACTTTTACAACCAGATTCTCTACCTGGGCAGCAATATCTTGCCACAGTGCCACAGCCCAGATGGGTTTGCCTCTGCGCTGCCAGTTGCTGTGCTTCCATTGCTGTAACCACCCCTGCAGAGCATTTGCCACCATCCATGAGTCAGTAGAGAGATAAAGGACTGGCCACTTGTCTTGTTCAGCAATTCCTAAAGCCAGTTGGATGGCTTTCACCTCTGCAAACTGACTCGACTCCCCTTCTCCTTCAGCAGTTTCTGTGACTTGTCGTATAGGACTCCATACAGCGGCCTTCCACCTCTGGTGTTTTCCTACAAGATGACAGGACCCATCAGTGAACAGGCATATTGCTTCTCATTTTCTGGCAGTTTATTATACAGTGGGGCCTCTTCAGCACACATCACCTCCTCCTCTGGCGATATTCTGAAATCTTTGCCTTCTGGCCAGTCCATCATTACTTCCAAGATTCCTGGGCAACTGGGGTTTCTTATTCGAGCCCATTGTGTGACCAGTGTGACCCACTTACTCCAAGTAGCATCAGTTGCATGACTTGTACAGGGGATCCTCCCTTGGAACATCCAGCCCAGCACTGGCAGTCAGGGTGCCAGCAGGAGCTGTGCCTCAGTAGCAGTCACTTCCAGAGCAGCTCAAACCTCTTCATATGCTGCCAATATCTCTTTCTCAGTTGGAGTATAGCGAGCCTTGGATCCTCTGTATCCCCAACTCCAAAACCCTAGGGGTCGACCTCGAATCTCCCCTGGTGCTTTCTGCCAGAGGGTCCAGGTAGGGCCGTTCTCCCCGGCTGTGGAGTGGAGCACATTTTGTACATCTTGCCCTGCCCGGACTGGCCCAAGGGCTACTGCATGAACTATCTCCCGTTTAATTTGTTCAAAGGCTTGTCGTTGCTCAGGGCCCCATTTGAAGTCATTCTTCTTCTGGGTCACTTGATAGAGAGGGCTTAGGATCAGACTGTAATTTGGAATATGCATTCTCCAAAACCCCACAACGCCCAAGAAAGCTTGCGTTTCCTTTTTGATAGCTGGTGGAGACATGGCTGTTATTTTGTTGATCACATTCATTGGGATCTGACAACATCCACCTTGCCACATTATTCCTAAAAACTGGATCTCCTGTGCAGGTCCCTTGACCTTACTTTGTTTTATGGCAAAATGGCCTTCAGAAGGATTTGGACTATTTTCTTCCCTTTCTCAAAAACTTCTTCTGCTGTGTTGCCCCTTGTGATGATGTCATCAATGTACTGCAGGTGTTCTGGAGCCTCGCTCTGTTCCAGTGCCGTCTGGATCAGTCCATGGAAAATGGTGGGGCTGTGTTTCTGCCCCTGGGGCAGTTGATTCCAGGTATACTGAACACCCCTCCAAGTGAAAGCAAACTATGGTCTGCACTCTGCTGCCAAAGGGATTGAGAAAAATGCATTAGCAATATCAGTTGTGGCAATACCACTTAGCTGCCTTTGACTCCAGTTCATATTGAAGTTCTAGCACGTCTGGCATGGCAGCACTCAGTGGTGGCGTGATTTTGGTCAGGCCGCTGTAGTCTACTGTTAGTCTCCACTTGCCTAACATTTGCACTGGCCACATAGGACTGTTAAAGGGTGAGCAAGTCTTGCTGAGCACTCCTTGGCTTGTCCAGTCAATGAATCAGCTTACGGATGGGAATCAGGGAGTCTCAGTTGGTGCAATATTGCCACCAGTGCACTGTTGTGGTAGCAATCGGCACCTGTTGTTCTTCGACCCTCGGCAACCCCACAATACAAGGGTCCTCTGAGAGACCAGGCAAGGTAGACAGCTGTTTAATTTCCTCTGTCTCCAAGGCAGCTATACCAAAAGCTTACTGGTACACTTTTGGGTCCTTGAAATACCCTCTCCTGAGGTAGTCTATGCCAAGGATGCACGGAGCCTCGGGGCCAGTCACAATGGGGTGCTTTTGCCACTCATTCCCAGTTAGGCTCACTTTGGCCTCCAGTACAGTTAGCTGTTGGGATCCCCCTGTCACTCCAGAAATACAGAGAAGTTCTGCCCCTTTATAGTTTGATGGCATTAGGGTGCACTGTGCATCGGTGTCCACTAGAGCTTTATACTCCTGTGGGTCTGATGTTCCAGGCCATCGAATCCACACAGTCCAGTAAACCTGGTTGTCCTTTTCCTCCACCTGGCTGGAGGCAGGGCTCATCTAATCCTGGTCACAGTATTCGTTACTCACTTTTTCTAAATATGAATCAGAAGTCCTTTTATTAAGACTGGAAGTAAAATCAGCCCTTCTACTCTGTCTGAGGAACCGCTCACTGGAAACTGGAGCTGCAATTTTTGTGGAAGAACCCCCTTTTGTGATTCTTTTTCCTTGTAACTCACGTACCCATGCCTCTAGGGTTGAGGTAGATTTTCCATCCCAGTTCCTCATGTCCTGTCTGTGGTCATGCAGGTAAAACCACAGGGTAGCCTGTGGTGTGTATCCACTTTATCCTCTCTCTTGAGCAGAGGGATGCTTACTCCTAATGGCTGAGATACTGGACTGTACAGGTGGGAAGTAGGACATATCCTCCTTGAGTTGCTGGAACTCCTGGGACAGTTTTTCAGACAGTCTTTCCACAGCTGAGACACAGGCCTGTAGGGAGGAAGAGAGACTTTCTTCATATTGCTGGAGTTGGCCAGCCAATTCATCCACCATTGGTTCCTCTCCATCTTTCCAGACCATTACTGCCAGTGAGTTTGCATGCGATGATGTTGTGCTCCGTACAAACTTCCACCACATGGGTCGTGTGCACCTGACTTCATCTGGATCTTTGGATACCTGCTTGTTGTTCAGGTCATCATAAATCACCTCCAGCATGGCTAATTCTTTCAGATACTGGATACCTCTCTCCATGGTGGTCCACTTGCCTGGGTGATGTATAACGTCTTCCTTGAAAGGATACCTTTCCTTCACGCCTGACAGGAGTTACCTCCAGAGGTTGAGGGCTTGTGTATAGGGGCAACTGGTACAGGCATGGGTTGGTTCTCTGTTTCAGCCACACTGCCTGTTGCAGGGGCAGATCTCTGGATGGTATTCTTAAATAGTTGTTTAGCCCTAAGTAAGACCTGAACCACATTCAAGAGGCATAGCAATAGGAACATGCTGGTTTGAACATCCCAAGGATATTCAAAATTCTCAAGAGCTGTTGTAACTAGACTAAACTTCTCCCATGTGGTTAGTGATAGGACGAGAGGAAATGGGCTCA
Source organism: Pelecanus crispus (assembly GCF_030463565.1). Taxonomy (NCBI): domain Eukaryota; kingdom Metazoa; phylum Chordata; class Aves; order Pelecaniformes; family Pelecanidae; genus Pelecanus; species Pelecanus crispus. The sequence continues at coordinate 143,326,650 of NC_134644.1, read as the reverse complement.
AGCTGCACCAGGGGAGGTTTAGGTTGGATATTAGGAAAAATTTCTTCACGGAAAGGGTAGTCAAGCATTGGAACAGGCTGCTGAGAGAGGTGGTGGAATCACCATCCCTGGAAGTGTTCAAAAAACGGGTAGATGTGGCACTTGGGGACATGGTTTAGTCTAGTCTACCCTTGATTGGTTTAGTGTGGACTTCGTAGTGTAGGTTAATGGTTGGACTGGATGATCTTAAAGGTCTTTTCCAACCTAAACAATTCTATGATTCTATGATTCTATGATTCTATGAAGGAGAAAGTGAAGGTGAAGGAGCCGGGGAAAGTGTCCCCCGCTGTCTTCCCCACAGATTGGTTCTCCAACCAGAAAAGTAAAGAGTGTAATTATTAATAGTTTCCAAGAGGTGGCTCCCGAGGTACGGAGATGACAGCAATGCCAAGTACAAATACCAGAGTAGTCTCACGACCAATAATTTTATCATATTATAAACCAGTGTTACACAGTGCAGAAAAATTATAACCTTGATCCAGCTCCCAGAGCTGATAAACAGCACAACGGGGAACACACACGGCAAGTAAGCTATTACATAGCACAACTTTGAAAGCAAGCACGATAACTTTGAGAGCAAATGAATCAACATTGTGACTAGCAACTATTAAACTAATATAATGAATGCTTGTAACAAATTTATTTTGACATGCTATGGTCAGATCTGTCATTATCTCAACCTCCATGCCCCACGTTGGGCACCAAAAGGACTGTTGTGATTTAACCCGACCAGCAGCTAAATACCACACAGCCGTTTGCTCATTCCCCTCCACCAGTGGCATGGGGGAAAGAATGGGAAAAAAAAAGTAAAACTCATGGGTTGAGATAAAGACAGTTTAGTAGGACAGAAAATGAAGGGAAAATAATAATAATAATGATAAAAGAATATACAAAATAAGTGATGCACTATGCAATTGCTCATCACCTGCTGACTGATGCCCAGCCTGTCCCCAAGCAGCAGTTGCTGCCCCTTGGCCAACTCCCCCCAGTTTATATATTGAGCGTGACATCATATGGTACAGAATATCCCTTTGGTCAGTTTGGGTCAGCTGTCTTGGCTGTGCCCCCTCCCAGCTTCTTGCTGGCAGGGCATGAGAAGCTGAAAAGCCCTTGACTAGCATAAGCAGTACTTAGCAACAACTAAAACGTCAGTGTGTTATCAACATTATTCTCATGCTAAATCCAAAACACAGCACTATACCAGCTACTAGGAAGAAAATTAACTCTATCCCCGCCAAAAACAGGACAACCTGTCTCAAACATTAATCAGAAATTAAAGTAACAAGCTGGCAAGCAGAGATGGGCATCCTTTTACTTATTCCTGTCTGCCCTCCAGCATTAGCTCACCTTGCTTGAAGTTACGCTGGGGCCTTAGAATGATTCCCACTCCAGTATCTGGGCAGACAAATATTAAGAAAACTTCTTGCTTGGTCTAAGTTGCAGCAGTACCGGACAGTGTGACATGGTCCCCCCTTCCTGGCATGAGAGCTTCTATAGCCTATCTTCTCAATAGATATTACTGTGCCTGAATAGGAAGCTTGCAGTAAAGCCATGGTTCCTTCCCTGCTTAAGGGAAAAATCCCTATTTTTAATAACTTTTCCAAGAATATGTATTTTTTTTCCTTCTTACTATGGACATTGCCACCTGTGCCACTAGTAGCCCCACATAGAGGCCACATTCCTTTTAAGAAAGTTTTCAACAGAAGTCATTGTCAAGAGGCTAACAGTCTGCTATGGCATCAGGTGTGGAATTGAGCACGGATGTCTTTTTACCTTTTCATCCCAGTTTTTGATTCAAAGAGTAGCTGAACTATGGAGACAACTGTGTAAGCCCAATACACTGCTGCTCGTTGGTAGTCACCAGTTCAATAGCTATAGCAGTTGAAGGAGTTGTATGCGGTTGCCCTTCTGGGACAAGGAGGAACTGGAGAAAAAAGCCTTTATTTAAGCAGAGTGTTAATAGTCATAACTGTGATTTGTTCATTCATGTTTTCACATTTAAGAGTAAGCTGTATTTTTACTTTGACAAAGCCATACACATCTAAAGTACCAGGGAAGCTTTGGCACAGTCCTCAGTTTCTTCAAGATTCCCTCTTATTTTGAAGGAGGTTTCTACACTTTTGAAGATGCCCTTGCTTTTGATAGTATTAGATCCTATCAGTGCTGATGACCACAGGGCTGTTTGGTCAGTTTGCCCAGCTCTTGCTGGCAAGACACTTCTGTAACAGACACGAATCCCAGTTTTGCCTAAGGTTTCCAGGCTCACCTAAGGTTTCCAGGCTCAGGAGCCCTACTGATTTCTTCATGACCATTAAGCACTTCAATGCTTATCAGCAGGGCTGTATGACTTGAGGTCTTTGCCCCAGAGAGCAGGCAGGATTTGTGTTAGATGACATCAATGCCACAAGCTTATTTCTTGTCACTGGAAGTCTCTCCCAAGGGAAAGGAGACCATCGGTAAGATACTTCCCAAGTCAGAGCCATAAGCCTGCTCCCAGATAGCTGCTTGCTTTGAAGTAAACAAGCAAGTCAACCCACAAGCTGGCTTTCTTGCATTTTTGAGTCATCATGTTTGCAAAACATCTACAAATAGCTCAGATTCACTTTAAATAGGTGCAAGTAATTGACTGCCTAGGGAGGGTGTGCTTGTCTGCTCCAAACTGATTTGCATGGAACAGGTGCTTCACGTCTCTCCCCAGAAAAATCCAGCAACACAAGCATTGCAGACAGCTGTTAACACCAAAGGAAGGCCAATCCCCTCTCTCAGGCTATAGTTTTGAATATAAAAGCCCTATTTCCCCTCCAAAGAAATGAATGCTAATTGTAGTAAGCCACACACAGAACAGTTCCCAAAAGGCAAGAAAAGTGCAGGAACTGAGTTCAGCCAGATCACATCCTTTCTATCCAGGGGACTGCAGCAATCCTCACCTAATACTTTCAAGTATTCAGTAATTACTGCATTTGAGTTTTCAAGTTCCTAAAAACTGCTCACACATGGTGCAGTGTTTCTCAAACCAATAATCCTAAGTAAAAAACCCCAAGATAATGACACAAACCTGACAGCCCCTCAGAGTTTCTTTTTAAAGAGGACCTGAGCATGTGATACTCTGAGAAAACCGATCAGGAAAGGCATCAGTGACTTCAATAGTTAGAATATTATTTTATTTATTTTGGGATTAGCGCAAAGTCAGTAAATATGCAAAAACTCAAAAAAAGAATAGACCAAATCTAAGATGAGCTGCTATTCTTGGGGGGGGGGGAGGGGGGGCGGAGAAGAGTAATTTTTCCCACAGTCTGCAGTCTTAAAGGCACAAGAGGATAACTAATTATACATGTACAAACATATTTAGCCCTCACAGCAATGCAGGCTGAGGACAGACTGGCTAGGGAGCAGCTCTGCAGAAAAGGCCCTCAGGGTACCGGTGGGCAGTGAGCTGAGCCCTGGCAGCAGAAAGGCCAAAAACTTGCTGGGCTGTATGAACAGGAGGACAGCCAGTAGGTTGATGGAAATGATTATTCCCCTTTCCTCAGCACTCATTAGGCTATATCCAGAGTACTGCATCCAGTTTTGGAGTGAGTTCAGCAGAGGGCCCCCCAGGATGCTCAGGGGGCTGGAGCACTTGCCTTGTGAGGAGAGGTTGTGAGACTGAGGTTGTTCATCCTGATTAAGAGATGGTTCTGGGAGTGCTTACAGCAGCCCCCAACACCTATGGGGAAGTGACCAAGGAGCTGGAGCCAGGCTTTTCACAGCAGTGAATGGTGGGAGGATGAGAGACGATGGGTAAAAGCTGAAAGAAGAGAGTTTCAGACAGGAGATAAGAAGACTCTTTCCTCTGGGGAGACAGCTGGGTAGGGGTGCAGGTTGCCCAGGGCGGGTGTACTGGCTCCATCCTTGGAGGTTTCCAAGCCCCAACAGAGCACAGTCCTGAGCAGACTGGTCTGAGCTCAGAGGTGGCCCTGCTGGAGACTTCCTGACCTCCCTTCCCTTTTTGCCATTGGAATAGCACGTTACAGCCAGAAGGAAAATCTAAGAAATTACTTGACTGCTTTCTGATAGATTTTTTTGTAATCTGAGCTATGACAGGTCTTAGGGGATCAGTCAAGGTGGACCTCATTATGTCAGGCTTGTACACACCTTGCCTTAAAAAGATTACTACCTGAACAGCATGGACAGAAAACAAATGAACCTTTGGTGGATTGATACCAGAGCATAGCTTAATGCCATAACTAGTCATAATGCTAGTCATTGGGACATAGGTCTTCAGAAAGCACAGAAGGAAAAGGGAGTGAATTAATCTGTTTTGTTACTTTGCTTTTCACAGAGCCCTATATCCCCTGTCCATCACATAAAAGCAGAATACAGACCTGTTGATCAATTGATTCAGGTGGTGCAATGATAAAGAGATCCCAATCAAGGAAACAATTTTATTGCCTTACCCTTCTATAGCCACCAGCACTCTCTCTTTCTGCCCCAAATCCACTTCTTCCTGTAATGCTGTGCTTTTCTGGAGAAAATCTCTGACTGCCGGGGTGCAGAAACTAAATTATCCCAAAAAACCTTTCAGATCTTACAGTCTAGGAATTTAGCTGTGTCCATTTGATATGGTGGACTGAAATGAAAGAAAAGAGTATGGGAGCAAACATAACCCTCTGTGGGTTGAGCCTATGTTTTTCTTCTGAAAGACAAGATGATTTAATTATTTGCCTCTAAGGTGGAGTGTTCTTGGATGACAGAAATAATTAAATAAAAACAAGACAGTGATCTTTGTGCTAGTAAGGGCATATGAATAATAACACTATGACCTACTGGCAAAGGAGGGGTAAGGGAGGAAGGAAACCACTGGGCACTGGGACTCTCTCTTCATTGGTCATCCTAGAGCATCATGTGGCCAAGGCTCCTTTTTAAAGATAACTACTGAGCTTCTGGAGCTCATACTGTCCTCCTGTCCTGCATTTCTGCTTGATCCTGTGGAAGACTTCTCTCTAGCCTGACAAAATGTGTGACCAGTTTCTAGGCACCTGGAAGCTCCTTTCTAGCGAAAACTTTGAGGACTATATGAAAGAGCTGGGTGAGAATTGTTGTTTGGAGTTGTTGTGTCTGGGACAGGGAAGGAATGCTGATTTTGAACTTTATTCCTTACTTGCTTTTTCTGGCTATGCTGTTTACCAAGGGGGTTTTAGTCCAACTATTTTGATCAGATGGTCTTAAACTGGAGAACTTGGCTGTTTGAATTAGCGATGTCAAATTCCTATAACGTAGAAAAGCCTTGATTGGGAGGAATAGTTTCAGGTAAGCCAAGTCTGTGCATGCCTACTTAGTAGTGTTATAAATGGAAGTAAAACATGTCACTGCAATATTTTGTGTGGATTAGCTTTTATCCTTAGACATACAAAGTGGTATAATGCTAGAATGCAACAAGCTTCTCTATGTCTAAAAGCAACACACCTAAACTTCTTTATATTGCTACTGGACTAGGAGACCGATTAATTGTCATGGCTGTTATAGTGAATGAAACTCTGTAGCTGTCTCCAGTGAATATTAACAAAGAAAATTGCATAGATTCATGCAGATACTTGCAAAAAGATCTGAGGGATAACACTCTTCTCTTAAGGTGTAGGCTTCTTGCTTAGAATTAAAATTGGACTTTAAAAGGTTTCCACATTTTTTTAGTGTGGGGGGAAGTATGGGGTAACTTGCACTGATTGGATCGGTACATGCTGAAAAGCTGGGGGGTTATTTGGAAATTAGGGGTAAAATACTGAGACTTATGCAGCATTCAGACAGCTTTCGGTGAGACTCTTGCACTCTTAGTCTTTACCCCAGATTTACTTAGGATGTATCCATTGCCAGCTATTTCTTAATCATTTCCTTTTATTCAGCCTAGCCACTGATAAAAAGTGCTTGCTTTTTTTTTTCTTGTTTGTTTTTGTGGCTTAGAAACTGTCATATATTTCTGCTTATTTACTTTTAGATACAGTTAGCATACAAGTTAGTGTACAAACCACCACAGCTATTTAGAACAAGTGTATGTGCAAATATCTAGCATTAAAATCCTGTCTCGGTCTTCAAAATACTGCTTTTACTACTCTGACAATGACAGAGAGGAGAATTTCCTTACATCATCCATCATCCCACCCAGCTTGGTCTATAATCATACCAAGCTAGTGAGATGTTACAAAGGAACCTCTGCAACCTGGAATTAATAAAAAAATTCTGAAAGTAATAGGGAAATCATCACTGAAGTCTTCCTCCTTCCCCCCCCCCCCCCCCCAACAAATAAGGGAAAGACATTGAGTAAAGATAAAAATTTCAGTGCCCTGTCTTATTTACAGGTGTGGGGTTTGCTACCAGGAAAATGGCTGGTGTGGCCAAGCCCAATGTAACTATCAGCATCAATGGTGATGTGATAATGATCAAAACAGAAAGTACCTTCAAAAATACAGAGATCTCTTTCAAGCTGGGTGAAGAGTTTGATGAGACCACAGCAGACGACAGAAAAACCAAGGTGAGTCCAAAACCAGCACTTTCCAAATACATCTCTCAAAAAGGGTGTGGGAGCGGGAAGATGGAGTTTTGATTTTGACATCCAGTGTAGAAATGCTGCCTTCAAAGGTAAGAGTGCTATGGATGCTTTGTGCTTCGGTGCTGTTTGGACATGGAGACAGTACCTTCTCTTCAGCCCAGACCACCCTGATGAAGCAGCTACGCTTTGCTTTTTTTCTTTGTCAGAACGTCATAACCCTAGACAATGGCGTACTGAACCAGGTGCAGAAGTGGGACGGAAAAGAGACTATCATAAAGAGAAAAGTGGTGGATGGGAACCTGGTGGTGGTGAGTTCATTTTTGTTACTTAATCACTGAATTAATTGTGCAGAATTCCTGTTTGGCAGATGTATTACATTGGATTCAAACACGGGGAGTGAAAGCATCTGAAAGGGCTCCGTGCACTTGGCGAGAAGTCTCTCTGAATAAGTCTGGCGTATATATTAAAACTGAAATGCCGTTAAACTTACAGAATTGTATGGAGGTGCCTGTTCTCCATTCATAGCAAGACATGGTTAGGAAAGAGTAGGGAGGAAAAAAAACAACATCCCTGTGAGGGAAATTTTTATATATCAGAATCTTTAAGTCCTTAACAGTATAAAGGAAGCGTTAGCAACGTCCATGTTAAGTGCGTCCGCTCTGTGCTGATGTTCGTCTCCAGTAGAGACTCAACAGCCATCTGTGGGAACCGCTCTATGGATCACCAACAGCTATGTCAATGATATGATGTTATAGCAAAACAAAGAAACCTGTATCTGAGCTCTGTTCGTTGGTGTTATCTGGTCAGAGAGTATCGTGTTTGACTTGGTGCCAGTGAGGCCCACCTGCAGTTTAGGGCTTCCCAGTGCTGCTTTCCAATTTTAGGAAAGACACTTTGAAGAATCTGGGAGGGAACCAAATCTGTGTTCATAAAAGGCAGCTGAGATTCCTACATGCTACAAAATGATATACATACACAAAATTCCTGAAGAGTTCTGCCCTCCTCTAGAGAAAAATAATATGTCCATAAATTTAATATTTAAATTTCTTTGGATAGAGACCAGAGGAGAACAAATAGAAATAGGTTTTAAGAACCACTTCATTAAGAAAGATTGAACAAAACAGAGTTTGATTTAACAGAAAAATAGATGAGGACAGAGCCTAACATGCAGAGGCTGACACCAGCAGCTGCAAGTCTGAAAGCTGTGTAGGACTCTGTGTGTGTATGTGTGGGTATGTGTTGTGCACACGTGTGTGAAGAAGACAAGCCACAGCTGCAAAAGGTGAAAGGAAAAAAGACTAATGCCCAGCTCCAGACTCCAATCACCCTCCATACAAGTCCTAGGAGCCTTCTTTAGAGGTTTTCAAGAGGAGATTAGAAATCTGGAGCAGTCCTTTAATATTCTTTCAGTCCTGTTCTTGTACTATAGTTTTCTGTTTCTGAAGCTCTCAAACTTGAGTTTCACTGTTTTGGCAATTGGTTTTAGAGGAGGAGAAATGCAAATTTTTTCTTACACTGGCTCCCAATGGATAAGTAATTCTCTACCTTCTGACTAACAAATATTTAGTGAGAGTTAAAAGCTGATTGAATTTGCCTTTCTTTCCAGGAATGCACCATGAATAATGTTACCTGCAAAAGAGTTTATGAAAAAGCATGAAGAAGCTATCTTCACACAGGACTATTGCTTAAAGCTGGAGATAAACAACTAAACTGAAGGAGAAGAGAACTGTACTTTTTACAAGTATATCCCAAACCAGTTACAATCAGCTAGTCTAATTTGTTGTGGCTATTCAATAAAATGTTCAGCTTTCTACAACCTATGCTTGTGCTGGAGTTTGTAAGAAAAGGGTTTGGGGGGATGCAGCATGGGAAGGGGTGCTGTGTGGGAAAGCATGGCATGAGAGCTAGTACCACACTTGGTAACTGTGGCCCATCTCACTGTGGAAAGAGGATCAGAGACGATCCCATGAGCGGCACTTGTTGTATGACAGTGATAGATGTAGACCTGGACACAAAAACGTCCACGAGTGCTGTGAGTGGGCTACCCACTGCAAGGAGTTTGTGCACGGCAAGGGCAATGGGGCTGCTTACCTTGGCTTCGAGTGACAGGCGTTGTTCCTGGGGCAAGGGAGGAGGGCGATTACTGTGGATGCCCAGCGTTGGCTTCCGACATGAACAGGGAACCATGCACCTCCTCCTCACACAAATGCTGACAATTTTAAACCCAGGGATCATCTGAAGTGGCTTGATCTTGTCCTCTTCCACCTGAAGTGTGAAATTATAGCTGCTGTAGCTCTCAGCTGTGATTATTTTGTTTATGTCCCTTTCCTTAACATCTCTTTTTCTCCTAGATTAGACAAAAAGCCTTGAATTAAGAATCATAGCTTAATAAGTACTCTCAGGCTTACTAAAAGCCTGTGTCCTGGTTTCAGCTGGAATAGAGTTAATTTTCTTCCTAGTAGCTGGCATAGTGCTGTGTTTTGGATTTAGTATGAGAAGAATGTTGATAACACGCTGATGTTTTAGTTGTTGCTGAGTACTGCTTATGCTAGTCAAGGGCTTTTCAGCTTCCCATGCTCTGCCAGGTGCACAAGAAACTGGGAGGGGGCACAGCCAGAATAGTTGATCCAAACTGACCAAAGGGCTATTCCATACCATATGACGTCATGCTCGGTATATAAACTGGGGGGGGGGGTTGGCTGGGGAGCAGCGATCGCTGCTCAGGAGCTGTCTGGGTATCTGTCGGCGGGTGGTGAGCAATTGCATTGTGCAGCACTTGCTTTGTATATTATTATTACTATATGGTTATTATTATCAGCACCATTTTACTTTATTTCAATTATTAAACTGTTCTTATCTCAACCCAGGAGCGTTTCTCACTCTTACTCCTCCGATTCTCTCCCCCATTTCATCGGGGCAGGGGGAGTGAGTGAGCGGCTGCGTGGTTCTTAGTTGCTGGCTGGGGCTAAACCATGACAGCCTGTAAAAGTTTGTTAGTGGTAAAACCTCATTTATTTTCTATATGCATTCCCTAGTAGCACATTAGGTTAGATCAGTCTTGGGAACTTAAGCTTCTCTAGATGCGTAAGCCCTTTGGATACCATGTTTTTCAACTCATCTTATTCTTGAACTACTTTCTTCTACTGCCCTTAGGCCTGGCCTTCTATTTCAAAACTTCATGTCCACAGAAGCCCTGATTTCTACACCTGAGAGGACTCAAACTGAGGATGGAAAAAAAAAAAAAAAGAGAAGTCTAGGTAAAACCTGGACAAGAAGAATCTGAAAATGTGTGCAGTAACCACAAAATGGGGAAATGAGCATATCTCAAGCTTTGCGGTTGAGATCTATGAACCAAATTCCACATATTCCTGACATTCCTGAGGTCAGCTGTCAGAGGTGACGGTGCTGAGTCCCTACTGCTAGCAGCAGAGACCTCATACCCTTGAACTTTCCTCTGCATGACTCAGATTGTTCCCAAGTTTCTGCACTATTAATATAACTGGAGAGGGGAAAAGAAAACAGACTTCTGCACTCTGGATGAGCTAAGGAGTCATTTAAGAGCAGTTCCAAAATTATAAATTCTGGAATTTACAGAATTCTGCAGAAAATGTTAAAAAAGCCATGAACAAACAGCTCCCCTGTTTTTACCTTGGCTTCATTTGTTGTGAAATCTCATCAGCTTGAAGAACAGCAGTTGTATAGGGGAGGGAAGTATGCTTCAGAGTACCGCATATATACAATACTAAATCTACTTAGCACCTCACAAGAACCAAAATTATTTACAAAAGCCAGGATAAAACTACAGTTTAGTGGCAGAAAACCACTGGCAAAAAAGTGGGGGAGATGATCATAAGAAGCAGCAACATTGACCTAAATAAGCTATATATAGACATTAAAGATCAGCCCATAGTTAAATATATCCCATTGTCCACAGATATGGAAGTACTATATTTCAGAAGTCAAATTTCCAATATTCTAATATTCATATAGCAGCCTTTATTTTCCAGAAATCTTACATTCTTAATAAAGCCTGCAGTTACTGTAGTTACAATTTTAACATTCACAGCCTGATTTTTCAGAGCGAGGTTATCTCTTCTGAAAGCATCATCATTTATTTTAGTACCTGGTGAATGATTTCAGACTTTGTGAATGAATCAAGCCACTTAAAACTTCAACTTCTGGAAATTTAAATAAAGTGACATTCTGTCTATAAACTTTAACAGGGCCAGGACCATAATGAAGTATTAGTGATGCTTTTCTTAGAATATGAACATGTCTGAAATTTATTCTCTGAAGAAGGCCAAAATTTATTGTCTAGAAGAGGCAGCAGCCCAGTGACTTCTTGAATAAATGGAGATGATTCCTCCAGGTGTGTGCTCTCAGACCTGGATGGAGGTGACAGCACACATTTCTAAAGGGTAAAGGCACATCAGCGTTTTGTCCTTGTCTGCAGAGCAGCACAAGTCCCCCTCTCTTTTCTGTAGTGCTGAACTGTTCTCCAAAAATCAGAAACTATCCCTTAACATTCCTTTCTGAAAAAGGAGGATCTCACCAAACCCCTACAAACCCTGTGGGTGACACGCTTATCGCAGCAGGCGCCCTTGAATGCTGAGGAGGAGATCTTTGCCCGTCAGCATATTTACTCACAACTCTTTTAGAGGTTTCTTGTATGACAAGAGGGAAAGGGAACGCACACCCACAGATTTTTAGCAGCTCAGGAGACAGATGAAGCAAGGCTTATTCTGAGCTTTGACCTTTCTGTTAATTTTCTGTTTTTCTTTTAACTCTCTTTCCACTGGAAAGAACTCAGAGTACTTTTGCATCCTGGCCAGTCAAGCCCAGTGTGCACCCAGCTCTGCAGTCTGCCCTGAGCTGGACCCATTCCCTCAGCCCCAGCAGTCTTCGTCTGATCTTGGGGGATGCCCCAGCTAAGGAGACAAAAAGCTATTTGCACCCTCCAATGTAGCTATTGGGAAGAGGCAGACCCCTCGCCTTGTGTTGGGAGTCGATCCCTTGGCTCTATAGAGTCAGTGTTAAAACATCCTTCGTGTCCTCACAGTGAGGCAGGCATTTGGCCTCTGTTCTCCACTTTTATTTCTGTTTTCTTCATGACTTGCCTAGGAATTTAATTTAGACTTTTTTTGGCACTGAATTTGCCCAGATCATATTTCCTTTAAATAAATTGACATAAATTTACTTTCCATTTTTCTTTAAATAGTCTCTTTACTTTTTTAGCTCAATATTTTTATCAATTTTAGCTTTAGTGCTGCTTCACAATCTGCAAGTGTTTTGATTTCAAATCCTGTTTTACTCCAACCATAAGCAAAAAAAGGGAATCAAAGCTCTCTTTTATCACATGTACTCACAAGCCTTGACACTTTTTTTCCTTTAAACTTTAAGAAAAGATTGGTTTCCACAGATATTATTTCTACTGAGATATAATTCCCTGCTCTTCTTTGTTCTAGACTGTAAGTCCTTTAAATGAAAGTGCTGATTTTCCTTAGTGACAAAGAGATAGATGGTAGCAATGTCAACATTGTTTGAGACTGCTTAAGACTGGGGTTTTGTCTGTATAAATAATTCTCTGTCACTTTTGTTCTTAAGGTTACTGGTACTGCAGTAGAGCTGTTCTATTCTGACTAGTTTGCTCTTCTTGAATGTCTTTGGGCCTGATTTTACAACGTCCCAATCATCTTTTATTTACCAAAGGCACCAGCCTTGTCTTGTTAAAGTGCCTTTATGTGGGTAAGACAATTAAATGAAAGAACAAAGAATGCCCGAGGAGCAACGGTAGCATATTTTTGTATTATTCCTTTAGAAATAATAGATAATTTTATTTAGGAGGAGCTTTCTCATTTCCAGAGATTGGATAAAAGAGCTAGCTATTCTTTACACAAAATGTGATATAATGCATCTCTGCTTTAGCAGAGCTTTGTGTGGACAACACCTTCAAAGACTGACATTTATTTACTTATTACAGATACAGCATCTGCTTGCTACTGTGGGGGAGAGTTCTTCTTCACTTTTTTTTAATTTTCAATCACTCTAGACTTTCCCTCCCTACACTGCACTGTAATTAGACCTGAGCAGTAATGGGAAGTTCTGCTCAACTTACCCTTGTTGATGTTATGACTGATAGGATAAAAACATTTTGCATATACAATCAAAATTTGTGACTTAAGACCTTGTTATTTCCCCACAACCACAGTATAACCTCTGTATGTTAGGGAGTGTTTTGACTGTATAGAGCTCAACAATTGTGATGACAAGGTAGAGGGCTTATGGGTAAGGATGAAGGGAAAGGCCAGCAAGGCGGATGTCCTGCTGGGAGTCTGCTACAGACCACCCAACCAGGATGTAGAGATAGATGAAGCGTTCTACAAGCGGCTGGCAGAAGTCTCGCAATCGCTAGCCCTTGTTCTCGTGGGTGACTTCAACTTGCTGGACATCTGCTGGAAATACAACACAGCAGAGAGGAAACAGTCTAGGAAGTTCCTAGAGAGGGTGGAGGATAACTTCCTGATGCAGCTGGTAAGCGAGCCTGCCAGGGTGAATGCCTCACTTGACCTGCTGTTTACTAACAGAGAAGGGCTTGTGGGAGATGTCATGGTTGGAGGCCATCTTGGGCTTAGCAACCATGATATGATAGAGTTTTCGATTCTTGGTGACGTAAAGAGGAGGGGCAGCAAAACTGTTACCATGGACTTCTGGAGGGTAGACTTTGGCCTGTTCGGGATGCTGGTTGGGAGAGTTCCTTGGGAGACAGTCCTGAAGGGCAAAGGGGTCCAGGAAGGCTGGGCCTTCTTCAAGAAGGAAGTCTTAAGGGCACAGGAGCGGGCTGTCCCCGTGTGCCGTAAGAACAACCGGCGTGGAAAACGACTGACCTGGCTGAACAGGAAGCTTTTGCTGGGACTCAGGGAAAAAAGGAGAGTCTACCACCTTTGGAAGAAGGGGTGGACAACTCAGAAGGAGTACAGGGATCTTGTTAGGCCCTGCAGGGAGGAAATTAGAAAAGCAAAAGCCCAGCTAGAACTCAATCTGGCCACTGTTGTAAAAGATAATAAAAAATGTTTTTACAAGTACATCACCAATAAAAAGAGAGCCAAGGAGAATCTCCATCCTTTGCTGGATGTTGGGGGGAACGTTGTCACCAAGGATGAGGAAAAGGCTGAGGTACTTAATGCCTTCTCTGCCTCAGTCTTTAATAGACAGTCCGGTCATCCCCAGGGTACTCAGCCCCGTGAGCTGGAAGACAGGGACAGGGAGCAGAATGGAGCCCCCATAGTCCAGGAGGAAGCAGTTAACGACCTGCTATGCCACCTGGATGCTCAGAAGTCTATGGGGCCAGATGGGATCCACCTGAGAGTATAGAGGGAGCTGGCAGAGGAGCCTGCCAAGCCACTTTCCATCATCTATCACAGTCCCGCTTAACAGGGGAGGTCCTAGACAACTGGAGGCTTGCCAAAGTGACACCCATCTACAAGAAGGGCCGGAAGGAGGATCCGGGGAACTACAGGCCTGTCAACCTGGCCTCAGTGCCGGGAAAGATTATGGAGCAGTTCATCTTGAGTATGCTCAACAGGCATGTGCAGGTCAACCAGGGGATCGGGCCCAAACAGCATGGATTCATGAAAGGCAGGTCCTGCTTGACCAACCTGATCTCCTTCTATGACCTGGTGACCCGCCTGTGGAGGAAGGAAAGTCTGTGGATGTCATCTACCTGGACTTCAGCAAAGTCTTTGACACCGTCTCCCATAGCATTCTCCTTAGGAAGCTGGCAACTCATGGCTTGGACAGGTGTACTCTTCACTGGGTAAAAAACTGTCTGGATGGCCGAGCCCAGAGAGTAGTGGTGGTAACTGGAGTTAAGACCAGTTGGCGGCCGGTCACAAGTGATGTTCCCCAGGGCTCTTTTTTGGGGCCAGACTTGTTTAATATCTTTATCATTGATATGGATGAGGGGATTGAGTGCACCCTCAGTAAGTTTGCAGATGACACCAAGTTGGGTGGGACTGTCGATCTGCTGGAGGGTAGGATGGCCCTGCAGAGGGATCTGGACAGGCTGGATCAATGGGCCGAGGCCAACTGTATGAGGTTTAACAAGGCCAAGTGCCAGGTCCTGCACTTGGGTCACAACAACCCCACGCAACACTACAGGCTTGGGGAAGAGTGGCTGCAAAGCTACCTGGCTGAAAGGGACCTGGGGGTGTTGGTCGACAGCCGGCTGAACATGAGCTAGCGGTGTGCCCAGGTGGCCAAGAAGGCCAACAGCATCCTGGCTTCTATCAGGAATAGTGTGGCCAGCAGGAGCAGGGAGGTGAGTGTGTCCCTGTACTTGGTGCTGGTGAGGCCGCACCTGGAATACTGTGTCCAGTTTTGGGCCCCTCAGTACAAGAAAGACATTGAGGTGCTGGAGCGTGTCCAGAGGCGGGCAACGAAGCTGGTGAAGGGTCTGGAGCACAGGCCTTATGAGGAACGGCTGAGGGAACTGGGGTTGTTTAGCCTGGAGGAGGCTGAGGGGAGACCTTATCGCTCTCTACAACTCCCTGAAAGGAGGTTGTAGCGAGGTGGGTGTTGGTCTCTTCTCCCATGTAGTTAGCAATAGGACAAGAAGAAATGGGCTCAAGCTACTCCAGGGGAGATTTAGATTGGATATTAGGAAAAAATTGTTCACGGAAAGGGTAGTCAAGCATTGGAACAGGCTTCCCAGAGAGGTGGTGGAGTCACCATCCCTGGAAGTGTTCAAAAATCAGGTAGACGTGGCACTCTGGGACATGGTTTAGTGGGCATGGTGGTGTTGGGTTGATGATTGGAATGATGATCTTAGAGGTCCTTTCTGATCTTAATGATTCCTATTTTTTACTTTCATTATAAATAATCCAGCCACCAGGCCAGGAAACATGAAATTGCTACTTTACCCCTAATTGGTTTAGTGGTGGACTTGGTAATGTTAGGTTAACGGTTGGACTGGATGATCTTAAAGGTCTTTTCCAACCTAAACGATTCTATGATTCTATGATAATCCAAAGACTACAATATTTTCACTGCTCAGGCGGTATTGTTTTCCTATTTAAGCATGTTCCCCTTCTTGCATATGACAGCTTTCAAGACAAGACCCAAACCTCACCACCTTGGCCCAGCATCAGCTCCATCTCACTCTTTCTACCCTAAACACAAGAAATTTGGTCCCACAACCTATAATCCCAGCGTCCCTCCTCCATCCTTACAATGTACATCTGAAAAGTCCCTATAGGTAGTCATAACTCAGAAAGTGTAATCATGCAAAAAAGACAAAGAGGCAACTATTGTTCACACAAGTAAGAAAGAAGCCATCTAATGCTTTCATGTTGCAAGTAATAGTTTTCTCCAGGAAGAAGGTTAGGAAGGGGAAGGACAGAATTAGAGTTGATGTGGTCTTACACTAAATAGTTTCAGTTTGAGGTGTATTTGAATTACAATGCTTTAAATTCCTGCCTGTCAAACATACATATGGTTTATGGATTTGTTCTTTGTGTCTGGTTTTTACTAACCACAAGACAATAGTTCTAAATGTACATTTTTAAAAAACTTTTTGAATGTTCAAACTCAGACATTTTAAACTTTTAAACTCAGCTTTGCAGAAGAGGCTCTGGGGGTCCTGGTGGACACCAAGATGAATATGAGCCACCGTTGTGCCCTTGCGGCAAAGAAGGCGAGGTGCCAATCTCCCTGGTATCCAGTGATAGGACACATGGGAACAGTTCAAAGCTGTGCCAGGGTAGGTTTAGACTGGATTTTAGGAGGCATTTCTTTACTGAGAGGGTGGTCAAACACTGCAACAGGCTTTCTAGAGAGGTGGTCAATGCCCCAAGCCTGTCAGTGTTTAAGAGGCATTTGAACAATGCCCTTAATAACATGCTTTAACTTTTGGTCAGCCCTGAAGCAGTCAGGCAGTTGGACTAGATGATCATTTTAGGTCCCTTCCAACTGAAATTATTCTATTCTGTTCTGTTCTGTTCTGTTCTGTTCTGTTCTATTCTATATGGTGATAGCAGGAGAATGGCATTGGGAGGACAGTCAGAGCTGGGTTTCCTATGGATGCAGTGCTCTTGTGCTTGGTGACTCCATGTTGCTTGGACCCCACGGCAGTGTCCCCTGACTGCTCTGTGGATGCAAGTAGTAACCTCACGTCCCCATCCCCACACACGCCTCAGTGTCCTGATCTATTCAGCAGAGGAAGCTGAGGCAGGCGTCACCCGGAGCCTTGGTACTGACACGGCTGCCTCGAACAAGGTGCACATTGTCTTGCTCTGGCACTGCCTCTCCTATTGGCCCATCCTGACTGCCACAGGGACTGGGCATCTTTAAAAGGATGCCAGCAAGGTCTGAGTCGGGCACACAATCTCTCCGACTCCCACCAAGAGCTGGTGTGACCACTGCCTCTCTCTGGAGGACCACTGCCTCACAAAGCCTCTACAATGTGTAACCGATTTGTGGGAACATGGAAACTCGTCTCCAGTGAAAATTTTGATGACTATATGAAAGAATTGGGTGAGAAATGTTCTTTCTTTTTTTTTTTTTTTTAATAAGTTTTCTTTGGGAATGTCTCCTCTTCATCTTATGCATTGCTCATGGATGGTGCCTTCTGCCTGGCCACAAAAGCACTGTAATTACTTTTCTAGCATTATTTACTTTCTTTCCTTTAGCATCTAAAATGGAAGAATGGAAAGGTAGGTGCTGAATTGCCATAATAAATTTACTTCTGTTCTAACTGAACTGACCTATCTAATTTATTTTTCTGTAATGAGAAGAATCTATGGAGATACAGCATTTTTTTATGTTTCTCTTGATTACACCATTAAACTCATGACTTGTGACAATTTTCAATATATAATGGAGCTGATGTCTCATGACACTTTG
Source organism: Pelecanus crispus (assembly GCF_030463565.1). Classification (NCBI taxonomy): domain Eukaryota; kingdom Metazoa; phylum Chordata; class Aves; order Pelecaniformes; family Pelecanidae; genus Pelecanus; species Pelecanus crispus. The sequence goes on along the minus strand of NC_134644.1, from coordinate 143,309,189 downwards.
GTTTCAGAGGTCTAAATCCTATGAATGAATCTGTCTGTTACTGAAGAATGCCAGGAATGTAATAAATTAGGCATTGTTTTCATTTTAATGCTGGCTTCATTCCTATATAGCAAGTGCACAGACAGTCAGCTACAGCATTGCTTCTGCTCTATAAATGATTCACTGAGACACTGATTCCCTTTATTTGAAATGTTAAACTGAATAACAAAAGAATTGCAGTTAATTAAGTAACCAGAGTAAATGTGGGATGAAAGTACAGCTACAGATATTTTTCTGAAGATCTGAACAGAAATGTTTAGTATGGAATAATTACTGCAGATAGCATTATACTTTACAGATAACCTTATACCCTTTTATACAGATCTTTTCATCTGAGCATAGCATAGCATTGACAAAGGCAATAACTACATCTATCGCCTTTCTGCTTTTATAAAACAGCAATACATCATCAGTGGCCTTCATTCCAACTTGCCCCAGACCTCACAACTTGTAGACAATGAACTGAACTGAAAAGTGCTAGGCAGCATAAAATGTTTTTGACATGGGATTTTCCCTGAAGCCCTCTGTAGCTCTTTGCTCTTCATTGTTTTTTATATTTCATACTTGCACTTTTCACTGAGGTTTAGATGTAAGGATCCTTAAAGGATGTTAGTAGCAACCTAGGAATTGCCCAATCTCCTGTATGTTTAATGAACAAGCACCAGCATATTGGCAGTTCAGTATCCATTTTCTTCCATGCAGCTGGTTAACAAAAGTGCAGATTCTCAGATCTGTCAAGAATTTTTTTAAAAAAGGATTTTTGCAAGCTTTTATGAGAAATAGACCTTTCCTCTGAATTTTTCTACCTATTTTGTCTCTACACAAATTCATGCAGATTTGTAACCATCTATGTTTCTTAGTTAAATGTACACAAGTGTATACTCATGTATATCTTTATTTCTTGCCGAAGGTGCACTTTTTCAACTGGGGCTGCCTCAGCCTCTGAATGCAGTACTTCTACACTTGAAGAATTAGTGTCTTATCTGAATCAGGCATTAGAGTATTCAAGAAGAAATTGTTCCTTATTCTTCCACTGAAGATTTATGAAAGGATACTGAGTTTCTTGCTTGCTGGAATGTAATGTTAGTTTTGTTTCTGATTTCTAGGAGTGGGCTTAGCTACCCGGAAACTAGGTGGCCTGGCAAAGCCTGATGTGATCATCAGTATGAAAGGGGACATAGTAACCATCAGAACTGAAAGCACCTTCAAAAATACAACGATCTCTTTCAAACTGGGCCAGCAGTTTGATGAAACAACAGCAGATGACCGGAAAGTCAAGGTAAGGGGGCTGATGATCTCTGAGTGGTCTTGACATCCTAGAAGAGCACCAGGATAAATTTTTCCTACCCCCTTAAGTGCACTATGATTTTTCCAAACTATTCAAATAAAGCACTGAAAGAAGAAATACTATGGTGCTGAAACTGATGTTACTAAGCATGTCATTAGCCAAGAATGCAGATCTTGCTGAACATAAAATGAATTGCTACTCTGCAAAGCTCAGACTGCAGTTTGAAACTCTTCTCTTGGCCTTTGCAGAGTGTTGTTACCTTGGAGAAAGGAGCATTGGTGCAAGTGCAGAAGTGGAACGGCAAAGAGACCACGATAAAGAGAAGACTGGTTGACGGGAAAATGGTGGTGGTAAGCTCACACTCCTTGTATGCTGATAAAGGTCAGAAGGATGCAGCCTTCAGTTTGCTTCTGTCTAAAATGACTGATGATTTTGGCTTTCTCTCTGGCTTGTGAGATAAATTAAGAGAGAGAAAAATGGAACCACACGTAGGAAACAAGCTGGAAGGAAATAAATATTGTTCCATACAGCAGATTGTCTTTAAAGTGACTATATTGGCAGAGCTGCCATAAATTGACAACATACTTACTGCTTTCAAGGTTATTATTCTTAAAAGAAATTATGTTTTCAAACGGCACAAACCTGTGAAATGCAAATAAAAGTTTGCAAGTTGGCTACTGCTGTCCCTGGACTGGCTCTTTCCTTTTTCCTATCTTTGGAATAAAGCCTGTCCACTTAGAAAACTGATTTTACACCTTTTCCACTAAAGCCCACCAATTCATACACTTTGGTTTGCTTTTTCCATGTGAGCATGCCGAGCGCACTAAGCAGGTGCTTGAGGTTTATTGTGTGAAAGCCAGCACCTCTGTGCCCATGCCTGCCTGCCTGGTGACCTGCAACAGGGACTGGCAGGTCCTGATGGCTCCCCTGAAACATTCGCCATGGTGTGGGAGCCACGTCTTTCATGGGGGCGGGGGAACGGTGGCTTTCCCTCACCACCACCTTCAACCTGCCTTTCTCTAGCAGCCAAGTGAAACCCATGGGCTGGCCAAGCCATGAGATAACACATTTTAGGAACCCTAGTTGTAAAGGATCACTACTAAAATTAAGATTTCACTTTTGAAGGAAGGAAAGTACTTTGTTCATTAAAGTTTTTAAAGAGTGGAGTCAAACTAATTTGGGCAACTTGTTTGAAAGCAGCATTATACCTTTATGTGCTGGCTTGTTCTGACTGCATTTTTTTGTAAGCTTTTGTACACTTGGAAGCGTGATTAGGTTTTGCATCTCATCGTGGCTGCATTTCTGTGTAAACTTTTTCTAATTATTAAACCATCTTCGAAACACAGAGAGGTAGGGTCCCCATTCTATCGGTGTCTTGCCATCTGCCCCTTGCCTAAAACAGGTCTGGGGAGGAAGCATCATCTTCTGCAGACCGATGAGGTCTTTTTTAATGTCCTGTCACCTCTGTCGCACACACCTCATGGTTGTGAGTCACCAGGAGCCACTGAGGGCCGCTGGGGTGAGAGAGTCAGGAGAAATATTTTGTGACTCATAAGTGCAAAGTTTTTTAGGTCAGAAGCCTGACCTCTAAACTACTTCTGCTTCCCTCAAAAAAAAAAAAAAAAAAAAAAAAATCTTTGTAAAATTGAAAGCATTCATGGACCATGGCATAATAAACTATGTAGTGCTGATATTTCTGTCAAGCCAGCAACAATACCAAGGAAGGTAAATTTGTTTCTGGAAGTTGAGCCTAGTTTTGCAATCTATTTGTGATTATATGCCACTTAATTAAGTTTGAAGATGTTAAAATATAAACCACTCCCATTGAAATACAAAAAGATCTTTGCTGTTTGCTCTAAAAATTATGTAAATATATAAAGATGTAAAATATGACATCTGCATTTTCACTGACTTCAGTGGTTACTGCGGCAGACACACCAACTGTCAGTGAAAGGTTTATATTAATCTTTTTCTTTGTGCTTTAGGAATGTGCCATGAAAGGAGTTGTCTGCACTAGAGTCTATGAAAGAGTGTGAAGAAATTCCCTCTGCACCAGACTGGGACTGGCTCTTAAAACTCGGCTTAGTTCAGTCACCAAATCCTCATGCACTGTGCTTCTTTATTTTCTTATTTCCTTTTATTGGGAAAATGACTACACTATAATTTGATATTTCAGAGCCATAGTGTAACTAATCCAAAGTATTGTGGTGATCCAATAAAAGCTTCTCAACACATAAAACTGAGTGTTTTTCTCCACATGATTGATTTATGTTTTCTTTCTTGGATGGTGCCATCTTTTCTGTTGTTCCTGTCTGCATAAATGGTCTGACTATTTCTGAGTAAAATGGTAAAACACAACTGATCTGCCTCCAGGAGTGGGTTAACACTGCTTCCTTGATATGTGTAAAAAATCTCATCTCATGTATTCAATATTCCTTTCCTGTAAAAGATTTTATTGCTGAATCATCTTTACCACCAGGATTTTTTACTTTCAATGTAATTTATTGTTTCAGCCTCATAGTTTTATCACCTCTTTGTTTCATTCTCATCCCAAAATGTTTATACTTCTTCCAGTACCACTTTTTATACCCTGGCATTTATTTGGAAGAGAACAGCTACCAGAGGAAAAAATTGTCAGAATATAATCCATGGGTTTTTGCCAAACAGCTCTCAAACTGTGAAACAAAGTGTAGAGCAGGTGTGAATGAACTGCAGAAACCTTAAGGCTAGATGGCTTCATTTTGGGAAGTGCTCAGCAATCCACTCTATTTCTAGCACAGCTTTTAACCATGTGCTTAATGTTAAGCACATAAAGGCGATTTCGTTGGGTAGAGTTTGGTAACAAGCCTGGCTGAGTAGCTAAGCTGTTCATTCCTCCCATTGCACTTACTCTGTGCTTTTAACTAAGTTAAAACCAGACGAACCAAACCTATTTAATCAAAAAGCACTGTAGCAGCTTATTAATTTTTTTCTCCATGAACTGGTTTTCAGTAACACCACAGCATTCATGCTAACCACATGGAGTATTTCATCCCTTCTCATTGCCTCCATGCCATCACGGAGGGCTTTCTCTCCCTTCTCTGTGGGGTTAAAACAACTGTGAGAGGCATGTGTGTTTATTTTGGCTTGTTAGGAGCTGCAGTGATGATGCGAACCTTTACCTACTGGTTTTACAGTCAAGAATATGAATTCTCAAGGCTGGGAAAGATCCTGAACATCAGAATCTAAATTAGTGTAGCCAAGCAGATAAGACACGGATATTGTATGTAAATGCAAAATGTAAATGCCACCTTTCTTCTCTACTCATCACTGGAAAAACTAGAGACTGTGTCCAGCTTTGGACACGCTTTTATGTAGATGCAGACTAACTGGAGGCAGCTGCCAGAAGGCAAACAGGATAAATCTTAGAAAATAAGAGCTGTGAGAGAAGGCTGTGAGATTTATGGACAGCAGTTTTAAGGAAGAGTTTATCCTGGTCTCTAACCTAGATGGAGGAACAAATTCCCCATCTTTAGCCTTACCATTAAAACTTGCCTCTGTGAGTGTCAGTGTTCCTGTGACTCCAAGTCCTCAGTGACTGTAACAAGGAATGGCGGTAGCATGATACCCCTTTTATCATCTTTTGCAAACAGATTGTAATCACGTTTTAAGTGAAGACCATCCACCAGGCTCCCATAAGAACAGTCATACAGCGTGAACTGTTGTTGTACGTGAGCTTCCAGTTTATTCTGCTAGACTCTTAACAGAGAGCTGAAAACACATTCCTTACAGCTCAGAAACTGTGATAGCCTGAAACCGACTTAGGAATCTGGATTTTTTTTCACTGTAGCTGTTCAATCCCTCCCCTTGCAGTGCAACATGGTCCCAGTATGGCTGCTGGAGCTGCCCGCCCCGGCCTGGCTCTCGGAGGGTGGAAGCCATCCAGAGCCTTTCAAGCAGAGCTTGTCTCCTGCCCCTGAGCCACAGGCAAAGGAGTAGTTACTGCTGCAAACAAGCTGTATTTCCTTTGCTTTTCTGGCTCCAACCTGTAAATGCTTCTCTGAGTTTAAATGGAAAATGTTAATCCCCAAGAAAATACCACTTTTCAGCTTTTTATTTCCTTGAGAAAAGGAAATAAACACTCACTTTGGTACAAACTGTGGTTTTTTCCAGATCTGGAAACAGGAACAAAACTAAAAACAAAGGACTGCTCACCTAGTCCTTATTTATTTATTTACTATCTTCTCCTTTTCTGTGACATAACCCATCTCTCTCCTCTTATCCATATGGAACTTTTAATTGCATTTATTTTTCCAGAGATTTGGGATTGAAATAATGGTAGCTTTGAGTTTTTAAATTCCTAATTAAATGCAGATATGCTATTAGGAGCCTAGTGTTTGGCACTTTCACTCTATACAAAGGTCACTTAAAAATGTCATGAGACCTAGAGACTTTCCAAAACAGGAAAAGTGCAACAGAACTGATAGTGTTGAAGGCAAAAACAATAAGGCAGGTAGTACAAATCAGCACAGAAATGGAGCACTTTGGGATACTGGTGTCCGTAAGGCAATCCTTGGTGTCTCCAGGGGAATTTAGGGGGAATATAAATTGTGGAGTCTTAAGGTCTTTTGTATGTCTTTTGTATGTCTTTTTTTATGTCTTTTTACTGTAAATTAGATTTTCTTCTTTACTAAACTTTTTACATGGGCCAGATATTTATGGAACAAACATCTAGACTGAGGTACGATGCCTGTGTCTTGAACTATGCTTTCACATTGACAAACAAGAGCATTTGCTATTTCCCTGGCTTGTGTATGCACTTAATCTAGAACTATCAGTAGCCTGATGCTGGCATATAAACAGCATTATTTAAAGCAACCAGCTTGATCTGATGCCCACCCCAGGTAATGAAAACCTGGCTGATTTTAGAGGGCCACAGTCACACTCTTCTGTCCATCACTCTTTCTGTAAGGCTCTGTCACACCTCTTTTCGCCCGCATCTCCCAAGGCGGTGGGAAATGCTTGCATAGGGTATTGGTCCTCTGGTTGCTACAGACCCACCAGCTTTGCCTGCTTCTGCCCTGCCTGACGTCTCCTGGGGCAGGAGAAGCAAGCTGGCATGACAAGAGCCCACCTCAGCCCTGGTGCTCCCACAGCACTGAAATCAAATAAAAGCTGCATCTGGACTCCGGGTACCACAGCTGTTGCCTTGGACTGGGCAGAATTTGGCAATTTGTGATACAAAGCACGTCCTGGTGATGTATAGCTAAACCTGGCATACTGTACCCCACACCCTGGTCTTTTCCATGTGGAACAGCGCAGAGAGGGGAGGCAAAGCCACTGACTCTCCTGCAAGGGAATCTTTGTCCCTGCTCACATCTTAGGTACTAACTTTAAACTTCCTTGGCTGTTTTAGGTAAGTTCATTTGTGGGGCAACTGTTTTCTTGCAAAGTGAATTCACACCCATCCAGGGGCTCAGCACGTGGCCTTTGTTGCTATTTCAGTCGCACAGAAACCTTGTAAACTATAGAGACAGTTTCACTAGACAGCAAACATACCACTGAGCAGTTCTAGAAATGGCAAAGATTTGGGGAGGAGGATTAGGCTTTTTTATGAAGCTCAACTGCGCTTCAGAAGAAGTCCTCACAAGTTACCACATTTTTTTCATAGAGAAACAACTTGTTATGCCGATAAACACTGTGCTGGATAGAAATTACTCAACTGTGTCATTCAAGACTTTGTTACCTTCCTAATTTTCATTTTGGATTAAAATGTTCTGTTGATGTCTGGGACACAAAGGAGTGAAAGGTTAGCAGTGCTGAAGGGGTAATGAGTCAGAAACAAATAGGCTGATGCCATGAAAAAATTGCCTTCAGAAATCCTGGAATTCAGATGTGATCAAGGTCTTTGTTAGGGAGGCAATTAGAGCATATCCTTGGCATTTCAATGCAAAATGCTGTGATTGGCTATCAGCCATTGTGCTGCAGATGGGAAACACAAGAAAATGATGTTATTTGGACTAAAGGGCACAACAACTTTGGGAATAAAGCAGTCCCTGAGACACTACAGAGAGAGAAAGCTGTGTTAGACACCTTTCATACAGTATTTTCAAAGGAGACTGTGCTCTTTCTACCTTTCAAGTAGCAAATCAGTATTTAAATATACTTTCCTCAAATGTTACGAAAATTTTAAGAACTAAATCAGGAGGAATGTGGTGATTCAGGGATTAGGAAAGGTGGGGTGAATGGATTACAGCTGGATCTATTTTCAGGTCCTCAGTGGAGTATTAATTGAAAGTATTTAAAGTATTTTTTGTATTATTTGCTATGATGTGATTACCAGTATTGATCATATAATTTTTGAGAAGTGTAAGGGATGGAAAAAGGGTTTTCTGTTTACTTCCAAGTGAACATGTCTACTTCCTGGCACGTTCCTTTATGGATAAGACTTCCTTAGAGGCACCTCTGTTGGCAATGGGGTCAAAAACACTGTGAGAATTGATCTTGTCCTTCAAGCTTATAAACACTCTCCCTGTCAGTTATAGCTACAGGAGGAGACTCCTGTAGTGGAGCTGTGGGTCATGCCAGCTGAAGCACAGCCTGTATCAAGTTTCACAGAGTTTTAGCGTTTCTTTGGGAAATCTGTAGACATAATTACTGGAAAGGAGAAATATTTAATGTATCTAGCTACTGTACAATACTTATACATGCCAACAATAATCTCATTTATCTCTCAGATCTCAGCATGAATTTCCAGAGCTGAAATCTAAAATACATATGCATGTTTCATTTGAACACTCTGCACATTTGATATTAAAATCTGTGAGACAGTGAAGGTGGAGCGCTCAGCCACCTTGTATAGAGAATCTCCTAGTAGAGGGTCGCAGTTTTGTATGGCATTGTGCCACCTTCCTGTATTTTGTACCATACAGTGTTCAGAGTTTTACAGCCTACCGACTCTTATAAATTTGTGTAGGCAAATTCCTTTAAAAGGAATATTAATTCCTTCACGAACCTCCTCTCTTTATGAACAGTGGAAAAATAAGACTACAAAGCAATTTGACACTATCAGACATAACATTCAAGGCCCCTAATTACCCAGTTAACACAAATGTTTTCATTTAAGTTAACAAGAGATAGAGCAGCCAGATTATGAAAGGCTAGGTGCATAAATGTCTCCACTTTCCAGATTGGATCTGAGCCCTCTGGGCAGGAGCACAGGAACCAACGTTAAGGCTCTCCCTGGTGCTTCCTCTTTCTGAGGAATGTGATATAATCAAGAAGTATCATCACAGTTTATACTGGCTCTGTCTCCAGTTGGGCAGAGAGTGTGTTGTGAAATAAAAAGGCAATCATTATAGTCTAAGCTAATGACTTTGGAAAACTTGGGTCAAGGAAGAGGAATAATTTTAAGATTGTATTCCCTCCCTTTTTTTTTTAAGAATGGGGGCCTATCTGGATAAATCATTTCAAAACAACCTCATTTTCTTCTACACAGAGTGACAAGTCTTGTGGTTGGAAGAAGAGCAGCAGTAGTCAACTCTGTTGACTTCAGTAAGGTTTGACAGTAATCCATAAGACATGTTCAAAGACATGTTATAAACTTAGACTAGATTAAGTTGCTGCTACAGAGAAGGGGTACAAACTGGTGCGAAAAAAACATATTTGGACTGTCCACAGTTGACTGTCAAAGTGCAAGGATGTATCAAGCGGACTTGTGCTGGTCCAGTCCTTTTCAATCTCCTCAGTAATAACCAGGATATTACTTATAGACTGTACAGAGATGAGAGGAAATGCAAACATACCGGAGGGCAGGGTTCAAATTCAAATGATCTCAACTAACTCAGGAAACAGTTTGAAACAGTTTGAAACAGCCAGAGGGACATTTACGAGGGGGAAAATGCACTAGACATTTAAGAGGGGGATATTAGCAGCAGGTAAATGCCAGACAAATACCAGATGGGGAACAAGCAAGAACTGGTGCAAACACTGTGAGTTCATAGTGGATCACAGTCTGAATATGAGTGGCTGTCTTGGTTTCAGCTGGGATAGAGTTAATTTTCTTCCTAGTAGCAGGCATAGTGCTGTGTTTTGGATTTAGTAGGAGAATAATGCTGATAACTCACTGATGTTTTAGTTGTTGCTAAGTACTGCTTATGCTAGTCAAGGGCTTTTCAGCTTCCCATGCTCTGCCAGGTGCACAAGAAGCTGGGAGAGGACACAGCCAGAAGAGTTGATCCAAACTGTCCAAAGGGCTATTCCATACCATGTGACGTCATGCTCAGTATATAAACTGGGGGGAGTTGGCCGGGGGCAGTGACTGCTGCCTGGGGACTGGCTGGGTGTCCGTCAGTGGGTGGTGAGCAATTGCATTGTGCATCACTTATTTTGTATATTATTATGATGATTATTATTATTTTCCCTTCTTTTTCTGTCCTATTAAACTGTCTTTATCTCAACCCATTAATTTTACTTTTTTTTTTTTCCATTCTCTCCCCCATCCCACTGGGGAACGGTGGGACTGAGCAAAGAGCTGTGTGGTGTTTAGCTGCTGGCCAGGTTAAACCACAACAGTGGCAAACGTGGCATTACCAAAAAAAGTCAAACCTCATACTGGGATGCACAGTCAGGAGGATAGCCAGCGAGCTGCGGTCATACACATGCTGTGCTTATCACCAGTAAAGCCTCCAGGATGCACACTATCGTGCCTAGTTCTGAGTAATGCAGCACGAAATAAATGGATCAATGGAGAGAGTTCACAGAAAAGCACTGAGGCCTAAAAAACATGCTCTAAATGGAAACGTGAAATTACTAGGGAGAAGGGATTCAGGGAAGGGAGACTGGCCAAGGGCACAGAAGACTGTGGTGACACGCCAAATTCCTTGGATGGGTAAGATGTGCAATATACGTAGATCTACACACACAGGTACTTGCACACACAGAGAATTATCTGTTAATACACACAGTTTTAGTCAGAGCCAGCAACACAGGACCAAGCTCTTGTGACCATAAAGGGAGACCTTATTGCGGCCTTTCAATACTTATAAGGGGGCTAATAAGAAAGATGGGACAAACATTTTAGTAGGGCCTGTTGCAATAGGACAAGGGGTAATGGTTTTAAACTGAAAGAGGGTAGATTCAGATTAGATATAATAAATTTTTTAAGATGAAGGTTGTGAAACACTGGAACAGGTTGCCCAGAGAGGTAGTGGAGGCCCCATCCCTGGAAACATTCAAGGTTGGGTTGAACGGGGCTCTGAGCAACCTGATCTGTTGAAGATGTCCCTGCTCACTGCAGGGGGGGTGGACTAGATGACCTTTCCAACTCAAACTATTCTATGACTCTATGACTCTGTGTAATACATTGGCACAAGATACTCCTTTGCTCAAGGTATGTAAGCAGATGGATGCTAAACAGTTTGAGAGGAAAAAAGAGAAAGATGACAGAAAGAGAGAGAGAGAAAATCTGAAATAAGTAAAAAAAATCTTAAATCTGTCACCATTTCAGAAGTGCTGAAGTGCTTGTAAAGTAGAAGACACTGTATCTCCTGAGAAAGCTATGCTTGTCATCCTGTCACTATTATGGAGGGTGTGACCAGATGGTGATCGTGTCATCTTTCCAAAGCTTTTCTAGGATTAGTGAAGAATTGCTGTATTGTTCTTTGATACAAGTTTCAGATTATTCACAGAGGCCTGTGAAAACAGTTGAAGAATGTGTGTTTTGACTTAATTTTGACTGTACTCAAGCCAGAGTTCTTCCCTGAAATCCATATAGTAGCACCAGCTCTGGATTCCCAAAGCAGGGATTACCTACGTGATACCTGTGAGCCCTTTGAGGATTGGTGGTCATAGGTTGAAGACATATGTCGGACTAAAGATATTCTCAAACTCTGCATCAACAACAGCTCTTCCAACTGAAACCAGCTTGGAAACCCCCCTTGAGAGCTCTTGTTGGTCAGCATAGGGGTGTCAATATGATTTCTGTTTTCAAGGTAAGGCTGTCCTATCAGAATGAGTATCTTAAAAAGTAGTTAAGGTGATAAAGTAAATGGCCAAGATTATTTCTCGCTGCTCACACAAATTCATAGTCACGTATGCTGTGGTCAAACACTGCTGTGTATCTACTGGGTGTCCGCTGGTGACAGAGCTCCCCTAGAGGGACTGATGGGGGACTATCCCCAGGCACTGGGGGAATAAACCATTCCTGAAAAATACCCAGCATGGGTATTTTTACTTAACTCCCACTTAACCTGGAAGAAGGCAATTAACCTATTAAAAAATGGGCTAACGATAAGAGTGGTTTCAAAAAATGTTTATCAATATGTTGATAGGCCTTTTTTATATATAAATATATAAAGTATATATATAAAAATATATAAAGTATATATATAAATATGAGTGGCTCAATACACACTGTCTGTGCTGTGCACCACTACAGGCAGCGGTCGCAGCTGCATTGCTTCCTCTGTGTGAGATCCTACCCAGTGCACCCACAGTACTTCACGTCTTATGGGTAGAGGTCTGGGATGAGCCCCCACTGGCACGCCTCATCCAGGAAGGCCGGGGAGGGTGGGATTTGGCAGGGGTTCCCCCAGCAGTCTGCGGCATCCTGGTCTGGCAGAAACAATGGCTTTGAATAAAAGCAATCTATTTTGCCAAAAAAACACATCCAAAAGAACAAAACCACCAAACAAAAAAACCCTACGCAACATTTAGATGAGTGGTCTCCAAACGCAAGGGGATTAAAGCACATCTTTTCTCCTTTCTGCCTATATCTCAAGCTTGTCCTCCTGGCAACCCACACTGCTTGCAGCATGCTGTCCCCTCAACTGTTTTTACCAGACAGAGAGTCCACTCTAGCTGTTCTGTCTCTTCTCCTAACTCCTAATTTTCCATAGCTATTTAAATGATTGGTTTAACTTAATTTGCCACTAATGCACCTTCACCCCAATCAGCAGGGAGGGAAACAGAACAGGACTTGTCCATGCTTGTATGAATGCTGAGTGTTTCAGCCTGTGCTGGCCTGCGTGGCTGGCCACGTGTATAAGTGTATGCATAGTGTGTATGTGCGTGTGTGCAGGCACGCATGTCTTTTGGAAAGACAAACTCAGCCTTGCTGGTGACTGTACATGGGGCACGGAGGTGAGGCAGCCTCACCTCTGTGGGGCTACTGAATTCAGCAACCCCAAACAGATGTCCCTGTTCTGCCTTCGGTAACTCAGCCATGCCTTTCCCTCCATTTCCAGTCAGGCAGTAGTTTAACAGTGAGTTTAAACATGTATATTACTTGATCTGAGTCTATGTAAGTGACTTGCTGAATTTAGGTTTACTCTTCTTTTGAATCTTCACCTCAGATCTTCTTCTCAATGCAGTGTAGGCATCTCTGCCTCACCCACTGTAGACGTCTCCATCTGAAATACATCCCTATATAATCTTTGGAGAATGATAAGCACCTTTAGGAAACAATTTAACTGACCTATTTCAATGTGGTCCTGATCACATACAGGCATATGTCGTTAAGTGTGGTGGTGTTGGTTCATTTGCCCCTGCATGCATGCTGCTGCCTTGCTTCCCACTCTTTCTATGGATTTGACAGCCTGCTCCGCTTCTTGGGCTAAGCGGTTAGGCAGTACTGATGGCTGCTTTCCAGTTGGTTCCTACCCTAACTCGAAAGTAGCTTCAACTTGTTTGCAATTGTAGTGTTAGGAAAACACGTGGGAATCTGGGGGGCTAAAAGGTCCTTCTTGCCTAAACGAAACAATATGCTGCTGTACTGTCATAACCCAGTTTGGAGTCCCAGGAGACTCCCATGAATCTGAACAGCACTCGAAATGCTGGAAGCAAAACTAACTTTGAATCCTTGTTCCTCATTTGTTTCTAAAAATACTGCAGTTTTTCTACTCGCAAAATAGTAACGCAAAATAGTAACACAAAATAGCAACAAGATTCTCAAGCTGTATTTATTAAATCAGGAAATTACTCAGTACTCTCCTGAGCAGTCTTTGCTTTTTCTTCCCCTTCTCTGGGTAAGCCTGCAGAGAGTACTTTCAGCAGATGGGGAAAGGGTGGAATATAGAAAGGATGTTAGAGTTCAACACCAGCATGCTGCTTACGTCCCAGAGAAAAGGGGGGACATCACCACAGGGTCTTGAGCTGAGCATCCACATTATGATAACACGGTGGAACATTTAGATCCAAAGCCAGGCAATGGGAATGTGACCAGCGGCACTCCCAGGTGTGGTGCAAGGATGTACCACAGCCAAGAGGAAGGGAACTCTTTTTTCAGTAGCAGAAAATTCTCCAAGCACCATCTGGATTTGAATAGAAGTACTCGTTAAAGGAAATAACTTATAAACGATGACACTATCCTTTGTAATTTGCATGCCTTTCTACACACATCCTTTTCATAACACATAAACACACAGACAGACACACACGCATGCACACACACACAGAGCTGATGTGCTCTTACTGCTAACAAACCCATTCACAGGCTATAAATTTTTTAATCTTGCAAATTTATGAGAAGTCTCTCAAGCTGTGAGGAAGAAAGAACACAGGCAAATGACAGAAAATCTGAGTTATCCCCTTTAGCATCTAAGTGTGAGGAAGAGAGGATAAGTTTGCTTTCCTTAGTTAACACAAGCAATCCATTAGCTTTCCTTAGTTAACCCAAGTAATCCATTAGCTTAAAATGCAATAATTAGTGTGATTGACTCCTCTGCAATGATTTATGGGGAAGAGGTGAATAACAAGAGTACATCACTACACATCTTTAGCCTTTCCTTCTGATGCTTCTGTATGACATCTGCCTAGCCTTTGGTCTTACAAAAAGCCTATAGAGTCTCATAAAAGTAAGGTCAGTAAGAGTCTGTGGAAGAGTAAAAAGACTCAACAGGATTTATTGTTAATTCTCACAACCTACCATATTAATTGAAACAAACCTGTTTTGTTTTGGTTTTTTTTTCCTTATGTATTTGATATTAGTCCATAGATGGTAATACAGTTGTTCACTCCTTCTGGAACTTCGTCTACAACTTCTATAGGAAAGACACTCTTCCCCATTAAAGTGTGATGTTTTTTCTCTAAATATATTCATATTTGCTCTCCTGGATGTGACTAGCACCTCCATTAATAAGAAATAAATACAGGATGAAAATTTAAGAGAACATTTCTGAAAACGATGCTTTATCGGACAGGCTTATCTTGTTTGCTAGCAATAGGAAAACAGAACCATTTGTTATCAGATTTTCTGGCTAAAAGTGAATTATATTTGTAATCCGACTGCAACAATACAATGAAGCCAGGACTAGCACCCTTTGTGTTAGCCTCTGCTAACACAGAGAACAGCTTCTGCTCAAAGGAGCTTATGGTACAAAGACTTGGAGTGTCACACATCTTCAAGAACGCAGATTTACTGCTGTATGGCAGCTAAATAATAATGGAAGAAAAGAAGTAAAACTGGGTTGCTCCTTTTGGATTCACTGGTTGTAGCTGAGAGAGATTCTGAAGTAAATGCAAACAATTTCCGCAGGCTGGAGAAATTTCATGCTTGCACAGAGGTCAGGTTGCACACTCCTCTTTGCAAAATGGTTTCTATGCATGTGATCAGAACTGTATTTCCATTGAGGTTTCTGTCCATTCCCCAGCTGGCATAACCAAACTGCAGTATCTAAGTTGGTGAATATCCAGGAATGTAATAAGCAATCATTGGTAGCTGCTAATCACAGTGCTTAGGAAGCAATTCTCATTTTGAAAGAAGCAGACCGTAGATTTGAAAGACATGTCCTCTCCCCACCATCAGTGCAGCATTTGCTGTTCTGTTATCTTCTTCAGCGGATCTGATCTGAGTTTGTGCATCCACAGCAAAGCAAACTACTTTTTGCTATGCCAAAGACTCATCAAGCACAGTCTAGTCACATTCATACAGGTGGAAACTAGAACAGGATGATGTGGTCACCACAAGTGAATAGTAGCTGTGGCAGACAGATGAAAGGAGCCATGTGTCAAGATGTAGAGGGGAAAATCATTTTGTATCTGTCATTTTGTAAAGAACCCACAGTCAGAGAATCTTGCACTGACTTGTTTGCAGTTTGAACATGAAGAAAGCTCACTGCTTTTCTTTTTCACCTCAGCATGACAATCTTCTCCCAAGACACTCACTTAAGGAATTAGCTCTTACTCACATAAAAAAGTTGATGTTGATTTCAAAGTGAAGGAAGAAAAGTCTTTCCATGAAAAGAAAAGAGTATTTTCTATTTTTCCACTGTTAACTCAAACAGAAGGATGTGCTCTGAAGTCTGGCTCTGTAGGTACTGGGCCAAAAACCACCTCGGACAACACTGGTCTTCGGCATGGTCGGTGAGCGTACATAGTCACCTGTAACAAACAATTGCAGGAAATTCAGCTCTCAGGGAACGGAAAGTTCAAACATATGAAATCCAACACATATATTATTTATTGCTGTATTAAGCATGATACTCAAGATGGATGAATGGTAGAACAGTAACTCTGTGTAACATTTATAGCCAGGAAATAAAAGCTATTTATAAAAGCTAAATAAAAACACTTGGTTTTGTCTAACATTAAAAGTTTCTGTGTAAAAAATTGTGGAATACATCATACTCTTTTTGTCCTGTGTATGTTCCCCAATCAGAAAAGCAAAATAATGAATAGTATTGCCCCATTTGTTAGAAAGTCGTACTGTTTAAACTGAAACACTCAGAAGAAAAAATAATTTTAAAATGTTCTCAGTGAACAAGAAAAGACAGAAAAGAATTCTTAGAAAAATCCCACTTATGTTCAGCACTGGTATTACACTTTCCAATATACTTCACTTCAGAGTTTCATGCGAGTCTCTTCTCTGTTCAGGTAAGGTAACTAAGCCCTTTTCCTTCCTTGTGCACTGCATTATTGGCTGTAGGTTTTTCCTTGTCTTAGGTTTCCCTCTCACAGGCTCTGCGGGTGATAAGTTTGGGCATCGCCTGCTAAGGAAATCCTTGGGCTAAGGATTTCAAGGATGTCACTTGGATAGCACTCAGTGTTTCATGTTCTAACGTTTTGTGAATTTTCCAACTTTAGTCTCAGGTAGCTGTTAAAATATGATCCAACAGCTGTGATGGCTTCCTGTGTATATAGATTTGCCTTTGGTTTTGTGCAGGGCTTTTTGAGAGTGTCAGTTTTCTAATGGATTAGCTTATAATGGATATATAAAAAAGTCCTGTGAACTTGGGAGGAAATAGAGCAAAGAAGGTGATTCTGTATTACCAAATTTTCCTGGAAGAAAGCAGCTTTGAATTAAATTGGAGAGGCTGCAAACTCCAAACTATGGCAGGCTTGAAGATACAGTTCAGCGGGAGGATAAAATAAATGCTATACTACTAAAAAGGTCAAAATGCTTTCATGAAAATAAAAATGACACTTGTAAAAAGTCAATTTTCTGTTCCAAGACGCTATCACCTAAGTCTACTGATAGCAAAGATCACTGCAGGAATCCATACTTTAATATGTAGAGATGCTTATGTGAGGCTGAACAGCTAATAACAGAGCTAATGAGCCCTGTAAGATTTCTGTGTTATGAAGGGCAACCAGGGGCTTTAAAGTTTATCTTAAAAATCTATTTGTCCTTGCAAAGGGTAGGGGGTTATTTAGAATCAGAGAATCATAGAGACATAGAACGGTTTGGGTTGGAAGGGACCTTCAAAGATCATCTAGTCCAAACCCCCTGCAGTGAGCAGGGACATCTTTCACTAGATCAGGTTGCTCAGAGCCCCATCCAACATGACCTTGAACATTTCCAACTTCTCTGGGCAGCCTGTTCTAGTATCTCACCATCCTTATCATAAAAAATGTCTTCCCTATGTTCAATTCAAATCGACCCTCTTTCAGTTTAAAACCATTGCCCCTTGTTCTGTCATTACAGGCCCTGGTAAAAAGTCTCTTTCTTATAAGCCCGCTTTAAGGATTGAAAGGCCACAATAAGGTCTCCCTGCAGCCTTCTCTTCTCCAGGCTGAACAACCCCAACTCTCTCAGCCTGGCCTCATAGGAGAGGTGCTCCAGCCCTCGGATCATTTTGGTGGCCCTCCTCTGGACCCGCTCCAGCAGGTCCATGTCCTTCTTGTGCTGAGGGCCCCAGAGCTGGACGCAGTGCTCCAGGTGAGGTCTCACAAGAGCAGAGCAGAGCAGAGGGGCAGAATCACCTCCCTCGACCTGCTGGCCACGCTTCTTTTGATGCAGCCCAGGATACGGTTGGCTTTCTGGGCTGCAAGCACGCATTGTTGGCTCATGTCCAATATTTCATCCACCAGTATCTCCAAGTCCTTCTCTGCAGGGCTGCTGATTAATTAATTCCTCAGTCTGTATTGACACTGGGGCTTGCCCTGACCCAGGTGCAGGACCTTGCAGTTGGACTTGTTGAACTTTATGAGGTTTGCATGGGCCCATTCCTCAAGCCCGTCAAGGTCTCTCTGTATGACACCCCTTACCTCTAGCATATCCAGCATGAAAACCAGGCTCTGTTGCAATGAGTCTCAGGAAAGATCTCCCACCTGTGTTATTTACTAGTCTCTTGACTGTGACGATCTGCTGTTGAAATATCTCTGCTGCAACCTCAGCACAGGAGAAACAGGAGTACTTTATACAAAGTTATCAAAAGACAGAGACCATCAAAATGTATTTTGGAGGTCGTGAAGCTAAACTTTATGCGTTGTGACAGAAGTCAATCATCCATGAGTTTTCTGACAAACATTTGCTATCACATGTAGAAGAAATTAAGACAAGGCGCATGACACATCAGTTGGTGGACATGGAGCTACCACTTGCTATTACTAATAGCAGGCAACACTAGTGGCAACTTGACAAAGTCTCTGCATACCTTATCTACCTTATCCAACTACAGAATATTTTCCTCCTCTTCACATGAAAAAAAGCTAGCGCATAGACAGCCTTCATCCATACCTAGCTTTTCTCTAAAAGCTTCATTTCCTAGTTTGCTTTTGATGATTTTCTTAAGTTATCACCTTACTGTTTTGCTGTGTCTACTGGAATTTTTATAAACTATTTTAAAAGACTTCTGAGACGACATGTTGTTGGAGGAAACTGGAATATTGTTCTTCACCCGGATGTTTTAACACAGCTAGCTGCCTTTTATGTAATACAGAGACAGAAGAGGTTAACTACAGACATGATGCCACCACAGAGGAAGGGAAATTCCCTAAAGTGTGGATCTAGCACATGTTGCATGGCATTGCACAGGAATCCCGTCTCTCAGAAATGCTTAACTAGGCCTTGCCATTTCAGTGTTTCCTAAAGATGTGTGTGCTTTTATTGTCATAAGCCCCAAACACATGGAACCCTGATATTGTCCAAAACTACAGTACTTCAGACCCCTTTCATTTTGTGTTCTGGCCAGTGATCACATTTTCAAGCTTCCTCTGATAATAGTTTACTGGTTGTTTTACTGTTGGGTTTTTTTTAATGAAACTGAAGCTCTTGGCTGTTAACACTACTTCAGGAAAGGCAGTTTTAAGAACAAAGGAGCAAAGTAATAAACATGGTTAGATGAAATTCAAAAAATATGTGCGAAGAACTGACTGACTCCACAAACACAAAAGCCAGACAAAAAAAATACTTTTCTATATATTTAACTGGAGAATCATGTGACAGCATTGAAGGTACACGAGTTGTACTGAACTGGAAGATCTACAGAAATGGGGCACATAATATCTACCTTTAAAGTTAATGTTTTGTGTACTATTTCTAGCCAAGTCTTCCCCAGGCTCCTGAATCCCCAGTGTGTATTTAAAGATCAAATATGCCAACCAAATACAAAAACATCTAGGGGAAGTGTCTGTTCTCCGTTTACTCTGTGTGTTTGTGCATTTTGAAACAGTATCCATTGAGAGCGCATCTGAAAGGTCTAGCAATATGTGATTTGGATTCACAAACTCTCACTGAAACATAACAGTCCGGGAAAGAAAATGAAAGAATTAGATTAAATCATAGAAATCAATAATAGGTTTTGGCTGTAGAAGCAGAACATTAAAAAAGCCATGAATGAGGTCCGCCCACATGTTTTTGAACAGACTACATACATAGTGCTTGTTTCCAAATTCTCCTGAGGTACTGGGACTGAACACTGCTGAAGTAGCTTGCCACAGAAAGACAAGATTTTGCAAAATCAGGTGTCCCATAGACTTGGCTATATCACTGTTCCTCATAATACCTGGCTGGGATAAAAATCTCAGGTCAGTCCCTGGTGAGAAGTGGCACAGACACCCTGACCCTAAAACCAGGCTTTTTTGGCCACACTAACCTTATGTGTCAGCATAGGAATTTGGTCTGTGTTGCAAGATGACTCCTGCACTTACAGGTTTTTTTGTTTGTTGTGAAACTCTCTTCTCCCATCTTGTGCCCAGGGAGATGGCACCTGCAGCTAGCAAGGCTGGCTGCTCCATGGACGGTGGCCAGGTGCCACACTGCAGGACCTCTTGGGTGTACATTGTCACTGTCCTTTCACTCTGTGGGAGCCATTGGCACCTCCCTTCATCTTCATTGCTACCCTTTCAAATACTTGGGTCTGTGAACAGAAGGTCGCAAGGCATGTAAAAAAAACTCAACTTGATTCATGCGCTAATGCAAACCATCATATTAAATATTCTGTCTTCATATACCCATTATTTTATAGCTGGTTCTGTAGGAAAGCACTGAGCTAGCTTGCACTGTTCAGGTTAACATGTGCTTGAAGGATAGGTTGGGTGAAATCAGAAAAAAAACCCATTTTGGCGGAAAATAAATCACAGATTATACAATTCATTTCCTATCCAACAGAGGACAGTGTCCCAGAAGAATAGGCAAAGCAGATGCACATGTAAAATACTGCTTTTTCATTTGTACATGAGAGAGGAAAATAGTAAATCAGTGATCTTACCAAGTCATGTACTTTTCCTGGTATTTTAAATATGTATTAAATAATCATGTGAATGTTTCGGTGCCAAGGATTAAGGTTTATGTTAAAAAGTCACATGCATCCTAAGCCAGGCACCTCTGCTGTTC
This sequence comes from Pelecanus crispus, assembly GCF_030463565.1. Lineage (NCBI taxonomy): Eukaryota > Metazoa > Chordata > Aves > Pelecaniformes > Pelecanidae > Pelecanus > Pelecanus crispus. The sequence continues at coordinate 143,288,829 of NC_134644.1, read as the reverse complement.
ATACTTATTCTTTGATTTTAAAGCTGTTTTGGGGAAGATGCAGTTAACTGAACATGACTTACAAAGCCTTTGAAGTCAATAAACTGTCTTACAGCAGATTTCTGTTGAATTTATTTTGGCGGCTGATTACTGAAACTTGCATTCATTAAGAATTAGTGCTTTCCAATACTAACGACAAGACTCATTACCATGCAGAAATCACGGTGTGGTGCTGAGGAATGGGAGAATTTTTAGTATTCTGAGAAAGTTTATAGCTCAGCATCCCACAGTTACTACCTGTAATCAGACAAGCAGACACTCCAAGACACTGACAATCAAATGACAACATCTAAAACATTTGCTCTTCAGCCTCTGCTCAGAAGGTATCTGGAACTTGCAACAATTTTTGCTGTCTTGTGATGTACTATCCATTTTGCACCCTGCCAGTTGCAACAGGCACAGGCTTCGTTGGGTAAATGCCAACATCCAAACCATCATCCCAAAAAGACCTGTAAATCTGCTCCTCTTTCCTAAAGTGAGGTGGCAAAACTGCTGTGCATGCAGGTAGGAGATACTCAGCAATGTTTCATATCTGTGGTCTTGGCTATTAAATCCCCATTCTGTTTAAACGTGGGTTAATAAATCTTCATGGACAGAAATTCATCTCTATTTGTGATACACATTTATGGTCTTCCACAAAGACTAGTCAGAACAAGTAAAAGTTACCCCAAATCTGATACTGATGGCAGTGTACTTGTACCGACTCATGTTGTCACTTCTGAGTTGCAAAGCAAGAACTACTGCGATCACCAAAGATGCCATGTCTTTATTAAGAAACTCAGATAATTACAGTTTGTTAGTTAAGTTCAAGTGATATTTCAGTTTGAAAAAGGTACTTCTCATCTCCCATCCTAACCTCACCTGGAGTGTTATGGAACAATTTTGCATTTCAGAGCTCAGGGAGCAGGTCTAAGTCTCTGCACCTCTCTGCGAGCCACCCGGGAACACTTCACACAGAGGTACCTCACCTGGCACCACTACTCAGTCCTGCCACGGGCCCCCCGCAGGTCCTCACCCACATCTGCTGGAGTGCCTCTGGAACCAGCACCATCCCGTCTCAGCCCCATGGCCACGGGGTCCCAGAGACCGCAGCCAGCCCAGACCTATTTCACAAGGTATTGTGAGCCCCCATGCGCAGCGTGAACCCAGAGCACCACTGACTGCTACGGCACCCCGGCTGGGGAAAGGCGAGGAAGCCTGAAGCAAGGACGCTGGGATATTAATGAACCCACTTTCCTTTTCCAGGCTATATTTTGCACAGGGTAGGGGTGCAAGCGACAGCTCTGGAAAGCGAAGGAAGACAGTGAGCCCACTGCCCACTCTCTCAGGACTGCTCTCCGGACTGGATGTTAAAGCTGAACATCCTCATAGAAACCCTCAGTAAGTGGGGCCAGGACCAAAAGCCTTTTCCTGAGTGGTCTGACAGCTTGTCCTAGCAAGGCAGGACCCCGCTCCTCCCTCCTTTCATAAGGATTTGGACCTGCCAGAGCAAGCCGGGCGCCTTGCTCCGGGGAAGCTGCCGTCAGCACCAAGCACGGGCTTCCTGCCCCGAGCTGCGCTGGCAACGTTTCACTCTCTTGGTAAATGCTCCCCATTATACCCCTATATGGTTAATTAGCAGTTGTTCAGATATTGTAAAAATACAATAAAATACAACAAAAATTACCTATAAATAGATAACAGAAAACAGCCTGGTTGGAAGCCCATTGAAGTCAATGGGAAGGCTCCTGCTGTCCTCAGTGGGCTTTGGATCAGACCCAAAGAATGTCTGGCCTTAGATAAGGCGAGGTTTGTGTCAGGATTATAATGCCTAACCTGTATAGTAGCCAGGATTAATACACAACTAATTTTTCATGAATTATCCCAAATTATCTTCCTTATTCAATATCATATCTTACTGTCTTAAGCTCTGAAGCAGTGAAGTATTTCAGCTTGAGCCTAAACTTGAATATACAATCAGTGTCCTGGACATTGTGCCCCTGTTGCCTTTTTTAAGAGTACAGGAAGGGTTTATAATGCTCTTGCCTCTGTGAACAATGGTTTTCACTGATACGGTGTTAAATAAAACATACGACCTGTCACTATCATGTGAACTCATGGTAGATGCCGTATTTTCAGTGACCATGTACTCATATTGGTCCTACTACTTGAAAGATAACATGACTAAATATATCGGTTTTGAGGACAAAAATGGGCTCAGGGGAAGGAAAGAGGAAGAAAACATTAAATAAGCAAATGTAACATTTAAAGCAGTGGCTGCCGTTTCATTAACACTCAGTAAAATGTCATAAAGTTCCTGTTGAGAACATTTTTTTCTCTGACATCAAGTTCATCTGTTCATAAGGATATCTCTGTTTTTACTGACTCTGATGGTACTAGAAAGAGAACAGAGCTTAAGGGACTGGGTACAAAATGGAAAGTTCTCTAACTAACAAAGGAGGGAACCAATTTTCTGGGCTACCGATACCCACTGGGCTAAGAATGTAGTCGGTGGTGTAATATTCTTTGGGCAGCTTCCAAACAATGCTGTGTTGTGGGAAGGAAGTTATAATGCAGTTGTGTCTCTGTCTTATATTGACTGCTAGGTCAAACAAAGCCCAGAGTGATTTGGAATTCACTTTCTGTGCTACTGCCTACTGCAGCTAGTTTGTGAAGCAGGCTATTGTGGGCGAAAAGGAGAAACAAAAAGCATTTGATCTTCACAGCCCTCATGAGACAGCTTTGAATTTATTGCAACTTTTTTTTTTTTTTTTTCCAGGCAGCAAAGGAACAGATTAGTATCTGATTATAGATCAGCACTTTCACAAACGCTGAACAGCAAATGCTCCCTGGCATCGCTTACTAGGGATGTGAAAAGAAATTATTCAAATCATTTAGAAATTGCTTGACAGGGATTTTGAGATAAAGATGCATTAAAATAAATCTGTGCCTAAGCAGCTTACCTAGAGATAAGAACGTGAGCACTGCTGTACTGGATCAGACTGAAAATTTATTTAGTACCGATCTCCAGCAGTGGCCATCTATGGATGCAAAGGAAAGCACACAAGAGTAATCAGGGCATGTACCAAGTGGTCCTTTCCCTCATACATCCTCCCAGCCCCCAGATATCCATGGATGAAGCACTGCTGGAGCTGGACCTCACATGCACATTCTTAAATTGAATGGTCTGGATGCTTTCCTCCCCAAATTAATCCATCTGCTTTTTGAATTGTTTGTACATCTGGCCTTCTTACCATTCTGGGATCTCAGTTTTCACCATATAGAAAATTTTAGTGACATCATGAAAATCATGGCCATTTGCCTCTTTTTCAGTGCTTGCCTGTTATCTTCCTGAAGTTCTTGAATTTTGCAAAAGGTGAAGGGAGAAAAACAGCCATTCTTGCTTCATCTTCCCCAGACCACAGATTAACACTGTAAGTCTGTATCACATCTGAGCCTGGTTATTTTTTTACAAGCTAAAGATGGACAGTAGCTTGAAAGATCAAATGTTTAGTCAATTTTTCTATGCCTTATTTTATCTGTCTGTAAAATGGGGGTTCTGATGTTAGGCTTATTTTTAACATTTGGTCCTCTCCTCCACCCTAATGTCCAGGAAAGCTCATCTAACAGAACTGTTTCAGCTCTTCCTGATATTTTAGTAAACTTCCTGAAATTGCAAAGTTAATGGAGACTACAGGATTCTCAACTGCACTGAACACAGCAGTGTTGTACAGCAAATGCTTCTGTTAACTGAGTTTTCATGCAACAAGTTTGATAAATATGGCTAGAGAGAAAAAAAAAACTGTACTGAAGAAAGAGCTCACCTTTTGCTGTTCACTGAAGTGGTGCAAAGAATTGCACTCATTCACATATTTCAACTTGGCTATCTGCAAAGCAGAAAGCACAATAGGCCATAAATGCCCGTGGTAGATATAAACATACTGGCCACATGCAACAAAGGAATGAGAATAGCCTGTGCTGAGCTTAGTGAGCTAATTACTGGGAATGTGATCCTGTCTTCTTGAATCAGAGACAAAATTCCTAGTTAAATTCTGAGGACAGTGTATGAACCTTAATGGGAAGACCATCTTTAAAAAAGGGGGGTGGGGGCAGCTTTTTGAACGTCACCTTTCAAATTCTCTGCGGACTTTAGCAAAATCATTTTCATTTCTGAAATTCTACTTCCACACAAGCACCTTCTCTAATATGCTACCAGACTGCCCAGCCAGGCTGGCTAAAAGAAGCTTTCTCCTCTCCCTCTCCAGAACAAGATGTGAAATAAAATCAGGAAAATTTGCATTTGCTTTTTAATTAAAAGGGCACAAGTATCTTAGAAAACAATTTTGGAAGGTATCTTGATGTCATCTTTCAATGAACTTCTATCTAATATGACTTGTTTGTTATACTTCTTTAAACTCATAAAAATGAACTGAACGGCCCTGCCCCTTAACCTCAGTGAAATGCAAGCTGGCTGTAATTATTAGAAAACGACATGATTACCTATTCAGGGCTGAAGAATATCCAGCAACAAAGGAAATCCCTGCCCAAAGCAGTAGGGAGGTACTTGACTTCTACCAGAAGAAGACAGGGCCATCAAGCCTGCTCACGTTTCCCACTGCTGAGGTCAGGCTGACCAAGAGACCGTCCAGGTCACAGCAACAGTGGGCATGCTCGGGTCTGAAAGCAGCCGTTCAGCACCTCTGCCTCATTTCAAATTTCCTTGTAAAATCTGTGACTAATTCTACCCAATTTATTTGTTCCTCGGATTGATATTTTGGCATATCACTTGAAATTCTTTGTTTAGGCATTAAATATGGGTCCCTATGCTCTTGCTTTCTAAAAAATTGCTTGAGAGTGAAAAAAAGGGTTGTTTTGCAGAAGTCTCATTTCCCTTCAGATATATTGCTCTGCCTTTAGCCCTTCCTAAAGAATACTGAAAGAAAAGCATCAGTAGAGTAGAGTTCACAGAGCTGGGTCCACTAGCCTCACAAGCCAGAAACATCCTTTGAGAGCATTTGGACCCTCCCTGCTCCTCTGGCATCATGTATGAGAAGACTGCCCGTTGGTCTAACAAAACATGACAATGTCTTTATTCCTAACACATTAATGAAACCGGTCCAATACACATTACAGTCATTTAAAGCAATCTTTGTTGTTTTTACCCATCTTATCAGTCAAATGTTTAATTGCTTAGCTGGCTTTTGAAGCAGTCACGACTGTTAGTGGTTTGGACAGAGTTTTTCAGAATAAAAGCTGCTCTAGATATTGGTTCACTAATTATTTAAGTATGAACAACAGTTTTTTGAGACATGTACTCTTTGCACACTGAAAACTATCGGAGATATTTTTGGTTTTTTCTTACCTGTTGGTTCCTTCTGCTGATGAATGAAGCCAAGCCAAATTTCAGTTACCTGTATTCACGGCCATGATATTTGTGAGCAGGAGCACTGTAGCACTGTTTCAATAAGTCTCAAGGGTTGCATATGTGCTAATAGATAAAAGGGGCCAGTGACTGCTCTCTGGCAGTGAGGCAACCGATACGGGCTAGCATGCACAGACTTCAGCACCCCTACTCCCCCAAACTAGGACACCACATCCAATCTACTAAGTGGGGATTGCTCCTGGCCTATACTACCCCCATGAACCACGATGTGAAACGTGCCAGCTAGCCTAGAACAACACTGTGACTGTTTGACAGCATGGGCAATCCTATATGAGGGCTTGGACCTGTGTTCTTGCCTTATTTCATTTACTAGGATAGGTATTACCTATTGCATACACACAGATTGTGAAGAAGGTGGGATTTGAATGCGCATCACTTCTGTCAAAAAATATACTCTTTTTCCTCTTTTTTCCTTGTCTGCAAAAAGAAAAAAATAGGTGTACGTTGAATGTTGCAAGAAGTGTAGCACTGCTGTGCACCTCTCTTCTGCTTGCTCACAGCCGCAGCAGCATTACTGCACTCCCAAGGATAATATTTGCCAGGAGCATGAGGATCCTGCGGGAGCACCTATGGCCAGACAGAGCGAAGCATTTGCAAAGGTGTGCGCATCGTGCTCCCTGACATGCATTTGCAAAGGTGTGCGCATCGTGCTCCCTGACATGCTGAGGTTGCTCCCTAGGCACGTCCTGCCAGGGCACTGAGAAGCTGCCACTCCTTGAGCGTGCACGGGAGGTAAAGCTACCAGCACTTCTGCTTTGAAGTTTCCTCCTGGCCACAGCATTTGAGGATTTAACTCTTAAGGAGGTTGGGGTTATAATCATCTGGCTGTGAATCCTAGATTGCTTCGAAGGATTCAGTTAAATATGCCACACAATAAAAACGCATGCATCAGAGGTTACTTGGGTTTGGCACCACGCATGGGACTAGAGTCTAATTAGGTCTTTATTGCTAACTACATCTGATTATAACACTGTCTTCCTTTCACAAAGGCTGTTTTGCAAGCTTTCTTTGTATTGGCTAACACAGGGACGTCTACACCACAAAATGGAGTTTGATGCAGAAATCATCAAAGCAGTGCTGACCAAAAACTGAATTTATGCATGGGCATTCAAAGGCAGATTCTGATTCAAAGGACACCGATGCGCACTGACAGCTGTTATGTCCACTGATGTTAACAAGCTGTGAAGTCTAATAATGAAAGAAGCTTTTGGGTCAGGTTGAAGGCACCAATACTGTGTCCAAGGAGAGTACTGTGCCCGGTCTTGCTGTCAGATGAACTAATTGATTTCTGAACTTTCACAGGGAATAATAACGACACTTGGACCTTAGGTCACCTGGAGTTGTCTGGGTTCTGGGTGAGGATGAACTAAAATCATTCAAAATGCTTTAAAAGTGAGGCAGGAGAACACGTATGCTCACAATACTCTTGCAGGGCCAGGTAGGCATGAATAAACTGGGAGTTTTCTTTCAAGGCAAATGTTTTCTGCACACATGATCACCTCAGATAAATTTCATTTTTCCAGTATAATGGAAATTAATTTACATGTTTCAGACACACATAACAAAATAGTCTTGAAGGTTTATTTGTGTCATTCCAAATAATCTAACTTTCCAGGAAGCAGTAGATAAGGCAGTGCACACTTGACAGTCAGATCCTGCTGGGCACAGTTTTGCATTCAGCCCTGGGCTTTTGGCTTCTTACTGATAACTAGAAGGCTGGTAGTGTTCGCCAAAAGCACCTTGAACTTAGGTTGCTATTGAAACTGAGTAAGAATAGAGATATATAGTCAGAGCAAGGTAAACTTTCATGATCCATACAAAAGAAGCAGACGCCTATTTTCACTTATTTATTTCTGAAATAATATTGAATGCCAAAAGAATAAAGACTGTTTTCAAGCTGGTATCATATCAAAAGGTTTACAAATTAGCAACTCTTTCTGAAATGTGTCACCTGTGATTTTGTGTTAGTGCTGCTTTTATTGCTTTTCAGCTAGATGACTTTTTAATATCTACCATTTGGCCACTGTATTTTAACAAGATCTACAAATTTAATTTAATCTTTTATTTCAAAATTTTTCATCTTTTGATAACAGCTTTTGCTTCATATAACAAGGTGGTTATGATTTCTTGGTGGAAACAGTTAATGGTCAAGCTTTTCAGATGGTGCCAACCAACTTCATTACACTGAATTTATTTAATCTAGCCCCAAGTATTTACCAGAGCTTTGAGATCATCTACAAGAAGTCAGGCTGCACAAATACTGCAAGAAAGGACTAAATATATGTTTTGGGAATCCATTTATTTGGTGGCTTTCTGGGAATTATTTCCTAGTTTTTGTAAAACTACATAGCTTGAAATGCCTTATTGTGCACAGCCTGGACTCTGATTTTTTTTTTTTCGGTTTTAATTTTTTTTTTAAAATGCATGGCACAAACTCTTCTGATCAGCTCTACTGCTGAAATTCAAAAGCCAAAGGGGGTTAGCCCATATAATGAGAGTGTTTGGAAAATATTTCAAACATTTCTATTAGGGCTTTATTTGTGATTCATATATTAAAGCAGCATAGACTTACACAAATATTGTGAATGCTCCCCAGAGACCAATTTATTCCTGGATTCTTTTAATCTATTGTATTCTTAATCTTCAGGCAGCATAAAGATCATGAGGAATGTGCTTTACTTTCATGTGCTTATAATTTTCTCCATGTGAATACAAACATTGTAGTTACACAGGTATTTCACAGTGCACAATATTCTTTGTAGACCAGTGAAAAAGAGCCAGAAGGCTAACATGGAAAATATGGTTAAGTTAGCTGAACCTACATATTATAAGTTGATATACTACACAAAAAGTTGGCCAGTTTGCAAGATTTATATGTGCTTTCTAAATAGTGATGACTGTCATAAATATTTAAACCAGTGGTAAGGTGGAAAGCAAAAAGCCTTAACTTTTCCACTTATAACTATCTGCCTCATTTTGAAATAAAAAGCCCAGTGCAACAAAACAAAACTCACAAGAAAAAAAAAGTCATTCTCTTTGAGAATTCTCTTTCAGAATGATTTAATTTGTTTCCTGTGGACTCAAACCCTCAGATTTCTTAAACAACAGTTCATGAAAGAGTGGTTTTAACCACACTGGAATTTCTGCCAGTCAGAGCTGGGCACCTGGACCACTCTGGGTACCAAAGTGCAGGAGCCTTCAGTTTATGCCTTAAGAGGTGACCAGCATCTGCTGTGTGAGATATATTTTCTTCACAAACCCCACCCAAGGAATAAATTTATGTGTGTAATAGATACAGAAATGTGTGTTTGTTTTGGGAAAGGCAAGGTCAATCTCTGTGCTGTCATTGGAGTAGAAGCTGGATCTTTGCAAGTGTCCTTTGTTTCAAAGGGAGTCCATCTCACAGTTTGGGAACCGAGGATGAGAATGACTCCTCTTGTCTAAATTAACAAAGGGCTAAAGTCTTGTCTCAAGGGCAAATGACAAATTGTAGCTGTTGTCTCAGTTTGCTTTTTTTTTTTTTTCTTTTTCTTCACTTATTCATTGAATTTACCGGTTATTTTCTTGGCTTTAAAATCAATCAGAATCATACTCTTAAAGATCTTGAGGGATTTCCTTTTAAATCAAAAACCTTAATTTTTACTGCATTAATTTTTAAACATACATTTCTAGGTTTGTTCTGCTTGGCAATGTTCGTCTCCAGCTCTTCTACATATGGGTTTTACTACTATGAAGTTATTGAGCTCCTGTTAGTGAGTTCCTTCCTTAATCAGTATTGTTGCTGAGTTTACTTTCGCTGAGAAAACTTATACTATGATTATACCAAATAGTTGACCTCAAGAAACCCAAATTGTATGTTTAGAAATCCTTTTTAGAGTTTAGCTACATAATTGATCTGGTCTAATATCACTACCCTCTGTTTTTCTGAGTCCTAGAAAGACTGCTTTGGAATTTGTAGACCAGGGAGCCAAAATTTCCTTATATGTGACATATTTTTGCACAAGCTGAGTAGAAGCTTGTCTCTGAAGCACCTTTAACAGCACTGCAAAGCATCAAAACCAGCAGACGTGAGCTGGGGTGGAGAACCCAGGCCGGGGTGAGTGCACGGTAGCTGGATTATCAGGTAGGCTCTTTGAACATAGCTCTCATTAGGTTTAAATCCATCTTCTAGTTGATGACATCTGCTTCTGCTACAAAATGGCAGCAGCCAAACCAAGCAATGCAAGAAGAGGCAAATGTGAGGAGTATAGGGAAAAGGAAATCAGAGATTGTATCTGTTGATTTTTCTCTAAATATGGAAATTCTTATACAATAGACCATCAAATGTAATTTCCTATGTCTTAGAGGACAAGCTGTACATTTTTTAAAATAGTTCAAAAGGTTTACAAACTTGAGCTCAGGGTGTGGAAGTGGAAGGAGGGGGCCAGAGGTGCTGTAGAGAAAAAGAATGGAGTACAGGATATCCCCCTCCCAACCCTTTAAAAAAAATCCCTCAGTTTAAGAGATTTCTGTGTATCAGTACCAGACGGTCTGTTAACTTGACAGGACTGGGCCCACTGCCGATTGATGACAGGGACATCTTTATATGGCAAAAGTAAAGGAGAGCTGCGATTTTGTGCAAAGACAACAGAGAGATCGCTTGCCAGCTCCGCATGCGGGAGAAGACGTTTGACATCAGAGCTGCAGCATTTCCCTCATGCCGTGCATCACGTGCTGTGAACAGGAGGAGCCAGCGATATCACAATAGCGCTCTGCCCTTTGTTGTTCTTTTTCTTCTCTGCTTGAAACTCCAGATGTGCCTCAGTCTGCCCAGTCGTAACCTCGCCTCTGTCTCAGAGAGCAGCGCTCCGAGCTCACCTTCCCACTGAGGGCCACAGCCCTGACCCTTTATTTACCAGGAGTTAATACAGCTAGTGCTGGCTCATTTCTTTTGTTATCTTATTTCCAAACACTTTTATCAAGTGACTTCAGAAAGCTGCCTTTACTCATTCCGCACTTGAGATTCTGCCATACTCTGCCTCACAGTTGCAAAACCTTGAAGAAACCACTGGGCAGTTTTAGGTCTCTGCTAGGTCAAAGAAGAAACAAAAAGATTTCCAAAGAACTAGGACAACCTTTCTCCCAGTACTTGAAGGGTTGCTCTTTTTTCTTGTCTGGTAATACTTGCTGAGTATGTGGTAATAGACTTGTACAGGCTATTCTTGCTTAATGTCACTAGGACATTACAGTACTGAGAAAATGAATGCAACTTTATAGCAAATAGTGTCAGTTAATAAGCAAAGGGCTGTCAGTGGCAGGCATATGGATTCTGTCAAAAAACAGTCTTGGGAGACTTGACTGTGTCACATACATCCCAGTGCTCAGCTTTGGAAAAACATTTGTCTCAACTTTTCTGGGTGAACCCGAGATCCCTGAATGAGGAGCATTCTGAAAGGTAGAGGCTTTTTTATGCAGACAGACTCACAGTCCTTCCCAGAAGATGAGTGATTGAAGCTGACAGCTGGAATGATCAACAGCAGTGATTTTTTTGTTTCCTTCCAGATTTCAGGGTCATACAGCCTTATCCATTAGTAAGAGGGATGAAACAAACAACCAAAACCATACATGTTGGTATAGGTGGAACATAGTGATTTCGGCTGAAGAAGGGATTCTGAGCCTGAAATGTTACCCGATTTTTCCACCTGTATCAGCCAGTTTGTTAAAAGACTTAATAAAGCTTTCCTTGCAAACCCTACTTCCTTATACCCATACAGCATGATAGCTATGGCAACACTCTCACCATTCAGTGGACCTGTGCTTGTGAAATAACAGAAGGTTTTGGACAGGGACCAGTAGGGACAGGAAACCTTTCCTATTTATTACAGTAGCTAAAGCTGCCTGTTTTGACTGTAAATTTTAGACAAATTACAAGCTGTCTGGAAAGGCAGGAAGCTGCGAAAGAGAAGATGATCAAGTATTCCTTTAAATTTTAATAAGCTGTTTTTCTGTATTTATAGGAAGGTGGGATTGAGGAAATATACAAGAAGGTAAATAAAACACAGGCTCTGAGAGTCAGGTGGATGTCTTTCTCTATGACCAGTTGCCCTCAGGAACAAAAACTCAGCTGGATTCGAACAGACCATTTCTCTGGCCTCAGCAGCCTTGTGCTGATTTGCAGAAGTTGCAAAACCAACACCTGATATAAAGGGAAAGGGAACAAATAGTGGGATTTCCCTACTGGCAGGCTCCTCTGACTTACTGTAACTTCAAAGTTACAGCAAGCGCTCTGAAGGTGGCTGGGAAGGTTTCTCAGGCAGGAGGAAGTTCTGAGTAACACCGATGCACAGTGAGATTAGTATATTTGAATTTAACAGCAACGGTGCAGCACACCTGCAGGTAAGGAGAAAAGCGTATCAAAGCAGGAGCACTGGAATGTGGATAAAGTTCAATTTACGCACAAGGACTTCCACCACAGACACTTACATCCCCTGGAGTTTTTTGGAGTGGCTTCATAGCACTTACCAGTCTAAAGGAAAGAATAGGGCAAACACCTGATGATGCACATTTTATGCACCAGGTAATCTCGAGTCAGAGCGACAGTGGTGCCACCAGTTATTCTGGTAATGGCCTACTCTGAGTTCTCTGAGCCTCACAGAAACCACTTTCGCTCTCAGCTTGCACAGTGATATTGCAGACAAGTAGGAATAGTAACGAGCACTTAGTCCATCCCTTCCTGAGTGACCTTCCATGATCTGCTCTTAAAATCTCTAGGGAGAAAGGGTCCACACCTCTAAATTCCTATCTCAGTAAGAATAATCAGGATCATGCCATTTACAGCTGGAAGAGAAAATATTTATCATAAGAAATGATTTGGCAGAAACATTTCAGAGACATAACCTCATCCTGAAATGTGGAACAAGAGAAATTAACTGTTGGAAAGAGCTCAGTTATACTTGATGGATGATAGGCTTTGGAAAAATTCATAAAAAAGAAAAGAAGGATGATGAATCATTTTTACCTGAAAGCAGATGCAGTCCTTAAAGGGAAAATTTTCTTGTCATCATACTGTCTTTCAAACTCTTTTTTAATAAAATTTTTTGAGCTATTCATTGGAAACAGCTCACCCTATCAACAGTTCAGCAACTCATCAGTGCAATACAAGACACTTGCATTTCATGGACACTGAGTGATTCCTGGAGGGAGGTAAAATGTTATTGTAAGAGAATTTCTGCAGATTGGATGTTGGACTATATTGAATTCCTGTTCACTAGAGAAAATGATTGGCCAGGGTAGGAAACATATATCTGGGTTTTAAGAGAACAGCCTGGATAGAAACAAAGAGAAGAAACCAGGAGCAGGCCTAGGGAATGGGGAGTACACTTTAGGATCCTCTTACAAGAAGGAAACTAAGGAAAAGCCAAAAAGACATAGACAAGGAACAGAGATACAGAAGTCCTACCATGAGCCTTGACAAGGAGTAGTCATGGGGCCCAGGCAGAGCACATCTCCTCTGTGAGATGCTATGAACTGCAAGAGCAAGGAAGAGAATTTCAGACCAAGTAAAAATGTCCCAGAGATGGGACAATGTAGAAAGTAGTCTAGAGGGACAAAGAAGAGTCTGGTGGAGCTCATTTGAGCTGCTGACTTCAGATTCTCCAGGCTCACAGTAGAACCAATGGTTCTACTATTGGTTTTTGGAGAACCATTTGCGGAACCATTCTCCAAAAAGGTGTGAAGGAAGGAGAAAATTCATGGATGGAGGGTAAGGAGCAAACAAGGACATGAGGCAGGGAGTGGGAGAACCAGTGAGTAGCTGAGGGGAGCTCGATGGACAGTGGGCTGTGGGACTTTTTTATCTTGGTAATGATGGGAGAGCTGAGTGTGACATGCCTGAAGCACTGATTCACAGGCGTCACCACGGAAAAGTAAGAGCAATGGTCAGCAGGAAAGTTGCAGAAGCTACAGCCCGATACGCCATGCCCATCAGGAAGCATGCGGCCAGATTATTCTAGCTGAGAGCACTTGCAAAAGCATCTGAAAAAATCACTAGCAGAGGAAAATGTCAGGGTCCTCAATCCTTACTGAAATCTTCTATGAACTTCTTCTGTGCAAGAAAAAAAAGTCTGGATGTTAAATACAGAAGACAAATTATCTCTTTTGATGTATTGTGCAAGATCAAGAGAGAACCTGAAAATCAACGTCTGTTGTTATGTAGGAAATTAATAGTTCCATATTTTAATTTATTATAAATACAAAGAACGATACATTCTGGCCACCATGGTACATTATATCATTTCCCTCTGAACAAGGTTTCAGCTCCCTTGTTCGTGTCTAAAACCAGTAATGCCTTCAGCAAGGTGTTGCCAAAGGCCCCAAAAATATTCCATTCAGCTGACACTTCTGCAAGCAAACTGGGATATTTCCTTCTCAGTGACTCATTGATGTAAGCCTTCTCACATGCCCTGCAAACATGAAATCTAAATCGCTTCTCCTCAATGAACAGATCAGATGGCAAACACACGCAGAAAGATTTAATATATACTGGTAAGAGAGGAAATCATTAGGCAACTGATAGTTCCTCATGCTAATGAATGTGTCCCAACAAAAATGCATCTATTATATTCACTATTCTTCCATGAAAGAATTTTTAGAACATTTATTCTGAGCAAATCAACAGTATTTAGAAAAACATGCATTGTATTTGTTCATTTTTCTCCCAGGCATTCACTTAACAATGGGCGACATGAAGGTTTTCCTGAGTTCAACATTTGCTTTCCAGATTTGTGAGATTCAGATAGCTTGGAGCCATGATGTAATCTTAACAATTTCCCCCTATTCTCCATTAGGCCATTTCAGTGCTGTAGGAGTATTGTGCTGTATTGATAATCCCCTTGAGAAGACTTCAGTGAAAGCCCAGTGGGTGTGGTGGTATGAAATGTGGAGAGATGCGATGCTCCTCAGCATAAGGACATCACCAAGGATGAAATTCTCCTGATTTTCAGCAAGAGAGGTAAGAAGCTTGGCAGGTGTCCTGGCATGGGGACCAGGACTGTATGGGCATGCAAGGGAAATGCAGCAGGAATTGATCATCTCCTAGGTCCTGAAGACCACTGTGAATACATGAAGCATGTTATCTCTTTCAAGAAAAACAAAAATGAAAGCCAGGCCATCCCTTTATCAGACAGGTGAAGAGTGCTGTACATTTACCAAAAAAAAAAAAAAATGTACCAAAAAATGTACATGGAAAAAATACTAGGCCTCACACCTTTTACCAGCTTCATTCAAGTGTCATCCAAACCTGGTTACTGAAGAGCAGCATGATTTAGTTACCTTCCTTTGGGGTATGTGCCTCCTGTCAAAGGGTTGTGCAAGATTGAGCTATGCTTGCTTCAAGTTCTTGGCTTCTCCTCGATTCCACTTTTATTTGATTTGGCTCAGTTTTAGACTACTTTTTATCAGTGAGGCATTTTGACAGGCCATTTAAGTAGCACTGCTCATTACTCCATACAGAGACAGCATGCTGTTAGATCTCAGTTTACCTTTATTCTTTACCAAGTGGAATTAATTTGGCCTAACCTTGTTAGTTGTAGTGGAAGTTGTGTAGGTATAATCTAGTTATTTGTGCTCTCTCTATTATAAACAGAGAAAACCAGAAAGTGGTAGGGGACAACTGATCTCATTTGCAAACGGCTGCTAGGGTCAGTGGGATTCTTGTCCATTGCCCATAGAGGGGCCTCAGTGGCTGTGCTGAACTCACGCTGAGGCAATTTCTGTGCCTACAGTTAGTTGAAATACATTTCCACCTTGAATATCATTTTGATCCACCATCCTGAATAGCAGCTGGAGCATGAAGCTGCTTATTAAAGGCTTGTTAAAATATGCAGTCGTCTTTGCTGATGAAACAAACCAGAAAAGGTCATCTGATATTTGCTTGAAATAGGCCAAAGGTCACAAAAGATAGCATAAAATATAATCATCAACTTACAGCAGCATTCTCATGCCCAGCCTACTATTTCCAAGTGCATTGCAAAAGCCTAGCGTTTTCATAATCAGGTCACAGATGACTAAAATCAGTTACAAAGGTTAATGCCTATGACAGCTCTGATTGGTAGTGGGTCTCAATTAATAGAGTATTTTCTCTGCTGTTGCAGTAACAAAACATTATTGTAAAATAAACCCTATTACTATGGGAATCTATTATTTCTTACCAACTGTAACAATGCTCAACTTGGGAACGAAGACTCTTTTTTGTTAACAAAATACAGCAACTGCATCTGACTCTTCATGCCTTTTCCTACAGTAAAAAACCTTGCCGTATTTTAACAGCATTTTGCAAAGTAGCCCTGACATATAATTGTGATAATTATTATTGTGTTTTAGTACGGACCTCCTCCTTGGTGTCAGCCTTTCAGAAATGCATCCATACACCCTTTGACTCATGCTGAGGTAGCTGATGAAGAAATTCATGTTTGGTGCAATTCTCTGAGGTTTTGTTAGCTAATGGGGCAAGGCAAGAGCAGGAGGACCATAACATAGCTGGAACTATTTTGCAGAAGCACTATTAACTTCCAAGTTATATCTTGTTGGTTGCCTTATAGGAGAGAAAGTTTTGCCTGGTCAGTATTTGGACATCGATCTCTGTAATCCACAGGGACACCAAAGGAAGCAGTAGCTGCTCTGATTACATGCTTCCTATGACAGGCAAACTGTAGGCAAATGAACTTCTTTAATGTTTCTACTACAAACTGAGGCTATTTACTTGCATGATAGCTTGGTAAGGATATCATAAAGTTCATAACTGTATCTCCACAGAACTTAATTTTTTGTTTTACAACTGACAGCCCAATGGCTCCAAATTATCACACATGGGTGCTACTACAGACAGTACATACGTGTAGCAGCTCCACAGACTCCTTGAAGCAACAAAAGTGCTCAGAGATGGTTACCTCCTGCTGTCCTATCAGGACTGGTGGGAGATGGCCCCAGCCTGCTTGAGGCTCCTCAGTCACACACCCAGAGTCAAGCCTCAGCATTGCTCTCAGCACACCCAGAGTGCCAAATTAGGTCTTGTGGTCATGGCAGGTTTTAGACAAGGTGGGCATGGGGAGGGGTCAATAAGGGGGAAGCTGCAGAACGATGTGGGCAAATGCGAAGGGGTAACACTATTTTAGAAGTTTCTAGAAACAGAATAGAATCTGGGGCAAGAAGAAGATTCTCTCCTGCTTTCCCAGGCTGTCCCAAGCTCTACGGTCACCTCCTCCATCCCCCTTCCATGGACATTTATGTCTCCTTCCATCATTGCACTCAATGTCCCCATCCATTAGCCATCAAACCTGCGTTCTCCCTATTGCAGTGAACCTCTGCTCCTCCAATTACCCCAATGCACCCTCCTCTGTTGGTGCCATCAGAGGAATAACAATAGAGAGGAAAAAGGCCAGACCATGACCCAGGCTGCGCCTTATTGCAATGTGAAGAGAGCAGAAAGGGCAGGGAGTGCAGAGGAATGGTGAGCAGGGATTTCTGCTTCTGCTCCTGTCATGAACGAGGACTAGGTTTTTGCTTCCCCCTCCAGGAGCAGTTATCCCTTACTCACCCTACATAGGATACCCCTTTGCAGCAGAAGCGCAAGCGGCATTTGAAATATTTCAGCACAACAGATACAAAATGGGGATACTAGAAAACATTGCAAAACACTGAAGGACTTGCAACGTTACATAGTTTGTTGGACTCTGTATATGTTAGCAAAGGCTCTCACATTTCAAAGACACATTTCTGTTTCTTGTACAAGATTACAGCAGCCCATAATCTTTAAACTAATCCGTATGAACAGACTTGAAGCTCCTAGGGTGTGTCTCTGCCAAGTCATTTAAAGGCTCAGCATGTGGTGTGGCACAGTTTGCTGTGAAGGTCAAAGAAATTGGTCACTGAAGAAGAACCTCTAGAAGCAAAAGATAGAAAGTGGTAAGCAAAAACTACATCAATCTAAATTTATGTTAACCTATATACACAGTAACATGCTTTTACATTAAAAAAAGCCACTATGTTCTTTAGCACAGAGTTGGATCATACATTAAGGCATTGTTCTTTTTGCCATAAAGATTTTAGTATCTTCCTTTTCTGGGCTCTATTCTGTTACTTGAGAGTCCTTTGTTCATACAGATTAAAAGCATATACAACTATAGAAGAGGACTGAGGAGGCAGGCCTGGCCTGTTAGCAGGCAGAGGAAGCAGGCTGCCACCCTTTGCTCTTTCTTTGCTTCGGTGCCATGCTGCTCTGTTCACCCAATGAGGTTGTAAGAGTAGTCCTTCCTGCAGGAAGCCCAAAAGGACAACTCCATCTGGATGTGCTACAGTGCTTTGAAAGCAAGCAAGGCAACTAATAACATTACAGTAAATGTTCCCACATTCATTTCCTTTCCTGAGACAAACACAACTTTTTTTTCTGTCTTTAGAAAGAAGAACATGGAAAATCTCCTTCAGAAACAATTCTACATTTCATTGTAAGTAAGATTTTTTTAATTCCTAGTGACATTCTTTCTTGCCAAAATGGAGACGGTTTGCACTCCTCCCTCCCCAAATGTTCCCTTGGGAACGGTTTGTACTTTCCCTTAACTGTTCACTACGTTCACTGGAGCCCAGCTGCAAAAAATGGCTCAACTTTGCATCTGGATTTCCAATCAGTCACAAATTCATGGCTGTTTTCCCAGACAGAGAGCAATTAAATGAAAGCTGTCAAACCCATTACCAAAACCTGTGGAAACACCAGTTCACCCAAACAAAATTCTGCTCTCAGTATTTCTCAGCCTAAGCTTTCAGGATTAAACTGATTTTATAAACATTTAGGGAGAAATTACTCGCAAGTTCACCTGCTGCCTCTTTCCTTCTCCCCTCTAACTCACTAGTATTATGTTCCATTTTTTAAATTTTGTTTTGTTTATGTCTTACTCCACTTGATCCACAAACTGAACTGACTTTGGAAGAGACTTTAGGTATCGGGCAACCCAGCAGGGACAACTGTTAGCCTCTACCCTTCACAGACCAGTAAAACTCGAGAGCTGCTGCTTTGCATCAGCTGCTTCACTGGAAATGACAAAGTCTTTTTTGTGTCTTCATGCTTGTTAACAGGGTCAGCACAGAAATGCATAGTTTGACTC
The DNA here is from genome assembly GCF_030463565.1 of Pelecanus crispus. Lineage (NCBI taxonomy): Eukaryota > Metazoa > Chordata > Aves > Pelecaniformes > Pelecanidae > Pelecanus > Pelecanus crispus. The sequence continues at coordinate 143,270,235 of NC_134644.1, read as the reverse complement.
ACACAGCCCTGTAATATGGTCAAAATAGTACCTTTCTAGAATTACATCTTCATATTATGCTGACCTGTTCTTAAAAAACACTTGAAGTACCATTTCATGTTCTTTTCGTGCATTCTTCTCTAAGTAGGCACACACCTGCCTGATACATTTTGAGTTTTTTACTAAGGATCCACTATTCTCCAGACAATCAAGCATACTAGTGGATTTGACACCCCTGTAAGGATACAGAACTAAGATGACAGTTCAATTCTGGAGAAACTAGCTGCCTTCATTGTTTTTCAATGCAGCTTTTGCAAAGAACTTTCATAGTGCTTTCCCCTCATATTCACAGGTCAAGTCCTGTTAAATAATTTGCAGGAAAAAACACATTCGAGTGACACTCTTCTGGACACATTGCAGAGAATAGAAGAAACTTATTCCTCTCTAAAAATAAAGGTGACATCTGTATGATGCCATGTTCCAGTTCTGTCCATTAAACCATCTCTGGGGAGCTACTGTTAAGGTTTCAAAATCCTAAGTCAAAAGCCCTGTCAATCAACCCGCTGCAAAACAAAATGGTTCACCAAACATTACCAAGACAAGACTTTCTTCTTTGTCTTTATATTCTGCGGCCTGGGATGACAGTGTCTATTTTGCACCAGGGTTCTCCACCTGGCAAGCCTACAGCTACAAATTGTGTCTAGATAAAGAGACTTATAGACACGCAGTCACATCTTCTTGAGCACTACCAGTTTTGTCATAAGAGGCAATAAGCACCTTTCTCAAGTTCTGCCCAAACAGTACTTTTTCCCAGGGCTTGCAATAGCAGTTTTCTTAAATTCCTAAATTTCTCAGTCCAAAAGGCAGTTAATTTCTGATCTAACTTGCACAACACATATTATGTATTGCTCCTCCTGTAACTTCAACACCAAGCCCTTAAGTTCTGCTGTAATTGAAGTGGTGGTACTAGTGAATAAAAAACTCTGTGAAAACCTACCTTCTACTCATAGCACTGCAGCCAACTTTCTGGGAATGTCACTTTAACTAACATTCCCTATAGCACTTCCCTACCTATAAAAGAGTGACAGTGATGAAAATCTAACATGGCACTAAAGACCGAAAGAAGAACTATGCAAAACAGCAAGGTATTATTACAGGGTGATATAGATAACACAAAGAAAGATATCCAGACTTCCAGCTATGTAGTGTGGCTTGAATTTTTGCTTTCAGCCAGAGAGTTGTAAAAAATGGGACAATCTTAGTGGGATTGATTGTGATAACGCTTACAAAGGCAGGACAAGGATCAGGCTAAATTTTTTGGTACTGATAATTTACCGTAAACTAAAAAATTTGCATTAATTAAGTACCAGCATATCATGAAACATCTCCATCTACAGTGTTCCTAAGATCATTTAGCTCCTAAATATGGCCTAAAATGGGTATAATACTAATTTATTTAGTACAGAGGTATCAAACCTCAAACTAATCAGCTAGGCCTGGCTTGACAAGCTGGTTAATCAGGACCAGCTCCTCCTGCTCTCTTTCCCAAAGCTCCCACAGTGATAGGAGGGGACTGCTCCACAGTGCCAAACAAACTGGTCTGGCAGAACCAGCCAGCCTTGGCCACCAGTCTTCCACCACCAGGACCCACGTCACCACCCTCCCATCACAGGGTGACATCTGGGTATGGGCTGAATTCATTGCTCAGAAAATGGCAGCCTTCTCCTCTCTCTTTTCCTAGGGGCTTCTCAGAGGTCATCAAAAAGCCAGCAGAAACAAGAAATACTCATATGTTTTAAGAGTTATATTTGCATAAATTCAAGTCTTCAGGACATTGCAATGCCAGGAGGAGATGAAGTGAGTGACCATGTGCTTGTGCGGCCTGCTGTATGAAGATTAGGTGCTAGGGACTTAGACTATCATCTATTTTATTATTGTGGTTCACACTGCATTTGTCTTTAATTAAAAGACAGTGTATCCATTAGAAGTAATAAGACACAATTTCAGCACTTAGTCCAGAAATGGTATGAATTATACCACTAATGTATGCAAACTAATACCAGAAAATTTGCAGGCCTCTGAATGTGGAGAAGAGACAAAGGAGACTAAGCACATAAAAATAGGGTGGACGTAACCACTTAAAGCATGTCCTAACCATTCAAGCAGATTTAAAAAAAAGATATTTGTATTAACATCTCTAGTTTAAATGGTATTTGTTCGCCTCAATATATATTTTCCGCTGATGTGGGAGAAATATGCAGAAAATGAACAGTTGCAGGCTTTGTGGTTTTAAGGAATCATTTGAGGCCGCAATGCCCAGTGTGATGACATCTCCCCATGTAGGCAGCACTAGGATATATAGCTAGAGTCAGCTTTTGTACCCATCTGGTCCCTTCTCAGCTTTTCTATTGGTTCACAAAGCATCTTTCATGCCACTATTGAAGACTGCATTCTGTAGGTTGGTGACATTGTGGCTGGGCTCCTCCATTCACAATCCAACACTGTCATCATCCCATTTTGCTATCTCACGTGGTCAGAGGCCTGGGCTATTGCAGCACATCTAGCAAAATCGGTAAAAGGGTGAACAAAAGAAAGAAGTGTTCAATAACTCATTACTAGTCTGAACAGCTGCTCAGGTTTCCGAAGAAATGAAATTTCTAAAAGGGTTCATTTCGCACACACATTCACTTATGTAAATCATACTAAAAGGGCTTGTTCCTGTCCTGTGGGGTAGAAGGAGAGAATAAAAAAAAAGTGTCTTTTCTACAAGGGTAGCATTGAGAATTCTTGGCTTTGGTGCCTTTTGAAATGCTGAAATCCCTAGATGCACATTCTTCCCTCACAGATTACATTCCCATTGCAGCAATGAGCATACAGCTGTCATCTTTCCATCAGCAAATACTCTACCAGACATGCTGGATGGAGACTTCTGCTCTCTGACGCAGTTCTGTGAAAGGATAAACCATGCTGACATGGATACTCCCATTCAGGGCAGTAAAGGGTAAGGAACTAAGGATTACAGCTTTGTTCACACTACTGTAAGAATAGTTGGTTTTGATCCCTTATGGTCTCGTGAGTAAAAATTATGGCTGTTTCTCCCTTGCCTACTTATCCTATAATCGACCAAGCAGATGTGCTAAGCTAACTCAGAGAAAACTGCTTTGCAAAATACAAAATTTGGGTCGTGTAACAGTCCGCACTGATGAACGTATCATTTGTGCAGTCTCCAACACTTTAATTTCTAAGGTCTTTAGTCTTTCCAGAACATTAATTTGTCACATAAGGTGCCTTAATGCACATGTTTTGAACAAGGACATACATCCATTTTTCCTCTGTCTTCCCATCTCCATTTTGCATGATCCCTGTAAATACTGGATGAAACCACATACCTATCATTCAGGGTGCCCTAGGTTCCCCCAAAGGGAGACAGCTGCATCTTTTGTGGAAATGTGGAAACAACTGTAGAGGGAGTAGGTGTCAGGAGAGCTTTCTCAGCCAAAATGCTTCCCAAGGCTCCTGCTGAGGCAGGGAGGCTCTGCACCACTTCCAGCACAGCCGGTACCACGCCATGCGCTGCTGACTCAGGGCTGAGGCTCATCTCCAGCAGACTCTCACCTGGCTGATGCAATCATGCTGTACTTTCAAATCATTTCAACCACTTGCCTTTCACCTGGGAGGTGCATGCAACATAGAGTGTGCACTACGGAAGCTTTGGGTAACTTTATTTCAGATTGTGAAATGCTGGCTATTGGGCAATGACAAATCCACTTTAAGCCTCTTTATCTCACTGCTTTAAGAAGTGAAAGCATGTCTGCAAGCATATCTGAATCACACTTCTAAAATGAGGCTTTTCCACAGCCTGTTTTGAATAGAGCTAACTTATATCCCTGGAAAATCACCTCCCCAAGTATCTTCTCTGCTGACCTGTTTTTAAGTGTGGTTATAGTCCCATCTCATGGGCCTGGCAATCTACATTTATACCAAGCAAATTTTAAAGAGGTTTTGAAAGCAGTTCCTTTATCATAATATTGTCATCATAAATACGGCCACAATGCAAGACTGAAGTCTTTAGTTACCATGTTCTCAGAAGACCATGTGACTCTTCCAGAAAAACCACAAGACCCAGTAGGAAAAAAAGTGACATACAAATGTATCAGTGTGATCAAAATGTCTTGAGAAGTGACATTCCTTCTTCCTTTTGGCCCCCCTGATCTCTTCTCTTCACCTCTTCTATCTCTCCCTACTTGTTTTTTCTGCTTATGCAGAAGAAGTCAGAGAATGCAGACAGCCTTTGAGGTTTTTTTTTAAAGAACACTTTAAGGCATGGAAAACTACAATGTTTCAGTAGGAAGGTGAAAGCAAATTTAACATAACACCTTCCTGGCAAAGAGCTGAAGTGCCAGATGTAGTGCAAAATGAAGCATCACTCTGCTTTTTACTTCAAGGTCCTATCCTGTTCCCTTCCACTGTCATATATTCTCCACTCGTGGTGCTTACTGGACTCCTGGTAGCTGTATCCAACTATTTTGTGGGACAGCCCCTTTGGGTCCTTTTCTTCTGAGTGCTTCAGTCTGTGCTTGACTCTAGATGAGTCTAGAGCTCTAATATCACTCCTGCGACAATATCCTTCTTCCAGATGTCATTTTAGTGTGCCATTTGCATTTCCCTTTAAATTATGGATTATTCACAGTTCAAAATGCTTCCCTTTCAGCTTCACCAAAGTAGCACTAGGTGTAAGTGGTGGGATATGCCCTAGACATTCATTTTGAGAGCACAAAGATAGAGGACCTAGAGCGGGTCTGAAGAAACAAAGGCCACTCCTTAACCCAATGGACAACTTAATCCAAGATAGAGATTGCAATCCCAGTTCTTCTCCACAGACATCATTGAAATGAACAGGACACCTTTATGAAGGAGGCTGCCAGAAATATAGTCACCATGGTGCCACAGTACAGTGTACTAAGCAAACACATATTGTGTAGAGTCATTCCAGAACAGGCTACAGAAAACCATATTATTGTTGCAAACTACTGTTGTTCCAGTTGCACATAGCTTTAATTCCACAACTGCAGTAGCTACAATGCCTATAAAGGATATTCTATAGATCAGCAGGTCAGCTAGTTGTTCAGCTGTTGTACTTTGAGTACATCCTAAAGCTGCCAAGTTTAACCCCCCTCCACCCCAAAAAGGTGGAAAAGGTCAGACAAAGGATCTGCCACAGGAGGATAAGAGGAAGCTTACTAATGGGGGAGAAAAAAGAAGAGAGGAAACCTTAGTCAGAGTGAGAGTGCTAGCCTGGCACCAGCAGGCATCAGTTCCTTATCCTGGGCCTTTGGCCCGTGTTAATGGGGCTTTTGTAAGTGCCAGAGTTCAATTAGTCAGCCTAAAAATACCTTTTTAAAAAGGAAATTTTGGGCATCACGTTCTGATATTAAATGCCCCTGTAGGATGGACAGCAAGACCAATGGCCTGGTGACCCATGTACTGAGGGACAGTCACCTCCTCTGCCACCTTGCCAGCTCACTACGTATTCGGGCTGGACACCTCTCTGTCTGGCAATGCTGTGCCACACTGCCAATGCCTTGTGGGCCCCTGCCAAGTGGCAGATTTTCAGAGGCTTATAACTAATGAAATAAAGCCCAGTTTTCACTGGTGTAGTATAAGATATTCCCCTTCAGTGGGGCTTATGTCTGGCTCACTCCACCCTTTTTGATTTTTTGGTGCCAGATTTGCTCAAAAAACTGTGAGTGAACTTAGCATGGGGAAGCTATTTTCTCATTCTTCCCGTAAAACTCAGCCAACAAACAAGAAATGCTTCCAAAAGTCTTTCTTTTTTATTTGAAAGCCCAAATTCAAGGCACTTGCAAATAGAAAGATTAATGTTTTTGAGAAGTATAAATTGTTTCCCTCATGAAAACAGGAGCTTGGAATAGAAAGCAGCCACAGGAGTTACTGGTGGTCCAGTTACGTTACAATAAAGCTAGACAGATTTGCTTGCGTGCATGCATGTAAAATGAAACTGCAAGTGAATATGCATTCTTCTTTTAGATAAATTTGCCAGCTACCTCAATAGCATGTATTATTACCAAAGAAAAAGCGATTATAGAAGAAATAAATATACTTTGCTAGTAGATTTCTTTCTCATCCACAGTGAGCACTCTACATACACATGCACAAAATAGCACACCCTGTTTTCCTCTTTCTAAAAAATCAACTTTCTTCAGAAAAAACAAATGTTAGTTTATCCACAAGAACATGCATGCTACATGCATGAGGTGTTTATTGCCCTTCCTACTGCAAGACACTCAATTCTCCAAGCTGTCAGTTTGTACATCTTTTCTAACATTCTCTCCAAGTACACGTATAATTTTTTCATACATGTGCAAGCTACTCATCAACAAGACTGTTTTGGAAATAAGCTATCTCAGATAGTATGCCAATACCTCAGATCCATGTCTCCAGCTCATTTGGATATGAAAGAAAGGGCTGAGAAACAAAATATTCCATTTAAAATTAAACTACGGAAATAAAGGATTAAAAAAAGAAAGCATTTCTGTTATTGGGGGTAAAAATCTACCATATTGTCACCTAAAATTAACATCTGAGTTGCCTTCAGCAGTTCCTTTACTTACATTAAAATGAAATGTATCCAATTTGATTAAAAAAAAAATAAAGATTTTTTAAAATTAAAAAACATTTAACCTTAACATACTTCATACAATGATAACCTGTTGAAGAGCACAAGGTACTTGTGCCTGAATATCATATTTACCATCGGTTTCCACAGAGAAATTGAAGAAAAAGGCCTAGAAAGTCTCAGCTTTCTGTGTTAAAAGCATCCACCTTGCAGGAGCCAGACACAATCTACACGTGGGACACTTTCTCACTCCATACTTCAAACATCCTATTTTTCATTAGTAGAGCATTTTTAAAGGATGTCAGCTGATGGTTTTTGTGTGTGAAAAATAACAAAAGCATTTATCCTTCTGTGAAATTTCCCAACATTTTTATACAACCTTGTAAAAATTAGGTTAGCAAAAACCAATGTCCCAGGCAAAATTTCCTTCAAGAGTATCTAAATGCTCCAAAACTACAAAGCAGTATAAAGTCCCAATCAAGCAATCTTCCTTAAAATCTGCTACAAATTTTGAATGCATTTTAAATGTATTTGAATGATCCTTAGTTGCTTGCTGTGAATTCCTGAGCCTTTCCTCAAAACTACCACAAGATAAATATTTAACTTTTTAAGCTATTGCCTGTGCTATCATCCATACCCCTGCCGTAATAAGACAGCGTTTTCATTTTCTAGCTTGATATACAGTACTATAGCAAGAGGTGCTTTTAAAACACCCCAAAAAACCACACAGCTCAGTTTACAATGAAATCCACTTAAAACTGTAATTGATTTTAGTAGGTATCAAAGAGCTTTCAGCCTGTTTAGGAGAGGAGTCCTGAGACATGTCTGATCAGTCTTCCTCACTTTCATGATCAGAGAGTTAACACGCAGTTGCAGATGGCTAACTACACAGAAACATGCTCCTTATCAAGGTAGAGTTTCTTCTTACGTAAGAGTTAACCAAGAGATTGAATTGAAAGATATGACTGAATAATCCAGGTGCTAATCTGGAAGACAGCAGCGACCTGGAAAGATATTCCCATTTTTTTGGCTGGAGAACAAATAATAATAATAAAAAGAGACTTTTCATCATTAGTTGCGTAATTACAAGTGGTTTTCCCTTTTGTTTTGGTTAGGTTTCTTTAGGAAAAAAATAGTTTTCTTGAATGAAAAAGTAGTCAATTCAGAGCACAGCTCCAAGAAGAAAGCATTGCCTCGCTGGAGGGAGAGGGAGGGCAATGTCGGCCTCCCCAGTGCCCAGGACACATGAGACAGGCTGGATATCTAAGAGCCCTGGAGCCAGCGGGCTCACGTCTTTGGGGAAAGGAGTGAGCACACAGGCCTTGATCCAGCATAGATGCCTGGAGCCAGCGCCATGGGTGCCACCAGACCTCCAGCCACCTCCAGCAGGACCCAGGGTTTCTCCACCTCCCAGCTCGTGTCCACCAGCCCATGGCAATGCCTGCGGGGAGCCTGGGCACTCGGGCAGCGCCAGGCCCATGCTCTGCTCCAGCTGCCACAGCCCGGGCGCACCCTGGACACCCACTGGCACCCATTTTGTCACCGCTGACGGCAAAGCCAGGTCCAGACATAGAATCATAGAACAGAATCATAGAATTGTTTAGGTTGTAAAAGACCTTTAAGATCATCCAGTCCAACCATTAACCTACACTACCAAGTCCACACTAAACCAATTAAGGGTAGACTAGACTAAACCATGTCCCAAAGTGTCACATCTACCTGTTTTTTGAACGCTTCCAGAGATGGTGACTCCACCGCCTCTCTGGGCAGCCTGTTCCAATGCTTGACTACCCTTTCCGTAAAGAAATTTTTCCTAATATCCAATCTAAACTTCCCCTGGCGCAGCTTGAGCCCATTTCCTCTCATCCTATCCCTAACTACTTGGGAGAAGAGCCCAACACCCACCTCACTACAACCTCCTTTCAGGGAGTTGTAGAGAGCGATAAGGTCTCCCCTCAGCCTCCTCTTCTCCAGGCTAAACAACCCCAGTTCCCTCAGCCGCTCCTCATAAGGCCTGTGCTCCAGACCCTTCACCAGCTATGATGTGAGCTCCTTCGAGGATAGGCACTGAGGCCTGTAATCTTTTTGGAAAATAGCTAAAATAAAAGAGTATTTGCTGGGGCTGCTGGAGCCCCGGTGGCTATCGCTTGAACTTGTGCAATAGCAGCTCTTGCTCCAGGTCCTGGAGGCTTTCCAGCAGTGGGTGGGGGGGGGTCCAGGCCATCCTACTGCTGCGTGTTTCCAGGCCAGCCTGCCATCAAGAGAAAACAGGAGCTTGAAAATGCCTAGGCAGGATTTTTGGATGCTCTGTCTCCATGCAGTCCCTCTGCCCTGGCACCAGCCCAGGCCCAGCTGCTTTCCCACGGGCTCCTCAAGGGCCAAGCTCCAGCAGCCATGTCCAGCATCCAGCAGCTGCACCCAGCTCTGCCGACTGCTGCTTTGGGTACAGCCATCTCCATCTGCAGGGCTGGCGATTCCTCCTGAGTCCACGCACAGCCATGTCGCCAAGTGCCAGATTAATGCCACGAATAGTCTGTTCCCAATTCAGCACCTGTGTAGGCTTTGTGGCTTTCCCTTCCCGGCTGAGTGATGCCTGCATGGCATTGTAGCAAGGAGGGATGTGGTGGAAATGGTGTCTCCTGTTTAGCAGGTTTCCACAGAAAAACACATTTCCTGTCACTCATGGACTTCAGCACCAATATGTGTCCCACAGGACAAACTGCTTCACCGCAATCTCTCAAGGGCTTGGCCCACGCAGGGTCTCCATAACATCTCCTAAATGTGGCACGTGGGCAAGAAACAACATGCTCTCCTCTTGCTTCCTTGGATGCCATGGCTACACACACATAACTAGGCACTGATCACTTCAGTTACTGATATTTAAGTTGAATTTATTTTGAACAGCAGAAGAACAAGGTTGAAAAATCCGAGTAAAAGAAAAAAAAATGTTTGGCCACTTGTATGGCCAGGAGAGAAAGGAGCTGTACTCAAATAGCCTTTTTCAAGGACAACTCAGTTTGAACGAGTTCAACAAAAGTGCATCTCCAGAGAGACAAAATGTTCCTTTCTAGGCAGTAGTTGCTTTTTTTTAAATAAAGAATGAGGTTCTGGTATTCCAATAAATTCTGACTTAAAAAAAAGAAGACTGGATAAGCCTGGGTGGCTTTAGTTTGGTTGCAATCACAGGGAATACTTTGTAAATTTGTTTGTAGAAAGCAAGTGAAAATTTAATATTATTTATATTGCTTGGAGGCAGACATCTGGTTGAAATTGCAGCCTCATTGAAGTTTTAGCTTCCTGTGCTGCAAAATGCAACATTAATGGAAAAATCTGAAGGATTAATTTCTGAGGCTTAAAAGTATTTTCGTGAAGAAGGTAAACCTCATTTCCATGCCATCAAATTCCTCATTTTCTAACTTTCACAGGCCAACTAAAAATGAATACTTGCTTGAATTCAAGATATCAAATGAATAATACACAGAGGAAGGAGTGTCATGGGAAAACAGAGCAAGTATTACAGTTTTTTCTAATAAGAAATGAGAGCAGAAACACCTGTTCCCAGGTGTAGCCATTTGGAAAAGTCAAAAAAGTAACAAAGAATCTTTACTGGATAAGCTGAGCCAAATTACTAGAAATTGCTTCTAGTCTTACAGCCTCAGTTTAGTGTTACAAATCAAGCACAAGCCATCAATATATCATACTAATATGTGATAGAAATTCTTCTTTCATCCCTAAGCTGAAATTGGTCATTCTGTTCCCATTCTATATCAGGAACAAGATGACAAAAAATCACCACTACATTTGGTACTGATTCAGAAAAACAGCAATAATCTGAAGGCTTCAGGTATGGAAAGCGAATTTGAGAAGTTGTCTTTGCAGCTCACAGTCAAACTACAGTGCCTTGGAAGGCAATACAGCTTTACCTGGTCTCTATAGAGGATTCACTGCTGCGAGTGTATCATTTTTCCATGACACCTTTAAGATAAATTTTCTCTTTGATACGGAAGGCAATGTGTTAAGGAATATGTCGCTTTCAGCCTGGAAGAAATCTCTCCTGCCCAACTTTTCTGGAATTTGTGAAGGAAGATGAAAGTTATTAAGAACAAGAGAAGCATTCAGTGAGGCAAAAATTGGACTTTGAAGAAACCTACTGAAAGTTTTACACGTGACACACCTACATTGTAAATGACATTTTTCCTTCACAGAGGAACACACAATTCAGTAATTCAGCCCCCTCCACCATAACGCATTAGAAGCCAGCACTGCTTGTCCATTCATCCAAAAGTGCACATTCTCAGACACTGGGAACTGTGCAGTTCCTAGTGGGCTGCCTGGAGGATAACTGTAAGCTGTTTCCTTCTGAGGCCACTTAATGGAGGTTAATACAGCTTTGGGGACGGGGATAAAAATTGATAAATTTATAGTGTTCTCCAATGGCAAAAGGAGCCTTTACCAGTATTTACCAGACAACTATACCTGGGATGTGTAGGTTACCTGACGACAGCTGCGCCTCTTGTTCAGACCCTGACTATTGAGTTTTATTATGCCTAGAGGAGCATTGGGCAGACTGTACCTGATAACGTCTCGTGACATATCATTTCCACCATAATTATTCCTAACTACAAAACCTCCACCCCTCTCTCGGTAAACTGCTCTCTGGAGGGAAGAGTGAGAAGCTGTTGCTTCTGGGTTGGGCCCTTGCCTAGCCAATGCAAATGAAGACATTTTTTATACAGCATTCTACTTGCTGCCCAGAATAACAAAAATTCATATCTGGATGTATGCAAATGGAGTCACCACCTTAGACTTTTCAGGACCCAGCAAGATCAAAGCTATGGCTGACCTGACGCTGTACTAGCGGTAGTCTTGCTTTGAGCAGGAGGTTCCACTAAATGACCTCCGGAAGTGCATCCAATGTTTGTATGAAGCTGTGAAGTGTGTATAAAAGCGTTAGATATTTAGAACATGCAGGTTTGCATTTGAGTTGCAATTGTTTTGCAACTCAACCAAGAACACCGTATTTAATGAAGTTGGTGCTATTCCATCAGTGTGTTCAGAATTTCTGATGACACAATACTGTTGCACATTATACTTCTGTAGCTTGCCTATGCATCCTATGGATTGCAGAGGTCTTTTGATTTCAAAATAGGAAAATGGAACATCAACAAGTCAATATGGTCCCTCCCATGCAAGAGGGATGCAATTAGCTTCAGTCACTGGCCTGACCTGAAAACAGAGGGCCATGGTAGCACATGAGCTGCTGACAGTGGTTAAAGCCTGGAGGAGGAACTTCCAATATCTTGCAAACAGCACAAAGCCTTCAAAAGAGAGCAAAATAATTACTAAATACAGGTCAAGTAACCTCCTTTATTCCATTGGATGAAAATGTTTTAAAGGCTGTAAGAATTGTAATACCTCTGTTATGTTTTGATTATTTTCACATGTGAGGGATTGTTTCCTCTGAAGTGTTGACAATGGCAACAGCCTGATCAGGACTGAAAGGGAGAAATGGTAAAGTCAAGATCCTTTTCATGCTGGGCACTTTCAGAGCAGTTTGGAGCTCAAAGGGCCTCATCCCCTGAGGGTGTTGTGTCAGCAGCACCTTGCAGGTCCAGGAAAGCTGAAAGGAAAAGCTATAAAGATAAAAATCCCTTGTTTTTCAGGATCTGAATCTGAGGACAAAAAAGCAGACCATAGCTGTTTCTGCATGTGCCACATTAATATTTTAGTGAGTGTGGGGACAAAGAATATCATTTAAGGTGGGGCTGATGAAGGTGTGGGGTTTTTTGCATAATTTTAATCCAAATTAAGAGGAGGAAGTGATTAGCATAGTTTTTAAAATGCATTAGTGAGTTGCTTCCCTTCTCATAGCCTCTTTCCTCAACTACTTCTATGACCCCACTATTTTAGTGTGTTGAGTATTCCAATAAATACCTGTAAGGTAGAGAAGTATTATCATCATATCTTTCAGATGAGAAAGAAAAGCACAGAGGCTACAGTCAGATGTTAAAGGACACATAAGCAATGGCTTTGAAGTTCTATGCATAAGTAATTGTATTCGCTCAAAGCAATACAGAAGATTAGTGTCAGTGTCTTGTAGTCTCGCTCACTAACCACTCTAATAACATTCTTCTCTGTTACTTATTGCTCAACAAATGGATGTAATTAAGTGACCCTCAATAGTTAAAAGCACTTGCTCATTTGTCTGTTAAGATATTAATAATAATTTAGTCCTGTCAAAGTCATGTGCCATAGTCCTCTGATTTATTCTGAGATTAATATTATAATAAATAACACTGTTCCAGCAATATGTTTTTTCATGTGTGTTTCCCATGTTTGTAGACTAAAAGGGGTCAAACCTCGTCACATCAAGATTTATGAAAATATCATTTCGATTTTCAACCAGATACAAAGGTAGCTGAGATATGATTGATTTCTAAATAAGAGAGGGAGAAGAATAAACCTGTGCTGAAAAATCTAGCATGATCATGCTTTTTTTCTATTATCCAGTAGATAGAGAAAATGTGTTGACCGAAGTGTGTGGTTTAATAAGGAAAATAGCTTCCTCTGTGCTTTTTGACTTAATCAGTCAAAAACATGGAATGTAATATTGCTCTTGCATACTGAGCTGTTCTATTTATAGTCATTTTTCATTTTTGTGCAATTTACTTGCAATAGGAAATACACTAATAATGCATTGAGAAATCAATATCTAACATTAACTTGGCTGGTTTTCAGTGCATGATTCTGCTTTAAAAGCCAATGAGAAACCTGTGCACAAACTTTACACTGTATCATTCCCCGAGGCAAAAGCCAAGAGTGCTCCAGATTGGAACTCTGCAGAATTTAGGGCACAGACTAAATATTTCTCAAATTGCACAGAATTTAAATGACTCATCATCTCTTTATGCCAGTTTTCATCACCTATTTCCAGCAGGCTCAAGGATTTGTCTGGCTGACATTTCCCTGACTGGCCTCTGTTAGTAAAACATCATTTAGTTTTCCACCTACAATAGAATTTAATTTTCATTCTTGATTGCAGATATTGATTGACTTTTTTCAAATCAAGTCTTTTAAAAAAAAATCTCATTTAGAACCGTCTTCAGAGGAAATATTGCATTTTAAAGCTAGTAAAGTGTAGTCCATTTAGTTAATCTACCAATTCATGTCAGCTGTTCTTTCTGAGCCTCCTTTATCTATGTTTCCATTACCTGTGCACACTATCTATCTTTTTTCTGTGCCATTTTCTTTATTTCACTCTCACTCATATTCCAAAATGGATTTTACTTCCTATATTTTTCCCACGCACCAAAGCAAGAGCCACCACAACTGTGCTGTGACAAGTTCTTGTAAGAACAGACACGCTTCTGAAAACTCAGTTACTGGAGGTGCCAGCTGAACCCAAATTTGGCCCTGATTCCTTATTAACATCTGATACAATCCTCTCTGTTACACCTTGTCTAGACCCTGCCTTAATGTCCATCTCAACATTACCTTCACAGACTGCCTCTGATGTGTGGGTATAATATCCCACGCTTGGTATTTCAGCATGGAAGACAACACAGAATCACCAATCATTTAGGCCTGAAGAGACTTTGGGAGGTCACCGTCCAATCCCCTGATCAAAGCAGGGGCACCTTTGTGTTCAGACCGGGCGGCTCAGAGCTTTGCCCCGGCTTGCCATCAAAATCTCCAGGCTCAGAGATCCCACAGTTCTCTGGGCAATCTCTTACACTGCATGACTGTCCTCAGGGGGAAAACATTTTTCTTTATATCCAGTCAGACACTCCCCTGTTTCAGCTTATGACCATTGCATCTCATTATCCCACCATGCAAGTTAGTGTTGAGCCTGGCTCCCTCTTCTTGGTAATCTCCTCATAAGTATTGTAAGGCTGCACTTAGGTGCTCCCTAAACCTTCTCGTCTCCAGACTAAACATGTTCCAGTGGGTTGGGAAGTGCACTAGCTGCAGGATTCAACTCATTTAGATGTCATCTTCCAAAACTTGGGCATCTCAGATAGGCTTGTTGTCTAGGGTAACCTCACCAATGGAGAAAAAGACATGTTCTTAGTGGAATATCCTCTTATAAAATAGGCGTGCAAGGGAGGTATGATGAATTCGCCTCTGCAAATGTCAGTTTTCCTGCGGACAGGACAAAGAGCCTGACTTCTTAGCTAAAAGCAGAGGAATATCCAAATGGCAAACTTCAGGTGCAATGGATCTTGCTGGTAGGGATGCAGACAGTTTCCTCTGGTCTTTGACTGCTATGTTTGTGTGGCACTGGCCAAGAAACAGCACCTCTTCATTCTTCATTTCCTCTCTCTTAGAAGAAAAGAGCGATGACTGATCTGAGTGTTTCGCCAAGTGGCTTGATTTTCACGTATGAAAAGTGCCAGATGAATGGAAAGGGCACTGGTCCAGCATGAAGCCATAGGAGAATGAACTACTGGGCAGAAAACATAATCCTTTTAAGTGGCACACCCCAGTGGTAACAAAATGTAACATTCTTTTTATTTTTTTTTCAGTTGTTTCTTGTTGGTAAGTAGAGGAATTATCCCTAAAAAGGCCAGGCCCCATAAAGGAAGACAGATACAGAGATTTCTGCCTGGGAAAAGCCTGTTCTGCACAGAGCAGACCTGCAAAAGTCTTTCCTTCTTGCAAAGTTACTTTGAAAACATATATAAAAACAGAAGAAAGCTGGCACCTCCTTAATCTTATCTTTGTAATTGCAGCTATTACGGTTCAGGACACACCTTCATTTAAATACAAGTGAAGTTCAAAATCTTTCTGAATCAATCTGTTTTTTTATTTAAGTGTTGTAAGAAAATGGTTCAACACTGTAATTACCTCTGGCCATAATTGATTGTATTTGTTTACATGGTAGGTTATTAACAAAACATTATCTGGAATTGAACTCTACCTTTAAGCACAGTTTAGATTATTGCAGCAATACACAAAATATAATGTCATAAATGTGCAGCAGGTGGCTACTTAATAACAGTTAGTAACATTAAGCGTTCATTCTAAAGAGTGCATTTAGGACCAAATTAGCTGTCTTGCATGAGTGATTAATAGTGCACTGTACGGCATGACTAATAAGCATTATGCAGTTTTATTAAGCAATAACTCACAGCTACGTGGTGATGTCTATCTTTGAAATACTATTTTAGAAAAGGAGTGAATGGTCTTTGCTTCTTTCAGGGTGATGCATTCTATTCCAGGAGCAGTGCCATGCTCCTCAGTGCCTAAATTCACCATCTGGTATAGCCCAAAGCCATTATGCTCTCATCTTGCCAGTTTAAAATGACAATATATAATCAGCCACTCCAGATTTATAACACTGTCTGTCTGTTTGAATGTCATGCAGTAATACCATATTTGATCAAGCCCCTAACTGCATGTAATATTTTAGGTTTCTGTGTATAAAACTGTGCTAATTTTGAGAAAAACATTTTTAAAAGATGGAAAATGAGGGAGGCCATGTTTCTGAGAATGCTCAGAACAGACCCATGGAAGCATTAAAACCCTTCAGCAAGCCTGTCTCCCACATGTCTCTCTTCATGCTCTCAAGCCAATTAAAATGCTAAAAGAGCTGAAGTCAGTGATGTGGCAGACACTGGGATACAGAGCCATTGGCACGCAGTTCACAGAAATTTTTTGAAATGAGTGAGAAGGGGCTTACAGGGATTGGGGAGGAGGGAAATATAGGGAAGCCAGATCCTCCTGCCCTACTGCAGTGCCTTCAGACTCCTGCTGCAAGATATTGGGTGATCTTGTAGTTCATAATACAAGCAGCAGGTTTGTCACTAGACTAATATTCATACATACCCCTTTTGCCATGTACATCCCATCACCTGTGATCACCTCCTTCCACTCTTGTTCCTTGCTTCAGCTGAAGACCTAGCTGATGTAAGCAGATGTCAGTGAGAAGCTGCAAAGGCCTGTGGCTGCCATGGGACTCAGCTGAACTGAGGACCCAAATGAGAAGATTTGGGTTTCCCTCCTTTTAGACAGAAGACAGTCTCTTGTGCTGTTTGTTCAGTGCACAGTATGACGGTGCACTGAGCCTTGCCTCAAAGAGCAGCAAAAGGGCAGATAATGTACATGTAGGTGGATGTACTGTGTGGTGGTAGAGTGCTGGAGGGGTTTCTTTTTTTGAAGAAAAGTACACTTGGAAATGGAAATGCCTGCCTGAAATTTAAAAAAAAAAAAAAAGTGGTTTTAGAGGGTTAAGGAAAAAAAAAACCCTAAAAAATACATTTTGTCAGCTGAGAATATATCCTCCTAGACAGTGTAAAACTTAAACTGCTAGGCAAGAACGATTGATCAGTTTATAAACAGACAGATGGGAACAAGAGTGGGAAGAAGAGGAAGAGATGTCTCATTAGTGGCATGTATTACTCAGTTTTAGTTTGAAAATCATCTAAATTTAACCCGAGGATTGTTCTGTTTCTTAACCATTGTCGCGGTTTAGCTGCTGTCAGCAACCAAGCACCACACAGCCGCTCGCTCACCCTCCCCTGGGTGGGATGGGGGAAAGAATCGGAAGGGCAAAATTAGGAAAACTCATGGGTTGAGATAAGAACAGTTTAATAATTGAAATAAAATAATAATAATAGTAATAAAAATTGTAATGAAAAGGAGAACAATGAGAGAGAGAGAAGCAAAAGCCAGGGGAAAAAAAAAAAAGTGATGCAACCGCTCACCACCTGCTGACTGACGCCCTGCCCATCCCTAAGCAGCGATCGCTGCCCCCGGCCAACTATCCCCAGTTTATATACTGAGCATGACGTCATATGGTATGGAATAGCCCTTTGGGCAGTTTGGGTCAGCTGTCCTAGCTGTGCCCCTTTCCAGTTTCTTGTGCACCTGGCAGAGCATGGGGAGCTGAAAAGTCCTTGACTAGTGTAAACACTACTTAGCAACAACTAAAACATGAGTGTGTTATCAGCGTTATTCTCATGCTAAATCCAAAACACAGCACTATGCCAGCTAGTAGGAAGAAAATTAACTCTATCTCAGCCAAAACCAGGACAACCATAAGCTCTTTTCACGATGGAGCTCTTTCTGCATTCTACTTCTACACACCCTGTTTCACCAGCATATTTCCTTGTGTTAGATACAGTCTGTTGACCTTTCAGATCACATCCAATTTTTCAGTTTTCCATGGTTAGCTGAATTAAGGCCCTTCGATGACAGGCACACCTCCCTTGTATGCTAAATTGTTTGCCATGAAACACTATGGACCTGCTCTGTAAGCACCAGCTTGATGCATCTGATTTTTTTATTATATCCAGCAGCTCCAACATTTACAGCAAGTCTATGCCCCAATTTTTGGCCCCCTCAATAAGAATAAGGAAAATACCAAGATCTTCAGGATAATATTTTAGAGGATTTTATAGTTTAGATGTGAGTACTTGTGACACCTAGTGGTTCTGGCAGAAAAATGCAAATATTTTAGAGGAAGTAGGGGTTGGGTCAGGGAAAGGAAGGACAGATTCAATATCACCTACTGGAAGATAGTTATTACAATAACCTGAAAAAAATCAGAGCTGAGCAAATTTTTTTTTCCCTGGGGATGTGGCACGCCTATCTGAGGCATCCACCCTTTGTAACCCATCATGTAAGCAATGGAAAAGTTCAGCTATATGAAACACTTCTGGGGTGGGGTGGGACAAGGTGATTATAGGTGTTTGGATAAGGTGGTCAGGCAATTGCCCAAATCCTTTTTGTGAAACTGGAGGTGAGCACAGGAGCTGTGGGTGATGGCATCAACCTGTCATCAAAAGAACAACTTAAAGGCACACCTGGGATAGAGCAAGACTATTGATTCAGGCAATTCCACATCATGAAGAAAAAAAAGGCAAAAGTTATAACCAGTTCATTGCTGGCTCTTTACAAAGTCCTCCTTTAAATGTGACACTTTGGCAATGTCCCATCACCCAAGACTTTCCCTATATTCAACAGAAAAATGTGGATGTTTCCCAAAATATGGACTCAGATCTGAGGTGGACTGAACTGCTCTGTGAAGAAGCCTGTTTTAATACCATGACAAGATCCACTGAATTGTAGGAACTTTGTAAAAAGACAAGATCAAGAGTAGACACCGGCCTGATACATAGCAAGCCATTTGGGGGTCATGGTCAGATGCAGTGACTAGGTAGCATAAGCTATGCCAGCTGACTGGGAGCCTACACCTAGAAAAGCGCAACCTGCTTACTGTTGCAGGGCATAGCTCTTCATCAGCTACCCAAGCTAGTGACCCAAGTGTGCAAAATCTCAAGAACCTCCTATGCTGGAGGCTCTTGGAAGAAAAACACTTTTGATGGTAGACATAACAACATCCAATGGCTTTTAGCAGTCTCTAAAAGAAATTGAAACAATGGAGCGCAACATAATTCAAAACTCCCTCAGAGACAGGTATTCACAATTAATAATAGTGCCTATTTCTATGCAGTTGTCCGTTAACACAAAATACCCATCTGAAGATCTTTAACAGGGGTAATATAAACCAAAAATAATTTACTTAATAAACAGTTTTGCACAGCTAGATAACAGATCTATTAAAACACAGCTTGTCAGCATGCAGTTACAGACATATACATATGCATGGCTTGTATATACTTAGTGTGACTCATGAATTGGCATACGTGGTGTGATTCACACAGCTCCTGTGAGATTTGTCAGGTGATGGGTATCCTATGTACCTCCTACTGTATCATGGCTTCTAGTGTTACAGTGCACCACTGTAGTCTCTGGAAAACAATGAAGTATGTTTGCAGTGGACTTGGCAGCTTACTCCTCGAACTCTGCCACCTGGCATTTCCAGGTCACGTCTGCCCTTCTTCACTGCCTTGGCAGGAGAAAAGCACCTCAGCTGGGTGTTTCGGTTTAGGTTAGGTGAGATGGGTCTTATCCCACAGTGTGCCGCAGTTGTTCTAACTCCTGTCAGATGTTATTGCTAGGTTTGTCCAATGAAGGGATAAAGCTTGAATCACAGAAACTACATGATTTAAGCGTCTAGATGAAGTAGGTGAACAACAGATCCTATGTCACTCCCAAAGCAGCTCTCAAACTTTGCAAATGGTCATTTTGCTTGGACTGCTGAGTTGTAGTTGCTTGTCTAAGGGACCATTGTTAGGTGTCCCTTTGTAGATGGTTATAAGAGAAATAAATATATTTTGTGAGAGTGCTGCTACTACAATGGCAGGAAGAAAACTGATCTCCCTAGTAACCAAAGTGTAAGCTGTATGCCTTTAGAGATAGGAGTAAATACTTCTCATATGGAAAAGTAATACACCTGATGGTGGGAGTGAAACTATTCAGAATTTGCTAAAGAATGATCTCTGTTTCTTCATCCCAACCATAAACAGCAGAGCTGCAGTTAAAAATGGAAACTCAGTACCATACTCCCATTTTTCCCACGTGAACCCTTAGGCTTGCAGGGAAGCCAAGAAACTATGACCTGTTGGGTCAGCAGAGAAGCAGAGTCACTTCGGAGGGCACAGCACCACCAGTCACCAGGGCAGCCTCAGCATGCTGCCCTGATATATCCCAAGTCTGACTAGACTCTGCCTTACATAAACCCAGAGTAAACAGAACCTGGAGAAACAATCAGTTTGATAGTAAGACCTTATCAGTCCCTGCTCATTGTCCACAACGCAGACAGCAGAACACCAGATGTAGCTGTCTTGCATGCATAGGCAGAGCCTGTAGGAAAGGCAGAAGCAAAGCCATGGAGTGACAAACTGTTAAGAGATGTAGATGCCAAAAAAAGCAATTGTCCATTTGTGAAGAATGATAAGAAGAAAAACACCTTAATCAGGACGTTGGCACCCACATCAACTTATGAGATAGAGGGCAGGGACTAACTTTGCAACAAAGGAAGTGACATATCATTTTTTTTCAATATTTGAAAAATATTGCTAGGGAAGGTTTTGGAATCTCCATTAGTGAAATGTTTTAAAAATAGCTTGACTGTTATTTCTCAGGGACAACACAGACATCATTGATTCAGCTTTGGGATAGAAGAAGGAACTAAATGAGCTGTGAAAGATCCTTCCTGCTCTACTTTGTATTACTTTTCTGTGATACACTTCTTTGAGACGTAAGTGGAACAGTAATGAAGGACAGTGCTTACAGTAACACCATCATCTCTCCCTTGCAATCTCAAATATGTACTGTAAAAATAAAAGAAAGAAAGAGAGAAAGAGAGAAAGAGAGAAAGAGAGAGAGAGAAGAGAGAAAGAGAGAAAGAAAGAAAGAAAGAAAGAAAGAAAGAAAGGGAAAGGAAAAGGTAATGGGGGAAGAAAAAGAAAAAGAAAAAGAAAAAGAAAAAGAAAAAGAAAAAGAAAAAGAAAAAGAAAAAGAAAAAGAAAAAGAAAAAGAAAAAGAAAAAGAAAAAGAAAAAGAAAAAGAAAAAGAAAAAGAAAAAGAAAAAGAAAAAGAAAAAGAAAAAGAAAAAGAAAAAGAAAAAGAAAAAGAAAAAGAAAAAGAAAAAGAAAGAAAAAGGGGAAATGGGAAGGTGAATGTGAAGGTGAATGTGAAGGTGAATGTGAAGGTGAAGGTGAAGGGGAAGGTGAAGGTGAAGGTGAAGGGGAAGGTGAAGGTGAAGGGGAAGGGGAAGGGAAAGGGAAGGGAAGGGAAGGGAAGGGAAGGGAAGAGAAGGGAAGGGAAGGGAAGGGAAGGGCAAGGGGAAGGCGGAAGGGAAGGGAAGGGAAGGGAAGGGAAGGAGGAAGGAAGGGAAGGGAAGGGAAGGGAAGGGAAGGGAAGGGCGAAGGGAAGGGAAGGAAGGAAGGGAGGGAAAGGGAAGGGAAGGGAAGGGAAGGGAAGGGAAGGGAAGGGAAGGGAAGGGAAGGGAAGATAAAGGGAAGGGAAGATAAAGGGAAGGGAAGATAAAGGGAAGGGAAGATAAAGGGAAGGGAAGATAAAGGGAAGGGAAGGGAAAACAGGAGGGGAGAAAGAAATAAAGTAAGAAAAGCAAGCTATTGCAAAGTATACAAGAAACTAGAAAACTGGTTAGTTCAGGATCATCCCAGAAAAGATAAAAATTACATATTTGGCTTGAGTAGAATCAAACTTCATTTGCACTATTATACCTAAGCTCAGCATCTGAGTCCATTCAGCTTTAAACTTGTGTTTCAATATCTAGAATAAATCTAGTATACAGAACTAGGACAGTAAATACCCATAAAGGACCCTGTAGAAATTCCCCTTTTACTGAAGTGGGAATACGAACTACTAAAGGATGCATAAAAAAAGGAAAGTTGAATGAATTCCACTGAGTTCATCTTGTCACAGAAGGGAAATAAGCAAAAGCTTTCTAAACCTCTTAATAAAAACATGAACAAAGTCAGTAAAATGTTCAAACTTTCCTATGTGACCTAGCCCCACTAAAGGATAAAGAGGGGACACAAAAATATGCTGTGGTTGCTTACCAGTTCTTCACAATTTTTTTCTTTCACAGAAATAAAAGCTTTGAACAGTACACATATTTTTACCTCCAGGGGGCATTGAGTATTTTTGAGTCTGCATCTGAAGGAGTACTGTTTGGTTGGCCAGATCAGACACTGGTCACTAGATGAGCCAATAACTTCTAAGGTCCATCAGAACTCTAAAGGAGCACAGTTTTATTTGGTAGAAAGACAAAGTCTTAAAATAGATGTTATGCCGCTCTGCCCTACAAGAATTGTGCCTATGAAATGCACCTATTAAAAGCAAATGACATGAGAAAACCTGCACTGGTTCTTCTTGGCTTGGGCATTAAGAGCAATTGTGTTAATAAAATCATGCTTTTATACATGTAACCTATTATTATCAAATGATATCCGAAATTACATCAAAGTACATCCAAGCGCATCTTTCAAAAGCAACAGATGAAGTCATGAGAGTTATCTTGTATAAAATAATTCATAATTTTGCTGGTAATGTGAGAGGTATACAAAAAATTAATCTGGCTTTTCCACATTTGTGTTGGTTCCATTGGACTCACAGTAATAAAATAGCATCAAATTTTCCTTTTTCTCCCTGATGTAACTACATGCAACTTAATATGCAAAGAAAGCTGCTCTGCTTAGTAAGTAGCTGGCATTTTATTACAAGAAATTAATTTAAAGACTTGCAAGGACAACACCCCATTGTATAGGGTAGGCAAAAATTAATTACAGCCTTCTTTTCAGCAACATTAAATAAATGTACAGGCATGATTGACAATATGGTATAAAGTGGGGGTTTTGTGTTTTCTTAAAAAGATATCCCAATAAGCATTAAGCTAAAAAAAAAAGAAGGCATTGGATTCTAAATGCTTTTTCCTTGTTCATATGTCATCATAACATTATTGACGTTAACAGTGAGATGTTATTGTAAGACACAACTGAATGTTATTCCTACTAAAATCTGTTGATACTATTCAAGGCCAACAAACCATGTAAGGGAAATGTTTTCTTTATGACAATGTAATTAAATAATAATAACGCCAAGAGAATGCAATATATTTTGTTCTCTACTGAATTCCACACATTACTCTTGGGTTTTATTCCAAGAATTAGACAGTGAAAGCATAATAAAACTATACTGGCAATGCTGATCTCTCCTTTCTGTTGTAAGTCTTAGCCTCATCATCCTACCAGAATAAATAATTAAAAATATGAATCTACCAAATTTTACTTGCTGCTACTCTCTTATCATCACAAGAATTATAAACATCTAGGAGGAAAATTTTATAATCTAATTTTAAAGAGTCAGTAACGTGTCTTAAAATTAATCATTCATTCTTGATCTCTAATATTAACTTTCAGTTGCTAAAGCCTAATCCAATCTTACTGAAGTAATGCAGGGCTTTCCACTGATATAGAAGGCTGTTGCTTCATAAGATACCATCAGTGCCTCTATAATAAACATGCTTAGCTCTTGATCTTAGCAGGAATCCAGCTCAGAAATCCAGCTCAGTATGCTTCCCCTCAAAGCAGCAGTTAGCTCTCTAGTAAAATCTGTAGAAGAAATTATGGAAAAGTGCCAAGCATCTTCTGAAATTTAAAGCTGTGGGTACAACAGGACCAGAGAAATCTCACTAAAAGGAGCAAAAATCTGGATTTTATCTTCAAGAAAATAGTTCATCACAGTGGAACAAAGACATGACTGACAAAAAGAATTATCAGCTGGGAAAAAGGGAAATTCCAGTAGACATCTGGACAACCTCTCACACAAACCATGCTTTTACTCACAAGGAGGGATGTCCAGACAGTCCCAAATAAGTCACTACCTACATGAATGGGAGCTATGGCTGATGACCTGACTTTGCAGACCTTTATCTAAGATTTTTTTAAATGTTCCAAAGGGTTTGGTATACTTTATTTTCCAAGGATAGGTGAAGTTTCAGATTTGTGTTTTCTTTAATAGAGAAAAATCCCTGGGGACACCTTTCTTCCCAGACTTATTATTCTGGACATATTATATCAAAGGATATTTAACTTGAATTGTTCCTTCCCTCTCCTCTACAGACACAATGAGGAAAAATAAGTTGAGAAACTTCTATGGACTGTGTCTTAAACATCTACCCCAAGGGAAGGATATCATTGGGTAACTTCCCAAAGCAATGTATGTATGACAGATGTGAGTAGTTTCCTGGGAAAAGCTCGAAATTATGAGGGAAAATCTCAGAAGCCTGTAAATTAAGATA
Source organism: Pelecanus crispus (assembly GCF_030463565.1). Lineage (NCBI taxonomy): Eukaryota > Metazoa > Chordata > Aves > Pelecaniformes > Pelecanidae > Pelecanus > Pelecanus crispus. The sequence continues at coordinate 143,245,942 of NC_134644.1, read as the reverse complement.
GCACCAAGACAGAACCCAGCAAAACTTGAGCTACAAATTTTCAAGTTCCAGCTTGAAACTTGAGTTCCAGTTCCACCCAGCTATGATCAAACTTCTTCCAGATCTGTAGAGCTCTAGCTGACAGATTCATAAAGGAGCCAGATCTTTTTAGATTAAGTTGTTTACTTAATTTGATTATCGTAAATTACATTTGGAAAATAATAACACTGTCACTATTTTAAAAACTCGATCCAGCAGAGAATTGCTTTTTGTGAAAGCACATATCTATCTACTTTCCTAGGTCAGAGCTATACTGACTAAATACTGGAGAAAATTCTGCTTAAAACCATTTCAGCACAAGCATAAGAACATGAGGGACCAGTTAAATCTGGGGCTAGTATTGCTTAGACATATACTCTTTTCAAGGTGGCTGCCATGGATAACATTGCATGTATTTAAAGGGAAAAAACATGCATTTAGATTTCTTTTGGTACTGAAAAACAGAGAATGAAAAAAAGGGGGGGGGGGGGGAGAGGGAGAGAGAGAGAGAGACTGGACAAGATGCAGCTATATTTATTCTTATCTTTCTTAATCCCTATTCCAGTAATCATGCCAGCTGGATGCTCAGAATCTGAATCCAAGAGGCCTCATAATCTTAAACATAATAGGAGAAAGAAAGAATCTTCATGAAGAAAGTGAATGTCCAGAGGGATGATGTGTAGGCTCAGATAAGCATGAATAGTGTTATGAAAATACATGACAAAGGGAAAGGGGACTGAGGACACTAAGGCATCTGTGATTTCTGTTTTAATCAATTGGCTTCCCCTCTTCCGTCGCAGTTTCAGAAAAGCAGCCACCATTTAAGCTGGTTAAACAGAGGAACCATATTCCATGAATTGTGCAAAAAGAATATGATTATTCAAACAATGTCCCCAGTAAAAGATATGCAGCTTGCATTTTCATTCTGCATCTCACCAAGAGAAAAAAAAATGTAAAAGCATAGAAACCCCCCATTTTCTGAACTTTATTTATATGCAATTAAATCTGTACAAAACAAGGTGGTTTAGGAGAATGAGTGGAGATGAGAAAACAGAAAGCACAGAGAGCAAATCCCAGCATCAATTACTGTTTTACACATTTTGGAAAGGGAAAGTATTAATGATATTTTGCCTTAATTGCACTCTGCAATAGAATAGGAGTAATTCCTACTCCTCTACTTCACTGGGCTACTTCTAGAATTGAATTGCAAAGCCATAACAAGGCCTGGCCATAATTTCTAGAGCAAGGAGTCAGTCTGAGTTGCCTTCACCTCAAATTTCCATGTATCTAAAGAGTCCTTGTACTCCAGGAGCTTCCAGAAACTCCCTGTCGTGGACTTTCTGCTCTCAGTTCAAGGTTGCTGTTGAGGTTCAGAGATGCAGGCTACTCTACCCTTTATGATTTCAAATTTGCTGTTCACCGTACAGGACTATACCACATGGCCACAGAAGACATCAAGCCACAGAGCAAGAATGCCCCCAGGGTGTGCAGCAGCAGTGCAGCACCAGCCCAGCCTGAAAATTGCACTCAGTCCCTTGATTTTCTGTTGGACATTTGCACTGCACAGTGAGCTGAGCTGCATCCTTAGCTAATGCCTTTTCTAAAGGTAAACTCATTGATTTCAAGCATGAATTTCCAAGGGAACCAAATGCTATGCGTGTGGGAGCAAATGTCCAGTCCTACATCAGTAGTATGCGTGGTCCTCAGACTGGAATATTTGTCTTCTGGTGTTTAATTTCAGAGTGTACACCTGTGATTAATAACAAATGTGTTATTTATTTTAAAGTCTCAAGTATAATGTTTGGGATTCAGTAGATTTTTGAAGGACATTATCTGAAACTGATTCTGGATTGCGCTCGTTGCTGAAACTTTACATTTCTTCTGAAACTATAATGGACTTCACCTGTAAATATCTCCAGAATATAATATAAGACCATCTGGCAGAATTGGTTTTGGAAACATTTTTGCTGGAAAGGAAGCCAAGATCACTCCTGGGAGTGGGGTCTCTAATAGTGTTTCCTTTTCCTCTGAAATAATAGTATGAAGTAAAACCATTCTGGGAAGTGTCAAAAAAATCTTAATTTGCTGTACAAGGGCTGAAAAGTCAAAGCTAGAAGGAGAACCATGGGACAAAAATGTGTTTACACAGACGCTGGATTGTCTCCAAAACCTATGAAAATAGTGCTAAATCCTCCCAGGGCTGAACAATGGGACTGAAATGAGGCATCAAAGAATAATTAATGTATGTTAACTTGTTCTCCCTCACTATCACACTGTGTGGGATATTTTTTTCCCCTACAAGCACACATAATCAACATAGCGTAAAGGTTTTCTAATCTGTTCATTGTGTTAGCGCATACTCAGGCAGGGAAGGAGTCACTAACAACGGTTTGATTGGAGCTTGCCTACCTTATTGCTTTTATTTTTTGGAAAACAACTTTAGGTAGAATACAAGCCCTTTATAAGGCAGTTCCTTCATAGAAATTAGTTTAATGCATGAATTTTTGTGTAAATTCTGCAGGCATCTGAGCTGGAGACTGACCCTCTGACAACTAGCTCAGGCACGGACTGATGCCCCAGGCTGAGCTGAAATGGGGCTCCTGGGGTCATGGGCCATGACCATGGAGAAGATCTGTGTCAAGGCCCCTTGGGGCCCTGAAAAATCCTTACAGGGCACTTATTTTCAGCATCTGACTTTAGTAAAAGTCACTTTGAATGGACTACTTTGTGAACAACAGAATATATTGGACATAATATTATATAGAAGTGGATAAGGTTGGTTATTGTTCATACTCACTAGAATCAACAGTACTAGACTTTTAGGTTCTAACCTGAATAGTGCCTATTCAATAATTAATTTTCTTTTTGGATGTTTCAGTCTCACAGTTAGTATTGCCCAAGTAGCCATTGGCAGAGCAAAACTATCCTCCTACACTTGACCTCCACACTTCACTGCCTTTTTTTAGGATAGCTGAGAGCTAACAGCTAACAGCGGGACCATAACCTCAGAAAACTGAGAGATTTCCCATCACTGACTTTTTTTTTAAAAAACCCTTTGATCTGAATTGCATGTGTGAGGGGAAGAGGAAGAGGAAAGGGCAGTATTAATTGCAGAGACTGCAGGCAGAGTAGGATAACAGTTTTGAAATAAATCATATAACCAAACCATAACAGGAAGATCTTTGATAGTGTGGGCATTCTATAGAGCCAGTACGCCGTCCCCAAAGCACAGTGCCCTTTCATTAGTGTTCCTGGAAAGCTCAGACAAGAGATTTCCCTAATGTGGTAGAGTATCAGATCTGAATTGCTAAACAACTTCATTTTCTACCCCTTTATCCCAGTTTACCACCACCCCCAACCCCCCCAGAAAACCCCAACCAACCAATCAAAACCCCAAAACCCCCTTCTATGGAAACAGCAGAACTACACCAATTTGAGACGACAGTGAGATATAAAGATATAAACTGGACACTGCTCATGACATTAAATGAACATGTGTTGGATTGGATATGGAAACTGCTTCTCTTTGAGCAAGTTTTACTTGCAGCTTTGGTTTGCTGAACATGTTTCTTTTATCCCTCCAAAACATGTTCAAAAACATGCACTAAAATGTCGCAACAAAACTTGTCTCCTTATTTCATAATTCTGTAGCATGGTAAAGCAGTCCTGGCTGGATAATACATAATTTCTTCTTTTTTAGCTGTTCTTGGAAGTCTTGTTTTCTGCCACGTTATGTCATATAGTGAACTACAGAGAGTTATTCAAATCTCAGGACAATTGGACAGGCTATTTTACACTGATGAGAACATTGTGTACACACACTTCAAAAAGAAGTAAAACTTTTGGCTTGTATAATAACTAATAGAAGGAATTTAGAAATTAATTATATTTTCAAGACTTGAGCATTATAAATCTTGGCTTGCAGTACTATAAAACAATTGTTGTTTTAAGTATATGATCTAATGTAACACAAACAGGTTGTATGTATCGTAGTTCTGGGTCACAGTACACTTACATTGAAGTTACCAGCAACATAGGCTGATGATATCAGCAAAATAAAGCAAATAAATATGTGAGCTTAAGTAGTTCTGGAGACTTAGCTCTAAAGAATTTCAGTTTCTGGTTGATCTGTGTCTTACCATTGGTCAACTTCTGTGTTTAAGGTAACTACTTCTGTGTGCCAAGAGGGCTTATAATGTTTTTCTTCCATTTAATGTCAAACAAAGAGGCACTTCCATGTGCTGTCTTTCCATCATCAAGGCACTTTAATGGTATACTATAATATATTTATATTATATAATAATATAAAAATAATAAATACAAAAAATCAAAAAAATATAATAAGAATAATAATCCTTCTTCAGGCTGCCTATTTGCATGATATTTGTGGAAGAATAATTATCTTTGGGACATCTAGCCTCTACTTCACATGTGGCTGAAATCAGAGAGCAGACACACACAAACACAGACTTTATAAACCATGTTTCCAAAGGAAATTGCTCTAAAAAGATACTCTTCTGCCTTTTGTTTTACAAGAAGTGATCTCACTGTAATCAAAACAGATGTCCTATAAAGGACACTGGAAGATTTTCCATTCAAATTAAGATAAACAATTAACACTACCCGGTATCAGAAGAGTAAACAAGCAGCGGTAAGTGATAGACCAGTGACCCCAAAGAAGGCATCATGCCCTGCTTAAAGCAGTAATGCTGTTTCTTGGAAACACCCTTGGAAGGGAGGCAGGATTTTCATATCACACTGTGGATTGCTGCACCCATTCTCCTGCTACTATTTAGTGTATTTCTGATCATAAACTTATGTCCTGGTTTTGGCTGGAATAGAGTTAATTTTCTCCCTACTAGCTGGCATAGTGCTATGTTTTGGATTTAGCATGAGAATAATGCTGATAACAGGCTGATGTTTTAGTTGTTGCTGAGTACTGCTTATGCTAGTCAAGGACTTTTCAGCTTCCCATGCTCTGCCAGGTGCACAAGAAGCTGGGAGGGGGCACAGCCAGGACAGCTGACCCAAGCTGGCCAAAGGGCTCTTCCATACCATATGACGTCATGCTCAGTATAGAAACTGGGGGAAGTTGGCCGGGGGGCAGTGATCACTGCTCGTGGACTGGCTGGGCGTCGGTCAGTGGGTGGTGAGCAGTTGCATCACTTGTTTTTCCTGGGTTTTGTTCCTCTCTACCCCTCTCTCATTGTATTCCTTTTCATTACTATTATTATTGTTGTTGTTGTTATTATTACTATTTTATTTCAATTATTAAACTGTTCTTATCTCAACCCATGAGTTTTCTTACTTTTCCTCTTCCGATTCTCTCCCCCATCCCACTGGGGGGACTGGGGGAGGAAGGTGAGCAAGTGGCTGTGTTGTGCTTGGTTGCCAACTGGGATTAAACAGACAACTTACCAGATTCCTCATCAGATCAGTTTGGCTTCTGTTTCTATTGTTTCTATGGGGAGATTCATTCCCCTAATAACAAAAAAAAAAATCTGTTTCCAGTGTCCTGAGTAAGAATATGGCATAGATCTTCAGGGTTCACATTAAAGTCAGGAAAAATATTAAATGAAGGTGATATGAAGACTGGCTGACTCAAAAAGAAGACATTAGGGGACCAGGAAAAATATTTACTTTTATAAAGATCATGAAAAAAAGTTGCAGGAAATATATTCTAGCGATAAATTCTTTCAGCTGGCATAGGTAAAGGGGATGATTCATAAATAGTCAGGAAATTATGAAAAAGATAAATGGTCCAAAATTACAGGAAAGGTAATTTTCCGTGGTTGGTAGGATGAACATAAAAGAACAGACTTTTCTGCTATTACAGTAAGCCCAGTAATATGATACATGCACTGAGCGGCTAAAATATCAGTAGGGTTGAAGCAGCAATGGATTCTGCAATGACTGATGCTGCAAACTGGAAGCATGCAATACATGATCCCCCAGGCTTCTGAATCTGAGAGAAATCTCCCCATCACCTGTTGCCAAACAGTTTCACTTTTAGGACATATTCGTCTCGTGTGACAGAAATTCACCTAAACCTTTTTAATTTTGTCTGATCTGCCATCTTTTTAGAAGAATAGTAGCATCGTAGGCTCCGCTTCCCAACCAGTGTAAAAATAATACTCAAGACACTGATATTTCTGATTATTTATTATGGCACTTTAAAGCATATAAACTCCATTGCTAGGTGTTTCAAGCCAGTTTAAAAAAAAAAAAAAAAAAAGAGGCTTTATGTTTTAGGCAGTATTTCAGTAGATTTTGGTTAAGAATTTTCAGAATGTTACTAGACAGGAAATAAGAATTTTGCTAGGAAAACAAAGAGTCTTATCAAAATAAGGCTTCCTTTCAGTAAAGCATGTATGTGTTTGCTTAAGTTTCCCATGTCCATTGGCTCAGTCCATTGGCACCAGTATATATTGTTTCAGATAAGAAATTTGTGGGTTTGAAACATGAAAAAACCAACTAACCCCTGAAAATACATTCCTCTACTTAAACACCAACAAAGCTTATCTCTTATTTATACCCACCCAATTCTATTTACTCAGTAACACGCAAGTTAGAAACAACTCTAGAGCCTAAACTCTGATTGTCTTTTCTATTTCAGATTTTACTACCTTAGCAATTAAGGATGCTGGTCAAAATTCAGCTTGCTATTAACTGTTTGTTGCCACATATGGCATTATCTTGAACTGAAGGCAGTTTATAGGAGAGCCTAAAACCAAACTGAGTTTTCATAAAACCTCACTTGAAAATTCCACTGTAGTAACAACATTTCCACTTCATATATTTGATAATTTTGTTTAATAGCCTCATAAGTTCAGAATAGTTACATAATAGTTACATCACGGCTTTTAAAAAGGATTGCACTCAGCTACTCAGTCCGTTGAAATACTAGAAAACAGGGAAAAGGAAAATACGGAGTGTAAAGGAGCTCTGTCCACTGAACTGAGTTGTTTGTAGCAAGTTCCTACTGAACAGAAAGATGTCCTCATGCTTTCTGGTAGACTCTAATACACTTGACACCATTCATGTCACATTCCTAGAAGATAAAGAGATGGATTTATTGATTTGCCTCAGTACAGACTATAAGGAAAAAGATCTTTTAGAGTTACTTTTCAGGCTACTGGCCAGCAGCACTCAGGGATCAGAAAGTGGGACTGAACTCACCACCACCAATTGTCCATCCACTAGTTTCCGTGTTATTATAGTCTTCTTGCCATCCCATTCCTGCTCCTGAATCAATGACCCATCATCTTTTAAGCTGACAAGGGTCTGAAAGAAGAACCCGAACATCAGTATTTTACTCACGACATTTGATGGAGACGGAGGCCTTCTAACACCTTATTGCAAAGGAAGAATTCTCATCCCAGCTGACACAATACTAATTTTTCCATTGACATCTACAAAGCCAGGATATTATCTTAAATGTTTTATTGATCATCTTCTTACAGTAGCTCACTGCTTGTTCACTCACTGCTCTGACACATTCCGGCATCGGGCAGACCTTTGACAGCATGCACAATTTCAATTAACAAGAGGAGACGATGTTCTCTGCTCATCTCTTTGTACATGGGCTTTGAGCTTTTGTGTAATGTTTGTCTGATCTTGCAATAATAATAGATGAATTGCCAGTGTGTGGCTGGGGGGGAGGGCTGTACACTGAGAGCACTCACACAAGGAAATGAGAGAGACATATTTGAGGGCTTCTTTGTGTTTAACCTCCTTTTGGATGAATATTCTCCCTACTTGGTGCAGGGAGAAGCTCTTTGCCTTCTAAAACTGGAGATTAGGGACTGTGATTCACATTCTATGTATGCCTTGTGTGTCTGTTATCCCATTGCACACTGAACCAGGCTCTCTTGTTATGCAAATACGAGACTGGGTGGAAAGGTTAACCCTAGGGCTGAATTGCCTCTGATTAAACATGAATGGGATTTCTTTCCACAGGCTTCAATGGAGTGGCATTTGGCTTTAACACGGATTTAGAAGTCTGTTAGTTTTACTAACACAATGCTTCTGCTACAAATTGAAAACAACAAAATACACAAGACATTATTGGTTTCAGCATTTTCCCTCTTTGGAAGTTGCAAAAAAGAAAGAATTTATTTCAACGAGACTTACAGCAACAGCTGTTCCTCAAATAAAGCATTGTTAGTATGGATATCAAAACTGATTTTTAAATAGCATCTCCATCTGTAAAACACTCAAAGAATTGTGTTTTTTCAGTAGAAAATCTAGTATACTGACCTGAGTTTTCCTGCCATCTAATGTATTTTCCTCAAATTTCTCACCAAGCTTGAAGCTGAACTGTGAAGTTTTGAAGGTGCTTTCTGTTTTTACGGTGATTGTGTCCCCATCCTTAATAATGTAAACATCTGGTTTGGCCATGCTTCCCATTTTTCTCATGGCCATGCCCACACCTGCAAGGCGAGAGGCACAGCATGTCACAAAGTCAGTTAAACCCTAAGGCTTAGGTCCACACAAGAATTCAAATACCTAATTCCCATTTAATTAGGCACTTAAGTACACTTAAGAATCAAACCTCAAAAGCCACAAAGAGAGAGGATGTTTTAAATTATCCACTGATGAGGAAGGAAAAAACCTTATTTGCAGCATTATTCTTTAGTTTCCTCAGGGAGCTAGAGCTAAATCTATTTTGCCCTCTAGAGGACTCACAGATGTCCCAAAACTCAGCATTGAATTTTTACAAACAGAAATAAACACTAAACAGGAAAACAAACACAAAAGCTTAAACTAATATAAAATTATTCCTTTCAAGTTCTGAACACTTTAAAAATTCTACAAATTATTTTTAACTGACAGATTAATCCACCTGCATATTTATTTCAACTTAAGAAATACTCTTCCATCACTCTGTAAACAATTGCAAACATGCATTTCTATAATATAAGTTCATCTTCCACATTCAGTATCCAAAGTATGGAATTGCGAATTAAAAAACAACTACCATGCAAAATAGTGCTTACACACACAAAAAAAAAGGACCATGAGAGAAATGGGCTTTGCGAATGACTGAAGATTCATCATCCAGAGACAGCAGCCCTCAAAACTCTTCAGCAAAAAAGATTCACCCTGCCTCAGCCCTTGCGTGCACTGTTTGCGTGGTTTGTTTGAGTCTTTATGATCTGAAGGATGAAGATATGAGTCAGAGGGTAGTCAGGCAACAAACATGAATCCATCAACCTGGAAAGTGCAGATCCGAACCAAGAACTGACAAGCAACCAGATGGAGCGGAAAGTGCCACCAAGTCAGTGAGCGCCTGGGCTCTGCAGCTGGTGGAGTTAGAAAATGTTGTCACGTAACAGCACAGCACTCCCCTGGAGTGGACAGGATACTTGGGTGAGGGCTGAATCCACAAAGCGAAGATTACAGTTTCCTTGGGAGGTAGAAATAGCAAAGTACTTCCCAGCCACTGTTTCTCCAGACTCAACTGAGATTCCAGGACTGAGCCTTAAGCTTGAGACTGCAGAGCAAAAACCAGTCCTCCTCAGTCCAGGTTTTTTGACCAGAACTGAAAATTATTGCCAGTGACCCACACACACCCCCACACTTTTGCTGTCATTCAGTCCAGAGTAATCAGTGAGTTATCTGATCAGTTATGCCTTGGAATCCAACTAAACAGAGATGAGCCGCATATGTTTTCCATATGGCAAGGAGTGGAATTCAAACTTCTTTATCCTCGAATGTTCTTTTATACAGACTGAGCAGAATCTGCAGAATCTCATTTATGGTACATCAATAGGATCAAAGGCAGAGAGTTTCCTAAGTAGTCAGCAAGGGTGAGATCCCATAAAGGAGTGGCTCCTAAAGTGTGACCTGGAGTAAATTTAATTGCCTAAATTGTAATTGTAAAAAGGAAAAGTGACTGGTTTAAGATTGCGATCTAAAAACAAACAAACAAACAACACTCAGTTGCTGCCTACACATGGGAGGTGCTCTGCAGTTGCAGCACTTAATTTCTACTTTGAAGCTGCAATTTGGCACATGCCTAGCCCTGGCTGTTAGACGTGAGCACCGCGGCATCCTAATCCATGGCTGAACTGAGCTGAGCTTAAAATTCTTGAATTTCCTCCACCAAAGTTCTCCCAAAGGGCTCAGTCCAGCAGGCTTTCTCACACCATAGCTACGACATATTGACAGGCCTCTCACAAAATGCAACTACAGCCACCACTGCCTGCAGAGTGTAAATGCAGTGATGCCTTTTGTGGTTTTCACGAAGAGTGCAAGACCTGAATTCTTTCTTCTCTTCCCTCCAAAGACATTCAAGGCCACATCCTCTGCCTCATGAGAAAGTATCCTAGCTTTCAGCAGTGAATAAATGGCAGAAAATAATAGTTGCTGGGCTACACAGCCACTGCAAGGTGTCTTATCACCTGTTGGCTATGACGCTCACAGGGAGGTGGTAAATCTGAACTCGCAGAGGAGGCTCCTGGTGTTAGGTCTGTTCCTGATTCAGTAACTTCGTGTCGCAAAACGTACGGCGACCTGGAAGCGGGGATAACAGGCCAGGACTATCCCCCTGAGATAAGGCTGCTACCCACAGAAGAATCCCAACAGCCTGCGGCAGCTTCCCCACAGGCTGTTGATCCAGTTTGGCTTTCTCGTGAGGAGACACCCAAGGTGACTTCGCGGGGACGCAGCCCAGGCTCAGCGGGTCTGTGCGTGGCCACCCCGGGCGGTGTGAGCCCGGCCCGGCCCTGGCAGCAGCTGCGGCCTCCGCCACCGCCCGCCCCCTCCCCGGCCGGGGCAGCGCGGAGCCGGCTGCGGCGGGAGCCCCGGCGCCGGTGCCACCGCCCCGGGCTGCCCCGGCTCCCCGCCCCGGGGCATTACCCGCAGAGGGAGGAGCGAGCTGGCCTAATCGCGGCCGGGCCGCCGGCACCGGCTGGTAATCTGGGTGCTGCCGGTGGGAGGGGGCGGCTGGGCAGCAGGGAAGGCGGGGACGCGCCTGCTGGCACCGGCACCTGCCTCCCGGCGATTACGGTGCAGAAAGGGGTGCCGACATCTTTAGGGCGCGGAGCCGGAGGCGGCGGCTACCCCGGGAGGAAGGGTCTGCTGCCGGCCGGCGCTCCCTCCCCGGCGCCGGGAGGGCGCGGAGCCCCCGCCGCCGCGCCCCGGAGCGCCCCGGCATCTCCCCCCCGGCCGCCGCCCCCCGCCGCCGGCCCAGCGCCGCGGCCGCGCCCGCCGCGGACCTTGGACAGAGCCTCGCCGGCGGCGGCGGCGGCGCGTCCCCGGCCCGGCAGCCCTCCCCGCCTCCCTCCCGGCGGCGCAGAGCCGCCGGCTCCTTACCCAGCTCCTTCATATACTCGTCGAAGCCCTCGCTGGAGATGAGGCACCATTTGCCTAAAAACGCATCGATGGCCATGGCGGCGGCGGCGGCGGCGCTGGGGCTGGCGGCGTCCCTGGGCAAGCGCGGAGGCAGGAGGACGGGCTGCAGCGGGGCCGCCGCCGCCTTTATAGCGGGGCCGGCGACATGTGCCGCCGGGGAGAGCCAATGGGGCGCCCGCCGCGCCCCGGCCCCTTCCCCGCCGAGCCCCCGCCCGGCGAGTCCCGCCCGCGGCGGCGGCGGCAAGAGCGGGCACGCCGCGCCGCTGCCCGCCCGCCTCCCGCACTCTGGCTGCACCCCGGGCCCGCAGCTCCCCGGGATGGCACGCTGCGCCCACAAACCGCGGGGCGCTTGCCGGGGGGCACCCCGCCGAGGAGATGTCCCAGCCTTAACGCTTCTTCGGACCCCTACTGCGCTGGAGGAGTCCAGTGCGCTGGGCGCTGGCACCCACCGGGTCCAAAACCAGTCTCCGGGATTTGGGCTCCGGGCAATTTTTTGCGGTCTGGGGCACTGAATCCTAAACTAAGCCATTTGTTATGAATCGTGCTTTTTATGGCTAGTTCAAGAACAAGCAAGCATGGGGCATCGTGTGGCACAGAGACAGAGCAATCAGGAGCCAACATCCCAAAACAGTTTATCGAGTTTGATTGCCGGCCTTCCCAGCATCCCCCCAGGTCCCGCTGCTCTATCTCATAATACCGAACTACAGCAATCTGTAGCTTGCTGCTGACCTGGGAGCAGACCTGTTACAGACACACAGTGATCAGGTAGCAAACAAGATCAATCAGAACACAGAACTAATGCAGGTACTTGCGGTACACAGGAAAAATCAAAGCCTGAATGCAACCTCACACTTTAGCACTGGAAAAATGCAGGTTTGGTACCTTGGGTTTAGCCCATATTAAACTGTGATACCCTAATTCCTATTTCTTCAAAGAAAACACAGCAGTTGCCATTGCTGCACACTCACACAGAAGTGCCATCATAAAAAGTATGAGGTACATCAAAAGAAGTACCATTACCAGGCCCCGTGAGGGTTGGGCCAGTCTTCTGTCAAATTTTGTCAGGTGAGCAGAGAGCTTTATGTCATATTCTGTCAGAAAGACGCTATTTCAAAGTCACAACAGAAATCCCGATTGTATCCCTAAGATTTGTTTCTGCCAGCAGGGTTATGCCAGTCTCTGCCTCTTTTGGCCTTGTGTCAGACTGGATGAAACCCAGAACTACTTTCTCCTGACCAGAAGAACAGAAATCTGGACACGCCTGGTGCCTGGAGTTTTTTGATGGAGTAGCCGTGGCTATGTTTCTCTGCTAGTACTTTTGTGGAGGAGTTTGAGATTGCCGTGTCAAAACTGGAGAAGACAGCAAGGTCTCTGTGCTGGTTTCAGAATTTCACAACATGAGAAAGTGCCATGAATCCAAATGTTTGGGTGCAAGGAGGACGCTTCCCTTTACACTTTGCAGTGATGCAACTTAGTAGAGCTAAACTGACTCAGTTTAAAGGTTCAATACTTTCTAGAAAAGGTCAGATTTTTCATACACCAAGTAATCACCTCATTTTTCAACTGAATTTTTTTTAAAAATCCTTCTGTTTAACTATCCTTCCCTACTGAGCTGCCTTTAATTATCTTCCACTTCTCTGACTATATGTTTGCTTTTAATATGCAAACCACGCTATAGCGTCTGCTCATAAGGCAGCAAGCCACGTTGCTTTTTTTGTCATTAAGTTGCTACATTGAAACACAAGACTTTCAACTTCCTTCCACTTTTATGGTGGTTTTTTTTTTTTTTTTTTTTTGGTCTTGCGCAAGAGACTTTGGAATAAATTTTAAATTAGGCTGATGTTTACTACCTAATTCATGGTAGCAGAACCAAAATGCCATCCGTCCTGCAGTTCTTTTCTTGTTGCTTACAGAAAGGATAACTGAAAAGCAATTATATTTAGGGATCAAACAGAATCATCCTTCAGGAATCAGGAAGTCTTCAGTCTTGCAAAATGGGGACAATTTCCCAGAAATAGAAATCTTGGCTTTACTCCATATATGCTAGCAAAGAGTTTGGGATCCATGTTTCTGCCGTGCTGCCTGCAGATGGCTTACAATATGCAAGTAGCATTCAGGTATAAGTGCTGATAATGCAGCAGCAGATGTAAAATCCACTGTTTCCATCTAGTGGTGAGACAGTATTCCTGGATCTGAAGTACATGGAGACCCAGCTACCTACCTGTGCAGAACGTTGCTATGTTTTTGAATCCTCCCACAAGTAATTTGTTTTGATTTATCCTCCTTACAAATTTTTCAGGTCTAGGCATGTAAATTCATATAAGATGTAACACGAAAAAAGAATCTTATATCTCTTTTCTGAAAGGCAGACTGTTAGGATACAGTGAAAAATCTCTCTGAATTTTTACAAAAATGAAATGTTTTGCAAATTAATCCCATGATATAAATTACTAGCTGTGATAATGTCAAAGCCACATCTCGAAACTTCTTTTGAAACAGGATAGTGCTGAAATTTGTGTTATCTCACATAGCAAATAAAGTAACTAGAGGGACCAGAGATGTATCCGTCTGGGAAAGGTACAAGTGGACCGGACTATAAAATGGGTTTTTTTACTATGACAGCACAGTATATATATTGGTCAAGTATTTCAAAGGTGAGGGAATGCAGCTTCCTACTTTGGGAGACAAAATAAAGTGGTCAGAATTTCAGAGATGCTTGGGCCATGGGGCTCTGCCTCTGTAAATCCCAATTCCTGCCTGGTTTGAGGCTAACATCACAGTCAGACGTGTTTTGTGTGTGTAGTCTCCCCTTCTCTCTAGATATACCCAAAGAGAAGCAGCAAATACATGCATTCGTATGGAAAGCGTTCAATTCCTATGCCACATATTACTGTTTCAGCGCAGACAGCTGAAGTTCTCTGAAGTTTTGCTCATTTCCACTTTAGACTACACATTGTCCAAGAGGAGGAGAATCAAACTTACAATGAGAAGTGTAAATTTTTCCGTGGAAATTAGCTGCACGGAAAGCACGTAGCCACAGTTAGGAGCAGCCACCACCTTGGCAGCTTGGGCCTGCCCGCGTGAATGTTTTCCCTAGGTAGTCAAGCCCTTGCATCCCGTAGGAGGGGAGGGTATTGCAGTCCTTCATTACCAAGTGCAAAGAAAAGGACCAAGGCAAAAGAGTGCACGGAGACCTTCACTCTACTCCTTTGGGCAAGTATGTGTCGTGCAGTGATGCTTCATCTGACGTGAGAGTTGAGAAGCTGTGGCCAGCAGTTTTTGAGGTTTCTCTTCACGTAGCCATAGCGTTACCCATAGCATGCAAGCCAAGCCATATTTTGTCTTTCGGAGTCATAATACCTGCTGCTTGGGCAGGGCAGAGCACCACCACCTCCTCGTCTGCAACTTATTGCTGATCAGGTTGCACAGGAGGTGTAACTTTTTCCCTAGACCTTTACACATTAAACTGCCCATACATTTAACTTGGAAGGAACCCAATCTGATAGCGCTATACTTTGCTTTACTGTGTAAAAGGGAGGATATTGCTTTCCTTCTGGTATACAGATAGATCATGTATATATAGTACCTTCTCTAACTGGTAGGCCTCTTCTAGACAAGATTACCTCTTAAGAAAGCCTGAAGGAATTGCCAGGAAAATTGGACACTGCAGCCCAAATTTTACTCTTCAGCCTATCCCTAATTGTGAAAAAAAAAATAAAGCAGTCCATGAATAATAGTCACTCACCCCCAAGGCATGGATGAGAAAAATTGCATAGGTAGCACAGCTTTGTTTCTGTTTCCTTGTTGTACAAGTGTGGTTTTCCCTTCCCAGCCATGTCATCACTGGGCAGACATGATGAAACACGTGCTATGGTTGCATAGCTGGCCTAGGTAAGTTTTACTCCAGCTCAGGAGTTCTTCGCTTGGGCAATACTAGACCAGGGATTATGAAGCAACACATGAACCTACAAGTTTTCGTTTGTATGTCAATATGCACAAGATCTTCTAGTGTATCGGCATGTCATCACCTCTGAGCTAAAAACGCTGGGCATAGCCTGTGTTTTATCAATAGGCTTTGCATGATACATCTCAGTTTTCAAGTCAAAACAAAGCCATCTTACTCTCCAGAATGGCTTAGTCTAAGGAGCATGGATCCAAGGAGTCCTTGCTCTGGATCTGGCCACCGCCGCATCTGGTGGCCGGCTGCTGGGGACGGGCCTGCTCACACGTGCCCGCATTCAGTGCCGAGCCAACCAGAGCCCAAATCCTTGCTGATGCCACAGAGCATTACTATAATGCAATTAACACACTGGCAACCTCAGCGTATGTCCCGTACACTGTCAGCAGCACGTTCAAAGCAAGGTTAAAGGGAAATGCTTACATAGAGGGCAAAATTTACTGCGGCAATGGTGTGACAGCTCACCCATTGTACCCTGCCTAAATGACGGGAGAGAAAGCTCCAGAGCCTGCAGTGACCAGAAAGAGCACTCCAGGCTTCATTTTCCTCATTCCAGACAAAAATGACCTGACGTCAGTTCCAGCCCAGCCCACAGTGACTGCAGATATAGGAGCTAACCTTGGAAGCTTTGAAAAACGCACTTTATTTAGCTGCAGCATCTACCCTGAACAGCAAACATTGACATATTAGCATAAAAATATTTTTATTTATCTTCAGAATTTGATAATCAGCATAGTCATTACAATGTCAAAAAAGAGATCAGGATGACTACAAATTGTCCATAGCTGTAGTTTTAGCACGGAAAAGGCCTTTGATCTGCATAAAACAAAAGCATATTAGCAGGGGATGCCTGCCTACAGAGGAGACTTTCAGAAAGATAATACTATGGCATGGCTTTTTAGAAACCTCAGATGTACAAAAATTATCCCAAAGCTCTATAAATAAAGCCAAATAAAAACCCTGACTTCGTCCTTTTTGTGTGGTCTGGAACAATAAGGACACAAAGGCAAGAACAAGGAATGGCAAAGTGGAATAAATAATGACAAAAGAAATATTTCTACCAATGATGAGTAATTAGCCTATGAAATTTAGAATCACAAGTTACAGGTGTGCCCACTGGATTTTGGAAGGGGTGTGTAAACTTTTAGCATTATCTTTTTGATTGCATATTATAAGTAGAATTCATTACTAAGGATATTAGTAATATAATTAGTACTATAAGGTAATATAATTAGTAATGTCATTAGTAATATAAGGATGAGAAGTCATCCAAAGGGACCTGGACAAGCTGGAGACGTCGGCCTGTGTGAACCTCATGAGATTCAACAAGGCCAACTGCAAGGTCCTGCACCTGGGACGGGGCAACCCCCAATATCAATACAGGCTGGGGGATGAAGGCTTTGAGAGCAGCCCTGCAGAGAAGGACTTGGGGGTACTGGTGGATGAAAAGCTGGACATGAGCCGGCAATGTGCGCTTGCAGCCCAGAAAGCCAACCAGATCCTGGGCTGCATCAAAAGAAGCGTGGCCAGCAGGTCGAGGGAGGTGATTCTGCCCCTCTACTCTGCTCTGGTGAGACCTCACCTGGAGTACTGCGTCCAGCTCTGGGGCCCTCAGCACAAGAAGGACATGGACCTGCTGGAGCGGGTCCAGGGGAGGGCCACCAAAATGATCCGAGGGCTGGAGCACCTCTCGTACGAGGCCAGGCTGAGAGAGTTGGGGTTGTTCAGCCTGGAGAAGAGAAGGCTGCAAGGAGACCTTATTGTGGCCTTTCAGTACTTAAAGGGGGCCTATAGGAAGGATGGGGAGAATCTTTTTAGCAAGGCCTGTTGTGACAAGACAAGGAATAATGGATTTAAACTGAAGAAGAATAGATTTAGACTGGATATAAGGAAGAAATTTTTTACAATGAGGGTGGTGAAGCACTGGAACAGGTTGCCCAGAGAGGTGGTAGAGGCCCCATCCCTGGCAACATTGAAGGTCAGGTTGGCTGGGGCTCTGAACAACCTGATCTGGTTAAAGCTGTCCCTGCTCACTGCAGGGGGGTTGGGCTAGATGACCTCTAAAGGTCCCTTCCAACCCAAAGCATACTATGATTCTATGATATTAATCGACCACTGTGAAGGTCATCCCCAGGGTACTCAGACCCCTGAGCTAGAGGATAGGGACGGGGACCAGAATGGAGACCTCATAGTCCAGGAGGAAGCAGTTAATGACCTGCTATACCACCTGGATGCTCACAAGTCTATGGGGCCAAATGGGATCCACCCGAGAGTACTGAGGGAGCTGGCAGAGGAGCTTGCCAAGCCACTTTCCATCATCTATCAGCAGTCCTGGTTAACAGGGGAGGTCCCTGATGACTGGAGGCTTGCCAACGTGACGCCCATCTACAAGAAGGGCCGGAAGGAGAACCTGGAAAACTACAGGCCTGTCAGCCTGACCTCAGTGACGGGAAAGATTATGGAGAGGTTCATCTTGAGTGAACTCAACAGGCAAGTGCAGGTCAACCAGGGGATCAGGCCCAGCCAGCATGGGTTCATGAAAGGCAGGTCCTGCTTGACCAACCTGATCTCCTTTTATGACCTGGTGACCCGCCTGGTAGATGATGGAAAGTCTGTGGATGTCATCTACCTGGACTTTAGCAAAGCTTTTGACACCGTTTCCCGCAATATTCTCCTTAGGAAGCTGGCAGCTCAAGGCTTGGACGGGTGTAGTCTTCACTGGGTAAAAAACTGGTTGGGTGGCTGAGCCCAGAGAGTAGTTGTAAATGGAGTTAAGTCCAGTTGGCAGCCAGTCATGAGCGGTGTTCCCCAGGGCTCTGTTTTGGGGCCAGCCTTGTTTAATATCTTTATCGATGATCTGGATGAGGGGATTGAGTGCACCCTCAGTAAGTTTGCAGATGACACCAAGTTGGGTGGGAGTGTCGATCTGCTGGAGGGTAGGATGGCCCTGCAGAGGGACCTGGACAGGCTGGGCCGATGGGCTGAGGCCAACTGTATGAGGTTTAACAAGGCCAAGTGCCAGGTCCTGCACTTGGGTCACAACAACCCCATGCAACGCTACAGGCTTGGGGAAGAGTGGCTGGAAAGCTGCCTGGCCGAAAAGGACCTGGGGGTGTTGGTAGACAGCCGGCTGAACATGAGCCAGCAGTGTGCCCAGGTGGCCAAGAAGGCCAACAGCATCCTGGCTTGTATCAGGAATAGTGTGGCCAGCAGGAGCAGGGAGGTGATTGTGCCCCTGTACTCGGCGCTGGTGAGGCCGCACCTGGAATACTGTGTCCAGTTTTGGGCCCCTCAATACAAGAAAGACATTGAGGTGCTGGAGCGTGTTCAGAGAAGGGCAACAAGGCTGGTGAAGGGTCTGGAGCACAGGCCTTATGAGGAGCGGCTGAGGGAACTGGGGTTGTTTAGCCTGGAGAAGAGGAGGCTGAGGGGAGACCTTATCGCTCTCTGCAACTCCCTGAAAGGAGGTTGTAGTGAGGTGGGTGTTGGGCTCTTCTCCCATGTAGTTAGCGATAGGACGAGAGGAAATGGGCTCAAGCTTTGCCAGGGGAGGTTTAGGTTGGAAATTAGGAAAAATTTCTTCACGGAAAGGGTGGTCAAGCATTGGAGCAGGCTGCCCAGAGAGGTGGTGGAGTCACCATCCCTGGAAGTGTTCAAAAAACGAGCAGATGTGGCACTTGGGGACATGGTTTAGTCTAGTCTACCCTTGATTGGTTTAGTGTGGACTTGGTAGTGTAGGTTAATGGTTGGACTGGATGATCTTAAAGGTCTTTTCCAACCTAAACGATTCTATGATTCTATGATTCTAAGGTAACCGCAGGAAAAAAGTTTCATTTATAGTTATAACGATTGCGCTACTTTTCGTTCTCAGGATGTCACCAAGGAGAGTGGTGACATCACATCACATGATGACATGTGACATGATGTGACATGTGACATGATGTGACATGTGACATGATGTGACATGTGACATGATGACAACACATCACCATCACAGCTATAGAAATCCAGAGGGTGGAGCCTGACACTTGTCCTCTGCAGAGGAAGAGTCTTCTCAGTGTGATGTGGATACCAACTCCTTTCCCAGCAGCATTGAAGTGAGAGGGACTGCAACTGCTGCTCTTCATGTTGAGCAAAGCCCTGTTGTAAGGTGTTAGGAATATGTGTAGCCTGTCTACCAGATCAGGGCTCACAAAGGACTTCATCCTGGGGTGACAAGGGCTTAGGTGTGAAACAGATCCACAGGGCACTGTTGGTGAAGCCTAGCTTTTGCCAAAAAGCCCAAGTCTCCTCACACCTGCACACAGCGGAAAGAGATAGGCTCTCTGGGGTGTCGCTCAAACATTACCTTCCAGGTCTGACTTGACCTTAAGTAAAGACCTGTTCTTTCACAGACTGTAGAAGAACCTAGGGAAAAACCATTTGGAAGCTAAAGCTAGTTTTTACTATTATCTGATTCCCATTGCCAACACACTAAGTTTGTCAAGTATGTTGACTACATGACTCGTGTTCAGAAGACCTTCTAAGAAAATTCTTGCCTCTGGCATCTCAGGCAACCATGCAGGACCAGCAGGTATTCTCCAGTTTGCTCTTCTAGATTTGAAAAGCTTCATGGTATTTGGGTTTCTGCCCTTGATTCCTTCTCAAGACATGATCTTACAGATCTAACATCTAGGTGAGAGAAAATCTCTAAGGAGGTAAGAAATTACATTGCAGTTCCCTGATTTTTTCCTATGCTTCTGCCACAAGATAGTTTCTGGTACTGATTCTGACACTTCCATGTGCAGCTTAACTCGATACTGATCGAGCTATGTGAAGGAAAGGAAGAATTAATCCTCTGATTCTTAAATTTTCCATTTCCAGTAAATACTTTGAAATTCATTTGAGAAGTGGATTTTGAAGACAAGTTCTATAAAGCCACACCTAGAAAAGGAGACTTGAAAAACTCCATGAAAATAATTATTGTTTCTTTTATTCGTGCAAATGATTTGAACCAGTCAGATTCACAAGTAATGAAAATACAGTTCAGTGAATCTGTGTAAGAACTGTGTTTGATATGACAAATTTGCTGGCTTTGCACGCTGACCATGCTATTTTTACAGTAAGGCTGGTCTTGACTCCTCGCTGAAAAAGGGTGGAGAGGTCAAAAGAAACAGAGAAGTGGTGTCTGAGTAAGGAAGGAACCTGCTGCTTTGCCTCCTTCCTGTCCTCTGAATTTCCTGCAGGGACTGGCAGTCTGGGTTGTGAAAACCTGTCCATGAAGGACTCATCTTTCCCAGGCTTTGCTCCTATTGACCAAGCATTCCCTTCACAAACAGGTCTGCTGGTCCACTTTCCCAGCTATTTTGTCTTAAATGTTCTTTTCATATGTAAGCAAGTCAAACTCACCTCATCCAGTGAAGCACAACGCAGAGATCTCCTTTGATATGCTATTAACCTCTGCTGGCAACACATAGGAGACCGCTTTAAGTCAAGCAGAGTCTCTACACTCGCCTTAACTCTGCTTTCAAGTACCACTTTGAAACTTAATGAGACATGATTAAAACAGGTCAGCAACTCCTTTGCCCTCACACCTCTAACATCTATCTCTGGGCACAGCCTTAGTTTTGTAAAACTTTGAGAAGGCCAGCTCAATGTAAAGATGATTTCTTGTTAAGTTAAAGATGATCAGAAGCAAAGTAGCACCTCTAACATTAGTGCTGCTCTGTATCAACATTTCTCGGCATACTGAGCGAGGCTGAGCAGGGAGAACAAGTAGTGGTCTACCAGGAGCAAAGCACCTGGGCTGCTTGAAGTTACTGCAAGCTCTTGGCAGACAATAAAAAAGGCTCAGAAGAGTGACTCAGGCCTTCCAGGAGGAAAAGGTGAGACTGGATGAGATCAAATAGTACCAGGAAGGAAAAAGACTACTATGCCAGGAGAAGGGAGGGGAGGGAATTGCAGTTGGGAGAGGCATCGCTGGTAGGTGACCTGTCAGTCTGAAGGTGACTCCAAACCACCCAGTGGAGAAGCAAGGCCCAGCATCCAGGGAAACTGGTCACACATGTAGGTGGACAGTAAGCCAGCAATTCTTAAACTGCAAGGGGTGTGTACACCTGCACAGGGAGAGTATGCATGCAGAAGATACATTTGGGAGCAAAAGTCTTGAGAACTGTTAACTACAGTCCCAGGATATTTACTTTTTTTTTTTTTTTTTTTTTGCTTCTTTACACCATATAAACCCCTTGGTCATTCAAAATTCATATATAGTAGAGGTGAAGAACTAGGAAAAGCCAACCAAAACCAATGCATTCTTCCACATCCAACTGGGCAAATACTTGTGGGCAATTTTCTGAAATTAGTGGATTACACCTTTTGCACGTTCACAAACAGCAAAAACATACTAGATTGCAACATTTTCAAAATAATTGAGATTTAAAGCATCTTCCACTCCTCAAGTGGGGTTTGCACAGCAATACTGTATTGCACCCAGTTTTTCCTACAATATGTAGCACGAAATTGCCCAAATTGAGATCCCCACAAATAACAAAGAACAGAATTTGCACTGGCATGCATCAACTACCTCTGATAGCGCATGTTTCTACTTGTTTCTACCTTGCAAGAAAGGCATCAGGACATTGAAATTTTGTACTTATTTGGGCCAGCCAGTAGTTAAACTTGCCGTGGAAATGTTCACTGACACTGCTGCTCCTGGTTAAAATCTTTAATCAAGATACCATTATCTTTTTCTAAAAACAATGCTGCAGATATTTAAAAAGGGAGTACCCTGCCCAGCTAGTGTTATCTAAATGGCACATTCATCTGTTTCAGGACTATTTTCCCTACACATTGACAAGAATTTCTAAATAAATAGGTCTTTGTACAATAAGTAGGTCTAAGGTTATTCTAATCATTGTTTTAACTCTCCAGGTATTAGACATCTAGCCATTTTAATGTCATCATCTGCTATCAGACACCCTACATGGACGTGGTGTTTGTATTTAGTTAATCCTAGTGTTTTCAGGGCCTGTTCCAGTTCCTTTTATATTTAGGCAAGCACCCACATTTTTGGTGGGGTGTAGTAATCAAGATTAGTGGGCTAGGGAATAATAACATGCAAAGTCAATGCTCACCCAGCCCTGCTGTGTTCTGCATGACTGACCTTAATACCTTCTACATCCACAACCTTAGACTGTGCACGTCAGGAAGATGTCAGAGCAGAAGGTCGCTCGGCTTTAAGTCAATCAGCAGCAGAAATTGCTACTGTATGAACAGCTTGCAGCAAAGTTATCTAAATGCTTAGAGAAGAAATTCATTAAAGATTATCTTTAACATGCTTGAAAAATAAATTTTTACCTTTATCTACATGGTACAGGGAGAGCAATTTTCTACATATTAGCATAATAATCACCAGAGGAGTACCTCCTTGACCATATTGCTTGTTTATACCACTTCAATATCTTGTAATCTTGAGAATGCACATTTTTAGCTTTATTTTTCTGTCTGGTATGCTTTCCTTTATACCTTACATATTCAAATCCTAGTCATTACTTCTTTTTCATGCACAAAACATATCGGAGTTTTACTATTGCAAATTGCAGCTACTAGCACACACAGCAAAAGCAGCATCAGCCAACACCTCATCCACTGAATTGCCAGTCACCTCTCAGCAGCTATGTTACAGGCCTTTGGCCTAACCTAAGCAAAATGGTTGGGCATCTCTGGGTTAAAATGAAAGCACCTAGCAAGAGCGTGACTTTACAGAGTGGAATGCCTATCCATGCGAGTAAAGAAAAAAAAAAATCACCTTTCTTCAACACTGGAGAGGATTTATTTTGTCTATAAAAAGCCTGAACTAGGATCTTAATTTTTCTCCCTTTTCTCTTCATAAATATAAACCCCAGTCTTGGGCCAATATAAACACTGTAGAAACCTAATGTTATTTAACCTGTTTTACTCTTTAAGTACTTACAGATGGCTAATTGTTTAAGATGGATATAAGTGCTTCACATTTAAACACAAGTTTTACACACTGACATCATTGTACAAACTGTCAAAGAAAAAAAATCACAAAAATCACTAATATATTACAGTCAGAGGTCTTTTGAGCATATGAATACATGAAGATCAAAGAAGAATACAAGAAGGTCAAAGAAAGAGTACCCCCCATGATGAGCAAGACTGGCAAACTGGTAACAACGGACAAGAAGGCGGCTGAGGTACTCAACAACTTCTTTGGCTCAGTCTTCACTGGCAACCTCTCTTCCCACACCTCTTGAGTAGATGGACCACAAGGCAGGGACTAGGGTAGCAAAGTCCCTGCCACTGTAAACGATCAGGTTCATGACCACCTGAGGAACCTGAACATACACAAGTCTATGGGACCTGACAAGATGCACCCCAGAGTCCTGAGGGAATTGGCTGATGTAGTTGCCAAGCCACTCTCCATGATACTTGAAAAGTCATGGCAGTTAGGTGAAGCTCCCATTGACTGGAAAAAGAGAAACATTGCACCCATTTTTAAAAAGGGTAGACAGGAAGACCCTGGGAACTACTGACCTGTCAGCCCCACCTCTGTGCCTGGGAAGATCATGGAACAGATCCTCCCAGAAGCTATGCTAAGGCCCATGGAGGACAGGGAGGTGATTCGAGACAGCCAACATGGCTTCACCAAGGGCAAGTCCTGCCTGACCAATCTAGTGGCCTTCTATGACAAAGTGACTACATCAGTGGACAAGGGAAGAGCTAGAAATGTCATCCATCTGGATTTCTGTTAGGCCTTTGACACGGTCCCCCGCAACATCCTTCTCTCTAAATTGGAGAGATATGGATTTGATGGGTGGACTATTCAGTGGATGAGGAAGTGGTTGGATGGTTGCATTCAGAGGGTAGTAGCCAACAGCTCAATGTCCAGATGGAGGCTGATGACAAGTGGTGTCCCTCAGAGGTCTGTACTGGGACCAGTGCTGTTTAATATTTTAATCAATGACACAGACAGTGGGATCAACTGCACCCTCAGCAAGTTTGCAGATGACACCAAGATGAGTGGTGCAGTTGACACACCTGAGGGACGGGATGCCATCCAGAGGGACCTGGACAAGCTCAAGAAGTGGGCCCATGTGAACCTCATGAGGTTCAACAAGGCCAACTGCAAGGTCCTGCACCTGGGACGGGGCAACCCCCAATATCAATACAGGCTGGGGGATGAAGGCTTTGAGAGCAGCCCTGTGGAGAAGGACTTGGGGGTACTGGTGGATGAAAAGCTGGACATGAGCCGGCAATGTGCGCTTGCAGCCCAGAAAGCCAACCAGATCCTGGGCTGCATCAAAAGAAGCGTGGCCAGCAGGTCGAGGGAGGTGATTCTGCCCCTCTACTCTGCTCTGGTGAGACCTCACCTGGAGTGCTGCGTCCAGCTCTGGGGCCCTCAGCACAAGAAGGACATGGACCTGTTGGAGCTGGTCCAGAGGAGGGCCACAAAAATGATGAGAGAGATGGAACATCTCTCCTGTGAGGAAAGGCTGAGAGAGTTGGGGTTGTTCAGCCTGGAGGAGTCTCTGGGAAAACCTTATTGTGGCATTTCAATACTTACAAGGGGGCTGTCGTGGTTTCGGCTGGGATAGAGTTAATTTTCTTCCTAGTAGCAGGCATAGTGCTGTGGTTTGGATTTAGTAGGAGAAGAATGTTGATAACACACTGATGTTTTTAGTTGTTGCTGAGTACTGCTTATGCTAGTCAATGACTTTTCAGCTTCCCATGCTCTGCCAGGTGCACAAGAAACTGGGAGGGGGCACAGCCAGAAGAGTTGATCCAAACTGACCAAAGGGCTATCCCATACCATATGACGTCATGCTCAGTATAGAAATTGGGGGGGGTTGGCCGGGGAGCAGCAATCGCTGCTCAGGAACTGTCTGGGTATCGGTGTGCAGGTGGCGAGCAATTGCATTGTGCATCACTTGCTTTGTATATCATTATTATTATTATCATTATTATACTGTTACTATTATCATTACTATTTTACTTTATTTCAATTATTAAACTGTTCTTATCTCAACCCAGAAGTGTTTCTCACTCTTACTCCTCCAATTCTCTCCCCCATCCCATCGGGGTAGGGGCAGTGAGCGAGCGGCTGTGTGGTGCTTAGTTGCTGGCTGGGGCTAAACCACAACAGGGCTTATAAGAAAGATGGGGACAAACTTTTCAGTAGGGCCTGTTGCAATAGGGCAAGGGGTAATGGTTTTAAACTGAAAGAGGGTAGATTCAGATTAGATATAAGGAAGAAAGTTTTTACGATGAGGGTGGTGAAACACTGGAACAGGTTGCCCAGAGAGGTGGTAGAGGCCCCATCCCTGGAAACATTCAAGGTCAGGCTGGACGGGGCTCTGAGCAACCTGATCGAGTTGAAGATGTCCCTGCTCACTGCAGGGGGGGTTGGACTAGATGACCTTTTAAGGTCCCTTCCAACCCAAACCTGATTCTATGATTAACCAGAGAATTAATAATTCTGCAGTGTTTCCCCACTCAAACAATTCTCACTTTCCCCTGTAAGGTTTCTTCAGGTAAAGTCATGCTAAACGATGTTCTTCAAAACTGGGAGAAAAAAAAAAATAAAAAAAGAAACCAAAACTGTCCTTTGAACAGTCTTACTTCTATTTGGTCCATTTTCAGGCTACTCTTCTAGAATGACAGGATTTAAAATCCTCTTAAACAGTTTCATACATTCTCATAACTCCTTCACTACAAGGGAGCTCAGTAGCAGGTTCAGGAGCTCAGCACCCTGAAACCACTCGGAAGAGCTGGTGGCCTAATAAAAAAAAAAAGGATAACAGACTGCAGAAGACGTATTCATCCCAGACTAAGTCATTCACATCTATTGCTCCCACGTCTAAAGTTCATTGACCCATCTGCCCCAATCATCTTATCTCATTCTCTTCTATTTGTTACAAACACACGGCGGAGGCCACCGTAAAAATATCATCAAACACCTTTAGCACAGCTCTGCTTCTCCAACATATCACCTCGATTTCAGCATCCTGATGATGAAGTTGCAAAGAACTACCTTGGCCGTGCTATTTAAAACAATGCTACTTTCAGAAAGGACAGTGTCCATTTAAAAATCTTGGCAAAAGTAAGGTAAAACTAGTTTCAGATTTGTACCCTAAATCTGCTGCCAAATTAACTTTGGAAATACACGTACTACAATTTTATAGAAGTCAGGCATCTGATTAACAACAGGTAGAACTAATGCCTCTCAATAGTACTGCACCTGCAATTCTCAAAACTGGAACTTTAATTACATTTTCATTATGAATTGAACTAGAACAAAACTGATGTACATGAAATACATGTGCAGTTGACACCTTCACCTGCACAACCTGAGGAGACATCAACCCTCCCAAACCCACAGAGCTTTGCAATACAGATGAGACACCTAAGCACTTACTTTAATAAATAATAGGGTTGGACATAGGGCTATAAACACCAAATAAAGCCCTCCCTTTGATCTTTATAAAATATTTAATGAAATCTCCCAAAAGTGAGTGACAAAGATATTACAAAACCGAACTTCAAAGATAGCCCTTTCCTCCAATTATCAAAAAAACCCTAACTTACCTTTCCCTCTAAGCTAAACTTAGCTACTTTTATGCAGGATGAATAGCTCTACTGTGTGTTCGCAATCCCATTACCTTGTTACTTTAATTGCTGAGCTAAATATACATTTAGCAAATTTCACACTTTCTTGAAAAAGAGAGGGAGACAATGGCAAGGACTTAGCAACAGATGTATTATAAACATAGTATTACAAAATCCACTTTGTATTTGCAGCTTGCTGCCCCTCAGCCAAGTCAAAGATGAATACTTTCAAAGTTTTCTTCAAATTTTATTTAATAATTTTCAAAAATAATAACCACTTTATTTTGCATTCCACTGTATAGAAATTTTGTAGGAAATAATGTCCAAAAGAGATCTGTCTTCACTGTAATGTTAATTTAATAGCTAATGTACATTATTCACATTTATACGCAAATACACGTGATATTAGTCCAACACGCAGACGACCAAGAGGTCGACCAAGGCAGCTGCTTCGAAAGCCGCATTCATGCATCTTAACCCACTGTGACCCATTAGTGTTAGAACATTTGCTGATCCACTATGTTTTCCTTCGGGTGAAGACAGGGAACATTTAAATGGTTTGTTCTGCTGCATGTTAAACTGGTCAGTGTTTTGGCCATCTCTCTCTTTCAGATTTTGTTGCATAGGTGAAAAGCCTTCTGTGCAGCCTGCTGTTTTTAACACATGTAAATGCAAACACAGTTGGTTTTCTGTTCTTCAGGGACTCTTCTTGCTTTTCTGTTCTTCCTTAAGCTCTTTTGCATTACATCTGGACCCCAATGCTGTTAACATTTCTATTGTTGTCAAGTTGGCTCCCTTCATTACCAATCGTTCTCCATCAGCTGTAAAGGGAAAAAATTTTAAGAAGTCACAAAGGCTAAGTCACAATTACTTTACTGTACAGTTCTGTTTTGAATATAAATCCAAATACCCTGTTCATCTTGTCTGATTAGAAAGTACTCCACTTACCACGGAATCTGATTATGCAGCACCAACAAAGAAAGATATTAAACTGTACACAATACACATGTAATTTTTATTTCTGTATTGCATTATTGAAAAATCTGAAACATTTGTCTAGATATACCCACAGTAAGAACACGTATTTGATGAGAATGGATCATACTGTGCCCTCAAAGTCATCTAACAGAAGGCACAGAAGGCACTGCAAGGCATAATTTCCACACATGGCTCAGCATTTTCGCAGCATGTTGTCTATGGTCCATTTAACTTACTTCTTTAGCCAAAACAACGAATTGGTTTACACAGTCTGGTGGTTATAATGTAAAAAAATAGACCACTAGGATTTCTAAAATTCTGAAAGAAATTATTTTAAAAAAGGGAGGAAGCAGTAGAAGTATTGTACCTAAGTTAATTATTTATTTTTTCAGATTTGCAAATACAAAAGCCATACTCAAACCCATGTAATGGAATACCATGCATGGCATCCAACCACATGTTTGACAGCTACAAGGGCTGCAAACTCTTCACTTGGAAAATAATCAGCTCTTAGAAAACAAAGAGTTCAGACCTGTAGCTCTTGGCATTACTGAAATAAATTGTTTGGTTTTACGCTGTGAAAAACATTAAGCTTTACTGCTTAAGTCTTAATATATCACAGTGAGAGACAAGGATGAGAAAGACAGAGGCATGGGGGAGGGAGTAACAAGCAATGTCAACACTGAAATAACTAGACTTTCCCAAGCAAAAGGAAGTACATTCAACACTCTTGACATTTCTACCAATTCACTAAGTATATTCCTATACTTTATAGGAAGTTTAAAGAAAAAGGGGTAGCAAGAATCAATAATAATGAAAACTTTATTGGGCTACATGACATATTGGTCCATTACAGCACAGCAGGAAAGAAGATGCAGCCAGAGAAAAGGACAAAAGCAGATTACAGCCATCTGTTCACAGCCTAGAATCTGGGCTGCTTCCAGAACTGATGAAATTTCCACCATCAATTCCCTGCCTGCTCACTATACCCTCAAAGGAAACCAAGAAATTTGTTGTACATCAGTTGACCTCATTCTGCAAGTCCATCTGCACACGTATGGCCTTATCCATATGAGCAGTTCCTTCAAACTGCGTAGTAAGTTACTCAGTTGCATAAGCAAACTAAAGGTGTTCAACTTTTCTGTTGTCAAGACTGAGATGCCTCCACCACAGATAACGTAAAAAAAATTACAGAAAGTGAACAGATTCTTACATCAAAACAGAGCTACACTTACTTCCCTGGAACTGCACCTGACTGCAAGGTCACACAAATACGTCACTACAAAAGTAGACTCAACCTAAAGTTAAGTCAGTTCTTTGATCTAAGATCCACGAGACCTAACTGTAGTGCAAAGACATATAGACACGTTTATCTAGACATCAGGCTGTTAGTGACTCCCTCTTCCTTTTTCTCTCCCAGCTGCACAACATCTAGGTATGGACCAGAACCAAAAAAACGTAGCCACAATAAAAAAAAAGCATACAGAAGACAATAACATCGTAATAACACAAACCTGTAAGGTCTTTTTTGGTCAAGATTAAAAATGAACTCCTTACCAAACATAACATCTACAAGTGGTTCAGACCCATCATGTCTCACATCAGCAGTCACTTCACAGTTTCTATTAGTGGCCTGGATTTTTTTATGGTTTATACATCCAAGAAATTTTCTGAAAATATATTGAAAATACATTAAGTATGTTGTAGATAGAAATTATAGTAAGTATATGTCTAAAACTAATTTCAATATCTTGATATTGCTGGGCAATGAAAGTATAAACAAAATAGGATTTGTATTTAATAATTTCAGACAGGTACTTCTTATGAGATAATCACTGTTAAAAATCCAAACGGATAGTGCTTATATGCTAACATGTAAAGAGCATACCAAAGAATTTTGCAAAAATTCAGTGTAAGCACTTTCTGCGTTTCTCTCAGCTGTGTTAGTAACAATAATAAAAAAAAAACATGAGCAAAGTAATTTTCATTTTTCTTTATACCCCAGTTGTTTGTCAATGTTTTACTGTTTGGGTTTGAGACAGCATTTATTTATTTAACATCACTGATCTCCTGCAGATTTCCGAAATGCATGACTGCTACCTGACGTTCTAAGTCAAGTTGTGTTACTAAGTTCATTGCAAAAGTAGGTGTACCTGTAAAACTACTGCAAAATGACATTTTACAATTGTTTGGTGCAGAACTTACCTCACTCAAGAAGCATAATTACGTAGCTTTCTGCAACAGTTAATAACCAAGACAGAGAAGCAGCTGTTGCCCCCCACCCCCCGCCATTACCAGAATTTGGACTAGTGATTACAGACCCTCACCTACAGGCTCAGCAACTGAGAGGGGCATCTCCCTGGGTGGTTTGGTGAAGCTAAATGCACATGCCTACCTGGAAGGGTCTATGCTTAGGCACAGAGATCCTCCAAAAATCAGCACAGAATGAATGCTGTGTGCCTCCTGGTAACACCGTAAACAGAGCCCTTACGACAAACACTGTCTTCTCATTCTGAAACTTTAAGGTTCTGCCTAAACTAAGCTACAAAGCCCTGGCAAATGCAAGCTCGCAGGATCATGAAGATCATGAAAGCTAAAGCACAGCAGATGCAGAAGTTTGGGGAAACGAGGTTCTGCTCCAGGGAGCGAACAACAGATCCTGCCATTTCCTTCATGATTTGCTCCCAGGACGTCTTCTTACTTTTGCTGGCCACAGTGGCAGCAAGTCACAGGGCCCCGCAGTGACAGCAGCAGTTTTAAGGGCTTCGTTTCGCATCCGCCACTGCTGTGACCTGGGCAGCGGCCGGCTGGGGCGGGCGCTCTCCCTGCTCTTCAGAAACCCTCCACGCTGCCACGGGTGGAGGGGAGCAGGCCTGTGCCCCTCACCGTCCGCGGGCTCTGCGGCCGTACTGCGGGCACATATAACGCCAGCCTCTACCCCCCCCCCCCCCCCCCCCCCCAGATAAATAAAATTAAAGACAAAAAGTCCAGCCCTCACACCTGCCGTGAAACGTACAGAACACACGCCCCGGGCGCAGGAAGGGCGTTGGGTGGTTTACAAACAGGGGAGCCTGGCCAAGGCCTCCCCGCAGGCCAGAGCCCGCCCAGGCCGCCGCGGGGCCGGGACCGGGGCCGGCGCGGCCCCCGCAGCCCCCTCACCTCGTGCTCTCCACGTTGGACTCGAAGGGGCAGAAGCGGACCACGATACTCTTCACCGGCCGCAGCACCACACGGATCTTGGACGCCATCTTCTTTCTGCGCCCCTACTACAGCTCCCAGCAGCCCCCTCGCAGAGGCGGGAAATGGCGGCGGGCGGGGTCGCCCGCCCCGCAGGCGCCTGGGAAAGGTAGTGCGCGGCGGCCTCGCCCTCGGGGTGGTGCCAGCCCGGCGGCCCGCCTTCCGTGGCCGTGGGCGCTGAAGGCCACGGGCACGGCAGCGTGGGGCCTGCGGCCCTGCGTGCCGGGTCTCTGCTGTCGGTGGGATGGCGGCGGCCTGCCCTACGAGCCTCATTTAACAACCCGAGGCGCTCGGGGCCGGGCTCCTTCATGGTTGCAGAGGGAGAGGCACCGACTGCCCGGTCTGTCCCCGCCCCTCCCCTGACTCTGTAACACAGTAGATGCAGTTAGGGCGGGAAGAAAGCACACTTTTAACATAAAATTGACCTAAAACACCGCCTCTGGGCTCTGCAGCAGAAGTAGCAGGCCCTTGTGCCATTAAGACTTGCATGCAGGAGGCAGAGGGCATGGGGTAACACTTACGGGAAGCTGTAGTATATACTATCCATAAACTTAAGAAGCAAGGTTGGGTTTGTTTTCTTTATGTTAAATCTACCCCCATGCCGTGACAGCTTTTGATGTCTTCCAGAAGCAGTTTAATGCAATTGAATAGACAAGGATATTAATGAGGATCAACAAGGTGTAGCAGATATGGCTAAGGGTGAATTAGAAGCAATATTTTGCAATATATCAAGCAGAAGGGGACTTGCAAGAGGCAATGCTGCTGGAAGTGAATCCGGGTTTTTTTTTTTTTTCTGGCGGGTGAGACACAGCAGTTTGTCCTGGTTTCAGCTGGGATAGAGTTAATTTTCTTCCTAGTAGCTGGCATAGTGCTGTGTTTTGGATTTAGTAGGAGAAGAATGTTGATAACACACTGATGTTTTAGTTGTTGCTGAGTACTGCTTATGCTAGTCAAGGACTTTTCAGCTTCCCATGCTCTGCCAGGTGCACAAGAAACTGGGAGGGGGCACAGCCAGAAGAGTTGATCCAAACTGACCAAAGGGCTATTCCATACCATATGACGTCATGCTCAGTATAGAAACTGGGGCGGGGGGGTGGCCAGGGAGCAGCGATCGCTGCTCAGGAACTGTCTGGGTATCGGTCGGCGGGTGGTGAGCAATTGCATTGTGCATCACTTGCTTTGGATATTGTTATTATCATTATTATATTGTTACTATTATCATTACTATTTTACTTTATTTCAACTATTAAACTGCTCTTCTCTCAACCCAGGAGCGTTTCTCACTCTTACTCCCCCGATTCTCTCCCCCGTCCCAGCGGGGCAGGGGCAGTGAGCGAGCGGCTGTGGGGTGCTGAGTTGCCGGCTGGGGCTAAAGCAGGGCGCAGCTGCGCCCCTCGCCCCTGAGCAAAGGTTTCGGGTGTTGGTGCGGGCGCTGTCGGCTGCGCCGGTTCCAGTAGGTGGCAGAACCCGCCCTGAGAAACCGCGGCCTCGCCGCCGGCTTCCGCCCACCGGCACCGGGGCCGCGGTGGGGCTGGGGGTGGGGTCGTAGAATCACGGAATCGTTTTGGTCGGAAAAGACCTTTACGATCACCCAGTCCAACCATTAACCTAACACTACCAAGTTCACCACTAAACCAATTAAGGGTACAGTAATAATTAATGTCATGTTTCCTGGCTTGGTAGCTGGATTATTTTTTTTTTTAATGAAAGTAAAAGCTAGGAATCATTAAGGTTGGAAAGGACCTTTAAGATCATCAGTCCAACCATCAACCCAACACCACCATGCCCACTAAACCATGTCCCAGAGTGCCACATCTACCCGTTTTTTGAACACCTCCAGGGATAATGACTCCACCACCTCTCTGGGCAGCCTGCTCCAATGCTTGACCACCCCTTCCGTGAAGAAATTTTTCCTAATTTCCAGCCTAAACCTCCCCTGGTAAAGCTTGAGGCTATTTCCTCTTGTCCTATCGCTAACTACATGGGAGAAGAGCCCAACACCCACCTCACTACAACCTCCTTTCAGGGAGTTGCAGAGAGCGATAAGGTCTCCCCTCAGCCTCCTCTTCTCCAGGCTAAACAACCCCAGTTCCCTCAGCCGCTCCTCGTAAGGCCTGCGCTCCAGACCCTTCACCAGCTTCGTTGCCCGCCTCTGAACACGCTCCAGCACCTCAATGTCTTTCTTGTAGTGAGGGGCTCAAAACTGGACACAGTATTCCAGGTGCAGCCTCACCAGCACCGAGTACAGGGGGACAATCACCTCCCTGCTCCTGCTGGCCACACTATTCCTGATCCAAGCCAGGATGCTGTTGGCCTTCTTGGCCACCTGGGCACACTGCTGGCTCATGTTCAGCCGGCTGTCGACCAACACCCCCAGGTCCTTTTCGGCCAGGCAGCTTTCCAGCCACTCTTCCCCAAACCTGTAGCTTGGGGATGGATGGGACGGAATAAACCCAGGAGCAATGGCATTTAAACACACGTTGTGAATGTCTATGGAGTATTCAATACAGACCCATTCTGGTCTACAGGAACTGCATTAAATAGCTAGCATCCCTTGTAAGCAGTAACCTATTTTTAGGAGCTTACTTTTGTTTATTGGAAGTCCTCTTTTTTAAAAAATCACATAGTCCTTGAGAATAATCGTCCTCTTCGCTGAGATTTAGCCAAGAGAAATTAAGTAGCGAAACTAAACACAGCAGACTCAATATAGTTTTAATATTTATTGTTTTTATTCTTTTTTATATCATAGTCTTTCTGTTATGGGAAAAAATACATTTCTCTGAGATATCTTTTGAAAGACTCCACCCTAACCAGGAATTTAGTAAGAATTCTTCCTATTTAATAGGATCAGATACAGGACCAGGTAGACAGAGTATTTTACATTTAGAAGGCAAAAGTAACTTACAAAATTTCAACATATCTTTCTTCATTATAACACAAAGAGCCTGATTTTTCCATTTAAAATATGTAGCAAAATTTCCATTAGCTTCTATGGCAGCACTGAAGAAGTAACATCAGCAAAGGACTGGAGAAGAAAGAATGATCACTGATTTTTCTAAGGGCTCCATTCTCCACACTGTTGGTATGATGGCACTTACCGACTTAAAAATATGCGTGGCAAAAACAGTTTTATATTTGCTCTTATTGCATTTTGATAGTAATTTCATGAACAATGTTTAGCTTACATTGCACAATTAAATGAAGAGAAAATTTTGTTTACTGCTTTCCACGCTCAGAGCGGTTAACTTTTCAACATTTATTGTCAGCAGTAAAAGTTGCATCTTTTCCCCTTAAGCCATCTGTTTGGAATAATCAAAAACCATCTCTGCTTTCTCAAACTAATTTTAATTTTTTGAAGTCCAAGAGATTCACAGTAACATGAAAGAGCAGGTATCTGGTAACTGAAAGGCTCTGTGTTCTTTTCCTCCCCTCAAAAAATAGACTGTATCTGTGAAATGAAACCAAGGGACTATGAGTAGGAATATCCCATCCTTGGATGCTACCCTACTTGTTGACGACCAAGTCTTCCTCAACACTTACTCTAGATGCACTAGTTTTAGCTGATGGTAATTCTGGTGAGAGTGCTAACTTTTACAGTTACTAAATTAGACAGTTAAACAGCAAAGTGACACAGCTATTTGAAAAAAACCCAAACATCCCTCCATCTGCCTTTAAACCCAGGTAGTGGTTAACCCCAGTATGTTGGACTACCCTCAATTTATACCAGAGTAACTCCAACTGATCTCTGAAGCACAATATTTAAATGCCATTTCAAGAAAGCTGATAATTTATCCATGAAAGACCTTGAATCAGTCACTCCAGCTCCAGCAAGTAATCTGGGAACTCTCAAATGTCTGCATTTGAGATTGTTCTCTGGGGATGTCCTTGGGAAACTGAATGATTCATGATTATTATTCCTAGTGATAATCATACACATTCCTAAAGCATAGTAACATGAAGAGGCATAAAAGTTACATTATTATAATAGAAACAATTTTAGTATTCCTTTCACCAAGCTGATCATTTTTATTATAAATGCTGCCTCATCCCAAGTCTACAGACTTTCATGTCATTAGTTTCACTGAAGTGTAGTCATGAGCCCATAGATGATTTATATCTAAGCACCATACATGGCAAGGAAAAAATGCAGCCATGTTTTACACTTTAATTATGAAGACAGGCAGAAAAAGACTATAATATTAATTATAGTAAGTCAATGTTCCTGTTTTCTTATTGATCCTCCCAGCTCTCTTAGATCCAGGGAGGATTATTCCACTTTCCCCCCTGTTTTTTACTTATCGCTTTCATTTTCTGTAATGTTTTCTGACTATAGAAAGGCCCACATTTCAGAGCTTTTGAAATCTAATTTCTCCATAGTTTGGGCATGTCTGGTTTTAGCACCTTGGCTCTGGCTTTTCATTGCTGTTTAGTTCATTTTTTCCCTTACAATCTGGTGGACTTTCAGATTCTTCTTCCAAAACACTGCATGACAGAGAGCTCTCCATGCTGCATTTCAGGTACGGTATTACACATTCATGCTCTTACTCGGTTCTGGAGTCTTGGATCATTACAGAATCACAGAATCACAGAATGGTTGGGGTTGGAAGGGACCTCTGGAGATCATCTAGTCCACCCCCCCTGCTAAAGCAGGTTCAACTAGAGCAGGTTGCACAGGATTGCGTCCAGGTGGGTTTTGAATATCTCCAGAGAAGGAGACTCTACAACCCCTCTGGGCAGCCTGTTCCAGTGCTCTGTCACCCTCAAAGTAAAGAAGTTTTTCCTCATATTCAGATGGAACTTCCTGTCTTTCAGTTTGTGCCTGTTGCCCCTTATCCTGTCGCTGGGCACCACTGAAAAGACTCTGGCCCCATCCTCCTGACACCCACCCTTAAGATATTTGTAAGCGTTGATAAGATCCCCTCTCAGTCTCCTCTTCTCCAGGCTAAACAGACCCAGCTCTCTCAGCCTTTCCTCATAAGAGAAAGATGCTCCAGTCCCCTAATCATCTTCGTAGCCCTTATCTCTGCTTGTCCTCAGCTGATTTCTTCCTCTGCATCTTTATCCTTTTTTCCTGAGTCTTGTCACAAACATCAATAGGCCCAGCATTTAGCAATCAAAATGCCATGTCTGCACATCTAGTTATAATGCTATGTAGTCCAGGAATAAAACGTAATCCTGCCCTCAGGGCAGTAGCCAGTACTGAGGAGAAATGAGCCAACACAAATCCAGCAGCCTGCCTGTTTTGCACTGAGGTGATGCTTCCAGATGGCCACCCAGAAGAGGCTCTTTGAGAAAGATGGTGTGTTGGGCCTGACAGGAGAAACAAATTATTTCTGGAAACAGAAAAACACTCTGACAAGTGCAGTATCATGGGGCATATCTTTGTAAGAGCAATGGACAGAGACGGTCAAGAGCACAAAGGACTTGTAGGGAGTCATTATTATAAAATACTAGTGCCATACTGAAGGACATGTTGGGATGAATCTCCTACCATACTGGAGGAGCAATGCTTATTGTACTGAGTCATAAAAATATAAACCAGTCTGTGTTTTCTGTCTGGTTTTGTTTCTTCCTTTGAATTGAATATTCTTACACAATATGTCAGTTACTGAATTTTAAAAATATTCCCCAAGAGAGAAAAGCTTGTAGAGGTCTTTTATTCTCTGAAAATTGTAGAAGTCAAGCATAGTTTTATACTAACAGTACTACTAATTTTGCATATCATTTATAAACCAACTAATAGTTGTATGCTGTTAACGTGGTTTTCAGAAATAAAACTAAACTCAACCAGCAAAGGTGCCACTTAAAATGAGCTTGGTTTATAATTCATTCTGAAATAGTAACTCTACATATCAGTTAAGAAAAGCTTTTATGGGATTGAATAAACAGATTCCCTAGTTGCTCTTTCCTCCTCTGCAAACATGTATTTCTATTGCCTGAGGTTAACAACTGCCAGCAGAAATGTTTGCTAAAACAATATGCAGCGTTTAACTGGCTGAGAAAATACTGTGCCAGTTCCTGACTTTTGTAACTTAATTTCTTGAGGATAATACTGAAGTTTTTCAAGCTACACCTTCGTATGAGATAAAGCAAAAGCTTTACTTCAGCTATTTGTCTTCCCTGTCTAATAAATACTACATTGGATACATGCAGCTATCATTTGGATTTTTATGTTGATTTAAAATATGCAGTTGCTCCCAGCAAAGAAAGTTCATTATCATAATATCACAAGGTACAAAGATGAGCTGAAATGAGCAGCAACCAAGGTTAGCACCTGAGTCCTTGAGGTCTGAAATCTGTGCTTGAAACTCCAAGTAGATTAAATGTGTATATTTTTACTTAATATTTTGTGATCCGCGGGTATGTTCCCATTTGACAGACTTAATTCTAACAGAGTCATTGGCATAATTTAAGAGGGAACAGATTTCCAGAAGTGCAGAATTTGGAGAAAGGAGTTGTACTGGAATTTGAACTATATGTTCAAAGACTTCCTGAAGGTTTGTCTGTGCTTTGGATAACTTGTTACGGATTCTGAGGAGCTCAGCAGCACATTGACATTTGTACCGCTCTGCTAAGGGCATACTTTGGTGTTGTGAATATTGTAAGCAAAGCAGTTTCTTTTAACTGTCTTCTGCTAAGAATAGCCATGCCTATAGATTGATGTCTTAAATTATTAGTATTGTCAGCAAACTATAATATTGCTCAGCTGAATGTGGTAACCAGCCAATATAGTCTCTCTATACACTTTAATTCTTTCCATGGCAAGAACTTTCACCTGATATTCTACAAGCTTATTTATGCACCAGTTTTAACTTCTGTTTTTATAGACTTCAAGAAGGTATCTAAGCATTAC
The DNA here is from genome assembly GCF_030463565.1 of Pelecanus crispus. Classification (NCBI taxonomy): domain Eukaryota; kingdom Metazoa; phylum Chordata; class Aves; order Pelecaniformes; family Pelecanidae; genus Pelecanus; species Pelecanus crispus. Next base: position 143,207,930 of record NC_134644.1, on the reverse strand, counting down.
ATACATGTAAGTCATAGAGTACCCACTTAACACAGATAAAAGTTGAAACACAGATTGTCTAGTCAGCAGACATAAAGGAACTAGATATCAGAACAGGGGATTTTTATTAACCATTTTATATAACTAGTTTCATTTCATCTATTTATTAACGTAAGTAAAAGGTGTCTCCACAAGACAGTCATTGTAATGAATTCTTACCACCTATGTGACTAGAAGACCATATTTCTTTAAACTTGAAAACATATTGACATCAGTGACATGCTACTAAATTGAGTATTGTAATTCCAATGTAAAGGTAGTTTGCATTACTGAGAGGCTGTGATAAAAATATTCTCTATTGTAAATTTAAATATGCCACAATGTCCTTCACATGAAGCTCATTCTATGTTTGCAGTCCTATGCTCAGTTATGAAAAAAACCCACACTGGATCATGAATCTGTTGGTCTGATGTGATATTAGAATAACAGATGTATGTTTGGTTAAAAGCCTGCATAGCAGGAAGAGTATGATTCAGTTGGTTCACACAAGAATTCCAGATGCAATGCAGTCAATGATATGCACAGACGTACTGCAGCAATTAGTAGAATAAAGATCTGAGCTATTTTGAAGTATTTGTTAGGTATCTCCTTATGTGATTATAATAGTAGTGTAATAATTACATTATTCTGTACTAATTGTATTAAGCATGTAAGAAGATAGAGGAGAACAAATAAGATAATGCAGGAGTTGTTATACATACAGAAGCTACATTATATAAACAATAGGCAGCAGATGACAATTTAGATAGGTATTCCCAGGGAAATTTTGTTACACAGACGAAATTAGGAATATGGAATGCCATATAAATAGCAAAACTGGTGCATTCTATTTAAGCATACATTGCCAGTTAATACCAGAATGAAGCAAGTATCATTTCTTAAAGTAGTGGTTTTCAACCTGTGGACCCTTAGTCATCTGCGGACTATTTGTAGTGGGTTCATGAAGGATTATTTTAAAAATATAATTCTTACTGTTGGTAGGCTTCCAGTCAGGATCGAGGAGTCTCAATGTCCACTTGAAAATTGTGAGGATCCACAGATCAATAAAGATTAATCACCACCGTGTAAATGGTCACTGTTCAGCCCCGACAATATGAGATAGCAGAGCATTGGTTACTAGGCTGGTTCCAAATGTTCAGATTTTCCAGACAGGGTTTCTTAATGTTTTAAAAATATCAGAGATTATTCTCTGTATCTCTCAAACCAGAAGAAATCATGGCAATTTTTGCTCTGTCTTGAATAACTGACAGCATATCCACATTTCATCCCTCTTTAACTGCAATAGTTAAGTTAAATATCTCAGGGCCCTTAGGATAACCAGTTCAATCCTTACCTTTATTCACTTTCTTGCATGAAGTATATACATATTAAACAGAGACTGTATGAGTCAGAAATTTCAAACACTTGTGTTTAGTTTTGTGCATATAACGCTTTTGTTCACATATTGAAATTGTTTCATCAAATTTCACTTAGGTCAGTCACATTTCCCTCTCTAGTATTGATTGATAAAAATTAACCAGATGAATCAACACTATAAAACTGGAAATATTTGCAATACATTTATTTTCATGATGTTTTCCCATTTTTAAACGCAGTAGCAACATATAAAGACAAGATATTAAGAATTATAAATATCATTTTTTTTCCAAAGATCATTTCTAGCCGTAAGCAAACTCATCTCTGCTTCTCAGAGCCTCATTGAGAAACTTGGTGAAAATCAAATATTTGTGACCAGGTGTTACTGTACTAAAATAGCTCTACAGAGATTCGAGCAAATATTCAAGGGATAACCACGTCAAAATGGAGGCAGAGAAATTGAGAACTTAGCTCCATTTAGTCAATCTCCATCATGCCTGCAATGAGGGAGCATACATTCATTTACTGTCTACTGTAGTCCCCCCCAACAAGTCCATATCACCAAAGAAACAGTAAACCAGCATTTTCCAAAGAGGCTTTTTCTTGCAAAATGCATCAGTAACGTGTTGACTCCAGGTACAGTACCAATGTGAGGTTTGGGAGATACAAGCGCTCCCTGTATATGTATCCCTTGTACAGTGGTAGCTGGGTTTATTGGCACTACTAGAATTGTAGTGATGTCTGACCATTCGTAGCCCACTCCCATGCTACAGGCACAAAACAGGTTTGTCGTCCGCAGACACTCCGTTGTCCGGACGAATAAGAGTGATGCTCTTGCCGTGACTGCACAGAGAGGAGCACACCATCTGAGAAGGGCAGCAGCGCACAGCAAAGAGGCAACTGCCTGTGGCTTCTCACAAAATACGTTTACGACAGCAGACAGCTCCCATGGAATCGTTGTGATGAGCCAAATGTCTCTGCCGCCTTACCCGGAGCTGCCCGCAGTAGCTAACAACCCTGCTCTGCCTTTTGTGGGGCTTTCACGTAACCGTCTGTAATCAAGCAGAGGTAATCAGCTCAGAGGAACAGATTTCTTCTCCCAGTCTTATACAAATACATATAATCTATTTCAGTTATTGATTTGTGCTATTTGGTAGTGACACATTTAAGTTTTAAATCCTCTGCGCTTCTCACTGTCTTAATAAGCTGCTCCTGCCTCCCCCTTTCCTGGGGCTTTCAGGACATAGTCAATACCTATAAAGTCTAAAGATGTGATGAGAAGTTTCATCTCATTAAAGTGCTTCACAAGGGGAGATTTCTTTATTCCCTCTTGTGATTTGTGTTCACAGTTTCTGACCTTTAGTATCAGTGTTGTCTCACCGATACATTGTGTGCCCCTGGGGAGTGTACTCAAGTATGTCACAGGACTTAATAGGGGATTTTTGCTTTATGTTATGCACCTTCCTTATCCACTATAAGAGTATTCTCATCTGTTTATAGATCACTGCAATAGCTCGATGAGTAAAATCATTCTTCTGGAAGATCAGGTTCAGGGGAAATTACTTACATTGCTTTCAGATATTGCTTTTCTACCATATTTTTCACTGTAGTTATGTCAATAATGCAGTTTTTTACTCCTCAGTGATACAATTCCTCAGTAAAGACCAATTATGCTTAGGAATATCATAGGTGTTGGGGTTTTTTTCCACTGTTCTTATCATACCTGTGGTTCTGACTGTGTCGTGATGCTAAGGTTTCTGGAAACTGGGTTATGACTTATCCTCTTTCTCCTTCTTAGAGCACCTCCAGGAGGCTTAAAGGGGGTCACAAAATAAAAATACAAGGAACAGCTACCAAGCTTCCTAACCCTACAATACTTCAAAGAGTCCACATACTTCAAAGTGTCAAGGGAGAGATTGTGGGCATGAGATGACAGTAGGTTCCCAGGGCATCCTATTGCTCCTTTGCAAGCCAGCAGTGCTGGCTTCAGCAGTCTCTCCCGGATCTCCTGCTGCTAGATATTCATATTAACCAGTGGGCCCCATGTTAGCACGGCCTCCCTCTGCTCACGGATGCAGCCCCAGCATAACAAATTGCACTTGAACAGCTTGAGAGCTGCAGGTGGCTAAAGAGCCCCAAAACTACCACCCACCATCTAACAGCAGCCAGCAGTTTCCAAATTTGTTGTAAGTCCTTGCAGCTAGTAACTACAAACATTTATCATTTTGTCCGTCTAAAGAAATTAGGCTGCTGCCTTCCGTCCTAGAAATGTGGGGAGGGCAAGTCAGAAGAGGGCAGTACACAGTGTCACAAAGACAGATGGGGTCAGAAAGAAGCTGTACTCAAAGAAATACAAGTCTAAGCCATTCTCCATTCTCTGTGTTGCTAAAATTTCCTTTTACAAAGAGAAATGGCTGGTTAGGGTTCTGATCCTCATCAGAAATTTGCTGAAGCCACCAACAACTTTACTACAACTGCTAATTTTTGAGCAACACTGCACACTCTTGCATAAAAATGCTCTTTCTATCAACAACAGTTTTAAATATATGTATAACTGGCTCCATATTATTTGAGAATGATCAAGGTCTCAGAGCAAAAATCAGGAAGTTATATAAAGAGAAATGCCATGGGAATGACAACGTTTTATGTATTTATGAAACTTTTCCATTAGGAAAAGTAGTCAAACATGAAGCAGTCTTAGTCTGCTTTCATATATGCACTTTTCCATAGGATTCAAACAGCACAAGGGTATGCATGAAAATACATAACATCTAGATGAAATACAAAAGTGATATTGAACCCTTTGGTTGATATCAATCCATTAAAGGGATGGCTCTGCCCCTTTAGGAGCCTGATGTGATCTGAGCAGCACTGGTCAGCCAGTGCTTGAAACCTTGGCTGAAAAGGCTCATGCTTTATATTTTTTGTAACTGTTCCAGAGAAACACTGGATGCAGTGAGCTGAAAACAACGTTTTATCCCAGGTGACATTCAGTAAAGAGATGTCTCTGTTGAATAAGTACGCTTTAAAGCCTTTATGTATTGTATCAATCACAGAATCAAAATGAGGAAGTACATTGCTTGAAAACTGCTAATTAATGGTAAAAGTTAATACTGGTGCAGAAGAGAGAAACAAGGGATAAACTGCCAACCTAATTCTTGAGTTGTGATCTAGAAACTACTGAAGTCAGGTAACCAGTAATGATAGAGTAGGAACCAAAAAACCCCCCAAAATAATAAGCCAATATCATGTTACATGATTTTCAGCAGTTTAATAATGAAAGATAAGTAGCCACAACAAACTTGGAAATACATCAGGCTGGTGGTGCCTTGGAAATACATTAGGTGGCCGTGGCACCTACCTGTATATTGCACCAGAGTTTGTGCAGAAGGATCTGATGCTTTCTGTTGCTAATATTTCATTGCAACAGGGATCCAGGCTTATGCTGGGGTACATCCATTGAATACACTGGTGTTCTGCAACAAAATGCAGCCCTTCCTGAGGTGGCCTACGGGGTGGTGACTCCCTGGGTGAGCCTCTTTGAGTCCATGGGAGCTGACTTCATAGAGTCACCATTTTGTTCAGCAAGTGCATTTGGGTCCGTTTGCCTTCTGCTTTCCTGTGCTCAGGGAGTGATTTTTTCTGTGCAAATAAGGAAGGGGAGATTCATCCAAAACCTTCCCTGCATATTAAACATGATTAGGCATGTTAACCTCACTCTGTGTGTTTGTTTCTGGGATGGAAGTGGTCAACTACAGAACCTGTGCTCAGTTAGAGTCAACAGTTAGTTGCCATTAAATTTATCCAGGTGACATTGGGTCAAAATTCTTGTTGAAATTTCTAAATACAACTAAATAAACCCCTTTAATGCCAGAATAGCCTTCTAACTAATACCAATTTAGTATGAATTCCTTAAAAAATGCTGAGTGCCAAAGAAATGATGACTGTCTAATTGTGCCAACACTATGTGGAGCTCATTTGTATTTTGCAGCTAGACAAGTCATATCACATTTGCTTTAATGGATTTTCCCAGAAAGCATTTTCTCAAACTGGTGCACAGCTGAACAACCAGAGCTTGTGCAATTCTTCTCTTGGATGTTTCACAATGTCATCTTTCGGCCCTCTAAATGTGAGATTCCAACTAAAGTAACAGAGCATGTAATGTTGGCACCAGAAGCAGGTAATGTGAAATTCATACCCCACACCTGCTTTTCTATGCCACTTAGGCTGTGCCAAAATGCTACTCTCTTGTTGGAAGCTAAGCAAATATCAGATGCCTTTCATTTCCCTGACATGTGTGCCACATGCCACAATGTGCTCCAAGTCTTATTTGCATTTGAAGAAGAAAGAATCAGTCTTTTGTGTGCTTTTATTGCAATCATTGCTGTTGTAAGTGTATTCCTTTCCTGGCAGGTATAAATTGCCCAATTGGTCCCGTCCATCCAAGTGTCCCTGTTTTTTTCTACATTATCATCCTGTTTGTAGGACTTGTGCTACCCTGGTTTCTTTTCCTAGTGTCCTAAACATGTGTGATGAAGATAAGCAAATGTAAAAGGCACCCCACGCTTTTTTTCTTTGCTGTATTTCTTGCTTCTTCTGCTGGGTGCTGGCTGTTTTGCTTTGGGAGAACACTGACCCCCAGAACTCCAGAGAGTTTTCTATGAGTTACAGGTGTGGCAAGATGTGTGTTTAAAGGATGCAGGACTTCCCTACTGCCTCCTAACTTCCCTGTTCTTCACAGCCACAGGCAGCCTGGAAACATTCTTGACTAGACTGCTGACTTTGGATTTCTTTGGTGGAAGTTGAAGAATGATGGCAGGAGAAAACCCTTGCTGGCCACAATGACATCCCCCACTCTGCCCTTCATTTTTAAGGATGGGTTCATTGCTCCTTCTGCTGAACTTGTGCAGAGATTTGAAAGGATCCGGGAGAAAAAAGAAGTGGTAGAGTGCTCCACGCCTGGACACACCCCAGGATTCAGCTGTCTATTCATAGGTGCTTACTGTTATTTTATACAGTGGGTGCATCCTGGCTGGCCTCCAGCTGCCCACCTTATGGGATGGTGCAGCTCTTCCCATAAGTCCCATGTCATATCTGCCAGCCTGTGCAGATGACTTGGATATCCCAAAGTATGTCCTAAGGATGTCTTAAGAAGTGCACTTACATTGCTGGATTCTGTAAGCATAGCAAATATTGTAATTTAATTCATTAGAGGGGGGAATAAATTTGGACTGATCTCACAAAAATCATAGCTCTCTTCGGTAAGGCTTTTACAACATAAGATTATGGTATTAGGAAACCAAACAGAATTCAGTCTCATTAGCAGTCTGTCTGCCAAGATCTGCAAAAAAGGAAATGAAAGAATATTTTTAATTTTTTGTGTATTTTTCAGTCTTTCTTTGGAGTGTGCAGTTGGTTCATGCGTAGAGATCAGCATACCCAACAAAAAAAAATAAAGGTGGATAGAATATGTAGTAGTGTTGTTGTTGTTATGCAAAGTCAGTAAAGAACTGATAGTTTGCTTGTAAAATATTCTCTTATATGTGAAAAGGAAAGGTCAGCGATAAATAATTTCTTGAAATTTTTCTTGAGGAATGCAGCTAGATTTGGAGGATTTTCTGGGAATATGATTTTCTTCCTCCTGCCCCAGCCTAACAAGCAGAATGAAAGTAAACAAATGGCATCAGCCTGTAAGTTAGATTTTAATGAAGACAGTCATTGACAAGTCAACCTGTGTTGCTAGAAGATAGCTGCTAGATGAGGTCAGAATGGCTGAACGTGCTGTCAACAGCGCCACCAAATTACCTCAGCTTACAGCTTGCCTGCTGTGCCTTTCCAGATAGATATAAAATCTATTAGTTCCTTCTTGCCTGCCTGGATGAATTTCATACTCTGTTATGAGAAAGGAAGATGTCTCCAGCTCCTAAGCACAACCAACAAGAACCTATCTTTAATCTGTTTTGGTTTTGGGTTTGTTTTTTTTTTTTCCCCATGAGCCAGCCCAGTTGACCATTCTGGCCATTGCTACACACAAACGACTCGCTAAGGTAAGAGTTTTGTGCCACTCTGGAGCAGACTGGGCTTCACCTGCAAGACAACTCCAAGCTAAAGACTCCTCTTTAGAAGTGACTTGCCAGAAGAGTTACTACAGGGCTGTACTGTACCAGGTATTGTTTTGATCTGCTGAGGAAAAGCTATAAATATTTCAATTCATGGCAGTTTAGAATTCAAAAAACATAATTGGGAGATATGAAGAAACAACAGCGGTGTTAGGAAAGAAGAAATTGTGGTAAAGGTTCAACATCTGAGCAAGGAAAATAATGGGAGTTAACTACCCCATCATAAGAAGCACACTTCAGATGGATTCCTTTGGCCCTTCAAGTGTAGCAACACAACAGATCACATATAATTTAATTGCAGTGGTAGTAATGAACAGGCTTGAAGAGTATAGAGAGAAGAATCACATCTTTCCCCTCTGGACTCCTCTCAACAAGATTTCAGTGTTGTTGGTTGCCACCACGAGAAGCCGTCATCTTGGGTCAAAGGTGCAGAAATGTTCTGATGTGCCTGGGAAGTGCCACCCTGCCCTGGGATTGCAGTTTTTAACCAGAGTGGAGCAACTCCTGTCCTAAAATATGTGTCCACATTTGCAGCTTCACAGTTTGCAGCCTTCTTCATTCAGCTCTTATCCAGCAGGTTTTTGTCATTGTTATAACAAAGGGCTTTTGTGCTCTTTGGATTTAGCTAAACAATCAGATAATTTGATGAAGCACTGTAGGTGGAAACTATGTTTTTTCCACTACACAGTGCACTGTAATGATAATAGTAATAACAACAACAACAATAATAATAGTAGTAGTAGTAATTTGTCTAGTGATTTTTCTTTTTTCCTTTAATATGCTCAAATGAATGTTCTGTAGATAATGAGACTCCCAGGCTACTTAAATATGGATGACTCCAGTGGCTACTTCAGCCGTATGGAAGCAGCGCACAGGAGCTTCACACAGAGAGGGAAATAATATCAGCTTTGCTTTCTGCCAAGAAACAAACAAAGATGTTCTCCACTTGAAACTAGTGTAATTTATCATATCCTGTACAGTAACAGGCTGCTAGGTTCAACATAAAGGTAAAGGTGAAACACTGAAACAAATCTGGAAGACCTCTGATTATATGAAATAGAAATTTGTGCTGCAAGGGACACATAGAACAGGAATAGTTTTTATTGGTTCTTTGTCAGTATTTAAAATCAGAGTGACAGTGGTGGTGTACTGGTACTACCTGGAGGGATTGGAGGGAGAAGTTTCTGTAGAAAAAGGTAAAAATACATGGTTTTAATCTTTCCAGCTCCCATAAGAAAAACTTGAACAGTTTGATCAATATTTGGATGGAAGATGTCTAAAGAAACCCAAGTGACTTTGGCTGAATGTAATTGGCTATTTTCTGTTCACGGAGTGTTCATATTTCCTTAAAATTATGTGACAAGGACTTTAGTGCTGAACTGTTGAAATTCGAGTGATAAGATTTTGTTGTAATTGATCAGATTTGTTGTAAGGTATTCCCTGGCTGGGTGACCAGGTATGAATGCAAATTTTCAATTACATACGTGCTTGTCCCAACGGGTTTGAAATACACTCTCCGAACCTCTTTGCTAGCCAGATAGATATCTATGGGGCTTTTTTCAAAGTTTCACAGGAAGGGAATATAAAAGTGGGCTTAAAAGTATAAAGGGCTTAAAAACAGGATTAGAAAAAAATTATGAAGACTAGGTTTATCAGGTGCCATTAAGTACAGCAGCTTCACTTCAGCTCAGCTCCCTAAACCCCTGATTCCTGGAACGAAGGAGTGCACAAAAGGGATCCCTCAATATTTGTGGCTTCCTTATATTTCATAGAATTATAGAATCATAGAATACGAGGTTGGAAGGGACCTCAAGGATCATCTGGTCCAACCTTTCTTGGCAAAAGCACAGTCTAGACAAGATGGCCCAGCACCCTGTCCAGCTGAATCTTAAAAGTGTCCAATGTTGGGGAATCCACCACTTCCCTGGGGAGATTATTCTAGTGGCTGACTGCTCTCATTGTGAAAAATTTTCCTCTTGTGTCCAATCAGAATATCCCCAGGAGTACCTTGTACCCACTACCCATCGTCTTTTCCATGTCACTCCTTGTAAAAAGGAAGTCTCCATCTTCTTTGTAGCCACCCTTTAAATACTGGAACATGGTGATAAGGTCTCCCCTAAGCCTTCTTTTCTCAAGGCTGAACAAACCCAGTTCTCTCAGCCTTTCTTCATATGGCAGGCTTCCCAGTTCTTTGATCATCTTTGTGGCCCTTCTCTGGACCCTCTCCAGCCTGTCCACATCTTTTTTGCATAGCAGGGACCAAAATCGAACACAGTATTCCAGGTGTGGCCTGACAAGCGCTGAGTAGAGTGGGATAATGACTTCTTTATCTCTGCTGGTGATGCTCTTGTTGATACAACCCAGCATCCTGTTGGGCTTTCTTTGCCACAGCAGCACACTGTTCACTCATGTTGAGCTTGTTGTCCAAGAGGACCCCCAGGTCCCTTTCCACAGAGCTGCTCCCCAGCCAGGTAGATCACAGCCTGTGCTGTACTCCTGGATTATGTTTTCCCAGGTGAAAGACCTTACACTTGTCCTTGTTGAACTTCATAAGGTTCTTGTTAGCCCACTCTTCCAGCCTATCCAGGTCTTCCTGCAGGGTGGCTGTCCCTTCTGAAGTGTCCATTTCTGCACTCAGTTTGGTATCATCAGCAAACTTCATCAGGGTACACTTGATCCCATCATCCAGATCACTTACGAAGATATTAAATAGCACTGGGCCCAATATCGATCCCTGGGGGACCCCAGTTGTGACAGGCTGCCAGTTTGAAAAGGAGCTGTTTACCACCACCCTCTGGGTGCAGCCTGTCAGCCAGTGTCCCACCCACCACACAGACCACTTGTCTAGACCGTAACACATCAGTTTCTCTAGGAGGAGGCTGTGGGACACTGTATTGAAAGCCTTAGAGAAATCCAGGTAGACAATGTCCACCGCTCGCCCCGCATCAGCCAAGCAGGTTAATTTGTCATAGAAGGCGATCAGGTTTGTCAAGCACTGTTTGCCCTGGGTGAATCCAAGCTGGCTTTTCCCAGTCACGTGCTTCATTTGACTTGTGATAGCCCCCAGGAGGATTTGTTCCATAACTTTCCCAGGGACTGAAGTAATACTGATGGGCCTATAATTTCCTGGATCCTCCTTTAAGCCCTTCTTGTAGATGGGGATGACATTAGCCTTCTTCCAGTCTTCTGGGACAGCACTTGATCTCCACGATTTCTCAAAGATTATGGAGAGTGTCCTCACAACAACATCATCCAGTTCTCTTAACACCCTTGGGTGGATAATGCCAGGGCCCATCAATTTGTAGGGGGCAAGCTCCTGTAATAGTTCACATACCAACTCTTCCTTCACTGATGGTGGATCTGTGTTTGCATCAACCTGGATTTTTGTTCCCAAGGCCTGGGGCCCAACAGTGCTGGTAAAGACAGAGATGAAGAAAGTGTTGAGAAACTCTGCCTTTTCAGCATTGATGGTGACTAATTCACCTCTCCTGCTTAACAGAGGGCCAATATTTTCCTTCTGTTTCTGCTTGTTCTTTACGTACCTGAAGAACCTTTCTTGTAGTTTTTGACATCTCTGGCCAATTTCAATTTGAGATGAGCTTTTGCTTTTCTAACTGCATCTCTGCACACTGTGGCAATGCCCTTGTAGTTCTCAATGGGTATTTGTCCACTTTTCCATCTCTGGTATGCTTCTCTTTTGTTTTTGAGCAGACTCAGAAGCTCGCAGTTAAACCAAAGGGGTCTCTTGCTCCACCTACTTCCCTTACTTTTAAAGGGGATGAACTGGTTTTGTGCTTCCAGGAGAGCATTCTTGAAAAACTCCCAGCACTAGCTAGTTCCTTTATCCTCCATGGAAACTTCCCACAGAATCCGTCCCAGCTGAGCTCTGAGAAAGCTGAATGTCCTGGTTTCGGCTGGGATAGAGTTAATTTTCTTCCTAGCAGCAGGCATAGTGCTGTGTTTTGGATTTAGTAGGAGAAGAATGTTGATAACATGCTGATGTTTTTAGTTGTTGCTGAGTACTGCTTATGCTAGTCAAGGACTTTTTCAGCTTCCCATGCTCTGCCAGGCGCACAAGAAACTGGGAGGGGGCACAGCCAGAAGAGTTGATCCAAACTGACCAAAGGGCTATTCCATACCATATGACGTCATGCTCAGTATAGAAACTGGGGGGGGGTTGGCCGGGGAGCAGCGATCGCTGCTCGGGAACTGTCTGGGTATCGGTCGGCGGGTGGTGAGCAATTGCATTGTGCATCACTTGCTTCGTGTATCATTATTATTATTATCATTATTATACTGTTACTATTAGCATTACTATTTTACTTTATTTCAATTATTAAACTGTTCTTATCTCAGCCCAGGAGTGTTTCTCACTCTTACTCCTCCAATTCTCTCCCCCATCCCATCGGGGTAGGGGGAGTGAGCGAGCGGCTGCGTGGTGCTTAGTTGCTGGCTGGGGCTAAACCACGACACTGAAGTTTGCTCTTCTAAAATATAAAACCTTTGTCTTAGTACTAACCTTCAGTGTGCTCAGCAGGATCCCACACTCCACAATATTGTGATCACTGCAGCCAAGGCTATCACTAGCCAAGATATTACAAAGCAGGTTTTCTTGGTTTGTGAGTAGCAAGTCCAGCAGTGCCTCATTCCTGGTTGGCACATCTAACATTTGTCTGAGGAAGCAGTCCACTACACATTCCAGGAACTTGAGGGATGACATGTGAGCTGCTTTATTGTTCTTCCAATAAATGTTTGGGTAGTTGAAGTCACACATAAGAACCAGGTTCTGTTGACCTGAAGCTTGCTTAAGTAACCCAAATATTGCTTTGTTGGCCTTATTGTCTTGGTTTGAAGGTTGGTAGCAGATGCCTACTGTAAGATTCCCTTTGGAGACGATCCCTCTGATCTTGACCCAGAGGCATTTGATAGGGCTTCCACAATTGGTGTAGTTGACTTCTGTACATTCAAGGTTCTCCTTAACATAGAGTGCGACTCTTCCTCCTCTTCTTCCCTGCCTGTCTTTACGAAACAGCCTATAGTCATCCATCGCGATCCTCTAGCCATGTGAGTTGTCCCACCATATTTCAGTTATTCCTATGATACCATAACTTTCTGACTGGGCACAGAGCTCCAGTTCCTCCTGTTTGCTCCCCAGGGTGCATGCATTAGTATACATACACTTGAGGTGGTCGGTCTTCTGGTTCTCAACTTGGGAGACAGCTAAGGAACATTTGTCGCAGCTCTGGTTGGCCTGGCTTACTCCCCAGCTGGTTGCAATGGCGTGAGCATTGCCACTTTGGACCCCACCCTCCAAGTCCTTCCGTTTAAAGCCCACCTCACCAAGTTGGTCAGCCTGCTGCCAAAGATACTCTTGCCTGTTCTAGACAGGTGGATCCCATCCCTCCCTAACAGGCTGTATCCATCGAAGAATGTCCTGTTGTCATAAAAGCCAAAACCATCATGACAACACCTGCCATGAAGCCAGAAGTTGATTTGGATTTTGCAGAAATGTATTTCCTTATATTTTTTTCTAGACATGGCCAAAGACAACATGCAGAGCGATGTAAACAACCAGAGATAAAAACAACTCAAAAGCGTGCTTAGGAGGACTGCAGTACTTGAGCCAGGCTTTAACCAACAGCATAATATCTTCTGGCTTGGGAGCTGCCTGGCGCAGCTGTCTGGCCACAGCTGAATTCCTGGGTCACAGCAGGGCTGTACTGGGCAGAGTCCCCACTTAGGATCTGGACAGTAACAAAGCACTAATTGGCAGATGTTAGTATTAGTGGAACAGTAATAAAATAAAGATGATTGTGTTATTCCTCCATGCAGCCACAACCAGTCTGTTGTGCAATTATCTGAAGAAAATGCCCACAACTAAATAAATCACTGTGTCAGGGTACCTGAAGACCCCGAGCCTGTATGCTTTTGGTAACACCGCTATAAATCTAGTTTAATCCCACTGAGTATGAAAGGAGTTCCTCCTCATTTACAGTAGTATAGACTACAGCAAAATCTGCACCTATCTTTTCCCTCTAGTTATCTAATGCATTTTGGACTTTGATTTGAGGTTTTTAGCAAGAGGCTTACTGCTGAAGAAAAGCTGTGTCCTTCTGTGAGATGTGACAATGTTGTTCTCAGCCTGAATGGTGAAAATCAGGTCCCACACTGACACCTGAAGGTCTTGGTTTTAGAGAGAGATTTTTCCCTGATTTTACAGACATCAGCACAAGCACCAAGCAATACAAAGTATTTGTCTTAGTCGCTGATAGGTTGGACTGGTGAATTTTTTGTATTAGGGACATCTAAGCAAATAGTTCTTTGAGCAGCAGGACAAATGGTATTAACTTCCAGAGGATTCCCTCGTGTTTAAGAAGATATTAAAATACCTATCCAAGTATTTTCTGCGCTTGAGGCAGACGTAACACCTCTCCTTTGAGTGGAGTCTCTAAATTAGCAATATAGTTACACTCTTCATGTTCAAGTCATTCCCATAGTAATGCTAAGAACAGTTTGCACCTTCCATCCAGCTGCTTCTTATCTCCATGAAACTCATATGGATTCAAATCATTATCTGTTAAGTGTGCTTCCAGCTGGACACTGTATTCAAAATAAAAAGATGGGGGATTACAGGCAGATAGACGCCACTTGAAGACAACAGGAGCACCAGAACCTCATTTCTAAATGAAAGCGATTTAAAAATGTCACCTAACAAGAACTGCATTTTGGCTTTTGTATGTAAGCACCAGAACTGCCCCAAAAATTCAGGATCTGACCACAGGCTAAACATTCCCTGTGTTGATGTTAATATGAGATACCACAAATCTCTGTGCCTGCAGAACCTTCCCCTTCCTTATCTGCTTTAATCAACCATGATTTAGTGTGCAGTAATTTATCACTGAAAAAAGGTGAAAAGTTGCAGTCAACTCCTTTTACTGGCATTTTTTAAACTGTGCGGAAACTGGCACATGTTACAGCTCTGACATGTGCTAGAGGCGCAATCAGGAAAAAATTATTTGAATGAAATTTGGGTTCTTGAGTATTGGATGTCAACCAGGATTTGAAAATACAGCTTGCCTTACAGGCCTGCTAATTAGGCTCCTGGTTACTCCAGAGCAGCCTCAAAGAATGATTTGACAGTATAATATGAGAAAAAATAAGACTTGCTAGAAAAGCAAAACAATGAAGCGATTTATTGATATACCTAATCAAAACACATATTTTTGTATGATTTTAGCATAAACTGATAATTTATAACATACATACAGAGTGAGATAAGTAATTTACATAGTCATCTGTTGTATAGAGCATTGTGTGCCATAGGTCCACCCATTAATAAAAAGACTACCACAGAGAGTTGAGGCACTCTTCTGTTTTTCCTTAAATAGTCTTACAGTGCCCAAATGGCCACTCTTGGAGTAATTTAGAACATCCAGTACCACAAGTGTTTTCAACATCAGCAGTAAGAAGAGACCTGTGTTACTTTAAGGCATATATTTCACATTCACAAAGGTCAGATTCCATTCGAGTCACTGGGACTTCTCCTGTAACACAGGACCCAGACCAATATTCCGCTGTACCAAGGCAGATGCCTCAATGCGTGTCCTTCCCAAAGGCCTGAGTAAATTATGCCCTGGCACAACAAAAGCCCACTCACAAGAAAAAGCCGTTGGGATCACACAATGGGCCCTTCATAAGGGTTCCTTCTGTACTTTTCTGAAGTCGGTCATAACCCAGCTGTTACTGTCTGCTGGAAAGAGCTCTTGGCAGGAGGCACCTTACAAATGCCTGCCAAGCACCAGCCCCTTCACAAAGTGGACCATCCGAATTCTCATAGGCTGAATCCCCTCCAGAGATGCGTGATTTCATCAACCTGGGGGCAGTTGCTAGTTCTGCTTCCTGCCCGCCTGTCTCCAGGTGGCTGTCTGTAGGTAGGGGAAGACTTTTATAGGTGGAATCTATAAAAGAGAAATAGTAATTTTTCATGGGTAATTAGGAAAAGCTGTTTTGAATTTTAAACACAGATACTGTCATTATTGCAGAAGCATCACCTTTTGGGGGCATTCAATTTCCTCTAAGCCATCTAATAATCATTATGTTTTTATTAAATTTCTAGCCCTAGGACTAACAATTAGCATTGATTTAAAGAATAAATTACTGATTAAAAGTTTTTCCATCATGATTTCATCCCAGTCTTGCTTAAATACTGGAAACTGTCAATCTACCAGCATGAAAAATACTTAGTCTAAAATTAAGCAGTTAAATTAATCTGCATAAATATAAATTGACATCTTTAATCCCACAGAGAAAATTCCATATTCCCAGTACCAGATCCTGTCACTTAAGATTGCATTGGTGTTGAAGTATGGAGATCCTCTTAACATACGATTTATTTTTAATGCTTTCACTGAAATTATAAAACTATCACATTTCTCTTCAATGGATTTAAGCTTTTTCCTTTCCAGCTACACACAAGCACTGCACAAAGACTCAGAACTATTGATGCATCACCTCTGGAGTAGTCTTCAAAAGAATAAATGATTGCTTAACTGGCATTCCAGAAATTTGCCTTGGAAACACCCTGTATGTCATAAAATGTGAGAGAAGAACAGATAATCATAAAAGGAAACCATGACATGGTCCAGAATGAAAAGTTCATCACATATCAAAATACAGATTGATACTTCACACCCTCATAAATTAAGTCGCTTTGGACTTGTTTGTGGCAAATAAAATAATTTAAGACACAAGGTTTTGAACCTTTTTCAGAGTATTATGCCTGTTATAACCTCTGTAACTGAAGTCTTGATTTAAATTGCTCATCATTTATATACATGTAGGTACTCTTTGAATGACAAGTGTACACACTGCTTTAATACCTACATCTGTTCCAGCTCATTAAACCCAGCTGTTCTCTACTTTTCCTCTCTTCCCCTTATGGTTCAATGGTAGTAAAACCATTCCTCCCAGGCCATAAGTGAAAAGCAGAGAAGGCGTTAGCTACAGCCAGCCAGAAAAAGACTACTATTACCACTTTTCTTGATTTTCCATGCTTAAGTGTAAATTGATCAGGGAAACATACTCATTGCATAGAAGCAAAGCCAGTTTTGCTCTGGAATGCTAAGCCACACACAGAGCTATGCTGACATACTTACGGCATTGCAGTGATACATACTGGTCAAAATGGCAACGTAGAAGTTCTCGTAGGCAAACTGAGAAATCCTGGTATGAAGCTGGTTCATCTGTCCTCATGCTTGAAATGCCAGTGTGGTCTGTGCTCAGCTTGCAACTGTCACTGATTGTACCACTGGGTTAGCACAGCCAGCTCCCCATGGTGCCAAGCCCTACAAGTCTGATTCTTAAGCTTTCACACCAACTAGCACAATCCTGTTTTTTCCCTGTAGAATAACTTCTTAAATAAGTTTAGGTAGCAAGAGGAGAATCAGACCCATTTCATCCATACCAGCAGTTAAGTTCCCCCTACTTTAATGAAAGCTCTTAAAACCCAGTGATGTTACCGTGGCATTACAAGGCTGACCTTGGTCTCCTAGCCACGTAAAGACAAAACATGCTGCATGGGGCATGATCAGCTTGAGGCTCACGTATCCTACAATAAGTGTCTACCAGTATCCTTAAAACTAGGATTGTCTCCTGTCACTGCTGCCCATGTCCCATTGAGAAAGAGGTCCCTTTTCCTGTGCCCGGTGATTTTGAACTCAAATTGTGATTCTTACTCCCTCCTATAATTTGCAGTCCTTTCTTCACCCATTGATTTGCTGCTCCATCACCAAGGCACAAAAGGCTTTTTAGCACAGAAACAGTTTCATGTGAGAGCTGAGACAATATTGCCTTTCCAATTTAGCATCTGTGATAAATAAACATGGATGAACTATGATATGAAGACCATAACTGGTAAAAAAGGTCACGTTTGAAGTTTGCCCAGGCCTTCTGCCAAGCTGAAAATTATTTTCTTGATTTTTATAAAAATAATTGAAATCTTAATCCATTGCTATTGTTTCTGCAAGCTAATAACCTAGGAGGCAAATGCTTCTGGTAGATACATGTTGAAAGAAGAAATAAAGGCTTAGTGAACTGTCAGAGGTATCTAGCTGTGACCTTGTTATAGGAAAGAATATGAAAGAGTATTTTCTTTTATTACTTTCTTTGGACAAAGAAAATTATTCCCTCGTTGTGTATCAGGACTTGCACTTTTTCTAGACTACAGCAGCCACTGAGGGCTTTGGGGAACTTCATCCATCAGGGGAGAAGAGGAAGACAAAGAAACTGCAAGGATGTACAGGTTGAGTCTGAGCTCAGCTACCTCCATGAGCAAGGAGCTAGAGGAGACGGGGCCAGATTGCTGATAGCCAAGGAGGGTAAGGTGACATCAGAGTGCCACAAGTGTAACTGGAGGGTGAGGAAGCAGGAGGAGAGGGGACTCTGCAGCAGATCTCTCCAGCTTCAGCACCATTTCTGTACTACTGCACTCCAGACCTGAGAAACCCCCTGGAAAACGCTGTGGTGGGCAGGGGGGCAGATTGGCACCGGCAGGGGCTTGGGCTCCTTCCTCTTCTGCCCAGCACAACAGTGGGGAGAAGAGCAGAAATACTGATAACATGTAACCCCATCACTGGGGAGGTGACTCTGAGTGGGGTTGGCATTTTGCTGCCATTTGCAGACTTTGCTTACTGTCTACTTGGTTCTTAACAAAATTATTCTTTAAACATCTACCTGCTCTAATAAAGGACCTTAGTTCCACACTCCACTGGCAGATAAGTACTTAAGAAAACACAAGAAACAGGAAGGCTGATCCAAACTTCTAATAGATTTCAAAATTACATAAAGCAGTTGCCATTTGGCATGGACATGACAAAGTAACACAGCATCACATTTCCTCACCCTACCTCCCTGTGCACCACTGCTTGCCACACAAGCTGCAGGCACACAAAGCCCTTGCAATGCCTGCCTCTTCTGGACTGCTCCCAGTGATGACAGATGAGCTTTTTAGTTGCCTGTGCCAGGCCTGTGAACTGATGGTGTCTTAAGCCCACACTGGCTCAAGATCTTTGCATTATCCTTGTAAATGTTGTGCCATTTACCTCCCACCCCACTACTTTGAAGAACACCAGGCTTCCTGGCACCTCGGCTGGGTTACAGACAGTGCCATTTTGCTTTCAGTTTGCCTAATACCGGTTCTGTGTCCATTACGCAGCAGCTCAGTGCACAACTGAGCCATCTCTTGCCAGGTGCTCTCATAGCAGGGGATGGCCTCATCAGCCAGGCTAGTAGAGGGTACACTGAACTCTCCTGAAATAACAGAATGTACTCATATTTTTTAAAGGCGAAAAAATGCTTTCATATTCAAATAGATCTGGGCTGTATAGCACCATGCACACTGCCAAGGTATCCCACAGCAATATTCACAAAGGCTGTGTCTATAATAATAAATCAGATGGGCCTAGAATGCTCCCAGGTTCTGAGGCCAACTGGCATTGAATGGCTTACATCTACGCTAATAAATTGCCTCATCCTCCAAAGCATGCAAAGTTGCTGCACGCAAACCACCTACACCGCTCTGGCTGTGCCCAGGCATTACTCAGGAAGTGTGCTCGCTGCAATGCGCCAGGCACGAGCCAGGGATCAGTCTAGGTGCTTTACTAGAATAGATACTTGGAGGCATGCTGGGCAAGCTTGAATGTCCTAGCACAGGAGCAGCTAAATTTGTCCTCCTGGTCAACTAAGCCATCCTCAATGGTATTACTCTTTCACGCTGTTATGTCCACAGAGTCTCTGTAGCACAGTTGGTGCACGTATAGGAAAGGAACATTTCCAAATGCCATCAGTGGCACTTTGGGACTGTCCTCTCCTGAAGCTGGCTGTCACTGCAGGGTCAATAGGAAAATCAACCATTTTGCAGCCACAAAACATTGGTAATCACCTCACAAACTTCCACCACCACTATATGAATCGTTCACTGGTTGGCATCAGACTGACTTGACGCTGGTTTGTAACAAATTCACCACCTGCCAGATCTCAACTGCAGTCTGCCTGTGCTGGTGCTGCCTTCTTTGTATTGCTCCATGAAGATATTGCTCTGTGTGCACAAGCTCTTCAGTCAGTCCCTGCCATCTCAGGTCTGCAGAGTAAACAGAGCAGGGGTGACAGCAAAACATGGAATCAGGGAGATGTTAATAGTGGAAATTCCTCAATCTTAAGACCCATTTTAATATGTCCATTAGTGATTTCAGCACAATATATTAGAGCAGTGTTGGTGAGATTTGGTAATGCCATGAAGCTAGGCGGTATCATGAAAAGAGAGGAGGCTTGGATAGCCTATTGGAATTAGCAGATGAATTTCAGTACTGCAGTAGTAGAGACGGGATGAACGTCAATAAAATGAAAGACCATATATTTGAGAATAACAAAAACCATGTGACAACAAGGACCTTATTGTTGCTAGCCAGAGAGGAAGGCATGTGATTTCCATCTGACGGAAGAATGGCTATGAAACACCATGTGAGGCCAATCATATAAAAAGCAAATGAAATTGCAGGAAGTGTTTGCAGGGATGGGGCTTTATGAAAAGCCCGGCCCGCTGGACTGGTCACTGGTCATGAGAGTAAGTGAAACAGGCAGGAAGGGGCAAAGGAACAGGCAGTCTCTTTTATGAGAGAAGGCTAGTCACCCTTGGTCATCCTAATAATGTGGGAAGGTAGGAGGGGGAGTACACTTGTTGCCTATAATTGTATAATGGAGGTGGAGAAGGAACACTTCAGAGAAAGGACAATGTTGGCACAAGCCAACATTTGCACGTTAGATATAAATACAATTACGCTGGAAGTTAAAAGATGTTCCTCTTTTCTCAACCAGTCCTCTCTGGTACAGCTATTCAAGCAGAGCAGGGATGACATAAAGGAAGAGATTTTTAGGCGGTGCTTATTAAGTTCAAAAGATGAACAGCATGACATGCTCACCTGTGAGGGCAGGGAACAGGACCTGCCAATGCATGTTTCCACTGCAGTCCTTTTGTCCTACAATGAAGAAGCAGCAGTCTGTGCTTACGTACGTCCTTGTCCTCGAGACCTGGGGTGCGCAGAGAATATGCAGAGAGCCTGCAGCCTGCATCAGTTGTCTCCATGCTCTCTCCTGGATGGTCTCCATGTCATGGCCTGCCCCAGCTGCTGCTGTCCTCTAAGGATCCTCTCCCAAGTTTCATATCCTTCATTTGTATCCATATTTGCATATATGAGAAGAAAAATTTCAATTTACGGCTCCATATTATTAAAGTCAGTGGTGGAAAGTGGCAGCGCATTAGTTGGCCATGTTGGAGGGCTAAGAAATAACAGACAAACTGCACTGAGTGTGGTGTGCATTGCGGGAGTAGTTTGCATGCAGAATATGATCCCCCAAACCTGACATCCCTGTCCTGCATTACAGTAGCGCCAGTTTGGACACAACAGCTGGTTATGGTCAGCAGTAGGCACTCTTGCAGGCTTCTTGGCTAATTTGGCTGCAGGGACCAGGGAAGATACTACATGGTAGCTGGAAGGAGACTGCTGGCAGTCAGGCTCATGCTGGCATTGGGTGGAATCACTACAAGAAAAGCAAATGGGAAAAACCCCTGTCCCAGTGGTAATCTTTCCCCATCAGAAAAGACTGAATATGTCTGAAGGCATAATTAAAAAACATCACATAACTGGTGAAGCCCTGAGGCTTGTCAGCATGAAGTGAAGTATTGTTAATTGATACAAATTGTTTGTTAAGGAGTGACTCATTTGTCATGGCTTGCACAGTGCCTTGGATGAAGAAAATCCTTGAAGGCAGAATAAAATCTTTTGCTGTAGTTGTGGAGGAGTCTCTGGGACAAGCTGCACATATGCTTTCTAGCTCTGCTTGATGCCTGCCAGAGCAAGGCTTTTATCATTCATTTTCTGGTACTAGTATGGATCCGAAATGAGCAACCATCACAGTTGGTAACTGATGCCAGTTCTGGCTGGGAAGGATGCGAAGAGCTCTAGTAGCAGGGTTGCATCTATTGAACCCCTCTGAAACCGATAGCAACACCGGCCTTTCCGAAGGGCAGTGTCCACAGCGGTCCTGCAGAGAAAGAGAGGGAACGGCACTGCCTGGGAGCAGCGAGCTGGGGGTGACAGCCCAGCCAGCCGGGCAGTGTTGCACTGACGGGGTGCTGTCCCCCCGTGCCCAGCGAGGAGAGCAGGGCACGGCCAGTGATGGTGACAGGCTCAGACACAGCCCAGGGATCACCAGACACATTTGTATTGAGGCAGGTGTGGGGCCAGCGAGGAAGTCCCAGCAGGTAGAGGGCTGAGCACAGGCACACCTCAGCTCAAGTAGGAGGCTCGCACCACTCAGGGACGCTGGGGAAGGCTGCCCTGGCTGTCAGTGAACTCCCGACCTCCACAGGGGGAGCCCAGAATGAACATCAAGAATTCGGCTTTCCCACAAGTGGTGATTTGCGTCCTTCATCCGAGGGAGAAGTTCTCATTTTAGAAAAAGGAAATAGCTGCCGCAGAAGGCAGTTTTTGAACTGCCTGTGTCAGTTCCTATCTCCAGGACAGCACTTGCTTGCAGCCCTGTTTCGTGACAGGAATCAGTAAGGGAGTTGGGAGTGATGTGGGGTGACATGGGACCACCTTCTGCAATGAGGGATACAATGATCCAAAAGAATCCCACTCCTCACTGCAAAGAGGTAAGACTCGCTACGTACTTGCTAAGTAAGGAGGAATATAGGATAGAGTCTACTTTGGAAAATCATTCATTGCAATCTGGCTGAAAACATGAAGGTTTTGAACCAGTGAACTCAGTGGGCAGCCAGCCTTAGTAATAGGAGTCTGTTCACAAGGGACAAAATACTGCCCAAGCACTTCATCATGCTCTTCACTATGAGAGGCAAGTCTGATACTGAGGGCAGCAAATTTTTTTCACACGCTCCTGCTTGAACTTCCTCATCTGACAATCAGACGTGCATCCTGGAGGACTCTACTAACCAGCAATCTTTTAGCATTTCAGTAATATACCTGACATTTTTTGCAGGTGAGTCTTTCAGGTCTGCAACCCAGCCACTTCATTAGCTTGGCTTGGCAAGGTGCAGCCTGTCTCAGGTGGTGGTGGGTCTAGTCAGTCACTGCTTTCTGCTGGAAGCAGGCAATTTTACTTCGAAGACTGCTCCAAACACACAAAAAATGTTGCACTAGTGTAAAACTGCAAATTTTAAAGTTTCTATTGATGGTACATTGGATGGAGGCAACTGGCAAGTTTTGTTACTGACTTAAGGAAGAGCAGGAGCAGGTATTTGCATGGGAGTCTGCTCTGTTATTGCCAGTTTGTCCCCACAATAAACTTGCATGCATTTTTCATTAACCTGGAACTTGCTGCTGCTCCTCTTCAGCTGCTAAGATAGTGTCCAGAGCACGTTTTCCCAGAAACTATTCTCTCTGCAACAGCTCTCTCTTTTTCTGCCTGTGAGGGATTGTGTTCAGTTTCCCAGCAGGATAAGCTGGGTTTGAAGAAAGAGAATGGGCAAGAGCAGAATGACTGAGGATATGAGGTCTGAAATAATTTTCTCCATGGCAAGGCTGTTGTAAGCAGTTCCCTCTTCTCCCTCTCAACCTTAGCCCCGCCGTCCCCCCAGCAAAGTCACCACAGGTCTGGGTGGACCAGGCGGCCAGATGGACCAGGGAAATGATCAGAATGAAAAAAAAAAATGTTTCCTAGTGAGACCATTTCTGCCACATCAGCTCACGCCGCCCCACCTGCCAGCATGTCCAAGGCTGCCTTTGCAGTCAGCACACACCCATGCACGCCTGCCCTGCTGCTGCCAGCAGTTGTGCCACCCCTCTCCCTGTGTCCTCAACCCTTCCGTCCCCTTGCAGCAGGGGAGTGACCAGACCTGAGCCAGCCCTGCTCCCGGCCATGGGAATGCGCCGGCAGGGCCCAGCACTCATTTTCGATTCTTACAAAGAGGGATGGGAAGTCATGGTGAAGGCCGTGAGTGAAATGGAGGTTATGCTGATGTTTGCTTTAGACCCCTCAAGTGAGAAAAATGTTGCAGTTCTTTGGCAGTTCAAGATGGAGGGTGGGAGTGAAAAGGTTTTCCTTTCCCCTTGCTCACTGACACTCCTGTGCTGTGTCTATCCACAAATCTGGCACAGGAAAAAAATTGCTTTTTGGGTGAGGCAGGCATTGCGCAGGATAACTGGGATGGTGCAATAAATGGGAGATTTCCATCATAGATCTGTTCTGGATAACATGTACAACACAGTAGATTTTTTCTCAGATTTGTACTTTGCTGGTTGTAGGAAATCAGAGATAATGTGCCAGAGCTCAGTATATTCACTTGATCTTGTTGTTGTGAGTTAGGTGAAGCTACCACTACTGGTCAGGAACAACTACTGCTGCAAAGATAAAACTCATTTCCACCTGCAACCTCTATGTTGTTCTAAGTAAAGATCATGGTTTGGACTTAAATTGATCACAGTAAGAACCATGTGTTGATATAAATCGATTTACAAATTTAAATACAAATTATTACAGCAATCATTAAAGTAACCGAGAGCACGAAAATATTACAGCTATGAAACTGCATGTTGTAATTACTGGTGTTATCTCAGTGTTTTATATTCAAAGTTCTCTGTTCTGGATACTATTAATGAATATTGATTTGGACAACAGAAAAAGAACTTCTCAGTATTAAAAGCGGTTTTGCTGTATTTAAACCAAGACAGTTCCCTTTTTTTTCCCCTGCCTTGTCTGTATCTCTAGACCCCCAACTAACAGCAGCTGTGATTTATTTTTAGCTCTTTTTCTTTGCATATTTAAAAGGGTGTTTCCGTATGGTGTGAAGCACAAGCTAGTGTAGCAATTAACTGGCAAAGAGACTGAGCTTTACAATTCTAAATAACTCAGAAATTAATTTCTGCTATGAATCAAAGGCATCTACACAAAGTGAATAGTACGCCTCTACTCTACACACATACTGTAGATCTGTCCATTCGAGGGACTCAGTGGAGTATACAAACTGAATTCAAAAGAAGACGTCTAGCAGCGAGTTTAAATGCTTATAACACAACAATACTAGCTGAGTGTTGTTGGGTTGTCTTTTTAATTCATATTATATAAATTGAGTATTGCAGAAATCATCAATATCCTTTCAGAAGCACTACCCTGTACATCTAATGGAGCATGATCCAAAGGCTACATTTGCATCTAAATACAATGATCCATGCAGAAGATATCTGTCTTTTATTTATAAACTACAATGAGCTTTTCTTTTTCTACTCGGAATGGTTCTCTTTAAAGAAAAGGAAGCTCCATCTTCCAAGAGATGATGAACAACTGGTTTCATATTGTTTGGATAAGGTACAGTGATCTTGCCAGTCAAGACATGTTACACATAAGGAGTTGTAAAACTGTGACTATATAAATGGTTTTGCTCTGCC
This sequence comes from Pelecanus crispus, assembly GCF_030463565.1. Taxonomy (NCBI): domain Eukaryota; kingdom Metazoa; phylum Chordata; class Aves; order Pelecaniformes; family Pelecanidae; genus Pelecanus; species Pelecanus crispus. Next base: position 143,182,957 of record NC_134644.1, on the reverse strand, counting down.
ATTTTTAACTAGGGAAGCAGCCTTCAGTAAATAAACGATGTGGGTACAGAGCAAACTCTTTTTACACCGCATCTTAATTAAGAATTAATTAACAAGTCCTCATAAAGAAATAATTCATTTCTGGATCTTCTTTGTTTTATTGTTTCATTATTCTAAACAAATCTTTAGGGTTTCTGCCCTAAAAGACACAAAAAGCCTTTACAACTAGAGAGCATCCTGATCTTGTATTTGTGCATATTAGGATTTTAACAATATAAATCATTGTATTATTTTCATACATAAAAAACCCCTCAGAATTCTCTGTCCAGTACAGTCCTCTTTCAGAGACATGGCAGCTAGTTTCTGACCTCTGTGACCTCATCAGCAGGGATGGGGAGGAAGGGCTTTGCTTCCCTATTCTGTTTTGCTCATTTACGCTGGTTTACAAGGCAGGCACTTTAAACTAGTTGAGCATCTTCTCAAGGCAGACTAAGATCACCCTAGGTCTCCTTCAAGCCTTTCCAAACAGGGCACCCCTTTATACAGCCAATTAATAAAACAGTGAAACCTGCAGAGATCTGGCCAGACACAGAAACCTGCCTTCTCAGCTCACAGCACTCTTTCCACCCGAGCTTCCCACGCCCTTAGCTATCACTTCTGCTTGTCCCCTCTCCAGGCTGGATTAGACGCACCCAGCAGGGACAAGCTGTACCCAGCCAGAGCCCCTCTGCTGCTGTGTAGCTCAGAAAGGGATGGAAAATCCAGCTGCCTGCAGTGCTTAAAAATGAGGAACATGTTTGGGAGACACCTTGGAAAATACTGGGTTTTAAGCAATCACCTAGCGTCATAGCAAATCGCTGGCATGTGGGATAGACCCTAACTCCTCTTCATCATCCGCAGCCACTCCTTCTTCTGTTCCTTGTGAGCATGTCTGCATTGCAGTCACTGTTCACAGAAACACTGCCAGACGGGGTTAAGCTCACGCAACTCCTGCTAACTGCTGCTGTAGCAGCAAAAAGCCCTGTTACAAATTCTGCTTCAGCAGATTTGTGCATGGTTTTGTGTTTTAAACTATCCGCAGTAAAATTAGTCAGAACTTTTAAAAGTGAAGGTCCATGACCTGTCAACAGAGCTGAACACGCAGGAATTCAGAGGGTCAGTCATTTATTTAGATGCAGGTATTTTGGCATCCACTTTTTTTTTTTTTTTTAAAAAAAAAAAAAGCCCAATATAATTTTGTGAATTTCTGGTTTTGAAAAGGTAATAATTATGTTTGGTAATTACATTCCCATGATAAAGACTGCCTTTCTGCTTACCTCTGCTCAAATACATTTTTCTAAACAAAACAAAGCTCGCCAATCTTTGTCCTCTCAGTACTCCAGTTTCCAGTATCCACCTTCAAGGATAAAGATGAATTTGTACACAGCTCTCTCCAAGGACTCTTTCTCTGTCATTATGACTCTCTTTATCCCAGGATCTCCAGGGACCTGTTCCCTATTTTACTCCCAGTAATGCTTCTCTGACAGTGGCAGGAATGAGAGAAACTCGAGGAAGGGAATTGGGATATGCTATCCCAAAGCCAGGACAAGTTTCGTTCAAGCTTAGACAATCCAGGACCAAAGCCTCTGTGCTCTGGCTACAACACTAGAGACTTCCCTTATCGTGGCGGGAGGACCCCTACACATTTGTCCAAGTTCTGCAGAGGATCAGGTTCCTACATACTGCTTTACATCTCTGGCAGATTTCTTGTGTGCTGAAATTCCTCCACCACCACCACACAATGCTGCGGCTGTGTTACAGGACGCACAACACAACCTCCGTTCACAGTGCATCAGTGTCCTGACTCGCATGCATTAACCTTTAATGCATTTGGTGTCCTCCTGACATCCACCCAGATACAGGACCCAAGTACGTTGATCCTACAAGCATGAATTTTCACGGTGCCATAAGCAGAGACCTGCTCTGCATTTAGTATTCGGTTTGTTTGAATAGCTTGTCCTCCTCCCATCTTTCTCACTACATGTGGTCTTGAAAGAAGTCTTTCTGGGGAGCAACCATGGTGTGTAACAGCTGAGAAGGACCACTGCTTTCTTCATCTTTTTGTGAAAACATGCAGCATTCGGGGCCAGATGAGGACATAGAGGAGGAGGTTGTTACCACATTGCAGGATAAGGAGCACAGCATGCCGCACGGGACAGGGGCTGGCAGGAGGACACAGAGGAGGGGAGTTCCACCTAGCTCCCTTGGCGAATCCAAGTCAGGTGCACATGCATCTTCATACCAAGGTGGATGCTGCATGTCAGTTATTTCAAGCATTCATGTCATCAAATAATGATGGCCTGACAGATTAAAAACATGTCTTCGTAAGATGGGTGTCTGGTAGCAACTTGTGTTGCATGGCATAACTCACCACTTCTGCTCCTTGATTCAGATGGCCAAAGCAGGGCAGAGTGGAGTTTTTTGGAGAGCAAAGGGAGCCAAATTCCTCTGCTCCTCTACCAACCAGAGCCTCCCACACGATGTCTGTGGCACTGGTACTAGTGCTGCTGTTGCTATGTACCAATGGGCTTGCTAAGGAAATGAAATCTCTGGCCTTGAGAAAGCTTTCGTTGTTCATTCATAGGTGATTAATTGTTTACATGGCTATCAAATTGCCCTCTGAGTGTGTGATGGGAAAATAAGTCTTGATGATAAAATACACTGTCAAAATTTTTCTCATGTAGTTTTAATTATTTTGGGTGTTAGCCATAAACTCCACTCCAGCAGACAATTATTCCACATATATTTTATTGCGGGTCTAGATGTACACATAAAATTAATTGATTCAAAATGGAATACTCTGTTCTGACAGCCATCTTTTGTTAAGGAGTGTGCTTCTATCATTACAGGAGGGAATATAGCTGAAGTAATTTATGAATGACAGCTGGAACACAGTATTGAATAGCAACGTGTAGAGCATGCTAGATACCGAAAAAAAACCCCAAACATTTTTTATCATCTCTTGGCATATGGGTGGTGGCACTGTCAGGAGCTGTTCTTTCATCCTTGCAGGCACAAACTTAATATGTGAAAAATTAATTAATATGTTGTTACACAATTTCATCTGTGGAAGAGTCATGCCTTTGCTAATATAATAGGAAAAGCGTATCTTTCAGTGTTTCTATCCATGGCTCAGTCTGGGAAGGTGAAAATGGCACTAGTTCTGTGAGCTATGCCCAAAACAAAAATTCCTAGCACCCATTCAAAATCTTACCAGCCACTAGAGCATGGCTTCTCCTTGGTGAGGTACAGGTTGGACCCAAGCCACTGCTGTCTTTGTTGGGTTTGTCAACTTTCAGTCTCGAAAGTAGCATCTTCCAAACATCACCCTGGACATAAGAGTGAGCATGTTGGGCCAGATCAAAGGTCTATCTAACCCAGTTTCTTCTCTTCACCAGGGACCAATAGCAAATGTGAAAGGAAGGGCATGAGAGAAGGACAAGCACGTAATGATATTTCTCTGAAAGTCTCTCCCAGCTTCCAGTGTGCTGTGGCTCAGGGACTTCCTTAGCTAGAGGTGGTATTTAATAGCCTATTAAGTGCACTCAATGGTAGGTACTTAATATGTAGCATGTACTTAATAGCCCTCAATAGATTATTCTTCCGTTAATTTATCCAAGTTGCTTTTTTAAGCCATGTACATTTTTAGCACCCCACATACCCTGTAGCAAAGCACTTCATAGCTTAAACGGTACCCCATAGGAAAAATATTTCCTTTTGTTAGTTTTGAATTTTCTGCCTGCTAGTTCCATTTGTTGTCTCTTACTTCTTATACTGAGACAGGGAATGATCATTGCCTATTCACTTTCTCATGACTCTGTAGACTCCATTACGTTTCCCCTCAGTTTGCTTTCTTTCTTTCTTTCTCTCTCTCTTTCTTTCTTCCTTTCTTTCTTTCTTCCTTTCTTCCTTTCTTCCTTTCTCTTCTTTTTTCCTTCTCTTTATCCCTCTGTACACCTTTTTTAGTTCTACTTTATACATATTGAGATAGGGAGACTGTCCTGGTTTCGGCTGGGATAGAGTTAATTTTCTTCCTAGCTGCAGGCATAGTGCTGTGTTTTGGATTTAGTAGGAGAAGAATGTTGATAACATGCTGATGCTTTTAGTTGTTGCTGAGTACTGCTTATGCTAGTCAAGGACTTTTTCAGCTTCCCATGCTCTGCCAGGCGCACAAGAAACTGGGAGGGGGCACAGCCAGAAGAGTTGATCCAAACTGACCAAAGGGCTATTCCATACCATATGACGTCATGCTCAGTATATAAACTGGGGGGGGTTGGCCGGGGAGCAGCGATCGCTGCTCGGGAACTGTCTGGGTATCGGTCGTCGGGTGGTGAGCAATTGCATTGTGCAGCACTTGCTTCGTGTATCATTATTATTATTATCATTATTATACTGTTACTATTAGCATTACTATTTTACTTTATTTCAATTATTAAACTGTTCTTATCTCAACCCAGGAGTGTTTCTCACTCTTACTCCTCCAATTCTCTCCCCCATCCCACCGGGGCAGGGGGAGTGAGCGAGCGGCTGCGTGGTGCTTAGTTGCTGGCTGGGGCTAAACCACGACAGAGACCAGAACTGCATACAGCATTCAAAACATGGATTCATATTCTGCATAATAACAATAATTTCTGATTTGTTCTTTATTCCTTTCCCTAGTAATTCCTAACATTAGACTTGCTTTTTTTGATCACTACTGAGTATTGAGCTGACATTTTTAGAGAATTATTTATTCTAAAATCTCATTCCTGTGTCGTTCAACTCATTCATAACCCATCATTGTGTATATAGAGTTGGTTTTTCCCATGTTCATCACTTTACATTTACCTACATTGAATTTCATCTTCCATTTCATCACCCAGCTTATTCATTCTGTATCTATTCAGAGTTGGCCTTTTCCTTTCCTATATGAATACCTCAGGATCATCACACAACGATACCCTGCAATTCATCAGTCATCTCTGATCAGTTACGAGTATCTTGAACAGCACAAGCTCTCACAGAGATGTCTTCAGGGCTCTGTCTCCCCAGAGTGACCTCTCCCTTCTTCAAAAACAACCCCTTTATTCCTACCCTTTGCTTGTTATTTTTAAAACAGTCATTTATCCAGATGAAAACCAACATTTTTCATCCCATAATAGCTTTGTTTTTAGAAGCTCATGCTGAAAAGCTTTCTCAAATAACTTCTGAAAGTCTAAGCAGTATTAACAGTTAACAGTATATAACAGTATATAACATTAAGCATATTAACAGTATGAGTTGTCCAAATGCTTGTTGACTTCTTCTCATGGTCTATTACACTTTGTTGACATGATTTGCCTTCCCCAAAGAAGTGTTTACTCTTCTTAACATATTAAGCTTTTTGATGCATCCACTGAAGACGTGTAGATGTGGCACTTGGGAACATGGTTTAGTGGTGGACTTAGTGGTGCTAGGTTAATGGTTGGACTTGATGATCTTAAAGGTGTTTCCCAACCTAAACAATTCTATGATTCTATGATTCTGCTCTTTAGAAAAGCTACTATAAGTTCATTTTCTTGGCTTCTTGTGTAATCTCCTTCACAGGCCCAGCAGTGCCATCAGCATGAATTCCCTATCTGTGATTTTCCTTTGGGTCTCTTGCATGAGCAAGGAAATAGTTGTTAAAGCTGACAGTTGAGCATTGGCCTGGACACCTGGATATCTCACTGAACTATGAATGGTCATTTCTCAGAACAAGTTTTCCAGGTTTACTGCAGATTTGCGCAGGAATCTTTGCAAGGACCTCAACCACTTCACTTTCTTAGGACTTCTCTATGGCTCTAACACACAGCTTCCACCACACACATCATCAGAGCGGTACTGGCATACTGCATTCAGTCTGGGTCTGATTTATATCATTTCCTTCTTCATCTGTGGGTGGGTGTGGTAGCAGCAATATGCTGGAGGTGATTTCCTTTGTAGGCAGCAGCAGCTGAGGGCTTTGAGCACAGCTCATGCAAGTGACAGTATCTTAAGGACCCAGGGTCAAGCCGAGGTCACAGTGTTCTTCTGCTTCCATCTCTGCAAGGAGATTTTGGGACAGCAGCTTAGTTATTCCTGGCTCACTGGATTCTATCCCAATTCTATGAAAAGCAAGAATTGCTTTTTTGGCTGTTCTCCTTTTATAAACAAGAGGTAGGTAGGCCCCATCCTATGAGAAAGAGTGCCAGGAGCTGCAGATCATGGTATTACACTTGCTAGACTTACGCCCATTTTCATTAATAGATCAAATGTTGTACCCTCTTCATCTCCATAAATGTAGATTTTTTTAGACCCAGAAGGAGATGAATTTTTTTTCAGTCTTTTAAAAATAACCTTCTCCACAGCTTCACTAGAAAGATCGGTATTTTATAATGGTAATGTCTACACATTTAGATTACCATTTCAGTTGAAAAATGAATCTTCTAATCACACTCAGCTGGTTTGGTTGTCATCCTGCAGTGGTCTTGGAGGGCATAAGATGAACTCCTTTCAGATGAAACTAAAACAGAAGACACCTAATGTGGTCCAACCATGAATGGGCATTCAAACCATAGAAGCAGACTAGACCTCATCTGGAAACACTCCCTGAAAAATGCGAACTTCTGAAGCCATTACATAATCATACTGCAAACTTTGTGAAAATACAGCTTCCTCATATGGTACAGACACTGGGTCTCCAGCACTAACTGCTTTGCTATACAAATCATTCTTACTGACTGACATGACAGCCTATAGCACATGGAGAAGTCAGTGGCAAGTCACTGAAATCTGCTGCACTCAAATGACTGAGAGGAGAAACAGAAATAGATTAGGAGGAGCCCTTATCTTCAGAGCACCGAGCACGACCACAAGCACCATGTTCCCAAGGGCAAGATTATCAGCCGTCACCCCCATCTGCCACTACCTCTTGTGAAACCACCGGTGCAGACTGCTTCTGCTGCTGCACTGGAGGTGTTTGTGGTTACACCCACCTGTGTCTCTGCTATGAGACGCACACTAAAGCATCAAAAGAAAGGGAGACAGAAACACCACTGCTACTTCTACACTAGGGATTCTAGTAACAGAGACCAGAAGTTAATGCTGCAATTAAATTTTACTGGATGTTTCTGAGAATGAGGTATCCTACATGAACTAGTCCAGAAAACTCAACACTAAATGTATTTAGCTGACCATCAGTTACACTGTCCTGGTTTCGGCTGGGATAGAGTTAATTTTCTTCCTAGCAGCAGGCATAGTGCTGTGTTTTGGATTTAGTAGGAGAAGAATGTTGATAATATGCTGATGTTTTTAGTTGTTGCTGAGTACTGCTTATGCTAGTCAAGGACTTTTTCAGCTTCCCATGCTCTGCCAGGCGCACAAGAAACTGGGAGGGGGCACAGCCAGAATAGTTGACCCAAACTGACCAAAGGTCTATTCCATACCATATGATGTCATGCTCAGTATAGAAACTGGGGGGTGGGGGGGGGGTGGCCAGGGAGCAGCGATCGCTGCTCAGGAACTGGCTGGGTATCGGTCGGCGGGTGGTGAGCAATTGCATTGTGCAGCACTTGCTTCGTGTATCATTATTATTATTATCATTATTATACTGTTACTATTAGCATTACTATTTTACTTTATTTCAATTATTAAACTGTTCTTATCTCAACCCAGGAGTGTTTCTCACTCTTACTCCTCCAATTCTCTCCCCCATCCCATCGGGGTAGGGGGAGTGAGCGAGCGGCTGCGTGGTGCTTAGTTGCTGGCTGGGGCTAAACCACGACATACACTTACATGATGAAATTATAGGTATATTCCTCTTCAGTAATACATTTTTGGTACTATCACTTTGAATTCTTTTGTACCTAAATTCATAAGAGCAAGTCAGAACGTTAAGCCTTTCCTATACAGTTAGGATACTGATTTGCGTATAACCATAGCCATCCAGTTCCCTTGCTATTTATCCTCAATTTTAAATGTTCGTAAAATTGCAGCCTGTTTAACTGTGTTTTGAAGTAGCCGCAGCTGTGTAATTCAACTACACAACATGTCAGCAAAGGGCACCTCTAAAATAGTGGAGTAAATTTTAAAAATGCACACATCTTCTTTCAAGCTTTTCCCATTCTTCTCAGAAATCGCACATACCAGAGCCCCAGGCAGAAGAATGCTCAATGGCTTAAGTAAGAGCACCTCGATTTGCACCAGCTGTGAAGCTAAACGGTCAGCACCAATCCTGAACTGCTCCCAGCCAACCACTTATTTCACATGCAACCGTCTGCTGTCAGAACAGAGTCATGTGGCAGTTGGTGTGGCAATACAGCTTCCTCATACCAAATGCAAGTCTGCAGCAGTTGCTCAGAATATATTCAACGCAGATGAGCTTTAGCGAAGGTGAATTACCATTGATGCCGTGTAGGAGCTTACATTTGCAGACAGTGATCTGAAGAAACTGTTAAAAAACAGGAAGCTCTGGTGAGGAGACAGCTGTTAGGGTAAAAAAGACTTTTTAAAAACACACAGACAAGGTAAAGATCAGCTAGATCAGCTTCCTGGAGACAAAGGTAAAGTGTAGGTGTTGGTGGTCACCAGGGCGTTTGGTAACTGGAAAGAGATGCGGAGAAAATCTCATATGTGAGATAAGCTTTCTCACTGAATTGCTGCTCTATGCGGATACACATTGCTTCCTGTTTGATACCTCTAATAGAGATGGATGGAAGAGCAACAGCAATAACATTTACACATATTTAGCCATATATTCAGAGCGCCATAAGACGACTCCTATATTCTAACCTAAAGCCAGTAATGCTACGTAACTGGCTGGATGCTTCCCCCAGGCACTGCATCCACCAGCTGATGGTGTGACTGTACATGTAAAATCCCTCCCATAACACACAAAACCCCTTTGTCTGATGCTATTCATTCTGGTAACCATTCCTGGTCAAGCAGACAGGTGTCAATCAAACTAATGCCTCTCAACACAAAGCCAATCTGTCTATGGTTGCAGGGTTTGAGCCAATTTAATTTAATTTATTAGAATTGAAAGGAACCTTTGCCTCTGTGACAATGGGTGAGACAGTTTGTAATGATTCTCATTTAATTGATGAATGTAGACTTGGCGCTTGACAATTAACCAGACACATTAAGACACTAGGGGTGAAATCCTGAGAGGATTTCACAAGCATCTACATGCTTCTAAGGTTTACTTTCCTATAGCAAGTTCATCTGCAGCCTTTCTCGGTTGGGCAAAGCTGGAGCTGTTCAGCTGTGTCTCACAGAAGTCGACATCCTCCACTCAGAGAAATAAACTTGCTGTGCAGAAGGACCCAAGTCCCATCTCTGCTTTCAGTGTGAGATTCTCTGTGCCCAAAATTTACAGCCTAACGGCAATTCTGTAATCCTACATAGACCTACGGTACATAGACCTTTTGCAATTTATGCACCTATGCATAAGTGAGAAACATTTAAGTATGCATTAGCCACAAAAAGCCTACAATAAATGAATCATTCTACACAAGGCTTTTTCAAAGGACAGATGTTACTCCCTGGAAATACTTTCCTACATATTTTCCCAGCACTGAAACTTAACTTGTTTCTATAGTTTGTCCTTTATGGTTGCTGGATTTACCAACCCACTTTGATTAGCTTTTCAGTGTTAATTAATACACATTTCAACCCTCCTAATCACATATTGCTCAAGGGAGACGCAGATTTTAAGTCCAGGGTGCATCATTGCAGGCTTCAGCGTAACTCCCTACGATTTTACCCTTTACCCCAGGAATGCAGTGCTGAACGCCTCTCCACTGACTGAATAAGAGCATGTTTTTAAGAAGGCAGTCTAATCCTGGTTTAAAGATTTAATGTGAGAGAGAAGCTAACCACATCCTGCCATAAGCTGTTTCACTGGTCAAGATCTACATTTTATTTTTAGCTCAAACTTACCCAGCTCCAGCTTCCATCCACTGAATCTTTTGTTAAGACTTTGTTTTCTGAACCGTGTTATTTATAGCCTGTGACAGATCACTTCAGAATCTCGTCATTTACAAGCTAATTAGATTTTTTAAGTAGATATTTATATCTCTCTCACCAAAAGAAAAGCCCTGGAGAACAGCTTTGGTCCTCTTATTCATGCCTCTACCTCTCAAGCGGGGTCTCCTGATCTGCACGGAAGCTGCTCCTTGCCAGCACAGTCCCCACCTCATCAGGACAAAACCTTTCGAGGCTGTCACATCGTCGCTGCCCTCGCCGCTGCTCGCTCTGCTGATCGCCCCAACAGCACCAGCAATAGCGCTGGTTGCTGCTGCTGCCATTTTTCTGTAGCCTCTCTGACATGTAGCCTTCAAAGCCTGGATGTTATTTGAGTAATGGGTCTGTCACCGCCGTGTTTCTTCCTGTCCATCTCCTGCTTCTTCGAGCCCCCCGTCAGTCCTCTGAAACGACGTGTCCCACCAGGAGCTCATGTTCGCCCATCACCTAGGAGGCCACCTAAACTCTTGGCACAATCCCTGATCTTCCCCTGTAAATCCCCATCTTAGGCAACCTATAGTTATTTGGGTGTTTCTATTTTTATTTTTAGTCATTGACACATAATTTGTCTTTTTTTCTCACATTAGTCCAAGGGTTTATAACTCAATGGGAGCTGTTCTGAGAGTGCCTCCATGCAATATGTGTAAGCTTAGTTAGCGCATTTGTCCCTGCTCTGTCCCTTGGTGTCTGCTCTGTCCAAAAGGGCTTTAATATTGTTTTAAAAAGACTTTACATGTTACATTACGTAATGTAATGTTTACACTCGTTCTGACGTACTTCAGATTTGCTGTCCCTCCTTCCCTCCTTTCCCCTACCCATCTCTCTGCCTGCAGCCCACGCTTTCTGCCTGCCAGCTATAAACAGATTTCAGAATTTTAAAAATAGCTATTTAAAAGCAACAAACCAAGGCTGAAATGAAATACAGCAGGGAAGAACTGCTCTAGGGAAACTCAGTAAGTTAGAATACACCAGGGCTTTCCTGCAGGGTTTTAACGGTGACTTTGTCTAGCTGCATAGACCTAAATCTATACATTTAATTAGCTGAACCGTCACTATGAGAGGTCTATCCTTTATCTGAGTATAGCTAATTGCAGATTTGCTTTGGGAAGAGGAATTCCAGATATAAATTAATTTAAACTAAGTTTTATTACACGTTCTTCTGTTTCCATGAAATTTTATTCTCCCATCCTGAGAGTTTACAGGCTAAATCTGGATTTAGATGCTTCTGTTTGAACAAACAAACTCAACAGATTTTGCCCCATGGTATTTAATGAAACAGAAAAATGTCATGAGGCCTTTCCCTTTAGAAATAATCAGTTGAGAAAAGATTAGTGAAGATATATTTATGTTCAGACTGTCCCCTGCAGCAAGGTTAGGGGGTATATTCATATACATTGGGATTAACTCAGTTTCTGCTGTAGCACTGCAGTTCTCTTCAAAATGTATAGCCGCTGACCTACTTTCCAGGTGGCTTGGTGAAAGTCACTCCAAATCCTTCTGGTGTCTCAGCACCATACAATTGTAATGTTTTCCTGGGATATAGCATCTTCCTGAAACGGCAAACAATACAAAGGTCAGTCACAAAATGGAATTTGGAACCTTAATGTTGGGAAAATGATGATAGTTTTTGTAACTAGCACACCCAAGGAGCAAGCTGACATGGAAGGCCCCTACTAAAATGCCCTATGGGAATTGGTCTCAAAAGGCAGTCTCTGTGTCGCCAAAGATGTTATAATCTTTGATGACCACCTTCTGCTCTTCTCCTTTTTGCAAGAAAGCTACTGGAAGACTGGGGTTTTTCCCCCCCCTTTTTTTTTCCTTTCTTCATGCAAAATAGCAGCTTTACTAAAACCAGGCTTATGTGTATGTAGAATTACGGCAGCTACATGCTGCACAGCACAGTCTATCTCAGCGGAACATACTAATTCTTGAGGTTAAAATACCACCAGCTTTCTCCACAGCCCTTGCTCCCTGTTAGGACAGTTTCTCAGGAAGGCAGCGCTGGAATATTTACCAGCCCGAGAGGGAGGTGGTGAAAGCCCAGGACACGCATGTCCAGCACCTTCCACCGCTGGTCGTATTCATGCTCCTCGAGCTGCGCACACGGTAGAGGAAAGCTGTCAAATGAGGTGGTACAGAGCACCAGGTCTGGAGACACGGCGCCAGGTCTATACACATGGACTTTTCACCCCAAAACAAAGACAAAGGAATACCCAGCTCCGGTGCCAGCAGACAGAGACGTGTGAGCTTATACGGAGCAAATCCTTAATCGTTCTCTTAAACACAAGAAAGACTTCTCATAAATGAAACCCAACCAGATTACGATCTTAAGCTCTTTAAGGATTTGCTTCTGATTTTGTAATATCAGACTCAGTAAAAAGTAGAGCAACATTTTCCGTAGCTGCGTTAGGAACTCCTGAAGTATGTTATTTTATAGCAGAAGCTCGGACAGACATTGTAACTGCTGTTATCACTACCACTATAATGGTAAAATGATCTCCTGCATTGCTTTAGTCCTTCTGAGGATTTGGTGAGGTTATTAGAGAGCATGTTTCTGCTTCCCTGTGCCGGCTGTACAAGGGCTGCCCCAGAAAAGAGGGCATGAACATTACACCCAGGCAGTTCAAAACCCACATTGATTTGTCTTGCCCAGTAATTACATTAATATCTCTGTGGTACAGTTACACAGCATAGCCAGTGGAGAAGAGAAGAAAAAAGATCTGGTGAAGGAAAAAAGAACACAAGTCAGCAAATTAGCTGTTAGACTGTAGCTTGAAGGACATGTTAGGGAATTGCATATTGTTTCAGCTCTTGCAGATCTGGCCACCAGTTCAAGGAATTGAGAACAATGTTTAAAGTAATCTGCATTTTTATAAATAATGCTGGGTGATAATTGATATAAATGCTATGACAAGTCAAAAAGTGGTGGCACCAGCACCGCACTGAATGAGGGAGCTGAGTGTTTCAGCACTGCTGTGGCTCACCGTAGCCAGAAGGAAAGCCTCTGTCTGTGCATCCCTATTGCTGCGGTTAGGACCGTCAACTCTGTGAAGGAGGAAAGGACTTCTGCCCCTGTGGCACTCCCCCCATCATTTCCAGGCCCTGTCCAGGCTAACGCTGCATGGGAATTCATCTGCTGGCATAGGAGAGGTGTTAGGCAGACAAGAGGGAGGGGGACAACCATGGCAGATGCCAACCAGACCCTGTGGTTTTATGAGCAGGAAGAATTTTCCCTCTACTACCCTATAAGTTAGAGCCAGGGAGATCAGCTCTTACTGCAGTTGCAACACCCACCTGAGACCCCACAGAAGAACCCCAGAGGATAACGCACTGTGGAGCGTGCGAGGTCACAAAGGCAGGAGTGGGCTATGCAGCCTACAGCTTGTAAGACCTGGAAGAAAACAGCGTCCGAAGATATCAAAAAAGGGTTTGCATCCCAGGATTGTTTCAGCCAACACGGGACAACTGACCCCCCTCTAACAGGTCCCTTGTGAGTGATGCTTCCAACCAAGGTACTAATTTGGCATATTTTCTTTTATACTTGCCTTGTTACCAAAAAAAAAAAAAAAAAGGTAAAAAAGAAAGGAAAGTAGCACAGACATTTTGGAGAGTGAATGTTGCATAGCGGTAGCATCCGCCAGTAGTTTAAAGAGACTTCAGAAAATTGAGGATTAAATGTCTTTCCTAACATTAACACTGTACTAAATCAAAAGCTTTACTCTCCCTGAATTTGAAATAGGTTTAGCTATATAACTGAGCAGATAGCCTTTGAAACAGAAAGGCCTTTTTATCAAAAAGGAAATAGTTCCTGAGTTTGCCTGGGGCATGTTTCCTTCCACAAGATTTGAAAAGGTGGGAAAAGAAAGTGGAAAAATCTTTCATCTAACTTATTTTAAAACACATATATTACATTTTTGCATTTCAAATAATGACTTGTTTAAATTTTATTCTGTCTGTAATTTTTCTCTACGTAATGGATTTTGTTTGCTTCTCATTTTAAATACATCTCTGTCTTGGGGCACCTGAAGTATGCATTTAGCTCAAAATTAATTTCTGCAGTTTTATTTAATTATGGTGCCTGTATTAAAACTGAACTTCAAGGTTATTTTTAAAATCCTTTTTTCTTACTTGTAAGATATCAACAGAAAGGGGAGCTATACATAGCCATAAAAATAATTCTTGAGGTTCAAAATTTTTTATTTTTTTTTTTTCAGGTCTCCCAGGCTACTCTTATGATCGCCTGAAAACTCAAAGCCCTCCAGAAAAGCCTGAAAGAAAAACTATTACAGAAGCGAAAGGTAAAAAGACTGTACGGGAACTGGACTCCTTGGTGTCACAGCTGCGTACCAGGACCAGCTCAGCTCCGCTCCCTTGGGCGGCTGCTGCTTTCAGAGGAGCTGATGCCCCATTCCCCCACCTGTAGCCCTTGCCATGGCGTTTCTTGTAAGGTGGGCAGCCACAAGCCTGACCCCGCACAGCACCTAGCATGCCATGTAACTCTGAACCTTTAATTTGACCTCCAGCTTCCTGGCAGGGGAGGTGGGAAAGGTCAATTGCTTTAGGCTGTAATCCTTCAAACCTCTTCCTAAATGCAGTCAGCTGTGAAAAGAAGCATACATTGGTGAAGCATTTGTCATTCAAATTGAGCATTTGCCTGGACTCCTTCCACCCCCCAGGACCTGAGCCCTCCCTCTCCCAGACTGTGAACCAGGGAGACAGACCCTGTACTTTCCCATTTGGGGTGGGAATGGGCTGCAGTACCTCGTCTGCTAATTTCTGATCTCAGAACAGGATAATTTTCACCTTGAGAAATGTAATTCACCTCCTGCACCACCACAGCTGTCGCTCTGCACTATGACTTCAGCCCTCCTCCTTCCTGCTCTCTGTATTTTTCTGGTGCCTTTGTGAGTAATAATTAATCATTCTTAGCCTAAAGGCAAAGAAATTTTTCTAGCCTTCACAAGAATCAACCTTCTACCTCAGCGTGTGACAGAGTGGCAATGGTACTGATTTTCTTTTCAATAATTTGTCTTTTTTTTTTTCTTGGCAAAAAGCTACTTTTGAGCATTAATGGCCAAAATATGTTCAGGTTCGTTACACTTGGCAGGTGGGCTATTAATTGAAATGAGCATTAGTGAATTCAGAAAATCTTTTTTACTCAGTTCCTCAGGCAGGTTTTGATTTGCTTCCAAATGCTTGCTCTGTGGTCAGGCTAGACATTTGTAATGGGCTCCTCTGTAGTAATGGCTCAGATTTCTTGACGGGTTTTTTTGGTGTGTTTTTAAGAATCACTTCAGCTTCTCTAGACATGATGCAGCGGCATCTCTGTTCATATTTAGCAATGGGAAATTGGTCCTTTATTCACCGAAGCCAGTAATATGCCCTGAACTTTGCTGCAGCAAACTAAAATTGCATAGTTATCACATTTTTAATACAAAGAGTGGGAGCTCAGATAGACTAAGTCATTTGCATGATGCTTGTGACTGTCATTAGAAGCCAGTCTGCCACCCTAATAATTATGTTCAGATGGGTTTTGGTCAAACTCACTTACTGTATTTTTTCCCCTAGAAAATGAACACTATGATCCTACATGTTGTAGAACAGCAGTTTAAAAAATATTGATGGCGGATTATATCACAGCAGTCTTAAAGATTTTATTTAAGGTAGTTATGCAGAAAAAAAAAAATTAATGAAAATAGTTTGTAACTGTGAATGTAGACAGTCATTATTTTTAATACTAGCAACCAATTTTCTGACTGAATAATTCATATGCAGATTTTTAATACTTGTGAAAAAAAACCTGATTTTGATGTGATTTTCTGAACAAAAATATTTTCTCAGTCAGCTACGGTCATTAGTTTTAATTTATTATTTTCGTTCTCTTTCCCAACCATCATCTACAATCAATGCTGCAGATAAATCATTAGTACCACTTTTCTAGTTTCCTATTGGCGTGCTGAAAGTCTGATGGATGAAAGTCAGTTTAAGAGTGCAAGTGTCTTCCTTTGTCTCATTCAGGCCATTCCTAAAGCCAAAAAACAGTAAAGCGGTAAAAATAACCATCTTTTCCAGTAACAAGTCAAGATATAAAGAACAACCAAGTGCTCCTGAATAGCAATACTGAAGCACTGTCAGCTAAAATGCTGCCATGGACACCTGCTCACTCCCTCTAAAAATAAATTGCCGGATTGTGTCACCGGAATTGATGAGCCTAAAAAATCTAATGTCTCATGACAATAGAATTCCTGGGTGGAAAGCTGTGTGTGGAAAAGTGTTGGGCAGATGCACCACAGACCTGGCTCTGCTCCCCTGTAGCTGTGCTGCTGAAGAGTAATCGCAGCCCAGTCAAGGCACTCGGAGGCTGGCAAAGCGAGTCCGAAGCCACCGCCAGGTTCCCGGAGCCCACCCCAAGGTGGGGCAGACCAGTCATTTGCTAAGTCTGATCGTGGGCCCAGGCACTGCTCGGCAGGTACAGCCGCTCTTTTAGTCTTCTCTCCTTCCTCCTTGACGAGAAGCATGGAAGTGGGCTTCCCCGATGCTGGCGTCACAGGGAATGACTTTGCCCATTTAATGAATTTCTCTCCTTTGGAAATAACCTAGGCCCAATGCTTTTGTTAGAAGACAGCTTACTTGCCTGCAAGGCCTCATCATTAACCAGGAGGCAGAACAAATAATGACCACCTCAGATAAATCGGCCACACTAGGAGCCATTTCTTTGGCAGAACTATTTTACATGCCTCAACCATAATGCAATTTGTCATTGATTTCAGAGATGCGGCATGTAGCCATCCAGGCTTTCTCGGGATTTTTTTTTGCCCTGTAAGAAAGTTCTATTACGTTATTTAATCTCTCCCCTCGCCAGTGGCAGCTTCTTACTGATGTGCTCCTTGAATTGAAGCAACCCTTTCCTACCAGCCCCCACGCCTCACCTCCTTTAAAGTCCCCTTCCTATCCCTAATGGCTTGATTTCCAGAGGTGACAGTACCCTCAGGTCCTTTTGCTCCTTAAAGAAGTAGGACTGCTCAAACCTTTTGAAAATCAGGCCAACAATGTACCTATAGGGGGATAATTGTTATCTTTGTGGGCAGCCCCAGGCAATTCCATAATACGCTCTGTTAAGTGAGGACAAAGTCCACCCTAGATGGATGAGAGGCTAGGAGTGATGGAGGGCTGGCATGAAGAAAGAAATGCACATCCAAATCTTTTTTTTTTCCCTGGTGCGCAGGGAGAGGGAGTTGAGCAAGGATGAGCCTCTCCCCTGTCTTAAGGCAGATAGAACACATTAAATCACACGAAGTGGCACGGGTGAGGGACACTGGAAGGGCTCATTTAAACCCATGGTATTTCTCTGCTTTAGTCACCCATGGGAAATTTACACTTGTGTAGTTTAAAGTTGCATTTTCTTTATAATGGGTTTGCTTATACTATACACAAATGATAATTAGGGGATACACCTCAACATATTTTCAAAAGATACTTCAGTTTCCCCAAACCACAGAACCCTGCAGGCTAGGAACTCAGATTTTTTCCCCAATTACTTAACAAATCTTCTTTAATGGATATTTCTACGTGAATAAGAGATGTGGAACTAGGACCATGCTATTATTATACAAAACAGCCATGAATTTAGGGATTGCAGCAAACTGCAGAGCTGCCTGCTCCCACAGAGTTTGTGCATTCCTGGGTTGACACGCGTAAATTGACCTCTAAAGCTGCATCTGTGAGCACCTAAGCATATCCAATGGCTTGCTCTTGCCATGAGGGGGAAGTCTTGTTCCTTCTCCTCTTTTTCTTTCTCCTCTAACCCAGACCTCTTTCCAGCGAAAGATCCTGCCTCCTCACTTGCGGTGGCTCTGGAGCTTATGTGACTTGCCTGTGAGCTGATTCAACTCACTGACCCAGCAGAAAACCAGGCAGCTGTTTCTTTCTGGGTCACGTTTCTGCTTGGTTAGCGAACAGCACTGGTGAGTGAAGGGCTTCATTCATTCACAGGTAGCAGAGCTGATAAAAGAGAAATGATGGGATCGCATGGCTGGGAACAGGGCCTCCTCGTTTTGGTGGAGGTGAACTGCTGGCTTAGTGCATACCATCCCACGAAACTGAAACCTAAGGCGTCTAAATTTGAGCACCTAAATCCATTTTAGACATCTCAAAATGCAGTTCAGTAAAACCACCTGCTTTGCACAAGCACAGCTGAGGCTGGTACTGTGCATCTGGAGCGTGACGCCTCCAGCAGCTCCTACAAGCCCCGCTGCCCCTCTGCCTGCCCTCGCCGCTCCTTCCCACGCTGGCCAGTGTGTATTCCAGCTGGGCTGGAAACTGATCCAGCTGAAAAATAACTTCTATAACCAGCTCGCCCACAAAGAGTTGCACCGGTACAATGCGAGCCAGCCCAGGGGCTGAACAAGGGACAGAGATGGGCTATTCCAGCCCGGATCACAGCGAAGGTTGTACGTGTCCAGCTACAGCTGCACCTTGCTGCTGCTCTCCCAAAATATTACAAGTCAAGGGCCGTGACCTCCAGCAGCTCGTACGCCTTTTGCTTCAGCTATCGCTCTGTTAGCCTGCTGCCCTAACTACTACCAACAACAGCCATTTGGGCAAAAGGTTAAATCAGGTGCTCGATTTTTCCTGGTTCTTGAATAGGGGGGAAAAGGAAGTGCCTGAGATGGAGGGTGGATCTCTATTATGCATGTACACTATTCTTATACTATTTACATATGATTATAACCGTGAAGTTGCGTAACATAGGCTGCAATGTAGGCTTGCAAGGTTTCAGCTGTCCTTCCTCTCCTGGCCCCTTACACTATTTTTTACATTCCTTTGTTGCATTTTGGCTCGTGCTGAACTGTAAGGCCCTTGTGGCAGGGACCATGTCATTCATGTATCAGTGCAATGCCTCAGATAATGGAGCTCTAACAGCGGTGGGGGCCTGTGGGAGCGCCTGTCACAGAAATGACAGGAGGGAATAGTTTCACTCTTGCGGAGTGTAGAATTAATCGTGTCTAAGAATGCTTGATTTTTGCTAGCCTTTTTGAAGGACTTCATCTTTGCCTCTTGCCTACCCAGTTCCTTTCCCTCCATCCCAGCCAGTGGTCCGTTGCCTTTACACCCTCCACCTACCCCTCCATTTTGACTCCATAGCTGATCTTTCCCTTTTGTCAAGAGATTGCAGGCTGCCTCCTTTCCTTCATTCTCTGCATCTCTCTTTTCCTTCCAGATCTTTGCCCGTGTGCTGAACAGGGCTGCAAATAAAGGTTAGTTAATGAGCAAACCCCACTTCCCTATATTCAAAAAAGAAACATATAATAATTGTTTTCTTCCTAAATACAGAGGAAGATAAATGAAACCAAGTGGTATTTGGAGCTGGAGGGCAAAGGGAAGAGAAGAGGTGGGAAAGAAGAAAGGAAGAGGCAAAGGAGAGCCACCCCTGTCCTTTGGAGCTGTCTTTGGCTTTGTTTACATTTCAACAGCGGTATAGGTTAAGACGAGAACATAAATTGTTACGGTATACCCTTTTTATACCATATAGTGACTCTTGCTCAAAAGCAAGTATATGGTTTTGATTTAGCTTATGTTTTTTGGAAGGTTTTTCAACTAATTAAATCCAAATAAACTAGGTATCTGGAGGACCAGGAATGCCTACAGTAGGTTTAAAGAGATGGAGCGTTCCTGTGGGTTTCAGTGTACTGGCATGCTTTGTGCATCCCTCGTGAAGACTCAAGGAAAACTGCATTTTGCTGATGACATCAAACTGTGCCAAAAGATACAGCTGAAGGGGAGTAGCTGCTAGAACATTGGTTCCCAGTCTTTTTGGACCTACGCGCTACTGTTAGCCTCCAAAATTTCCTGCAAGTCACAATGTGATTTCATACTTTAAACTGAAAACAATACAGAGGCACCAAATGGCTATGATGGCCTACCATGGCTTTATAGGACATCTACCATCCTTGAGTCTCTATTGGGGAACCACCGCTCTAGAATGAGGGAGGACAGAGGTAGAACAAAAGTGCTGATTAAAGACTCCACATGGACTACTTTTCATGGACTACAACAACAAGAAACCAACACAATTGGAGGGGAAAGAGTTGAAGTCTTTCAGATAGTTGGGTTCATTGCAGAGTCACCATGTGGGATGTGGATGCAGATGTCAGGGGTTCCACAAAGCCTGCTTGTTACTAATGGAAGGCTTTAATGGGAACTCTCTGCAAGAAGGATGGGCAAAGAAAACCAGAGAACAAACTCTGAGAAAAGCACCATTAGGTCAGCAACAATGTGCCAGTATAGTGGCATGTTAGGAACAGAGAAGAAAAGTGACACCAGATTGGTAAAATGACAACCATCAGCTGGATATTACAAGAGCTGGCAGGCTTCATGGCAGAATAATATGTGTTTTGTTGCAAGGGCCATGTGGACAAACTGAGATGGGCTGGACTCTGCTAGACATGGACTATGTCGCCCAGTGAGAGCGGAAGCTGTTGGACAAAGAGCTTAAAGAAGGCTCAGAAGAAAGAAAGAAAGAAAAAAAAGCAAACAAATCAACAGAGCAACCCAACAGGTGGCAATACTGGAAGACGATGTGAAGAAAGGATCATCTCTGAGGATGGATGTGCATGGAGATAATAAACTGAGCTATAAGCTTGCCAAAGGTTAGGCGAAGATGAAAATGCTGATGGTACTGATGTATTTGGATTATTAACCAACCAAACAAAACCCCCCAACATTTCCCTGCATGCATCCTTTCTTGGTAAGCCTCTCATGCAGATTCAGGCTCAAACCTTGAGCCAGCCACGTATGCGACATCTGTGTTACTGCAGAATGGAATACGGGGTTTGAACTTGTTCTCAGGAAGTAAGAAACTCACTGGGTGTTAGGTCAGTCCTTACATCTGGGTGGAAACTTATGGTAATTGTGCAATTTCCCTAAAAAATCCCCAGAGATCTGTTAGGCATTTTGCCTTTGCAGCCTTTCCTGCCTTTGCTCTTACAGTGCTTTTCACTCAGTCCTTGCACTTTCCTACATCACGTAAAATATGGTTATTTCTTTCACTTGAAGACCTCGGTACAACATTAAAAAGCCACCAATAACTATGCGGAGGTCCCTTTTGTCATAATACCTGTCTTCATTAGTCATGCTCACTTAACGGAGGAAAAAAAAAATCATAGGACGCCTGGATTCATCCTTTTTTTTTTCTTCCCTCCTTTTCCAGGCTGGCCACCGGAGCACCCTCCAGCCAAGCAGCCTGGAGCCGGGGCGCCCATGTGCTGCAGTTTGGGGGGCGGGGGGGGGTGCAGCTCCAGCAAGGCGCTGCGGCCCCGGCCGCTGGCCCCAGCCCTCCGCCCGCTGCCGCCGGGCCGCCCGCGCTCCCCGCTGCTCGGGGGCGGCCGGGACCCCCCCCCGTGTCCCCCCCACCCGGGGCCGCCGGCAGCGCTGCAAGGTGGGCAGCCGGGCGCCGGCTGCCGTGTCCGTGTGTGTCCCCCCTGCCTCCGCGGAGCGAGGGGATGCGGCGGCGGCAGCCGTGCGCCGCGCAGCCTCCCCAAAGGCGCGCTGCGGTGCGCGGGGGGGCGCAGGCCTGCGCTGCCTGCTTGCCTGCCTCCCTGCCCGGCCTCCCTGCCCTCCCCCGCTGCCTCCCTGCCTGCCCTCTCTCCCTGCCCGGCCTCCTTGCCTCCCTGCGCTCCCTGCCTGCCTGCCTCCCTGCCCGGCCTCCTTGCCTCCCTGCCTGTCCTCCCTGCCTGCCTCCCTGCCTGCCCTGCCTGCCCTCCCTGCCTCCCTGCCTGCCCTCCCTGCCCTCCTTGCCTGCCTGCCTGCCTGCCCTCCCTGCACTCTGCCCTCCCTCCCTCCCTCCCTGCCTGCCTGCCTCTCTCCCTGCCCTCCCTCCCTGCCTCCCCTGCCCTCCCTGCCCGCGCTGCCGCCGCCGCCGCCGCCATCGGCCGCCTCCCGGGGCGCACACATGCGCACTGCCGCGCCGCGCTCCGCGGCCGCGCTCCGTCCCGCTCCGCCGCCTCCCCCCGACCCCCCCGCCGCGCCGGGCGGAGGGGGAGAGAGAGGAGGAGGAGGAGGAGGAGGAGGAGGAGGAGGAGGAGGAGGGAGGGAGGGAGGGGACGGAGCCGCGCCGCAACTTGCTGCGGCTCCTCCCCGCCCTCCCCTCGCCTCGCCGCTGCCCGGCCCCTGCGGGCTGCGCTCCGCGGGCAGCGGCATCCCCGGGCGCGCCTCTCCGCGGGGCCGGCGGCTCCCGGTGAGTTGGGGGCGGTGCGCGAAGTTGGCGTGTCTGTGTTTTTTGGGGGTGGGGGGGGGGGGTATGTGTGTGTGGGGAGGGGGTGCCGTCGCTGCGCGGCTGCGGGAGGCTGGCGGCGGGGCCGCCGCAGGGCTGAGGGCTCCGCGCACCGCAGGGCTGCCCCTGTCCGGCCGCCCTCCCTGCTGCGGGCGCGGCGGCCATTTGGTTATTGGGGGGCTGCTGTGGCCGGGAGCGGCCGCAGGTGCAGGGCAGGGTGCGAGGCGGGCAGGATCCGGCCCCGGCGGGGTTTTGGCGTCTGGCCGGGCGCAGCGCCGGCATCCCGCGCCTCCCGGCTCCGGCTGCTGCCACTCAGCCCCTTCGCTGAATCTTCATTCACATCCTATTAATGCTGACAGACTCCAGTTTGCTTCGCAGCGGCATCTGCTCTTGGTCTTGGAAACTCTTTAAGAGGCAGGGATCACCGGGGGAGAGCAGGGGCCGCCTTTCACGGCGTTTCGAAGAGAGCTGCAAGCACAAATTAGCCCTAACGCATCGTTTGCCGGCTGCGCTGCTTGGAGCATTTATTTTCCTCAGTGCTATTAAGAGGGGAAAGAAAAAACTGGCAAGCGGTCATACCAGAAAGTTGTGTAGCTTGAACGTTTCGCACGCTAATGGACCCAATTATCTAAATAAACAAAGATAGTGATTTATAGGTGTCTGAACTATAATGCTTTGAACGATAGAGATCTTTAACCTTTCTTTCTAATCTGCCCCTCAAGAGATTTGGTTTTAAGGAGAGTCATATATCATCTGCGGTGCTGAATACTTGAGTTGATTACATTTGCAAAAGGAATGGCCTTTGAAATCATACTGAGCTGTTAAGCAACAAATGCAGGAAAAGAGGGAGAAAGAGCAAAGACAAAATTCTGGTAGAAGAGATTTTTTCCCTTCCTAGCAGTTGTGCTCCATTAACTTTTATCCAGAGTTCTTATTTTATTAAATTAAACTTCAAAAAAATAAGTGCGCTGTGCAAAACCAAAAGCAAATCCTCCATAGTCTACTTGAAGTCTGTCTGTGTTGCAGTTAAACGATGATTGGAGCAGTGTTAAGAGAATTTGCAGAAGCAAGCACTGCTAAAGATACCTAGGAGGTAAATGGAAGTTCTTCGTTATTGTGTTTGTTTCTCTTAGGTAACACAAAAGTAGAAATTTTAAATTCCAGGGTTTCTTCTTTTACATGTTTAAAAATTTGGCCCCGATAAATATACCTATATGTGAGGTACGCACCTTCAATATAGCAAAAGTGCCTTCCCCTAATGGAAGTGTGATTAATTCAGGTGTTAGCTTGTTTAACAGGGGCCAAATTCTGCAGCCTGCGGAGCATCTCCTGTAAGGGGTGAGTGTTTGCCCTCGCTGAAAAAAATTGTGAGTACAGTATGTGCAACATCTTGCAGGCTTGAAGCACAAGAGCAATTTTATCTTTAACCAGCATTTCAACACAGGATTTTATTAACATCAAATCAATATTCAGGTCAGCAGTGGGGATCTGCAACTTTCAATTGAGAAGCTGATCTGAAGGCAACATGTTGCTTGTGCGAGTAGAGGTTGTGGGATATGACATGTGGCAAGCTCGCCTGTCTTTTGTTCGGTTCCTTTTATGAAATGTCATTTAATGCGGAAAAGAAACAGGTAATCCATTGCATTTTAAGGCACAGTGCTCCTCATAAGCCTCATTGCCAGGCACGTGAACGTGGCTTTAGATCATGTATTGTATACAAATGACTGCTACTAGATAACTTAAGCTCTAAATTTATCCTGCTATTAAAGTTATATTGATCAGAAAGTGGCAACTGGCTTTCAAGTCCTAAATAAGAAACGGTCAATAATCTAGAGCTAATTTATATTTTAAGAAGCACCGTTCTGAGGAATCCACAAGAAACGCAATCGAGTTTTCCTTACTGGCTGTGCAGTGGCATTTAGTTAAGGAACGCTCACTCTTTCCTGGGGCAGTGCAGGCTTCATTGACACACAAAGGAGTTAAATCTGTTTATCAGCTCATTGGTGCTGATGGTAAAGTGTAGAGTTCAATGGCTGGAACAGGACACAGTCTTTCTGCTTCCAGTAAGGATGGGGATTTTTTCAAAGTAGTTCCAACACGGTGTCATTTGTAACTGCAAAACATAACGTAAGAATAAGATTAATAGACCAAGAAGGCTTGAAAACATTGTTTAACGCTTAATTGAAACAATAAATCATTCAAAAAACCATTACCCAGGCTCCTATAGCGATGCCGCTGCTTCCAGGGTGTTGAGAACAGAGCAGATTTTGGGTGCTGGGTGCGAGGGTAGCTCAGCCCCCGAGCGGCGGTGGGAGGGCAGGCGTGTTGCAGCCTGGTGGCCCTGCTGCGGCTGGGAGGGAGCCCGGCAGGGTGAAGGGGCGCAGCGTGCCGAGACTCGCCCCCACCTGCGGGTTGCCAAACTCGGGCTGAGAGAGCCCCCTCGCAAGTTTGAGTGTCTGCTCAATGGATGGCAGCTGCTGGCCCGGGCCCTGCGTGGGGCTGGCAGGGAAGACTGTGCGGGATGAAGCCCTGGTTGTACGGCTCGTAGCTTGCAGGCGGGCTGCCCCGGCTGCTCGCTGCCCTTCCCTGCATCCCAAGGATGCTGTCAGTTGCGGATCTTATACTGTGTATAACGACGCAAAAAAAACCTTCAGTTTTGGTGAGGGAAGAAGTTTGGGATGGCTTCTCCCTTGGGAGAATGGTGCGTTTCTAAATGTTCGTATGATCGGATACTGCTTACGTTGATTAAAACATGGAAAGGGCAAGCAGTGCACGCTCATTTGTGTAGTACTGCTAGTAATAAACTCTAGACTTTGAAATCACTGTGCATTCATGCAGTCTTTTAGAGCCCCTGTAAAATCCTGCTATGCAGATGGTGAAGCTGAAGACTTAGCTGCGCATTTACTGAAGGGAGGTGAGATGTCCTCGGTTGCTGTTCCTCCCTCTCCATCCTGGTATCCTTCATGCTCTGAATTGCCACGCCATGCCACGGCTTCTCCGTAGGTCTCTCACAGGCATGTGTGCCACATCCATCTCACCTTCTCCCCGGCCCCTTGCCTCCTGAAAACACCATCTGCCGTGCAGACAGTGCTGTCCTGTTCAGGAACTGGGGTAGATGTCAACCCGCAGGTGCTCGGTGACTCACTCGAGACCCCAAGCTGCAAACCTCTCCGCAGTTTCACTCTGCTTTGCCTCTGCGGTGAAGCGGTTTTTTACAACGCTGTGCCTGCAGTTACCTGGCTGGGGAGGGCGAGCTGCGGGTGGTGGGACCGCCAAAGGTTGCTCCTACAAAGGTGCACCAAGCACAGCTGTCAGGTGAAAATGATGAGTGATGGGAGGCATTCCTTCGCTTCGAGGATGTGATACAACCAAGTTTTAATTAAAGCAGCGGCGGTAGATTATTAGGGCAGATAAATACTGCCTTGTTACAGCTCTCTTGGGTCATATGTAAGCAGTATTCGTTTTAGAAAGGATGAATGAATAGTCAGTGTGAAGGATAAAGATCAGCATTGTTAATCACTCTGGAAGTCTTCCGTGGGAAAGTGTAAACTCACGAGGGAAGATACTGTCCATAAACGTCATTTAAATATTTACATAACTTGGGGATAAAATTTTGATATTAAAGGCATGGAAGTACCAAGTCAGGTTTAGGTTCCTGTCAGTGATAACTGGGGCTTGTACAGCTGGGGTTGGTCAGTGGTGGGCTGTATTTCTCTGTAATGCTTTGCTAGCAGTTATTAAGAGCTCTTCTTCAACACCACTGTGAAAAAAAAAACTTAATTGTTTATGTCAAAGTGCAGATTAAAAGAAATTAGAAACTTGGGAGACTACATTTGCTTAAAGTCTTGTGCTTCAGGTGGGGTTAACTCTTCACTTCTGGTGTCCCTGGGTGAGCAGTGTGGCAGTCACTGTTATCTACACCAGGGGCATGGGGATTTATCATCCACTTACAGTCTGTGGCTGTTGATACGTCTGCAGGGCGAGAAAGAATGACTCCAGGTGGGAAGGGGTGGGTGTCTGTGTTCCACCCCCCCCCCACCACCACCACCAAATAACTGGAAATGGTAGGACATGTTCCTGTGTTGATTCCTTGATTTTTTTAACTCTTGCAAAAGTTTCTTTTGTCCTTTTCCAGCTCTCAGAATGTGATATAACCCTTGGAAAAAAATCCGTGTGCTTTCATGTAAATGCAATGAGGATGAGCCTTTGAAAACATATCTTAGCTGATGTTGATGAATAAACAGACTTGGCCAGAGTAAATCTTTTCATCTAACTTCAAGAGCCACACTGTAATGAAGTAAATATAGATGCACTTAATGGACTCCTTTCATCCAAATACATAACAAACCCTCCAAAGTAATGCAAACAAATCTAAAATGGATTTCTAAGTGGCTTTTTTTTTTTTGTTTTGGTACTGGGCAGTTTAGCCAGGCTAGGACAGGAGTAGAGCTTGCTCCTGGGGTTGTGGAGGTGCTGGGGTGCATGCCAGCCTAAACGTGAGGGGGCAGAGGGTGCACCAGAGACCCAGCTCTTCTCCTGCGGTTGTTCTGCAAAAAAGGCAGAAAGCGCTTGTTCCACGTGTGGTTTAAAACACCTTATTTGATGAGCTTCTCCCTGAGCTCATCCCTTCGGAAGGCAGCTTGCAGATGAGGCTTTGAGAGGCAGGGGAGCCTGCGTTGGCTGCTGGCTGCTCCCCCTTGGCCGCAGCCCAGCTCCGCGCCCCGTTGCTGAGCCCAGGCTCAGCAACCGAGAGAGCCCCCCGAGCACGGGGCGGCGGGCAGCCCGCCTTGGAGGCAGCCTGCACGTGGCATGCCACCGCTTGACCGGACGCTCATGTGCCTAGGGGCACGTCCTGGCGGTGCCCCAGCCTGGTTCCTGGGGTCACAGTACTTAAATTCGGTGTTAAACACGGCCTCGGGGCCATCGTGACAGCTGCTGTAGACACAGTCATTGAAGTGTGACTACGGTGGTGGTGGTGACTTTGGCGGGATCTTTTTGGTTGGAAGCTGTGGGAAAGAGGAGCTCAAAGAAGAGTTCTGCCGATCTGGACGTTCACTGCGTGACAGTGGATTTGGTTTCATTTTGAGACTTGCAGGATGACTGTTTTCAATGACAGCTTTTGTAAATAGATTAACGACTTGGGGAAGGCATGCCTAGCAAATACAACCGTTTGGTTTCACTGTCCTTGCTTTGTGGAGAAGACCGGCGTGTAGTGTTTGTATTTCCCGTATCACAGAAAGAGTCTTTGGATCTTCTCTTTAAAAAGCACAGTTATAAACCAATTTTACTTTAAAGACAAGTGCTTTGTTTTGAAAAGGATAAGCCCTGTTTTGGAGAAGATGACCATAACTTGGTCTTGTCTTTTCTTAACAGGAAAAGTTCAGGTCCATTTCATTCCATTGTGGCATAAAATTCCATTCAAAGCTGGGTGATATGCTTGTAAGAGTTTGAATATTAGACTATTTAGACAACTATGTCAGCATAATTACAGAAATTCTTCAGTATGAGCTTTTTCTTTGCTGAGATCTTGATGAGTGGGAAATACTATAAGGAATGATTTCTGTGAGTGTTGGAGGAATTTTGTGAAAGAGCTTGAAATCTACAACCTCTAATCTAAAAGGCTGTACTTCAAAAAATGCAACAGTGATTTACCAAAGTCCAGATTCAACTCACTATTTGACACCTCGAATACTCAGACATCCAATTTAGCTCGCGTCTGGTTGTGTTGTGCCACGTGTACAGAAGTGAAACGTATTAAAAAGTGTTCGGCTTCGGATGTGTTCATCTGGGGATTTACTCATACATAATTGATAACCCTCTGAAACAAAATCTCTTCATTACTCTGTGGATTGCTCACCTCTTCCCTCCCGCGCTCATTGTTCTCGCAGGCGCGGGGGAAGGAGGAGGCGCTGCTTTAATGAAGGTGTGCATCAGCCTCCACTGCTCCTTTCAAAAGGTCACCCAACTAAAGAGCGGCAATGAAATGCATGACAAAAGATAAATATTTTATTGTTCTACGGAGATAGGTGGCATTCTAGCATTTTAGAGGAAACACTTAGCTGCTGTATTTAAGACTTCTTTTCATCCTAGCATAGAAGCAATGGTTATGATGAATTAATTCAAATCAATGAAAATTTCGCATGTAGTGCACTGCAGGATAGGACGTCAAATTAAGGGCTCTTTGATGTGCAGTACCAATTACAACTGTGATATTTGGGCTTGATCTTTCGAGATTTTACTGCGGTTAAGTATCCTTGCTCAGAATGTTGACTGCAATGGGAGAAGTCTCTGTGAGCAGTGATTCCTCATTTGAGCAAGGGTTTGCGTGATTGAGCTCCTATTTACTAGATGTTGAAACATACTGATGAATTTCCTTTCCTGCAAAAAGAAGAGCCGTTCTGCTACCTACTGACTTAATAAAGTCTATTTGAGTTGATCTAACAAAATCTCATTTTAATGGAAAAAGTGTCTTAATGTAAGATCAGTTCATCTTTCTGATGACTTGATTGCTTTAGAGTTATTAGCCAAGTTCTGTAACAGTCTTTAAAGGTGCTAATACTTGCTTGCAGTTTAATAGCCCTAACTATTGCTAATGTACAGGAAATGTTCAAATCATATAATTGAGAGAGAACCCTAACAAATCTTACAGCTATTTTAATGTGCGGTTTCAGATGTTACTCTTGTTTAATTGAAAGGTGAATGCTATAAAGGCTTTGTCAGTCTGCTGTTTCCAGATGACAGCACTTTCTGTGGGTTAAATATAAGTCCCAGAGCGCTGATCCCAGCTTTCAGCTTCAGAATTCATAGCTCAAACTCTTCTTTTTTTACCTGGCAGAAGTGTGCCTCTGTGGTGTTTTCTGGATTTGTGTCTTCCAAAAAAAATACTGGTTTTGATCAAATAAAATGAGAAAAATTTTCTGAAATAATAGTCACATTCTGCCTGATACTGGAGAAAAGGGGGCGTTCACTCCTTCTTCTAGAAACCAACAGATTAAGCTTGCTTAGAAAGGATTAACAGAGCTCTCTTCTGTTAATTCGTAGTGGTGTAGCCGAAGTGCCTGATTCTACATCAGTGGAAAATCCATTATCAATCAACGGGAATTTTGCAGCTGAAGCCAAAGGGATTAGAGACTCATCATTGGAAGTGACTGAAGGAGAGAAAGACCTGGATATGCTTGTTTGCCACATGGCTGTGAGCCATCACTGGGGTGTGGCCACAAAAAAATGGCAAAGGAAAATCTTAAGTTGCCTCAGGCAGGCTATTTCCAGAGATGTATGAAAGGGTTAGTGCCGCTGTACAGGGCTGTAGAGAAACCTTAGCTGGGGTGCTGCTGCTAGTGAGTTGTTACTGACGTCCAAGCAAGATGATTTCAAAGTGGAAGAGGTGCACAGAGAAAGATGACCTGTAGTCCCCTTCTAGGGATTGTGCCATGGCGGGGGAGAGTTAATGAGGAGGTCAGATATGCAATGGGAGCAGGAGTTAGGAAGAGCATTGGAAGAGGGATGCAGATTTGGGGGTGATGGGTGCAGAGGAGCGCTGGCGCCTACACCATGCTCTCTCATCTGCTGCCGCTCAGGCTGCCACCCAGAGGCGCTGGTTTAGGAGACTGGAGTGTAAGGGAGATGCAGGACGAAATTGCCGAAGAAATTGCTAAAGAATTTGCTACTGATGGTGTTGAGGGTGATGTCCTAACAAATTGCATTGCCTGCAGAAGTTTCTTCCTTTAATAAATAATAGGTAATTTTCCTTCTAACAGAGTGCGTAGACCGGCTGTCCAACAGACTGTTGGAGCCTGCAAACTATAAGAAAACCTGCTGTTCCACACTTACTTTAGTAAGGAATATTCACCAAGCACATTACAAAATATAATTTCACTTTCTTCTGAAATGCTGTCATAGAGCTTAGCTTAAAAGTAGCTGTGATCCAGAGCCTAGTTGTGGAGGACCAGGTCTCCATGACCTCTGCTGCAGTGTTTGGTAGGTACTTTTCCAGGGATGGAAGCTAATACATCACAAAAAACTATTCAGAGTAAAAATTACACTTTTTACAACGATTTGGTAAATGCAAATGTATTGTCTTGATCTGTTATAATAGGCAAGATTGTGTCATCTAGTTTGGCAATTACAAAGATTAAATTGATTTCGTTTTTCTTTACTCTTTTTAAATGCAAAATAATTGAGCACTCATTATGGAGGGTTGGGGCTCTCTTGTTTGTAGCTTCATAATTTATTAATCTAACACATTAGATGAGAGGTTTTATAGATTTGCTTGCCTAAGGAAGAAGAAGAAGAAAATATATAAAGGCCAAACTAGATATGTGCATTCTGTCTCACACTTTGAGGTACTGTCAAATATTGCCTCATTTTTAGTACATTTTGTAAGAAAGGAAACTGATTTTCCCCCAGAACGGTAAATTGTGACCTAATACTTAAATAGCCTGAATAAGCTCATATTTGGATAGGCAAGGTAGCTTGTGCAGTTCCTCCCCCTCACATTCTTCACGTAGGGACATAATGTTGTGATCGTTGTAATAAACTGCAAATGAGCATTCCGTAAAGCGGTATGTTTTGGCACTATCTTGACCATCTTAATTGGCTGTCCTAGTTACAGGAGGAAGCTGTTTGTGACATGTGCCTTCCTCTGATTTAGCCTTTTCAGAAAATGGTGTTGGCCTAATACAGGCAGTGGTGCAATAACAGCTCAGTGGTGGCAGAAGTGCTCTTCTTTCTTACCTTTACGTAGCTGGAGGGGATTTGAAAATTGGATATTTCTCTCCATCTCTGCAGCTCCAAGTAGCCCCGACGCTGCCAGCCATGGATTAGTGAAATAAATCCTTCACGTTCATAGTGAAGTGGAAAGTATAAAGAGTATTTTCTGCCTTTTTTTTCCCCTTTTTAATGTGTCATTTGCTAGCTGGCACAGTGACCTCCATTTCATGACTCTTGTGATGTGACTGTCACAGAGCTTTTTTGTGTGGATTAATTCATCACTCAAGGGCGTAATAGCATGTGACATTATGCATGTGGACCTGAGGTAAACAGTTACCTATAGACCACTTATAATGAATCTCTACTTCAAATATTATCTGTTAATGCAGTTTGGTTTTTTTTACGTGATTTTCTTCCCTTTTTGTTTTATCTCTTCTTAACTATGTCCTTGGTAGTCAAAAGGGATGCATACATATAGTCACTGTCTCGTGTTGCCAGTGTAGCCAAATTTGGAAAAAAAATATTCCTGGCAATTTAGTACATGAAATTTTCCAATGCATTGGGAAATGTTTTTATGCTAATTGTGTGGAGGTGTGGTAGAACAGTTTTTCAGGGTATCTTGGTGAACAGTCTGTCAAATCTTTTAAATTGTTGTTCCAGTCAATTGTATTGACTGGAGGTAAAGCAGGAGTTAATCTTTTTTTTTTCTGTTCTTAACATGAAGATTTAATTTCATACTCTTGATTCACATTTCAGTATCAATTGTGTATTTTAATTTGTGTGAGTGAACCCTGCAGCCCTGACTCAGTTGTGACTCCATCTTTAATTTTGTCTAACAAGTCCATCTCATTTCTGGAGAGCACATACACCAGGAATTGATTAGTGTTAACAGTTGGGTAAAAGGTAGGGAAAGAAGAGATGTCTGGGTCTGGTTATGGGAGTGCATTATGCTGTGGGTACCGACTAGTTGTGATGGAACTGATGGATGCTGGTTTCCAGGTGATTTCTGTTATCATCCTTCTCAACAGGTTTGGTTAAACACAGCCCTAGAGAAGTACTGGAGAAAGCAAACTAGCCCAGAAGCAGAGGATTGATTTCCCCCCAAAATGGGAGCTCATTATTATGAGGAAATTAGCTAAATTATTTACTTGGCTGGAGTCATCCGGCACCATGGGATGTGGCTCCATGCAGAAGCGAGGTGGCCCGAGGAGGTAGTTGTAGCTACCCCAGGACACAACAGCCCTGGAGGTTTGGACCTCATGGTTGGCAGTCTGGAAACCTGGAAACCCTTGGTTGATTTTTGTCACTTCTTTGCTTCTCCGAGCTGTAGGAATTACTGAAATACTAGTTCTTGGACAGTGGTAAAATTAGCATGCAGTTTTAATCAGCAGTAAATAATGTTTTATTCAGGAAATGCAGTAACCAAGAAAACTTGTTTTCACTTGGTTTTCTGAACTAGGCAGAAATTATGTATTGCAGTGCCGTGATTCCCTGGGAAGGGGAATTTCCAAGACTTTGCAGTTTCTGTGTTCTATGCAGTACGATGCGTGCCCTGCTCCACAGAGCAGTAGTACTTTCTGTATTAAGTATTAGCCTGTATACTTAATGGCACTGATGCTTAAAAAAAGCAACAGCCTTAAACAGAAAAGGCTTCCTTTCACTAGAGTCTAGAGGAATAAAAAAAAAAAACAAAACCCCTCAGGAATTTCTGTGCTTAAGCTATCTGTCAATAGATAGTAACGGGTTTTCTGAGGTGAGTGATGTCCTGGGCTGCATTCGACAAGGTAGGATTCAGTGACAGCACCAACTACACTCCTAAGTGGGTGTGCTGGATGGGTTTAGGACCACTTCTGTGCCACCTTCTGTGCAGACAGACTTTTTTTAAGAGACCCTGTTCTAAAATAACAGTTCTCTAGTTTGTTCTTTAAAAATTTGAAAAAGATTCTCCCTGAAAAAAGGATATCAGTGTATTCTTGGTACCTTATATCTTGGCACCTCAGTTCACTCCCACTTTTTCACCTTCAGTTTTCAAAACAGAAAAGCTCTTATATGCTCCCTGGATTGTTCAGCAGAGACACAGTATCTGTCGTAGTCTCCTGTTCCTGCAGGGTATGTGCAAAAGAATAGTTATTTCATCTCTGTTCTGAGCACACGTGAAAAATAAGGAAAAAATCTCATTCTTTGTAGCACCTTGAGCCTGTAGATGTTGGACAAATAGTGCTTATTGTGCAAGCCTCTTGTCTTGCTATTTCTAAATATTTCCTTTCCTTTAAAGCCTGGTTCTTACTAGCTCCATTTCCGAGCCATTTGTAGCTAGCGTTGTGTCCCATGTGCGTCCCTGGAATAGCAGACGAGGTGCTGAGCTTAGCTGTTGTACGAATAGGCCTTAAGCGGTATCGTATCCAAGACTCAAGGCAGGAGACTTTTATCAATGCAAGCCTACAGATGCAGCTTTTGTTGTAAACCACAACGGTACGGTGTGCTGCTGCGTGTTTCCTCCTCCTGGTGAGTTAACAGCCGCCTGGAAACAAACCCCACCACATGTGCCGCTTTTTATGCATGCGGGAGCAGTGGAGCTGTTATCAGTGACCTTAGCCTTCTTGTTTTGGCTTGCAAGCTAATTTTGTATTAATTACAGGCGTAGCTTTAATCTTTGTCAATAGGGCAGCAACAGTAGAGTTATCCTTTGACTACTGATGTCCTATTTGTTTTTATACCCTGACTGTCTGTTTGCAAAATAAAGACTGAAGCATTTTTCATACAAATTTATTTCCTATTCACGATTTTTGAAATTCACAAGGAGCCTGATCTTAGATATACTGGTGCTGCCTTCACAGTGTAAATACTGTTGCTCTAGTGCAATTCTTGGAGACCGTAGGAGTCTTTCCAGGTCAGAGAGAAAGTTTTTTGAGGTGAAAGAGGAGCAGTCTTAGCATAAGTTGTTTGATTTTCCCAAAGGAGGTGCCATCTTAGGAGAGGACGAATCCAAACCTTTACATTCCCTAAATTAGAATCATAGAATTGTTTAGGTTGAAAAGACCTTTAAGATCATCCAGTCCAACCATTAACCTACACTACGAAGTTCACCACTAAACCAATTAAAGGTAGAGTAATAATTTCATGTTTCCTGGCTTGGTGGCTGGATTATTTTTTAATGAAAGTAAAAACTAGGAATCATTAAAGTTGGAAAGGATCTCTAAGATCGTCATTCCAGTCATCAACCCAACACCGCCATGTCCACTAAACCATGTCCCCAAGTGCCACATCTGCTCGTTTTTTGAACACCTCCAGGGATGGGGACTCCACCACCTCTCTGGGCAGCCTGTTCCAATGCTTGACAACCCTTTCCGTGAAGAAATTTTTCCTAATTTCCAACCTAAACCTCCCCTGCGCAGCTTGAGCCCATTTCCTCTCATCCTATCACTAACTACATGGGAGAAGAGACCAACACCGCCCTCACTACAACCTCCTTTCAGGGAGTTGCAGAGAGCGATAAGGTCTCCCCTCAGCCTCCCCTTCTCCAGGCTAAACAACCCCAGTTCCCTCAGCCGCTCCTCATAAGACCTGTGCTCCAGACCCTTCACCAGCCTTGTTGCCCTTCTCTGGACACGCTCCAGCACCTCAATGTCTTTATTGTAGTGAGGGGCCCAAAACTGGACACAGTATTCCAGGTGCGGCCTCACCAGTGCCGAGTACAGGTACACAAGCACCTCCCTGCTCCTGCTGGCCACACTATTCCTGATACAAGCCAGGATGCTGTTGGCCTTCTTGGCCACCTGGGCACACTGCTGGCTCATGTTCAGCCGGCTGTTGACCAACACCCCCAGATCCTTTTCTGCCTCGCAGCTTTCCAGCCACTCTTCCCCAAACCTGTAGCGTTGCATGGGGTTGTTGTGACCGAAGTGCAGGACCCGGCACTTGGCCTTGTTAAACCTCACACAGTTGGCCTCAGCCCATCGGTCCAGCCTGTCCAGGTCCCTCTGCAGGGCCATCCTACCCTCCAGCAGATTGACACTCCCACCCAACTTGGCGTTATCTGCAAACTTACTGAGGGTGCACTGAATCCCTTCATCCAAATCGTTGATAAAGATGTTAAACAAGGCTGGCCCCAAAACAGAGCCCTGGGGAACAGCACTCATGATTATTAAAATTAAAGGTATGCACAAAAGCTTAGATACTGTTTAAGTTTTGAATATACTTGCAATATTAGAGACTTCAAAAAAGAAACAGCTTCATGTGTGAATAGAGTGGCTTAGTGAGCTGCAAAATGGGTGGAAATTTCTTCTTTTAAAATCTGACCTGGGAAGTGGATGTAGACTTAGGTGGGAACAAGTTTAACTGAGAGAGAGACAGATACTCCTTCCTACAGAAAAGAGATTTTGTTCTTTGCCTTTGGTACCTAAAGTGTCTGGTGTGGGAAGAAAAAGTGCTTGGGAGGATTGGAGTTCATACGGCATTTTAATTAATTTTAGAATATTTAGGAAAGTTCAGAAACAAACCTCAGTATTAACCAGAAGTTTGCAAAGGTTGACAGGCCAAAGTGTACATGAACAGTAGCTCTTAAGAAGATTTCTGTGATAACTGAAAATGTGGATTTCTTATCACTTTGGAATTTGCATGTTCATACCTCGTTGTGGCTTCAGAGGGATCAGACATGCAAACTCCTGGTGCAGAGAGGTGACTGCCTATATAGCGTGACACTTGATGCTGTGTTTGCTCTTTATTATACAAGAGGTATGTTTATTTCTATTTTTGTTTATGTAAAAAATGCTACACTCCTAAAACTGAGAAGAAATATTCTGGTTTTTCCATCTTCTTATTGCAGCTAATTGATATGAGACAGTGATGCTAATATCTTTAGCTAATAAGAAAGTAAATTAGATTTCATTTTCTGTTGTATATTTTATTTGTCTTATACTGCACATGTGGCATGAGCAATGAACTCAAGAATTACACTCCTGTTGCATTTAGGCACACTTACCACTTGTAATACAAAGATAATACACTCCAAGACTCAAAGAGCTTCAGAAAATGTCTGAATTACAGTGTGTACATATCTTAACTTTTAGGGCTTTTTAGACACTGAGGTACCTTTCCCACACCCAAATAACAGCAGGCCAGTTGAAAACAGGAGAAAGTCAGGAGGGAGAAAATTAATATCCTCAGGCTTGGCATGGGAGGCTGCTTAAACACATTGTAAAAGTCACGTAAGCCATCTCTATCTGTATATAAGCAAGCAGAAACAGTGGTCTGCTGAAAGCATACATGTTAGGAGTTATTCAGACTACAAAGATATCCTCGAGCATATGCGTGTCTGCCCCTAATGATTCCAACAAAAAAACCAGCCAGACTGTGTTGAATCGAATGCAAACTGAGCATGAAGATCTGAAAAGGACTTTGAAGAGCAAAGAGACTGCAGCATAAAAGTAAATGATGAACTGTGTATGTATCTATCAAAAGGTGGATACCTGTAAGAGCACTGGTGGGCATGCAGGATCACCAGGCAGGACATCCAGAAAAATGAGAGCTAGTTGCATTGGTTATTGCAGGGGAATTTGGGCAGGTGCTGCATTGGGTAACTATGCTGGTTTTGGCTGGGATAGAGTTAGTTTTCTTCACAGTAGCTAGTACGGGGCTATGTTTTGGATTGGTGCTGGAAACAGTGATGATAAGACAGGGATGTTTTCGTTGTTGCTGAGCAGTTCTTACACAGAGTCAAGGCCTTTCCTGCTCCTCACCCCACCCCACCAGCAAGTAGGCTGGGGGTGCGCAAGAAGTTGGGAGGGGACACGGCTGAGACAGCTGACCCCAGCTGACCAAAGGGATATCCCATACCATATGGTGTCATGCCCAGCATATAAAGCTGGGGGAAGAAGAAGGAGAGGGCAGACATTCGGAGGGATGGCGTTTGTCTTCCCAAGGAACCGTTCCGTGTGATGGAGCCCTGCTTCCCTGGAGATGGCTGAACACCTGCCTGCCGATGGGAAGTAGTGAATGAATTCCCGATTCTGCTTTGCTTGCGTACGCGGCTTTTGCTTTACCTATTAAACTGTCTTTATCTCAACCCACGAGTGTTCTCCCTTTTACTCTGCCGATTCTCTCCCCCATCCCACCCGGGGGGAATGAGCGAGCGGCTGTGTGGGGCTTAGTTGCCAGCTGGGGTTAAACCACAACAGTAACTAAGATGAGAAGGTGTCAGGATGCTGAGATACCACAACAGAAGTGCTGAAAGAAGCTGGAGAATTGGATACGGAGGTGTCACTGTGTGTTATACAGAGCATAGCCAGCACTCTGAAGAGGCAGCGCTGCTGACAGAAAACACACCACACGTGTGGGTGCCGCAGCTGTGATTTGTGAATCTGAGCACTGGATTTCACTTAAAAAAACCTGAAATTTTTGGCAGAAAGCAAGTGGTGCTTTTGAACAGGCTGGCAGTGACAGTCCCGGGAGGATGTGAGCTCCCAGGGGGACAGTTTTGCTCCTCAGCCCACTGCAGCCCTCCCAGGTGGGTGGGCACAGCAGTCCTGCTGCCATCAGTTCCTGCTGTCCTGCCTGCAAGCCTGTAAGTAACTCCACCATCTAAGTCTGTCCTCCCCCAAAACTAGCTCATTCTTGATAAGATATTAATTTTCAGCTTCCTTCTGATTTGTGAAAGCGGAGAAGAATAATGGGAAAAATGGGTGCTTGGCCTTTTGGATATTTCATGAGAAGACTATTATTTATAAATAATTTATGACTTTGAAGCTACACACTTTCTCCCCAGGTTATGTGTCTTGTATAACTGAACTGTATGATTTACCTTAAATGGCCTATCTGCTATGCATCGTGAATCTCCGTACAGCGCTGTTCCTCCTCTACGGCCTTCGCTCGTAGATAAGAAATTTGCATAAAATGATTTCTTCATGTAAATGCGATCGGGCTGCGGCTCCAGCATCTTGTTATAACATATGTACCAATCCCCTAGAATTGGGCTAGCGCATACCTTGGTAATTGAATCTATTTGTTTGTTGCGGTAGTTTGGGGAAATTAGCGGGGAGCATGATGCATGCACTGACGTGCTTTTGCTGTGGTCTTTGTAGCCTTACCTTATCCTAAAGGCTTCTTTGAAAAAAAACCAAAAAAAACAAACCAGCAGGCGAGGGCTGAGATGGGGGTCGGCACTGCTGCAGCTCAGGCGGGGGCCGGGGCGAGAGCCAGGGGCTGGAGGGGTCTCCGCGGGGACATGCCGACTGTCTGCGCTGGCCCCGAGCCAGGCAGCCGGCCCCCGTGGGGCCCGCACAAGCGGCGTAATTAAAATGGTGCGTCAGCCGGAGAGGTAAGGAGCCCTGCCGCTTCGGTCGGTGTCATTCAGGCTGTGACGCAGGGCCTGCCGGGGGTCCGTGAGGTGCCGGGGTGTGCGAAGCCCCTGCCCGAGAATGCAGCAACCAAAGCACCTCACGGACCTTTCTTGCACCCCGCTGCTCCCAGCGGACTTAGCCTTGCATTTATACAACGTGGAGTATTTTTACTGCCCCCCATCACTGTTTTTGGCTGAACCCCTTCATGCATGGTCTCTCCTCCCTGGCCTCGCTTTCCATGCTCTGCCTTCTCTTTCTATTCTTCAGGCTCCTTTTGTAGCCATCTTGTCCCAGCTTCTGCGATCTTCCTGGCACCTCCTTGTCTCCCCTTTACCTGAAGCATGAATAAATGAGATAATGAGACACGGGCCAGTCGTCCCAATTACTTTGTATACGTATGCGTATGTATGCCCTAGCCCGCTCCCTTGTCTCTCATCTTTCTGTCCTTTTCTACAGCAGTCCCCGGAGGATGGGATTATCTTTTGGTGTGTATTTAATGCGTTGATGCTGCCTCAGTGTGAATAGCATTGACTAATGGTATACATATTTTGAAAAACTAGAGCTGTATTGTAGTGTTCATTTGGGCTAGTAAAGCCTAACAAATTACCACGTAGCCTAGCTTGTCATGACCGTCAATAAAATGTTTTCCTGCCTTTGGGTTGTCGTTGCATAGTTTTATATTTTGAAGTTGGAAGGAAAGATAAAATACAGTCAATGCAGCCTCTAAGAATTATTTAATGCTTATTATACTAATGTTAATGTGTTCTGAATAATGGTTTATGGGAAAGATGTGCTAATTTAGGTAATGGCAATAGTATTTTGATCAGGAGTGGTAAATGCAGAAGTTGGAGGGTATTTTTTTTTGAAGGCTTCTCCATCTTTCTATAATTACCAGATAGATAATATGAACTTGCCAGATCCAACATGCTAATGATTGCCTTCCAGCTTTTAGAGAGACAGAAATTATACACTAGCAATGTCTGAATGAGATTCTGCTTTGGTAGTGTAATAAAACATACAATATTGGGCTCTCTTGCCATTGCGTAAACATCCATGAATATGTCCCCCATCTTTCAATACAGAAAATAATGAAGATGAAGCTAAATTTACTTTAGGAGTACTCAAATGGCTATTGATGGCTTGGGAATGCTGGGTTATCAATAGTTGATGAACTGCTTTGCTGTTGTCTGACAGTTTGTAGAGGTGTCTCATGAATCATTTTCAGATAAAAGGTAAATGCTCTTACTGTCCAATTTTGCTCCTTTTAAATTGCCACATTTTTCAGCTTCATCTGCAGATTTCCTGAAGCAAGCTCTCTGTGGCTGAGATGCAGGGTATTTTCTTAGCGAGACACCTTTTTTGAACTGGCTCTGAACTGTGCTGCCTGATTAAAGGCAAGTCTGCTAAGATTGTAGCTTGCGATGATCATCTGCTGTGCTCTCTGTTCCACTAAGGCAACTTAGCGCTTGTCTGTGCTGGGCCATTAGGAGGAAGGTAAAGAGAACTGTGTTTGGGTAATATTCTTAAATATATCACATACCCTCGGTGCCTTGCAGTTTCATCTGGACTGATGGGGAAGAGAGCACTTTGGCTGTTGTGCCACTAGCCATTTTATTAGTTGCATCTTGCTGTATCTCACTTTTAAAGGAATAACTTGCAGCCCACGAATCCCTCTGTGATGAAGAGAATTCTTTCCAGTATTTATTTTCTTCTAAATGTGGTCAGCATGGGAGATTGCTACGGAGGAACATGGAGACCCTTAGTCTTTCATACTTATTACTATTACTTTGGGATGTGTAGGCAAAGGAGCAGTCTGAGGTAGCAAGTCAGCCTTCAGATGCAGAAGAAAAAAAAAGCAAAAAGTGGTAGAAGCTGTAGCAACAATATTCCTGAATCTGCAGGAAGTCACCTAATCCCTAGTTAACATAAAACAGTCCTAAAATTATCAGAGCTTTTGAAATTCGTTTCTTTGTTTCAGAAGTAAGCGGTGCAGCCCCAAGGCAAGGAGTGGCTGAATTTACTGGGGTATTGCTACAGTAAGGTCTCTGGAGGTAGGAGACGGTAACCTCACCTCTTTGGCTCAAGAGCTGTGAACCAGATCACGCGTTGTTGGAGAGTACCCTGCAGGCCATGGGGAAATTCCGGGAGAGAGCTTTTCTAAGCTTATTCTGTTTGGTTTATTCTGAAAATACATAAATTAGATACTGCTATTAATAGTGTGTGTTTTACACTGGTGTCAGTGTTCAGAGTAAGAGGTGACACTCAAGTTCTCCCACACTTGTTTCAAGGTGCATGTAGTACACTCTTGCCAAATACCTTGTGTCATAAGTTTCAGTACCTGTAACAGTTGGACCATAGCTATGGTGAGGACTGAAAAATATGTTGCCTGAGGTTTCAAAGGTGATTTGGGCTCAGAAGCCTCAGTTCATGGCTAGCTGGAATACCAGGAAATCAGTTTTTATGTTTTTGGCTGACTGGAAGACTGCTGCTTATTCTCTTGCCTTTCCTGTCTTGCCACCACCCCAGATCTTCCCTTGAACTTGCTGTAGCTGACTGTATGAAATTAGACTTTATTGGAACAACGGCATCATGCAGCGGTGAAGTCTCCCACACACACTTTTTTCCAGTAGCTTAGAGGCTGCTGTTGACATGTAAGTGTATTGCTGAGTTACTTTAAAAACTACTTCCGTACTGGGTCATGGGAGAGGTTTTCAGCTCAGTATTTTACCCTGATGCATCTATAACTCTAGCAGCAGCCATCAGCAGCACCACTTCTGCAGCTTTTTCAATAAAGAAATAAATCTCACAGGCATTTTTCCCAGGCTCTGCACACCAGCTCCATGAATTAAAATGCACAAAGAGAATACAGCATAAGGGGGGGTGCTTGTGTACGTACCAGTTACCATGGAAATAATTAAGGGCACACTTAGACTAGCGGACTCAGGAGCACTAGTGTCCCCCCTCTTCTTGTCTCTCTCCCTCCCTTGCAGCATGGTTTCTGCAGGAACAGCACTTGGCTGTGGGGTTCAAAGGGAGCCCCCCGCACCCTTGCTTTGCTTGCCAGCCTCCAGAAACCTGAGGAGGGGTGTAGTGACAAGAGCGCCTGAGTATTTCTGGCAGGTTTCGGATCTTTGTTTACTTAGCTGGGTGGTTTTTCTCCTTCAGTCACAAGCACCAAAAAGATCCGGCCACCGTTTTAGTATCATAGAATCATAGAATTGTTTAGGTTGGAAAAGACCTTTAAGATCGTCCAGTCCAACCATTAACCTACACTACCAAGTCCACACTAAACCAATCAAGGGTAGACTAGACTAAACCATGTCACAAAGTGCCACGTCTACCCGTTCTTTGAACACTTCCAGGGATGGTGACTCCACCACCTCTCTGGGCAGCCTGTTCCAATGCTTCACTACTATTTCCGTGAAGAAATTTTTCCTAATATCCAACCTAAACCTCACCTGGCACAGCTTGAGGCTATTTCCTCTTGTCCTATCCCTAACTACTTGGGAGAAGAGACCAACACCCACCTCACTACAACCTCCTTTCAGGGAGTTGCAGAGAGCGATAAGGTCTCCCCTCAGCCTCCTCTTCTCCAGGCTAAACAACCCCAGTTCTCTCAGCTGCTCCTCATAAGGCCTGTGCTCCAGACCCTTCACCAGCTTCGTTGCCCTTCTCTGGACATGCTCCAGCACCTCAGTGTCTTTCTTGTATTGGGGGGCCCAAAACTGGACAGGTGCGGCCTCACCAGTGCCGAGTACAGGGACACAATCACCTCCCTGCTCCTGCTGGCCACACTATTCCTGATACAAGCCAGGATGCTGTTGGCCTTCTTGGCCACCTGGGCACACTGCTGGCTCATGTTCAGCCAGCTGTTGACCAACACCCCCAGGTCCTTTTCAGCCAGGCTTGCTTGCCTCTTGTACAGTTTGCCAGCGTTGTCCCTGTCTTGTCCAGCAGAAGCTGCGGGTCATTTATTCCAGCCCCAATGGTTGCACCTGGACAGCACTAGCTGTGCTGGAGGCATTGCAAGGATGGGAGGCATCGACACCCTGCAGAGCTGTAGCTGACTCCTCACAGCCTCTGGCAGGTGCTGGTTGGGAGAGATTACAGGGCAGGCCTGTCTGTTTTTCCATTTTATGGACTCCCTATGGCAGACCCTCGAGTCATTGGCGTGTCTATGAAAAACAATTTGAACAAAATCCACAGCTCATGTAAATTGGTGTAGTATCCCTAACAGACACAGAGCATTATCATTTCATAGTTTGTAGTATCAGTCCATTTTATTACTCTACTGTGTTGTGCTACTGGTGCCAGCAGAGCTCAGAAATGAGGTAAAGCAAAAGATATGTTCTAGCCCAGTTGTCCCCAAAGTATATATTTTACTGTGGCTACATACCTGCACTTCTTCATGGACTTGGCTCTGCAGGGGAATATGCTTTAGTGGTACAGACTTTTCTGCATCATTCTGCCAAAAAATGGTCTCTTCTGACCATCTGCTTTTGATTAGACCTGTTTGTTTCTTCTCTTATGTTGTTTGTCTTTTCCTAAGCCTTATTCTTGCCTCTTTTCCTCACTTTTACAACTCTTCTAGTCTCTGTTACTGCAGTCTCAGCTCTGTGTCTTCCTGTCTCTGCTAAGCCAGTGCCAGCCTCCCTTTGTACCTGCTACATGCTGGATGGGTCTCAGCTCACCCTGTTCTCATCCAAATAGTTCCTGAGCTCATTCTCCCTTTTCACACATTTTTTCCTCCTTAGCTTTTGCTTAGAGCTTAGACTCTCTCACCCTCCTTCCTTGCTACTGTCGCGCCCTCCTTCACCCTGCTTTTCTTTCTGACTCCCCCAGCCAAATTTGCTTGCCTGTGATTATCCATCATCTTCCCCACGTATCCCTCCGTCCCAATTTTCCACTCTTTTGCTTACTTTTCTCCTGTTTCCTTACTCTTGTT
This sequence comes from Pelecanus crispus, assembly GCF_030463565.1. Classification (NCBI taxonomy): domain Eukaryota; kingdom Metazoa; phylum Chordata; class Aves; order Pelecaniformes; family Pelecanidae; genus Pelecanus; species Pelecanus crispus. The sequence continues at coordinate 143,139,675 of NC_134644.1, read as the reverse complement.
CCTGTTTGCACAGGATTACGCCTTTCCCATTTCAGAAGGCAGTAAAAAGCATCTCTCAGGCATAAAGCTTTTTCCTGGGTCATGTCAGGTGTCTGCTTCAAAGAGTAGAGATACTAGAGCTTCTCAGAGAAAAAGGATGCCAAGACTTTTTAACTTGGGCAGTGAAAAGTACTTTTCTTTGGCTTTATTTTCAGCAACACGTGCATTGTTTTAATGGAGATACCCAAAATGACATTTAGCAAGAGGCTGCATTTTCTAACAGTTGAAAATGGCTCTGGAAAGGGGGACGTGCCAAATGGCTGTAATAAGCAGCGCTGCTCCAGCCTCACCTCTGATACTTATCAGCAGGAAATGCCATTACAGTCTTTCAAGTCTTTTTTTTTTTTTTTTAACATGTTGGCAAATATGTAGTCTTGGGAAGATTTAATATGATTCTGCACATTTTACAAGGTTCCCAGCAGAGTCAGTTGTCCAAGGAGAAGGAGGTGCATGAGCAGTGAACTGCTGCCTGCCTTGGTGGCTGGTAGGAGTCAGTTGGGGAGTGAGAGCTTCAGAGTTGGACATTGTTTGGGAGCCCCTTGATGGTAGGACTGCATATGTGTGTGTATATCAATATTTGTTTTTTTATTTGTTTATTTATTAAATATATATATCCTAATCACCTGTGCTCCAAGACTAGTTCTATATACGTAAATCAAAAAGATAAAAAGACACCTCACAAATTACAGGAGCCTGTATCACCGTAGCCTTCCCATTTATAGAAGGGTCAGACTGGGATGCTGATATCCAGAAGAGGGTTGGTGATACTGCAGGAAATTCACAACTGTCGAAATAGATTTTTAGATTTTTAATGGATAAACTCAGAGAGCAGTTCCACCAACCTTATATTGTACAAGGTCTGTCTGTCATGTTGTACTTTTTCCCAGATAGTAAAAGGAAGACATGATCCCCAGTGAGTTAATAAGAGTAATTCTTTCATGCCAGGAAAAAGAGTGAAAGGAAAAATGAGCTGTATAAGATTTGCCTGTGACATTTAAAGTCTAAATCTGAGTTTGTCTGAGTAATTTATCTTTGGGTATTTGCAGGAGGGAGAGCAGGAGAATATCAATGAGTGCATCTCAGTTATGTCTGAGCTTTCTGATAGATGAAGAGAATTTTTGGTGACTCCATCTGGCTGGAAGGTCTATCTGTGTGATCTCTTCTCTGGCAGATGGAAGATAACACTAGGAGGAGTCCTTTGATTATCAAAGCATGGGAATTACTCCAGTGCAGTATCACCCTGAGACACCACTTTCTTTCAAAGTGACAGGTGATGTTTCTGGGATGTTAAAGAGAGCTGATTTCCCCCTGCTGCACTGAACATGTGTACACCAGATTTTCTTTGGCAATATTAAACCTATCCATCTACTCTATCTGTTGCTGCTGAGAAAAGAAATGAAAATAGAGAGTATCCATGTAGAGAACATAGCAAGCACAAAGGGACCAAAGGAAAAGGATGTGCTTATCAACTTCATTAATACTTCTTTTACAATCTGCTTGGATTCTTGGAGTTTCTATGAACTACTTTTTGAAACATGTAAAAGATGATTAGGCTAACATTAATTGAAGTCTTTCCCGAATGTAGAGGTTCTTTCTCAAAGAGCATAGTATTTTTTATTTCCCGCTACTTTTGGCTTTGTGCTTGCACACGTGTTTGCAGTATCCTATTGAGCAACCTCACACTTCTGTAAAGACTTCTCTTTGCAACATGCAGTGTGGCATGTGAACCTACCAGCAGTCCTGCATCCAGACCTTCCTTTAATTTCTAGGAATAAGATTCAGCTTATTCTCGTGAGTACGAGAAGTTAGCTAATGGAGCCAATGTCAGCCTTCTGTGAATTGCCTACCACTTTGGCATGTTACCTGCATGTAACCATCAGAAAGCAGCTATGCGTGTCAGTCCTTGCTCGGAGGGAGAACGAGAAAGGACTGTGCAGCCATGGGAGTCATGGTTCAGCAGGGTTTCCTCTGGTGCCTGGGGAAATGTGGGCTGGGGAAGACAGGCTCTACTCTTCTCTGCACTGGAGTATGTTCTCATCCATAGGAGGAGGGTCCACCTGCCACATGGCACTTTTGGGGGATTACTGCATTTCCAACAGGTGAGACTGGAGCACTATGTTTATTCTTCAGCCTGTGCTTGTTTCTCATCTCCTTTTCCCCACAGCGGCGTATCACGTAGAGTCACTTGAAATACAGCTGGTTTTGCCAGCTGTTTGCTGGTGAAAGGGCTGGAAGGCATGTCCTGTGAGAAGTGGCAGAGGACTCTGGGTTTGTCTGGTTTGGAGAAAAGAAGGCTGAGGGGCGTCCTCATTGCTCTCTACGGCTTCCTGAGGAGGGGAAGTGGAGAAGGGAGGTGCTGATCTCTTCTCCCTGGTATCCAGTGACAGGATGCATGGGAGTGGTTCAAAGCTGCACCAGGGGAGGTTTAGACTGGACATTAGGAAATGTTTCTTTACCGAGAGGGTGGTCAAACACTGCAACAGGCTTCCTAGAGAGGTGGTCAATGCCCCAGTATTGTCAGTGTTTAAGAGGCATTTGGACAATGCCCTTAATAGCATGCTTTAACTTTTGGTCAGCCCTCAAGTAGTCAGGCACTTGGACTAGATGATCATTGTAGGTCCCTTCCAACTGAACTATTCTATTCTAATATTTTACAGTCTGGACACTGGCTGTGCAGTGGAAATCACCTGTGCTAACGATACACAGCAGACCATAAAGTTAACAAAAGCCATACCTATGAGACCACATGTGCCTCTGTCACCACTCCTCTTGCTCTGGAGGAGGTTAGGAGAAAGTAATTTGAGGTAGCCTTTTCCTACATACTGCCTGTGACTGCCTTTCCCGACTTATCCATGCTTATCATTGCAGGTCAGGGTAGAGAGTTAGTGTCTGAGTCACACCTCCATCCAAATTCATAAAGGTGAGTAGAGGTCATCTTTGTTGATAGGAAATACTCATGTAGGGTGTCTCACTGTCCATCCACATGGGTCATTATTTATGAACTTGCCCCTTTTACCACATAACTACTGTAGCCTCATCTGTGACATTAACTTACGTTTGTACAAGCAGCCAGTGCTTTGTTCCTCAGAAACCTGGGGCAGATCAGGAACAGTCAGGTTTGGGAGGGGAAGGGGTGTGGTGTGTTCTGAAGTGAGGTGAAGAATTTCATGGTTGGACTTGATGATCTTAAAGGTCTTTTCCAACCTAAACAATTCTGTGATTCTCTGATAGTTACTTTCTCTGGAGCTTCCCTGCATAATTCACAAATACATCTTGCTATCTGCTCAATCACTGCCTGTTTCATTTCACCTCTTGCTGAATCCTGGTTTTCAACATGAAATTCTTAATCATAGCTCATGTCATATCTTCAGGAAATCCCATTATAGTAATCTCACTGTTGGTCTTTTGCTGGTTTTTGGTGCTCGCCAGCACTAAACATAGAGAGGGGACACTGTAAACATCTGAGGTTCCAAATGTCAAACCTCAAGATCCTGTTACAAAGAACTTAGGACAGCAGCTGGGTTACTCTACAAGCTTTGATTAAAATGAACATGTTTACTGCTTCTTAAATATTTTCTTTGTTTTATTTTAATACTTACAAAACTTTTCTTGCCTTAAGTAACTTTTGTAAACTTACTTTTCTGTTAATACCCTAACATTGCTGTGTGTAATTGGCATGTGATTAATACATTTAATGGAGTTTCAGTCTTGAATGTGATTCCTTTGGCACTCGTTCTGATTTTTTGTCTTTTCTATCCACGTTGGCCACCTGAGACACTTTTTGGTTTTTTTGGCATAGCATTCATTTTGATTTCATAGTTGATAGCATTATTATTTTATCAAATAACCTGATAAATTGTTACAGCAAGACTGCAGCAGCAGCCGAAGCACTGATGCTTTCTAATGGTGCACTTTACCTCTGCTCTATTATCACTGCCCATTTCATTATTTGCAAGTTGATTACAGCTGTGTTTCTCAGGGACTATGAAATATTCAGCAGCCCGGACTAGCCTGGGGAGAATTGCAGTCTTTGCAGTTGAACACCTGCCTTCAAAGGCAAAGAGGAACCAAAAAAGTCTCGTGTTTAAAACTGATGTGAAATTCCTTCTCTGCTTTAGCTTTCCCACAACGCTGACTTAGAGGTGCATGCTAGTTAAAAATTGCCGCTTTACTTATGCTTGTCTTTGGATGGGGGGAAGAATAAGAATAAATATTCAGTTACTCCATTTCTACCATACTTGCTTGGCTACAGCAAAGGAGGAAGGAAATGTTGGTGTGATTGGTTGCCTGTGTGTCAGTGTGAGGCAGTTGGCATTCTGGGTGGAGTTGGGAAAAAGCTCTCCGTTAAGAGCAAAAATTAACACTACCGGTTATGTTCTCACACTTTGTCTCTCCAGAGGACTAGCCAGCAATGATTGACTGAAATGTGCAATATTTTACCAAGTAGGAAACAGATAAGATTTTTATAAACAGGATACTTCATCATTAAAGTAAAGAAACAATTGCTTTGACCTTGACACTGAATGAGTAAGGCCAGCATTGTGATAATTGAGAATGTAGCTAAGCAACAGTTCTCCAGGAGCTTGCACTGCTTTATTTTTAGTAGACTACACCAGTTGGGGGGGAAGAGCAACTGAACGAGCGAAGCAACTGGTTAATGCTTAAAAAAAAAAAATTATTTCCATCTTTGTGCAAAAAGTTGGAGTTGTAATATGTGCTTATACCGATTTTAATTTGGGTTTACGTCAAAAGAAAGTAATTGAATCAGTATATCCTTCTGTGGTCAGAACAAGCAGAGAGCCTGACAGTATCCCTGATTTCTTAAGCTGCTTTAGAGACTCGAGTCTCTTCTGAAAATTAATGGTGTAGAAGAAATGACATATTCCTTCAGAGATACTCGATTTTATATCTATTTCTGCTTACTTTGGCAGTAATTAGGTTTCCTAATCTTACTGGTTAGCACTGTACAGCCTAATTTATTTGAAAATTTGGACAGTAGTTTTAACTAAATTAATTTGGAAAGTCCTTTAGATAAGTTCTTGCAACCACTTACTGTAGGTATGCTCTAACTTTGGTTTAAACTACGCTTACAATACTATAGCAAGCCTGTTCCCTAAAAAGTTAATGGTGTAAGACCCTTTAAATGTGAAATAAACATCCAAAGAAAGGAACGTACTTTCTTCTAGCTAAGTCAATTTACAAACCAAGTTAGTTTAATTTTTCACTTAGGCAATGGAAAGAAAATCAGTCTGAGAAGTTCGACATTTTTATTATGTAGGCATTGCAGGATTGATTGCAACCACATGGCCACTCCGTTATCCCGTAACTAAAAGTATGTGTTGCAAGGCTGGTGCTAATGGAAAGTTTGCAACCTCTTTACCTCTCTCTCTTCCTAGTAAATCTCTCATCACTGACTTGGATGCTCTTTCTTTAGATACCAAACCAATACAATTACTAAATAACAATGAGTTTCTGCTCATAAAACGCAAGCAGTTGCAGAAATCTCTCTGAAGGTGCTGTCACTGCATGGGTATAAACTACCCTAACTTTACATGTAGGAGCCTTTAATTCTGATTTGGTCTATGAAATTCATATTATTGGAAACATTACAGAGGTGAGAGAATAAAATGTCCTAATTCTCAGCCTAACTTCTTTATCAGATCTTTGAAAGTCAGAAGATAGTAAACAGACAAAAATAATAAAACAGAGCTTATATTAGTTACTCTCAGGTATTTTAAATACAGGAAGGAAACCTTTTTCTAAAGTACTTTTCTCTGGATATGATTTTAAATTTGAAGAAACTGGAGATAATGTATATTGTCTGTTATATTCTCATAGTGTGGCATAATTGAATTCAGAATTGTGAATTATTCTTTCCTTTTTTTGCCTAGGAGGAGACGTTTGTCAATACTGTATATCACCTGAACATCAAGCTCTACAGAGGCTCCGAGGTAATTATTTATGCAACTGCTTTTTGTTTCCTGTGGTGGTCAGTTTGGCTTTAGTTCAGTTTTGTGAAGGCCCCTGTGATTTATGAAGGTGCTAGTGTTAAGCAATTAAACTGGGTAGCAGCAATGCTGTGAGTAGCTTTTACAGAAGCTGTTGCTTACAGCTTCATGATCCATGATGTGCCGTTGAGATGTCAGTGTGTGTGTGTGTATAAAATAAAGATGGGATACATTTTGAAAATGCAGTTGTTGTTTTTATGTCTTAAGAAGCAGCAGTACCAGTCCCAGCTAAAAGGTAAAATCAGCTGGATATGGGTTTGTATATGGTAATTCAGAAAGCCTTTCCTTACCCCTCAGCATCCCAGCTTCTAGCTGGTTGTCTTCCTGGAGCTGTGTGAGAGGCACCACATGCTCTGCAATGCTGGCACAGGCTTTCCTGCCCCAGATGATGGGAGTTTTGTTTGGTGGATCTGTTTTGGTCAAGCAGAGCAATGACTGCCTCATTGGAAATTGCTGTCTTTGCTCAGTTTGCCAAGTTCTTAAAAGCTGATTCGGCTGTTGTGATGGCTGTAGATGCTGCAAATCTATACGTCGTCATTTGCTTGTTTCAAAGACTGTTTTGAAAGCATAGCAAGTGAGGTCTCCATTGGTATGGACAGAAAATAAATAACAAAATAGACAGCTGGGGGCTCATATTTCATGTTCAAGTTACAAAGCTATCCCCCTGTGGAGTGTATGGAAAAGAATACTGTGGTTAAGAAGTTAGTCTGGGCATGCAGTCTGCACAGCGTATCTGGTACCTTTGCATGGAGACCAATGAGTTCCAGTCCTCAGTGTGTAGACTGGTGCTGCTTGCATTCATTTACTGGAGGTCTGATGAGATTTGAGCAACATCATATTTATACTGGGTTGCCACTTTAACACCTCCCAACACCTGGGAGATGGTGAATTTTCACACACTGCAGTTATTTTTTATTCCAAGTATCCCAGCCCTTGCTGGGTGGCTATTTCTAATAAGTGATATGGTACTGGACCGGATTTGGTTGTACGTAATGCTCTCAATTTGTGGCTGAGTTGAGAAATACTGGGAAGATTTCAAGTCCCTTCCTTAGCGCAATGATAGCCTTGAAACTTTCTGTGGAATCAGTGCTTTGCTAATGCATACCAACCACGCGGTCTTTACTTACAAGATGTTGATAAGACGGTAAGTGAGGAACCTTGAAGGTAACCACATTGCACTAACTGACCTGGTGCCTGTTCCTAGCTTTTCCTAAAGGAAAAGCCTCCTGGTTTAACTTTCTTTTGCAGAAGGTGGGAGCACACCTCTGGTAACATACTCTGTTACCACAACTTGTCTGACCAGGTACCTCCTAAGCTACAGTGACTGGTGGTACAATTTTGTGTGAATATACTCTGAGTCCCTCTCTCAGTCTCTTTTTATTATCTGTACATAGTACAGAGATGTTTCAATCCCAGATCTTGAGCCCCTGAGAAGTGCATAAATATAACTGACATATGATTGATGGAAACATTGCTTCTTGGTAGTATTTATCTTTAAAATGAACATAGACACCAACGAGCTTGACTAGACACCTTAAAGATAGAATTAATGTAAAATCAATTTAATATCACACATGCTTCTGGAGTCTTACCTTGTGGAAGCCAGGGGATTGTGATAGTTGTCTTTAAATCTGTCAAAGATGAAGTGTTTTAGTTCTGAACTCTCATTCTCTGTAAAAGATACTCAGATCTGGAAATGAAACACCTCTGAAAGGTGAGGGGTTTTTCTCTCTCTCTTGCCTGTTGAATAGCTCATCATTTTGGAAATTCTGTTTGCAATAAAAATGTGTTGATGACTCTGCTGCATGTCTGAAGGACCCGGATAACCTGAACTCTTGCACAGGAAATTGCAACTTGTGAACAGGTTATCATGCCATGTAGTCTTCCATCAGCATTAGACAGGCAAGTGGTGCCATCTGAGCACAGCTGTAGGTCCAGTGAATTTTCCTTCTGGTTCAAAAAAGCTGGGAATCTTAGAGCTGAAAAAAAAAAGATTGTTTTATTGGGTTTTTAGGATCTTTTAAAAATATGGATTTACTTCTCTGATCCCATTTATAGTACAACCCAGAAACAGTTGTTTGGCCTTGAGTGAGGCTAGAAGGCGAAGACAAGATCCTTTCAACCAGCTTTGGTGGCGGAGAAATAGTATCAAACTTTAGCCTGGCAGTGTGGGATTTTTGACTGTAAAAAACCAACCAACACCCCTCCATGGATCACCTTACAGCTATGGTTTAGAGAGTGGTTGAAGGAAGTACCTTCAGATGGAGATGGGGAAGGCAGGTGTGGACAGTGATGAAGGAGGTGGGTGGACTGAGGACCTCGTTCAGCCAGTCAGGCTGCCGAGGGTCTCTCTGTGTGGAATCACATCTCCGGGTGCTGCATGCACATGACGGGGTGGGTATTTTACTGAGGGGTTCCTCCCCGAGGTTGCTATGGCTCTGCCATGTCCAGGTCAGGAGGTTACAGCCAGTGTCAGTTTTAGGAAGAATAATTATTCATTTAAATAGCATCAAAAGTGTGAGAAGGTGCGAGTAGTTGTTGGTGAAGTGTCCAAGGTGAAGTGGTCCTGTCACCCAAGGGTTGGCAGAAATAGATGTTGTGCAGCCATTTTGTTACAAGCAGAGGAGCGGTGGTTTCCTGTGATACGTGTTGTGAGGCGAGGGACGTGTGAGGGGTGAAGAGCAGGGCAGGGGTCTCAGTAGGTCCCTCCCCTGCAAACCTATGTCTTGTGCAGGACGTGCAGGCCTGGTTTGACATGCGTGGTGGTCGTGTCTGGGCTTTGCGGCGGTCTGTCATGAGTTGTCTGGCCTGGCATTGGCATGGCAGAGGCACGAGGCGTGTGGCTGAAGGAAAGGGCGCGAGCCAGGTGCCGGTAGGAGAGGGCTCGCTGGCATCTGAGCGCTCATCAAGATTGAGGAGCGCTGTCAGGAGCCCTGCCATGCCACCTGCCAGAAAGGCAATGAGGCAGGATGAAGAAGTGCTTCTCTCAGAGCCACTTCAGTGCATGGGGTATGTGGTTTGGTGCTTAAAATTTACAGCTTGCCTGTGTTGTGTTTTTTTGGTTTCTTTTCTTTCTGGAAAGCCCCCTCTCTTTGTCTTTAGCACTTCACTTTGAGTTGGTAAAAGCATTTTCTGTCTGTGTTGATGCTAATGGGCTCCACCATGTTGGCTAGCACGAGCCTCAGGACATCTCTTATGTCCGCCACCATCAGTGGTAGCTTCTGCATGTCTGCACATTTCCTTCCCTGAGACATCAGGTTTTCCCTCTGCCTTCTTTAGATCGCCCTTCCAGGTGGCCTGCTCTCCTGCAGGAGTAAGCACCCCCAGGCAAGGGCACTCAGCTGCAGCTCCTCAATCTGAAAGGGTCATAAATACGTGAAGTTTGTGCTTTTCATTACACTGCACGTAACAGGAGGAGCCGCCTTGTCAGCGTGCTCCCAAGGGGAGGATCTGCGCTAAAAGGTCTGCATAACAGCATGGGGAGGGCAAAAAAAACCCTTGCAGAGCAATGTCCCTGGGCTGGGTGGTGGTGACTTGGAGTCAGTGATCTGACAGTCATCAGAGGGTCTGACCACAGCTTGCTGTCTTGCCTTTACCTCTTCTTTTTCTTCCTCCTTCACGTTTGTGTGGCCATGCTGCTGAGCCTGGATGCCTGTGGCTGTTGTGAGGCCTGCCAGCAGTGAGCACCGGCAGCTTACCCCCCGTCCCAAAATAACCCAGCCACCTCCTCACGGGTTTCCAGCTTGAGGTCGATGTTTGCGAGGAACACGGTGGGAAGGTGGCGTTTTTGAGGAGGCGAGGAGCCGTGAGGCTCGGTGTGCCGGGAGGGGAGGTGAGGCGTGCCGTCCGTCGGCAGGGGCTGAGCGCTGCTGCCTGGCACAGCCCAAGCTTTCCTGGTGCGGGAGGACGTGGAGGTGCAAGGCAGGAGGGGCAGGGGTCAACCTCGTGCAGGTCCATCTTCAATAAAGTGCGGGAAAACAAACGAGCAGCGATTCCTACCAGTGCTGCTCACTATATAGAATCATGGAATCGTTTAGGTTGGAAAAGACCTTTAAGATCATCCAGTCCAACCATTAACCTACACTACCAAGTCCACACTAAACCAGTCAAGGGTAGACTAGACTAAACCATGTCCCCAAGTGCCACGTCTACTCGTTTTTTGAACACTTCCAGGGATGGTGACTCCACCACCATAGGGTGCATTTAACAAAACCTGCCCTTCTCAGATGTAATGTACAGGAACTAGACAACTGCCCCGTGACAGGAGTTAAGGTTGTTTTATATAGACCCATCCTGTAGAAGCGGAGCGATGCAAATATTGCTGTGGCGGGTTTGCATCGGCAGGGCTACAGCGGCGGTGGCACACCAACAAACTGCGCTGACTGCGAAAAGGGGCTAACGTTGCAGGAATGACTAAGATGATTATGGAGCTGCATGAATGATTAATTTACCCTGCCTTTGTTTCACTTTTGATCCAAGGCCCCTCTGGGGGGAAAAAAAAAAAAGGCAATTTTGGAAGAAGGTGTTTTTAAAATAAAAAATAAGTCAGTTGTAATGACAGCTTCACTATGCAGATATGCACCGAAACTACTCCAAGAGGAACAGAGTAAAAAATCAGTTGCGACTGTATCTCTGTAACATGAATATTTGAAATTTGTAGACAAGTATTCATCAAACACTTTGCAATCAGAATATCTATTCACATTTTAAGAGGACAACATTATTATTCTTCAAATAGGATATGGAGTGACATAGTGGTAGTGCTTTCTTAATAACCCTCCTTTAAGCTCAGTTTAGAAAGCCTTTGTTTTGTTATTAAAATTACTCTACATATTTGAGACAGACTTCAGCTGAACAACTGCCTAACACGTGCTAGACACATATTGATTTTTTTTGTCTTAGCCCAACGTTTCCCCTGGGCATCATATGATTTATTCATAAAGCAGAAATGATGTCTGACAGGCAGTTGGAGGGGTGTAGAGCTGTAGTCCCGAAACAATGTGAAAAGCTTTGCAAGGACCCCAAGAAATCAATGTGCTGATGCTAAAGAGCAGCCTTTTAATTCTGAGCACACGTTCTTGCAATCGTTCACTGTGGAAAAGGAAATTTAAATAACAAATAGTTACTATTAAAACTGCAGGCCTAAATTTTCATTCATCTTTATTCCAATTATCCCAGCCAAGGTGGAAACAGGCAGAGAAGGCAACTAGCCAAGCCCAGACACCTCTCAGCCATAAAGCAGGCTTGCTGCTCTAGCCCTGTTCTGCACATTTCTATGTAGATTTCTGTTGGAAGTAAGATATTTTCATCAATAAAGATGTAAAACCCGAACGTCAGATATTCCTGAAATGTGCATGATTCATAACCACTTACTCTAATTGAGTGTTAGACTGATGTCTGTACAGCAGATTAAAATAATAAATAGGTGGTATTTTTAGAATGTGAGTTGAAATATTTTGATAAGCTAGTCATTGTGATAGACCTGTTTGAAAAAAATTAGGCAAAAGGAGATTTGTTCTGGTTTTGTTCATTCAAAATTAGATCACGGCATACTATCAAGCAGTATTTGCTGGTGGAAGATGTATTTTATTTCCAAAAAATGTTTTGTCTACTGAAAAAAAAAAAATTAATCAAAGTTACAGATATTCTTAGGAAAATTTTTATCTGACCTTAGACTTCTCTCAGCAAGATAAGTAACTTATAATATTGAAGTATTATATCTGAAATGAGATAGACATCTGAATATCTTGTCAAATCAGGCCACTATGGAATTTGTTTCTTGTTATTTAAAACACAGCTAATGCAGTCGAAAAAATAGCACGTCATCATGTAATTAAATATTTCATTTTAATGTATAAACACAAGGGAGCTGAACTAAATTTGTTCTGGCATTTCTTGACTTTCTAGTCCTTGACTTTGAACCTGATTGTTCTTTGATATATAGGGTTGGGAATTTCAAAATTTGCTTTGCATATTTTGAGGGGGGAGGGGAAATGTAAGAAAATAATTCATTTCTACTCTATAGACATGAAAGTTACTGTCTTTCTCTTGGTTAATAAGAGCTCATGTTATTTACAGTGAAATCAAGGCACACATTAACCTTGTGAAGCTAAGAAGTTAACACGTATTTCTTAAATTGGTCTGCAGAACACCTTATAGTTGTTTTCCCCAGGGAAGGCTTTGACCTCTTCAATCACAAAACATTGCAATAAATGCAATTTTAAATCGCTCAACTGGGACAGCATAATCTGTGTCCATCCAGAATAAGTAAGAGTGCCTGAAGCATGCACACATTTATGTTTTTTCTTTCCCAGGAAGTGTTTTTTAAGAAGAAGGGGAAAATAGGATACCTCATTGGTATCTTCTAGGAAATCAAATTTATGAACTTTCACATTTAGTGTTCTGACATATGAAGATGGTATTGGGGAAGCACTGTAGTGTTTCAGATGACTGTCTTTGATGGATTTGAAAATCTAATTTCATTTGACTCAAGTTGAAGAAAGTGTACCAAAAATTACATTTTTCTGGGCTATTGTACATGTTGCAATGGGCACATTTTTTTATGGTTGCTATCTGATGAGAACATGAAGTCGTGAAAATACTTCCATTTCTCAAAAATGGATGCATTTTGATTTGCTCTTGCCAATACTTTTGAATGCTGCTGTTAACTCACAAGAGTTACCATGTATTTACAAGTAGGTTTTAAATAACAAATTTACTGCATAGCGTTAAGGACGTCTGAATGTTAAGTAGTGACTTTAAATGTCACTTTTCCAAACTGTTAAACTGGAGCTGTAATAATAATTCTTTTAATCTATTTAGATAGCTGGTAGCCGGTCAATTAATAAGGTTTGTTCATCCAAAGCTCAACTGCATCTATCTGCCTCTCTGAACTCTATTTTCTTAATTTAGTTCTGTCATTACTGTTGTCAGGGACATAACTCTCTGCTTTTGACAGCAGAAGAATACCCAGCCCCAGATAAAGCACTAAAACACGAATACATGCATTTTCTGCTTCACCAGGCTGGAGTGCTCTTCAGGACACTCAGGCAGAGGATGCCTGCACCAGAGCTGGTCACCCGAGGCCTCCCTCTAGTCAGGGGGGGGAAGTAGCTACTTTTAGGACATGGTCCTTTTAACTTATTTTGGAGGCTTATTTTGTTGTACTGTAAGTTGCATCTTGTAAGAGCCAGGCGCTGCTCTGTGGGATTGCTTGCTATGGACGACTGACTGGCCTGGACGGGACATAGTGTTCTTAATCTGGCTACTGCTCCAAAAGATAATAAAAAATATTTCCATAAATGCATTAGCAACAAAAGGAAGGCTAAGGAGAATCTCCATCCTTTATTGGATGCTGGGGGAAACATAATGACAAAGGCTAAGGAAAAGGCTGAGGTACTTAATGCCTTCTTTGCCTCAGTCTTTAATAGTAAGACCAGTTGTTCTCCAGGCACGCAGGCCCTGAGCTGGAACACAGGGATGGGGAGCAGAATGAAGCCCCCATAATCCAAGGGGAAATGTTAGCGACCTGCTACACCACTTAGACACGCTCAAGTCTATGGGGCTGGATGGGATCCACCCAAGGGTACTGACAGAGCTGGCAGAAGTGCTCACCAAGCCACTTTCAATCCTTTATCAGCAGTCCTGGCTAACCAAGGAGGTCCCACTTGACTGGAGGTTACCAAATGTGACACCCATCTACAAGAAGGGCTGGAAGGAGGATCTGGGGAACTACAGGCCTGTCTGACCTTGGTGCTGGGGAAGGTTATGGAGCAGATAGTCTTGAGTGCCATCATGCGGCACGTACAGGGCAACCAGGTGATCAGGCCCAGTCAGCATGGGTTTATGAAAGGCAGGTCCTGCTTGACTAACCTGATCTCCTTCTATGACAAGGTGACCCACTTAGTGGATGAGGGAAAGGCTTTTGATGTTGTCTACCTACACTTTAGTAAAACCTTTGACACCATTTCCCACATCATTCTCCTGGAGAAACTGGCTGTTCATGGCTTGGATGTGTGTGCTATTGGCTGGGTAAAAAACTGGCTGGCTGGCTGGGCCCAAAGAGTGGTGGTGAATGGAGTTAAATCCAGTTGGCAGCCGGTCACAAGCGGTGTTCCCCAGGGCTCAGTATTGGGGCCAGTTCTGTTTAATATGTTTATCAACGATCTGGATGAGGGGATTGAGTGCACCCTCAGTAGGTTTGCAGACGACACCAAATTGGGTGGGAGTGTTGATGTGCTGGAGGGTAGGAAGGCTCTACAGAGGGATCTGAACAGGCTGGATCAATGGGCCAAGGTGAATTGTATGAGGTTCAACAAGGCCAAGTGCCGGGTCCTGCACTTCGGTCACAACAACCCCATGCAAAGTTACAGGCTTGGGGAAGAGTGGCTGGAAAGCTGCCTGGCCGAAAAGGATCTGGGGGTGTTGGTTGACAGCCAGCTGAACATGAGCCAGCAGTGTGCCCAGGTGGCCAAGAAGGCCAACAGCATCCTGGCTTGTATCAGGAATAGTGTGGCCAGCAGGAGCAGGGAGGTGATTGTCCCCCTGTACTCGGCACTGGTGAGACCGCACCTGGAATACTGTGTCCAGTTCTGGGCCCCTCACTACAAGAAGGACATTGAGGTGCTGGAGCGTGTCCAGAGAAGGGCAACGAAGCTGGTGAAGGGTCTGGAGCACAGGCCTTATGAGGAGCGGCTGAGGGAACTGGGGTTGTTCAGCCTGAAGAAGAGGAGGCTGAGGGGAGACCTTATCACTCTCTACAACTCCCTGAAAGGAGGTATATACCCTGGAGGTATGTGTAAAAGATGTGTAGATGTGGTACTTAGGAACATGGTTAGTGGTGGACTTGGCAGTGCTAGGTTAATGGTTGGACTTCATGAGCTTAAGGGTCTTGTCCAACCTAAACGATTCTATGATTGTATGATTCTGTGATTCTTGTTATCAGGATGCTGGGACTCAGTGTGCTCTTCCAACCTACAGTTATTTAGGACAGCGATACATTAGCAAGCAAGTATGCTACCTACTGGCTTTTCTTTGGGTGTTGGTTCTTACTGGCTTTTAAAGGACACAGTGAAGAGCACTAAGCAAAAAGAATGAAAGGTAAGCCGTATTTTTAACAGGCATTTCGTTGTTAAGGTTTATCTGAATACAGGACAACAAAAAGAGTTTCCTTAATTTTGTGGTGGTGTTGTGTTCCTAAAATTGCTTTCTTCTGATGCTTTGCTGGAACTTTTGAGGAAAAGTGGTTGATTTGGAAACCACCATTAAAAAGGACGTGTATGGGAGGAAGATGTCTGTTGCCTTTTTCTATTTTTATCTTCTTTTTCCTAAACAATAATTTACCTAATGTCAACATGTCTTTGGTGAAACACTTTGCCTCACCAAACAGATATTTTCAGAGGCTTAGTAAGAGGTTGGCAGGTACTAGAACATCTCATGGGTCAGTTGCATAAAAGGCAGTACTGCTGTTGAGACTGTCATCTACTGAAAGGCACATGTGTTTTAAGACCAAGGTTTGTTACTGAGCTCAAGTGGACCCCAGATGCCTTTGCTCTCTTAACTGTGTAAAATGGTGGAGCTAAGGAGACGACAGAAAAAATGTTAGCTGAAGTATTTTCTAATAGAATTAAATGGCAAGTGCGTATGTAAATCAATTTATGAAAGACCAAATTAGTTGTGGATCACAGAAGTTTCCAACTGTTGCATACAGATATTTTAGGAGTCATTAGAAGATAGTAACTCATGAAAACAACCAACTTAGTTAATGATGTCCTGGGCTTAAAAATCAACTGTGAAGGATGTTGAATAAGGCATGCTTCTTCCTCCATAGGTGTCTGTGGTGTGAGAGGTGTTTAGGAGCCAGCCCTAGGGATGCCTGTCATCATGAAGCAATGCCACCCCTCAGTCCACTGTCAAGCATGGTCCACGTACGGCTTGTGTAGCTTTTACCTTGTTGAAACCTGCTGTAGAAAGAAATTTGTTTTCTTGTGAGCATTTCTGTAATATTAATCTCTCTCTCTTATAATAATGGTAGTAAGAAGCAGCCTGATTTCATAGCCAAAGCTTTTCCGGCCCATCCGTCCACACACCCCTCCAGTTAACTTGCAATATCAGCTTCATCACTGACCTGCCGTGTATTCACACCAGCATCTGTGGGCTTTATTCGTTACTACTGCCGAAGTTAAGGATAAGCTGTGGGCAGACATCAACACACTTAACCTCATTTTCTCCTTTTAAATCCCTTCTTAAAATCTCCTCTGCCATAATCCCTGCAAAAAAAACCTCAAAGAAGTAGGTTAGTGATGTGTTACAGCCACTGCTTCTTGTGTTGACTGATGCTGTCTCTTTGTTTCCTTCTACTTCCTTGTCAACCATCCGTATCCACTTACTGGCCTTTTTTTAATGTTTAAATGTGACTCTCCAAGGCAAGAACCATCTTTTTTGTTCTCTTTGAGCACAGCCTCCAGCATGCCTGTATCGTGGCCTGGGACTCCTAGATGCTACTGTAACACAGGAAGAGAAAAGAACTGTGATGGTTCAGTGCTTCATAACTTTCATAGGCTTTTTCACAGCACCATGTGAGGAAAATGAATGTTGCTATCATATGGCAAAGGTGAAAAATGAAGGCATATGTCCTTAATAAGGAATTTTCTTAAAATATTTCTATTAATTTTGAATGTCTGAGCTGAAATACAGGTATCTTTTTTGTTAAGGGCTTGTGGCGTTCCTTAGTATTTAATATCAGATCTCCCAGCACTTCCATTTGCAGGCGTATGTTCAGCACTGCTTGCAGATCAGGAGCTTGGGAAATAGGAGGTTTGAGTATGGATGGGAAAACCGCTGCTCCAGTTTCCAGTGGGCAGTTCCCCAGACAGAGTAGAAGGGCTGATCTTACTTCTGATCTTAATGAAGGGACTCCTGACTCCTATGTACAAGAAGTGAGTAATGAATACTGTGACCAGTATTAGAGGAGCCCTGCCTCCAGCCAGGTGGAGGAAAGGGACAACCGGGTTTGCTGGACTTGGTGTTTTCCCAAGCATCCATAGGAGCTCTTTGTCACAACCTACATCACCAATTTAATCATAACACTTCCTCAGGTCTCCTGCCACAGTGACTTTATGCCTTCCAGATTATGGAATGAAAGCAACGTAATCCTATGGGCTGGCAGTACTAAGAAAATCAGTAGTACAGGACCCTTCCTCTCCACCTCTGCTCATATACCCTTACTATGTAGACCATCAGCTTCCACATGAGGGCACGATGCGTGCCTGTGCCACAAGGACAGGCTGAGGCAGGACCGCAGGCATTATGAGCTGTGTTTTTGGGGCACTGTGTGTTTTGCCGCAGGCAGGCATGTGCGTGTGGCAGAGTCGCGGGCTCCACGCACTGCCGCACTGCTCGGCTGAGCCCACGTGGCTGCTCCTGTTGGGAGAGTGTCAGCCTGGGCAGACTTGGGTGCATTTGTGCTGGGACCACAAAAGGCTCCTCCACACCTGCCACATGTATGGAGGATTTTTACACCAGTACCATTAAAATATAAACGTTATAATATAAATATAAATGGAATTTTTGTACATAAAATACCTTACTGCTGTTACTACTCAGTAGTTTTCTTAAAATTTAAGTTAAACTTCAATATCTTTCATCATTTCAATAAGGGTTATGTTAATTGGAATACCACATTTAGTCAACAAATATTTATTGAGGGACAATAGTCTTCCTGTAGATCACATATCTCATAAAAACTCTCCAGTGTGCTGTTAAAAGCATTTGCTTCCTTTTATTGAAATGTAGGGCCTACACACAATACATGCCAGTATAGGGTGGGATAAAGTTTTAGCTACCATTTGTGATAGGAATATTGTAATTGCTATTGAATCTATTTTTTAATGTCTCTGTTAGCAAATCTGGGTGTTGTACTCTTATTATACAGGGTTTGATGGTGTTCCCTTCCTGAAATCATGCTAAATCTCACTATATGGCTTTTTTTGGTGTATAGGAACATCATGATTTTAAATGTCACTGTCTGTGACACTTTAGAGACAAGTAGCATATACCAAGGAGAAACTAAACTTCCTTTTCAGTGGTGTATATTCTCTTTGTGATGTCTTTAGATAAGCCGTTGTGCTCTCCCAGTAAATCAGGTTCTGTTGGAGGTCCAGGTACTTTGCGTCTTTGCCATGGAGAGTATCTCCATTTTGCACAATAGACAAGAGGAACACATCCATGACAGGTTGACTCATTTGGTGGTGGTGGATTGAGGTTGCTGGCATATGGTGCCAGAAAAGTTAGTGAATAGGAGAATTACGTAAATATTATTTAGTGATCTTCTGTATTTGCAGGATGTTTGTCAGTATGTGCATGCGTAATGCGTTTCTAATTTGTGCTTGAACACACAGACGGGGCTACGCTACAACACTTTTTACTGGTGTGAAAGAGGTTGTAGAGTGAAAAGTTAAAATATACAAAGCTCAGTCTCTAAAAAGATATGAAAGAATACGTTTCTTGCCTATTGAGGAAGTCATATAATGGATCTGGAAATAAAAATAGTTTAAAACCATAAAATCAGAATAATTAGGTCAAGCTTTTCCAAACTGAATTAAAATGTGTTTGAAAAGAAGATCTCTAAGATGCAGCAAAGTTAGTTTATTTTTGTTTCTCCAGAGAGTCTGGCCTGGACATCCATGTTCAGAGCAGAAGAGGAGTTGAGCACCTGTAGGAGTCCAGCTGCAGGGACTTGTCTCCCTGCGGACACTGTCAGCAAAGCTGCCCATTACAGTGGCACTTTTTGTAGTGCGGGCGCTGGGCTACTCTCTGCCGTGCTCAGACCATCCATTCAGTTTAAGCAACTGTCAAATCATAGCAGCTTGGCTCAGTAGTGACTTGACCCCTCAATTCTGTTGTACTATGTACATACTACGACTAAAACCTACTGTCTTCTCTTCCAGCTCTTTTATACATGGCATAACTGCTACTTGGGAATTTAGATTGACTGTTGTTAATCAGTTTAATCAGTGAAATAGCCACATAATACTTACCTAGTTCTTCTAAAGAAAGTATTGAGCACTCTCTGCCTTGACACCACCAGGAATGGGTTTGGGCTTGGGCTTTCAGCCTTTCCTCTGCATGTTCTTATGTCTGTATAGTAAAAGACTGTATCTAGTTTGAAGCCATCAAAACCTTTTGATTTCTTAACTTCATGGCCATCCCTTGAACAAAGAAAGCTGCAAACATCCCATTGAATATAAACTTTCTTCAGAGCTACTGATGGACTTTTTTCAGAGCTAGTGAAGCTGTAGTCTGCAACTTGCTTTGAGGTAACTTAAAAAGAAAATGGGAAGAGTCAGTCCTGTCAATATACCATTGCTGCTTCTATTCTATTTAGAAGCCTTTTAAGCATGCCTTTGCAAATGATTGCTTTAAAGCTTTTAATGTCCTTGCGCTGCAAGAAGCTGAGCAACAATTTCAGTTCTTATTCACAGCATATACTCTTGGCATATATTCCTGCAGCCCACATCAGGCAGAAATCCCCCTCGAATTAAATGGGCCTTTTGCCTGACACAGTCTCTCATTCTAACTAAATTAGTAGTAACAGACTTAACTATAAATTAGTTTTTGCTCTGGGCACATTCCCTAATAATTACCCTCCACTAGTAAATACTTCACCGTATCAGTGAGATACAAGAGCTTTTAATTTTTTAAATTCAGCAACTGTCTTTTATTTCAGGACTGGTTCTGTTGGAAGAGGAGTTTGGTTTGTTTTTATGGTAAGAGAGCTCACTCTTAAAGCCTGAGTATATAATTAGGACATTGCCTTATGAAATTACTACCTTATAATATGTGAAATTTGAAGTCCTTCCCCACTGAGCACCTTCTGCATTAGAGATTGATGTGGCAAGGGCTGGGTTCTTTTTTAAATGCTTTTATTTTCCAGGTATGTATTAATATTGAGTAGAGGCTGATTCATGCTAGACTACATTTTTAGTATGGATTTAATTCCACCAGGAATCAGGGTAGTGAAACGTGCTGCATGGCAGCTGGCACAACAGCATTTTTAATCAAATGATGGGTTCCAGCTGGTGGGGAGTCAACTGAGTTCTGAAGCAGACGTGACTTAATACAGATCTTCCTTATTCCTTCAATAAAATGCATTACCTTTGCATATTAAGCAAATGTAAATGGCGGAGGGGAAGTGAAGGAAAGCAAATTTGTAGGTTTGCTAGAAATAAAACTAATCGTTATAACCTCGTAAGGTGAGTTAAACAAGGGAGAATTAGAGGTTTTGTGTTCTGCGTGATAAATTATCATGGACTCTTCTCACATATCATGAAATGATGCCTGGTTTGCAGGTGTGCTGATGATTACAATGTTCATTTTCTATACTTTGTCCTTGAATACCGCATTTAGTGCTCTTCAGCTACCTACTACTGTCACCAGAAGTCATCCTCACACTAGTAGTCAGTCTCTGCACGGTACTTTACCTGGCTAGATTACAGTGTGGTGATGTGAACAGTTAACCCCAGCAGCAAAGTTGTTTCAGACACTTGTTTCAGACAGACCTTTTCCAGTAATGTCTTTTTCTCTTCTCTCACTAAAAGTGTAAAGATTTTGATAGGATTCAGATAATGAGGATCTTATCGATACGTAGAGCTGAAACAATGTGATTGTGCTGCAAAGCCAAATGTAATGGTACTGGAAAGGTCAGTGTGTATCGGAAAATGTCAACAGGTGCTGCATTTTCAATGATTTTTCTTGTTAGCTTCTATCCCACAATCTAAGCTTAGTGCTTAGCCGGAGAAGCAACTCATTCATGACTTGATGCTTACTGGGGCTTAGTTCATGCTATTGAAAGAAATGCCAAATGCCGCGAAAAGAACATACAGTGGCTGAGGCTTTTTCTTCTAGTTTTCTCCCAGTCTGGAAGCTGAAGCAGTACGCCGGCTAGTTGCCCTTCTGTTATTATGTTGTTGGGTGTTCCTCACAGAACCAAGGTGAAGTTCAGCATCGCCCCACCAGAATCAGCAGGGTCTCAAGTGGGAGCAGGTATCCCCCTGTCCTGTCCACGGCCAAGAAGCATGAACCTTTGAGGAGCTGATAACTCCCATCCCATTAGCTAGAGTTGCAGAGATTTGGTATTTCACACAGTCCAGGCTGAAAGTAAATAGAGTATGAAAAAGCATGTCTGATGTGAGGAGACCCTTTCTGAGCTCAGTGATCGCCATTCCCTCTGAGGTCACTTGTTTCCATCAGGAGCCACTGCATGATAGCAAGATCAAAGCTGCTGGAAGCAATCAGACCTCTTCATGACATCTGCTGAAAGTGTACTACAAGGTAAGTTTTGTCTTCAAAAAAATTGTTTATTTTTAATTTATCTGTGTGTTCAGAACTTCATCCTCAGTAAAACGTCCTATGGAAGAAGAATACTAGGGAGTATTTTTATGTAGATGGTTGCAATTAACGTAAATCTATTAATCCAGGCTAGCAAGAGAGTATTGATTGCAGTGGTTTTGCACTACCTTCTGACAAGATGTAAGTGATGAGAGAAAAACAAAGCCAAATTGATCTCATAATTTCAGGAGGTGTCTTGAAAATAAAAATAAATGTTCACATAGCTTCAATTTATTGCCTTTATTATTTCCATAATGTTTCTGTAGTTATTGTCTGTTTCTGACAACATTACAGTATATATTAGAGACCTTTTGTTTTAGGTTTAGTTTTGCCATGTCAGTTGCCTTGTAGCTTATTGATGCCATAAGTAAGTTAAAAACAGTTCTGAATGTGGAAAATGCACAGAAAAAGAAAATGTATGGTGAGATATGGCAGATACTAATAGGAGTTTGAAGGAGATACTTAGGTAAGCTTTTATATTGAATGTTATGAAAAGTTCTTATTAAGCTTCTGTTGTGCATTGATTCAGGAGATGCACTGGAAGCCTGGTTACTTGTGTCTGTGACTGGTCAAAAATCCAACTTTATTTTGGTGCAAAATGCTAGATTTGAAACTTGCTTTTTTTCGTACAGAAGCAAAACTGGGCCTTTTGGAAACATTAATGAAACAATATGGAGAAAAACATCCCAGAGCAGCCAGATGTGTTTTGGCCAGGCACTTTCCTGTAGCACCAAGAACCCAGCCTCAGGTCTCTTGTCCTGATGCAGTCAGCCAGCGGCTTTTGGTCAGGAACATGTATCTCCCGCTTTCTCCTGCTATCTCTATTAATCTGGAAATCTTAACTTACATCTGGGAAATATTTCTAACATCAGCTTTCTTAGGAAGTGACATATTACTGCAAAACATTTCAGGCACCTTCAGTTTCAAACTGAATTTGATAAACTTAGAGCCGGCTTTGGTAATTTAAACTAGCCTGGGTGAGCACTGGATATATTCTCATTTTCAGAAGGACCCTATGAGATCATAGGATCACAGAATGCTTTGGGTTGGAAGGGACCTTTCAAGGTCATCTAGCCCAACCCCCCTGCAGTGAGCAGGGACAGCTTTAACCAGATCAGGTTGCTCAGAGCCCCAGCCAACCTGACCTTCAATGTTGCCAGGGATGGGGCCTCTACCACCTCTCTGGGCAACCTGTGCCAGTGCTTCACCACCCTCATTGTAAAAAATTTCTTCCTTATATCCAGTCTAAATCTATTCTTCTTCAGTTTAAATCCATTATTCCTTGTCTTGTCACAACAGGCCTTGCTAAAAAGATTCTCCCCATCCTTCCTATAGGCCCCTTTTGAGTACTGAAAGGCTGCAATAAGGTCTCCCCGGAGCCTTCTCTTCACCAGGCTGAAGATAACAGCCTTTATCTGTAAGGTGTATGCTGATGTGCATCGAAGAGGTGAGGTTGTGATGACCAAATTAAAGATACGGGTTTGTCTACAGCCGTATTGACGGGAATGGCAGTACACTGGTTTTCATTTAGATGCATTGAGTTTCATGCACCACCTGCAAAGATTTGACCAACAATCTGGTGGTTTTACTGAAGTTGTGTCAGATTCGCGGGATTCATTTCAATGAAAACTGATAAATGAAGGGTAACAGATTATATATTGGTCATGTAGTTTAAGAAAGCAGCTATTTCAGAACTAATTACTCTATTTATGAAATAATCTAATAAATATTTAATGATTTGTTCGATTCTTATAAACAAATACTTGTGCTTGTAGATGCTAATTACATGAGCAGAGCCCTTCACTTTGCATGGGCAGAGTTATATCTGTGTTGAAGTGTTTGTTGTATTCGTGCCAAAAAACCAACCAAAAAAACCTCATTAAGATCTGATCCTTCAAATGTGCATGTGCTTAACTTGACTGCTCAAATAACGTTGCTTTAGCAGTGTTGATTTCAATACTTTGATCATGAAATAGCTCACATAAGAGGGGGAAAAATTAATACAGCGGTAGTGTTGATCTGTATAAACAGTCATTAATGAATACATGTTGCACCCTTCCCTGGAGGCAGAAAACCATGTTTCTGCTGAGTTGATGAGTCAAATGAAATTGCTCACCGAAGATACTTACTGTCTTGAGATCCATTTTGCTGCTGCTATCTTATCCCAAACTCAGACTTCAGAGTGATTGTTTCTGTATTTTCCTGTGCACGGATTTGTCTGGGTGCTGCTCTCCAGTGTTGAGGCTCTTATTCCTGTTCACCATATGTTAGCTGCAACACCTTCAGCTCAGTTCCCTGAGCTAGACTGCAGATAGCACGAAGACGTTTATAAAGGTAAACAAGAATATTACTTGAGTGTCTTTACAAAGAAGATAATTTGTTTGCCTACTGGGGGAGGAATGTTTACTTTCTAGCAAGAAAGGAAAAGTACTTTCCCTGCAGGCTTCACTAAGTAAAAAAAATTACTGCAGCTTAAAGCTGACTGGAGCCCCTGAACCTCTCATGTTAGATACCAGCAAATCCTCAGCTGAGGTTTTGGGGATACAAAAGAAGATCCCTGGGATCTAGCAGGGGATGGGCTAAGGTAAGATTAAGAGTATGGGAATAAAAATGAAAAGCTGTAGAAAATTTATGAGGGGTGGGGAAAGGAGATCAACAAGAAGATGACAAGGGTGGATTTTGGTGACTGTTGCTCCTGAAGGATGGCTGGCAAACACTCCCACCTGACCACCTGACAGAATTTCATACATATTTCTGCCTAGCCAAGATCTCATTTATAATTCTAACAAGGTATTTGAATTTCTTCTGCACTACTCCTGTGTGGAGTTCTTTCTGCACTGGTTTTCATGTTTATTTTCTCAAAGGAGAAAAAAAATTTGCAGACTCCCCAAATATTCTAAGAAGAAAAGCCAGCCGTTTATTTAAGCTGGCTCTCAATATGCAGCAAGTTGCCTCCAAAAGAAAATGCTAATGTTTGGCTTTAGGCTTTCCTGGGAACACAAATAAACTGTTGTTTATTTTTTGTCTTTGGAGATTTTGTAGGTGTTTTTATTTCTTCCTTGTTCTTTTAAGCCTTTTTTGCTACTTATCTAGCATCTCACATAACTTTGATATTTATCTTTGCAATAGAGTAATTTACATGAAGATATGCAGGGTTTTTAGAATGTTTTCTTTACCAGTAGACAGAATAGGAAGTTAAAAATCATCTGTTTTCCGTTCCGTATCTGTTTTGCAGTGCATGTTGAAAGAGACATATGCTGCCGCATGTGTGATGAGGCTAATTCTGTCTTTGCCTTAATGGAGTCGTTCACACTGAGCTTCCATTCTGATGAATTAAATGAGAAATTATGAATTTAGGTTCGCAATGGGCTCTCATGAGATTGCTTTGTTACAGCACTGATTCCTTGCTCAAAGCTCTGTGAAACTCAGCCAGCCCCAGGTGCACCCCAGCCTGCTGCTGCCACTGTGCTCTGTTTCTTGAGGGTCATCCAAGGGAACGTAGAGGTGATGGAAGGCTTCAGGAGGCTCCGGTATCGCTTCTGGTACAGTGTTGCTGTGAGATGGAAGTCAAGTCTCAGTAAAGCGACAAAAACTCATGTAGGTCAGACTGTCCCAGTCTATAAAGAGTTTTGCTTTCTGAGGCTCCTGGTGGCACTCCCAGTACCTTGGTGCATCAGCAACTCATGGGAACAGCATAGCTGTAAAGGTGAATTTTTGAGTGAGCAGGTTCAGCCTTGACTCCACAGCCATTGCAGATTGTCTAAGTCGCAGTATCGCTCAGGGTGGGCTGTGGCCATCCACATGGTCATTTTGACTATCTGCGTCTGAGCCTCAGTGAATGGCATTGAAGGATTTCTTTTTAACGGGTGTGTTAAACATGGGACAAATTTAATTTTAGTATTGTCATTTAAAGTCATTTCTGATACAAATGATTTGCTGGCAAATGAGACGTTAGGTCTACCATAATTTGGGGCTCATCCAAGTTTCCGTTCCTCTGAATGCAACTGATCCAAGTGATGGTTCAGCTGTGCACAGTGCTCTTCAGTACTTTAATGTAGATGAGTCGTTCTGACCATGATGATGAGTGCAGTAGATAAAACCCCTATACATTAATAAGAAAATGTGCCTGCCATCACCTCCTTAAAAAAACCTGAAACCCCAGTGTGGTTGGCTGTTACTTTCATCCGCTAC
Organism: Pelecanus crispus; assembly: GCF_030463565.1. Classification (NCBI taxonomy): domain Eukaryota; kingdom Metazoa; phylum Chordata; class Aves; order Pelecaniformes; family Pelecanidae; genus Pelecanus; species Pelecanus crispus. The sequence goes on along the minus strand of NC_134644.1, from coordinate 143,114,050 downwards.
AAGTGGAAACTGCTTTAAACAAACACATATCTCAAAAGTTCCCCATGGGCATTTTTAATGCAGAATATAGTGTACTATTGAATATCTGAATGTATCACAAAAATTTTATTTAAAAGAATAATGAAAAATCAGCAAAAAATATCAGTTGGTATCAAAGAAAAGAAACTAAAGCTTAGAATAAAACCCTCTCTAATGAGGCATATCATATTTTATACAGCAATCGCAGTGTATGAAATATTCTGGCAAAATTTCCCAAGTCAGATAGTTCACCACGCAGTGGTATGTTCACAAAGATACTCGTCCCAGCTTTACTAAAGTAAGGACAGTAAAATTCTTGTAGAACCTAAATGTGTTGTGTATCTATGGTAGAAATGTCTATCATGAGATTGCATTGCATTTAGATTCATGATGACCTGTCTTTTCTTTTCACTTTGATTTTCCTCTGACTTGTGGTTGCTGAAGTCCCCAAAGATTACAGGGGCAGAATGCCTAAAAGTGCTCTTTAACATGTGACAGCAAGGCTCTGGCAGTGTTATACACACATTTTAAGCATGCTAACAATTGAAGGATAATGCTGTACGCAGTACAGAGGATTTACAGAAGAGGTAAATGGGGATTTTGCGGCTTACGATGGAGAGTCTTTGATATAACGGTTTCGAAAATTAGATTAGGGTGTATATCATTTGGAACTCTTTTTCAGTTGTGCTGTAAATTTAATGGCAAGGTTTTGTTGAAATGAGCTCTTGTGGTCTGCAAGGAAGAAAATCAATCAGCATGTGCCTTATCATTTTTCTATATCCTTGGTAGGGATGCAATTAAATTCAGTCTGAAAGGTCACAGTGTGGGGTATACATTAACCTCACACTAACCCTGTATATGATACGGCCACTGAGAACGAGTTAATAAAGATACCAGTTGGAGCTGTACATTTGTTCTCTTTGTTTCAAATGTATCTGCATACACACACACTTCTAATTACATCTTTGTGCATAATGTCAGTAGATATCTAGAATATTTGCAGTGCTGCTAATTAGGTTGTGGGCTAGTGTACAGTGGAATATACAGCAGAGTTACGCAGTTGGTGGCCGAAAACACTTAAACTCATTTGTTGAAGTTAATATTAATGCAGGAATATGTCAGTGAGACAAGGCTTTGTTTCATTTCCAGACTCTGATGATGTTTAAAACAGCAGCTGCAAAAAGTGGGTTTAATTCCAAAGTGCAGTAGTGGTTTTGAATGCCATTTGCATTATACACACTTGCTCCAGATGAAAGAAATTGAATTTCTTATTGAGAATCAGACAAGTACTTTTGTGGTGAAGAGAATCTTGACCTTTTTGACTTTTTAAATTAAGTTATGGGGAGGTATTTGATTTTAAGTTTGATTTGGGAGGCCTCTTTAAAAACACATTTCCTGTATTACCTATGGAAAAAAAAAAAAACAATACAGTGTGACATTAAAAACAGCAGTGCCGTTTCAGGGACAAGTTAGAGAAACATAATACCCAGCACTTCTTTTCCAGAGGCTAGCAATGAGAGGTCATCAGATTTTACTTCTAAAAACATTTCTGCTGCTCCCTGAAAGTATATTTATTTTTATATGAGATTGCAGAGTTTCTAATGAATATATTGAACAATGGGACATGAGACTGAGAAATATAAAATTTATACTTCAAATCATGAGATAGAGCCCCAGGGGAAGCGGATTTGGGCAAATAACAGCCTGTTAGGCCAACCTCTAAAGTATGTAATATTTTAGAGCAAATTTGAACATGATAATGAAGTCAGGGAAGCAAACAGAAAATGAGATAAAATAAAAAATTATTAATAAATATTTTGTGCTAAGGGTATCTGTTTCAGCTTCTTCAGTTCTGTTGCTGAAGAAAGGCAATAGATGTAACCCATCTCAATTTTGATAAAGAATTTGAATAAAATCCACGTGGAGATTTATCAGTGTGGTAAGAGAAAAAGGAGATTTTAAATAGGTAGATAATTTAATAAAAAGGAAATGGCAACATTAGTCTTGAAACAGGAGTGCTGGGCCAAAGGGAGGTTGCTAAGTAAGTTCCTCAAAGGAGATGAAACATATTTAATATCTTCCTATCGTTGTCACAAATAAGCAGTAGTGCGCTTATGAATTTGCAGATGACTCAAAGGTAAGAGTCACTGACATTTCAGAAGAGGATCATAACATCATACAAGAAGGATTAGGTTTTCTTCCGAGTTGGTGTAATAGATATGGCACGAAATGTAATTGTGCAGAGTGCAAGGTCGTGCTTTCAGGGAATCATCCTCTGAATTTAGTCTGTGAGCTGGAAACTCATCAGCTGAAAAACAGGAAAAAACAAATACAGCTATATTAGGTCATCTAGGACCAGGATCCTAGATCTATGACCTATTGTAGATCCAGGATCCGAGGACTTACCCTATCTAGGATCAATCTACCAGTATGATGCTGCTGTTAATAAGATAAATCCATGCCAAGGGGATAGTGGGTGAAATATTTCTAGCAGGGAAAGAAAGTATTAACAACATATTTTGAAGTGTTGACAAAGCACAGAATGGTGTGTTCCATTCGCATTAAAGAAAGGCGAGTTCAGCTGGGAACAGGTTCACCGCGGCGCTGTCGGGGCGATCGGGGGACAGTGTCATACAAGAAGGCACCCTAAAAACCTTGGCTTGTTCAGATACTAAAGCAGTGTCTGAGATGCTGCTGTCTTCAGGAGAGTAAACATACAGGAGGAGAGTAAACACCGGGGAGTGAAAAGAGCTAAATTGTAGGTTAAATGACAGAGTGGGCATCAATAAAGCACGTGGACTGTGGGTGAAGCGGGGCCCGGCAACAGAAGACAGTCCCTGGTTATCTCTGAGGTTCATGAGCAGCCCTTTGCTGGTGCAGCGCAGGCGAAAATTAAGAGCAGCTCTAGGGTGGAGTTTCTTCAGTTGATGGAAGGGACTCAGGAGTTTTCTTGCAGTCCTGCGCTCCTGTATTTATGTAAGGTGTTTCTCCTGAGGACCGGAATGTGCACGTGCCTCTCTGTGTGTGAATGTTTTAATTAAATTGCTAGCTGCTTCTGTGTGTTTGAAGCATTCCCCGGTGGTGTATGTGTCTGCGCGCTGTGGGCAGCGTAAAGGAAGATGTGTTCTTGTGCACGCAGCTGTAACACAGCAGCAAAGGGGAACGCTTAAGGGACCACAAATTCTGCATCTCCTGAAGGGACGGTCATCAGTTGCATCCACTCATCCCAAGTCCTTTGCTGTTGTGGGAATATGCTGAGTTTCTGCTCCTTTTTTGATAATCAGCGATCACTGCTCATGAGCACAACCTAAATATTGACCTGCCTTCAGAGAATTAGAAAATCTCCTTTCCTACAGCGCATAGGCTTCCCTCTTGAAAGACTACTTGTGCTGTGAAGAAACTTTGGCAGTTTCACAGAATCACGGGAGAGCTGAGGTGGGAAGGGACCTCTGGAGGTCATCTGGTCCAACCCCTTGCTCAGGCAGAGCCACCTAGAGCTGGTTGCCCAGGACCGTGTCCAGACCGCTTTTGAGTATCTCCAAGGATGGAGAATCCACTAGCTGGGGAAGTTTCTCTGTGGAAGTGGGTTGAAATCATGTAGACGTGCATGAGACAGGAATATTCCCGGCAGTGACAGAAAGGTTCGGGGTTGCAGTGAGGTTTAGGTAGCTAAGACGCAGGAGATGAGAGCGAGCCGAGTCCTGAGTCAGTGCAGTAAGCGCTGCATCCTGTGTTTACCTGGTTGCCTTCCCAAAGGCAGGCTGGAGCTCTTAAATTGACTCTTTGGTCATGGTGACTTTCCACGCCAGGCACACTACGGCTAAGTACCAGCTGTCCTGTGTCACCTTCCAGCGGCGCATGCTGCCAAAAGCAGACGTATAGGTGCCCTTAGATACTGCAGTTGTGCCATCAGTGCCCTGAGCAAAGCGTGGCTTCTCTGCTGCTCACATACTGCCATTGGGAGAGGACCTTGGACACGTGGAAGAGGCAGCTTGGGCCTGAGAGGAGGACGTAGCAGGTGGCTTGCTGGGCGCCGGGGTCAGCCCACAGCCATGCGCGCAGGGCCGGCGGGCAGCAGCTCTGTGCCAGGGCCGTGCTCGTGGTGCTCGGGTCAGCGCTGGCGCTGCTGCTTCTCCGCTCTCGTCACTGCTCGTCTGCCGTTGTTTCATGTGGCCCTCCGAGGTTCATAGGGTGGGCTCTGTGGATTTCAGGAGGAAGCATGTGTCACGATTTCTGTTCTCCCTAATCTTGAAAAAGAAGAACTTAAGATTTCACAGGAAATCCAGCCATTTGTTTTGTCCATTCATATGCTAGTGCTCCTGTTTCCTTAACTGTCACACAAGGAAAGAGTGGACATGACCATTTATTCCACTTAGGGCATGCGAAGCTTGTTTTTTGGATCAGCCATAACAATGGTTATCCTTAGTGGGGTTGTATCCTGAAGCATCTGCTGCATTTTTTTTCTTAAGATCATTCTCACCCAGTTTCCATGCTTACATTGTTTGCCCTTGACATGAATTACTATCTTTTCAAAATGTATTAAACACGTTAATCAAGTTTTCATGGTTGAAGCAGGTTTAATACGCATTTTTAGGAAAGTACTGGACAGATTTCACTGTTGTTATTCCAAGAATTTTACTTGCTGATTTACTCTGCTTCGAGAGTAAGATGATGTCTTTTGTGTCAGACGTGCAGCATGGCAAGCCAACAGACGTGAGAATCGAGAGTGACTTGATGCTACAAACAAGAATGTGTGATTTTCCCCTTTCTTTCCTTCATCTAGTTCTGTTTAATACCAACAGAAGTGACACATCTCCCACCTTCGTGTGAGTACAGCTTCTGCGTTTCTGCAGTGAATCCAGAAAAGTTTGATCAGGGCTTTCCCCAAGGGGACGGAGGAAGCTGTGGCAGTGTCCACCAAACTCACCATTTCTCTGACAGAAAGCTGCTTCACAGTCCGAATGAGCAAAAGTGCATAATTTTATTTTTTGTGGCATGAAGACCTATGAACGTGTTCAGGAACTATACACTTCACAGTACAATTTTCTGGTTGATGATGCCTTAAAATTGTACAGCAGTTGTATTAATTTTTATATAGCAGTATGGTAAGGTTCGAGAATACTACTTAACTGGTATTGAACTTGAACTTGAACACTGAAGTTCATGGGTTTATTCACTTAATATCTCTTGAATTAGTACAGGTGATAATCACCGCCAGCCTTAATTACCTCTTCTTGAGGAAAGCAGAGAGAAGTACAAACCAGCTTTTTCAAGCGTGAGAGATGAAGTGATAATGGTCCTCATAAACTCATTACACAGGATGAAGAAAACTGGCCCAAAAGTTCATGTCCTAATTATTGCTAGAGTTATAATGTAGCATGGGAACTATTCTGCTTCTGGGAATAAGGGAATACTTGCTCTTTCAGTCAGAGGCCTTATTATTTTTGTATTATTACTATCAGCATCGTGACTCTGCCAAATGAAAACGTGTATCCAGACATTACGTGGTGTTCTGCTTTTCACAGTTCATTTTTTCTGTCTGTCGATGAGTGCAAGTCCCTTCGCCATGATTTGGAACTTCTCAACGGTGTCAACAAAGAAATGTCCATTCCCACACTGTTAAAAGAGGAATTTGTGGCTATTCTTACCCTCGGGGTGGGAGAGGATCTAAGAAGATTGTGTTACAGAAGATTGATTTCTGCTCTTCATGTAAAAGGGAAATCTGTTTCTAATCTGGTTTGAGATGAGAATTCATAGTGACCATCTGTGTGAAAATTTTATCCATAGTAATTTATTTAAAAAAAAAATCTGGCTCAAAATCTCAGCCTTTTTTTTTTTTTCTCTCCCTGAATAAAGTTTCCTAGTCTGGCATCTCAGGGAAGAGCATCTGCTTCAAAGATGTCTTTGGAGGCTGTAAGTTACTACTGTTAACCTTTTTAAACAGGTTTTTCCATCATGCTGCCTCATACAGCCAGTAAGAAGTCTCTAGCTGTTGTGAGCAAGCTCTACAGTATAGACATTGTCTGGTTTCGACTGACTTCATTAAAGATCAGAAGATATAACCACACTTCACTCCTTAATATGAACATCTTTGTTCATCATTTCCCTAAAAAAATTAAATTTGACAGTATGATTTTCTTTCATTATTCACAATTTTGATGGATTCCTTCTACTAAAAATGGTCCTGGCTCACATTTCAGCCTATTAAAAAGAAAATTACAGCAGAATCAAACAGAGGGCTAATAATATTTAGAAAGTCCAATCTGCACTTAAATTTTTCATTATCTTTGATGATGTGTTTAGAAATTCTGTGTTTGTAGTTTTGAGCCCAGATTTTCAGTAGGTGTCAATGAATATATTTATTGGGATTTACACGTACTTCGTACTTGGCGGTATTCTATCCCCACAGGAACTTTTTTCTGCTGGACATTCAAATAATTATTCTTTATTCACATAAATACTTACACAAATACTAAACATTCACATTACATTAAATAATGTGCTTACGTTAATGTAATATATTGACATTAATCTCAATACAAATGTAAAATGTTAATTGCACGTACTTGAATATTCTTACTGCAGCACTGTGTTAGGTGAAGGATGCTACCGGGTATCAGAGGGGAGCACTGTTCCCAAAACTCCTTGACCTGGTTCACTGCAAGAAAGCAGTTAAAAGCCAAACGAGGAGATGAAAATAATCTTTCACAGCTGTGACAGCACAACATATGTTACTACATTGTGTGAAAATGAGCAGAGACAATTTAAACTCTGCATTTGGCCGATTAGTTTTATGGTGTCTTTTCTTTGACAATAAAGATGCCTTTGGCAAAACCTGCCCAGAAAGGATGGAGTGGGTATTCCTGCAGAGGCTGCCTAGTAGATTGGGATGCTTCTGGCATACAGATATTTGTAGCAGATGTTTCCAATGAACTGTAATAATTCTGAAAAATAAATCAACTTTCTTCAGGATCTCCTCTACAAATATTGATGTGGCAGTGGTCTTCCCAGCCTGGAAGGGCTGACAGTACTGGCACTCGGGGTGGAGAGGATAAAAAATTGAAAAGTGATGATTTGGCTCAAAAGCTGAAGGTCCAGGTCCTTACAAGGGGGGAGAACGAGGAGAGAACTTTTGTCTCAGTTTCTCCGTATTTCCTGGCTTTTCTCCTCCAGCGAGCCCTCCCTCGTGGTCAGCCCCGAGCACCTGCCAAGGAGGGCAGCCTGGGTCCTGAGGCAGAGCCTGGGGACGGCGGCAATGCCACCACCAGTCCACGATGCACCACGCCGGGGTGTCACACCGAGGAGAGACACTAATTTCTGCAGGCTGGTGTGGATGGTTGTCTTAAGCCCCTAGGCGAGCTTAGTGCCAAAATTAAAGGATGTTTTCCTTGGGTGCTGGTGCTTCTGGAGAGCGCTCTGTCTGTAGGGACTTGTGAGCTCCTCAAGGGTCCAGCAGCTCTCGTGGAGCTGCGTGGTTTGCTTGGAAACATTTTCAGCGACGTATGGAAAGCTGAACTTGGAGTGACAGTGCTATGGGACACCAGAGTGAGTGTGGAGGTTTCTGGTACGGATCTCTTCAGGGCCTCGGGACTTTTGTTATCTGCTGTCTGCAAGCAGATGGGAAGCTGCACTATTTAAAAATAAAGAAAAAGGCAAAGAGACTTTCTCAACCTGCACACAATTTCATATGACTTTATTTTAGCATAGTTACATTTCTTGTCAAGTCCATATTGGTTTATTTTCTTCCTTATAGGTGTATTTCTTTTCATACATGTAGCTAAGTCTAAGTAGTTTTAATTTGAACTTGATGATTTAAATATTTTTATTGGTTTTTTTTGTTTTGAGTGCACCAGTATTTTTGCCAGTACTATTTTTCACTCTTTTCGTAGCTTTGTTGCAAGACACATCTTTGCTCTGATTTCACCTAGTTCTTCCTACACTTCTAAACTCTTACGTTATATACTTAATTTTTCAGCTCATATGGTAGATTCCACTTTTTGGCAGTGATTGCAATCATCTCTATTATCATTTCTTTGCTTTTATTTCTGCTCCTTTCAAAAGTTAAAGCCATGAATGAGATTATTTGAACTAGGCATGCTCTGTTTTAAGATTCCCAACACAGGCTCCATGAGAGAACGTGAAAGCTTCAGCCTCCTGGAGCTCCTGAGTGTTTACCAGGCAGAAGCTGGATCTCACTGGAGAAAGGGAACTGATGCAAGGTTATCCTGAGGTTTCTGAACTTTTGTTCCAGTGGAAGTTGTTTCAGGGCACTTTTTCCTAAACTGTGTCTGGAAGGCTACTGGACAGAAAGCTCTAGCCTGGCGAATCTCAGGTGGCCATCCAGCCTAGCCACCGAGTGTGTTGATCTCACTGCTTGTCGTTTTAGCAGAGATACCCATCTAACCTGCTTATCCTGAGTTGCCTCTCTCTAGAGGCTCAAAGATCCATCTTTCTCCTTCCTATCTGCCAGACCCTCCTGCAGCGCTCCAGGGAGTGCAAGCTTGCAGGAAACGTTTCCACACTGGCGATGGAGAAGCGATGGGCTGGTCCAATGGCCAGAATCGGGTATCCTCAAGCAACAAGGAGAGTGCTGCATCCTCATATATTTTCCACATTCAGCTCTCCAAATCCTCTTCATCTGTAGTGTTTGCGAGGTGTCCTGCTTGCCATGCCACAGAGTCAAGGTCCCAATTTGGAGTGGGGAGCCAACCTAGCCATGGGGAACAAAGCTTCCTGGCCGGTGTTGCTGCTCTGATGGTACAGCTGTTAACTGTAAAAGCACTAGGAATTAATCTTCCCTTTCATTCCTGTTTATCGCTCCTGCCCTTTTATGCGATGAGGGTATTAGTGCAGTTGCAATGCAAACCCGTTGTGCGGGATCCTGCCTGCTGCTGTCCTTTGACACGAGCCTTCAGCTACTCCACGCTTCTTCTTTTGGCTTCTAGAAACTCAGCTGCGCAAGCGGTAAAGGGTCCATGTAATGTTTCTTTAGAGAAAGCCCAACTGACTGTGTATGATCTTAAGCCACTTCATTTTCCGGTACTTGACTTCACATTATCCACTTTCAGTAGGGAATTGCATGTTTAAGAGACAAAAACTTTAACACTACCAAATAGTTCCTTGCAAGGCTTTTTTAAGGGAATTGTTCGCCAAGCAAACATACCCGCTAGTTTTCACTATGTGGGAGTGTCCCTCATTTACCGCAGAGTCAGTAAAGCACAGAAGATAAGGTCTCTGCACTGATAGGAATCCTTCACGTTGCACATGTGCAGGTCTGTTCTGTTTTCATGCGTTCATCCGCCCTTCAGACGCTATTAGTAAGAACATAAAATTATATGGAGGGGTAGGGCTTTTGCTTTTATCTTTTTTACGTTCAGGCAGAATTGAGGATAGCAAGATGATGCTGAGTCAAAATAATCATGTCTGTAACTCTCTTAGAGCTAGTGCCAAAATAAGAATGAGACATGACAAGGGATCTTGAGCAAATGGAAATGATAAAGCTGAAAACGAAAATGTGAAGGATAAGTGGTTCCTATGAACTCCATACGTATTGAAAAAGACTCTGTCAAGAGCCGGGTTTAAATTTTTTTGGCTGCACGCTTGCATGGGACAGAATGTAGTTAAAACAATTCCTGGAAAAGCTTCTTCCTAAGCAGGCAGATGTCTGGAGAAATAAATGACTGACAGGGCACTGCAGGCTCGTGGCAGGCAAAGCAGTGGTGCTCCTGCGTGCTGGATCAGGTTCTGGGCTTATCCACCTGCACGAAGCCAAAGCGTATCTAACGATTTCAACAGAGCAGTACTGTACAAAGATTTGTATAGGCAAAAATAGGATTTAAAGTGGCAAACATGATGGGAATACAACCTTTCAGATTATTTGCAGTGGTTTTTCCCATCCATTTTAACCACTTCCTGGCCAGAGTGCAGCGAGAACAAAGCCATGGCCATCTGAAATGATTTTCTAGGCATTTTGAGAGATGCTCTTGCAGCATAAGTGAAGCACTAACGTAGTTTTGCTTTGGTATGCCTGGGGGATTTATGTTGTGTTGATTCAGTGATGAATCAAGGAGGTAATATCCAGTGCTGTGAGAGGTACTGCTGACGCTGTCAGCGGAGAGGGCGGGGGAAGGACGGGGATGTGGCTGCAGCAGAGGGGTGGCTGAAGAACAGAAGCACAGAGCAGAAGTGGGAGATGGTAGGTCACAGGTAGCAGCAGACCTGAACTGGTCTTGTCTTTGTATCTGTTAACAGTGCTTTTGTACGTGCAATTACACTCGGTGGTAAATATGTACTTTGGAGGCATGACTTCAGTTGCTTGTCCTTTTATGCCCTAAACTATGTTAAATATTGTTATAAAAACCCCAAATAGCACTGTGAGTGTTTTACTTTTTAAAAAAAGACCTATTGGCAATTATTATTATATCAGTAAGAAACAACATAAAGATCAAGCCACTTGCCACCTCCTGTGCTTACTGATAACATTAAATTCATGCAAAGAATGGCCTCCTGTTTAAATGAGCAAATATCTAAATGACTGACTAACTTATTCATGTTTTTTGCATGAAGCTCTTCTTGGTCGTAAGCTCATAAAATACAAGCAAAATAAGTTCTGGTTTATCAGGATTTGGAATTACTGGAAAGACTGAACTTAAAAAAAAAAAAAAAAAAGCTGCTTCATAAAGAGAGGCAAGGAGATTTCTCTGTGTATACAAGACCTGTAATTTTCCAAAGCCTATCTGCCAGCCCAGTTATATCTCTGTGCTAATAGGATCTCTTGAAGAAAATCTGTATATGGCTGGTATTTCACATTCTCAATGTCTGTGTTTCAGTTTTGAAGGGGCTACATATGGGAGATAACCCACCCTTATTTGAGTTTATTTTCTCTATGTTCTAGAAAATTCAGAAAGTGAAAAAATCAGGAGGCCCACATTAGTTGGCCCAATTGGGATTATTGGCTGTGATGCTTCCAGTGGCAGGGAATAGGAATTGGTTTCCCAGGGCATGCTTTCCCAGCTGATGTTCCTAGGAGATTTTGAGCAAAGATTCAGGCTTTGACTCACCGTGACTTCTGGTGTCTAGTACAGAGAGGATGCTAACAGCCTCCCAGAAAATCTGATTTTAAAAGTGATGCAAAAAGAGAACTAATGTTTTGTCTTTCCCATCCTCGGACAGTAAAACCAAAGGTGGGGAGGGTATAGTTACCGTTTGTTGAACATTATTCCTGAAACACTTCAGAGAAGATGGCACTTTCCTAAACATATTGCGTGATTAATTCATTTCCTCTGCCCCACTGGTTTCAAATGAAATGTCTCTCCTGCTTGCAGTGTGTAAGGCACACTCATCTCCCCGGCTGTAAGGTGAGCAGCGCTTTGCTGCCCGAATTCCCATGGCAGCAGCAAGTGATCTTGTCTGAAGTTAAGATGCTCTCCATCATCGTGGGACTATCGCTGATGTCTCAGAGGCAGCAGTCAGGGTCCCCATGGGGAAGTTCACAGCTGGCTGCAGCTGCTCCGGCGTCTTCCTTGGGGAGGGAGGAATGTGCATGAAAAAGGAGAAGAACTGTAATGAAATCCATTAACAACTGTTAGGAAAGAAACAAGCTAGGGAAGATCAATTTTAGTAGAACAAAAACTATTTATACAAAGCCGCCTTCTGCGTTGCAATAACTGATGGCTGTGGTACAGGGCAGCCTCTCTTCCTGGGGCCGTGCGAGGTGGCAGGGCAATGGAGGTGGGCAGCCCCAAGCTTGCTCCCTGCTCCGACACGGCACGGAGCGCCCCAGGAACACTTCCCGGCTGTGGCAGAGGTGCTGGCAGGAGTAGTGCCCCGCTGGCTGCCTGGCTGCTGCTTTCTACACGCTCAAGGGAAGGGAGCTTTGTGAAAGCCAGGCTCTCAGTATAGGCGGGGGGGTGTGCTTTGGGCGTGGGGGAAGCACATGGGGGGCTTCTTTACTTGTTCATCACCCCTCAGGCTTCACAGAAAATGTTTTTCTCACGTCCCTGTCTGTCCATCTGGCTGCTTTGGTGTGGGAGAAAACACATGCTGAACCCCATACAATTCCCATGGATTTAATGCAAATACTGAAGAAGAATTTCAGGATTTGGTTAAGTGTGGTGTTTTTTCTAAAGGTAGGCTAATGCTAACCTCTGCGGTGTGCAATTATATCTTCTGGCAAAGCTTGCTTGATTAAGCACATCCCATCTGTGATCTCTGTTTCAGGCTTTTACGCTAGCACAGTTCAGTAAGTTGGCGTAGGCAATACTGTTTACTATCTTGTCCAGTGTATTTTGTCCAGCATGAAGTCTGGAGGTGGTGAATAGGCTTCTGCTAACCCACTGGCTGTCTCAGCAACTTATGTAAAAACGACAGAGGTCACATTCAAAGATTTAAAAAAAAAATCCTGTCATCCACAAGTTACTGCAGGATTCCTTAAGCGTCATGTTCAGTTCCCGCTGGCAGAGTGATTTAAAAGGTTATTTTCCAAACACAGAGACATACAAATATTCTGGGAAGTCCTCCTTGTCTGGGCGCTGGTCAGGGCAGTGATGCTCTGCACTCTCTATCCATCAGTCCGCTCCGTCTGCCACCTCCCACACACGGGAGGAAGGTGGTAGGCGATGGCACACAAGCAGCAGGTAGCTGCAAAGCTCATCCACTGAAATGAAGGCATCACGGTAGACGAAGGCTTGTCCGTGGTGGTCTGTCTCAGCAGCTTTGATCTGGTGTCACATGCTTTATTGGGCCACGGTCCTGTAGAGGTGTCATGGTTTAGCCCCAGCCAGCAACGAAGCACCACGCAGCCGCTTGCTCACTGCCCCTGCCCCGATGGGATGGGGGAGAGAATCGGAGGAGTAAGAGTGAGAAACGCTCCTGGGTTGAGATAAGAACAGTTTAATACTTGAAACAAAATAAAATACAATAGTAGTAGTGATAATAACAATATAATAATAACAATAATAATAATATACAAAGCAAGTGATGTACAATGCAATTGCTCACCACCCGCTGACCGATACCCAGTCAGTTCCTGAGCAGCAATCACTGCCCCCCAGCCAACTCCCCCCAGTTTCTATACTGAGCATGACGTCATATGGTATGGGATAGCCCTTTGGTCAGTTTGGATCAACTATTCTGGCTGTGCCCCCTCCCAGTTTCTTGTGCACCTGGCAGAGCATGGGAAGCTGAAAAGTCCTTGACTAGCATAAGCAGTACTCAGCAACAACTAAAACATCAGCATGTTATCAACATTCTTCTCCTACTAAATCCAAACCACAGCACTATGCCTGCTACTAGGAAGAAAATCAACTCTATCCCCGCCGGAACCAGGAAAAGAGGCTTTCTTGACAATTCCAGGGCAAAGTCTCCATTGCAGATACTGGCTTTTATATATCAAAGGCTGGTGGAGTGGAGGCTCGCCGAAAGCTGAGCCTCTGCTTGCTGGCTGTGAGTGATTCTTGATGCTCAAGATAGTTGTCATGATGCTGTTATTAGTTATTAAAAAAAACCCAACAACTACCAGCTTCTGTCATAGCCATGCTGTGTGATCAGGGCAAAACCTTTATGAACAGATACTTTGAGAGCTTTCAGAGAGCTCTCCTGGCGGTCCGGCAGCTCTGGCTTACTGGGCCACTTCACTCTCAGAAGTGTTTGTTGAAAGTATGCTTGAAAATCAGGGCAGAGTCCAGTTTCTCAGCACCCTTGCATAAGCCTGGCTTTATCTAACACTTGAGAGATTTGCTCTTTTAATTTTCTTTTTTAATTACTCTCAAAATTCTTTCAGTCCAGCCTTGTGAACCAAGTTTGGGTGAGGCTTTCAGATATGTGCCAATCCATCCATGGCAAGTACGTCCAAGTGAGAACAAAGTATCAAAGGACAATATAATATTAGATATAAAACCAAGTCTGATCTCTTACAGGTAGCGTGGAGTCCAGGCAAAAAGCATAACCCCAAGACAACAGCAGTAGAAAGAGCTTGGAAATGCCTTCTCTTACTGATCTGTTGTTCATCTGCTTCAGGAATTTGAGGTGCCAGCAGCTTCTTTAGGCTGTTTTTTTTTTTTCTTTTATACCAGTAACATAGGTCAAACTTCAGGCAGTATTGCTGGATTTCAGGCTAGTGCCACGTGAAGCAGGTGCACAGCCAGCCAGCTCTCTGCTCTGTCCTCTGGGTACTTAGGAGGACAGCACAAACAGCCTTGGTTACATTAAGAAATGTTTGACATAATTAACCAACTTTATATTTATGTTTTGGAGGGGGATTAAGGTTGTTCATCCTGGTTTTCCTGCTTTTTAAACCAGTTTTCACTGTGAAGGATACAGTGATAATCAAAGAGACCAAGAATTGTTAGCTGACAGTCTGCATCCCATCCTGTTTTTCCTGAAATGAGTCTTCCAGTATTAAACACTATCTCAGTTCACCATGGTTAAATCAAAGTTTCTAAGAGTCGTTTCTTTTTCTTTTTTGTATATCCCTGGTTTTATGAATAAATAAATACTACAGATATCTTTAGCACTGATTCAATACATATATGTGTTTCCAGCAGTTTCTACAGAGCAGTAGCTCTGGTAAGGGGACTTGCATAGTTTGTGCAAATGCTTGTACAGACAAAATTACATCTGAGTAATTACTTTCCATATAATGCAATTTCCTGAATACAAACAGTTTTATCTGGTATGCTTTTGCTGAGTATGATGCCGCCACTCCTGGCAGCAAATCCGGGATAATTCAGACAGGTCCGACAGGATCAGGACTCGGGAATGCAAGTCAGCTGTAAGAGGCAGGATGCAGAGCAGTCGTGGCTGGTGATGAGGTAGTGACACAGGCATCCTTCTTCCCAGCTGCTTTATCGCAGCTTGTCAACAAATGACAGGAGGATGTCATTCTTTGTCTCTTGCATTTATGAGCTCAAAATGAAATCCTCGAATCGTAATTAGATTTATATCTTCTTGTGAATGTTTTGCCAATTAACATGGTGTCACTTCCATTTCCAGAACCTCTGTCCACTAGTATCCTATAGTCTGGCCAATTATTTTGAGCACACTTTAACCAGATTTGACATCTTTTTAAAAAAATGTCAAATTCCCTTGTGCATTTAGAGTTAGCAATTTGATTTAGATAATCAGATCTTGTCCATATATCCAAGTAATTCAAGGGAGTTTCTCCTCGTTAGCTATGACAATACAGGATAATGGATTTGCACAATTTTTTAACTAAATCTGAAAACATTTGAATGTTGTGAGTCAGAAAGAGCTTTGACCTGAAATTCGATTAAGGAGTGGAAAATAGGAGAAGTGGGAGGATGCAGGAGGGGATTAAACTAAAAAGAGAATCCCTGGTCATTCAAGACTTTTCTCCTGTTAAATGATCTAAAGAGCTCTTGTCATAGAATAGTTGGGCCTTATAAATGGGATAAATTTGAAGATTAGGAAGAGTGGAAAATGAAAACTTAGTAATCTGGTTTCTTTCTTCATTTTTAATAAAAATGAGCAAGCTGCAGGCAAGAATAAAAGGCAGGCTGAAGTCAAAGGAAGCACATTTGTAGCCATCCATGTCCTAATGAGTAGCATTAGGAAACTATATGTAAGTATTTAATCTTGACTGTAGCAGATTGAATACATTTGGTCTTGTCTGGACTAAGCAAGCCCAAATTTATCAAGTATTTGGGTGAAAAAACAGTTAGAAATTCTGGTTACTACAAATGGAAACCAAAAAGCCATGCTCAAATGCTTGATAAATGCTGGAAGCAGATGAGGTGAAAGTTTCAGTTCCATTATCAGTGCTAATCTGACAGGTGGGAAGAGAAGAAAGAAATTTGAAAATGACATCAGGTGTTCTTAGAAAAATGCTTTGCTGAATGTATAGTAGTTCAGAATTACTGTAATGCTGTAAACCAATTTCCGTTAAAAAAATTTAAGAAAATAATTTGCATTCTTGTAATACAGAATATTAAACTTAAATTGTATTGATATGCTTTAAATCTTTATAAGGCTTTGACTTGTCTGCTCTAAGAAGGGCCTTTAGATACATGATAGGTATTGCCAAATTAAAATCCACATGGCCGTAAGTCTTCTGTAACTTGTATAGATGATGTCTTCACCTGAGCTAGTCAAGAGCTTTTAATAGAGAACAGACCATCAACCCAAATGATCAGCATCCAAGTAAAATACTTCAGTAAGATAGGTAGCTCGAAATGGAATACAGCCCTCTTCAGCAGTGGATGCAGTCCGGCGTGTGCGTGTCTTCAGCGTGCACAGGAGATACACAAGTGCTCCGCAAGACTGACAAGCTCCCAGAGAGACCAAAAGGTGATGCTTGATTAAGGGTAATTATGTGTTTAGTCCCTGGATCTCCCGTAGATGGAGAGAGCATGGTGCCATCCAGCATTGGATGGAAGGACTTGATGAGGTGCACGTACTGATGCCATGCAGTGCTGCAAATAAAATTGTCAGTGGAAGTAACTCTCTTAAAAAGTTAATGTGGGAAGAAATAGCAGTGACGAGTTTGACTGGAAGAACTGTAACTAAAGGAAGTCTAAAATAAACAGTGTTACCAAACTGGTTTTCATCAACAGCTAATGCAAATTTAACTAAGATCTCTAGGGTTAAGGCTTCATTGTCACCTGATGCAGGCTGAACACATCTATCTTGGACTAGTTGAAGATTTGATGTAATACCTATTTAGAGAAGTAATTTGCAAGTGTCACTCTTATCTGTATGGACAGAGATGTTCATAATTTGCTTAAAGATGTTTACTTTATATTTGTAAAGACTGAATTTGATATCAGGGTATTAGAGTGACAGTGACTAAGTCTTGGCATTCTTCACTGGAGAAAGAAACTCTTGGTCTTGTGTTTTCTGAAAACTGAATGTTGTATCCTTCTGTCTCTTAGTTGTAGATGTAAATTAGGAGTGTGAACGTGTGTGTGTTCTAAAACACACTGTGAGCAAACCAGATTTTTCAGAGTAGCAGCATACTAAGAAATCTAATAATCCTTCTGCAGCTCCAAAGACACATACTGTACCTTACTGTCCCTGCCAGAGTGTGCACTGTGCTTTTGTGTATTTTTACAGAAAAGATCTTCTCTGAAACTTTCATTCTGTGATTCCTTAATCCATCCCTCCACTGAATGACAAAACTCTTTTGCCACCTAAACTGCCCTGAGCAGTATTTTTGTGGTTTTATACTCTTTGAGAGCTAAGGATATGTGAGATAGAGGTGAGGGACATTTCAGGTGGATGGTGCACATCCAAAGATACTGGAAGTTAATGGAATTACTGTGGGGTTACACCGGTGAAAATGAGGTCATCTTCTGTACTTTTAAAATAATTGTTAGAATAGTCTGAAAGTATTCATTTTTCATGTGACACTAAAAAATAATGGCTGGATCTTTACATGCCATAGATGTGGGGCAAAAAAGACAGTAAGGCCTTTAAAAAATCAAAATCAAATAGGATCACAAAGATCTGGAGAGAGAAAGATCTCCAAGGAAAAAAAATTATAAACTATGTCATATAAACCACATATATGTAGAAGATAAATCTCTATACATCTGCTGACCAATGTAAATACTATGAATTTCAATTTTCACGTTTGAGTTTGTGTACACTAAGTATAACATGAGCCCTTAAGTAAAATCTAGAGGTGCAAATTGTTAGAGATGAAGTGAGATGGCACAGGCAGACTGTAGCACTCTCCTCTGCTCCAGACCCAAGATTACCAAGAGAAGTAACCATCATTAATGTTCTTGACCACCTCCAAGCCAAAGTATACCATGCATTAGACATTTTGCATTAGGTAGCCTATTGATGCTATGTTGTGGTTCCCAAACGCTGCACAGTGAAGGAGGAAAATGGTACGAGAAGAGTAATGCCAAGGACTACTGATTCACGTGGACTAGAAACTTCAGAGAAGCAGAAAAGGGAGGAGGAATAAAGCTGGCCTGTAGGACATTGCTCTTGATTATACTTGACCTGTTTTAGTTGAAGTAATTCTGCTTGCCTCTAGCAACAAGCATTTCCTAATGTATTTTACCATTAGATACTGCATCCTTTACTAGTTATTGAATGGTGTATGTAGGCTGGCCTCCATGCAGTTCTCATTTAGGGCATCCTTTTGACTCTAAATAACTGCCTCAGCACTTTTTTTTGAAGGATGGAAGTATATGGATTTTTGAGATTACTTGTGTAATTCTGCAGAGTAAAAAGAGATCACATTTGAGATCCATCAGCTGTGATACCCTGAAAGCTACTCTGAAATACGTTTTAGGTATTTACAATGTTCTGTCAAAGAACGTCTGATTTTGTTTATTGCCACAAAGTCATGGGGCTCTGCTGATACAAAACAATCCTGATCCTGCTTAAGTCCATTTGGCAAGATGCTTAAGACAAATAACTTGATCTTATTAATGGATAAAAGGAAAAAGTTTCCTTAAGAACTGTTATTAAAGAATAAAATTAGAAGAGGTGGTTGCTCATTTACAGCTCTCCTTTCCCAGCTTAATTTTGAGTATGAGATGCAGAGTCTTACTGGGATGTTACTATCCGCTGGCACTGCCGCCCATTCCTCCTGAAAATGATGTTGGAGTTTGGCCTCAGTGGAATGCTTTGAAACAAGTTATTTTCAAAAAAATGTTTATAAATTCCCTCTAGAAATCTTCCTCTTATTTTGCTGTCTCATGTTACAAACTCATATACATTAATTTGGAAGTGGCATATTGTTCGTTACTCAAGATAACCCTTGCCAGTCCCCCAAAAATTTAACAGCAAAAACGAGCCCTGAGAGCTGGGGCACCAGTGATGGCTGCCTGGCCCCACTGATGATCTTCAAGCCTGACCTGGTAGGACCTGCTAAAAGGGTAAAATAGGGCCCTGCGGGATTGCCAGCAAGTCACCAATTAATACTAATTGCATGGGAAATTATTGTAACGCTGTGATGGTTCATCAGGGACCTGGAATGAGTTCGTAGCTGTGCTGCACCCTAGGGCTGCGTGTCCGTTCCTTGGTGTTTGCTTCTAGAAGAAAGCGCGTTGCTGCTTGCTGCTCTGTTTCGGTTGCAGTGTTTTAAGATCTGAGCTATAATTAACGTGGAGGCATCTGACACAGCTACCATCTATCGTGGAGCTTGGCTTGGGAATACTTGAGTTAAACTGTAACATTCCAGTTGGTTTCAGCGGGGATCGTCACCGACTCTTCTGGAGCCGGGCCAGATTGCTTCTCATTTTCTGATAGGAAAGAAAACAAAGCTGAAGTTACGTGAAATGTGTGCAACATGAACGTGATAGTCCTTTCAAAACAAGAAAAATACAGATGTCTGATTTTAAAAGGGCTTTCTGCTTTGCCTCTCCGATTTCCAAGGGGAGCTTTGCAGAAAACTGGGATTTAAGATGCTGCCGTCTACCCCTCTTCCTAGTGACAGCTGTAAACATCTGCTGAGGATGTCATTCATTGTCTCATCCTACAGCCGCTCGTCAAGATCGTGAAGCATCGTGCCTCCTTGACAATTAAACTGGTAATGCTGTGGGGAGGGAGCGAACAGCCAGCGTGCCCAGAGGCTCTCTGGAGTGTGGTTTCCAAACGGAGCGAGAGCAGCCGCTGCATCCGTGCTCCGTCCTGGGGACAACGCCTCCGCAAGGAGGGGAGCTTTCCCAGCCAGTTCGGGAGGGCGGGCGGTGGCAGGTGGGATGCGTAAAGCACGCTGCTGTGTCATCGTGCCGAGTTTTCGCCTCTCCGTCCTGCTTTCGAAAAGGCAGACAAGGCTTCAAGTCATAAATTGCATTTCGTGTAACTCCTCCCCTATTTCGGCTGCTTGCTCACGCAGCCACCCATGGATCTGAAACAAAAATGTGCGAAGCGAGGCAGGGAGCGCTCTCACCAGCACAGATTTCACCTCCCCTCTAGGCACCGGGGTGCCCGTCCTGTGCCGACACTGTCTGACTCCTCCTGCACGTAACGAAGCTTTGGCTAATCACAAATACATAAGCGTTTTTCTCCCATCCGTTCTCATCAGCCTGTACTCCAAGAAGAAGAAGAAAAAAAGTCCAGGGCTGTACATGAGCGTGTCTTTGTGCCACTGTTCCTTCGGCGGGCTGACAGAGGCGGCATTGTTCGCAGGCTGTGGCCGGCTTGGCAGCCGGAGAAGGTGGGGATCTGCGCCGCGCATACGGAATCGGCGAGCGGCCGAGGACAGGGGTCGAGAAACTCCGCGAGCTGCAGCAATGACCAGAGGGAGCTTCACAGCACCTCGCTAATAGCTTCTCCTGGTGCCTTCTGCGCAACGCAAACGGGGTCCGGCACGAGGAGTCCATGTTAATCGAGGGTAAGGTTTTTATCTTTATAGTAGCGCGGTAGCGATTGCTGCTGTTCGGTTATTAATTAAAATATGGGTGATACAACCGGAGGAGAAGTTGTGAAGTCCGCCGTACTCCTTAGGAGAATAAAGCTTCATGGTGGCATCGTGCTGCAGCTGAGGGTTATTGAAGTTTGTCTGTTCCCCTTTATGTGGGCTTAGTTTGCATTACCAGTAAGGAGAAAATCTGTATGCGTTCCCATCAGAGGAAGAAAAGAGCATTTAGTCTCCTTCTCCAGCTCTCTTACTTCTTATGCCAGAAGCTACTACATACATGCAATATGAAATGGATTTTGCTAATAGAAATACATTAATGTGTAGCCATTAGGCAAGGTAAATACTTCTTCCTATTACCAGAGACAGTTCCTCCCCCCTGCAGGTACTCCCTGGGATAGAAAACATCCTGTACAGATTGAAAACATCCTGGCAGAAAATTAACATTTGTTCCACACACCTCAGCAGAAAGAAAAATCGTTGTTGCATTTACTTTTTCAGCTTCTTTGTAATAACTAAGATTACACAGGCTGTGCTAAACAGATTTGATGTTGTTGTGCAGATACTTCTCCTGTGTTCTTACTATTTCGTTGATATTTTTAATAGTTTTTAAATTACTATTCTTTTTCTAGTTTTAAAGTAAAGGTGTATTTTGTCTGAGCAGTTCTGCAGGTCTTTTGCTGTTCTTTTTGCTGTTCTGTCCTTTGTAATTGTTAACAATATTTTTGAGAGTGTGTACTGCTATTCGGGGATGATAACAAACGTGGTCTTAAAAGTGCATGCCTTGTGGCTGTGGCTGGTGTTCATTTTGTGTGCCCAGGTTGACGTGCTTTTGGGGTGAATGGGCTCAGCTGCGGTGGGGACCCCCCGACACAACTCCAGATCTGGGGCTCTTAATGTCGCAAGTGACGTTTGAAAGATATTGGGGGGTTTTTTGTTGATTTTTTCCAAGGGGGGGGGGGGGGGTAAAAAAGAGGAGCGTATAATTTGTGCGCTGAAGGACTTTACTCTTTTCTGCCAGTGCAGCACCGTTCGTTTTGTGTAATTTGGGAGAACACAGCTTGTGCCTCCTGTTTGCCCGATGGCACGTAGCAGCCCCAGAGGACACACGCTGCTTTTGTGCTCCTGTTCAATTTTTAATCTTTAGAGAGCAACTGTTTCAAAGAATAAACACATTGCCTTGTAGGAGAAACTCTGGAAAACATCCTGCTAGTGACAGTGGCAGCCGCTGCCCATCACGCTGGACGTCCCTCTGCCAAAACTGGCGGGGCTTTGCTAGCCGGCCGGCAAAGGCTGGGAGCCGCAAGCTGTGTAACCACGAGGTGATGGGCAACGTGGGCCAGCGAGCGAGGATGGCCGGGGGAAATAACGTTCCTCCATGGGAAACTGCTCGCCCAAAACGCGGTACCTGGGTTTATCCTGGCCCTCGCCCCGGGGGTGTACGGGCCCCCCTTGGTGCAGGCGCGTCAGCCCTGCTAATCCCTGCGCAGCCCCCCAGGCTGCTCGGCCGCGGGGCCGTGTCGGGCACCGGCGGGCAGGTGACGAGCCTGTTCGCTCCCTCCACGGAGGCTTTCCCCGTGTGCCCCCCCTCGCTGAGGGAGCGGGCTCCCCGGCCGGGCGGCAGGGCTGGAGGGATGATGCTGGACCCCGCATCCCGCCGTTTGGACATCAGGGTTTTAACGAAGCCCTTCTCAGCAGGGAGATGCGTTCCAGACAACACCTGCTACAACGAAGAAGGACATTTTAAAGTAATAATAAGCATATTTAGACCCGTTTAATTTTTTTTTTGGTCTGTCAAATGAGAGCTATTTATGGTCATTACCTCTAGGAGAGAGAGAAGTGAGACCCTGGCTTAGATTCTGTGCGTCTGAATGATTTTCTTGTGCTTGTCAGGGACCAGCAAATGTGGAAATCCCAAATCAGAGCTTGTCTACACAGGCAAAAAAGTGGAACCAGAATAATTAAAGGGCTTGCAGTTCACACACGTTTTTCAGCGGATGCTTTACTATAGGCATTCTTATCAGGAAATAAAATATATGTGGATAAATGTGGTTTTGTGTTAAATCAAAATTGGTCATTTATCATTGTGAATACGCTGGCTTACACTGGTGTAGAGCCTGTTATTTTACTTTTACTGCTGTGTTTTAACTGACAAACACAAAGTTTCATTTGCTGTTAGTTTAAAAAAGTGGAGGAAATACGTCTCCCACAAATAAAATGATCTTGCTTAAAGTTTGTTTGCTAAATGCTGCGTGCCTCATTTATACAGTGACTTTTATAACCCATTTCCTCTGGAGTATATGACACTTAGCGGGCAGGGTCAATTTAAAATAGATAGCTTTTGCTTACACAGTCAACTTTCATCTATTGTATATGTTTCTGTAAACAAAAAGATGCAGCAGTTTGTGATGGACGTAAGCACAGGCAGGGCCTTTGCGGTAACTTCTTAACCGGTGCTTCATCATTTTTTTCAGCACAGAAGCTTTTGCTGCCTCACTGGGAGAGCCTGTATGAAGACCTGCGTGGATGGTGCTGTAAGGTAAGGAATACATGTCCTGGTTTTGGCTGGGATAGAGTTAATTTTCTTCCTAGCAGCAGGCATAGTGCTGTGGTTTGGATTTAGTACAGAAGAATGTTGATAACACGCTGATGTTTTAGTTGTTGCTGAGTACTGCTTATGCTAGTCAAGGACTTTTCAGCTTCCCATGCTCTGCCAGGTACACAAGAAACTGGGAGGGGGCACAGCCAGAAGAGTTGATCCAAACTGACCAAAGGGCTATTCCATACCATATGACATCATGCTCAGTATAGAAACTGGGGGGAGGTGGCTGGGGAATAGCGATCGCTGCTCAGGAACTGTCTGGGTATCGGTCGGCGGGTGGTGAGCAATTGCATTGTGCATCACTTGCTTTGTATATTATTATTACTATTATCATTATATTGTTATTATTATTATTTTACTTTATTTCAATTATTAAACTGTTCTTATCTCAACCCAGGAGCGTTTCTCACTCTTACTCCTCCAATTCTCTCCCCCATCCCATCGGGGTAGGGGCAGTGAGCAAGCGGCTGCGTGGTGCTTAGTTGCTGGCTGGGGCTAAACCTCAACAGTACACCCACTGAGAGTTGGGGTTTTTAAGGTCTTCTTCCTCATTTTGCATTGCTACAGAGTTCCCACGAGAAGTTGCTTCACTCTGCATCTGAAGGACTTGCCTATGGTGGTCCTTCGTTGTTCGGTAGTAACAAATATGTGAGCAAAATGAACTGTTTACTCTGTAGATGATAATATGGCTTAAATAATGCTGAATTTCACTGTCATATGAACTTTTATATGTGTACTCTTTCTCTCCTGTGAGCTTCAAACAGTCCCTTTGCAGAAAGGATCATGCTCTGTGTCTGGTGTACCTCTTGGTGCAAGAGGTCCCTGTGCAGAATCACTCACAGTATTTTATTCAACTTTGAAGTGTTAAATTAAAACAGGAGAATCCGGTGTGTTTTCTGATTCCCAGAAATACCATCACTTTGTGGCCTTCCCCTGCCAGCTTTAGTGTCACCTTTGCTTCTCAACGTCACTTCTCTCTTCTCCTGCGGGGTGGCAGCCCCCATCATCTCTACACCCCTTCATACACGGTGCGCTCGAGGCTTTTATCTGCAGATAGACTGATTATCAGCAAACAGCATCATTCTTACCTCCTCTCCCAGGACCTACATCTGCTGTGTTTTACCCTACCTCATGCACCGAGTGAACAAATAAACGGTCAATAAATGAAGAATCTATTTGAAATGCAATGACTGGAAATTGTGTAGCTCTTCTGATTTGGCCGCGTAGAAGACAGGCTTTCATGCAGTGCTGGGCAGATTACGCAGCCCGCACGGATATTACAAAGTCCAGCAGTGTTAGTATAGTATAGCTGTGCTGCTTGTTTCCTTAATCTGCTTGTTTAGAGACACCCAGAATATTCATCTTAATCATCTGTTTCCGCTGCATAGTAGGTACAGGAGGAAATACCACAGAGAGCCCTGTCACTGGGAAAACGCGTTATTTGAATGTGCAATGTAAATATTTTAACTAACCAAATGTAAACACTGATTTGCCTTTAGGATGGGAAAAGACTGTCACAGTCAAAAATGAGCTGACATAAGAGTGACCCTGTATAGATGAGATACAAAATTGTGTTCACACATTTTGGTAATCAAAACAGAGCCCTTAATGAATTGCCTAGTGTGAAAGGAACTACAAATACAAATGTGCCTCACACAAGACGATGGGGAGTCACTGCTCTGTTAACGTTAGAAGGAAGGACTTTCAGGATTCATGGGGATCCGAGGTCCATGGGAGGGATGATGTGAGAGAAGAGAGATGAGATGATGAGAGATGTGAGATGGTAAGAGCTAGAGAGAGGCTGAAGACCCTGGAGGAGAATCTAAACCGTAAGTGTGCCTTGAATATCCATGCTCCTCCATGCCTCTGGCTATGACTTGTGTTCACCGTGCCAGGACAGTTAATTCAGAAGTTTCCAAGGGTTAGAAGATGGTAGAAGCAACAAAGATACTAGATACAGCAAGAAGCACCTTACTTCATTCACAGACGTGCTGTGGATTTTTCAGTTGGTGGATTCAAAGGGAAGCAGAGTTCTAGGGAGCCCCGAGCGGTTGCTCATTAGCTCTGCCTATATCGGCTTCTTAAGTGCTTGAAGACTTATGGTCAAGTGGTACTTGATAGAAACCAGACATGGGATTTAACTTTTGGTGCTGAATATGTTCCTGAAAAATAGTGCTATAGCACAGGATACAGAATCCTCCAGATACCACTTGACTTAATTGTGCAGTAGATGCTAAGAAGTAGAGACCCTAAATGCACTTTGGGTGTTCATCAGATTGCTAAGCGGAAGAAACATCTGGAGATTATTTCATTGGCCATAAGTTCTGGCCTGTGGATTGTTAATATCAGAAGAGGAAGAAACAACACAGAGGATTTGACTAGACTCCATGGATTGTGAGAAACTAGTTAGATCTTACTTCTGTAGGCACAGGTCTATGTAAATGTCCAAGTAAGCTTTCATTACTGGAATAGCTGGGGGATTTTTTAAAGCTGATTTTTGCTTGTATTACCAACAATGGGTAATATATTAACATCTGTCTCACATTTGCTATTTCTTTGTTCTTACAGCTGGAAATTTACATTTACACATAGGCCTCAGAGCTAAAAATGTCATTCCCTAGGTTAAAAAACCTGTACTGATTTTTGTCATTCTCCTTGTTAAGGAAAGGAGAACTCTAAACACAGGGAAAAGACAAACAGGAGGGGTAGCTCCCAGGTGATAAATGCTTTCAGTTGGAGCACAGATTAATCATGTATAGCATAGCCTAAGAGTGTCATTGTCTGCCATTACTACAGCAATTCAGCTGTAGCCAAGTGAGCAAATCTATTAAGAGTAAAAATTATCCAAAGAAAGTAGAAGAAACCAAATAAGTCATCAGTGAAGAGAAAAATACTATATCTTTTTTTTTTCAGTATAAAGGAAATTAAGAGCCTTTTTTGTGGGGATGAGAAGTGAGCGTAGGTGAGAATAACTTTGACGTTATCCTTGAGTAAAATTTCTGTTGCTAGAGAATCATTTTATGCAATAATTTCATATAACTATTCTTTCGAATATAGGAAATCCAAATCTTCTTTACCTCCCAGACAGATGTATCAATTTTCATGGGAAAGCACGAATATGTTCAAAAGTAAGAACTTCATTTTTTTTCCCTTTAGGATCAGGAAGCTCATATACTTTTGCTAAAGTGCTGTATTGTGTGTTCCCCCCCCCAAAAAAAAAAAAAAATCTCAAATGGCTTCTTTTAGCACAGGAGAAAAGGTAGGAACAGATTACTTTGTAGTGTTGAACTCATAGTGTTATTTTTCTAAAAGAGAATAGCATTATTTGAAGAAGGGGTTTAGACAGCCGATGAGAGATAGGGAATTTAAGAGGAGGGAAGAGAAGTGCAGTTGAAAAATGTTTGGAATGACAATGTAAACTTCAGGGTGAACAGGAATTAGATAAAAGAATCTGTGAGAGTGGGAATAATAATAATGTGAAGGGGAACAGACTGTGCTGGTGAGATCTTTTGGCCTAGGTTTTGACAAGAATTCAGAATATGAGCTGCAAACTCTGTCTTTGTTTGGGAGGGGGAATGGGAGTTTTTCCATTTGCAGTAAAGTGGAGTAATAATGTCATTGCCCCAGCTGTTAAAATATTTAAAAATCTACTCCAGACTGATTATTTATTGCAGTGTTAAAGTACAGACTGTTATAGTCAGAAGAAAGAGAAATTGGAGTTGATCCCCCAAAGTGGGGTGAAAGCGTAGTTTATGCTTCCCTGAGAGGGGATGAGACCGCTAGTCCAGTCTGGCTCGTTCTTGCTCAGCTCCCTAAGAGACTGGTTTTTAGGAAGCCTCTTTAGATAGAGCTGTAAGTGAACAAATCTCAAGGTTCAAATTTGCAAGGGGAACTTGGAAGGGATAAATAGGATGCATATTTTGAGTCTGGAAGTGCCATCTGAGGGTGGCTTTGCAAAGTGCGTGAGGACCATGGCATCCCAAACATCTCTGGCATACACTTGAGAACCGAGTCGTGTACGGCAGTGTTTCTGTGGAAGGTGGATGGGCTACACAGGAGCTCCCATGCCTACAGCTGCTTCAGAAGCTGCTTTTTCGTGGTGGTACAGGGTAATCTGTGATCTTTGCCTACTCAGTCATTTCCATGTAACACAGTCTTTGAATTCATATCTATGTACCACCTATTCCAGATGAACAGCAACAACTTTCAGCGTCAGGTAAACCTGTCTGTGAGATGAATTTATACTTGCGCTGTTGTAGGCTGTCAGTAGCCTTAGACAATCTGCTATCATCAGACTAACTTGGTTTCTCAGTTCTGCTCTTGTGGCACAGCCAATTCCATTTCAGTGTACGTCACAGAATCACAGAATCGTAGAATCATAGAACCATAGAATCGTTTAGGTTGGAAAAGACCTTTAAGATCATCCAGTCCAACCATTAACCTACACTACCAAGTCCACTCTAAACCAATCAAGGGTAGACTAGACTAAACCATGTCCCGAAGTGCGACATGTACCCGTTTTTTGAACACTTCTACCCGTTTTTTGAACACTTAACGTCAGTTAAGGGGAGTGTGCTCTAATAATATTTTACATTTACACAGCACCTCTCATCCCAGGGTACTTTGTAAGTCATGTATATTCCACACCACTGGCCTTTTGCAGTCCTGTGAGAGCAGGAGAGCAACTGTTTTACAAAAGCAATACAAACCATAGGAATTTTTTCTCTGTAATACTGGGGGGAACCCATTAATTACAGAATGGATTATATGTTCCCTAAGCTACAGTTTCAGTTTTTAAAGACCTTTATTGAAGATTTCTTCAAGATAAGGTGCCTGATCCTACATTTTATGTATGCCATGAACAAAGAGCTAATCCATCTTTCCAAGACTGGACCCCTGGGAACATTTCACTCTTGCCTTGAATGAACATAAAAGTATCACTACCTCTATACCTTGGCTGTCATTTTATCTGTAAATTGTCACCACTTCCTGCAGGATCTGCCCAAAATCCTATAGTCTGCATTCCCCCGTCAGCTGCTGAGGAGCCTCTCATCTCAGGGTACAGCAAAATAGATACATCAGAAAACCTATTTAATGGCTTTTGAGGGGTTCAAATGTAACTGATCTTCTGGGGTATCAAGCTGAACAAATTCTGCGTGGCTATGCATTGGGCCAGCATGTGCAGAGGGTAGATGAGCAAGACCAAAGGAACAAAGAGGAGGAGGAGGACGATGGCGATGAATTAATCTTCCTGGCATTCAGTGCCCCTTCCCGTAAACATTAAGTGGGGAATGGCAGTGGTCGGTGAGGGAGCGTGTGAGGTCCTTGGTCTGCTGGGGCATCCGTCTTGTGATGTGCAGAGGCTTGGCTTATGTGCAGGACTACCTCGGCGGGGACAGATTCCCTCTGTTTACTTAAGGAAAAAACTCCAGGGGAGCAGCTTTCCTTGTTTTGAAAGAAGAAAATAGATATGCAGCCTGTTCTAGTACAGTATTTGCCAAACCAGACGATCTGGAGGTTAATTTGGGCCTTATTTAATCTGTTGTTTTAAACAGAAGGACAGCAACATTTCTATTTTAGTTGTACAATTCAGCAAACAGATTACAAAACCACAGTTAACTGTGAATGCCGTGGATGGTAACTCAGTTAATAGTAGATTAAAAGAATCTTTCGGTTTTCAGTGTATTGTTTTGCCATTTATCTCTCTTCGTAGCTTGTCTGGGTTTAATATAGTTTATTCTATTTAGAAGCATTACTGAGACAAACCCCATTAAAGCAGGCATTATAGTCCTTGTTTTGATTAGCACTCAAGGCCACTAGATAACGATGCTTAAAAAAAAAAATCTCGTGTTTCGCTCATGGTCATTAGCACTCTGATCACCACCAGCCTTCTTATGACAGCAGAATCCTTTTTTTTTTTTCTCTTTAAATCCCAGAGCCAATTGTGAATGCCTTTAATATGGTCTGTGACATTTGAACTGTAACATTTATCTCAAAAATAACAATTCTTGCTCTTTCAGTGCTCATACTTGCAAGAAATCAGATCTTCGTATGTAAGACATGGTCAAAAACTATTGTTACTAGCTAGTATTTTGCAAAGCTATTTTATTGGGGCAATTTTCTTTCATTTTATTTTGTGGTGAGACTTTCTAGACATTCAGGTATGTACATGTTCTTCTCAACACCCTGACCAGAGAAAGGCATTTGCACTACTCCTACCAAGATAGCAACCCATATAGGACTATTTCAGTCCCAGACCGATACGGGCAATTAAAATAATTTCCTCACATAATGTTTAAACCAGCGACATGTAATTCTAGGACAAAGCCTCTCAGCACCTCTTTCCAACAGTCGTCTGCACTCAAGAGGATGAGCAGCTGCTATTACATGCTAATGTCTTTTGAGGGTGAATGGCCATTTCAGGACATGTTATTAACTCTGTGCAAATGGGTGCATTTTCCATCCTAGTGTACAGAGTTGACCTCACATGCTATTCCCTTTACAGGTTTTAGTTTTGTTAACCAAAAAGAAAAACGAGAAAAATTATGAGTTTGACGAGTTGGGCTTGGTATCTTGAAGGATGGGGACTGTCCACCTGTAATTACACACTCCAGCCGCAGGGACCAGACCCCTCACCTTACAGGCATGTGAAGTTGCAGGTCTCTAAGGGCAGAAGGCTAGCCAAGACAATTAACATTTCTAATAACACAGCCGACTCATTTTACAAGTATTGCTGCGTTTTACCTACTGTAGATGAACTGGTGTACCTGAAAAGAGGCACTCAAAGCTGTCCCTGCTCACTGCAGGGGGGTTGGGCTAGGTGACCTCTAAAGGTCCCTTCCAACCCAAAGCATTCTATGATTCTATGATTATGACTCTCCCCTATTAGTGCTGACAGTGTGTTTCTGGCTGTGGCCATGATCCCCCAGCCCCTGTTCCAGCATGTTGGGGATGAGTGGCCAGGAGTGCCAACTTTAGGAAATGTTAGTAATTTTTGATGGACTGTTTCTCCATTCTTTCCACCAATATAAACCTTCTAAGCACAGAAGCCCTTTCTGCCCTTTTATCGTATTGCACCTAATCTGTACTCCTTTGGCTTGGGCATTTTTTGATGAATTTTGCTCACTAGAGCATCCAGTTCTGCTCTATTCCTACTATTTGTTTTGTCTAGCCTTGCTCAGAGTAGATAACTAATGCAGTGGTTAAAATACCATCATGTTAACGCTCTATACCAGGGATGGAAACCTGCTTGTCTCAGAAGCAGTTACACATGAACCAGGCTGAAGAATGAGCTTCAGACTGGAGTAACACTGGATTTAGTATTTGGCCAGTCATGACACAAACTTGATTTGGCTTGTTACTATTTTTACCTAGATAGTTGCTGCAGTTAAATTAAAAGACATTTCCCAGTTTCTAAACAACAGAAGTGAACCAGATCTCTGGAAGATACTATCTTAATAAAATCCATTTAAAAATATGTAAATCCTTGCTTGTGAATTCCTGATAAACAGAGAATAAATTCCCACAGTTCCTTATTTATTTAATTTATATGCCATTATAACTGTGAATGAGGCTTTACAAAACCACAGGGACACAATCTTTGCCCTAAAGAGATTGTAGCTGAAATTAGACACAACATGTAACCAATGGCTTCAATAGACAAAGCAGGATTACACCGAATAAAAATTATTCATATTGTGTATATTGTATACGTTGTAAGCTTGTGATAATACAATTATTTGGAAAAGATCTATTTGTCACCCCTGAATGCGGTGATTAATAACAAAGCTCTGGAATAAAGCCATCATTAGTGTTTGCTGGTTTAAACCAGAAAACTTGAGACACTAATGACTAATCATTGCTTTCGTAGGGGTGATTTAATTGAAAAGCTGGGTTTAATGGAGGCAATATTCAGTGGCATATTTGACTTCCTAGATGCTGTGGCCTCCAAGGATCTTCACTCCATTTTTAGACACTTCTTCTAAGCTAATGACATTAAACTTGTCTTACGTGTTTTATTACATGATGAAGGTAGACCCTCTTGGAGGCTCTATCAGGACTTCCACGCTTTCTTCACCCTTCATTGTGGGTACATAGTGGATTATAAGATTTCTCTGTATTTTCAGTAAAGGAATGTCTTACTCCATACACGTAGAGCTCTCTTTCTACTATTCAGTTACAAGTACCTGTGTAATATTTTGTTTCTGGGAATAAGCCGTAATTGTGCAGTACATCATTGTTTGCGTGTTCCTCAGCAGAAGAGGCTACCATCCCCATGTAAATACTGCATGTACTTGTATCAAATCCTCAGGCTTTATTTTGACATTTGAATATCTAGACCTTTTGTTTAACAGGACTTTGGATAACGAACTGAGGTTTGGCCACTATTTCCAGAGGTCTGCTAAAATAGAGCTCATCTCCCCTTCCCTCTGGAAGAGAGGAGCAGGTAACACGCCGGCGGTGGGAGCAACACGGGCTGGGCGAGAGGCGTGGGGCTGGAAAAGTCCTCAGCTTCTCAGCCCCTTCGGCGGGCAAGGGTCGGGGTTTTTCTCCCCAGCAATTTGCTCAGATACGGAAGGTAGCTGCTCACCTACCTCGCAGGATTCTGGTGTGGCTAATTAGTCAATATTTGCACAGCTCTGTGAAAACGCTTTAGAAGTGCCAATTATGAATTATAATTATCTTGTGAAGATGACTGGGAGTCCACGTCTGCATGTTGATTCAGGCCATGGGAGCAAGCGTTTCAAATAACAGCTCTTATTTAAATGTCTTACCTATTCCTTATCTCTTGTTGTGTGCGTTTTTTTTAAGGATGATGAGAAACATTAGTTTACCCTCAGGAAAGACCAGGTCTGACTGTTTTTGATAATGAGTTATGTACTTAGTCACAGTAGGTAAATTTACAAACCAAGCAGGACACACTCAGAGATCGATTCTGTCTGTTCGGCAGATGGTTTTACACAATAGGCATCAGGACAAGCCTGCTGAGACTTTAAAACAAATACTTCTAAGTAACATTGCCATAAGCCTGTTAATACAGTGGCAATTCCTGTTTTAAACTGCAGAGCTCCTACTTTATTTATATCCCATCTATTTACCAAAGTATAATAGATTTACTCTGGGAAGAGACTAAATCTCAGCACTTTTACACTGAAGGCTGACATTTAAGTTTCAGCTTACTTCACAGAATAGTAACTAATGCTTAGCACTAACTGCAGGACACTTAGTTATTTTATTCATAGCAGCACACCAGTATTAAAGACAGAGCAAGAATAGCCTACAAAAGAAGTCTATGATTTGACTTGCACTTTTTGATATTCCTGGAAACTTTCCGTTGCAGCAAGAATGCTTTTGTATTTTTCTTAAGGTCTCTGCATTTTCTTGTAACTTAATAAATGTTGCTGGTCTCTTTAACTGGATAATAAAAGGCTTTATTATTTACTCTACTTCTATGTAAATTAGTTGGGCAAATAGTTGCCTGTAATGAAGGTTTAATATTTTAGCGTGTAGATGTGTATTTTAGTGTTGCATTAAATAAAAAGAAACCTAGAGTTGCCCATAATTCCACAGAGGGGACACCGTTCTCCCTGCAGTTATTATACAAGACTGACTGGGAGCAGAATTGGGACAAAAGTTCCCTGCATACCTATCTCTTTGCAGTAACATAAAATTTTAATGGCGAAAAATTACGGGGAAATGAACACTTTGTTTAAAAATGTTCATGAAGGGAGAAGAACTTTTTTTTTTCTGAATATGGATGTTTTGACGATTGTTTGCTAATCTTACGCTTACACATGCACTCTGTAGCTGCAAAGGGACATTTAACACAATGTTAATATGAGCCCACACATTGATGCACCAGCAGAGGGGTCTTAAATACTCATACGTGACTAGATTCATGTAGTTTTATTTGCTGCTTTTCTTCTCTACCTGGAGTTCTGAGCACCATCAGATAATTAAACATTATAGGGTCTGTGGTAGTAAAACGTTTCTGAAAACCTGGACATTCATTTTTTGTTGTGCCAGCTGGAAGGTGTGTGATGCTCTGGCGTTGTTCTGCTTGGAGAAAAGTGTTCTTTTGATATTAGACTAAAATGTTTCATCCCTGCATAAATCCTTACAGCTTTCTGAGAAGGATTTGGTGCTAAGAGCATTCAGCCCTTGTGTAGGAAATGATTGTAGAGGAGGATGCTTGTATCTGTGTAACAATTAAGTGTGACGTTACTGGTATGAGATTCCACTGCAAATGAAAACTCCTAAATTTAGGCAAGTACCTGCATGGCACCTTCAGGCCCCCTTATAGTCAGTGGAGATCAGGACCCCCTTCAGCTGCCCACCCAGGAGCAGCTGGTGCCATTTGAGATGCCCTGGGATATTTTTCATAGTCTCAAATCGCTATTTGAGAAGCATGAGAGTTTTCTATAGGTCCTGTGCCACATCTGCCAACCACATCCAGATGCAGGTTTCATCTGCCTAAAGAGAGGGCATTGAATGCTGTTTTAAATGCCATAGGCTATGCCCCTTGGGCTCCAGCTGCCTCTCCAGAAGGCCACAAATCTCCTGTAGTTCCTGCGTGAAGTTGTCCATCTCCGTGGACATATCCGCATAGACGTTCAGATAGCTTGGATGACCTCAGGCAACTCAAGTGGCCCTAGCTGCCTGCATTTAGGCAACTAAATGGCACCCCTGTGGGCTGGTCAGCTGCATCCATTGCCTGGTAGCCCCTGGGAACGCAGGAGGCTCAGACACATCCCTCACATGTAGACACACTCGGGTATCTCACAGATGTCACATGTGTGACATTTCACTGAGCCTGCAGTGCCGCCTGGGACTTTGTTGATAGAAAAGGAAAGAACTATGGAAGGGCTGAGAGGAAGAAAGGAGAGAAAACTGTAGTTGCTGCCCATGTTACTGCTCTGCTGTGCTCTGTAACTCAGCCGGTGGGACACACTGTGGATTTGACCCATGGTCTCCCAGTTCTCCAGCCTCATCTGCAGAGCCACGGAACAGCGATGTGGGCAATCAAGCCAAGTCAGAAAGCTGCACCAGGGGGAAATCAGTGTCCCTGAGGCTGATCGCTGGGCGGCACCACCACAGTGGGATAAACTGGGCATCCTGAAATGGGTCAAATGACTGTCCTCCTGA
The DNA here is from genome assembly GCF_030463565.1 of Pelecanus crispus. Taxonomy (NCBI): domain Eukaryota; kingdom Metazoa; phylum Chordata; class Aves; order Pelecaniformes; family Pelecanidae; genus Pelecanus; species Pelecanus crispus. The sequence goes on along the minus strand of NC_134644.1, from coordinate 143,079,947 downwards.
GACAGCAGTAGGTATTCTATAGTAACTAGCTTGTTTTCTCCATCCATTTGGGCTGACCTTTGAATTTTCCATCATCATTTTGCCTTTTCCTTGCCTTTGCTTCACCTGCATTTGCCAGCAGTGCTGTCTTTGCCTATTAGCAGTTGTGTACCAGCTGCTGTGCTTTTTCTGGCAGTTTCTGTGCAGATTTTGCTTGCTTTTTTTCCCCAAACCTTTTTGGTGCACGTCAGCATTTTATCTGTTTGCATGCACTAGGGAATGATAGGAGCCATGATCTATTTGGGTCAGTGCATGCCTGTGTGTAACCATTCCAAAATGAGGGATTTTCTAAGAATAAATTCTCCCACACCAATCTAGTTCTCATTCTTGCCCACATAATATCTGTTAGCTCCCTTCTGCTATTTTTAGACTTGTGAAACTGGGGTAAAGAGAGCAATGAGTCTTTCGGTTGTTTTTGCTTTCTTCCAGCCAAACTCAGTCTTGCGTTTTTTCCTGTTAGTTGAATAACTCATGGAAATACATAGCAAATCAAGTAGTTTAGCAGCTGCCCCAAAGTAAGGTCTACAGTCGTGTTACAAGTTAGCTGAAAATTTGAAAAGGATTCTCTAAAAGCATGGCACGGTTGTTTTTCTGACAGTAGCACTTCAATTTGATACTGCGTCTAAGTAAATGCAGAGCTGGATGACCTCTGCTCTTCAGGCAGTTAGCCAGCTGTTCATCGTAGTTGAGAAAGTCTTTCAACAAAAGGAAAAATTAATTTACTCTTGCTGCCATCAAAATAACCTGTGTTTCAGCTTTCAATAACTAATGGTCACCATCTTGATTTGTGAATGGTTTCTTCGAAAACTGTCCTATTAAACTGCTCCCTTCAGCAGAATCTGATTGCTTTACAATAAAACTGTCTCCCTAAGCGATGGGAAAGAACAAAAAGAGGTTTGTTCACCATATAGTGTTAGGTTATCCTTTAAAATGAGCCACGTTCAGGAGGGTATTACAGCAGGCCTGAGCATGGCAAATTTCTCAAAGAATAAAGATAAAGCAGATGAAATCCAGACTTCTCGGTGAAGGAAAATTAGACCTGAACAGGGTATTATAACAGTGATGTAATGGTAAACTGTAAAAGGTAACTAGCTGTTGAAATTGCTGAGGGGACGGGGGGGGTGTATTGTAGCTGCTCAAATTCTTGAGCTGACGTCTCATTATCACTTACATGTTTGTGTCTTGTAAGTCACTTAATGTTATTTCTCACATTTTAGGTAAGCAGTCCTATTACTTCATTCCTATCATTTCATTCTCATTCTGAGAGAGCGTTTTCAGGTATTTCTTCTCATCTGCCCTTTGTATTTCTGACATGCCCTGCCTTTTCTCACCACTTGGGCATCCTAATATTAGCAGGCCATAACCAAAGTAATCAATAGATGCTGATGTCAGTACTGGTAATTTTATAAGGAGTTTGTGTGAGTATGTTGGATTGGTATGTTATTATAGAAAAAGAATTCAGGTGGGAAGAACTGCTAAAACAAAAATGTTGCCCAGGGTGAGAAATACTCAGCTAATGGCAAGGGTGACGGTGCCCTGCTAGAAGGACCAAGCCTTGAGGTGGGTGGAGAACCGATGGCAGCTCATGGAGCCGTGGGGCAGAAGTCAGCCGCGGCAACACCGGCGTCGCCTCCGGGAAGGAGGCGGCAGCGGCGGAAGGAGGAGTGAGGCTCCGTGGGTGGCAGAGGGTGGGTGAAGGTACCAGAAGGAGCCAAGACGACAGAGGTGGAGGCTTCCTGGCCGTGCAGGAGCGGAGGCAGCAGCTGCCTTGGTGGTGTGCGTGCACGTGGACGTGGGCTCAGGCTTCTGGTGCGTGCGTGTGTGCAGGCTGTGGGCACATCTGCACCGCTGAAAGACTTCTCAGCTGCTGCGTGAGTGAGGCGTGCTTACTACTGACCGGTCATACAAAGGTTTTGAGCTTGCTGTCTGCTCCTCCCCTCGTACATGACCAGTGTAAGACTGCTCTTCTTCTTACCTGGTCTGTTTTGAGTGTCTCTCCTGCCCCTGGAGAGCAATTATCCTGTATCCAGTATGGGTTTTCATCAAATTCCGGTCTTATTCTTCTCCTTCAAAACCTTAACAGGACCAAGTTCTGTGGGGAAAAAGTAATGATTTGGGTCAGCACAAAACCAAAACCTGGAAGGAGAAAAGCCAGGCTGGTTATTGATTGTGTGATGTGATCCTCTGCTTGTCCTGCCTACCAGCAAGTGCTTCTCTGTCATCATGCTTTGGCAGGTCTTAACTCAAAGTAGTAGCAAAGCTTCCTGCAGCAGGCATGATGTATTTATCCATCTCTCTGCAGTGCTACCCATATTGTAGCGCTTCCTGCTAAAATAGTGCCAATGATAGTAACACGGGAAGGCACAGAGGCAGGGGAAGTCTCGCAGCATTAGTGATGCCTAAATTGCAGAAAAACTGATGCCAACAGGCAGCAAAAAGAACAGACTGGAGGAAAGGGAAAAAAGGATTTTTTTTTTTTTTTTTATTCAGCAAATTCAAGTTTACAAGCTACAGGCCAAATTCTGTCTTCTGATTCTTGCTTAGGTGCAAGAGGGGTGTATTTTTATTAGGGATCATGATTTATTCATGTTGAGGAAATGTTCTGTTTATACCAAGTTCAGATGCAAAGCGGTAGTTGGTAGATGACATTCAGGCTGGAGATTTCCCTTAAAATGACATGAGAAAGTATTTATTTTCTGAAGTCCATTTCCCTTCACAGATAGTTTCCTACCGTTAAATATCCAGCAGTCAGGAGAAAGAGCCCAAAACTGTGACAGGCAACTGCATTTGCTGGATATGTAAATGCAATATTCATACATAGCTTTATGGAGGGTTTCTTTTCCACAGAGTATGAACCAAACATCTCAATTAAATTGAGAAGGGGAAGACCTGGTTTTCATTAGCTGTGAAGACTTTCAGAATTACATTAGTTGCAGTTCATTAGATCTTATAATCGTATTTGCTGTGTGTCATGATGAGAAAGTGAGGGGTTTGGGTGTGCATGGGGGGAACCCAGTTCGCAGATCGTTCCCGTGGGACCTCTGATTAGCTTCTACTGCCTTAGTCCATCAGGATCAAGCCCTGAGCTTTATAGTTCCCTCTCCACAGCAGGAGAGCTGTGGAGATAAAATGCACCACGTGCCAGGACGGTGGTATGGGGGGCAGGAAGCACTTTGGTTTATTTTGCCTTGCTACGCCATGCTGCTCCAGCTGGCAAGCAGGCAGCACCAGTGCCTCGGTGGGGAAGTGAAGCCGCAGGATATGCTGGACTGTCACAAGCAAGTGGTGTTTTCATTTGCCCCAGCTCTGCTTCCAATTGAAAGGACAGGGTGACATGATAATGCTAGTCTCAGAGAGAAATTGCAATGGAATGGTGCAACAAACGTGAGGTCATGAAAAGACCTGGTCTGTCAGTGCTGCTCCTGCCACGCAAAGGCTTAGGCACATTTTCTGTTCTGATGTGTCAACCAAGAAAGTCAACTCAAAGGAGTGTGTTGGAAGACAAGAATTTGAACCATGTCTGTTGCACATCTCCTTTCCCAGACGATCACCGCACATTAACCTCCCGTGCTTTTGTCCATGATTTATAGGCACCTCCTATCCTAATTCTAGGTGTCTGAAAGCTTACTGGTCTGTAAGAGGAGACTAGGTATGACCAGCTTTGAAGGTCATACCTAGTCTCCTCTACATTTGAAGGTACCCCTCTCTCCACAGGCAGAAGTTAGTCTTTACTGACCACACAGAGCATACAGGCAGCCAGTTTAGATTATTTTTAGATGACTGAAGTTAAGGCAGCACCTCCCCTCAAGGACCACGTGGCTTTGTTTCCAACTCGAAGGAGAAAAGGAAGATTATGTAGATGCGGCACTGGCTGGGGACACCAGGTATCTGGGATCAGTTCTCATCTCTGCCACAGAGCTCTTCAAAAACCGGCAAATCCTTCTCTGTCTTGGACATTTTTTTCATTAAAAGGAAGTTATTTACACAGGGATTCTTGCACGTGCTGCCTTGGTCATATGTAGGTAAAACATAAACTCTTCAGGACAGGGACTGTCTCCAGCAATGAAGAAGGCTCTACATATATGCACCAAATATTTAAGAAAAGTTTACATTCCTAATGAAATACAAATGCTAAAAAGTTAAAAATCACTTTATTGAATCAATTAGACTGAATAACAAGAAATTTGAGCTTGAAATAGCTCTTCACCTTTACAAAGCACATGACAAGATCAACACTGTTTTCTTAGAATTGGTCTGTCACAAAGTTGAATGACTGACTTCTGCCTCTCTTGCTGTGGGATATTACACAGCTCAAGTCTCACTAATTCCTTTTGCTTCAAGATTGTTTAATCTCAAATATAACAGGCCCTTCTGATGTAATTTGTGCTCTACCTCCAACAACCATCACTTAGCTTCCCTGGAACACTCCTGTCTTCCAGACTTTTATATCTATAGATTATATGCTAGTGTTAATCCTCAGTAATCTGGGCTTTTTTAAGATTTAAAATTCTTTTGATTACGTTTTTCAAAATTGGAATGCTTCTGGTATGCTTCATTTTGGGGTGGTCTCACTCAAGGCACATTAAAAGGCTGTAATGTCCTCACAGTTGAATACAAGGCATTTTTTAAAAATTCTCAGTTTAGGTAATTTCACTGTAAGTACTAAAATTTTAGCAATCTAGAAGTTAAGTATCAGTGGAGGTCATTTAGTCTTCTCCTGTCATGAGAACAGAGGTGAGATCTCTTAGGTGGGATCCCACAGATAGCATCTGGGTGAATAGAAGCCTGTTTTCAGAGATGTAAACATACAGAAGTTGAATCCCACTCTAAGTAGGAGTCTTGTTTTTTTAAAAAAATCTTCTTCAGCAGCAGCATTTCATTGGGGATAATCAGAGCAGTGTGTTTTGCTGCTGCATATTTTGCAGTCTTCGTATTTTTATAAGTTCAGGGTCTTTTGGAAATTGGAAGTAGCCTCTGGAAAAGTTCTATCTATCCATTGTGTTTCGTGGGCCCAATTCAAACACTTTGAGAACAAGTATGATTGCCATGGCTTTTAGAGGTCTTTTAGGTCAGATGAGAGAGAAAATCTCTGTGTGCACCCCCTTCCCAGGCTTGGGGCAATTTTTCTGTTTCCATTATTATTACCTGAGTTTGCAAAAGGTTTGTTTGAAATGTTGCTGCACTGCAAACACTGAAAGGGAACTTGGCGTGGTAGAATTATATAAACAGCAAAGTGCAATTATAAACAGGCTGTGTTTAATATAAAATAGCATCTAGTTCCAGGAACAGCAAAACTATCAGGAGCAGTTGTGTCAGAGCTGAAAAACACTTCACAAAGACAGCTTTCATTTCTGTATGCTCTAAAGTATGCAGTAATCGTGGTCTAATTACCTCACTGCAGCCAGAAAGCAATATGGGATATTGTGGGGGTGTGGGAAAGAGAATAATATGCTACAATTAAGCTGTAATCTTTGGCATGGTCACTCATCAGATAAAGCTTTTCTGCTGTCGCTTTCGAGACAGTCATTATTTGGCTGCTAAAGCCTGGGGAAAATCTGTGGTGGTGTTCCGGGGAGCTGTTTCACAGAGGCTTCATTATCGGTTTCTTCCTCAGCAGCTGGCCAAGCCCGGCCGATGCTCTGCGTTTGCAAGCTGTGTCCGCAGTGCTCCGCTTTTCCCTGCTTGTGCTGGGCGGGTTTTGTACTGCTGGTAGTAAAATGAGGGCAACGTTATTACCCACTGTGGAATGAATCTGTGAGCTCTTAAGTTACTGGTTTAAAAACCTGTTTGCTCAGGGCCTGATTTATAATGGAAGCTACCTTTGGCGGAGATTTGCGAGCATGTGGTTTATACACAGAAAGACCTTGTGAATGTGGGAAATAAATGTGCTAGCTACGTGACAAGTTAGGTGCATAATTATGCACATGTATTAACCCCGGGATGCAGCCTGTTTCACTGGGACATAATCACGTTCACATGCAATTATGCTCACCTTCCTTTGAAAATCTAGTTTTACAGTCTGCTAGAAAACCTTGCTAGTGACATCTCTTATTTTCTAAAATGCTCCACCATTTTAATAGAAGCTATTCCGCCACCTTGAAGCAAGCTCTTGAATTCACACGGTTAATTGTTCATACAACTTTCCTGATTCTTCCTACTTTCCTAGATGTCTTTCCGGGGAGGAGAGGCAGCCTGCGATACAGGATCGTGTGGAATAGCTAAAGTTCTAGTAGGAATAGAGAGGAAAGCGTGGAATATGTTGAATATGTTTGAATATGTTGACCTTGAGGTGTCGTGGTCTGACAAGGCATGAATGAATTGATTGGAGTATGAAAGCAGATTGCAGTGTAGATCATCATTTACTACTGCAAAAAGCCTTTTTAAATTTTTCTGCAGTGCCACAGATAGATGGTTTCAGAGAGGCTTGGTTTCTCTTTAGGAGATGTTCAGACTTAGGAAGGGGTTAAAAGTGACTGGTGGTTTGGGACTGTTTGGTTTTGTCTTAGATCTGTTTTTGCGTTATAGAGCACACACATCCTTTGATAAGCCAGCTATGATTTCTGTAAAAGTAGATACAGTGGGAAATTAGATCAGAACCTCATCATTCTGCTGCTTCACAAAGCAGAAACGTGAACTATTTTGAAGGCTCACGGCATGCAGAGTCCCTGCAAGGCTCATCGGACAGCCTGCAACAGCAGTGCAGTCCACGTCAGTAATTCCTTCCAGCATCAGGCTTTCAGGACCAGGCCTTAATTATGTGCACATCTGGTCTCCTGCAGCAGTTCTTCACTGCTTGGAATAAGACGTGTCTGTCTTGAACTGTTCTTGTTGAATGGGTGCTCCCAAGTCAAGCAGCTCAAACACAATTGCACCACAAGAACTTTAATCTGTTGTAGGAAAGGATTTGTCCTGATTTAGTGCACGAGAACCCCAAAAGTGAAATGCAGTAGATACTGCATGAGAAAGGTGATCTTGGTCTTAAGGTTTGTGTAGTTCAGTACTGGATCTACATATAAACAGCTAGAAGCTGAAACAAGGCAACGCAGATGCAGAAGCAGTAACACAAATTGGTCTTACAATGTTTTTACAGTGTGTTTGGAGAAAACTCACAATCTTGATTCTGGTGACACTGTGGTGTTAGGAGAGGTTCTCCCAAGCAGGATCTCAGTCCAGACAGCTGTCCTGTCACTTCTCTCCAGAAGCATTTAATTGCAATTGATCTTATGCACCTAGCACCAATTTAAAGCAAGGATAATGTTTGTGTCTTCAGGCTGTTCCACAGTATCATCTATTTTAATGTAGCAATGCCTGAGAATTATCTGAATTTTGATAAAATTTCAACATCTTATATGTACTTTATTAGGTACTTGTGCATGCTTATTGCTATTTTGATATCTTAATATAGTTTTTGTCACCTATAACAGAGGTGATTGCCCCAGGCAGCAAAGAGAACTGGGAACTGGGAGAGAGACAGGAGGTGGTGAGAGGACCTGGAGTGGGTAAAGCTGGGCAAGTCCTGTGGTGGAGGAGTGCTGAGAGAGGAGAAGGAGCTCTAGCACAGGGGGATTGAGGTCAAAAGAACCCACTGTTACCAGATTCTCAGTCTGAGATACGAAGGATCTGGCTTTACCAAGTTAGAACAGCCTGAAGCATAATTTTGGCTGCAGTCAAAAGGCTCTTTCCCAAACAAGTCCCAAGCACCACTCAGGAGTTAGCTCTGGTCAGGGACCACTCCTGAAAGACAATTTGGATACAACCACCACTCTGTGGAGAATAAGAAAGTTTAACAGCATGGGCTTGGGCTGTACCATGCCAACTGGCTGCAGTACAAGACAATTATCCCCAACATGTTTAATTTACCGCTATGGATGTAGCCTTAATATTCAGAGCACAACTTCCCACCAACTTCTGCAGACAGGCTCCAAACCAGGACTTGCAGTTGGAGATACCTATGAAAAGTTTGGCCCAAGTATTTTGCCTACACAGGGACAAATGCAGCCCTGATGGTGTCACAAAATTTGGGTGTAACGCCGTACCAGGTTGTGCTGTCAGGAATCCACCAGCTGTGGCAAGCTGCAGAAAGGAGACACCCAGGAGCTGCCTCCAGCTGCTCTGCTGCCAAAGCGTGGTGAGGCCACATGGTGGAAGAGGTCAGAAAACAGTTTCAATTTAAAATTAAGAGGTTTAGAGAAGGGATGTTTGGGTGAAGGAAGGGTGCTTTAAGTTCATTTTAGCCCAGTTCACCATAGTGCTACACTTAGGCTTGTGCCAGGAGCACGAATGGCATTTTTCTGCCAGCGGCGTGGTATTCCCATGCATGCAGAGAACGGTCCTGATGTGGGAACGGTTCGGGATTGAGTAAAATGCATCTGCCACATCCTCCCTCTTCTCTAAATCAAGTGCATAGTTTGGCGTGAACTCTTGTTGGTGCAGGAGCTGTGGTAATGGCCAGCCTTCCTTCGGGCGTTCTCTTTAGGGTGGCCTGAGGATGTTACCTACAAGGGACGCGCTCAGCCTTCGGGCACTCGGAGATACGCGGCACCCGCTGCTGCCTGAGCTGGGTCTGAAGTTGCAGAGAGAATTTTCTGGAGAGGCAGTAAGGTAACAGGACCTCGTAAGGTCCCCTGTAGGACGCTAGCTTCATAGAGAAAGTCTGTTTTCAGGATTTGGAGGAACAGAAGATAAAAGGATCTACATCCAGGTGTGTTACTCACACCTGCAGGACTTGTTTCTGCCGCTGCCTGTTTCTTGTAGCCCAGGTTTCTGTTCTGGTTTTGTGTTTGAATGACAGTGTTTGCAGCTGGATGTAGACAAGTTTCATACTTCTCAGCCCCTGTCTCAATTTGTGGTTCCACATATCTTGTACTTCACCATTTTCTGGTTTAATGCAGCTCTCTGGGGGCTTGCTACCAGAGCATTAAAAATCTCATTTAAAAATTACGACCTTCCCCGCTCTCCCCTCTCCCTCCCAAGTCTGTGTTGTTGGGGTGGAGGGGATCTTCCAAACAACGATCTGACTGATCTGTCTTGCAGTTTAGCAGCAGATATCTGAAGGCACTGGGAGCAGGAGGGGTGGGAATGAGAAGAGAGCAGTAGGAGACCGAGCAGCTCGCAGAGGAGCCCTGTAACTGAAGCTCAGCAGAGAGGCAAGCACGTGAAGCTCCTGGGCAGTGTCCCTGTTAGCCGAACCTGGCCTGACAGCCCAGGACAGGGAGGCGTGATCCCGCAGCCCTCCCCAAATCTCTCCTGTCCTGTTGCGTTTGGCTTTTCGCATTCAAAGTCACCCAGTTGGCAGAACAATTTCTTCTCTTGCCTACGCTCCATCTATAATTCATTAAGGAATCCAGAGAGGTGAAGCCGTCGGCTTTTCCCACTCTTTCCCCTCTGGGAAGCGTGGGCCGAGCGTGGTTTGCAGCAGGACATGAATGAAGTAGCTATAAAACCCTGAAGCCAAGGGGAAGGCGGTGGGAGAGGGGCACGCTGCCGTCTCCTGCCAGGCCATCCAGGCATGGCGTCCGCCTCTCGCAAAGCACGTCTGTCCTCTGTGCGTTTCGCTGTAAGCTCGGCTGGATCTTTGCTCAGAAAACCCAGGTCAGATCCTGGACCCAGAGCATGCTGGATCTCTACGTTCCCGTGCTTCAGTGGAGTTCAGGTCTCAGTCCAAGCTTTTCCTCACTAGTTCATAGAATCATAGAATTGTCTAGGTTGGAAAAGACCTTTAAGATCATCCAGTCCAACCATTAACCTACACTACCAAGCCCACCTAAACCAATCAAGGGTAGACTAGACTAAACCATATCCCGAAGTGCCACATCTACCCGTTTTTTGAACACTTCCAGGGATGGTGACTCCACCACCTCTCTGGGCAGCCTGTTCCAATGCTTGACCACCCTTTCCGTAAAGAAATTTTTCCTAATTTCCAGCCTAAACCTCCCCTGGCACAGCTTGAGCCCATTTCCTCTTGTCCTATCGCTAGCTACTTGGGAGAAGAGACCAACACCCACCTCACCACAACCTCCTTTCAGGGAGTTGTAGAGAGCGATAAGGTCTCCCCTCAGCCTCCTCTTCTCCAGGCTAAACAACCCCAGTTCCCTCAGCCGCTAGTTGAATTTGTCCATCCATGTGCTCCCTAAAATTGCGCCTGTATCTTACACACAAAACTGCTTCACCCCAGATAGACTTTTTTATCCTTCAGTTTGGCAACAAATTTGTGCTTGCACGTCCTGTACTCCCATCACCACCGACTCAGGCTGAACTGCCTCAGCTCTGCTTTATCCCTGCAACAGCTGTAAGGAAAAATAACACGTTATTCACCGTGAAAGTGCAGGTCATGCAATGAAATATCCGTCTTTTTGAAACTGCACATGTAATTGTGCATTTAAGTGCAATTTTGAGGAAATGGCTACGGGCATTATTTACCATATAGGTTCCACTAATGGCAAATATTGATGTCTAAAAAGCAAGAGAAAGTTGCCACAAGAAGAAGAAATTTTATTCAATATAGTGTAAGGATTAGTTTTCTGAACTGATAACGGCTTTGAAACGTGAACGCGAACAGTGGTTTGCATTTTGCCTTAGATGAGATAACCAGTTTTCTTATCCAGGTATTCCAGGCGTGTCTCTATTACTCATTTTTTGGAGTTCGGCATCACCAGCAACTTGTGTGGAGATTTCTGTGGAAAGGGTACAACAAAAGAAATCTTCATCTTAAAAAGATCATCACGTAGCGGGGGCGGGGGGGGGACCCAGTTCAATTGACTGTTATTCTGTCTCAGCGACGTCTCTCTGCAAGGTTAAACTATTCAAGTCTGGCCGTCTTTCAGCGTTGGAGGTAGGACTTTCTTCAAGCCCAGCAGATGAAAGGCCCCGTGTAAGCTCCGTCTTTCGCAGCAGGGTTTGCATTCAGCTCTGAAACACCCTCGCAAGAGCCAGAAGTCCCTGTCCTCCAACGGGGAGATTCACCAGAGGGCAGCACAATATCACTTTTTATTGTAAAAGCAGGCGTTAACCATTTCAGCTGTCTAAGAGCTTTTTGAAATTAGCCGCTTGTTGTTCCACAGTTATGATTGCATATAAGTTTCTCTTTAAAGCTAGCCTCTGAAGCAGCTCCAAAACCCATTATATTAGGCGTACAGTAACGTTTTAGTGTCCAGGCATTCACCAAGTGGAAGCAGAGGGAGTCCAGACAGCTGTATTTTCAATGTCTCTCTCTGCCAGGTTTCTGTCCAGGGCCGCTCAGGGCAGCTGATGGGTGCTTGTCCAGCTTCAAGAATTTCAGAAACTCTCCTGTGTTAAAGGCACCAGCCCGAGTGAATACTATTTCAGCCTCATTGTTTGGGAGGCATTAAACAGTAGGAGTAAGCCCTCTGATGGCACTTCATGAGAAAGGTTCACAGAGGGTGAATGTAGGCATGCTTTTTTTGTATTATAATTATATTTACTTCTGGTTGTCCTGTATGCTGAGCAGCTTCTAGGTCCTCTAGCACTTATGCCAAACTCTCGCCATTCAAGGAGCTAAAAGGAGTCACTGGTCACATCTTGCCTGCTCAGCTTCCTCATGCAGGGCTTCATCTGTTGTCAGTCTGTTCCAATTTATTACTCTGTTCTGCTTGCACTGGTAACTGGTGTCTCCAACAGTTGCCTCCCCTGGTTCAAGTGCCACTGCACTTTTCTGACCTTTTCTGACCTCTTTCTCTCAACTCACTGTCAAAGCTCTGGTATCTGAATTCTTGCTCTTTTGCTGTAGATTAACTACATCTTTTGTCCTTGGTCGTTCTCTTTGCTCCGTTTGGCTTCCGCCTGGTGGGATGTCTCATGTCTGGCTTCAGTCTCGCCCTTCACTCCTGACACGCACACACAGGTCTCCCTCGGCTTTCTCCCTCTGACTCACTCCTTTTTAAGCTCAGTCTCAACTCCATCCGCTCCTGCTCATCCCAACACTTCCTAACTCTGAAGTCTTCAAAGATGCAGCTTTTCCATGGGGCTGCTCCCCATGCATTCTTAGCTTTCCTTAACTCAAATATTATCTTTATTTACAGGCCAGCAGCCTTAAGAATATATGTGTAGAATAAAAGAACAGCTTTTCCTACCATATTAGCTTTTGGTACATTACTTAGTCTTCTGAGAGGAGTGTGGTATTGTTCTTCAGAGTAGGTATAAAATCATGAACGTAGTAGTAGAAAGAATTTAATTATATCTTTCAAGACAACTTTGTGTCTGCTTAAAAAAAATAAACGTGTTTCTGTTTTAAGAAAAAAGAAAAATATTTTGAAATCCCTATTCTTTTTCTTATATTTTTCTTTGCCCAATATTGGGGCGGGGGGGGGGGGGAAGAAAAAAGGCTTCTTTTTCGTTTGCATTGTCTCTTTTTATTTCTTGGAAATACTAAGGAAGAAAAGACAGCAAAAATGCTGAAGAAAGATTTGATTCAGTTTTCATTTTTTTCACATTTCATTTTCATTTCATCCTTTTTTTTCCCCCAGAAAGAAGAAAATTAGTATTTTTTAAAGGCAAAAGGATGGGGAAAAAGAGGGCAAAAGATCTTTTAAGAATAATTTTTAAAAGCTTTAACAGAGCAGAAAATGTCTTTGAAAATTCATAAAAAATACAAGTTGAAAAGAAAAATATTTTCTATTCAAAACACTTAACAAAGGTTTGGAGCCAGTTAAGGCAGCCAGTGCAGTGTGCTTTGCAGTGTTTTCTAAATGAGGACAGTCCATCACCTCTGCAGGAATCCATCCCAGTGCACGGTGCCCTTGCGCCTAATCAGAGAGGTCTTTGCGGGCATTATACCAAGTTTTCTCCTGACTAAATCAGATTCCGCTTCTCTTAAGGTCTCTCCATTTCACAGTCAGTGATGTGACTATGACTCAGTGTAGAAGTAACCCGAGTTTTGCTTTAAAATAGGGATGAGGCAGGGCTGTATCAGATTCACATCTGCAGTATACATAATTTTTAGAGTGGTCTGCCATTGCTTTTAAATGTTTAATTTTTCAAGCTCTGCCAAGTTAACCACAGAGGCGTATTGCTCGGCAGCGGTCGTCCCCAGAAAGTGGTGGCTCTTTGATGTCCGTGCTCAAGGCTACCAGTAAGACATATCTGTGCTTTGGCAAGGTGTGCGACACCTGCTCTCCCCATCCTGTGTATTTATGGGTTTGGAGAAGTTACAGATTATCTTGCTTTCTTGTAACGTGGCCGAACTAGAAATAATTAACTACACTTTGAAGTTTGTCTGTCCAGGACTGGCAACTTTTTCCATCTTTTGTTTCTTTCTTCCCATTTCTAGTTATTGCCATGCCATTAATTATCTAAAAGAAAAAAAAGCTTTTATCCACCATGGATAAATTAGTAAGAATTGGTTCTTCTTGGAAGGTGTCCAGAAGTCTGATCCTGCATGGTAGAAACCAATGAGCCCATTTTATGTAGCAACAGAAATGTTACTTGTAAGAGCTACCCAGTCACATAGCTTAGTTGTTAAGTTTCTTCTGCTGACTCACCAGATTACCTTTGATGTGAATGGCCTTTTTCTGGAAATTAACCTTTTTGCTCCTAGGATTTTAATAACAAAATGGTGATATTGTGTTTTTTGATACAGATATGATATTAGTACCTAATTGAATTTGCTATTTCAAAGTGTGCTTCTCCTGCAAAGAAAAAAAAAATATGTACATACATATTTCATATATAAAAATACATATATGAAAATATATGCAAAATATTAAAATGTCTTAGTGGCTTTAGACATTATTCAGTCGTATGGCTGTGCTACTTTTTTATTCCCCAAAGATAACTGCTTATTTCTTAGCCATTATATTCTATTTCAGTATTTATCAATCTTGAAGTCTGGCTGAAGGCCTGCAGATAGACCTTGCATAACCTATTCCTCAATTACGGAGAAATTGCTATCTTCAGCAGTGCAGAATGAAAGACTTCTTTTCAATTTTGCCATGTCAACAATGTATTACATTAACAATATGTATAAAAGTTTAGAATATATTGTCTATGAAAACTTATATATCATAAATATCATTTGCCTGGGATGTTTCGCCAGGGGTGCTGTGCTGTAGCAACAGTTGTGTTTATTCGAGTTCTTAAAAAACACTCTGTCTACTTTTCTCATTAGCTGTTTTCTTAGACTTGGCGGGGGGAGAAGCAAAAAAGAAAGTTCAGTATTATTACTCTCCAGGCATACTATTAAGAAAATAAGCATTTCACACAGAAATAAGATTAGATCCACTGTGAGAAAGGTTTTTGTGGTATTCCTTATACCTAGACTTACCTAGTTTATTTGTCACTGTACTTTAAGCACCGAATCATGTGCAGGCAGGAGATGTTGAGAGGGAAGGTGGTGAACACCTACTGCAGCTCTCTTTCTGGCTTGTTAACTTCGCAGAAGTTATAGTTGGGTTTGAAAGCTCATTTTTCAATGAAGTTAACAAATATCACTGCAAAATAGACTACTCTGTCCCTTGAAGTGGATTTATACACTTTTTCCTCAAAATACGATTACAGAGATAAGGTACTACCTTTTATTCGTGTTGAGATTGTAGATCAGTAACAGCTTGCGTTAATATTGGACAAGGTTGGTTCTATGTCACCATCAGAAATGTAGCTGAAAATCTCTGGCTGGCTGGCTTGTGCTTGAAACTGGCTTTTTGTAAGATCTGGATTTGAAAATCTCTCCTGCCAGATTTGTAGCTGTCAGATTCATTATCTTCAAAATTTACATTAGCCTCTAACGGTGTTTTTCTTTCTGCAGAAACAGAAGGGGCACGCAGCACAGATGCCAGCCTTCTCCAAGGAATAACCTCTTCATCCCCAAGTGACGCCAGCTCCTGCTAGTACCATGGGGCCAGAGGGTGGTTTCTTAGGCAGTGGACAGATCCACGTCATCCTGTGGGGAAGTTTGGCAGCCATGACAACACTCTTGTTCCTGACCTTCCTCTGCTCCAGCTGCAACAGGTAAGGCTCAGGAGCTTAGCAAGCAGTAACGCTTCTTGAGTCAAATAGCGCAGGGATTGAAAGAGCTTCACTAATAACTAGTTAGCAAGAAATATGGAGGACTTAGCTGCAGAAATAAAAAGAGTACAGTACAAAATCTGTTTTCGGAGCAAATCTGAACAGTTCTGTTCATTCTAAAATCTAAATTTTTTTCCTTTTGCTGTGACGGAAAAACACTGTCGTGTTTGCTAGGTGCTTTCTCCTAAGCTGAAGCCTGGAGCGCAGGTGGACGCTGACTGTTAGCAGATCACACTGCTAACCTGAAACTGGGAAAATAAGGTGGGCTGAACAGGACCAAAAAAGTGTAGGTAAAAAGGAAAGGAAAATGATTTCTGTGTATTTCAGTTTTGCTTTGGCCATTCCTGAAGACTAGGGAATGGATCTTGCCGTTCAAGCCAAAATGAGTAAGAATTGAACGGTGATACTAATTAATGTCTTGTACTCATACCTTTTCCTTATTTTCTTCTCCGTAAGAGGGTTCAATTTCACCAATACAGGCACTTCTACTGACTTTGTTTATTCGCATTTCAAGGCCCCTTCATGACACCTAAGCTGAGCCCTGCTGATGGCACAGGGGAGCTGGCAGCCTGCGCTCAATCCACCAGGTCAGACCGCTCAGACCCTTCACGATGAGGAGCGGGACTGCTGTGGTCCATATCACTACATTTTGCCAGCATAGATCAATCAGCCCAGTGCATGGGGGGAAAAAAAAAACCCTATCCATAACTTAGTACAGCAGCAAAATCTTTGTTTTGGACCCTTATGCCTATAGGAGCATGTGCTTTCAGCCGTTCAGCATTGAGAGTGTTGAAGAAGCTGTGCAGCCATAGAATACGCTATATTGGCATAAGGTGTGTCTATAGTGGAAGGCCCTGTTTTTCAGCAGGATTTCTCTAATGCCCACATTGAAAAAAAAACAGTTGTGGGCAAGACCAGACCCCAGAAGTTGGTTGAAACCCTAAAAAGCATAAGTTGAAACTTGTAATTTCATGTGATTCAGGAGAAACGCTTTTGCTGATTGATGACATTTCAGTATCTTCATCACAGTTTCCTGTGATACCTGTGTAAAAATAGTATAAATATGTATTTTTTTATTTATTTAAAAGTATAAAACCTATTTTAAAAATCCTTAAGCCCACAAACATTGCGTTTAGGTACCGTGTTTTGCCTTGTAACAGTCCAGTCCTTGAAACATCTCTAGAAAGATGATTTTAAACCAGAGTCAAACCACTAAGTATGTCTTTGCAGTTACAGAGATGCATTGTCAGAAACTATCTGGTGATGCTCTTTAACAAATTCTCGTGTTGCTGGTCTGGACGCAGTATCTTTTATTTCAGGTCATTCTGTAGGGCAGGTTGTTTATGCATAAATGCAATTATGTAAAATTTCTTCCTAGCTTACTCTTCAAAAATGGTTAAGGACATGGAAAACTGAACAAAATCTGCTCTTTCTAAAATGTCAGGATCAGAAAAACTTCCAGAGAGGAAATTAAGTATTTGTAAACTTTAACTCTGCTCTACATTAGTGCAGCCTTACTTGCTCTGTTTTCTTATTTCCCAATTAGGCAGAATTTTAACAGTTGCTAACGTGGGAAGTATGGTGCATTGCAGACTTTAGAAGAAGGACTTGCTTTTTCATCTAGGGGAAGGACTATTATTATTTTAAGCTCATAGTTTATTACAGTATTTCAGAGTAAGAGCTGTATTTCCAAAGTGGTAAAAACCGGAAACGTGACCCATACTTTGAGTCCTGTGAAGTACCCAGTGAAGCAAGGTTCATTTTAAAATGAAGACCTCTGCTGCTATGAAATTTGTAGGCCGCCTTGAACTGATCATGCTTATTATTAATTATAACTAGCATCCTGAGTGGGAGTAGGCTGGATTTTGTGGGCCTTTTCTAATTCTTCATAGGATAAACACCTTTTACTGACACAGTTTAAGGAACTCCTCAGGTAGTCTGTCACCAAAACATGTCTCTCATGTATCTCTGAGCATTTCGGATATGATGAAATTGAGGATAATCATATTTTGATTATAGAATCATAGAATCGTTTAGGTTGGAAAAGACCTTTAAGATCATCCAGTCCAACCATTAACCTAACATTACCAAGTCCACCACTAAACCAGTTAAGGGTATAGTAGCAATTTCATGTTTCCTGGCTTGGTGGCTGGATTATTTATAATGCAAGTACATGAGTTACTCCTTACTGTGATCTTACACTGTCCAAGAAAAAGGTTTGTGTGTGTTTGTTGTACCTCTTCAGTTATGTTTATCAACACCCTGCCTCGATGGTGACCTTACACAGAGGTCATACCAGTCCCTGTAATAATTTTCAGTTATTCTATTTTCAGTATTATTGTGAATCACTGTTCTGTTCCCTGCAGGTGTGTAAGGTCTATGAATGACTGGAATTTGTATATTATCATAACCTGTAGTAACAGTTCATATGTTTTTTTCATTAAGGGAAAAGAAGGCCAAACACCAGAATGGAGATCATGAAAATCTGATGAATGTGGTAGGTATTTATTTCTGGCAGCTTGTGTCTGTCTTGTGGTTGATTTGTACCAAGCTCCTTGCAAAATACTGCAGATTGGAAAATAGCTCAGGAATTTGGAGATGGTTGAGCAAGGGAGACTCCAAAAGTCCTCCAAAAGGACAGGAAGAGGAGAACTAGTGTAGACCCTGATAATCTGCACCTTCTCAATGCTCTTTCTGCCACCGTTGTACTCCAGATCTCCTGCCTTTCTTTCACTCCGTTTGCAGTGCAAGCGCAGTGTACCTTTTGTTAGCTGCTGTCTTCTTATGGGTTAAAGCCATGGTAATGTCTATTACCATAAAGGTTGGAAGGGACATCACTCTGGACATACTTGAATTTATTTGCTTTAACATCTGTAAACACTAGTACCTAAATATTTGAGTATAGTTGGCATGGTTTGACTCTCCTGCCAGTAGTACCTGTGAGTCAGAGCTCCCAAGATCAGAATGAAATTCGTCGTGTATCTATTTATGCAACCATTTATTCTGATCCAATGGTGATCAGATCTCACCATTTTGTGTTGCAGCCTTCTGATAAGGAGGTGTTCAGCCACTCAATCACAAGTTCAGCTACAGAGCCCCCTCCGAGCAGCGACCAGAACGGGGCACTCAGCAACGGCGAGGGTGAGTAGAGCAGCCCCTGTGGTGGGATGAATGAGCTCACAGCTCCCTTGGTAACCGCACACCGATGATCCCTCAAGTCTTAGGTTTCTAGCTGTCAGCTTTCCAAGCACAGTCATGCCATTTGTCTGAATACCCTGTGTTTCCCTCTGCTCGCCTCTGGAGGTCTGACGCCAGATCAGCTGCTGTATCCCAGGGCAGCGGCCAGGCATGCAGCTCTCTGGAGGGCAGTCAGCCCTCTTCGCACAGGACATCATTCGCAAAAAAATTATGATCAAGTTAAAAAAATGCAGTGAGCACGTTGGCATTGCTGGGAAGTCAGTAGCCCATCCCATGGAGATGTTGGTGTCTTAGGCTGCATCTCCACTTCCCTGCCAGGCATGCTCTGGCCCAGCCCTACACCCCGGCTCCCAGTCCTCCACGCCAGCCAGCACTGGGAAGATGCTAAGGTCCTCTTCTGGGCCACCAAGCTACACCTGCAGATTGACCAGGCCATCAGGCAAAGACTGCGGCGTTCCCTAATCTCGGCCAGCTATGGAGTTGGGATGTGACCAGAAGATACAGTTGTACCTCAGAGCCTCACTCCTGGAGGCTGTGGAAATATTTCAGGTCCTTCTCCAGGGACTACAGCTTTGGATCATAGTCGGGTGCTGTACGAGGCTGTCGCTTGTATTTTTGTACTTTAGAAAACAGGCAACATAAATAGGTTTCCTTTTTTTTCCTTAGTCTTTGCTTTACTGAATGCTTAAAATGATTCACAGTGAAGTATCACTGGAAAATATTTTACTCAGCTGCACCCAAAAATAAACTTGGTCTCAGCTCAGAGCTGCTGGGAGCCAACTGTTGTCTCCACACTAGGCACTGACGCCATGCGCTGCGTTCCTCGTTTCCTACCTCCTCATCTCACTGTGCAGCCGGAGGCTAAGCTATTCAGTCTCTACCCCTCAGAAACAAGTATTCAAAGGGATTTTCAAACTTTTGTTTTTGCAGCTTATCGCTGTTCTTGTTGCATATGTAGGTGTATGGCTCACCAAGGGACTCGATGCACAGAGCCCTGCCGAAGGGAAGCATTTCTCTTTGCCACAAGTCACCACACATGCAGCTGTCAAAGCTGCTACTAAAAGGCATGCTGTCAACCAGCAGACAGTTTTCAGACTGTCTGATATTACTCAGCTTACACTCTGCAAAACAGCCCTTCTGAATAACAGGAACCGATGTGCTTTAATTTCTTATTTATACTTTATGTGTTCTTTTTGTTAATAGCTCTTTCTTTTGCTCTTTCTGCTAGCCTTTTGAGCCGGGGCAGGGCTATGGAAGCAGCACCATCAAATGTTGGGTTTTTTTCCGTTACCCAACCTGCCAGCATTGTGTTTATCTATGCCAACCCCTTATCTACACCAGCCCCTTCTGTGTCACTATCCGTAACCACAGGAGCATGGAAATGTGAGCTCTCATTGCTTCTTATTATCCCCCCCGCCAAGGCTGAATGGGGCGGGTGCTCTCTGGAGCCCATGGCGGTGCTCTGCATGGCACAAAAATCCCTGAGAGCACGCACCAAAAGGGGAAAACGTGTTCCAGCTTCTCCAGGCCGGTTCCTGATGTTCCTCAGGAAGTCTGCAGGCATCCCGGGTAGTGACTAGGGCACCTTGAGTCCCAGTCAGGATGCAGTAGGACACTTCTTCCTATTCCACCTATTCCTCCCCAGTTGTATGCAGGAGCCAAGTGAATGGGGAAGGATGTTTTCCTTTTCTTCTCCTCCCATCTCCCATTCAGACAGCGATTACCATCTCAAACCTTCAGTTCCATCCTGAGTTTTGCTGTCAGGGTGCGGCTCCCTGCGGGTGCTGACTGCGTGAGTCTGCATGCCCTGAGCACAAGAGAAAGCAACGTCCATGACAACCACCAAATCAAGGGTACTGATTGCTTCAGCAACACTTTATGTCATCATGTCAAACACGCTGAAGGAAATGGAAGAATAGGTTGATTTTGCTGAGAGAGTACCATAGAAACTGTATTAAGAAAAGTAAAGCTATTCAGAAGTGATTTTTCAAAGAAATGGTGTCACATAGTTACATACCATATACTACCTGAAACATGCTTGTATGTGCCCATGTACACATTGCTGAATGCAGTCATACGTGTGCACTGTAAGATGAGAAGTCCCATAGATTTCAGTCCCTAATAACCTCTAGTGACAGTGACATGTGACCCGCTTCTGGGACTTAAAATAACATGTTCTGCCTAATGCTACTTTCTGAAGTCTAGTCTTCTCTTTTGTGCATATGGCTGGCTCATTAGTAGGTTGTCAACCTACATTATGTGCTGCGAGACTAAGAGAAGTGTGGCATAGCCTTCCAGCGAGGAGCTTCTGGTGTAGCGTGCAGTGAGGCTGACTGCGGCAGGGCTGAGCAAGGTGTGATTCAGATGAGAATTCGGCCAGCATGTTAAACAAGGTGAGGGCTGGGTAGGGAGGAAGCAAGAATGCTTTCCTTTTTGATTCCAAAAGATAGGGAAATGGAAAGAGGAAAACCTAAGAAGGCCTTTTTTAAAGGCACCTGGTTCGAGGCCTCCCACCAGTGTTCCCCATCTGAGACTACTGAGCAGTCTGTAAGCATTCAATATAACCAAGTACAGCTGAACATCCCTGCACACCTGCACCTACCCACCCATCCCGTGTTCTTACTGTGAATGCTGTTGCTATGTAATGTGACTCGGGGGTGCACAGAGTATTCAAGATGTTGTGAGAAAGATATTTTAACCGTAGAGTGCAGAAATCTCTGTAACTGAAACCTTTTGGTAAACATGATGACCACTAGACGTTTCCAGGCATTAGTATCATCATCATTTTCAACGAGACACAAAACCAGAGTGATACAGAGAGTACCAAATCGCATTCACCTTTCTTAGTCATGCAATTGTTTGAAATACTTCTTTATAATTTTCCCTAGTACTCTCAGAGGACAGTACAACTGCCTGTATCCAGCCTTATGAAGAAGTACAAACATCCGTCTCTGATCTGCTAGATCAACAGGATAGTCTTGGAAAGTCCATAAAATGTCACCAGAGCCGGGAACTACCCAGTATTCCCCCTAACAATACTATGGAAACCATCATCTCCACTAGAAATGCAGAAAATGATCAAGGTCTTGGAATGGAAGGGCCTTACGAAGTCTTGAAAGACAGCTCCTCTCAGGAGAACATAGTCGAAGACTGCTTGTATGAAACTGTGAAGGAAATTAAAGATGTTGGAGCAGTAGCCAGCACAGAAGGGAGCTGTAACAGCAAATCGAAGGCTTCATTGACGGTTTCTGAAGGTCAGGATCAGATTCCTGAGTGCAGAATTGAATCAGCAGAATATGCATCTGTTGACCGAAATAAAAAAAGTCGCCAAAGTGCTAATTCAGAAAGCCCTCTTGACAACACACCAGATGTAGAGGATGAGCTTCCCCCTCCAGTACCCATGAAACTTCTTGATGAAAATGAGAATGTGCAAGAAAAAGAAGTGGAAGAAGACATGACAGAAGGAGCAAGTAAACCAGAGAAGGTAAATACTGCAAATACTTGTCCTTGTCAAACAGCCAAATAATGATAGAGAACATACGGGTGGGAGAGGATTTTTTTTTTAAATAATAAAAATATGCCAAGAAAAATAAAACACTCAAGGTGATGTAAGACTGTCAAATATGGAAATATGAAAATGTACAGTATAGTCTTTGCATTATAGGCATGTACTCATTCTGTTGCAGCCTCTATTTTGGATTGCTGCAGTATGCACTTCATAAGGCTTTTCCCAAATATTATCCAGAAATTTCACAGGAGACCTCTGCTTCTTTTTTTAATGGTATTATACTTGTGGGAGTGATTACAATAGGTATCCACTATCTCTGTCAGCATCTATATCTTGTTCAGAATCCCCCCCCTTGTTTTTTTCTAATGAAACCTTAATTTGCAAAAAGGAGAGGGGGGCATTCTTGGTGGATGCCCTAACTTTAGATGTGCCTCCTTTGTTGGGTCACCTTGGCTTAGCTGTATGAGTGTTAGGTATCTGCTCAAAGCCACTCACCTCGTCTCTCTCTGTAGGAGAGAGGGACAGAAGGAGAGAGAGATTGCAACTATAGGCTTTTATATTTGTCAAGTTCTGTATGTCACACGTAAACACAGTAATTAATTTCTACCTGCTGAAATCATGGCCAAAAGTTACGTTTTCTCAGCAGCTTATTCTTTCTGCCTGCCGAGGGAGTAGTGGTGAACTCCTTGAAAAAACAGTGATGACATTTTCAACAAGTTATTTTCCCATTTTTAGTTTTTCACCAGAATTAATTTTGAGGATGTTTTCAGATCATTGCATAGAGTTGTCACAAATTGTTGAGTTTGCATTTTTCAGAACTAGTTTAGATAATTTGTTAATTGTGAATGAAAGAACTGTGATTTTAGCAGGTTAATATAATCTTGGCGTTTGAGTTACCAAATAATACTAGGTATTGATGAAAATTTGAAGATCTTTAAGATCCTTAATCCTTAAGAAGTGACGTGACATTTTAATGTAAACATTTACCTGAAAAATCATAGCAGAGTTGAGGTATTGTTACTTGTTTCTGGTTGTTTTCTTATTTGAAGGATTTCAGCAATCCAGGCAGAGGGCAGAATTAATACTTTGTTAAATAACTGTCTAACCATGTGACGTATGAAGTGCAATGGAGTCATAATGAATAAACTGAAGACTACTTAGAATCTAAAAATTGTTTATCTGGACTCTTCAGTGCACACTCTTACAAATAACAAGGCTCGTTTAGTAGAAAATTAAGATGTGATTGTCAACAATAATCCACCAACACTCCTCCCTCCAAAATTCAGGTCATATGTAATTTCTAATTAAACTTTTAGAGAAACAGCTTTCCATAACAGTGACATTTTTCCTACCAGGTGTGAAAAGACTTGCAGAAAATCACTGTATTTCCCAGGCACCGATACAAAGGAAAAGCATTTGCTGCTCTGTAGCTCCCCAGCACACCGTGTATACAGTGTCAGTAACTGCAAGGAGTGGGAATTGATTAAAATGGTTCAGGTTTTGAAGGATTAATCAAGAGATGACACATGCAGTCCCCTAAGTGCCAGGAAAAAGGTGTTTGTCTAATTAAAATTTATTCAGAGCTAAAGCCATCCTGAGGTAAAGCTTCAGCAGCATCAGATCATTCCCGCGTTCGCTGCTAGGTACATGCATTATGCATCGAAGCGTGCACCTGTCCTGTCCTTGAGAGCTACAGCTGCAGCAGAGTTGGAAATGGTAATTGATGGAATATATAAATGTCATTACTGTTGGCATTGTGTGGGAGGTGGTTGCGGGATTGTTTTTCTGTTGTGATGATGATAATTTTTCCCTCTATGTTGCTGCTTCGAACAATGCAGAGCAATGCCTGTTTTTTCCGATGTGGCAACCAAAACCAAGATGTTTATGGAAATGTATGTTACGTTGATAACTCTTGGAGTTAAACAGACTCCATAGGTGTCTCTTTTTGCTTCCTCTCTTGTGAGGCTTCTTAGCTGCCTTGCTTAACATGACCCCTGTATCCCAAACTTTTCAACCTCCTGCCCCGACCCTGAGGAAGAGAGAGGCTGGGTGTAAGTTGTGCGAGTCTCTCTCACTACAATTAGGCTTTGCCTTAGGCGGGCACAAAGAAGAGACAGGCAGGGAAGCTGCTTGTGTAACCGAGACTGATACCTGCCAACAGGCAGAGAACAGACCGTGTCCAGGCTGTTTCAGTCTCACCCTGTAAAAGAGGGCAGCCAGGATGATCCCCAGCCCATGCCAGTTCCTGAAGCACACTCATTTGGGAGAGAGCTAGGTGGACCAAGCCAGAGACTGTTCCAGTATATAAAAGCATGAAAAGGATAAAGGATCCTTTCAAGAGCCAGACGTGCAATAAACGGGTGAAAATTAATTATCTAAATTGGTTATTGACCGTGACCCAGCCAAATCCTTTGGAAGGTTTTGGTGAAGAAGGACACCATTAATAGCATGAGGCCTCTTACAGGCCTCTAGCACCTGGAAAAACTTGCGTGTAATTCTCCTAATAAAACTGGAGAGACAGAACAGTTTTTCTTTAGTTCTTCCTTTTTAATTAAAAAAAAAGGAAGTACAGATCTCCTTCTTCACCCAGGTCTTTCCAGAGTGAGCACTGGTAGAAATGCTCTCCGTGTGCACATCTGGCGGCTGCCATCTGATTTCAGACTTGCGCAGCCTGAGGATGGGCAAAGCATCCCTTTCAAATGTACCAGAGGAGAATGGTCGTCTTGTTCTGGTGCCCGAGTCAGGAGCAGCAGCTGAGCCAAAGAGCAAAAAATCAAGTGCTGTCAAGGGACAAAAGGAAAGTGGAAGGCAAATAAGGACCCATGCTGTTTGTGTTGCTGCTGTGGAGGTTTCAAAGCATAATTTGTAATATTGCTAGGTACAAAATGTTAAGGAACAAGTATTTTTTTTCAGTTTAGAAGATGACAATATCCTTCAAAGTTGATGTGTCACAGTTTTCACATTTAGAAGAAAGAACGCTAGGTCCCAGGGAAACAAGAACACGATTTCAACACCCTGCGGTATTTGTCAGTACTTGGGAAACTGTAGAAGGGGTCCTGACATGTGGTGCTTATAGACGCTGATGAGAGAAAATAATTTCACTGAAGAGTTTTGCAAGCACATGTTTGTTTTAATGTGGGAGGATGAAATTAGTAACTTACTGCTCAACACAAAAAATATCCTGCAAGTAAGAAAGACCAAACTGAGCTGCTGTAGCGAAGCAGATCTAATAAAGGGCCAAAATATGTTTGGACTTCTCCTTCTCCTGTTTCTTTTTTTTTTTTTTTTTTTTTTTTTTTTTGTGAGTAAACAAACCACAGATTAAAGAGCGCATTCTCCAGGCAGTGAGAAAGAAGCAAGGGAGTTGTTAGGTGTGAGGGAAGCCGCCAGCAGACCTCAGTGCTCTTTGGATCAGGGTCTTCATCAGAAGTGCCCTGGGGAGTTGAAGGTTGCTATTTACCAGAAGTAAAAACACCCAAGATAAATGGACGTAGGAAAGAATCTGTTGTAATGAGCCTCTGTAGAAAAAAAAGTTTTGTGTGTCTCTGTCTGGAAGCTGTATTTGATTGACTGTGCTAAAAATAGCTTTACTCCTCCACCTTGGTCTGTACTGGAGGAGTTCTGAAGTATTTTAGGTGGAGAATTTGCATGAAGCTCCAAAATACAGCCCGTTACAAACAGTGCTGGAAGGCTCCCTCTGAATCACTGTGGAGCAGGAGTCCCACAAAGCCTTCTCACCCCAGGGGGGAGGAATCACACGGCCGCTGTGAGGTAGCCAGGGTCTTTGTTGCCATAAAGGTCCTAAGACATTTTTCATAAGAGCAAAATGCTTTTCCCCCAGTGCTTCGTGACCTAATTGGTACGTGATGCTTCACGTGCTTGAAGTTAGACTTGATACCATCCTTTAGTAACTTTGCTCTGTGAACTGGATCTGGCCAGATGCTTTGAGGGTTGAGCTGCCCGCCTCAGGGTGGGTTGCAGCCGACCGTGTTCGTGGTCTGAGCGGTTGTGAGGCAGTGCTGCTGTGCCCCTCTGCACAGCTGCTGCGTTTCGGCGGGGAGAAGGACGTGCCACCTGCCTTGCAGTACTTCCAGGATCCACTGAATGAAGGATAACAACCATCAGGAAGGTGCCAGTTGAGTGTTGTTCCTTTGTCATCTAAAAGCGTATCTGAAAATCACATGGAAGGCCAACTAGTGTGTCACAACAGCCGACTTTTAATTGTTCAAAAGCCTTTGCAGACTCTTTCTTGCTTCATCAGAAGTGTAAAGGTACAGGTACAGCGGAGCAGAGTTTGCTTTAACCATTACATTATTTTTACCCTTTTCAGGTCAGGACAAGAGCAGATACATTAAAAAGCTCTACTAACCTCAGGGCTGTTATCTCCAGAGATGTACGCTGGATATTAGGGATATTAGCTATGTAAAATGGAACTAGTGAGCAAATGACCATAAAATATAATGTATTGATTGTAATGGGAGGATTTTAATAGAGGTTTCACACTGTTGACTGGTAATGAGCCTTTTTTTCCTTTCTTTCTTTTTTACAGAGGCTTAGTTCAATGTCTTACAAGTCTCGAGAGGAAGATCCATCTCTTACAGAAGATGAAGTAGGTTGCTTTCACGAAATTCAATAACTAACTAGAGACCTTTTTTCAGGCAGAAATTAGCATCAGCTCTGCATGATTAAGCAGGATCTAAGAAAGGTGAAATTTGTCTGAAGGGAAAATGAAAGCCAAAGTTTCTCTGCACAAGTTTGTACTGCCACATTCCTAAAATCAGAAGTATTCTAGCATATGGCTCTATCAGGCCAATGGGTTAAAAAATGGTGTCGGAAGATAATAATTAGCTCATCATTAGGGCAGCTTCTTGATTTGGATGACGAGCTCTACTTAAGAATAACAATCAACAGCCTTTTGAAACATGCTCCACCTTGCCCATGCAAAGTGTTTGGAGCTGTGGGAAATAAATGGAAGAACAGTGAAAGCAGTGGAACATAAACTGTTCTTTAAAATGTCTGTTAGTCAAATAAATTGAGGAGACTGAAACAAAGACAAAAAAGTTAAACAGAAATAAGGTTGCTTGTGATCATCTCCAATACACCCATGCAATTTATAAATACGTTCTCTGGACGTAAAAGTAAACACAAATTTGGCAGTGAGCTGAGTGAGCTAATGCTTTCTGCTGGGAGAAGCGCTCCCAGACATTAATGAATAAATTGATCCTTGAACTGGGTTCACGTAATTTAATGCTGGAAAGGGTTGAAGTATGGATGAGCAGAAAAGACTTTTTTTTTGGTTGGCTGAAATCAGTAAAAAGTAAGAAGTATTGCCACCTGCAATTGGATGTCTCTCATAAAATTTAAAAAATACAGAATTAACAGAAGCAATCTGGTTCATCTGCATCAGTCAGTGTTGCTTAATGGTGATGGACATTTTCATGCCAATCTGCTATTTTAATTGGATCGATACAAATCCAGAGTGACCTTGCATGCTTGGGAAGGACTTCAAATGTAACAGAAGAGCTATGTTGCAATTGCAATATTAGGTACCAGAGAAGCAGCGCGGGGAATTTCATCTGTCTGCCCTGTGCTAGGGGTAGTATCCCCTTGGACTGGGAGAGGGAGTCAGAAGTGGCTCCATGCCCAGATGAGCCCTGAGCGGAGGGACGTGTCTGGACGTGGGCCCCTCCTTCACCTCTTCATTAGGGGCCACCTTCGTGCACTTGTTGAACCATGCCACCTCCTTAGAGGGGATTTTTAGAGCTAGGAGTGAGGCTCTGGCTTCCTCTCTTGTGTTTATAGTAGCTGTGAGGTTTCAGTCTCTAGTCTTAAGTTCTGATACGCAGCTGACTGAGATGCAGCTCCTCTTTGTAGGCAGAGTTTAGTCAACAGAACAGACCTTGCGTATCAAGATTGGCACTGATTATTTGCTGTTTTCTGGTGTGGGTAATTTATCTCCTGATTTTTAATGCTCTCTTCACATGACTTGGTGTCTCCTTGGTCCTGCCTATAAACACAACAAGTAACTACTGTCCTGTTGGGGTGTCTCTAAAAGCAGAAAAGTAGCTGCTACCATTAAAAATAATAGTAATTTTAGAACCCCCAAGGACCAGACAGCATCTTTCTCCTGCATTACAGCAGCTAAACCTGATCATCCCTTTGATGCCTGTCTCCCCATTGAGCCCAAGCTGGCTCCAGGACCATAGCAAAACTTTCAAGACCTCCTGCTCACAAAAACATTCCCTTTTGTCCCAGCTCTAATCTGCCTGCAGGGGATTTGTGTTCGAAGAATTTTTACATCTATAAACTTCTTTTATAAAGCATTTTATAAAGCATTCTTTTCTGAAAGAAAATCAATTTATAAATGAATGCCAGAAAAGAAAGGATTTGTAAGAAATCCTTTCTTTGTAAGAAAGGATATGTTTTCATTAGAAGATCCTGCCTTTTCTTAAGTAACCGACATCCTTGTGGTAGAAGGGGTACAAACTGGTACATAAGCTTTATGCCATGTTAAATACTCAGCAGGTGTCTCCTTTTCCTAGATCTCAGCCATGTACTCGTCGGTGAGCAAGCCGGGACAGGCCATCAAGGCACTGGATTCTCCTTACACCTGTATCCAAGAAATTGCATCTCAGAGGTCCCCGTCTATTTGCAGTGGCCTCTATGCAAGTGTGAAGGACTTTGAAAACACCCTAAATACTACCACTGTGCCTCAGTCAGCGGACAGACCAAACGGGGAGCTGGAGCCTGACTATGAAGCTATCCAGTCAGTGAGCCAAGAAGACAGGACCTTGTCTGTGCCTAACACAAACCACACTGCTCTTTCGGGAGAGAATGACTATGAGAGCATAGGGGACTTGCAGCACCACAATTTCACCAGACTTTAACTACTCTGGCAGGCAGATTGCAGCATTTATCTGATCTGCTGGTATTTTCAAAGGAACATGTGAAACATGGAGAGGGAAGTGCTTCTCCTTTTGAGGAACAAAGCTAAGTAGAGAACAAAAGTTGTGAAGAAGCAGCATACATTTCAGCCGGGGTGTGATACCTGCTAGGTTATTCTGGGTGGTGGATTGAGGCTCACAGGAAAGGGCATGTCAGGTCGGAATGATGACCAGGACAACATAAAGGCTTCTTCATTGTTAGCTCCACAATGAACAGAATTTGGGAAGGATTGCCAGGCTTGTCATCCCGATAGGATTACATACCAAAAAGACTGCCTTTACACAAAGCTAGCTTTTTGTTTTAAAAGATTCTTTTATGTTATTTGCTTCAAAGTGTTTTTCAAGCATCATTTTTCATTCAAGTTCGAGCATCCGCTTTGTTGAGCAAATCATGGATCATCATACCTCAACTCAGACTTACGCTGCAGGGCTGGGGAAGGCGTGCTCTCTTCTGTCTTTTGGGGAGCTCTGTGCACGTTCATTGCAACTAAAATGCAAACAACAGTACTTCATTTCACAAGGGACTTACTCCAAATGTACTTGAATTAATTCTGTTGGCTTTTTCTTCTTTTTTAATGTCAAGGGCTGTAGAATGTGACTTGCAATATTTGAGATGTGTACTGGTATTTGTAGGTTTTCTGTTTGATTATTTGTGAAATAACTGCTTTAAAATGGCAAGTGACACCCTTAGTGTTCTTGCTCCATTCCCCTCACGTGCACACATATACCTACGCATACACACACCAGACAATTGTCATGTTGCAAAAAGTTGTGCAGATGGATGCATTGTCATAATGTTTACTCTATCCTTAATAGTGTTGAGTCATCTTTTGAAGATTTTTGCCCTTTTTTAAGACTTAAAATATTTTAATATGTTTGTCTAGTTTATTATATAGGAAAATTTATGTACTGTGTTGAGTGGATATTTTTTATTTTTACAACATATTTTTCATCTTCAAAGTTTTTGTAGATTAACTTTCTGTTTTATGTAACAGGAGGAATTCTATTCTTTGACTGGGCTTATTTGGTTTTCCTTTAGTTCTATTTTAGAAGTATGTAAATGAACTTTGGGGTTTTTTTGGTCGTCTTGAGCAGGGATGTTGAACATGCCTTGCTGGTTTTAAGCTCAAAATAATGGAGTCTGTGTAAAAGAACATTGCCAACGGGCAAAAAAGAGGCAGAGAGAGAGTGGGATTCAGTCTCAGATAGCCACTGATCCTCCTTGTTCCTCTGCTAAAAGGAGCAGGAGGGCAACCAAGAACTGGGCGTCTGACAAGCAGTTTGAAAGCCACCATCTTTCAAAGATAGCAAGTTATTCTGTTACTGTTAAAAACAAAGTACAGTGTTTAGATGAAATAAGTAGGTACTGGGTTGATACTTCTGTTTTCTTCAAGAATAGTACAATAGTACAAGAACAGTCCAACAGTAGAGAACTGCCATTGTGTGATACGCATTTGTACACAGTTACGTGTACACATGTGCATATATCCCCATGTATATAAGCATACACATGTAATTTGGACACAAGCATAAATTATGGTCTGAACTTGGCAGCATTCAAATAACATTCACATATGTAATATTTGGCATGTGCTTGAAGAGTAGTTTATTTTCAATTTGAAATAAACAGTACATAAACTGAGGTTGGCTTATTCCATAGTAGCCTAGAACGGGTTTAGTTTCAGTTCAGTTGGTACTGGGTTTTGATATATTCCATTGAGTCCTTCTCAGATCACTGGCCAGCGCTCAGCATGACTTGGTATTATAAAGTGCAAACACAGGTCTGGTTACACACATTTATTAGAAATTACTTCATAACTGAAAGAAGTGTACTAATTTAGGGGCTTTGCCTGTAAGTAGTACAGCTCTGAGGAGCAGTGCAAGTGTGCAGTAAAACTCTGCCCGCAGGGTGATTCAGACTTTGTGGATCCTGACTTCGTGTGACAGTGCAGCACACTTGATCCATGACTCTCATCTCTCAAGGAAAAGCAGTTCAGATCAGTCTACATCCACTGTGTCCTTGACCATGCTTCCGTGCTTCCACAGCTGCAGCAAACCCTTTGCTTCCACTTCACTGCAATGCTTTTTAAAGCTGACTTTGGTCTTCCTTTCTGGAGTTTCTGTTTCTGTTCCCTTGAATGTGAATTCATGAAGTTCACCTTTGACTGTTTTCTCCTTCTGCTTCACACTGTTTAAGGCCAAAGATAAGATGCACCACGTTTCACAAGATCTTTTGTGCTAAGTCTGGAGAATTTCTGAAGTCTTTAACTATGTGTTTGCTGTCTGTTTCTTGCTCAGGGGTATGGGTTTAGATATGTAGTCCTCAGTCTGACTCCTGCAACTTAGTGGGAGGCATACCCCAACTCCTGAAATTGCCAAATACATCTCAAGATGGGATCTACAATCCCATCTACAATCCTTAAGGATTGTCTTACTCATTACATGGATAACTGCTTTTGGAGAAACAGTAGCAATGTGAGGTTTGTCAGGTTCACCAGATGCAATTTCAAGACCAGTGTAAAGATAAAAGATAATGCCAGTTAATGATAGTGAAGAATAACACTGAACTCTTGATTGTAAAATTTTAAGGTGCAAAAGAAGAAAATCAAACATCACTGTAGAAGTGCCCCCATCAAGATCAGCAAGTCAAAGGAAGGGGGAGAGCTGCCCGGTCGCTCTTTACAGTCTTTCAGAGCAGAATCAAGAATGTTGTTTTGGAGGAAGAGACATGAGACTCAGCTCCTTCCTTCCTTTCTTTCCCCCCGTTCTGACAGCTGCTCCTTGAGACCCTCAGACTTCCCTTTTCTTTCCCCCCGTTCTGACAGCTGCTCCTTGAGACCCTCAGACTTCCCTTTTCCACAGTGAAATCCCTCCCTCTCTCTTTTTTCTTTTGTTTCTATTTTTAACCTGCCTCATACAGCCTTGCACTGGGAGCTGGTACTGAGTTTGCAGTCCGGTGGTGCTCACACATTCCTTCCCATTTAAATGACTCTCAGGCTGGTCACAACCTTTTCAGCATCCACCAGACCCTCAGCCTGGTGGGGAAGGAGCTCAGATTCTGGATTGCTGCTTGTAACATGTATCTGCCCTCAGCTGTTGAGAGCCCCTCACACTGGACTCTTGGGAGCTGCAAATAGGAATTGCCCTCCTGAACAAGGATGCGTGGTGGAGTCTGTAACTCCCCTACAGTCTCCATTATATAGTCTAATGCTAAAGAAAAATGCGTTAGAATTCAGTCCAAGGCTCTTAAGTGAATAATTACATCTCTTGACAAAGAATCAAGCTTCTGTTTTAGTTCCCTCTTCCCAGAAGATCTGTTCCTTTATGGCTGTTGCCAATCCTTTCTTTTCACTAATATATTGGATGGAGAGATTTTTCCAGCAGTAATCCCCAAATAGATTAATCTCACTGTAAAGAAAAGGGAGTCTCTTTCACTTGTCTCTTCATTGCTATTTTTTCTCTTTCACCATATCCCTAAATAAAATGTCAAAATCCAAATTGAAGTATCTGTTACCTGGTGATCTTTTCTGAGGAAGCTTCACAGTCTATTTCTTTGCCTCCATTTTTTGGCACATCTGTATAATAAGATAATAAGATCTCACATCAAATTGCCATAGTAAGGCCAAGACAAGCTGTGTGTGTAACTACATTAGTGTAAAGGTCTTTTCTGATTTCATTCTGGGAACTGGTAGAAATAGGAAATGCAGTTTGCATGTCTCTTCCATGAATCTGCATCTCCTGTGGGAGTTGTTCTAACCACATACCTAAACCAGTTCTCACCACGTACCTAATCCAGTGCTAACCCAATACCTAAACCAGTTGCTCCTTTCTACCGTGGCACAGAATTGCTTTCTCAGTCATGAGAAACAGATTCTTTCCAGGTATTTGTAGCACAGACAAGTACCTAATTACCACAGTTAGATCAGTTATAGTGCCTTTTTTACTAAGTAGCTAGTACTTCCATACTATTTTCCATACTGTGTTTAATACAAAACTACAAAAAGACAACCCCCACTTTGTCTAAGTTGGAAACAGCTTTATAGAGACACATTAAATGTACTGGACCTCAATTAGCCCTACAATAGCAATAGTCTTTCACAAATGTCCTTTAAAAAGCCCAGTAATGTAGCTTTGCAATAAGAATTATCAGTCTTCTTTTGAGGAACCTAAGTTTTTCAACCGTGAGCATTCAGGGAAGTGGTGGTCTTGGTCCATGTCAACTGTGAACAATTAGTTGCTTCAGTCTTTGTATTAGTATCAATTGCAGGCTAGCTTACGTGTAGCAGGATTCATGGGGTGAGGGATGAGTAGGTGTGGGGATTCATATTCATGAGTCACCCAAAGCTGGACCGTCCCCATAGTGGCAACTGGCTGAGGACCAGCTGCCTTGTTCTCTAAGCCCTCGTCTATCGTGCCTTCAGGGAATCCATCCTGCAGGGATTCTTCTGGGCTGCATGCGTCTCCATAGCTCCCTGAACAGCTCCTGTCCGCTGTCTTGATCACAATTCTGTATACGCGGTGCTCTCTGTTCAACCTTTCAATGGTGCTTTTATAAGATGCTGGATAAATGGTTTCAGTGTGCTTTCTGAAAGCTGACGTGTAAAGCTGGGACACAGACTGCTCTCTCTAGTATTGTCTACTTCCCAGAACTTAGCGTTGTGTTACTCTGACTACAAAAGGCTGACAGTGCTGCCCTGTCTCTTGTTCATCCCACACACAGTCAGAATGGAGTCATCACGCATAACATAAAACCTAGGTTGGGCCACAGGTGTTTAAAAGCAGCCATTCAGGCCAAGTGCCTTGGCTTGAAAGCAGTTTAGAGACATGACTCTCATCTGTGCAGTGTGGGATTGGGAACATCATAGAGCCCAGCTCAAGGCCTTTATTCTGTCTCCTATTGTGCATGTACATTTGTTTGCAATATGACTGTAAGAAATCCTTCTGCAACAAACATTTTAATTTGGGCCACACTCCAATGAGGGATTTTTGCTCATAGGCAAATTACCAGTTATTTCAGACGAGTGTTATTAGAACATGCCTAAATAAGGCTGTTATGTGCCTCACAAGTAACGTGGTGTGTGTAGTCCACTGCAACACAGGAGAATGCAAAAAGATGCTCAGCCTGACAGATGCGCCTGTGGTGGTGTGCTGAAGACTTTCAAGGGCAAGTCTCTTCCTGGGAGCAGGGAGCATAATTGTTATCAGTATGATTTCATACCCTGATGCTGAAGTTGATTTGTAGCATCCCTTTTGGCATGGTCATGGCTGAAGACATTGCCAGAGCAGATCTCAGCCTCAAAAAAAAAAAAAAGTATTTTTATATCCCTTGCTAGCTAGCAACATATGTTGAGGATTATGCTAAAGATAAATGCTATGTATGGAACATCACAGAGATAAAAACACAGGGTTCCCTTTCTTCAAGGAGAGAGAACCCCCTTTGGTTGGGTCAGTATGAAAGAACCCAGGCTTACAAAAAGCATTAAACAAAAAAAGTATTCAACAAATTAATTGCCTATGTGGTAGTTTTCCAGGAGTGCATTAGGGTATCACATACACTAGACACTGTTCTTCTTTTCCTATGGACAACAGAAAGATGAAAGCTTATTTGTAATACAAGGTTGCCATTGACTAACTGATAAACTTTACTTTACATGTAAGCTAAAGGTCAGCAAGAGTGTCTACCCAATGTAGATATATTTAAGCGAAATCTAAATGATCCAGCTCAGCTGCTGTAAGCAGAATCACTAGAACAATTTAATGCTCTGCTTGGTCTCACCTGCTCACATAGCTAACTCTGGCACCCCAATTTCCATAGCAAATGCACGGGATATCTTTGTATTACATACCCATTGGCCTGTGCCCAGTCTATAGATAACATAAAACTTACAGTTCTGTTTTTTCAAGCTGTGAGGTTTTGTTTCTGGAGGTCTTCAGTTTCAAACTGGTCAGAAGGACAGTCACTGCAAACATGATAGCAAAGTGCCTAAAAACTAATGTAAAGGTAAAGATGCTCACTGTTACTGCACAGCAACTTGTCTACTGTATGTGGTAATCTCTTGCCATACACATTCCTCAATATTGGCTTTCATTTGTGATGTTCATTTATTGTTACAATAGCACAGTCTGACAAGGTTTCTGTCTCAGCAAATTCATTGTCTAATTTTAACTAGCATGTGTTTGTTACAGAAAATATAAAACAAGATTCTTTGTTCAGTTTAGAGGGCAGCTATGTTATTTCTTATATGTTATGATAATGCAACAACCTTCTTAGATGATTTACAAAGCATGTAAGTATCACTTGACTTTAAAATGCTTCATCTGAGATTTCAGAATGCCTCCCATTCCCTACAAGACAATGTTACCAACTCTTGTTAAAATTACAACATCTTGTAATATTGGGGAGGCGTTTTTAAACCTTACAAATCTTATTACTTAAAAAAAAAAAAATACAGCGCTGATGCTTTCACTTCTGTGAGGAGACTCTCATATTTTAACTTTCAGCATCGGTTGGATTTGGACTACCCTCTTATTTATGGAGCTGCTCCTCCCTGCCATGTTCAGCCATCACCATCTGAGTATCTCCTTTGTCCTTGATGAAATATGGCAGCTGCCCAGAGGGCACAGAAACTGCGTCACGTAACACTTCTCAATGGGACCTTTTTAATGTGCCTGTGGGATTTAGGAGCCTGGACTGGTGCTCTAAAGTCAGATGTTTTGGGGAAGTCACATCCTGTCTTGCAGAGGTCTTCACTTTCTTTCAAGGCAAGAAGTTCTGTAGCTTGCAAGCACTCAGCTGACATGGAAAGATGTACGTAAGAGGTAAACTGGTACAATGTTTAAATGTGTTAGTAAAAACCAGCTAAGAACACAAGAACCTTCCTTCTCACGTGCCTGAGGATACTGGAATTTGGTCTTTATCTCTGAGGCTGTTTGAGAACAGTCACGTAACCAGTCTCCGCAGAACATCCAACCAGCAGACAAGTCTTTGAATGAGCATCTGGATCACTCTGGCGGCTCCTGAGTTTCCAGACGTACCACCTTCGTGATTTCCAGCACAGCCTGTCTCTACTCTGTGGTGATGACTGGCCCTTTGCTTTACGGTCCTGACCCCTTTAACTTAAGAAAGGGAGATGTCAGCTGCTTCTCCTCAGTCTGACTAGTCTTTCTAGATTAAAGTGTGCTAAGAGCCCACCTGCAAACCCAGAAAAGAGTGTTTACTGTTGGGGCAAGACAGGTATAGCCTACTGCAGCAGCTAGGAAGAGAGAGGTAAAAGGAACAGTAGCAAAGTTTCATTTGCACTTCAGCCGTGTCACAGACTACCTGTTTAGAAAGATTTTTACAGTAGAAAAGATTACATTTAAGGGATGCGTTGCTGAGAATCTCACAGGAGATGGATAGAATTGTTTATTCTTCTCAGTATTCCCTATACCCAAACAGGCAGGGGCAAGTCCTCTCTGCCCCACCATGATGCAGTTTTCTGATCTCTTATCAGGCCTCCATATCAACAGAAATGAAATGAAAATAAATTCTAAATACATGGGGTTTTTCTGTCATAAACCCAAAATGGACAAATGTAGGTGCACTAAATGTAAGTACCATGTGCAGATCTGGACTTGCACAGATGGGTTTTAGCAAAAAAAAAACCCCAAACCCACAACCTGGATTACTTTATTTAAATAGATTTATTTGCATGAGACAAGGGTGCAAGGTTGGACCCTAAGACAGAGCTTAGAAGAAGTTTGGTTTGGTGCTAGGTATTTTTGTTTGTATTTTCAGTGAAATGTATTTTCTTTCTTTTATGTTAGTGAATCGATATGACTTCCATAGGAACAACAAAAAATAGTCTGGTATATGCATAATTATCTCTAATAGCTATTATTAAAATCATGTCTCAGTAGGAGTCACTTTAAATTGGATGCTATAGTAGCTTCAGCATAAAATTGCTTTATATATGGAACATTGCATACTTAGACCATAGTGGATAAATATTTGTTATTACAGACACTTTCATTTATTTTATCCATTGTTTTATAATGGAAAAAATATTTATTACTGGAATGTTTTTCCAGCAATGTTCTCTTACATAACGTTCTAGCAACAAACTGTATTTTCTGGACAACCATTCAATTCTCTGGTCACTGACGCAGAACTGCAAAACATCCTCGAACCAGTATGATCTTCTAAAAAGAGAGGATTAGAACTGTCTCTGGCTATCTTAGTGTGGATACAGTTAAATATACTGTGTAGTTCAGCTCTGTAGGCAGTGAGAACAGTTGGAAGAAATGACTGTACTATATAAACCTGGAGTCTGTGCATGTAGACTTCCGAGATGGCACTAGCTGAGGCTTGTTTGCTACATGATGGGTTATTTGGCTTGCTACCTTTTTGAAATCAATAGTTTTATTAACACCACTGCAGACACTGAAATACTGTAGTTTTGCAGAATGTATGTTCCATAAATTGTAGCTTGACTGTAACTGCAGGGCTTATGCTACTGGTAGAGCAGTTCAGATCCAACACTAAGTTGCATTTTGTAAATTGATAAATGCCATGACATTCTTCTCAACATTTTGTAGTAGTATACACAAGTTGATGTAATTTAGTCATACCATTATTCCAAGAATCTTCATCTGATATTTCTAGCCAAGTCAGCTTTTGGCTGCTGAAAGCACAGTAGGTAATTATGGTTATTTGCTGTAAATGTAGACAAGTTTTATGTAAATATTTCAGGGAAAAAAAATGCTATTTAAACAAATGAGGTAGTTATCTAAAAGTAAGAACATAGGTCAATAATATAAAATACAGGTTTTATTTATGTACAGTAGTATCCTAATATTTACTTGTTTATATGCAGAAAAAAAATCTTAAGATTCTGTACTGTATTCTCTGAAAGCTTTTAAGAGAGGCTCTGCCATTTTCTCTGGTTAATATATTTGCAAATAACTTTTGAATTTATTGGAAATCCATGTAAATTATGTCAAATGGGAACTACATTACATTGCAATGAAATGAGTTTAATTCAAATATCCTGGCAAAATTCCGTGGATTGAAAGCTATATATGAATTCAATAGCCAGACAGAATAAAACACAACAAATAAGCTTTGTCTTTTGTTTTGTTTTGTTTTGTTTTTTTTTAACGTGTGCCTCTTTTTGTTGTTTTCTTAATAAACATTTTATTCAGTCCTTGTAGTCACTTCCTCCTGCAGGTCCTAAAATCTGCATTATTTGATAGAATTTTGTTTATTCCAGGCATTTTGTGCTGATTTAATTATCTGACAAGAACTATTAAGTCTTCTTTGTGTTACATAGCACCTTACTCCTCCCAAAGCCACAATCCTGTCAAGATTCAAGCAAGCACACAACAGCACCAATTTCAAGTTGTCTCTAGACTAAAGGAGAAATTCCCATTAATATAGTGGCACTATGTTCTTTAATGCAGGTAAGAATATTGGATTTGAACCTTTGAAAGTTGCGCAGCTTTCAGCCTTTTTGAAGGGCTGCAATTACCAGCCTTATGGATTAATTTCTGAAATTGCCATGGCATTCGATTCCTTTTTCTTTGCTAAAGATGCTCTCTAGGCAATGTTCCCCAGCCATCTGCTGCGCTGCTCTGTCAATGGCAAGACTCTTAATTTGTGTAGAAATACTTTGAGAACATCCTGAAGCATTTCAGAGGCAGCTGAGTTAGAACCTGTCCTGGTTTCAGCTGGGATAGAGTTAGTTTTCTTCCTAGTAGCTGGTACAGTTCTGTGTTTTGGATTTAGGATGAGAATAATGCTGATAACACACTGATGTTTTAGTTGTTGCCAAGTACTGCTTACACTAAATCAAGGACTCTTCAGTTTCTCATGCTCTACCGACTGAGAAGGTGCACAAGAAGGTGGGAGGGGGCACAGCCAGGACAGCTGACCCAAACTGGCCAAAGGGACATTCCATACCATATGACATCGTGCTCAGTATAGAAACTGGGGGAAAGCTGGCCAGGGGTTCGCTGTTCCGCGACTGGCTGAGCATCAGTCAGCAGGTGGTTTGCAGTTGCATTGTGCATCATTTGCTTTGCATATTCTTCTATTATTATTATTATACTACTATTTTATTTTATTTCCATTATTAAACTATTCTTATCTCAACCCACGAGTTTTTTCACTTTTACCCTTCTGAGTCTCTCCCCTACCCCACCGCGGGGGGGAGTGAGTGAGCGGCTCTGTGGGGCTCAGTCGCCAGCTGGGCTTAAACCACAACAGGACCACAGCTGAATACCTAACACAGATTCTGCATGTAAATCTAACACAAGGAAATGTCATCTTTTAAGTGTGCCACTGGAGCAAGGCGTCTTTGTACGCTAGAGCATGAAGCTGAAATGGTACCTAGCCTGCTGGGACTTGCATTCTCCGTGAGTTGCACCTTCCCTCTCATTATCTTTAATTACAGATAAGAGCAGCTTTACCCATTTAATATCAAGTAGTTACTGATGAACAGGTTCCTGGGAAATTCACAGTGCAGCCATGGATTAGTTATGCTGAGCTGGGAGCCTGGAAAACTAGACTGGTACAGACAAATAGTATCTGTTCACTGTCAAGGTAATGGCTCTTTAATGTTTAATCTCGATAAGTATATTTTAATACTCAAAGTTATACGGTTATAGGTCAAATAGGGGACTTGTAAAAATAAGGAAAATGTCATGTGAAAAATCATTCAGGATCTGATAGTTTAAAATAAGATTGCTTTTTACTGAACATTTGTTCACAGACCAAGAAGCTGCAAAATACGTGATTTGATATTATTTTTTTATGAAGTAACTCCTTGAGTATTACTCAGTACAGGCCATTCTTCTGAAAAATACATGCATTCTTATTATCAAGAGAACTGTATCACAGCTACTGATTTTTTTTTCATTCATTCCAAACCGTTGCTATCAGCCATAAAATAGTTCTATTACAATGGCTAGCTTCACGTTTGAGGCCAACCATACAGAACTATAAATGTGGCTGGTTGAAATATTGAACGATTTGCTGAGATTCTGGCTAATCATGTAGCTGCATGCACACACTTGGGAATAGACAGTATAAGCATCTTTGTTCTCCACTGATCTTTGACATCGCTTAAAAGTAAAGCTTTAAGCTAACGGGAGCTTGGTGTGCAGTCAGGAGTATACTGCAGTGACACCTGGTGTTTGGAATAGAATTATTCCCTGTGAAGTGTGACTGTCAATTTACTTTTAATTGGGTACATATTCACTCAAAGGCTCACAGTTCACCCTGTGTTCATGGAGCATAGCATTATATTGAACTAGAAAGCATTGGAGCTAAAGAGTGGCTTGCCATTACTTGGTAGAAAACGTATCTGACAGGTTTGTTTCAAAAGCCCAAAATTGCAGTGACATGATCTTTCATGAATGGCTGTTCTTCCTAACGCTCTAGCTGATGAGGTACTTTATCACTACTTCTTCTCAGTTGGTTATTACACAAGTGAGATTGACCCTTCATATAACTCGCACAACCAGAATTTCCATGCAGCCTTTGTGGAAGGACTGATAGGCAAGAACAGAGAACTGCCAGTTCAGACAGAAACCAGGGATCCCGTGTGTGTCGTGGTGCTAGAAAGCATATTAGAGCTACAACAGATACTTCTGAAATAGTCCCTGCTAAAGAGCTTATTGACCAAAGTAGTCAAGATCTGCAAATTTACAGATGTGACTGAAATGGAATGTAAATCCCATCATCAGTTAATGTAATTAAGGATTATTAGGATAATGTAAGATAATAGTAACAAGGTTATTTTTATTATTAAGGATTAATATTATTATTAAGGATTACAGTTTGCCACAAGATCAAGAAAAATTAAGGAAGATCTGGCAGCAATCTGTATATTTAGACTGCAGGACGATTACTATTATGTAAAAGTTTTTTGTGACCTGGTTTGAGAAGCACATACATGCTCCACATTTATGTAATTAATCATTGAAATTTGGCAAGGACAAAACTCTAAGGCTAGCTTTGTGGTTTTCCTTTGTACCATAAAATTCTGTAAGGGTTTGGCTGAGCTACAAAAGCCAGATTATCCTAAAAGTCCTTGTTTCCCTTCTTTAATTTTTCTGGCAAATTATGAGAGCCTCCAAAAAAACCCCTGAACCTGAACTTTCTAAGGCTGCACTTGTGCCTCAAATCAAACAGCAGAGAACCAAGCCTTCTCCACCAGATACTGAAAGGCTAACACTCAAACTAGCATTCACTGTCTTTTTTCCTCTCTTTCCTGCAGCTTATTTTCAGCAGCAAAGTACAAAGAAAAAAAGATCTGGCAAAAAATGAAGTCTGGATTGGATCTGAAGGGAGCAAACAGCTGATGCTCCAAGTAATGAAATTAGTCTTGTTCCACTGCTCGGTTACCAGCATTGTGCTGTTTCTGGGTTAGATGGCTGCGGCTGTCACAGGTTGGAGAACAGTTATCAGTAGCTTCTGTCTTTAAAATAACTAGGAACTGATACGGAAAAGGCCTGTATTAAAATTTAAGTCTCAAATTCAAGCATTCAAAATATGAGGAAATGCTAGATTTCCAGTTGTTCATGTAAGCTCAATTCCTTCCACAATGCATTCAAAGAATGTTTGAGATTGGAAGGGACTTCTGGAGGCCATCTGGTCCAACCCCCCTGCTCAAGCAGGGACACCCAGAGCAGGCTGCCCAGGACCATGTCCAGATGGCTTTTGAGTATCTCCAAGAATGGAGACTCCACAACCTCCCTGGGCAACCTGTGCCTGTGCTTGGTCGCCCTCACAGTGAAAAAGTGTTTCCTGATGTTCAGAGGGCACCTCCTGTGTTTCAGCGTGTGCCCATTGCCTCTGGTCCTGCCACTGGGCACCACTAAGAAGAGCCTGGCTCCGTCCTCTTTGCCCCCTCCTTTCGGATATTTCTACACATTGATGAGATCCCCTCTGAGCCTCCTCTTCTCGAGGCTGAACAGTCCCAGTTCTCTCAACCTTTCCTCATAGGACAGATGCTACAGTGCCTTCATCATCTTTGTGTCCCTTCGCTGGACTCTCTCCAGTATGTCCATGTCTCCCCTGTACTGGGGATCCCAGAACTGGACCCAGCACTCCAGGTGTGGCCTCACCAGTGCTGAGCAGAGGGGCAGGATCACCTCCCTCCACCTGCTGGCAATACTTTGTCTACTGCAGTCCAGCCCCCATTCCCCTTCTTTGCCACAAGTGCAAATTGGCTGGCTCATGTTGAACCTGGTGTCTACCAGGACCCCCGTGCTTTTTCTGCAAAGCTGCTTTCCAGCTGGGCAGGCCCCAACATGTACTGGTGCCTGGGGTTGTTCCTCCCCAGGTGCAGGACTTCACATTTTCCCTTGGTGAACTTCATGAGGTTCCTGTTGGATCATTTCTCCAGGCTGTCAAGGTCTCTCTGTGTGGCACTATGACTGTCTGGTGTATCAGCCACTCCTCCCAGCTGTGTGTGATCTGCAAACTACTACAAATCACTTTCTTGTCCTTCATGTGCCTGGAACACAGTTCCAGGATTAATTGTTCCATCACCTTCCCAGGGACCAAGGTGAGGCTGATCAGCCTGTAGTTCCTTGGGTACTCCTTCAGGTTATTTTTGAAGATAGGAGTGACATTTCCTTTTCCCTAGTCTTCATGCAACTCTCCAAGTCACCATGATCATTCACAGATAATCAACAGTGGCCTTGCAATGACATCAGCCAGCTCCTTCAGCACTTTTGGGGCCCAGTGGATTCATGTATGTCCAGTTCGTTTAAGTATTCTGTAACCTGATCCTCTTCCACCAAGGGTATGTCTTCCTTGCTCCAAACTTTCCCTCTGTCTCCAGATCCTTGGATTGCTGGAGGCCAGTCTTACTGCTAAAGACTGAGGTGAAGAAGGCATTCAGTACCTCAGCCTTTTCCATGTCCTGTGTCAACAGGGCCCCTGCCACGTTCTGCAGCAGGCCCACATTTTCCCTAGTCTTCCTTTTGCCACTACTATACTTACAGAAACCCTTCTTCTTGCCTTTGACATCCCTCACCAGATTTAATTTCAGTTGGTCTTTGGCTTTCTTAACTGTGTCTCTGCACGCTTGGACAGTGTGTCTATATTCCTCCCAGGTTACCTGTCCCTCCTTCCACCTTCTGTATACTTCCTTTGTGTCTGAGTTTGCCAGGAGCTCCTTGTTCATCCATGTAGGCCTTCTGGCATTTTCGCCTGTCTTCCCACTCCTTGGGATGGACTGCTGTTGAGCTCGGAGGAGGTGAGGCTTGAGTATCAATCAGCTTCCTTGGACCCCTATTCCCTCCAGGGCCTTATCCTATTGGAGTCTTTCAAGCAGATCCCATCCAGCCACGTCATTCACCAAATAAGGGGATTCTTGTGGAAAAGTAATATTGTGAGCTTATTTTCAATGACTTCATTTGCTTGATCAGGTGCAGGGTTTTTTTCCCTGTAGAAACTGTCTCAGTGAATTTTAAGCATAAAACCAGCAAGAAACTGTATGAAGTACTTGAAGGTATATGTAAATCTGAGATTTCTTTCCCTCGAGATTTTGCAGCCTAGGTATCAATTAAAGGTTTGGTACATGATTGAAAGATGTTGATTGCCACATGCCTGTGACATGTCTGTAGGTGACACTATAAAGACTGCTAAGTGGAAAGGTAAGATGACAAGGATCCTGTCCTTAGTAATTTGCAACTAAAATACTCATTGGGCAGATGAGTGCAAAGAGATGAGGGGGAGTAAAGTCCATCCTCCCTTGTTCATTGTAATAGGATCCTTATGATACTCTAGACAGTGAGATTATTTTTTTCCATGGCTCCCAAATCCCCGCTAGGTCCTCCTGGGTTCATCTACAGTGCTCTCCAATACATGTGGTGTCTAGAGAGTGTCCTAGCTCAGACACAGCCTGCTTTTGCAGCCCATGTTACCAGAACATACAGTTGGCTCTGGCACATGGCGTAACATCCTCTGAGCTGCCTCAGCACAGCCCCAGCCTTGGTCCTGCAGGTCTAGCACCAACCCCCAGCTAATGAGCCTCCTTGGAGCCAAGCAAGCCTGTGCAGAGGGAACTGGTATGTCTCTACACCAACACTACGGTTTGGCCACAAACTAGGTAATTACCACACATAAGGGAGATAATTAGGTGGTTTTGTTTTATTTGTTTAAGTATGCGTGTGCATGTGTGTCAAGGGGGAGGGGAGAAGACAGAGAATCACAGGTTTGATACCATGTAACTTCCCTTCTCAAAGCTTTTCTTATGCACTTTTCCACTTTGAATTGTCTGAGCAATGACCTATAGTGAAAATTGTCAGAAAACTCAAGATAGCATGAAAATGGGGGAAGAGCCTCCCATCCCAAGAAAGATTTCCGGTTGTTTTG
The DNA here is from genome assembly GCF_030463565.1 of Pelecanus crispus. Classification (NCBI taxonomy): domain Eukaryota; kingdom Metazoa; phylum Chordata; class Aves; order Pelecaniformes; family Pelecanidae; genus Pelecanus; species Pelecanus crispus. The sequence goes on along the minus strand of NC_134644.1, from coordinate 143,035,870 downwards.
TGGTCAGTTCAGTGTGGTTCACAGAAGAAGAGAGTTTGGAAGCAGAGAACTCTACCACTGGAAATGTGTGAGCTGGAGGCAACACCACCATAAGGTGCTACAGCAAAAGAAACCCCATTCATGAAGGGATGATGGCCTGGGGGTTATCCTGCACCCTTCAGACACATATATGGCAAAATTAAAACCAACACGACTATCCTGGTGCCTGAGGGGGCTTACAGGCATGTTCTTAATAAATTAAGTAGTTTTAGGTTAATCGAAAAGATCCTCAAAATACAAATTACCACTTTTTGGACCCAAGCTGAGCAACTTTGCATTTGCATTCCTGAAAAAACACTTTAACATGTATGGAGGATACTTGTGAGGATATTACAGCCCTAGGCGTCTAACACGAAGAGTTAAGTGTCTGGGTCCTCTGTACCACTAATGGAGTTAGGTGCCTTTCAGAGGAGTCTTAAACAGGCAATGTACTGAGAACAAACTGCTTGAGGTAGTCAGTGGGGAACGCAGAGGACAATATTAAGGGTTTGCCAGCCCCTTTCAGGGACCAACCTAAGATAGGTAGGTACTTCCTGGTAGTCATATTTTACAGACACAAACCATTCCAGTTTGTTCTGACAGCTTGTGTCTTGAAACCTGTGTGCTGGGTGAGATGATGACAACTACTATTTGTAGCATGAAAAAATTAGCCTGAAGAAATACTTAGCACATATTCTCTTCTGGAAAAGTGCAAGTATGAACTCATTCAGAGACTAAACAACCATGACTGCATCCATATGGGGAGCACGTGTCCTCTCAGTTAAAAATGTCTCTATTTGTGCACCCTTGCCTTCTTGGCAAATCTGCATAAATCCAATGCTTTAAAGCAGGTATCATCTCCATTATAGTATATTGAGAAAAGTAAAGTGCTATGTAACACTTTAGACTGCATTCAGAATTGATTTAGAGGAGTGCTTGAACTCATTTGAGATGAAGATTGGTCAAGCCAGGGCATCCCTCATTGACTTCAATGAAGTCCAGATTTCCCTCTAGTGTTTCAGAACTAACAACAGAAACTGCACATTGAGGGACTTGTCCCCAGTGACACACATCCAATTTTCATGCTGCTGGAAGAAGAAAGTTGCAGCACTGAAAGCCAGGCAAGCCAAATAGTGCCATTTGAAGTGTAGTTAATTCATGATGAAGCTAATTCACCTGTTCCTCTGTAAAGTATATTTCTCATTCAAAAGAATGAGAATGCCATCACATCAGGTTCTTACTACTGCTACACTTATTCATCACAGCCAGAGAGGACAGTTGGAGGTAGGTGAACAAACTATAGGAATTTTCTTCAGACAGACTTTGCCTACATCTGCTTCATTTTTTTTTTCTTTTAAAGTAGATATTCACTGAGGGGGACTGCTAACCTGGCAGCTCCTGCTCTTGGCTTGAGAGATCCAGTCTGGTGGACTTCAGTTGTGTTAGGCTTGGAGCTAGAGCTAAGGAATGTCTTAGATACCAAAAATCACCCAAAATCTGGAAGTGCAATCCAGACCTACTGCTGTCTGGTTAGCCCTAGAAATACATAAATTCACTAGATGCTCCCCTGTATGACTTGCAAGTCCTCTGAGCACTTGCTTGCACACCAAATGGACCATCCCAGCAGTAATCTAATTCAAGTAATTAGGTGCCTGATTTAATTATGCAGGTGCCATTGGGATCCAGAACCTGGAGAAATCCTATTCTGAGGGCACTGATCCAGCAGGCATGCTCTGAACACACCTAATGCAACTCAGTGTCGTGGAGTTCAGCATAAAAACAAACAGCCACAGCCACATTCAGAGAAGGCGGGACATTTTCTGGTTAAATGCAAGGTGATGTGCTCTATTCCCAGGCAAAGAGGCTTTAAACCCACCTCCCCGCCTCCAGAAGAGAACTTCAACCACTGTGTTACCTGACATGAGGGAATGCTTCACCTCTCCTGTTGAAACAAGACCATGTTACTACATCCACAGCTTGTGGATTTGTCACTGAAGGCCTAACCACTAACTGCTGTTGCATGTTTGCTTTTCCTCACCATACTGAAAAAGTGTTCTGTCTTCCCTAGACAGCTGAAAGCCCTTAGCATGATTGGCTCTGAATCCATCAATGGTCTCCACAAGCCCCAGGACTTCAGAAGCTGTTCTCAATGCAATTCTGAGGGTGGTATCCTCCTTGTTATGTAGGTTTTGGGGCCCTCATGCAGCTTTCCACATGCACTAGGAAGGTGCCTTGGCTGTTTAATTAATTAATTGCACTCCATGTTGGGGCAGAAATAAAAAGTTTGCCATTAAGCTGCCAATAATTCCCTAACTCATTCTGTACCTGATGAACTGTTTCTGTAGCAAAAGGATGAAAAAAGGGAATCCCCAGAGTCCATGGTCTTGGACAGCTTTAGTGTACTTAACTGTTTATACAACATATATTGGCTTGTAGTAACAGCCACTAGTGAACAACTTCTGGTCCTGCCTATTTTATTGTGAGCAGTATCTGTGCTGCAAGGGATGTGTACTCCTCACTCCACTGAGCACAAAATAAAGCATGCATCCCAGAGACAATTTTGGACCAGCATGGCTATCCAGGGAGCCTGCCAAGTCCTCTGTTCCTAACAGGAAGAAGGTGGGTACTGCAGGGCACAAGAAACTACTGTTTGTGCCTGATGGGGTGGAAGAGCAGGGAAGGGAGGGAAAAGGACAGGAGACAGAACATGGTCAGGATTAATTTTCATTTCTAAGATTCCAAAGCTGAATCTATGATTAAAATTTCAGTCTTGGGTTCCGGCAGATATGCAGGGCAGCAAGCACCCTCCATACAGATGTCTCAGAGTTCTGAGAGGTTTTAAGTTCAAAACACTGACTTCAGGATTCAATAGTCCTGGCAAGTGTTAAGAGGAAAGCTTTGGCATGTGTTAAGGATCTCAAAAAGAAGGGGGAGGGGGCCTGCTGCCAAAAGCTCTCATTTTGGAACTCAGTTTCTCTCAGAAACTCAGTTTTTATTGATGTTCATTAAAGCTACTATTCCTACACCTGGGAAAACAGAGAGACAAAGGAAGGGAGAGGATGAGGCTCTTTGTTTTGAACCACTGTTCACTTCTTGCATTCTCACCCCTAGGTTTTTGGCAGTACATCCATAAGTGAAATAATTATTAACCATGCTTCCCAGCTTCAGTTTGGTTTAGGCAGCAACAAAGGCTTTTTTGGCAATTTGGCTTAATCTAGAAACTGAAAACAATGCTCAGTGTTTCTTAAAAACAAACAATGTTCTTACTGTTTGTTAAGGGTGGGTTCTTTTTTTTTTGTCTTCTGGTGCTATTTTGAGTTCTAACATGTCTATTGTACGCAGGCTGGAGTGCTCACTCTGGTTGTTTACAACAGTTTCCCTCATGTTGCCAGGCTTTTCTTCTATGAAGCATAATTTTGTAGGCAAAGTACAAAACAAGCTGCAGTGTAAATAAACTTAATATGTGTGAAAAGTGTTGGCTCAACACGCCTCAAAACTGGCTCTAGCCCTAATACCATCATGAGAGCATGAAACACTCATGACATGTCAGAAGGACAGCAGGTACCTACTTGGATTCAATGTTAAAGGATTGTTTTATTTGTGCAAATCTGGAATTGAAAAGATTTCTCTAATTTCAGTGTCTTTAGGATAGGCTCTGGTAGCTACCCAGATTTCACTCTGACTCTGCTGAGCTCACTGTGGCCGCAGCTGTTGTTGCCACCATCATGACTGAGACCACTGATTTCAGGGCTGGAGGAGACTTTCTAGGTTGCAGGAGCTGGAAACTTTGTTTTTCTGGGGCAGCCATGCCCAGCTGGCCACATCTGGGAGCTAACAGTGGTAGAAGTGCTTTGTTCCATTGTGCTTTCATGTTCTCCACAAAAGGCCTATCTAACTCACTCGATGCACACCTGGGAGTACCTTATGGTCACAAGACAACGGCTTGCTGACTTTTTAATTAAACTTCCCTGGGAGAGGGTTAAGCAGTACAACATCCCACTGTGACAGGTGTTCTCCAAAGAAACAAGCAGAGCGAAGCAGTGGGGAGCGCTCTTGTTACCACTATCCTCACCCTCAAAGATGGCTTGGTAGGTGGCTACAGCACAGCATCATGGCCTCTCCCCAGCCATGCAATCCACCACACACACATCAAGCACTTCCACCAGCCCAATCCTGCACTGTGGTCCCCTCATCAGATACCACTTCTGCAAGGAAAAGATGTTTTGAGAACCATTGTCTGAAGGTTAAAAGGGGAAAAAATCCCAGCCCCACAGAAGAGCGGGGACAATGCAGGACTGGAAGAGAAGAATCTCCATGGGCTAACAGCACACGTATCAGTAAACCAGTTATTGGTGGTGAAAGTAGACCAGCTCCCACAACATATCCCACAGGTGGTTCCCAGGAACTGAACAGGGCAGTTTATGTAGATCTTGAGCAGCTGTCTCCTAGCTGCTCCCTGACTGCAGCTCTCGAGAACAGATCTGCAGGTGGCACAAGGATTCTGCATCATTAGCTCTGATGTGTTGCCAGGATTTGGGCTTCAAAGCACAGTGAAGTTGGTGCTTGTTAACTTAGCAAGATGCACTGAAGAACTTTGTCTCCTTGCTTCAGAAAGACCAACGTAAGACCAAGCACAGTTCATTGAGTGGTTCAGAATATGCATACACAAATTACTGAATGCTCCTGCTCCCCAACCACCTACTGCCGCCACCACCACCATTGTAATACTTGCCAGCAAGCACCATCCCTTGGCTAGGACTATCCCTTGCTAGCCATTCTTTGCTCCTGGAAGGTGCTGTGATGAACACAGCAATCTATGTACCAAATACAGCACTGAAGAGGGACAATCTGTGGCTGGACAAACCCATCGCTTAGGCTGTAAGAGAAGGGTGAGTTGCATCAGGTGCCAGAGTTGCTCTTTCTCATTGGGTTTGCCAGACTCTGCCCATCATGTCCCAGGCATTTGCACATCCTGCACTGGGGGTCACATATCATTTTCATCTCTTCACAACCCACTATGGCTTATTTCCTAATCCTCTAACCAGATAAGCCACTCAGTCACTGGTGAGCAGACAAACAAATCCAAGGTGAAGCAAACCTAGCAGTTTACTGTACTAGTACTGCTAGCAGAAAGCTCCAGCTAGGACATCTCTGAGGGATCCACGTGTACTAAATGCATCATACACAACCTTGTATCAGAAGAGCAGTGTAGTGATTCTAAGCTGAACACTGGAAAGTCAGGAAAAACCTGAGGTAAGGTTGCCTGTGCAACCTTAATTTGGCCTCCTTGTGTGCCTAAGTCATGTAAAAGTCTTTAATTACAGTCATGCATGCTGTCTTTTTCCACTAGCCCTTTGTTTCACCCAGTGAACAGAATGGACAATACTCACTTAATGAGCAGCTAGTCACTATTTTATTTTTTGCTTGCTGCTTAGCATGTGGCCCCATCCTTTGTTTACCACATGCTTCTCAAATCCTGCTATGAAAACCTAATCATTAAGTCCCTTGTTGGGTGCTTCTGTCCTGCCCATCACAATTGATTGTTTCATGAACATTAATGGCATTTATTTCCCTAACTCTGTGGTATACTTATTATTTGGTGAGTGTGTGTATGGTACAACAAAGCTGAATACAGTAATACTGAAAAAGATAAAAACAAGCACGGAAAGAAAAATTGTCCATGAGAGGGCCACACATGAACAGCTGAATATCTTCAAGTTAGAAGAGAGTGTGGCCCACAAGGCATCCTCAACCAGTCTACATGAAAAGGGCTGCTACATAATGGATGCGCTATCCTGACCAGTGACAGCTCTAGTTCTTCTTATCTAGTGGGTATCTCAACAGAAAATTTGGTATGTGCATACAAGTGTGTACATATAACACAAGGAAGATTTAAGAGAAAAATAGTGCACAAAAATAGTATGTAAAAAAAATAGTCCTTATAGCACTGAAGCATACAGTTATACTCTAAATTCTCCCTACTAGCTTCATGACCAAAATCAGGGGCCAGCAGACAGGAGCTTGTGTCATTCTCCTGTGTGCCCCTTCTCACAGTTAGAGTCATCACGTGCTCACCCCTGCAAGCTTGGGGACAGCCACTGAAATCCTCACTGATGGCTACTGCCGAGACACATTTTCATTTGTTGTCGTAACCACACTGGTGCAAACGTTAGCCAAGAAACACAGCTCTTGTGAATGGGTGTCTCATCTCCTCCACATGCTAACATGCGCACCTTCTCAGTGTTAGAGAAAAATCTGACTTGGATATGCCACCACAAACAGACAAGAACACTGTCATGTATTTAAGAGCTAGGAAATTTTTTGCAAGTCATTATTAAAACAGAATGACAAAGGAAGGTATTAACAAAGCTTATAAATTTCTCATTAGGATGGATGCCTCTGTGCCCAAGGTAAGAGCTGCCCCAACTTGAACACACACCCAGACTTCTTTGAGAGCAGTTTCTGAATGCCCAGAAGTAGTCATTGCTGGAATTACCTCTCCCTGAATCTGAAATGATTAGGCTGGCCCCAAAAATGGTTAAGTAACTCCGAAATGGTGTTTTGGTAGACTGTATGATCACAAAAGCCATCACAGAAAGGAATATCCCTTTCTATTTATCAATTGCTTAAGAGATGGTTAATAACACTGTCCAGTTTTCTGATGAGCTGGTGAAAAAGTGTCCAGAACCTCTGAGAACTGGCAGTTGTAGGGCATCTTAGATTGCCTCAAGAAAGAGGTCAGCTGCACTGTGACATCTAATGTTACAAAGAATTAGGGCTGCTGACAGTGGAACTTCCCAAATAGAGTACGTACATATGCTGTGTGGAACACAGGCAAGATAAATTCAAAACTTCATGGACACCTCAAATTTTCTGGAAGGCTGCAACAGACCCTGTGTTTCTGAGAGGTGTCACAGGCATTATGTGTACTGCATAGCTGATATGCCCATGTGCTGGACATAGCTAACTTTGACCAAAAGAAGAGATGTTTTGTTTAGCTCAAATCAGCATGGACTCTTTGGTGCATGTTTGCTCATGTTAGTCCAGTTTCCTAACCATAATTCTACTCATCTCCCCAAATGCATGCTGTAATTTACTTCCAATATGCACTTTTCCACTTCTGTGGAAAGCTAAGGCAGATGCTTTGCTTCTAGAGAGGAGGAACTTTCCAGGAAGGAATTGCAATGAATTGCTCAAGGAAGCCACTGGCTTGCCAACCTGAGGATTTCAAAAGGGAAAGAAAAATGGATTCCTCCTCCTCCTTTTTCTTTACTACTAAGTCTAAAAAAAAAAAAAAAACCCAAAAAACCACAACACTTCTAACCACAGTGAGACATTGATTTTAAGTCTATCACTGAATTGGTCTCCAATTTTTCAGTTGTAAGAGCTACCTAACTAGCAGTGACATAGGAAAAGAACTTATTTCTCCAGGTACCACTTGGTGTGGTTAAAGAATACAGTAAAACTGAGACTAATTTGCTGTGAATGCTGGTGCACTAGACCATGAGGTTGTGTGTCAGTAGAAAGCTGCATGTGACATGCAGATTACAGGCTATTTTTTATTGTCAAATTCAATCCTTCATTCAAATGAATACATTGTCAGAACCCTAATTATTTCTGTTAGAAATGCTGCAGCTTGTTAAGAAAGGGGCATAAAGTCTTTCTCTCTGAATTCTTGATCATTGTATTACAATTCCAAGCCATTTGTGAAATACTCCATCATTTAATTTACAGCCTGTTTCTCTCTATGTGGACTCCGATTATGGAATCATCAACCATTACACAGTATTAGCCCTGTGATGAACCATGCACTTTTTTTTTTAGCTCTGGCCCCAAAATAATGCCATTAGTTTCTTCCTCATTATCTCCTGTTCCTCATAATTGATGACAGGCAAGCTGGAAAATCTTGCCTTTTATTCAATCATCTTGCTCTTTTTCAGCAGTGGGAATTTTGGGCAGATTCAGTAACAATCCTTCTGGTTTCATCTACAGCTACCAAGTTTCATGGACAGGTTTTAAAATTCTTCATCATCTGTGCATGCACTGCGAACTGTTTCCCTGATTGTAATTCTGAATGGAACACAAGTTTGATCAACAGAAAAATTTCAATAGGCCCAGCCCCTGCTGGTGCATATCTACATGCAAAACTTGTAGCTTAATTATGCTCTGAGGGAACAAATGCACCAAAATAATAATATCTCTTACCATTGCTGGCATCTTCAGGCCAGGTCAGCATACCAGAATCAAGGTGGCTGGAGCATAATTAAAACTCAAGGACTAGAGGTCTGTATTTTTTTACCTGGGATGGAAATGCTGACAGCTGAAAGATGTTTCAGCTACAATGGAACTTGTGCTGGAAGCTATGTAAATCTGTAAGGTGATGTGATCCCAGTGGAGCACAGCCCAAAACAAGTATGTGGAAACACTGGGTCTAGTAAGAAGAGCTGAAGGTGGCTACCTGAGTAGCAAAAACCAGGGTTAACACTGCAGGAAAATGCCTACTTGAGTACAAAACCAAAAGCCAGTTTTTTAAACACTTTATAATGATATAATTATAAATCTCACTGAGCAAGATTTGCCCCATCTCTAGAAACATTCAAAGTCAGGCCAGACCAGGCTCTGAGCAACCTGATGTAGTTGAAGATGTCCCTGCTCGTTGCAGGGGGGTTGGACTAGATGACCTTTAAAGGTCCCTTCCAACCCAAACCATTCTATGATTCCGTGACAAGATTTAGTACATCCCCGGGCAAGTAATGACGCAGGGGTGACCTCACATTGCTGGGTGGTAGTTCAGACACTGCCTTTAGTGAAACCTTGCCCTAGATTTAACAGCCGAAGGCTACGGTAGCTTTCCCAGACAATATCATGAGCACCTGGTGGAAGCGATCAGTGGCTCACAGCTCAGGCTGATCTGGCACTTGGAGCGAGGGAGAGGCAACAATAATTCTCCCAGGCAGGCTGCTACCGGTGAACGTGTTCTTCATGGCTTACTGCTGTGAGTGTAGCACAGCACTGACATAGCTTTCCTGCAAGATTTTTGTGCCGCCACCTTTGGTTTTGTGCTGCTGATGTCAGAGTATGTGTCATGTACAGAAGCAAATGCCCCGACTGATCCACTGGATTAACCAGTGGAAAACTGTACCTCAGAGGACAGTTACAGGCCTTTAGAATGCAGGTAAAGATACTGAGTAGGACAGACCTTCAAAGACTGGCCTAGAAGAAGCCTCTGAAACACTATGAATAAATTATATCCTTTGTTGCGCATGGATTGGGAGTACAACAGCCAAATCCTGAACTGGGAGCAACTTCCCTGGAGAGAAAATACCATCAAGGTCTATTTGGGTTTTTTTTCAGCATTACTTAATACTTTCTACTCTCACCTATTTTACGTCTGTGTTGGTGGAGCTGGATTTTCTGTGAACTAAAAGCTCAGAACACTTTCGCTTTTATTCTTTTGAGAAAGTCAGTTTAGTAAATTTCTTTAGTTTAATAAGGAATTCACTGTGCTCATCCATTTTCTGACAACAAACCCAGCTTTGGAGATTAATTGCTGTTCTCCCAGAGCAATTAAAAGAGAAGTCTATAGTTCGACCTGGCAGGAACACAAGGCTTTTGGGGTCTGTTTGCTTCCAGAAATTTAACCTAGTATTTTTGAAAGGTTTATAATTTTCTGTCTAATACATCAAGATAAAATAATACTCCTTGACTCAAGAAATTTTTGGGAAGGAGAAAGAGGCTGATCACCTCTCAAAGGTGATTTTCTCAAAGAAAATTTAAAATCTGTCATTCCAGGATCCTGCTTTATTAGACAAGGTTGTGTTCAATGCATTGACAGAAGTAATGTTATAAACATTGATACAAGATATTGTTTAGCCACACGGTATTTCTTACTAACATGAATGAAAATAAACCCCAAATTGCAAATATTCCTTCTTCAAAAGAGCTTAACTCCTGGTTTTACTTCCCTATTACTGTCTAGTTCTATTCATTGAAATAAATGAGCAAGATAAGACCCTGTTTCCATGAGGGATTTCTCTAAATGAACACATTTTCATGATTTAGGTGATGATAATGGTGATGCCCTGCTCCAGCTGGAGTAAGAGAAATACACAAATGGAAGATCTTTTTGTACCTAGACCACCATACCATACCAGCATTACCCATTAGAAAATCTTACCTGTGTGACTGTTTTGCAGTGAGTAGTATAAAACAACGATGAGTTTGCTAATAATTGCTCTATTTTTAAATGTAAACTATTCAGAACCACTGAGCTCTGACTATACAAAAGCACTTTACCTGTTAAGTATCTTCAATTCAGAAAAGAAATATATCTGAAAACCGGGGGCAAAAGAACTTTAAAACCCAAATGTTCTAGTGGTCAGGAGTCCCTAGAGAAGACAAGGGACAACAAGTATAGAAGAAAGTCTCTGTAAGTGGCAACATATGATGTGGTTCATGCCCATGACCTTAATTGGAAAATCTGAAATTAAGATGATGGATATCTCTGATGTTTCTAGATTTCACTGTGTGTATTTTGTGATTACATCATAAAAAAAAAATACCCATCTATTTCTAATATCTCTCTTTCTGAGTAACTCAGACAAAGTTGAGGCATGTGTCTGAGGCAGGAAGAAGACTATTTTGTTATGTTGCAGTGGAATTGAGAGAAACCTTTACAAGAAAACAGTACTGAACAGATGATTTAAAGAGAAACAATCCCAGTTTAAAAAGCATAGTTGGCACAAATACTTTAGTCAGACTTAACAGCTAAATGAGGTCTGTATGTGTTACTGGCTAACAGGTGAAGAAGTTAATGGAGACATGGGCATGCAAAAATAAAAAGGGCTGCTGATGTGATGTCACCTAAGGTTTTACTGTTGCCCATTCTCTAATTCTTGTGGCCAAGTGAGACATATGGCCGCAGCAGGACATGTAACTGGGACCCCCCTACTTTAAAACCCCCAGCCTCTTCCTGCTCAATTGAAGAACAATTTCTGTTAATCTTGTCTTGGGAGAGAAAGTTTTATTTGTGAAGAGGGAGATAAAATATAGACATTTGCAATGTATTCACCCAAAATAAAATCAAAGAGGGGGGGTTGCATTCAAGGATTAAACCCACAAACACATGTGTGTATGTATCTCAAAGAAGCAATATAAGAGGAAAGAGAAGTTTTGAATTTAAACCCTTTTGAATGGGATGGAGAATCAAACAGCAATGGAAAGCAGAACTACTAAGGTATTATCCATTCAAAGGCAAGAACATGCACAAAAATGACTACTAAATCCATTGTCACAAATGTCTTTGAGATCAGTGAAGCGGAGATATTGAGTGACTTGGCATTGCTCAAAACCCACTAATCTCCATGAGCAGACTGAGATTCAAAGCAGACCAGAGAGCAACCCTTTGTTAATCATAATAAAGAATTTGCTGTATTCAAATGAAGTCACAGCAAAGTGGATGCGTGCCAGTGCAGCACCAGTGTTCCAAGAGAAAGGCAAGCTAGGAAATTATAGACCCTTCATCTCAATGTCTGCAATTTGCAAAATAAAGGGTACAACCGAGGAGCAAGTTTGCAAAATGCATGTGCAAATGGCGTATCATTCTCTGTAATCTACTTGCAGATAACTAGCAAGGATAGATGGTGTCGGTTAACTAATCTCCTTTTTGAAAGAGCTATGCTACACTTTAGTTATTAAATTTAAAACACTCAAAATAATAATTCATGTGACAGGCTGCTCACCTAACGCTCTGTGGCAGAAGAGGTTAATTCTCCTCTAAAATTGGTGTCTATTATTCCGGAAGAACTTCCTGATGCCACCGTAGGAAAACAGTAATCTAGGTCCCAAGTGTCCCAAGTTTGGGTTTTGCAGACAGCTGAACTTGTGAGCAGCACAAGGGGCAATGTGACCACAGAAATAGAGAAAAAGAAAGGAAACGATCAAAATTTTTAACAAGAGCTGTTATCGCGTATCTTCAGGACACTTACCTGTGTCATGCATAATTACCTCAAGCCTCTTTCACAAGGGTATAATGTCAGTTTGATTACCTACTTCTCCCCTGTCCCAGTAAACCGCCTGTGAAGAAGAGTTGTGTTCAAGGGAAAATCGCAAGGAAATAAATATTAAAAACAAAATTCTTGGTTTCATCAACATCTCTGCTATCCTTCACTGCCCTGGGGCTACTCTCCCATTCCTACGACTTGATGCCCCTGCCCTCCCCACTCCTCTTTTGCTGTCCTTCCTCTGCGACTACAGCCATCCTCTGCCCTTCCTGTTGCTCCTTCTCTATGCTGTATTTCCCTGAGCCGCTTCACTCTGCCTTTGTTTTCTGCTTTGAGACTGTGTTTATCTAAGTAACACGTTCCAAATGACTAATTCAGACAAGGCAGCAGATGCTTCATTAAACTGTAGCTCAAGTGGAACTCATTATCTTGCCATCTACACCAAACTTTTGCATTGTGTTAGCACCTTTTGACCAAAGTATCCTAACACCAAGAGGAGGGAAAGCCTCCAGGAGGGCTGGGGTTGACTTCTCCCCGTGCTCCCCTCTTACCTCCGCCACCCTGCTGCTCCATTCCTCCCACAACAAAGCCTGGAGTAGCAGTTCATTCATATTAAAAAAAAAAAAAAAAGTTTATACACAAATAAGTTTGTTCTATAAACACTGGAAAATAACCCTTTGTATTTAGTAACATTTTCAGCACCCGCAAGGTTTTCTTTTTGCTTACACAAATCATAGCTTAAAACACAACACTCCTCTACCAAAGGAAGCCAGCAAAACAGAACAGCTTTAGTGTCTCTAAACAAAACCCAACCATGTAGAAACCAAAAATTAATTAAAAGAACTTAGAAATTCAAGCCAAAACATTACGCCTGAAAAAATAATCACAAGAAAATGCTCAGAACACTGCCACTTCAAAATTCAGTTTTTCAATTCTATTAGCTCTTCCCGCTCAAAACAAAACCAAAGCCCTAACTACCAGCCAGAGAAATAAATGAGATTTACTATGTGAAATTTAAGAGCTTTTGCTATTTCCCGGGGGGGGGGCCTGCAGTTGAAGAACCGAACTTGCCACAGCAATTAGTTGCAACCTTGCCTGCATTTTGCACCAAGCGTATTCTACCCAAAACCCACAATGTGTTTAATGTTACGTGCTCACTTTTGTATTATGTCTGTAAAACAGGTAACCGCTGGAGTAGATTGTCCCAGCCTAACCCAAGTCATAGGTTTGCAGTTCATCCATTTTAGCTCAACAACCGTGAGACGTGACTGAGCCGCGTTTGGGTCACTTTATGTATTTGCTGATTTCTGAGCTGTTTACTTCTATCAAGTTTCCCAACTCCCACACACACACACACCCCACCCCCCCGAGGAAGGTTACAAAGGTTTTATTTGGGTGTTGTTTTTTTTTTTTTTAAGGAAGCTGAAAGTCTTACACAACCCTCCCATTTCAGTAACGGGGCTTTAAGACCTTTATGGATAACGCACTGCATAACGGACTGCCGCAGCGACCGTACCTCACCAGGGAGGCGGAGAGGGGACAGAGGAGCGCGGTTCTGCAGAGATGGTGGGGGTGGGCCTGGGCCTGGGCCGGGGCCGGGAGCAGCGCCTGGCCGCCCGCCATCGCGTAGGAAACACGCAGCTACAAACAGCAGCGGGACAGCACCCCGCGGCAGCCCAAACCGGCCGCCTTCCCCCCGCCTCTCGGCAGCCCGGGCCTTCACGCCTCCTTTACCGAACGAGCGGGCGGCGCCGGGGCCGTCCCGCCGGCGGCCGCTGCCCGCCCTCCCGGCCGCCGCCCTCCCCTCAGCGCCCCCCGCGTTGCCGCGCAACGAGCGCCCCGCCGGCGGGGCGGCAGCCGGGCGGCGGAGCGGAGGAGGCCGGGCGGGCATGGCGGAGCCCGCTGACAGGGCCGCACATGTTTACGGGCCGCGCTCCGCCGGCAGGAGGGGAAATCTGCGGCAAAAGCTGAACAGGATCGCGGGCGGGAGCATGGAGCGAGGGCTGCGGGAGCGGGCCTGGCCCTCCGGCAGGCAGGGGCTGCGGGGCGGGCGGGGCTGCGGGAAAGGGTGGCCCGGCAGCCCGGGCTCCCTGCGGTGCGACAGCGAGGGGCGTGTTCCCAGGCCGTTTTTTAAGCGAGTCCGCTTTATCTCTGCTTTTCCAGCTCCGTGGAACTATTTTTTTGTTTGTTTGTTTGTTTGTTTGGGGTTTTTTATGGAGGAGAGCAGGGTGGGAGAGGCAGGAAGAGGTCAACCGGATTTCCCCATGGAGAACGGGGCAGCGCGTCCTTGCGAGGGGACAGGAGAAAAGCAGAACAAGCCACCTGGAGTTGCCCTTTTCAGCTTTTGTTTTTAGGGAAAAACGGGCCAGCAAAAGCGACGGTTTTTATGAAGACTCCTAAGGAGCTGACTGGAAGGAGCGCCTCCAGAGAAACTTCCATCAGGGAACTCCCCTGGAAAAAAAAAAAAAAAAAAAAACCAAAAATTAGCTTTAATGAACCCCCTGTACTCACTAGAAAACAGGGGCATGTACAACAGGGAAAATGGCTCCTACATCTCAAGCTAGTGACCTGGCTTTCGGCTGATTAATGAAAAAATCTGTGAGGTGTGCGTGATCCTCAGGTTGTCTGGCTGGATGGTGTTTCCCGTAAATTTTGGTTGCAGTGGTAGTTACTTAAGGAGCCTTTAGGGTTAATGTCAGTGTGGTATGCAAGCCAAAAAAATGTGGAGTGCCCTTTTCAAAGCAGAGCGTTCCTCTCCAACATTAAGAATTCATGCAAATAAAACTATACTATCTTAGGTAGCAAAATGATCAGAATAAAATTGTACCCATTGCTTAATTTATCGGAGTAAATATTTTTATTGCTGGCATTGACAGCTATATAATCTTTTTTCTTGGTTCCACGAGATTTACAGTGGAGTTTCCATGTAAAAAGTGAGTCTGTAAGTACTGTTTGATGTGATCCTGTAATATTTCTGTTTTCCTGAGTGCCTGATCTAATTTGTTCATTTTGAAAGGAAGAGCTAGTTATTTTCTTCGTAATTGCTGTCTCTGCAAATTCAGCCTTGACTCTTAAGAACCGAGCTGAGTTCTTTGACACTTCACTGAGAAAGAGGAAGTTGACATGCCAGTCTTACATTTTTTCTTAATATATGTTTAATCTAACTTACAGAGGAAGTTCCACCTAAATTAAGACAATTAATGAACACGCTTACTTAAAATAATATTTCAATTCTCATCCATTCCTTTTCTATATCTTTCCTTTAATTCCAGTGTCATTTTAGGGGTCATTATTCACCACGTTGCTCTTACCACATATGAGTGAGCACAACCAACTTGGAAACTCCCCCAAAGATTTTTTGTGTAAAAAAAGAAAATTATTTCTAGTATATGCTCAAACATTTTCGTGACAGAGGCCTATGTTTTCTGTGTTTCTGCCCTCAGTGTAGACTGATCATGGGGTTTTTTTGTTCTGTGCTGCTTTTGTTAAGGAAAAGTGTTTTCCCTCCCCCCCACCCCACCCCCGGTCCTCACGCTGGGCTACTTAAGTAGGAAAATGTTAGTCTTATTTTTTTCAAATTCATCCCTTTGTCTTTCTCAGACTAGTTAATTTGAAAAAAGGGGAACTGTAATCATTGTATTAGTACTAGCAGGAAACTCCGATGAGCTGACCTATGTTTCTGGGAAACAAAGCCCTTTAAGAGACATAAATGTGTAAATTGCATGAAATTACTTCTCCACAACAGCAAAAACTTTGGGGAGGGTTTTTTAAAAGCCGGGCAGTTCTGGTTGGTGTTCATTCTCTCACAGTCCAAGGATGGACTATCTGGAATTCCTTTCCATACCAGTAAGATTATTCAGAACTCGTAAATGTTTCAGAGCATTAACTGGAAAGAGTAATGCGTAATGGCTGATGAATTTTGCCGCTTCATTCCAACGCATGGCTGGCGCTGGAGCCTCCTTCGAGCAGAAGGCGTAGCCTTGTCTGCGGGGTGGCATTTCGCTGCACCACAGCCAGACGCAGAAGTGACCTTGTGCTCCCTGCTCGGTTGATGAGTGGGGCAGAGGCATGTCACAGAGGCGACGATTTCGCTTACTGAGAAGGGGGTCGGAAGGTTGCCACCTCTCCTTTTGAGCAGCATCTGGTAGACAATTTTCTGCCTAATATTGTCAATCATTCCCTTGTTCTTGAAGGTGCCTGACTGTCCTCCCAGCTGGAGTGAGAACTTCAATGATCACTATAAAGCAAAACAAATGCAAAGTTTACAAAGGGGGTGTGGAGAAGGCAGGTCCCCAAATAAAGAAGTTGGCAGGGGCTCAAATGCCTGGGATTATGAGAGAAGTGGAACACACACATGGTTAGTGCACATGCTGGTTTGAATACTAAAGCTCACACAAATGCATTTGTTGCACGCTAAAAAGTGAAAAGTGAATGAGTACTCGAGCAGGTTATGTTTAAAAAAGAAAAAGTGATCAAGTGTGCGGAAAATTGAGGGTTTCTTTGCTTCCTATTGCTGCTAGACTTTAAAGGTAAGGAACTAACTGAAGCATAGCGTCAGTCTGGGAGGAGGTAGGAGCAGAGGGGATCTTGCCTCTAGTGATAAAGAGATGGCATTCATGGACAAGGGGAAAAATATTCAAAGACTTAAGAAAATAAATCAAGAAATGTATTATTTCCTTGCAGGCCCATCAGAAAAACAGAAGGGGGCAAAAAAGAAAAAAAAAAAAAAAAAGCAGCCATAGCCGCAGCAGGATTCTGGGTGGTCCAGCAAAATGCACGCTGCAACATGTCTGCCTGCTCCTGTGTGGCAAACTGAAGCACACCCGTACTAGCGCTTGTTAGCCGTGGCTAGCGCTTGTTGCTGCTGGCAGCTGTGTTGCTGACTGATGGTCCCTGAAGGAAGCAGTGTTGGGACCAGCAAGTGAGGTAGTTACAGAGTAGTGCCTCCCTGAGCATTATGGAAGGATCCCCACTTTTCAAAGCAAAAGGGACTCTTTCTCCAACTTGGTGTCAGGCAAGCTTTGCCTGGAGTCATGATGACAGTATAAAGTAGCAGTAGCTGAATGGAACAAAATGTCAAAAAGATCAGTAAATAATTATATTAAAAATGAGAGGAATACTTAACTGAGAGATGGACCGTATAAAATGTTTGGAAAAAGTATGTATCATTACAAAAACCCACCAGACATTAATCAGGATAGACTAGTTAAGGCAGTGCCAGGGAAAGCTAGATTTTTTTCTGTGGCTAGTGCACAGAACTGCCCAGTGGAGTTATGGAAAGAAGTTAGACAATAATTATTCAAGATGAACTGCAAAGCTGTCACTGTAATCAACCTTTAGATTGTTCTAGAAGAACTTCTGGAGGGATATATGCTTATATAGACTTACCATTTGAATTGTCTCATATGTCTTTACAGAGAGAAAGAGAGACATTTCTTTTTTGGAAATATGAACTGATTGCTAAGGTTAGAGGCAAAGAAGCATCTGAAACGCTTCTGCTGTGTTGCGAAGCTGTATACACAAAGGGAGTGCAAATGTGCACATTAACTTTTAATAAGCATGGAAATCATTGACATGTAAACAGTTACTATTACAGCCAGAGCCTGTACTTTCATTAGAGGCATATTATGCTGTAGTACAATCATGAGATATCTCTGTTTAGCTAAGTGTTACCATATTACCCCATATATCACAAGAATTTACTCAATGTCAGCATGTGGCTATGGGCCAGGATTGTTCAGCAGTTCACCCCAAGAGTGCTAAGACTGAGTCTCGGGGGAAAAAAATGTTGATGGGTGATAGTGGATTATGGCTTGTGTTTGACTCTTAACTATTTGTGAATGTAAAGATACTTAAGAGGACTGCATCTAGGGCTCCCTGACTGTCCTTAGAAAACTTTCTCCATAATTTAACTCCTCTGGGAAGCACTGAAAGGGCAATATGGGTTCAGCTTCGGCTCCATTCACGCTGCAAGTCAGACAGACTGGAAGAAATGGAGCACACAGTCATTTCTATCTTTTGTTTGTATCAAATATTGTGAGAGAAGTTATTCTTACTACAGCTCCAATCTGGCTCGCCTGGGAAGTGCTAGAAATCTTTAACCAATCTGTTGTAGAGTTGTCAACACTGGCTCCTCATTGCATTTGATAACCCAGCAGGAGTTAAAAGCATTAGCAGCTCAGATTACTAATCAGAAGTCGGTATTCTTCCCCAAACCCCTTCCCGGGATTGCCCTGCCCATCAGCCCAGTGAAATCTGGACTACTCTTCCTTTTGCCTCCTGATCCGGAAAATATTTTGCCTCCTCTCCTTCCACCAGAATTTGGTTACAGTCTTCCTCCGCCACCCTGCCCAACTTTGCAGGGCTCACCTGCTGTCCCATGACCTGCCAGAGTCCTGGGGGAAAGAGGCAGCATCCTGGAGGATGGGGCCACGTCCTGCAGGCAGGCAGGCAGGCAGGCCTGGGATGTTTTGTGTGTCCCTAAGAACCTGCCTGAGCCTCTCTTCTCTGCCTTCTGGTGATGCTAGAGCATGGTGATGCTCCCAAACCAGAGAACCCAGCTAGTAGTTTTTGAAACAACTGTTGTTGAACTGACAGCTAAAAGCCTGATCATTGGTTAGCAATCTCTGCTTTTATGCTCATCCCCCAAAACCTCAGGGCAAGAGGCGTCAAGTCAGCGGTATCTTACAGCAGGTCCCAAAACTAACCTGACGAAAGGGCTGAATGCAGAGGTCAGACAGAGTCTGCGGCGTGAGGTGTCACGAAGTTAACAGATATGTCTGCGCAAGCCCAGTGACCCTTTATCATCGCTATTTTCTACAAGAAATCCTTTGGTCTCCATTCTGTTATTTGCAGTGTTCATGCTGGCACATATAATCCAATTCAGTGGTAACACATTTGGTGTATACAATTTCTAATTTTGATTCTGTTCTTGCTACAATTCAAACATACAGACCTTTGAAAACCTCAGGGAAGTCTCTCAACATTTATCCCAGCGTGCGGCAGATAGGAATGGGACCTTCGTAACGTGATTGTAGTTCAGATAACTGCAAACACAGGCCACTACAGAAGATCACAATTAGATTTAGGTGGTAGTCAAATGATATGAAATATTCTGAATCATTTTAATACCAGGAAGTATTTGAATGATTGTGTTTCTATGCCCTCGAAGTGCGAGTATGAAGGAACCGAGAATACCATTTAAATTCATGGTGGAATTCATTCTTAAGGCAAAACCGAAGCATAACTTTTTGCCAAATCTAAACCTTAATTCTGAACATTCAGTTTAGAAATAAAAATAAAAAGCATTGCTGCTTTTTTTGTTGTTGTTGTTCTTCCACAAATCTGTCCTTTATGCAACATCAGCTTCAAAAAACGATGACTGATCCACTCAACCAGGTATCAAGAAGCTAAAATACTCATGCAGCGGCAGGAAAAAAGACGGGATGTCTCGTGGCAGCGCGTACCAGGGGCTGCGACTGCTGTTCTGCTGCGAGACGGGCTGACCCGAAGTTGCAGTGCAGCTGATCAAAGCTGCGGTAAAACATCTGGAAACGTCACTTTTGGACGTGTGGGGAAATCCTGCTGGAAGACCTGATACGCCAGAATTTGCCAGCAACTCTGTTGCGGGTCTCGTCCGGAGATGCACAGTCTCTGGAAACCTTGAAAGAATGAACGAAAACAACTGGTTTGTGGGCTTGGGTTGAGAAAATTGAAACCATTTCCATAGTTTAACATGGAAAGTAACTTCATTATTTCTTTAAGAATGGCTACTGTATTATCTATAATTCCTTGCATAGAAAGCGCTACATGCTATATTCCAAAATGAATAAATATCATTACTTTTTGACAGGGACAAATTAACCTAGCGTTGGAGGTGAAGCTTGGCCCCATGCTGACATACTATGCGTGCATTTGGCCTGGTGGCATGTCTCAACAGAACGTGTGGGGAGAAAGGTACTGAACATTGAAAAGGGAAGAACTGCAACTGACTTGTGAATGGAAAAGATTGTGTATGTATGGCTCAAAAATAACATGTAAATGCAGACTTAAAACTTATTTATAGAGGAAGGGGTTAGGAAGAGCATGTGGCAAGCTTAAGTATAACTCAATCTCAGGAGGCTTTGATAAATGGTATAGAAGCCTATAATAAATTTAAACGGTGACTGCAATAACTTAAAACTCTGAAACTATTTTAATTTAAAAAAAAGTTTTTCAGAAAGGTATCTTAAAGCTTGAAGCGCAGAAGTGCAATTTAAACTGGAAATTATTTCCCTGCCCATCCTGGGTAGTTTTCTCAACAGGCTGTAGATAGCTCCGCTTCCATTTTTCCTTTCAAAAAACCCCCAGTCCCTTCTCAGCCTTTTTCCCCAAAAGTTCCATTTTTTCCATTTAGGTTTTTTTTTTGGGGGGGGGGGGGGGAGGGGAAATAATTTGATTTCGCCCAGGCCCGAGACGCGCGGGGCCCCGTCCCGCACGCCCAGGCTGCCGGCCGCCGGCCCCGGGGCCATTTCACCGGACCGAACGCCGGCGGGGCGCGGCGGCGGGGCCGGGCGGGCAGCCCGCTCCCCTGGGCGCAGCGGGGGCCAAGCAGGGGGCGGCGGGGCCGGCGCCGCTCCGCCGGGGAGCCCGCCCGCGGCTGCGGGGGGAGGCAGGGCAGCGCGGCGCGGCGCAGCGCCCGGCGGAGCCGCGGTCGGCGGGAATCCAGTCCGGGTTTTGGTGCCGGGGACCGGCGGCGGCGGGGAAGGGCGAGCGGGAGCGGACCCCGCGCCGCGCCCGACAGCCGGGCCGGGCGGGCAGGCCGGCGGAGGAGGAGGAGGAGGAGGAGGAAGGGCGGCAGGAGCAGGTGGGCGAGCGGCGGGGCGGCCGCGCCCGCCGGCCCCCATGGCCGCGGCGCGCCCGCCGCACACACCCACCGCCGCCCCCCGGTGAGCGCCGCCGCCGCCCCTTGGGCTCGGCGCTGCCGCTGCCCGCAGCCGGGGCCGAGCGCGGCGGGAGGCGGGCCGGGCCGGGCCGGGCCGGGCCGGCGGGCGGGCGGGCGGGCGGAGGAGGCACCATGCAGGCGCGGCGCTTGGCCAAGCGCTCCAGCATGGGCAGCCGGCGGCTGAGCGCGGGGCCGGCGGCCGCGCAGGCGGACGGGGTCCGGCCCCCCAAGCCCGAGAGCGCCTGGAGGCCGCCCCGGCGGGAGGGCTCCGCCGCGGCGCTGGAGGAGGAGGACGAGGACGAGGACGTGGTGGTGGAGGTGGAGGAGGAAGAGGAGGAAGAGGAGGGCGGCCTGGGGAGCCCCCCCCCGGCGCTGACCGGCCACGGCAAGGGCCCCCCCCGGGGGAGCCTGAAGGTGCGTCCCGGGAGGGCGAGGGCGGGAGCGGGGCGGTGGCGGCAGCCGCCCGGCCCGGCTCGGTGCCGGCGGAGGGGCCCGGGCGGGGGTGGCGGGGCGGGGCCGGGGCCGGGGCCCCGGGCCGGGCCGGGGGGAGCGGGCGGCGGGGCGGCCGCTGTGCCCCACCCCGGCCGGGCGGCCTGCGCCTGCCGGCGGGGCGGCCCCGGGGGCGGCTGCGGGGGCGCCGGGGGCGGACGGGCCCGAGCTCCGCAAGTCCCAGAGGCGGCGGGTGCCCGCCGCGGCCCGGCGGGAGGGCGGCGGGCGGGCTGCGGCGCTGCGGGGGCGGCCGGTGCGGGCAGCGGCGCGGCTGGAAGGGGGCGTGCGTGGGGAGCCACCGGTGCCTGAAGTAGTTTGAGCGTGGAGGATAAAGACTTCGGTGGGTGAAGTGCGCGGCAGCAGGGCTGCTGCGGGGCGGCGAAGGTTGCTCGCCCGGGCCGTTCGCACGGAGGTTTTTGCAGGGCTAGAGCCGTGCCTGCGGGCTGCGTGGGGTGCGCGGCGCTGGGCCGGGCGCTGGAGCGCTCCTCCTGCAAGGGAGGGTGGCCGCGGAGAGGAGACCTGGGTGGGCGATTTGGGAAAAGTTTTCTGAATGCAGCAGTGCTTGCAAATCCAATCGAAGCGTGCTCGGGCTGTCCTCTGGGTTTGGTGCGGTTTGGAGCAACCTGCTGAACGCTCGCAGGCTGAGATCCCGCAGACTTAGGCTTAATTATTTTTATCATGAGGGGTTTTCTGTCATTTTTCTTCTCTTGGGATAACCCAGATAGTAGGGTTAAGTCTGTGTGTAGGTCTGCGGGAGATTCATGTGAAAGGTGTGCACTGGTTATAGAAAATAAATATGTATGGAAGTTTAAAGGGTATCCATTTGGATTGATTTTTTTTTTTTTTTAAAATAATGATTCTTACTTAACAAGAGGTCAGGGTTGGCCTATTAGTAGTGCCATATTACCATTGGGGGTCTTCCCTTTAGCCATAGAAGAAGAAGAAAAAAGGAAACAAAACCGAAACAAACAAACAAAAATCCCTGAAGGAAAGCAGCAGCAGAAATAGAAGTTATCCCCATATTGCAAGTTTGATGTAGCAGTGACAGGATAAATCTGACCCAGTTGGGTCACTGGACCCTGTCCTTGTTCAGTGGGTCTGTCAAAGGCCACGAGATGTGGTTGTGGTCTGGCTGGGTCAGACCGTCCGTGCTACTGAGGCCGGACAGGCTGGGATAACTTTGTTACTGCAAAACCTGTTGACACTTGACTGGTAGCCTGAGGATGGAGGGCACCGTAATGGGCTTCTGGTCCCATCAGTCTCCCCATTGCACCGAAACTGCAAGCAGTAGAGGAGGCTTAGAGAAACTTCCCCTGCATACCTAATAGGTAAAAAGTGTGAAATTCTCAAATGGAGCACAATAATCTGAAATATCAGCTGGATTACGTAGGTATAATCTGCCTGTAATGTGGGTTACCAGAGTGTGCTGTTCTCTTTGTCAGCCCTCAACACGTTTTCAAGTACTAGGTCTGTTAATATAAATCAAGGTCACTGGTATTTCTCTCTTGCATTTAAAACTATATGTGCATGTAGGAACATTGTGCTCACATGTATTTACTTACCTGGCAAGTAAATCTGCCTCATAGATGAGATGAGTGGAGCAATGTGTATTAGGCTACTTTCAGTATACGTAATAAACTCTCAAGTCATCTGCAGCGCTGCAGGTCAGTAACCAGGTGCAGGTATTTTAGGAGAATATTTCTAACCATCATGACCTGCCTCATTTTTGCTTTCAGTATTTATACTTGTAAGTACTGTAAACTAGGAAAACTGTTCTAATTTAATATTTTAAAGAAATTGTCTTTACTTTCTGTATATTTCTTTAGGGATTGATATGTAGGAGTACATAAAGTTAATCTCAGGATTCTTCCCAGTAATTTTGAAGCAAGAGATTAAAAATGAGCATGAAACGAATGCAGAGGACCGACTGCAAAACTGCACAGGGTAGTAGGGCTGGCACAGTCTGGCTGTGGTTTGTCAAATGGGATTCCTGCCAAATGGAGACCTGCCATGGGATCAGCAGCATTTGACTCCTGGACCTGGCCTTCCGAGTTGGGGTCCAGGAGCAAAAGGAATTGAAGGGGTGTCCACTGCTGAGACAGGGCATAAGTTGTTGCAGTGTCCAATACCCTTCAGAACAAGGGATGTCCTGAAGAGCTTCAGAATTTAATCAGACTTGAAAGCAAAGTGGTCCGAGTGCTGGTTTTGCAGTATATGCTATCCAGATAATGCAATTAAAAAGCAGCACACAATGTTTTGGTGTGTGGTATAGATACGGATGACACATGCATACACTTGATGTCCGTGCCCTTGGGTGGAATGGCATTTTAAAGCTGGAGGTTTCACGGGCTCTTCACAAGGTCACTTTCATGGAGTGGCTGTGTTACATGGATGACTGCATCATAGGGTCTGCGATGGAATTAATATTTTTAAAAAGTACCTGAGAATTTGGTCCACTAGTCAAGATGAAAAAGTACTTGCACCATCAGGTCTCATAGCTGTGTTGTCTCCACCAGAAAGAAGTCCACTGAGTGGTTGCATCTCTAGTGGTCCATTTTTGACTCCTGCTCTTAAGCAGCGGGGGGGGGGTGGTGGTGTAGAGAGACAGGAAGTACTTTATAAAGACAAATCTTATTTCTCCAGTTTCTGAAGTCTTGGAAGGAGAGAACAGATATGGCAAAAAAGAGAGTGGGAGAGACTGTTGGTCATGGGGAAGATACAAAAATTGTTTCTTTATATTGCTGTAGCCACATAGATATCCAAGTGGAGGACACTGGAGAACACTTTTGTTGCTCTCTTTCCCCCCTGCTGTTCTAACACGATGCTGGAAGAGGCATGAGCTGTGTTGTATGTCGCTGGTGGGTAATGGCAGGATAGCCTGAAAGACTCTGAGAGCCTGTAAAGCCTTGCTGAGAAGTGCTGGGATTTCTTATTTTGTCAGAACTAGTTCATTCATCTGTACAGGAAAACAAATAACTCCAAGGTGCTGATTTTACAGCCTCATTTTGCACATGAAACTCTTTCTTTGCAACTCATACTTGCTGCTTTGGCTGCATCTAGATTTCCAGCCATTTGAAATTAAATGAAAAAGAATAAATAGTGTAATTACCAGCACTTTGTCTTGAAGCGTGGATTAATTTGCAGTCCTGTTTATTTTGTCTTTTGTGTGGAGCTTGGTTCAGATACCACAAGCAGCGACATTAGTACCACACTGGGGTTAATTGCCTCTGTGGAAACGGCTGGTTTTGGTGATTTGGAGAGAAGGTTATGAAGTAGAGTCCATCAGTGGTCTGCGATGCTGAGTTTATCTGGTACTCGGTGAGCAAGCCTCACTGCAAGTTGCGGAGCTGTGCTAATTTGCCTGTAAACCACTAAAGCACAGTGATTGAGGATTTGGGCTGGTAATGAACATAGGCTTGTGATAACTTGCCAACATGGTGCAATGTTTTCTCTACTGTTATAAATAGTAAAGGGGTTAGTGCTTTCTTCTGTTCAGCCCAGTTGAGCTGCCACTTGATCCTGTTGTGGTTTAACCTGGCAGGCAGCTAAACACCACACAGCCGTTCGCTCACTCTCCCCTTCCCCAGTGGGATGGGGGAGAAATCAGGAAAAAAAAAAGGTAGAATTCATGGGTTGAGATAAAGACAGTTTAATAGGAGAGAGAAAAAGAAGGGAAAATAATAATAATATACAAAATAAGTGGTGCACAATGCAATTGCTCACCACCCGCTGATGGACACCCAGCCAGTTCCCGAGCAGCGATCGCTGCCCCCCAGCCAACTCCCCTAGTTTATATACCAAGCATGACGTCATATGGTATGGAATAGCCCTTTGGTCAGTTTGGGTCAGCTGTCCTGGCTGTGCCCCCTCCCAGTTTCTTGTGCACCTGGCAGAGCATGGGAAGTTGAAAAAGTCCTTGACTAGTGTAAGCACTACTTAGCAACAACTAAAACATCAGCGTGTTATCAGCATTATTCTCAAACTAAATCCAAACGACAGGACTATGTCAGCTACTAGGAGGAAAATTAACCCTATCCACCCCTCATTCTATACCATCTACGTCATGCACAGGTCTCTACCCTTTCCAATAAATTGGAATATTCCAATTTATATTCCAATAAATATATTCCAATTAACCACCACCACTTTTCCTGTCTTTTGATATATACACACAGATACCATTCCCTTAATCTATAAGCCAGCCTTCTAAAATGTCCATTGAGTTCATTTAGTCCATGACTTTGGGCTCCCTCTGTCATAACAGTGTTTCGGAGCAGGAGAAATGGTGTGTGGTGTTGGATTGTTGCGTGCTGAAGCCAGTCCTGGTTCCATCACCGCTGCACTTTGCTTGCTTTTATTAAAGTTCATTCTTCATTAGTCTGGGTGATTCTTACTGTAATACTGCTGATATGGCATACAGCAACCATAAAAGCGATGCCTTACAGTATTGTCTAGCAATTAACATCATACAGTTCATTGGCTATTTTCACCCAAAATCGTAATCCCTTTGAGGTACACGTTGGACTTCCCTATCCTTTCTTGTTACCCACCAAGTGCACCTAGGTCCTTGACCAAAAGCAATTCCATGGATGGGTTTGCCTTTGCCTGAGGCAGGAGTAACCCAGACTGTCTTCCCCAGCATATTTCTTACATGCGCTACAGGGACTTTACTCCTTCTACAGTACGTAAGAGTTTTGATAGGGCAGGGCCAGCTTGATTGGCAGATCCCCTGGTGTTGACTAACCAGGTGGCTTTTGCTAAATGTGTTTCCCAATGCTTGAATATCCCAGCACACATTGCTCTTAGTGTAGTCTTTAACAGTCCATTGTATCGTTCCGTTTTCCCAGAGACTGTTGCATGATAGGGTCAGTACAATGCTCTTTGGCCCAGGTGTCTATGAGGTTGTTTCGGAAATGAGTCCCATTGTCTGACTTGATTCTTTCTGGGGTGCCACGTCACCACAGGACTTGCTTTTCAAGGCCCAGGATAGCGTTCTGGGCAGTGGCACGGGGCACGGGATATGTTTCCAGCCATCCAGTGGTTGCTTCCACCATGGTGAGCACATAGCGCTTGCCTTGGCAGGTTTGTGGGAGTGTGATATAATCAATCTGCCAGGCCTCCCCATATTTATATTTTAGCCATCATCTTCCATACCAGAGAGTCTTGAACCGCTTGGCCTGTTTGATTGCAGTGCATGTTTCACATTCATGGATAAGCTGTGCAGTAGTGTCCGTGGTCAAGTCCACACCTTGATGACGAGCCCATTTATATGTTGCATCTCTTCCTTGATGGCCTTAGGTGTCATGGGCCCACCGAGCTATAAATAATTCACCCTTATGTAGCCAGTCCAGATCTGCCTGAGCCACTTCAATCTTAGCGGCCTGACCCACCTGCTGGTTGTTTTGATGTTCTTCAGTGGCCCGACTGCTGGGTACGTGAGCATCTACATGACGTACTTTTACAACCAGGTTCTCTACCCGGGCAGCAATATCTTGCCACAGTGCCGCAGCCCAGATGGGTTTGCCTCTGTGCTGCCAGTTGCTCTGCTTCCATTGCTGTAACCACCCCTGCAGAGCATTTGCCACCATCCATGAGTCAGTAGAGAGATAAAGGACTGGCCACTTGTCTCCTTCAGCAGTTCCTAAAGCCAGTTGGATGGCTTTCACCTCTGCAAACTGACTCGACTCCCCTTCTCCTTCGACACCTCTTCTCCTTCAGCAGTTTCTGTGACTTGTGCTCCATACAGGAGCCTTCCACCTCTGATGTTTTCCTACAAGACGACAGGACCCATCAGTGAACAGGGCATATTGCTTCTCATTTTCTGGCAGTCTGTTATACAGTGGGGCCTCTTCAACACGCATCACCTCCTCCTCTGGCGATATTCTGAAATCTTTGCCTTCTGGCCAGTCCATCATTACTTCCAAGATTCCTGGGCAACTGGGGTTTCTTATTCGAGCCCATTGTGTGACCAGTGTGACCCACTTACTCCAAGTAGCATCAGTTGCATGACTTGTACAGGGGATCCTCCCTTGGAACATCCAGCCCAGCACCAGCAGTCAGGGTGCCAGCAGGAGCTGCGCTTCAGTACCAACCACTTCCAGAGCAGCTCGAACCTCTTCATATGCTGTAAATATCTCTTTCTCAGTTGGAGTATAGCGAGCCTTGGATCCTCTCTATTCTTGACTCCAAAACCCTAGGGGTCAACCTCAAGTCTCCCCTGGTGCTTTCTGCCAGAGGGTCCAGGTAGGGCCGTTCTCCCCGGCTGCGGAGTGGAGCACATTTTGTACATCTTGCCCTGCCCGGACTGGCCCAAGGGCTACTGCATGAACTATCTCCCGTTTAATTTGTTCAAAGGCTTGTCGTTGCTCAGGGCCCCATTTGAAGTCATTCTTCTTCTGGGTCACTTGATAGAGAGGGCTTAGGATCAGACTGTAATTTGGAATATGCGTTCTCCAAAAACCCACAACGCCCAAGAAAGCCTATGTTTCTTTTTTGCTAGTTGGTGGAGACATAGCTGTTATTTTGTTGATCACATCCATTGGGATCTGACGATGTCCATCTTGCCATTTTGTTCCTAAAAACTGGATCTCCTGTGCAGGTCCCTTGACCTTACTTTGTTTTATGGCAAAACCAGCTTTCAGAAGGATTTGGACTATTTTCTCCCCTTTCTCAAAAACCTCTTCTGCTGTGTTGCCCCATACGATGATGTCATCAATGTATTGCAGGTGTTCTGGAGCCTTGCTCTGTTCCAGTGCCATCTGGATCAGTCCATGGCAAATGGTGGGGCTGTGTTTCTGCCCCTGGGGCAGTCAATTCCAGGTGTACTGGACACATTTCCAAGTGAAAGCAAACTGTGGCCTGCACTCTGCTGCCAAAGGGATTGAGAAAAACACGTTAGCGATGTCAATTGTGGCATACCTCTTGACTGCCTTTGACTCCAGTTTGTATTGAAGTTCTAGCTTGTCCAGCACGACAGCACTCCAGGGCGGCGTGACTTTGTTTAGGCCGCTATAGTCTACTGTTAGTCTCCGCTTGCCATTAGACTTTCGTACTGGCCGTGTGGGACTGCTAAAGGGTGAGCGAGTCTTGCTGAGCACTCCTTGGCTTGTCCAGTCCATGAATCAGCTTACGGATGGGAATCAGGGAGTCTCGGTTGGTGCGATACTGCCACTGGTGCACTGTTGTGGTAGCAATCGGCACCTGTTGTTCTTTGACCCTCAGCAACCTCACAATAGAAGGGTTCTCTGAGAGACCAGGCAAGGTGGACAGCTGTTTAATTTCCTCTGTCTCCAAGGCAGCTATACCAAAAGCTCACTGGTACACTTTTGGGTCCTTGAAATACCCTCTCCTGAGGTAGTCTATGCCAAGGATGCACAGAGCCTCGGGGCCAGTCACAATGGGGTGCTTCTGCCACTCATTCCCAGTTAGGCTCACTTTGGCCTCCAGTACAGTTAGCTGTTGGGATCCCCCTGTCACTCCAGAAATACAGAGAGGTTCTGCCCCTTTATAGTTTGATGGCATTAGGGTGCACTGTGCATCGGTGTCCACTAGAGCTTTATACTCCTGTGGGTCTGATGTTCCAGGCCATCGAATCCACACAGTCCAGTAAACCTGGTTGTCCTTTTCCTCCACCTGGCTGGAGGCAGGGCTCATCTAATCCTGGTCACAGTATTCGTTACTCACTTTTTCTAAATATGAATCAGAAGTCCTTTTATTAAGACTGGAAGTAAAATCAGCCCTTCTACTCTGTCTGAGGAACCGCTCACTGGAAACTGGAGCTGCAATCTTTGTGGAAGAACCCCCTTTTGTGATTCTTTTTCCTTGTAACTCACGTACCCATGCCTCTAGGGTTGAGGTAGATTTTCCATCCCAGTTCCTCATGTCCTGTCTGTGGTCATGCAGGTAAAACCACAGGGTAGCCTGTGGTGTGTATCCACTTTATCCTCTCTCTTGAGCAGAGGGATGCTTACTCCTAATGGCTGAGATACTGGACTGTACAGGTGGGAAGTAGGACATATCCTCCTTGAGTTGCTGGAACTCCTGGGACAGTTTTTCAGACAGTCTTTCCACAGCTGAGACACAGGCCTGTAGGGAGGAAGAGAGACTTTCTTCATATTGCTGGAGTTGGCCAGCCAATTCATCCACCATTGGTTCCTCTCCATCTTTCCAGACCATTACTGCCAGTGAGTTTGCATGCGATGATGTTGTGCTCCGTACAAACTTCCACCACATGGGTCGTGTGCACCTGACTTCATCTGGATCTTTGGATACCTGCTTGTTGTTCAGGTCATCATAAATCACCTCCAGCATGGCTAATTCTTTCAGATACTGGATACCTCTCTCCATGGTGGTCCACTTGCCTGGGTGGAAGGGATACCTTTCCTTCACGCCTGACAGGAGTTGCCTCCAGAGGCTGAGGGCTTGTGCCCCTTTTCCAATCGCTTTGTCAATGCCCCCTTCCCTAGAAAGGGATCCCAGCTGCTTGGCTTCCCTGCCCTCTAGTTCCAGGCTACTGGCCCCATTATGCCAGCATTGGAGCCGCCAGGTGATGATGAGCTCACCTGGACGACGACTGAAATCTTTTCGCCTACCTCGTGGTTACTCAGGCATAGGGATGGAGTGGTTACCATCTCATTTATGGGTTCTGCCTCTTCCTCCTCTGGTTCTTGTGATGACCCTGGTTCATCTTCATCACTTACCAAACGAGCTGATCTTCTTGTGTATTTGTTCTTGTGTATAGGGGCGACTAATACCGGCACAGGTTGGCTCTCTTGTTCAGCCACAGTGCCTGTCGCTGGAGTTTGAGTAGCTGCAGTGTTTGTCACTAGGGTTAGAGTCACTGCAGCGCCTGTTGCCAAGGTTGCATTGCGTATCGCGGTGGTTGGAGTAGCTGCAATGCCTGTTGTGGAGGATTGAGTAGTTGCAGTGCCCGTCGCGGGGGTTGATCTCTGGATGATATTCTTAAATAGTTGTTTAACCCTAAACAAGACCTGAACCACATTCAGGAGACATAGCAGTAGGAGGATGCTGGTTTGAATATGCCAAGGATATTCAAAATTCTTAAGAGCTGCTGTAACTAGCCTGAAGGAGAAAGGGATGGTGAAGGAGTTGGGGAAAGTGTCCCCCTCTGTCTCCCCAATAGATCGGTTCTCCGAGGAGAAGAGGTAAAAAGTGTAATTATTAATAGTTTCTGAGAAATGGCTCCCGAAGTACGGGAATGACAGCAGTGCTGAGTACAATCTCATGACTGATAATTTTATCATACCATAAACCAATGTTACACACTAAAGCAAAGCGATAACGTTAATCCATCTCCCAGAAGCGATAAACAGCACCACAGGGAATGCATACAGCAAGTAAGGTGTTACATAGCACAACTCGGAACAAGCACAACAACTCTGAGAGCAAATGAATCAACATTGCGACCAGTGACTATTAAACTAATACAATGAACGCTTATCACAAATTTGTTTTAACACACTCTGGTGAGATCAGTTGTTATCTCAAACCCTTTGAGCTTCACGTTGGGCACCAAAAAGGACTGTTGTGGTTTAACCCAGCAGGCAGCTGAACACCACACAGCCGTTTGCTCACTTTCCCCCTCCCCAGTGGGATCGGGGAGAGAATTGGGAAAAAAAAAAAGTAAAATTTGTGGGTTGAGATAAAGACAGTTTAGTATGAGAGAAAAGGAAGGGAAAATACTAATATACAAAATAAGTGATGTGCAATGCAATTGCTCACCACCCGCCAACCAATACCCAGCCAGTTCCCAAGCAGCAATCACTGCCCCCCAGCCAACTCCCCCCAGTTCATATACTGAGCATGACGTCATATGGTATGGAATAGCCCTTTGGTCAGTTTGGATCAACTGTCTTGCCTGTGCACTACCTAGCGACAATTAAAACATCAGTGTATTATCAGCGTTATTCTCAAACTAAATCCAAACCACAGCACTATGCCAGCTACTAGGAAGAAAATTAACTCTATACTATCTGAAATCAGGACAATCTCTGGCGTGTTTTCTGTCCCCAGGCTCAGAATATGGACACATGACATTTCACATTTCTAACCCAGCTGAGTATGGGGGCTGCTCCTGTTCCTCAAGCATTATGTTTCTGTGGTCTCTGCCCTTTACCTTACCATAAGCACCCGTGAAATTATCCATTCCATATATTGCCTTGTGTGTGAACACTTCTTGGCAGTTCAGAAGTATGAATATCCTGCAAATGGATTTTTTCCTGCAAACATGCAGCTCCCAAAATCATGGGAAATGAGTGGATGAAGAGTCTGAAAACTAAAGGCCCAGAGAGGTGGGCCCAGAGGAATATGAAAGCCCAAGGTGCATAAGCAAGGCTTCAACTTTATGCACATGGGGCTCAGTTTTGCCCACCTTGTGTAGTGGAATTTGCAACAAGTACAAAGTACGGAGTACATGCAAGTCTCTGCTAGAGGTTTCAGAGCAGGGATGGCAGATACTGGTAGGAGTCTAGGTTAATCCAGGATAAAGTATGCTTTTGGACATGATTTTTGTGATTTGTTTTGTTTTGGGTTGTTGTTTTGGTTTTGGTTGTTTTTTTTTTTTTTTTTTGAAGATAGAGACATCTGTCTGATATATGGGATGTAGAAGAATCTTCAGAGTTTGTCTGGAAGAAATCAGTTGCTTGTTACTTATGTGTGTTGTTTGGCTGGGTTGAATTTGCTCCCTGCTCCTTTGCTCCTTTTCTTTGCATTCTTTCTAAAGCCAGGTGTGAATTCGTTGTTGTCCTTTAAATCACACTTTCAGCTTCAACTTTACAGTTTGAATGGACGATAGGCTCATCTTGGGCAAAACAAACATTTTTTTTGCTTGATTAGCAAAGTGCTACTTAATTTAGCTTTCATATGTGTGTGTGGATATATTCTAATGGGCAATTTGCAAAATGCAAACTTCAAATACCAGATTCGCTTCGTGGTGGAGAGATCTCTAAGACACATTAGGAACTTGCATGCTAACCTAAGAGTAAACTGAAATGTTCCCTCTCAGACTAATAATGATAAAGGTATTTTAATAAATGCTACTAGTTGTTAGAACACCAGAACTCATCTTCTGATCTCGGAGCAGGATCCTGTTAGGCTAGGCTGTATACAAACTCGGAACAAGCACAATCCTGCTCTACGCTCTTCTGCAAAGTTGAGGAGTAAGACAAGAGATAATGAATGGATACTGATGGACTGTGGGGAACAACTAAAGGGTGAGACAAGAGAGGCAGATAAACGCCAGCAGCTTAGTCCTATTTTTGTAAGTAGGTAAACTTAATTAATTTTTAAATTGCAAACTTCATTCAGTTTTCTGTAGTCCTTAGGTGAAAACCTGGCTAGTGCAGTTGGTGTGGAAACTGCACGACTAGATTTGGGAATTTTTTCATCCTTAATAAAAAAAAAAAAAGCTTATACATAGTATGGATTACTGGAGGCAGAGCTGGGGTGGTGAGATTGTAAGATGATGTTTTTTCTCCACTTGCCCGTAATAATGAATGGGAGTAATTCGCTGAGGATTTTTGATGTTATTTTTTTTGTTGTTGTTTGTTGGACACAGACCAAGCATAACCACTTTGCCCTTAAAAGGAATTGTATTAGAAAACTGTAAGTATGTGAGAATAGAGAGGTACAGTGGAGCCACTAACAGTTTTGATCCTTATTTGCTAGACTGTTTTCAGTCTAGAATAGTTCAGTTGAGTGTGATCAGTCGGCTGCCTTCAGGTATGCAGCATATGCTGGTGGCTAGAGATGTGCTGCTCAGTCTTTATCACAGAATCACACAATGGTCGAGGTTGGAAGGGATCTCTGGAGGCCATCTGGTCCAACCCCCCTGCTCAAGCAGGGACACCCAGAGCAGGCTGCCCAGGACCATGTCCAGATGGCTTTTGAGTATCTCCAAGAATGGAGACTCCACAACCTCCCTGGGCAACCTGTGCCTGTGCTTGGTTGCCCTCACAGTGAAAAAGTGTTTCCTGATGTTCAGAGGGCACCTCCTGTGTTTCAGCGTGTGCCCATTGCCTCTGGTCCTGCCACTGGGCACCACTAAGAAGAGCCTGGTGCTGTCCTCCTTGTCCCCTCCTTTCAGGTATTTCTACACATTGATGAGATCCCCTCTGAGCCTCCTCTTCTCGAGGCTGAACAGTCCCAGTTCTCTCAACCTTTCCTCATAGGACAGATGCTACAGTGCCTTCATCATCTTTGTGTCCCTTCGCTGGACTCTCCAGTATGTCCATGTCTCCCCTGTACTGGGGATCCCAGAACTGGACCCAGCACTCCAGGTGTGGCCTCACCAGTGCTGAGCAGAGGGGCAGGATCACCTCCCTCCACCTGCTGGCAATACTTTGTCTACTGCAGTCCAGCCCCCATTCCCCTTCTTTGCCACAAGTGCAAATTGGCTGGCTCATGTTGAACCTGGTGTCCACCAAGACCCCCGTGCTTTTTCTGCAAAGCTGCTTTCCAGCTGGGCAGGCCCCAGCATGTACTGGTGCCTGGGGTTGTTCCTCCCCAGGTGCAGGACTTCACATTTTCCCTTGGTGAACTTCATGAGGTTCCTGTTGGATCATTTCTCCAGGCTGTCAAGGTCTCTCTGTGTGGCAGTGTGACCGTCTGGTTTATCAACCACACCTCCCTGTGTTGTGTCATCCACAAACTTGCTGAGGATGCACTGCCCCATCATCCAGATCAGTAATGAAGATCTTGAACAGGACTGGATCCAACATTGAACCCTGGGGTACACCACCATTTACTGGCCTCCCACTAGACTTTGTGCCCCTGATCAACACCCTCTGGGCCTGTCTGTTCAGCCAGTTTCCAACACACCTCACTGCCTGATTATTCAGCCCATACATCAACAGCTTGTCTATGAAAATGTTATGGGAGATGGCATCAAAAACCTTCCTGAAGTCTAGACAGAGAATATCCGCTGCTCTCCCCTCATCTACCAGGGCAGTCATTTCTTCCTAGAAGATCATCAGGCTGGCGAAGCATGACTTCCCCTTGGTGAAGCCATGCTGACTACTCACAATGATTTCCTTGTCCTTCATATGCCTGGAAATGGTTTCCAAGATCAGTTGCTCCATCGTGTTCCTGGGAATCAAGGTGGGGCTGACCAATCTGTAGTTCCCTGGGTCCTCCATCTTGAAGATAGAAGTGACCTTTTTTTGCATCTGAAAACAAAGTATTGAGAAAGTGCTTTTCATGGTCTGGTAATTAACATTTGTAATGTGTCCTACGACAAGTGCGGATGCAGCATGGACCATCTGTGCTCTTTCAACCTTGCTTCTGACCCAAGGTTACGGAGAACCCTAACAGTCCTGTAGATCAGCTTTGAACCCTCGAGTCCTGCTCTGTCTTTTGCTAGCTGCTAGATTAGAAATTCCAGTGATATGAGAGGACCAGAGAGATCTTAGCAGACTGCAGGATAAATCTGTGCCTCAAACTGTGCCACTTGGCCATCTCAAAGATGGGAACTTTGCTGCTTGGGCAGTAAGGGAGCATGGGTGGTGTCTGCTCTGTAAATACTGCTGTGGATTGAGCAGTGATGCTTCCCGCCTCCCCCCCCTCAGAATGAGGGTGCCCATTGGCTTCGTAATACTTTCAAGTGATTTATTGAATTGCTTATTTCTAAAAATAGTGAGCAGCTTGACCATTCCTGCTGCTTGAGGCCAGCCCAAAGAGTACAGAAGGAGGATAGGCTAAGAGAGAAACTCTTATTAGTGTTTATTTGCGAAAATTGAAGAGGAAATATAAAGTGAATAAAAAGAGCGTTCATTCACTCCTATGGAGATGAGCTTCAATCTCAGGAACTTGTGTTGATGTTTTTCTGTAGCATGTTGCAGCACGTAGGAATTTAATGTTATCACTGTTGCTGAACAATCTGTGATGGGATCACTTTCACCGCTCTGGCACCTTGCCAAACTTTCCAATCCCAAATGATGATTGCAGTGACATTTGTCTCATTGTATTAAAAAGTACATGTGTGGGTGGTATTTGTTGTTTGACAACAAAACTAATGAAGACAGGAAGTCGAACAACTTCTGTTGCTTGAACTTTGGTTAAAAATACAGATCCTTTTATTGGTGTTTTTGCAAAACATGAAGAATCAAATTTCCATAAAATCTTGACCCAGCTGAAGTTGATGGAAAAGTCCTGCTAGTTTAAGCAGATTTGGGATTTCAGCCCAATTACGTAACCACAGTGGTGAATCCATTAGTTTCCTAAAACCTTTCCACAGCGGTCCTAATAATTTTTAAGTATTGCTTCAGACTATAGAAGACTGTTATCATCACTGGACACAGAATCAGAGGGAAGGCAAAATGCCTCATGATTAGATACTGAAGTGTGAAATTATATAGCTCCTCATTTTACCATCTTTAATGTATTTTTTTAACCTAGAGGATAAAAGGTTAGTTGAACTTTAGATAGGTAGCGCAATTATGACGAGCAGTCATAAGACTGGATGGTTACTTAAATTTTTTTTCTGCTTCAGCAGATAAAGTGGCTAATGTCTGCATCATACTCACATAGAGAACAAATTGTACAATCACCTTCTATAAACTGGACTTTGTAAAGTTGGCGAACTAAACCTTTGAGCCAGCCTGATCTTTTATGTACACATGCATATCCCTTCGAAATGGCAGAAAGAACTCTCTTTGGATCAAAAATGCTTTTGACCTCGTATTTCTCAACACGTCTCTTTTCTTAATGTAATTACGACAAATGTAAGTACTGCCAAAGGAAAAAAAATCTGATTTTTCTACTTTAAAATACTTCTAAAGTGAACAGTGTGATGCAGTTCTTGCTGCTCTTAGGTGTAGGTTAGTGGTGGTTCCTCTGTAGCGTGTGGTTCATAAGGCCATGGAAAGTGGTCCTCATCTGGCTTACAGAGCTATATGGAAAAAGCAGAAAAATGAGTAAGGGTGAACTGGTGGTTGTTAAGGATATGCTTAAGGAAGCTATATTTTGCTTCAATGTGCGTGGCCACCACTGTTCTAGACAATTGTCCTTCCTTTGTTGGGGCAGGAGAGAAGTGGTTGGTCTTGCAGGTTTTCCTCTTTCCATGCTGGTAGGTCTCACTGCTGGAGTAGCAGCCTTTGCAGCACGGCATGCTTTGTGCCTGGGCACTGGGTAAAACTGGATGGTGTTTGTGGAGCCACAGTGGGATGATTTAATGTTTCATCGAAGGCTCCCTCTCCGTCCTTCCGTCCTTTCTCCAGCTCCCAGCCATGCACCAGCTACCTTGGGCTTGCACCAGAATTCGTTGTGTGCTTTTGTGGGCTACTGAAACAGTGGGAAACATGCAGCAAAGAGTCTGTAGACTCTGTAACTTAAGTAAGTTAAGGTGATTCAGGAAAGGGCTTGTCGAGGGTCTTGATAGTGCAGAGGAAAAGATGGTATATCTCAGCTAGGGCATGAATAGGGAGGAAAAGGAAGGTGAGAAGGGAAGCAAGCCATCCTCCTTTAGAGGACAGCAGCCATTTGAGTGGTTGGGTGGTGCTTGACTTTGGGCGTGGTTGTTCTTCAGGTTCTTTGTGAAGGTTCTTCTCCCATGAGACATCCTTGCATTCCTCTAGTGGTTTGATAGAGGGCTGGTTTCTGGAGTAGCTGAGGAAGAGGTGGTCACATTTGGCCTCTGCAGGTTTCTACTAGTGTTATTCCATTGCTTCCAGGGATAATGAGATGAAACTCTGTGATACTACTTCTCTGCATAGTCAGACCCAAAAATAAGCTTTTTTTGGCACCTCTCCCACTCTGAACAGGAAAACTGCTAAATGTTTTTGTCTGGAGCCGAACATAGATTTGGGAGAATATCTTAACTGGGGGCAATGCTCCTTGCTTGTTCATCTCCTCTGAAGGACTATGCTTTCTACTTCCAGGCTTGAGATCAGTTAGAAAAGACAAGGATGTGCGCTTAATTCTGGTCTTGTAATATCTCTTCCAGGCTCTCAGCTTCAGGGATCGGCACTGGCCCTTGAAGCTTTCGTTCACAGTACCTATTTCATTCAAAAGTTACAACAGTTGGATGCATCTGTGAACTACCTTGGTTTAATTTCACTGAAATCCCATCATTTAAACAAACAAACAAAAAAGAGCAAAGTCTCTTTATTCCCAGGATGTTAAGGCAAATGGATTACATTTCTATACCCTTTTAAGTGATCTAGGATCTGCAGCATCTCATCTTGGCTGGCTGCTTCCAAAGTCAGACAATTGCTTCTGCCCTTAGAAATCTCACACCTCTTTGTACCTTATTTGCAAGAGGTCTTGAAAATAAAGCTAATCTGGTTTTCTTTTCACTAGACATACTCCGCTATGTATCTCTATCCAGACAGAGGAGGAGGGCTTTCAAATGCAGATGAATTGATCAAGAGTTTCTTACTGAGGAGCAGTGAGGCAGCATTTCCAAAACCTACTAAGTGTGGGGAGTTCCCCACTGCCTCTTGTATGGTCTGATTTTTGGGAGCTCTGCTTGCTTGATTCTGAATGACATGATAGAAATAGTGATGGTATTTCTCCATTCTGCTTTGCTGCCATCCTTACTGATCCCAAACCACCAGCAAATGAAAAGAGGAACAAGTGGAGCTTCTCATACATCTCCAGCAATGGTCTTGAAATAGTTGAAATTAAAGATACTTTATTTGCACGTGAAATTTGGGAAATACAGGTCAGATTGCTATTTCTGTCCATAAGGCAATCCATACACAAGGCTGTATTAAGCTACTTGAAACTTAAGCTGTTGTGTACAACTTCTTAATGTAGATGGAATCAAAATTAGGAGCAGCAAAGACAGTAGACTCTTTCCCACTGGCTTCTAGGACCCTCTTTGCATCTCTTACAAGTAGGAAAAATCGCCATTTCGGAGAAGATAGATGTTCGTAGGCATACCATAGAAAATACCCTGACGTGAGGTTTCAGAGCTTCAGCCAGTGCGGTAAGAACTGGCACTTTGATGGCACTTAACTAATTACAGCTTGTAATTACAACCAGTAACGTAATAGAAATAAAAACAAAAAAGTTTGTTTGAACTTCCCTGCTACCCCGCACTAGCACGCTTGTTTTTATCTCCAATTCCAGGTTTTTTTACAACTTTTCCAGAGGTGGCCAGCAAGACCCAGGTTTATCTTCCTCTTCTGTCCTTCAGTGCTCCTTGGCCAGCCCAGGGCACACGTTTCCAGTCCCTCTCCTGTCCTGTGCATGGCCGCAGCTTGCCTGGCAGCACTGGCCACTGCTCACGCTGCTTTTGCCGCAGGAGAGGCGAGGGGAGCCTACTGCCTGGCAGGCACCCTTCCCACTTGCATGGCCAGGCATGTACGTTGCTGCGAGAAATGTGATAATGGGTTTAGTTCATTTTAAACTCACGGCTTGTGAAACCAATAATTGGGAAGGCAATTATGGCTGCCTGTGTCTGGCCAGCCAAGTCCTTTTTAGCCTGGTGGAGTACCCGAGCGCTCGATGGTGAGCGTGTTTAGCAAAGCTTGAAGTGCAGCAACAGGATTGCTAAATGAAAAATGAATCTGTTTTTTTGCAGCTATGATCCTCCACTTTCCTTCTGTTTAAGGCTTTCCAAGCTAGCTTCTTAATTTTTAGATGTTTAGAGGTAATGTGTTTCTCAGGGCCTTGTTTTATTTAAGAAAAGGAAAACAGGGCTGAAAGACCTCTGCTGAGATCCTTCCAGAGATGCCACGCCTGGGCGCCGTTGTCCAAACCCAGCTAGCCGGGTTTGCGGAGTGGTGACTGCAAGACATCCGCTTCTGTGCGCAGCACATCCAGAATACAGAGCACGGAGTTACTTCTTTGAGACTTAAACATTGCAAGCAAATTTTGAAGATGCACGCATTCAGTAATTAGTATGAATATTTGGTAATTGTTACTAATTGGTGGCTGATTATCTTAGAAGTCATGTCATGTACTTTTCTGTAAGGAACTTACTATGGCTGCATATGGGGTGGGAAAGGAAGCTGCCATACTTTCACGTCTTCATCCCTTTGTTCACGTGGTGGAGAGAAAAAGGCTCAAATATCTCTGAATCATTTTTGTTTAGACCTGAAAACGGTGTATGGGAAGGGCCATGGATTCCCAGTGTTCCTCGCTGTCTTCCCCTGTAACCTTAGTAACACCTCTTTGTCCAGTTTTAATAATATCTGTGCTTTTGTGCAAGTTAGTGCAGAATTTCAGATGTCACAAGTTGGTCGTTGTTTTATTTGGGGTACAGCAGGTACCTGGGTATTGAATTTCAAATGTGGGAGTGAAAGTTTCTGTCATTCATCTGGATAGATGCTGTGTAATTCAGAAACACCTTAGGCTGGTGCTGGGGTACACAGTTTTTTGTAGATGAGTTATATTTAGCCAGATAAGTGCTGACATACATATGATGATGAAAGGGCAGAAACTTCTTGCTGACTCCAGTTCTTGCTGCCTAACACCATATTGTGAATCCAGGCAACATAAATGTTTAGATTTGTATTTTAATATCTAGAAAATATATTCTAGGGATGGTTTTGTATATTCAGTCAAATAGTGAAGACAGGGACTTTGTCCTAGCCTGGTTGAAAATGAATACTACACTACTATACATTAATGTATACTATATATTGTAAAGAACACTTACAGTAACCTTAAAATGCATTATCTTCCGTATTGTTACAGAGCAGCAGTTTACAAATGCTTGGAGTGATTAGGTTGACATGGTTTATGTGTAATGAGCAGCCACTGGTGAAGCGAGTAATTAAATGCAAAGTATACTTGAAAATGTAATAATACATTGAAATTCAGGGTAGATTATTTCCAACCATCATTACGAGAATCTGTCTTACCTCTTTGTATTCCAGTATGAATAGAGATTTCTGGCAAAATGGAAATGCAATGCATTCTTTCCTTCCAGTGAGGACACTGTTTTGGGATGGCAACAATTAAGAGCCTTTTTACATAAAAAACTCTGTTATGGGAACTTGAACTAGAAATACTGTACGAAGTAGTACGAATAAACCAAAACCTTTGTCCTTCCGGGGATTTAATTTAAACATTTTTTTACTTGCATGATGTTATCTTGGTAATCAGTTCAGTGTTTCTCGTTGCTGCTTGTTGTATTTTGCTGTGAACTTTACTCCTGATTTCTTTTTTGTTCAGAAAAGTGGCTTATCCTTGTCCCTAGAGCATAGCCTAGCTGTTCAGGCTGGCCTGAAAAGAGTCCTGCAGTTATTGAGCTCTTGTTTTGGCTGAACTTTTTAAATGTGTATCACATTAAATATATACATTTCATTATTGGTTTCCATTAATAACCTAGGCTGAAATAATATATCCATTTCTTCTTTTGCTTCCCCCACCGAGCTGCGTAGTTGTTCTGTGGTGGATCAAAAATGTTGCTAAAGCCTTGTTTAAAACCAAATCCTGTGACTTTTGTTTTCTTAGCAGATGGAAGTTTTATTGGCAGTCCATAACACTTAGCATGCTTACATCTATTTCAGAAAATGGAAAGAGATGGTCACAAAGTCAGAATTTAAAAAAATAGTTTATAAAAAAACAACAGGGTTATATGGCAGGTTGGCGGGTGCTAAACCATCTTGTAGCTATTGGTGTTTTTTTAACTGGTGTTTAATGAAAAGAGTTTTTTGATGGAATTAGGCCAACTGATTACATAGTAAATCAGATGGAAAACAAAAATCCTCATCCCAAACTGCGTCTCCTTTAACAGCTATATAGTGTTAATATTGTACATAGGCCTAGGACTCACAATTCAGTTAAGATTATTTATCTATTGACAATGCAAATTTATCCAGAATTGGAGCAGTGTTGTTGGGGTGGTTGTTTTTTTTTTTTAGATGTGTTTTTTAATTAGCGCCTACCCCCCCCCACCACATCTGCCTCCCCCCCAGTCTGGAAAGCAGCCAGCGTGGCTTGTGAGGGATCTTCTTGTCTCTGGAGTGAAGTGACACTGGGGTTGAGTCCAGTCATGGTGGCCTGTAGCTGAAGTAGAGGAAGTATAGCTTTTATGGGTTGAGGGAGAAAAGGAAGTCTGTACAAAAATGGAAACACGGCAATGACATCAGGATTGTTAAGATAAGGTGGTTTTTTTAAGCAGCAAGTTTCCCAAAGCATATTCTCACTAGTGTGTTTGTTTTTTTATAGGGAATTTTGGATGCAGTCAGCTACTCTCGTAAATTTCCCGCTACTCTCGTAAAATGTTTTTAGTGTTTTTTAGAGATACTTTTATTGCTGCTGTCGTAAAAGGAGCTCTTTATCTGTATGAACAAAACATAATGGCACAAAATAGGCCATAGTTGCAAGATTATTTAAATTACCCGGGCCTCTAGGATTCAAACTCTGCACGGAGGGGACTTTCTCAGACATTTAAGTCCTTCCAGAATCCCAGTAGACAATGTGAGGAGAAATAGGAGTTAGCCAGTGTCCCCGAGGAGATCAGGGGGGACTGGGCTCTCACTGCCATCCTGCTGCCTGACAGCGTGACACAAATATTGCTCTGCCGAGCCTCTGTTTGCGGGCCTGCTTCTTGGCAGGCGGCTGTCATCACATGTGTGGCCAGATCGTCTTCAGCTGGCGTACACTGGCATAGCTTCGCTGAAGATGCTGCACCGAGTCCCAGGGTTGGTGGGAGGCAGAGCCGCTCGGGTGAGCGATGCTCTGCGCTGGGCAGCTGCCTTCTGCTCCCGCGCTTCTGTTACATCCAGTGCCCGCTGCCCGGCTCCTTGTCGGTAAATCAGCCCCCGAGTTGTTTATAAAACTGTCGGCAAAGTCGGCATGGTTTGTGGCATGGCAGTCCTTTCAGTAGCGTTTTCTATTGCCATCTGCCTGTGTAGACCATTACAAAGCCTGTTAAAAATGAGGTCTGTGCTCCTGGTGTGCCCACCTGGATCCACAGGTGCTGCACAGAAAGTAGGAAATTTGAAAGAACATAGGTGGGAGGCAGTTTTTACATTTAAAGGCATATTTCTATAC
Organism: Pelecanus crispus; assembly: GCF_030463565.1. NCBI lineage: Eukaryota > Metazoa > Chordata > Aves > Pelecaniformes > Pelecanidae > Pelecanus > Pelecanus crispus. Next base: position 142,993,471 of record NC_134644.1, on the reverse strand, counting down.
ATTTGGGACACATACAGGTAAATTGTGCGACTGTTCCTGGGAGTTTAGTACTTTCCATTGTATAGGAAACACAGACATCTTAATGCTTGTTAAATTGTAGTGAACTATTTGAAAATAAATAACTTAAGGTTTTAAGCAGCAATGCACCAGCAGCAAGGGAAGATGCTAAAGCCCAGTCAGGTTGTACTCAAGAGATGACAGACATAGTCTGTCAAATGCAAGTCTCTGCATTTGCACATCAGTGTGATAGGTCTGCTTATTGTAGTGTTTGCTGATCCTTTGACTAGGCAGTTCAATACTTGAGCTGTCTGCTCAATAATTTTTTTGCTGTTCAGGGAAAAATCCAAGCTGAAATTTAACTGAAATTGGAGAAGACTGAGGTTTGACTGCAGCGTGGTTTTGGGCATAACAAAAATTGACTGCAGATAAGTTAAGGCATAAACTATTGAAAAATTGCAGTCTGCACATCCTCTGTAAAGAATGAAGAAAAATTTCTCTAAATTCCTCAAAATTTGTGTTGGTGTTGAGCATGCTTTAAATTGGGCGGGACTTCCATTGCAACGCATGGTCTTGATTGCAGCATCTAGTTTTTACTTTCATTAAAAAATACGAGGCAGGAAACATGAAATTATTACTCTACCCTTAATTGGTTTAGTGGTGGACTTGGTAGTGGTAGGTTAATGGTTGGACTGGATGATCTTAAAGGTCTTTTCCAGCCTAAATGATTCTATGATTCTGTGATTCTATGTGGAGTTCAGGACTAGCAACTTGGTTATGACAAGATACCACCAAATACAAGTTTCTATAGGCAGGTTAAGATGGCTGTTGCAATGAAAAATTATTAATATACTGCTGAAAATACTAACTGTGGTAATCATTTAGCTGTCACATGGAGTATTCTACTTCCTCATTTTAATAATAATAATGAAACAAGCAAGAACTTTAACTTAGAAGTAAAACCCTCAACCTAAATATATACCATTGTCTTGACAACTTCAAAACAGAAACTAAAACACTTTTCTTTTTTTGTTTAATAAAGTTTCTGCTCAGAAACCAAAGCAAGAAATGACTTTCAGTTTTTGCAGGAAGATTACCAAACTCCGTGGTTGAAGCGGCACCTGCCTCGGTCTGCCAGACTAGGGCTGCCACAGCACCGTGCTGCTGTGCTTGGTGAGCAAGAATATTTCAAAATGAGCAAGGGAAGAGCACTCTGTGGCCCGGCTCACGCCTTTGAAGAAGTTCATGGACATGGTCATACTCTGAGGTGTGGAAAACTCAGAGGAGAGTGAGTGGGAAGGCCAGTGCTTGCTGAGAAGCAGTGGAAGGAGTAAAGCCAGATCAGACCCCAAGCATGAGCTCCAGTGAGGAAGGTGTGGGTAATACTGAGCTGCTGTTCCCAAGCGGCGGCACATCAAGTTTCCCTTGCCCAGTGGTGATGGAAGGGAAGTTGTCAAAGGCAGGTTAGGGTAACTGCAGACAGAAGCAAAGCTAGTTTTTAAAATTTGCAGATGGTTTATAAATCCTGTTTCTGTGACTGAACTTCCAAGCGATGTCAGTTGCCTGAGGCCAGGTTGCAAAGGACTCGGTTGAAAGTAAGCTGAAGGTTGCTAACGGCTTAAGGGTGAAAATATGCAATGAATTGCATAGAAAAAGAGTTAGCCTATTATAAAATGGCTTGTATGAGCAATAATTAATCAAGTGTATGGAAAAAACTGTGTAAGTTTTTATCAGCAGTTGATACTGGAGGCAATAAGGTGGCAAATATGAAGGTATGATGACAAGAAAAGCCAAACCATTAGGGAACAACATAAACATGGAGTTTGAGAACAACTAAGAGAAATGCAAAGTATTGGAAGTAAGCAGAAATAAATTGATGTTACGGTGTTAACATCTGGCTGTCTGCAAGACAAGCTGTATCCACAAAATTTTTGCTGAAACATGTTATGGACTTAGAGGACCACCACAAGCCTCAAAGTAGTTAAAAGAATATGAAGGATCGGGAGGAAGTTCCCGATAAGATGTGACAGAACAGTTAACTTATCTGGAAAGACATATTGGAAATTGTCTGTATTATCTCCGAACTGTGAGTGATGGTGAAGCAGAGCTTAAAAGTAGAGGGGTCCTGGTGGTTAATCCATGTGTTTGCCACAAAGCGAGGAACCTGATCAGTCAAGTGACTGTGGCTCTCGGCGCTCCCCACATCAGCGGCTGCTTGTGTAGGTGGTTGGGTTTCCAGCAAAAGACCCCGTACCCTTCCAGGCAGGGCAGGTGTCTCAAGTGGGAAAGTCTCTCGTAGACATGGATGAAATAAAATAGAAGAACTGCCTGTGGAGCAGGAGAAAGCTACTGGAGAGTGGCCGCCCAGGGAAACTCTTGGCTTTCTCTCACAATCACCTGCTTTTAAAACAGAGAAGATTCTCCCTCCTCAGTCTCTCAAGGACGGGTTTGGAAAGAGGTTGTTTCCAAACACCTGTTGGAAACTGAGGGAAAGGGTTAGTCTAAGCATTAGATTTGGCTGTTTCTGGCCATTTAGACAAAGGACCTGAACCGCTTGGCAGCACGTCTGCAACCTTCTGAGCACTTGCTTCTGTGGTTTTTGTTATTCCTCACTTCCATTGGCTTGCATGGGGCTGGCTGTTAATTGTGGCGCATTGACATATGAAAACCAAATCGTTACTTGAATATATTTGAACTGTGTTTGAATAATTTTGATATATATGAGTAGACTATCTGGTATCACAGTACAAATACTCTGCTTTTTATGTTTTAGGCTTTATTTGTACAACTGTAGTCCGAGTCTGCAACTTTTTGTGGTCACTGTTTAGGTCTGTAAAGAAAACCTAATGATGGATGACATAATATGTTGGCTGAAACTGAGTGAAATATTACAGTTCCATAAATCGAGGAATTTTTTTCCCCCCCTTTGGTAAAATCTTGGATTTATTAGGTTAAAAAAAATCATCCTGATGAATACCATGTTCAGTGTGGCGTTGGAGAGTAGGGAAGGAGGGAGGCTGCCCCTCTCCCACGCTCTCGGTGCTTTCTCCGCTAAGGGTTGCGCAGAGCAAGGAGGAAGCTGCTGGGTCCTGCCTCGTACGTGTGTGCACCAGCACCCTGCCGCGCACGGTGGCTGCAGCAGCTCCTGCCCTGCGCAGCACCGTCCTCTGCGCCGGGTCGCGTGGAAATCCTGGGGAGGGAGGAAAAGGTATGTGGTCATGCAACGGAAGACCATATGCAACGGAGGGGATGGAATTCAAGTTGTCTATGTACCTTCGTGTGGCATTATATAATTTCTAGGGGCTGGATATCGGAACTTGGCTGTTTTCAGGCTTTTTTTTTTTTCTTTTTTCTTTACTGCATCACTTCTAAGTCAATTTTGATGAAAATGGAAGGCAACTCAGCATCTGTGAAGATCCTCAGAGACTCAGAAAAGGGCTTACTGTAAACCTAAGAATTTTTTTTGTTCAAAAAATCATTAAATCAGAATTAAATCTGTGTTGTTTATGTGTCTTCTAATTCTATGTGATCACATGCTGACTATTTTGTCTTCCAGGCAGATTTTCTTGGTAATGTGTCATCTGTTTGTGTGTGAAGAAGTGTAAAATGACTAATTCTTTCTACTATTTACATTCATAAAGTAACAATTCTAGTTCTGTTCTTGCAGCAACTACTAAAAGCCCTTCAGTGGAAACAGTAGAATGAGACAATTAAATCGTTGGTCCTAAGTATTTATGCGTTAATGATGTTATATACTTCACCGAACAAACCAAAATTACCTTGGCAGGATTGTCTTCCCTGTGAACTTAAAATCACTTGCACCGTTTTTATACCTGCCAAGGTTTGAAAGCTATAAACAGGGAGATTATGTGGGGAGAGGAATGTATTTTTATATATTTTTATGCATAAATATATACACTTACACATTCATTTTTTTGAGCACTGAAAAGGCAGAGGAGTAAGGGGGAAGAGTTTACATAGGAATTTCAGCTTATTGGTGCTGTTGCTATCTGGGGATGACACATCCTGGATTTTTCCACTGTAAAGATCACCAATAATTTAGAAGTATCTGAAAACCCGGTTTGCAAGTCCTAGAAGGCGTCTGGATTTCCCCGAGGTGATGCGTGCGGCGTGGAAGTACCTCTGCTCAAGGCGGGACAAGCAGCCATTTTCTTGGGCCGTATTTTGCTTGGCTGTTTGGGTTGGGTGGAGGGCTTGCCTCCCTGGTGCATCTCCGGGACTTATGGCAAGTTAGCCATTGAAACTCCTGATATTGAAAGCATGGATATCCAGAAATAACTCTAGTAGCAGATGCTTCTGGTAGGCTCTGTGTTCGCAGGGACAGGAGGAAGCTCGCAGGCTGAGGGGCTGGAGGAGCTCGGCCGACGTCCGGCAGGAGGAGAGGCTCGCGACAGCCTGCGAGATAGGGCTGCCCCCGTGAAGCTGAGGAAGCGCAGCTGGCCAGGGAAAAGTATTGCAGAGGAAAATTGAGATCCTGGACTTTGTTTTGCTTGCTGGGGAGGCGGAGTGGCTTGGTTTTGCTGGCTTTCCATGCTCTTCACTACAACTCTGCAATAGGTCTCTTTATAAACACCAACACGTTGTACTGCAGAGAGGTAGCGTGTTTGTTGAGATGCCTCTCTGCTTGGGAAGTCTTTGCTTACGGCAAGCAGCAGACCTGAAGATCTGGGAAGCGCTGGCAGCCAGAGAGACAACGTGACATTGCGTCTGTGTGTGTCCGTGCTCTTCACCGCTAGCCGGGCTCCTCACGGAGGTCCTGCCGGCATCGCTTGCTCCCCTTTGCCTTCTGGCAGCTGAGTTGGATTGTAGCAAATTATTCCGCTCCTGGAGTAAACCCTCATTTACAAATACAGCTGTTAAAGCATCCAGTAAGTGGCTGTCAGAAACGCTTTAATTTCTTGGTTGCCTCTTATCTGGACAAATTCTGCCTTTTTTCCTGGAATTTTAGGAGAGAGGCAGCTAGGATTTCTTTTGCATAGTTAAGCAGCGCAGATGTGTGTACATTAAATATGTTGTATATACTGTGATATTCCAAATACCTTTTTGATTCAGCATTAAGAGCCAACTGCTTGCTTTATCAAATGGACAAGAATTGCTTATTTTCCTGGATAGTCTTTGACACTGTTGAGAAATTAATGGCAGTTTCGGAATTTATGAAGGGCAAAGAAATGGTATTCTCTGATTCAAAGAGCTAATTAGAAGCAAATGCCTGTGGGTATTGGGTTTTTTCCCCCTACATTGTAGGAGCATTAGATGAAAATTTAATAATTGCTTTTAATTTTACAGGCAGCCAGCATCAAGCGTGAAATGACCTTCCCTGCATTTCAACAGGAGGATGTAAAAAGTGACATCAGTCAAAAACTGCCAGACCAACAGTTTCTCCTGTTCACCACAAAGGAAGAAGATTTAAAACCAGCAGAGACCAAAAAAACAAACAGAGCTCATGAGTATGAAAAGGAAAACACTCGTTCTGTTTGTCTTCTGGAACAGAAGCGCAAGGTTGTTTCTTCAAATATTGATGTGCCTCCAGCAAGGTAAGGAAAGTTGGGATTTTTTGTTGTGTTTTGTTTTAAGCTTTTTTTTCCCCCTTTTTTTTTTAATGGCAGATTAGAGGCAAGTTTGGTAAGCAGTACAATGAACTGATAAGACTAGTATTTGTGTCCAAGCAGTCCAGAGTCAATCACAACTCCATTACTTGAGGGATCTGCTAGAAAATTGAAAACACTAGTAGCAGAAACTGAGACCATCTGCAGTGTAGGACTTTGTATTGCTATTGCAATGTTTGTGCTTTTGTAACGTGCTGCAACTGAGATACTCCCAGAAGAGGACATATCTGAACAGGAAAAGGTTGTTGACCCAGCTTCATCCCAAGAAGTAATTGTCTAAATTAGACACAGAATCATCTTAACGGCTAGAATTTTTTTTTTTTTTTACACTGTCATACCTGCAGCCACTTTATACTCATGGAAGTGTGCAGTGACTTATGTTGCGTAGTGTGGATGTAGTATCTTGTGTTCTGTTATATCCCTGTATAGGTATGCAGCTACGTCATAATGTGGTCTATGAAATTAATTAATAGAAAAAAGTAGTGAGGAAAGGCCAATGCAGGGAAATCAGATTTGTACAAAATGGGGACTTTGGTATTGCTTTTTAATTTGTTATTCCTTGAGGATCTGTTGTGAGTGCACATAAATGTTTATGTCCTCAGCATTCGCATCTGAGCAGTTACACTTTTAATTATAAACTATTTATAAGGAATTATTTTGAGAAAAATAGTTGTTCTTTAATCTGAGACTTGGCATGTATCACAGAAAGAAATGCAAGGCTTATTTGTCTATCTTATTTCTTTCCTGATATTTAAGTGGAATTACAGTAAGAGAAGGAGAAACTGAGAATTTCATACTGGCTAGTGATTTAAAGAGAAGGGGCTAGAAAATACAGAGTCTAGAACTTTGGGGAAGGACTTCACTGCTTTGAGAGAGAAAGGGAATGACTCCTGTAGGGAATGCTGAACATTAGTATAAAAGAAACATATCCAGTAATGCTAAACAGACTCACTTGTATTAGTGGTGAAAAACTGACAACAAATTGGGTGTTCTGCGTTGCAAGATGACAAGTGCTTTTTCTTTTTTCCTTTTGTTGCTTGTGATTTCGTGTTGGCAACAGTCTATCTGCAAAGATTTTTTCCTTAACCTGCCTGATAAATTCACCTGCACATAATATTCAGTGAAATGCCTTCTGAGTTTATAGTGCCACTTAAAAAATACGTAGTCAAGCTGGGTGTTTTGTTGGATTTTTGGTTTGTTTGCTTTCTAAAAACCAACATAAACCAGCAAGTTCTGCCACATCATCCAGAACAGAACAACCATCATTTTCCTCTGGCTCTTATAGATGACACCTGTGAAAACTGCAAAGTTCACAAGCATTTTGACAGGGTTTTTTTTCCCCCACATATATCTAGTAAAAAGCTATGCATGAAAAGCTTGAAAGTGTTAGGATACTTGTTTGAGATTTTCACCAGTAATCAACCCTGTGATGGCTGAGTACCCTTCTCATTCATGCTTATGTGTCTCAAAGCAAATAGGATCATCAGAAAATTCAGGTCAGCGGGGATCTCGGGAAATCAGCTAGTCCAACCTCCTGCTCAAACCATATGTTAGCATTTCCATTTTACAATTCAGTCGGCTAAGGTACAGAAGTGCCTTTTTGTGTCCTTCATGCAGATAATCCACCTGAAGAAGGAGTCGAGCTCCCCTTTTCTGTAACTGCAAGATCATCCTTCCTTGGAAGGGTGGCTATTTTTTCCCCAGAAAGGTGAAAAGAGAATGAATAAACATCTTTAATGCCTTCTTAAGATTAATTGTGACACCAGTTGTGAGCACAAGATACTTATGATATGAAATATGTTCATTTGCAAAGATGCCTTCTGAAGTTGTTTGTTGTTGCTGTATTTTGTTGTGAACACATAAATGATCATATTATGTTGATGCATGTTTTCAGACATGTAGGTTGAGCTGCTGCATTAGCAGAATTAGAGATTGAAGTAGAAAACAAACCTGGAGTCTAAATTTGATAGTATGATAAACACTGTCACTTGCAACAGTTTTGAGGACAAGTATAAGTTTCCCTTTTAATATGAGGTGATTTATTGGGCCATTTGTCCACACTGGACAGGAAGAGTGCTAAAACCTTTGCTTGGAGATCTTACTAAATATTTGTTGTTGTAATGATGGGAATGCCCAGTCTCTCTTCCTCTTTGGCACAGTTTGATCTATTAAGTCATATTCTCTGAGAAGTGAGAGTCTAGGCATTTGATGTTCTCCTGCCTCTTTATAAGCCCCTTCCAGTCTTCTGTCTAGGACTGTGCTGATGGAGTTGCATGTTCCCCAGAGATGAATTTCTCCTCTGTTCTCCTCCTGGCAGGACTTGTTGGGTCGACTGTCCTCTCTGATGAGAACATCCATCCACCTTTGCAGCTTGCTGATTGCCTTCACAGATTATTTGTCCTATCCTATTGTGAAAGGTCATCTTGAATTAATCAGATTATGTTTACAAAAGCATGGGAGAAATAAGGAGTTTAATATGATCTTCAGTTTCTTATTGCTACATGCACCTTCTTTACAAAAAAACTTTCAGCTATCATTTTGAAGTAGAAAAATGCTATGGAAGTGAAGCTTGCTATTTATTTTGTTTTAAAACCTTGGTAGAGCTGAGAAGGTTACCCACTTTACTTCAGAAGCCAAGGTAAAGGGTAATGTTAAATTTTGCAGTATCCCACTAAACGCAGGACAATATGTAAGTGATTTTGAGACAGAAGTTTATCATACTGCGGAATCCATACATATGCACAAGGGCATATGTATGGAGTATCTCCATAAGAGCTCTGAAAAAGTGTCTGCAAAAGAGCTGGTAACATGGATAAGTGTACTTCACTTTGACCACAAAACAAAGCCCATCCCATCTTACCTGTTTTTAAGGGTCTCAGTGAATAAGAATGAAATCTTTGTGAGGCACTGTATCCAAAATAACTAAGTTCAGAAAACAGCAGCATAATAAATGTTGCTTCTGAGGCATTCAGCTGCAGGGCTTGCGTTATTGCTTACAGACTCTGAAATTTTAGAAATGTGAAAATATGTTCACTGAGACCCTGGTGTTTCAGGTGATTGGTACTCAGGTGTGCTGAAATTACAGTAGATGGAACTCTAGAGCAGGAACAGGCTGGTGGCCATCTCATGTGCACGTGCAGGAAAACGGGAAACTAATAGAAAAGATGGGACGCTTTAGAGTTTTGTTTGTTAATGAAATCTGGAAGGAAGAGGTAGATCTAATTAATTAATACAGCAATCTAATAACAATACAATGTAATTAATAACCCAACAGTTACACACTTGCCTGGAGCATGGAAGGTGTGGGGTTCAGCTCCTTTTGTTGCTGTATTTGGAGCAAAGACCTGAACTGGGGTCTGCAGTGTACAAGGTGTCTTAACCATCAAAGTCCTGGCATATTGAAGGTGCTTCATAGGGCAGCTCTTTATACTAATAGTGTCAGGCTTAATGTAGCAGACCTGAAATAAATACTTTATTACATGCAAGAGAATTTTAATACTGATATTAAATTAAATTTGAAGTTGATTGTTTACATTTTCCATTTCATCTTACATAAATACTGCAGACGTTTCTCTCTATGTTACGTGCTGTACTGGAAGTGTCTTTTGGATTAAAATAGTAGGAGACCATGACTTTTTCTTACTGCTTTTTTAGGTTTTGGAATGCAAAAATGAAATGAGAGGTTAACAGCATTAAGTCTTTCCCTTTTCAGATTTCTTTGGTCATTTTGAACAAAACTTATGCGAGTTAAATAGTTTTCCTACTTCTGAAGCTCAGATGAGCATAAATGTTCAACTTGAGTAGATGAATTCTTTAAAATAATAAGGAAATTTGAATTCTTTACTTTCCCTTTGAATTTATTGGTAGTTTTGGTGCATAAAGGACTGCTGTCTTGGAGAAAGGGGTCTGACCATTCAGCTATACACTGCAATTATCTCTGAGAATTGAGATGTTATCTGTACAACAGAGGAGAATATGCTTTACATTGACCTCCAGTTCAAACATGAGCAATCAAACACAGCCCAGATCCCTAGGATCTGAGTAGTGAAAGGTCTTTTTCTAAAAAGAGAGTGGTGTCGCTGAGGGACTAATCATCTTGTCTTGTGGGCAGAAGCAAGCAGAGGTCTACCAGCGTTTCGGGCAGCTACATCGGTAGTGGTCATATGTAATCAAAGATGATGTCCCCAGTAGGCAGTGGCATGGATGTTAACAGAGCCTTTTTGGTCGTTTGTATTTTCGTCAGTTACTTACCATAATGCACACTTACTCCCAAAGCAAGTCAACAAGAAAGATGAGAAAAAGCCTGGGCTGCTGATGCGGTGGGTGTGAGTCACGATGTAGGGACCCAGTGCAGGTCAGGCACGTGGGGAACGGCTTCTGCCTGATCCTTGGAGGATGAGGATGGAAGGGTGGGCAATGGAGAGCAGGGGATGACTTCTCCTTTTTTTGAGTAAAATGTGAGAACAAATGTCTGGAAATGGTGATGGGGTTAAAGGTCCTTTCAGACAGAAGTGTTTTGACCAGCTGTAGCTGGAAACCCTTCAAAACTTATATGCATTAGTATCAGAAGTGGTGTCCTTTCTGGTGACCAAGAAGGGAGTAACTGGAAACATCCAAAAGGTTAAGAGAATTAAAGAAGGAACTAGGCAGGCATCGCTCGTACCCCTCTGATGGGTGGGAGTGTTTGAATAGTTTTGCTTTTGTTAACTTGTGCTAGATGACCTCAAAATATTGTGAAATTTGTATTATCCCCTTGCCACACATTCTCCTTTTCCCCAGTCCTCCTGTACCCTATCTTACTGAAAAAAAGAAACATAAACTTTCTAACTTCCTAACCTTTTCTGCATTAAGTTTGTACTCTTAAAAGACAAGCCAAAGCTAAACCTCAGCTGCTTAAGCACTTCCTATAGTATGAAAATAGCTATTGTGCAATAAAACCTTCTAATTCCTCTGCCCTTCTGGTTCACTGCTATTAAGCAGTGACATTTGCCATGACAATAATATATTGGATTTTACTATCTTCTGTTTCTTTTCTATAAAAAAAAGTTGCTCAGTTACTGCGAAATTAGTATTTATTCATGTACCTATACTTTATCTACTAATTAGTTTATAATTTAATGGAAGAATATGTGGAATAATTGAAATAAAGTAAATGAAACATGTCTAGGAATTCTCTTCTCCACTGCCTCTTTAGGTCCTTCTAGAATAGCTACAGAAAACTGGAGCAAAATGAATTGCAGTCGTGTTTTCTGACTGTTAGAAAGAAACAGTATAGGCAGTGCTGCATTTTCATCCCTAAATTATTTTCTTGCCTGGTCTCTCCAGGAACATAGCTCTGGGCAGCCTTCTGATTAGAGAGTGTGTTGTTGATCCATAAAGCCTGCTGGGCATGATTGATTATGCACCGTGCATTTTAGTGGAAACATTTGCATATTTTCATAGCCAAAACTCTCCAGGAGTCTGACTCCAAGATCAAAAGCAGTATCTGCTTAACTATGATATCCTCACTAGGAGGACTTCCCAATCTACTCACAGAGGGAAGAACCTGACGATCAAGTTGTGCTTTTCTGTTTATCCAGAGATGTTTATTCAGAGACTGTCTTCTGTGATTCTTCTCCATCTGTTTTAGAAGGCTCCTCAGTTCTCCTTGGGGGAGGTCCTTTCCTGTATCCCTCACAACTTTGGCAGTGGATTGATGGGACAACTTCAGAGGGCATCAACTATTTGTTGGCTGCTGAGGCTTTTCAGTTAAATGGGTGAAAACAGAAGGCCAAGAAACCAGGCTGTGCTTCAGATTTACTGACTGTAGCTCTGCAAGCTTCTGAGCTCTCCAGCTTTCCTTCTAGCCCAAAAGCACTTCATTGGGGTGTGAGTTCTTCTCCAAGTTTTCTCACCATCCTATAGGTTGAGTGCTTCCATTTCTTAAGTTTTATTTTCTTATGGTGCATCCATGATAGTTAGAAACTTTGAAAATGGTTGGTTTTCATGTAATGAGAATTACTCCCAGAGTCATTCCCATGTTTCAGGGCTTCTGTAAAACTGTTGGTAGTTGGCAATACCATGCGTTTAAAAGCAGCTTCTCCAAATATCCACACCAGCTAATTATTGACGTAGTAAATTGTTGCTTTGTTTTGCTAGACTTCTTTAGTTAAATATATGTGTGCAGCTTGATTGGATTTCACCCAAGCAGTCATTAGGGCTTGATTATGTTTAATATCGATGGTAAACTGCTTGTCATGGTCTGTTGCAAAAAGGTGTGGTGCCTTCTAGGATCTGACTGTTAATGGGAAAAAGAGGCTTATCCAAAGAGCAATCAGAGAATTGGTCTGTTAGCATGTTTTGAAGTAAAAAACCTGCATTTCTCAATGCTGTTTTCTAATACTAAATTTTCTTTGTGTTCTGGAAGGGCTGTGTATGTGCTTCAAGCTCTAGATGCCTTTGATCTGCCTGCAGCATGCATAAGCGATGTAGCAGAAGCTTCTTTGAAAAGTGTAGATTAAATGGCAAATAAAAACCCTGCAGGTAGCTACCACAGAGCCAAACTAGAACTCTAAAAGTCACCTTGCTCATTTAACGGGAATGTCATTTTCCAGATTACTTGCCTGGGTGTGCATAGTGTTTGTTGCCATGATAGCTGAACCAGCTTCTCACGATGCCGAGAGAGATGACAGCGTTCGTGACAGCTTGCAAACTGTTGGAAACTCACCTTTCAAGTGGTGAGATGGTTCAAGTCTCAAGAGTTCTGGGGCACAGAGGACACACTCAGTAGGACTGTCCCATTCAAAGACTGGCTGAACATAGGCATGGTTGAGCTTGTTATAAATAAGATGGCATTTCATAGCCAGGTGGTACAAACTCGGGCGTTAGCATTCCGAAGTCCCCACTGCCAGAGAGCCACAGCGATATGTTGGATAGGATCATTTTTTGAAAAAGGTGTAACGTCCCCTGCTGTAGAATAATTTACTCTGAAAGTGTGCATAATGTGTCTTTATTTTTCAGTGGACTTTGTCAGTTCCCCCATTTCTTTGTGTTGTACTGTGTGCATGTCTGAGAGTTTCGAGATATCTTGTACTTAACTGTATTACTGACATTTCTACAACCATCGTGTTCAATCCATTGCAGTTTGTAGAGGAACCAATTATGTGCCTAGCACAATTTATTCTTTCATCACCAGTCTTAGATACTCTGGCTGGCCTCTCCAGCAGGATTTTGCCAACATAATATTCTCATTAACTGTGAATTTTGGATGAGTTAACATTACTCTTGAAGTATTTTTTTCCCAGTAATGTTCAAAGCTGAGGGAATATTAATCTCATGAATAAAGCAAAGTGCTTTTTCTGTTCTTTACTCATAATGTTTTGTGCTTCATAGTGATTTTCACACAATTTGGTATAATGGCAACTACGTGTGGTTGTGGTCTTTGTGCCTGATTTACTATACTTGATCCTGTGAGAGCAGGATATGATTTAAGAGTGATGGACCTAGCAGGAATATGGATGAAGCTTACTTCTCAAGAATAAGTGGCTGTTTGGTGGGGCTTTTCATAGCAACTGGTCATCACATGGACATCTTAGTTCGTTCCTGGGTTTCCATAATTTCAACTTTCACCCTGTCTTCTGATGTGTGCAGTAGTATTAATTTTAGGAGAGGGAACTTCTAACACAGCTGGTGAGTTTAGCCCTCTGGATTTTTGGCCAATGTTATTGTCCATTTTTTTAACTGTGGACTTGCAATGGCATTCCTAGGGAATGAAATTCCAGTGAAAAGTAAAAGCATGAGAATTTGATAATGCAGTTAAATGTGGTAATGCTAAGTTGTCCTACTGCCTGGCATTGGAGTCTGTATTATTTTAGGTAATTACTATTTTCAAAAGAAGATTTTGCTTGTGCATGTATACATACATATACACACATATATGTATATATACACATAAAAATAAGTTTCCCATTTCTCTAGAAGATCCCGTATTCAAAGCACTCCTGAGAAAGGTTTGTCTTCATCTATAGAAGTATGACTTTCACTTTAAAATCTTCTTCCACTGGTAGCCAAGAAAAAAGGCTAAATAATTTTATCTGTGTGATGGAAATGGCCAATGGACAATGATCTCATTACCAAGCAAATTTCAATGAATTCCTCTAATGTGGCGCAGAGGAAAAATGTGTCCTTAATCTGCAGCGACCATTAAGCACTGGTTCTTGAAGAGCTGCTTTCAGTCAGCATTGCTGCTTTATCTGTTAGCCATTGCTGTGAATGCACGGCTTGTTCTCAGCTCTTCAGTTCCCTTAAAAAATGGAGTGTAATTTCAAAACACTCTTCAACAGCAGGCAATATTCAATAAGAGTAATTTCTTTGTGGTTTGTGTTAGCTGTGGCACAAAAAAAATTTCCTCTTGAAATGCCATCTGTGCTGAGAAAAAGAAAAAAGTCAGTGGGTACATGGTTTATAACTTGTGTATCTGTGAAATGTGCAAGAATGGGTTACCATGTATATGGTTACATTGATTACATATATCATAGCCAAGTGCATAGCTATAATTTTATTTAAATGCTATAAAATGAAAATATTCTAGTTTATGCAGTGGTATTCTATCGTTGAGGTCAGGAAAGACATGAAGCTTGCCTTTCTGAGAGAAGTTGTATCACTGATTGTTAGTTGTAAAATATTTTTAGAAATTTCTGTCTTAACTCCTTTAGCATCATCTCCATGAAAACATTAATTTTACACATTTTAAAAAAAGGAGGTAGAAAGTGTGACTTTTTTCCATTTATAGTAATACGCTTGCATTATGTATACAAGGGTTTTTCAGTGTTTTGTTTGTATCCCTAAGACAACTACATTACAATGGAACTCATCTAACCTTATTGATTCTATAAGGTACGTAAAGTGTATAATTGGTTTGTATAGATGAAGGGCTATTTTTAAGGTGCCTTTTATTAATTTCTATAAGAAAGATTTTCTAATCTCTATTATGTTGGTTTATATGCATCAGATACCTGTTTGCCTATTACTACTTCTGTTTTTGTGACAACAGGAATGTTGTGAAAGGATGGAGGACTTAATCACTTCGAAATATCAGTATCTAGATTACAAGTGTAAGGTAATCTATTATGATCTAATGTAAATTAGATTTTTCTAACAGGTTATTTTTGTTTGAAGCAGAACCACATCATCTTGTGGTTTTAGTTGTCTGCATGGTTTAGTATAAGCTCCAACTCTTCCCTTTTTACTCCCTGATCGTTTGGGGAAAATGGTGGAATCGTTGCTAGATACAGAAGGTCTGCATGAAGCAGCTACAATTTTTGGTAAGTTCCTAGTCTTTCAAAATTAAATATCCCTTGACTTTGTTACTGAAGCAGCACTCAATGGGATTGTATTGCACCAGATGTGTACTGCACGTGACCTGCAGCGTGGCTTTTGTTCCCTATGGAAAGTGTAGTTCCATACCCAGCTGAAAGGCTGTTTTTTGGAAGTTCACAAGAGTTAACCTGTTGTGTTCAATGTGGTTTTAATAAATACTGAATGTCTAGTTCACAGTTGTCTCGAGCCAAAAATAAAAAATAGTTTTTGTTCTTCAAGTACACTAGTGAAACTCACTACAGAAGGAGTTTTGCAATTTTGCACGCATCTGTATTTTAAATTCTGCCACAGGAATTCCCACAGGTGATCTGATGCTGCATCTGCCAAGTAACCCTGGGCCGTCTGTGCTTGGTACCCAGTGAACAGGACAGAGGTGGTAGCATCTTCACGGGACGAGGTGGAAGTTGTGTGTGAAACATGAACTTCTGCTATTAGTGGTCCCAGCAGAGGCAGTACATCCTGAAGTACTTTGCTCTTCCATCCATAGGATAAAAGATGAAATGAGATGAGACATTTTGCTAAAAATATTTAACATTCGCAAGCAAATGTATGTTTACACTTTGTATAGAGCCAACGTTTAGAAACATAACTTCATTCTCATTTTGGGATAAAACATTCGCTGTTAGTGGGTGTGTATGTGAAATGGTTTGTTTGATAACCGTGTCTTCAAAATAGCCTCCTTGGGAGACTGAGGGAAAAAGTACGGAGTAGCATTGCCAGAATACAGTAGCTGAGTGTTTCTTTTCCTTAATTATACATTATGCTAAATTCTAGGTATCTCAGAGTTGTCCTTGCTTCTCTCCAGGAGCGTACCAGAAGCCCACATGTGGCTGGACACCTGAGCTGTCTTGTCCTGTGGAAAGAGTCGTCCCCTGCAGTGTCAACATTGGCATACTGCATTGAGGCTGCTACTGTGTTGATGCATGGATGGTTTTAGTAATGGCAGTATTCCAGATGGTGAATGGAGTCAATAGCTAATTGATGCTTTTAATAAGTTATTCTTATTTTGCAATACTGCTGTTCCTCATTTCATTTGGTTTGTTACCCAAAACTTAATGTCTTGGCTATTTCTTTGAGGAGGGACAGAGGGTGATACTTCCACCAGCAGCAGATGTACTGTCATTTTGGTCAGCTTTATAATGAAGTAAAGCTTGTGTTTAGGTAATGCTTTCCCCAGGAAAACGCCCGTTAAAATACTTTGTAGTCTTTTACTTAATTTTGTGTATGAAGGACATTATTCATCCCATACTGTGCTCCCAAACTTAAGCTGCCTGCTGTGTCTGTCTGCTTTCCCCCTTTATCTTAATTTGGGTCATTGCTTTTGTTTTCACCATGAATGTCCGATTCATTCTTCGATTCATTCTTCCCTTGAAGCTGAGACAGGCAGTGAAGTAAGACACACACACGCGCAGTGGCACGTACTGCGTGGAGCGGGAAGCGGTGTGCGCCTGATAGCTTGGTGTGAGGCAATTCCTCACCTCTCTGGGCGAGGAGGGAAAAGATGGTGAAGAGGATGTGCTGGGCCTGCTTTGATATTTCATTCTCATTAAAAGTGTCTGTGAAAAAAGGTTTGATGCCACTTCCTGATAACATCTGTGCCAGTGATTCAGAAAGAATATTTTGGCTGCTTTTTCCTAGCAGCCGATACTATTTTTTTTGTGTGTGTGTATATATACATATGTGTATATATAATCAGAGCATGTGTTTGTGTGACATACTTGTGCACTCATCTCTGATATCCTCAGAAATATCTTGCGGATATTTAACCTTTCTAAACTAGTGTTTCTACTTCTGGTACCTGGAGTACTTTTAGATCACAGGAATACCAACAACAGCAATAATAAAAATCTAATCAATGTTGAAAGCCCTTTAAAACATGTCACATAAAAAGGCTTGTGGTTACACTTACTTATATTTTGTGGTATATATTTTACAATGATGTTGACGGAAGTTCAAAGTATTACGAAGGACGATACATGACTATCTCTTGCTAATCTCTGAAGCAAATGCATGCAGGGAAATGCAGCAATTTTGTCATTTTATTATGTTTTGATCCAAGTAAGAAGCTTGGAGAGAAAATCTACATGGAATGTATAATAAAGGTCTTACCAAAATAAACTGGATATGTGCTGCACTTAGAATAAATCATTAACATTAAAGCAGTACAAAACCAAGCTTTCACATCTTAAATTAAGACATAATGTGTAACATTAATAAATACGGCTTGTATTGGTCCTACAGATAGAAGCTTTGAATTACATTATGCAGCAAATGTTCTTAGTTATCTTTGGTTTTTTTTTTTTTTCCTTGAGATTTTTTTTTTTTTTGGCAACCTGTTGTGCAGACGTCCAAACTGTTCACAGTATTAATTGAGTTGCTTGTTGTTATTATGGCAGAGGAATTGGAGAGGCAGCATATCTGTGATGAGGAGCTGGATTTATGAGCCGAGGAAAAATGTGGTTGCTGTGAAAGAAACCATGAGGGGTCAGTAGATGTCCCACGTACCAGCGCTGCCCAGCAGGACCTAGGTTTCCCTCTGCGAGACAAGGATTGAGGTCTCAGCAGCTGCCCGCCCCAGCATCGTGGTTGCAGCTGAGCCCCTACAGCAGTAGATGCTGTCCTCATATCACCTGTGAAACCCCCCTGAGATGGAGGGGACTGCTCGGGTACAGCTGAGGAGACTAGGTAGTTTTTATTGTATGTGTCTGGTAAAATAACAACCCTCATAAAGGAGCCCCAATTCATCACAGTCCTTCAGTGCCATCTGTGCCTTTAAAGGAATGTTGGCTCTATCATTATTTGCCTCTCTGTGGTCCTAGAAGTACGGCTTATTTACCTGCTGTCAAATATATCAGAAACAGGAAATACAGAAGATAAAATCTAGTCAGACTTCAAAACTGAAAACAACCTGTCCTGTCCGTCCCTGAATCGAGGGGCAAATATTAAGCCATTCTATGTGTTTCTGCTTTTCTTACCTATATTTTTAAATCAAAGCTTGTCCAAGCTAAATGTATCCCTTGATGTCATGGGAACTGACAAAGCATCTGGCCTAGATTGCCCTCCTGCTTTGTAAAATCTCCTGTTGACTCACTGTGCTATACAGCCTCCCACCTACCCATCTATTGCTGCGGATTCTCTTCCTCCCACTTGTTCTCTCCATGCTGTTCCTTCTGTGGGTATGCCTCTGCTCCAGCCATCCCTTAAAAACACCAGCAACTCTCAAAACCTCACCTTCTTTCAAATGCTTTACATTTTTCACAGTTGGACTTCTAAAACCTTCCCTTTAGTTCCAATGAGGAATAAATTTTTCTTCCTCTCCAAAAGATATACTTCCAAATATTCTGAAATGAGTCTCTCCTCATGCTTCTATGGTACATACTATAAACAATGTTTGGGATAAATTGTATTGTGCTGAATTAAGGAATTACATGGTTAAAAGCTCCTGTTCTCATATTATGCACTGAGTGTATTTGAGTGCCTGGAAAATACCCAGGTAACCTTTGCCTGCCCTACCGTTTGGGAAGGAAGGCTCCTGAGAGCAGTGCAGGCTCATGGAGGGAAGGAAGTAGCTGGGAGGAAGCAAAGCTGGCTAACGAAATAAGTGAACCCAATCGTCATTTTTTCACTATTATTTTTGTGAAGTTATCAACATTTGTTATATAAGCTGATTATATTCAGTTTTTGTTTGGGGGGGAACAGTGAACAACAGACTGAAGGTCAAAATCTGCTTTGCTTGGTGGTAAGCATCTTCATTTCTGTGATCTAGTCAAAAGTAACAAACTTTCATAAGCAAGGGCAGATGTGTGTACGTGCTAGGATATGTTTCTATACAACACTAAATCACCAACAGAATAATTAAAATTTGCTGAGTAACTCCTGTGGTGAGGCCACAAACAACATGCACATTGTTTTCTTTATATAAGCAGTGATGGACAAATTGTTACTGATTTCTGTAAGCACCACAACCTAAAGAAAACACTAGACTTTGAAGTAGCTTATCTTTCTAGTTTAAAAAAAAACAACAAACAGAACAAAAAACCTTAACAAAACCAAACAAAACCAACCAAACAAAAAACCCCAAACCAAAAACCCACAAGTCAAGTGAAAGGTAGACAACAAAAAGCCCAGAGAACAACTATTATGAACAGATGGCTAATTTCTTCTGTTCCTAAAGCAGTTTTGTCAGTATATATTGCTAAGTCTAATCAGTTTTTTTCTGTTTACATTGTACTGGAGCCCAAAACATGTATAGTTATCTTTAGACCATTACACGAGCCCATTCATAGGAGTACGGGGACGCCCATTCTGATGGTTCTGCACAATGTGAGTGGGTACCTGTTATGGAAATTATGTTTTACGGGGTTGAGGGCACCTTGGTTCCACCTGCATACAAAACCAGGCCCTTTTTAGGCTATCAGAAAGCTTTGTTTGTTACCCAGTAGGGCAGCTGCCTCTAGAGGATGAGAGCTAGAGATGGGAGCGAGCAGTGCCAAGCTGCACGTGCAATGGGCTGCTCTTGCAATTAGTGTAGCTCCGCTGAAGCAAACTGGCTCTCCTACCATACATCTTCCCTAATTGATTTCAATGAAAACAAGGTCTGACCATCGTCTGCAGTACCCAGTGTGCATAGAAAAAGTTGTGGGATTTATAAAAGACGTTACAGGAAGCTACGCTGTGATCGGCAAATACTTATTTCCGTGAAACATATATACATAGAGTTAATTCTTAGTTTATGTTAGAGTTTATCTTGATAGGAAAACTGGATATGCTGTCATTACCTCAGAGCCTTGTCTTGTTGATAGAGAGAATTGCTGTTGTTTTAATGGAAAATATTTGAACAGATTTTAACAACCTTAAACTTGTACTGTGTTCTGTTTAAAAATATGCTGAATACTTTCCCAAACTCTTATGTTTTAGGAGATGTGTGACTGCATGTTTTATTTCTGGTGTACTGCCAGATTTCCCGTATCATCATCTATGCCAAATAATTGCTCACTTATTACACTGGTAGCTTAAATACTGTTGCTGCAGAGCTGTGTTTAGAAGATATGATAGATATTGGCATATTTTGATTCATAGCATTGAAACAGCAAAATTACAGGTTGAAGGTCCTCCACAGGTCATATAGGTCTTCGCTTACCCCCCAGCAAGATCAGTTTTATGTACGCCTTTTGATAACTGTTTGTCTAATATGTTCTTAAAAGTTGATACCTATTGGCAGGTCGTCATTCAGAAGGGCAGTCAGTTCCAGGGTTTAAATATTTTTACTGCTAGAATATTTTCCAATTACAGCTGAAACCTCCCTCATTGCTTTTTACATCCATTGCTTCTTCCCTCTACCCCAATGGGCATGGAGAACAATATACCCCCTTCCTCCTCCCCCACCCCCCAACCCCGTATTTTACATACTGGAAGATAGTCTTTTTGGTGAGTGGAAGGGACACCTTTTATCCAGTTGCTATTTAATATGGGTTGCATGAATAAAATTGAAAATGAACATCCCATGGGTGAGTATCCCATTTCATGGTGTCACAGATGTTCAGGCTCTGGCCTTTTGCCGAGGGCAAGGGATTGAGGCACCCTCCAGGGAAGCGGCGGGTCAGGTCAGGGAAGAGAACGGAAGGGGACTGACGCCAGGCAGCAGAGATGCACGGTGACAGCAACCCTTGAGCACATCACAAGGAGGAGCCAAAGATGCCTGTGGCTTCTGTGTTGCTCATGAGGAATTTGTGGATTGTGCCCTTTAAGCATCAACATTTTCTGTGGCTTTATTATTATTTTTTCCCCCCTCTGCCTCTATTCTCCAGTTTTAACACAGAAGGTGAAATAGTGGTGAAGATTAGAAGAGCTCCACAGCTAGTCGAGTACCTCTGTGAGGTTAGTGAGTAGAATAACCGGGTGAGACTGGCATTTTCACGTGGTAATAGAAGTAACAGGTTCTGCAAACTGAATGTAGCATTTGTTTTCTGGGAAAGGGAGCATAATATTTTCCACATTAATGCATTGTATGGGCTCAGCATTGGACCCCACCCAATCTGCTGTAGTTCATGCATGGCTGGAAGCCCAGAAATGCCACTTTTGTCCACTGAAGGATGGCACTAAAACTGGTTTAGAGAAGACATATCTGTTGTTCACTTGTAAAAGCAATAGTCTTATCTCAGCTGCTAGCTCTGCAGTTTAAACTGAGTTGTCTCTTTTTTATAATGCTTAATATACTTCAGCTGCTCCTTCTGCCCACATCTCCTCCTCTCTGTGCTCCCCAAAATGTACATAGGCTCCCGACAGCAGAATGCTGCTGGAGGTAGGGAAGCTTGGTTTGAGGATTCGGTGCTTTGAACGCGGTTTGTTTACAGCAGGTATAAAGCAGATGCATTGTTTTATGCTTAAAAGGAAGGGGTGGCTTGGCAACCGTCCACCCATGTGGCTTTGAAACTTGATTGCTATTTGTTTGAATAGTGATGCACTAGATAGGTTTTGACAAACTCCAGATTGCAAAACAGTGGTGGTAAAGCATTCATTTTGTATAAGTGTGTATATATATATAGTATATATAAAATATATATGCATATCTGTAAAGCACTGTGAATATGAATTCAAAAAGTCTGTGCTGTAGATGAGTTTCAGAGGTAATTCCTATTTTCCCTTCCCCTCCCAAGGATACTTTAATTGTTTTCTGTGGGAACTGGGTTGAAGTTAGACCTGGGGATGGTTGAACAGATGACCCTGTGTTAAAGGGAAGGACCATTTCCTACTGAATATTTTCAGGTGCATCATCCAGTTGGAACACATGGCATCCAAAAATTAATCACTCTGCTTTGCTAACTACATTTGATACAAATGGTTTCCCGTGTACTTTCCCATGGCCATGTGTGTGCACTGTTATGTACTGCAGCACATATTATATTAGTGTGCTGTATAATTTAGAAGAGAAGATGCTTTCTGCTTTATAACTGAACTTCATGCACAGGGAGATGACAGTTTATTTTGGGGGGAAAAAAGAGAATTACTTAGATGGTGATACCCTCAACATTTATCAAGTCTGCTTCAATGTATGCAGGATAGCAACTGTGCTGATGATAAAAATAATAATGCTTAGTACAGCATTTTTATGATTCAGTGCTGTACAGACACTAATATGGTCTAAAATAACAGAGAACAGTAAGCGAAACCGCTTTAAAGATGTTCAAGAAGTGATACAGCAGAAGGAAGTGGCTGCCCAGCAAGGCGGGGACTGTACCAGGATTAGAAGTGGAGACTTCCTGACTGCCAGCCCTGCCTTCCTTCTTCTTCTTCTGACTCCCAACAGCCAGCTTCTGTTTCTAACTTTTATGCCCCATACATACTTCTGAGGTCCCTTGTTCCAAATCTCGCCTCAAAGTCAAGTTGAAAAATAGGGAAAAACCTCTGATCCAAACCCAAAGCAAAATACCTTCTACTCCATATAAAAGCTTGCACCCCCTCTTATAAAAAAATCTGTGTCATTCCTGCCTTGTATGCCTAATAGCCTTAAAAAAAAAAGGCCCATGTTTTTCTCTTAGATGTTAAAATGCTTCTTCTAGTCTCATGTTTGGATTCAAAGGATGGTCAAAAGCATGCATTCTTAAAATGTCATTTATTTCTTTAAAACGTTTTATCTTTGGGTGATTAACTCCAGTCATGTAAAGCGTGGCTTTTAAAGGTACTGAGCACCCAGACTTGCAGTTGTCTGGGACTTTTTGTGGTGAGACTTGTGCATGAATTTGTCAAACTGGGAATCATCCACTTTCTGATAATGTTGGGGTAAGTGAATTGTCTAGATAGACACAACCGAGTTGTTAGGCTTGGTAGTGGATTCCGACTATCCATCCTGCTGCACATAGAGGTTTTAGGTTATTGCCAGTCTCTGATCAGTCCAGATGAGGTATTAAATGGCAAATTTTAATAGTGGTCTGGGTATGAAGAACTGAGATTTTTATTTTTTCATCTGGTTTAAAGCTGATTTTGCAGTCAGGTTGGTCTTCAGACAGAAGAGTGTATTTCACAGCAGTAGGGATTTAAAAGAAGAATAAAAGCATCAGTCATCATTTTTTTTTGTAGCTTACCTTATGAAGAGCTTAGCGTCAGTGATACCAAGCCTTATACCTCACTTACCCCAAATATAAAAGTGAGTAGCAGAAGAAGGATATATTTTTCGGGTAAGAAAACATGTTTCATGAGTTTGATGTTCTCTACAGCTCAGGCCACAGGAATGAGCTGGGTGACTCCCCTGCTGCTAGGCGGTGCGGGGGTTCAAAGCACCTGTACGGCATTGTCAGCAGTTACACACTTACCAACCTAAGCCTCGTGAAGCATTACTGAAAATGGGACTTAGGCTCCCAAGTCACTCTGGCTCCTGAGGAAAACCTCAAGGGAAGTAGACTCCACATAATGTCTTAGCTCCAATGATAAATTACATCTAGTTTGTTTGCTTTCAATTAAATAAAAAGTAACAAAGGAAACACCTGTGGACTTTGATAATCTTTGGAGTCTGATGGTGCTTGTAGAAGAGGTTACAGCTGCCAGAGACTATTTCAGCTGGCTAAGTTAGCACTGCGTATTGTAACTGAAATGCAGTACAGAAGTGAGGTGCAAGCAGCCCTGCTGGGAGAAAATGCAGCCGGTCACCTCTGAGGAGCACGAGGGGCTGGCTACTTTGTACAGCTGACACTCCGCAGCCTTTGAAAATCCTTCTTGCGTGCTCATAGGAGGAAGGTGGGAGCTCAGACTTCACTAGTTCTTTCAAACACATTCATTCTCAATGAGGTCTTTAAGACAGAGTAAGTCACATTTAGTCACTACAGATTTGATACGCACATAAAATTTTTTAGTATAACATACGACAAAAAATGGTTTGTTTTTATAGATGTAGAGATCAAACTGTTGAACGGATTTAGCTAAAATGCTCCAGATAAACAACCTGCCTGTGTCTCTGGGTCAAACCCAAACTCATAAACGTTTGGGCCAAAGTGAATTTTCTTGAGGATTTTTAGAGGAGCTTAAAAAGGCAGGGTACCTTTTAAACTTTGAGATGAGTTTGTGCTTCACAAAGAATTGTTAACAGCCACCTATTAAGTAAATTGTGGTTCTAGGAGCGTTGTCACTGAGGGATGGGCGATACCTGGGGAGGAGGAGGCAGTGCCCGCAGTGAGTGGTCTGGCTTACCCATTAGTCATGCAGCCCTCATGCCCAGTTGGACGAAAGCCTGAAAGGTGCGGAGGTACTACCCCCCCGTCCCCCGCTCATAGATCTTCTTTAAAAATCAGCATAACTGATTCAGAAGCAGGAACTGATTTGGAAGCGTTTTTGGAAGGTGATTGCAAGGGCTGGCCATGCGGCTCCATGCAGGTCGCTCTGCCCTGCCAGCCACAGCGCAAGGTGCACGAGTGTGCTGGAGGTCCAAGGTGGTTGGGTAGTTGGAGCTAAATGAAGGGCTAGATAATGGAGATCAACTGCATTGCATCATGTATATTTTTTTCTCTTACTATGCACCCTTATCTTAGGGCTAGAGATGTAAGAGAGAAGGTGAAGAAGAATTTCTTCTCAAAGCTATATGGGCAATATAAATTTTTGTGCATATGGCCATTTCTCAACTGCATAATAATTTCAGAACTCTTGTTCTGATTTACCCATCTTACTTGCGGCTTACTCAGATCTTCCTTTTACAGCATCTCCGGTTGTGACACAGCTGCAAATTTGGTCATGCTTTAAATGTCCACCAAAGAAGCATCTAAGAGAATGCTTTGTAGTGAATGATTTTTAGGTTCATTTGCTGAAAAAATAGCTTCTGGGAGACCTAAAATGGGCTATACAGCGTGTGTGCGTATTTGAAAAGTATACCTAAATAAATGAAACAGTACTACAGAAAGTACTTGTCAATCACAGTCACAGTGGTAAAAGTGGCTGTGTGCAGCATCAGTGGTTCCTACGCCTTATGTTGCCCATCTCTCACAGCGCTTTGCTTTTGTTCAGCGAGACTCTCCAAACTAAGCATCCCATCACAAGGATTCAATAGCGTGGAAATGCCTGAAAGACTAATCTCAGTCTGATAAACTCCTCTCTCTTGTTCTACATAGTGGAAACCTATGAGTCCAAAGAAAACAAAATTGTATTTGAAATGTGATGGTCTGCTGTTAGTCCAAGGAAGCAGAGCTAAATAAATGATTATTTAAGTGCATGGTTCAGCAGAAGAAAATGTCGTATTTAATGACTTATGTGATGATCTGAAGTAGCGCATTTGGTGTCCTGCAGTTCTTGTCTGTTGTGTATCTAGCAGCATATATTAAATGAAGTTCGGAGTAATGGAGCTCCCCAAAATACCGTATTGTCTTATGTTATTGAAACTGGAAAAGCTGTATTTAAGCAAAGTAAACCTCTCTTTTTACAGCAGATGTTAGGGACAGGAGGAGCTTAGAAGAGCAGAGTTAGCATTCTGATTATGCCAGTGCTATTTATCTTTAACTGGAGAATAAGCATTTTTAGAACAGACAGTAACTTGGCTCTATTTTAAAACCCTTTTTTTTAAATACTGACTAGAGCTGTGCTTTGGTGAATTGGTGATTTTCCCTGCTTAACCAGGCCAGCACAAGACCTGGGCTGATTTTCTTTCTCGTCTTTTATTAGTAATATTTTATAATGCTTCACTGGCACATCAAAGAGAAACTGTACAAGCAGAGAAATGAAGTAGCTGGTGAGGAAGCTCAATTTTGTCTTCTCTGACAGTTTCTGAAATCCTTCACTAGCCAAGGAGCCCTTCCACTCTGCCCACTGGCATTGCAGCACCTCTGCTGGTGCCTCCGTGTCTCTCTGAGCTTTGTCCTACAGATTGCCCGTTTTGTCCTCTGGGGATCTGTTCCCTCCCGTTTTCACCTCTGGATGTGTTTTCTGGTCCACTAGGACCTACATCAGTGGTGAAGGCTCTGTTCTCTGCCATGATTTTACTTCCATCTCTCAGCTGGCACATAGTCCTCTCTTTGCCGGTTATCCTTCTGTGTTGTCCAACTCCGATTACTTCTGACCATCTTAACTCTTGAAGTCTTTCTAGTTATTTAATCCAAAAGTCCCTTTATTGCTTATTGTCCGTATACTTTCCTTGTGCCGAGCTACGTGTTTCCCGTGGCTTGCACAACCTGATTTGTTTCACAGGTCTTTAGATGCTCCTTAAAGGGCCACTTCTGCCTGATGTTACACAGCAGATTGACTACCTCTGTCCAGTTTTGGGCACGCACCTTCTTTTGCAGCTGGTGATGGTTCACCTGCCCATCTTGCATCTTACGGTTTAGATCCCTGCCTGCGAGAAACTGGCAGCGGTCCTTGCCTCTGATCTTGTGTTATGCAGATCAAAGAAATGTAAATTAATACATACCATTATGAAAAAGCCGCATAAGCAAGTCTTGCATGCAATTATGGTACTTCTGTGAGGTTTTTTAAACCATCCTTTAAAAAGTTGTAAATAAGTTACACTTGCTGTCCATAGATATATATGTATATAGTAGTAGTGTCATTGAAACAATCCCCAGAAAGGATATGTTTTATATTCCATAGATTTCCAGAAGAACTTTTACGGAATTAGATTATTTGAAAAAAGCATTCATAATAAATAATCAAAGTGTGCCTATCACTCTGACTATCCAAGTGGGAATCATTTTGTGCGTATTTTGAAAGCAGCAGAAATACAAGTCTTCTATGTCAATAGAGTTTTTCCATATTGTAACTCTTCATTTACTTATTTTCTGCTTGGAGAGGCTTATCAAGCACTAGAGATTAAAATTCCGTGCCATTAGTCACTAAATTGCATTAAATTTTTCTGCTGCTCTGTGCAGATGGAAAGAAGATGGGGAAGAGCTTAGGTAAAAAGTTTTTTTTCTAAATTACAAATCTAAAATTAGGTTTTTTAAGCAGAAGCATTACTGATGCATTTTGTTAGCATCTTCTGGGGACAAGTAATAGCGTAGAGAGATTAAACGATCTGCTGTTTCATTTAAACTTTCTGCTTAGCCTTTGTCCAGATTAATTTGAAGCATCCCATTTTGATGGGGAGAAGAGAGAGGTTCAAGCTGTTTGACATTATAAGAAGAGTAAATATTGAAGGATAAGTATGTATCCTCAAACTGTGGTGGAATGAAGCCACAGAATTTGGATCAGGGGGCTAATTGCCAAAGACTTTGATGCTACGATGGGAGATTTCCAAACAATTCTTCGTAATACAAAGTCTGTTCACAAGATTCAAAATCTGCACTTGGATCAGAAGGGATGTTTTGGCTTGTTTTCGTATTATTTTCTGAAGTCTTGAGCATATCACTGTGCAAATGTTTACATGAGAAGGCTAGGCAGGATTCCTCGGAGAGGAAGGAGATTTGCGGATGAGCCGAAGCGTTTGTGCAGGCGTTCCTTTACTGCATCCTGTGTTTGTACGAGTCCCACAGAAATTCCCCCTCTGAGGGGATCGTGCCTTGTCTTGCTGGGGTATGAACTTCTACTGGTCCACTCACCAAGTGGTGGACTTTGAACTGCTCCATCAGATAGCCCCAATGGGAGATGCCTGCAGTCCTTTGCTTTGGACTTGGTGTTTTGTAGTAGTGTTTGCCTGTGCAATGTTATTGCTAAAGTATGGTTTTGTTGATGCATTTATTCTTTTCTGGGCATATGTATTTTAGTTTTGTTACTCATATCTGAAAAGGTATTCGGGACTTGTATTAATTTGAAATACTGAGGCTTCCTGCTCATTCATGGAAAAATTACTCCACAGTTCAGTGAGCTATGAACTTCTTCTGTTTTATTTTTATGTTAGTATCTGAAAAAGGCCCTAGTCCAGGAATGACACCACTGTAATAGACACTAAAAACGCTATGTAAAGTCATCGTCCTGAAGTCCTCTACCTAAAAAAGTCCTCTAACCTAAGAGCCTGGCTTTTTCCTCTTCTGCTTCCGCACCAGGCAGGTCGTGTGAGGCTGTACTGGTCCTTCGCCCCTCTGCAACCACTCTCCTTGTGTCCTCTGACCGATTCCTTTCTTGTTTTTTTCCAAGTGCTCCTCAGACACTTCTAACACTTTCAGGACACCCCGGTTGTGTTCCCCTCTGAGGTGAGCTGCCATGCCTCCTTGGTGGCTGGAAGACCCCTCTTGCTGTGGTGCACCTTTTATCTTGGCTTAGGGCATCTGGTCCTGACTTCTGAATGCATCATGCTGCCCCACATCCTTCTGTGTCTTGTCTGTATTTGGTTTCTTCTCATTTTCTGTTTTTCCTGTGCATCTAAAAAGCTATAATATTTTTCTTCAGAGGCCTGTTTTAATTCTTCTGTATGTTGCTGACTGCAAGGCTCTTCATACGTTACCAAGAATCCACCGTATACCCTTTTTTTTCCTCCAAACTGTGGATTTTAGGTAGCATAGTTCAACAAGCAACATGAAGCCTAGAAAATCCAGCAATTTGGAATTGCGACTGGCAAGCCTGTAAAGCTCCTGCAGCCGTATTCTGTCTCTCATATGGCGCAGAAACCTGGTCCCTCGGTTTTGAGCTGGACTGCAATGCCAAGAGTGATATTGCACATTAAAACTACATTACTTATCTTTAGGCATGTTAACTTAGGTTGTTTTTTATAAATGCTTTTACAAGAGGACAGAAAAAAGTGTCTAAAATTTCAAAATTGCAGAAAGCATGGGGTTTTTGTGTCTTACGAGGAATACATAGTGATAGGGTTTCAGACTTTTCTTAGAATATATTTCTTTGCCATTACATTCTCATATGGGGGTTAATACAGTATGCCCTTATTCAATATGAAGCAAGAAACCTGATCTTTGTGTGGGCTGTTTACCAGACCAGTAGATGCTATGAGACTGAGAGTTGTTTCCAATTTTGTTTTGTTGAGTGGTATGCTGACTGCATCGGACAACTGAGCTGTGCTTTCTGCTGCAATCAGTAATTTTCTAAACTTCTCCAGTAAAATAATAACTTTAATTATTGAAGAGTATGACATAGACCTAAATGAGCTTGTTAATATTAATGCTTACTGTGCTTGCTGAAGTTACTAAGCTTGTTATGGACCTGGGCTAGCATATTCGTAAGAGTAAACAAATGCAGCTGCCCTTTCTGTTCATGGACCATTAGAAAAACACCCTGGATTTCTGCAGGTTAGTATAAAAACTGTTCTCCGAGCATTTCTTTCCCATACATTATTTCTGTCTGCGGGCTTGTTAACTGTTTAGTTTGTCTGTTAAGTTACCCATTATTAATAGGTTCGGACTATTCACCTGTGTTGCACGTTTTTGTATCTGCGCCTTAAGTCTCTGTTGGCTGACTAAAACAGGGTTAGAAAAATGAGAGATTTCAAGAGCATGGCTATATGAACGCTTTGTTTTTCCAACACATCTGTTTGAGACCCGGTTTTGAGAGCATTTTGGTGAGCAAAAGGTTGTGGAGTTGCATTGTTGATGAAAATCAAGTAAAAGCATTGAGCCGTCCTTTGAAAAATGTTTGTGGATCTTATTCAAAGGCATGTCTCTTAATACTTTTAAGTATTTTTTGAGCTGGACTGGTAAATACGCAGTTTCATTCTTTTCCAGATAGAAAGATGTATTCTTTTGTGTCTGTGCTGAAGCTGTGGCAGACCTAATGGGACAACACTCAGGAATGTAGCGGCAGGTCCTCCAGCTTCTGTTCCTTCTACCTAGGAATAGCAGTATATAATGATCTTTTTTGGAAAAAGCTATGTGAAAAAGCAGCAGAAATCCTGTGTGGGGAGGAGGAGACAGGGAGAGAGGGAGGGAGTGAGTGTGAACGTGAGCGCACGCGTGGCTTTGCAAGCATGATGTCATTCTAATTTGCACTGCTAGGGGATGAGCTCATCGGGGAGGGGTCTTGCAGATTTACAGCTGTGCCAATTCATCTCTGGTTTGATTAACATTCTCCAAGCTCCCTCCTTGAACTAAACAACAGGCGCTGCGTTATGAATTATTTAAAGACCTATGAGAGCTTCTACTAAATAAAATCAAGCATCAGTGCAAAACAAAAAAGAGTGAACTCTATTTTGCTTCCGCAGTGTTGTTAGAAAATGGCATGTCTACCATTCCCAAAGGGATATGCAGGTATTTTTTCTCTCCCCCCATTCCTGCTCCTTAACATTTTTGCACTACTAGTTTTCAACAGCAATCTGAGTTGCCTTTTTGTGGAAGGTGGGTATGTAGACCTAAAATGTATGTGTATATATATGTTTCTTGTTTAGTGACAGTGTAGCATTGACAAGGCTGTATTATTCCACTCTGTAACTGGGTTTTCATTTCTAATAGGAATTTAAATATAAAACTTGGACTGTAAAACTGTTAGAAAAAGCCAAGCATATTCTTCTATTTCTAGAGGTCACATTTAGACTCATTATTTATTAATTTTTAAAAAATAATCCATGAGAAAATACCTGAGAACTAAATAGGTTTGCCCTTCACTGTTTTCAGGAATCTGACTGCATTAAATATAAGATAGTTAGGATTTTC
Source organism: Pelecanus crispus (assembly GCF_030463565.1). NCBI lineage: Eukaryota > Metazoa > Chordata > Aves > Pelecaniformes > Pelecanidae > Pelecanus > Pelecanus crispus. Next base: position 142,962,990 of record NC_134644.1, on the reverse strand, counting down.
CTTACACAAATTTTAAAAAGTATTCAAAAATTCTGCTTCCACTGTGAAGGAAGTTGGTCTCCTAAAGCGGCTGAAGATCCAGTCTGGGTTTTTTCATAGAAATCATGCCATTTTGCAGATGGGGCAGAGCAGCTGTTTGAAAATCAGATAAAGTACCTGGGAACTGCTGCTGCTGTACCCTGCCTCCTGCATAGCCATGGGCTAGAGGTGTTAGCAGATTTGTATACTTAAATTCAGTGAAATGCTCCTCAGAAACACATTTAACAGATTTTTCCAAAGATTAAGATACTAGCTTGAGATGTTGGGTGCAAATGATGAGAGCAGAAATGTGCCTAGCATCTGAAAAATACTTTGGGGCCTCTCTAAGAAGCAGAATGCAGGATAAACGTTCAACATTATTTTGGTTTCTCATAGATACCTGGTACCTTCTCCTTCAGTGCAACACCTGCCTTCTGAGGTGAGGACAGGGTGAACTTCTCTGTTTCTAAAGCTTTACTTATCGCTGCTATCTGTAACAGCTTTATGGCTTTATTCATTCCTGCTGTAAGGTACTTTAGCTGCTTCCTTTAGATGCACGTGTCTTAGTACCTGTAGTACAGCCAGCAGTACAAATACAGGGAAATCTGAAATTAAGTAGAGGAAGAGGTTGTGTTATGACACCTGGTTACTCTAATACCACTGTGTCCCCCTTTCAGCGTTGCGTTTGGGGTCTAGGGCGGGAGAGTCTGGCTGAATACCCCGAAAGTGAACAAACAGCTGAATGTTTTGCTGGGGACTGATACTAAAAGAGCGTGTTGCTGGGGGAAGTAATTCAATTCAAAGACCAAGCTATTTTATCAGTAAGTTCACAAAAAAGTTGCCAAATGAGAAAATCGTCATTTTCTAAAAATCACAGGGGCCAATTAGAGTATGGAAATGCTGTACTACCTGTTCTCTTCCCTGAAGGGAAAGGAAGAATATTCTCTGTATACTGTAGTACAGGTAGGTTTTTAATAAAAAACCCCTGCTACTGAAGATGTAGAAGGACATAGTGTAATTTTTGTAGTCTGTGTAACTTGAACAGATGAAGAAACGGGGTTTTTTTTGTCTTCATGAAAATACTCTAGAAGCATGGGCAGGAGGTAACAGCTCTTTGGTGTCTATGAAATGCTTCAGCTGGGAGCCTGCTAGTGCTCCCTGACCTTCTCCCACTCCTGGAGCATTAGCAAAATCTGGAGTAAAGCAAATAGACTTGCAGTTTAAGCACCCACTTCCTTATAATCAGCTTTATCTGCAACAGACAAATTGTGTACCGTGCTAGCTTGTATACTTGCAAAATAATAATCTTTTAATTTCACACCGTGAATGGGAGCGGTGCCAAAATAGGCTTATTCAGACATGAACTCAAAATGCCTTCAGCATTACCAACCCAGCATGTCCCTCTGAACAAAACCTGTAATGTTGAATAAACACCATTTAGTTTCCAGTATTTTATAGCACTTTATGTACAGCTGTGCTCAAGGATGAACTTAATCTTCAAGACACCGAGCTTTTTTCATTCAGAGACAAAAGCAAAAACAAGCCTGCTACCCAAATTCAGAAGTGTTGAGGCAAACCCACAGCTTGGTTTTGCAGAGGTAAAGCTTAATTAATTGTTTTGGAAAGTTGCCGTGAAATGGTGTTGGGGAAGTGCTGCTGGTTCCAGGAGTAACGACGGAGGGAGATCTGCTCTGGGTTTCACTGCTGAATTGGTAGCACCAGCTGATAGTGGTGGTGTAGCCGATGCTGGGCAAACTCCTTCCCTCTTTTGCCGCTGTCTTTCCATCTGTAAAATTAGGACTATTATAATTTTACTGTACTTTTGGGGGGTCTACTGGAAAGAACTAAATATTACAGGATAGTAGGGTATACGGTAAATTTAGGAATGTAGTTATGACTAAGCTTGTCAGTCAACAGCAAGTACCTTGATAATATGTGTGAATTAAATGCAGGACATTTCTTATTCCGAAAAACATAAGAAGAATGGGGTTTTCCTTTCAGATGGTGGAACTTGGGTGTCTCACGTACGGTGTCAATGTGTTCAGGAGATTTCCTCAGTACAGAGGCCAGCCGACATAGGGGTCCATTCATCTTACCCTGAAGGAAGCACCAAGTGGGAGATGGAGCTGGCTAGACAGAAGCATCCAGTGCTGTGTTACATGCCCTCAGGTATTTGAGGCACCTGTGCGGAGCTCTGGATGTGACCCGCGAACTGCCCAAGACCTTGCTCTGGGAGCAGCAGCGAACGGCCAGGGGGATATGCTAGGGCATCTCAAAGATGCTGGATACCTAAATTTAGGCAAGCCCGATCTTAACCCTGGCATAATGGTTGGTCAGCTGAGTCATGCTCTGTGCTCTGCTATTTATTGTGACCAGGTTTCTGTCGACAGTGGTAGGAGTGCAGGCACATAGTCCACTCGTGTACCTAAGTATAGATGTCCTAAACTGGAGCTGAATCCCACCCTGCGCCAGCCAGCTTCGCATGTGTTTCTAGACAGTCCTTTAGCTGAAGCTCAATGTAGTGTATCCAAGTTTTTGGTTTAAAATCCTCAAAAGGAGCTCTCTGTATTTTAACAACGCATTTTATTGCTTATGGCAGTGATTTGTAAAACTTACATATGCTTTAAACACTATTTGTTTTAAAACACAAAAAGACTTCTCTCACGTGCTTCTCGATGGAAACTTACACTTCTCTTTGAAGATCCTACAGAAGGAGCAGCACTGGGTGTTGCACCAACAAGTACACAGTTCTAGGCATTGAGGTTAAAATTTAGGTTTTTGAGCACAGGGACTTGGAGGGAGATTTACTGCTGCTTTCCTGCTAGTCCTGATAAGGATACAAAATTGGTTTCAGAGCTGTGACCAAAAAGCATCCCTCCATTATGGTCGTTAAGGAAGTGTATGGAAACTATAAATCAAGTATGATTGCAAGTGGCTTGTGGGAGAGTGAGAATAATCAGTGCTCTCAACTATACCCTTTTTGTTCCCAGGAAACTGAATTAATCTAGCTGGAGGCAATGTTTTTAGTACATCTAAAAACTTAAATATAGGCTTGGGTGTTAGATTTGTTACCAAAGCCCTCTGAATATTTTTTATTTTCTATTTCTGTATTATTTAAGATACTGTATTTTCTGTGTTTTTTAAGATACTGCTGACTATAGGTGTGGGAGAAGATGGATCTGAAGGTGGAAGGAAGGAAATCACCACTTGGTTTTGTATCTTAACAAACTCAATGCAGTTTTTCAATTCGGAGCTGGGTTTTGATTTCCTGAGGTGCAGCTGAGATTTCCTGGTTCCTGCAGATGTAAGAACTTTGCCTGGGAGATGGGGGATGCAGATTTGAACTTCCTCAGCTGGCATCACACCCACTGGTCCATTTCCTGGCCCTAATCCTGAGCCACCACACAAACAGTGAGCAGCAGTACTGTTCTGCCGCCTTCATCCCCAGCACACCCTGTTGGGACCCGTGCTAGCTAATTTGGAGCTGACTTGTGTGTGTATACACACACGCGCGCACACACACACATATATACATATATACCCACACACATATATATTACATGTAATATAACTCCTATTGTGTTTTGCCATACACATGTAGTTTAAGTCGTGTTCCTGTTATTGAGTATTTCAGGAGCTCTCATTTTGAAAACTATTATTTAGGAGTGATCCGACATGTACATTTTTATGTGGCCGTTTCCAGTACGTAGTTTCCAGAACTGAGTTTTAAATTAATGGGAACATTTTTTCCTGGTTTGGAAACGTAAGGCAATTTATCCACTTAGCTATTGCTTAATCCTGCGTTTAATTTTCCTAAATAAATAAATAAAATTAAAGCTATTTATCACACTCACTTTTGTAGGGCTGAAGTCATAATACAGATGCATTTTAATCCTATAATAAATACCAGACAGACATTTTCTGGGTGGATTGAGGTTTTGCTCTAGAGAAAAAAGCACGGTGAGTTTTGGTAAGATTCTTGGCACGAACTGAATTTTGCAGGATTAGACCCTTGATATTTATGGCGAGTATAATTAAAAGTAAAATACTTGAAAAAAAGTACATCGTTTTCATTAGTTGACCATTTGATTTTTCCAAACTGAGGACTTCTCAAAGGATTTCATGCAGGTGGTGCCCTGCTTTTTGGTTGTTTCTACAAGGCTTGGAATAGCCAGTCATGCACAAAACCATTAATGTTAGCACATTTGGCATGAAAACAGCACAGGGAAAAGGATTGCTTGGCTAAAAGAGCCAAGTATTTGCAGAAACTTCTTGTTGAGTCTTTTGTGTTCCCTGCTGGGAGTTTCTCCAGTAGAAAATTAATGGAAATTAAATCAAGTAGCAACTCACCAGGGCTGTCAGCTGATTTCTGAGTAGAGCAGGTATTTATTTTCTCTTTCCACCAATAACTATATTCTTGTCACCGCTATAAATGAACTTCTAAAAGCGTTACATAATCAATTGCTATTGCACATTAACAAGCTGTGGTTCAACTTGTTAAACTTCCCTTGTCAAATTATATCTTAACTAAGAGAAGAAAAAAGCAGCATATAACTTCATGAAATATTTCTGGAGTGCAAATATAGGGGTGGAAGAAGGGTACCCCTTTTGTCATGTCTGCTTTTTGTTTAGTACAGAGGACTGTGAGCCACTGAAACAAAATTTCAGCTAATGAATTCTCCCAGCAGCCTAATGGGAAAATGCAGTCTGTAAATGTGCTGAAATCCTCCAGTCTATACATACAGCTTCACTATGTCATGTTCTAAGGCATGGCTTGAAGATGCACGGTTTTAATCTGATAAAGTAGTAAAAATCACAGCCTTCATGGGAAAAAGAGTGGAAAATGGATACTCACTCTAAAGCTTGATTTAAGAGTACAGTTAAAATTCTGGCTGCAAAAAAGCTTCTCAAAATGTTCATTTTTTACAAACTTCTGTTCATAGAAGTTGAAGCTGAAGTGAGGTTCGCGTTAATGAAGACAAATATTGACCCCACAGATTTGTCCCTGTGATTTAGTTTTGGGAACAGACCTTATTCAGATCACTGCCAGAAATCATTAGAGAAAGTCTCTCATAGCTGTCTCTCATCCCAGTTTTTGAAGCAAATACCCGTTTTCAGAACTGACACTGTAATAACCCCCAACCCACTCATAACAGCTCAGAAATATTGGATGTTACTATTGCAAACATTTTGCAGTGTTAGAGAATATATTACATATACTGTAGAAGTGTTGTTCCATGTTGTATTTGGTGAGACCACAGCCCTTGCTTGCTGGATTATACTTGAAACTGTAAGTTACATGTGAAAATTTTTGTGAAGGCGACTTTTAAAACATCACGTTTCTCTGGCTCTAATGAGTCTTCTGTGATTTTTTCAATAATGGTAGTTTAAAAAAAATCAGCTGGGAAAGAAACTGCTTATTCTTGAGGAATAAAAAATGAGAAGATGAATCAAAAAACAAAGGCTGTGCTTACTTTTTTGATTACTGCATTTGGATTATCCAAAATCTTGACTGTTCACTGTGGCAATAATACCGCAGCAAAGTTGTGCTAGACATTTGGGCTTCCCTGTGTAACTCAGATGCCCTCTAGGCTAAAATGTGAAATCAGCTTTACTTCTGCGCATCCCTGATTCGAGTGGTGTGTGAGGCTGTGTTGATCACGTTGTCTGATTGCAACAACTGATTGCAACAATTTTTTTTTACTTTTTTTTGGAAAGTGGCCACCTTAACGTTTTCTGAAAAACTGGTCCTTCCAAGTTGCTAGGTTGTGTGCCCCGAATTACTGGTAATTCCAGAAAAAGTATGACTGTGAACACACATGCAGCAACATAGTTTTATTTTGCTTTAGATTTTCATGAAATATTTTGGACAGGCGATATTTTTGGCAGGTCTTCCACCATCAAGTGATTAAGGTGGTTCAGATATGCTCCTCTGAGTCTGGATACCAAAACAACATCTGTCTGCCGGAGTTGACAGCGCATGAATATGTTTAAACAGCCCTAACACACGTAGCTTTATGCTACAATTGTCTGTTCTCACATCAATAGATAAATGTTTAAATTTGTCTCAGATATGTTGCTTGGGAGTGAGGTATGCTGAAGGAAGGTGTGAATTAGAAGAAGTTGGCCAAAGCTTTTTTCTTTCCTTTTTAATATATTTGACTGTGTGTTTGCACCCAGCACTATCCAACTGAAAAATCTGTGTTTTCTAATTATTCAGCTTTGGCTAAGGCGTAAGTGTTACTTAGGTGTGTGTTTATCTAAATGCCTTTAAACTGGGGACGAACCTTTGCGGTTCCCAGCGGTTCCATTATCCAGGCGGAAGCACAGAAACGAGACCAGTTCAGAGTCCTGTACATCCCAGTGCCGGGGTGCTTGGGCCGCTGACGGACCAGTGGGAGCAGGAGGGAGCAGCTTTCTCCTCCTGGGCGGGGGTCTCTGCCGTGCAGCTCAGCCACAGACGTGCTCGGTCATCAGATGCCAGCCTGGATGGAGAGTCAGGCAAAATAAAATGGTCGAGGGTGAAGCCTTTCCTTTTTCACCTCCCATTCTGTTGCGGTTTTTTTGTTTGTTCGGGGGTTTTGTTTGTTTGTTTGTTTGGTTGGTTGGTTGGTTTTTTTCCCCCCTGGGTTTCTGCTTTGGAAAGGTAGGATTTTGCCAGTTCCCAGTACTGCAATCCCAGAGGCAGCGCAGTCGGTGGTGTACTGCCAGGACTCTGTGCGCTGCTTTTCATGAGCCAGGTACGGCAGTGACGAGTCACACAAACGTCATCCTTAAGAGTTATTTAAAGAACAAGGAGAGCCTTTTCAATACAAAGCGAGGATGCCGACATGCTTGGCTTTCCTAAGGCGAGCAGTCAAAGCCGGGAGAGAAACCACAGATGGACGCGCTGCGTAACAGCCTTGCTGGTCGGCCGGCTGACGTATCCCTTGTGACAGAGCATCCCTTCAGCGCGGCAGTGAGCAGGGAGGGCAGGGAGGAGAGCAGGCGCACGGAAACCGTCGCAGTCTCAATCTGCCTTTAAGTTTCTTTTCAATTCTTCAAAACATGGCCCTGGTTGCAAAATGAGACCAAAAAAAAAAATCAGTCCTAAAGCATGTGCTGTTGTTTTAATAATATTTTTGCTTGTGAAATGTTTTTTGGAGGCTGTGACATTATCGGTGCTTGCTTCGAAGTGATTTATCATGCTCTGCATATTGCTGTTTATAGCTGAACACCTTTTGTTAGTAGATCCCGTTTGTGGATCATGTACAGACACAAATGTGTGACTGATTTTTTTTCTGGCATTACAAGTTAACGATTCTCTTTTTAAGATGGTCCTTTAAAGTGAAGGACAAATACGCATCTGGTGCATGGTTCTTTATCTTATTTTATATTAAATTAATAAAAAATTCAACTATAAGGTCCTACACAGGAGGATGGAAGATGTGATGTAGAACAAAAAAAAAGTATTTTTGAATGCTAACATGATGCTTTTCTAATTTTCTGTGCACATGCATATGTGCTCTTTCTCTCTCTTCCCAATTTACCCCAATTTAATTGTGTACATTATCAAAACATTAGTAAAACTTCCAGCCGTTGCAGTTAATGCAGGCTCTGCAACAGGCTCTGCCCTGTGTTTCTTCACTATCAGCAGTCATCCCTGAAGCACACAAGTGCCACTTTCCAAACTGTTTGTCAGGAATGTTGTTTTAATCTGTTTTAGTTGGCCACGTTATGAGCCCCACAGTTCTCAAAGTCCCAAGTCAAGCAGCTCAGGGTCCTTTTTTTCCTTTCATCCCTATGGAGTAGTGCCTGAAGGACACTGATATTGGGGGGGGGGGAGTGTCTCTGTGTGCTGTCAGTGATCAATACCTTTCTGATAATGCAAACCAAGGAGTGAGTTGAACCTGCTACTGAAGCTGCAGCCACAGTGATCAGGGCTGTAAGAGCAGCATCTTCTTGCCCTGAAAAAAGGGAGAGTTTTGGATCATTTACAAAACTTTTGACATCGTCAACAACAGGGACGGTAGGCTGCAGTGGTCTGGGGTCATGCTTTTCATCAGCAAGCTGTCATTAACGCTAGTGCTGTAATGGGCTTCAGCTCACATGGTTCGCTACCAGAGCTTGTTCCTGCCGGGATGAAAATCCAACTCAAGTGTTTGAGCCAAGTGCTTTGGCATTAGCGAAAGGAAGAACTTCACAAATTGAAGATGGCACAGCCTGCTAAGATAAACTTGTGATTCCTTACTCACAGCATGCTGTAAAGAAAGATGCTGGCCTAGATTTGCTCATCTGCTAAGATCTGCTGTGCAAACAGCAAAAACCTGTCACGTAGAGGATAGAGAGCAATTCCCACTGCCCAGGGGAGCTCTTTGCTGGGCAAGTTGTCAGATGCGCTTCCATAGTCACTCCTGTCAGCTAGACCATGCTGGTGGGATTGGGAGAGCGAAGGGGGACTTTTAAAGGTAGGAGGAGGTGGGATGGGCAGTGCATCCAGGAAAACTTCCCTACATACATCTTTTCCTTAATGTCAAATTATAGAAGGACTTTGCACTGGAGGTGAAATAAGGCAAAGATTACCCTAAGCAAGCTGGGGGAATTGGCGACCTCCTGAGCTGTTTTGAGGAGGGGAAGAGAATCAAGGTGGTGTGTGTGTAAGAAGAGACTGTTGAAGGGAAGTGAGAGAAATAATGTGATTCATCTATTTTGAAAAGCCAAAAAGTGATGGTAGAGAAGAGGCCGTAGTTAGGCTGTTCTGTCAGCTCCACTGGGGACTTGCAGCTGCATTGCAGTTTTTAGTCTGTATTGAGATGTGCAAATGAGAAAGAATAAATTCAGTTGCTTTAATTTTTTTGGGGGAAAAAAAAAATCGGAAATTATGGGTATGCTAAAGACAGCTTATTCCTTAAATAAAAATGGTGAATTTTCAAAACACAGTAATGTTCTGCAAAGGTAATGTTTAGCTGCAGTGCTCCAGCTTGCACAAAACATAGTGTATCTACAGGATAGCAATGTCATCTGCCTCCGGAAGCGGTCATGTTTGTATGGTATTAAAAACTGCTGTCAGGTGAGTGCTGCTTTCGGATGGTGACTCACAGAGAAGTAACGCATTCTCCATGAAGGTTGCATCTCTTTTGTCTGATGTAGCTAACACCTTAACCGGGGGCTCCCGGGAGAGCAGCGAGGAGGAGGCTGTTGTTGCCCAGTACTGCAGAGAGGACTCGGATCAAAGTGGGTGTTAAGCAGGCACCAAAGCTTGACTGCTAGCTTCTCACAGGCTGAAGCTACTCCTTTGCACCCCTTTTATTAAGAGATGTATTTATTTGTTAATGGCTTTATCTTCACTTTTGAATTTTCATTGAATTGTAGCAGGATTTTTTTTTTTCTCCCAGAAATTTTCTGATGGCTGTAGTAAAAGGCAGGCATGCTAGGGGAAGTCCGGCATCAAGAAAAAAGGCAAGTATAGGAAAACTGGAGCAGAGCATCACAAGACAGAGGGACTAAGATGACAAGGGAGAAGTTGAGGAGGAGAGGATGTTTGAATTTATGGAAATTACGGACTGTCTGCCTGTCGGTATGCAAAGTAGGATGTTTTGCATTTGCAGTTCCCTTCAGCTCTCCAAGCCCACGTTTCTAGTGGGTATCATTTTAAGACTAAACTAATAACAGTGCTCCTCTGAGACTTCCCTCCATTCTGAAGAAGGAGGTGCCATTCGCTGTGTTGTGTGTGAAAAGAATTATTTAAATAATTTTAGCGAAAACTTCAAATGTCAACGCCTCTGTGACAGTAAAAACTCTAATTTGTTATCATGGAGCATTGCACATGCTCAGCTGCTTCTAGGTTTGTTATGTGAAGACAAAGAAACTAGCCCGTTAGGCCAGTGCTAATAGTATGGAAATAGAAAAAAGATGGAAAATGTTGTGCATTGTGGACTAATAGTGGAAAAGAAACCACTTCTCTATATGGGAATAGGAAGAGAATTGAATCCTGTAATGGAAAATGATGCCATCTTGTCTGTGTTATCTTTGGTAGGCAGAAGTAGAAATAAGGTTAGTAGTATCAACTGTAACATTGATATTTTATAACTATTCAGTAAGACCTTGGTAAATTTTTACAATGTGCATCTGTGGTTTAGTACAGAATACAGCTTCCAGGGGGCAGCATGGAAGGTGGGGTGAAGATGGTATCTTCAAGATGAAGAAGGTATCTTCATCACAGTTAAATTTTTGCTGTGATTTCTTCAGGTGACTGTTACTGTTGTTCATGTACCTCTCAGTATCAGGAGTAACTTTATGGAAGTGTGAGATTGGATAACATGAGCATAATACCAGACCCACAATAAGTGACTGGCTGTTTTATGTCACGGTAATTGTTGCTTGTAATATTTGTTACAGCAGCATTTTCCTAGACAAAAAAAAAGCAAAAGCACACTCTGCTCTGTTATTTAAAAATCTACAAGAACAAATTTCACATAATTGAGTCTGTACAACAGTGTTATTGCTTCATAAACAGTTACTAACAGAAATACATGTATTACCAAGGAGAGTGTTTCCATCTAACAGAAGAAACTGGAGAACAAGCTGAACCTAGTACTAGCCAGAGGCTGGGCAGTGTATTCTCAATTTCCCTTTGATACCTGCAGGCCACAGTTCAGTTAGTTTCTCGTAATGAAAAAAAAAGGTTGAATTTCGGACAAGAATGCTAAAGATGACAGTACAGTTAAGCCAGATGCATTCTTCTGCTACCATGTATTATGTCAGTGGTTTCATTCTTCTAAATGCAAAGCATTCAAGTAATTAAAAATAAACAAAAAACAACAACACACACCCCCCCCCCCCCCTTGGACTCACAGAGCAAACATTATAGCACAATGAATGTTTAATGTTAAAAGCATCTTGGAAAAACATTTAGATTGGGAGTACTTATAAATTTTCCTGATACCTCCCTTCAGTTTTAATCCATCTAAATTGACCATCTTGTATGCTGACAGTGGTTTGTCCAAAAAACAAGTTTCGTAAGACTTCCTAATCAATTTTTATTTTCATAGTATCTCCACACTTCCGATAAAGTTCTGTCTTTATTTCATTAAAAATCTAAGTAAGTATTTTGGTTACCTTTTCCTATAGTGATATTACAGATCACAGTTAAACTACTTGGAAACAAATGACAAAGCAATAATTTGCGGATTGGGTTTACCCAAATCTCCCACTGTCCCGATAGGACCATAGGTGGTAGTTGCTGCCCCCAGCTTTTTCTGGGTCCTCTACCACTTGGAAGGTGTTTGTCTCCCGGATCGCTGCAGTAGCAAGGAAGACCCTGGGAGATGCTTTACAGTGCTGTGACCTATTGGCTCATGTATGCCATCGGAACTGTGGTTTAATGTTTGGAAATTCCACTCGTTGGGATATAGTCTCTCTCCTTGGCAGGAAGCAGAGGGTCATCTCAGAGGTGGTTCTGCCTCTAGGCTCCAGATCTCTTTCAACAGCATCGGTGGCTGTGGGCAGCCTTGTCCAGAATCGGTGGCTTTTTTCTTCCCAGTTCTGTTAGCGTCTAGCTTGCAAAAGTGAGGAATCAGAAAGCTCAAGAAGGCTGACATGTAAATATGAACAACGAACAGAAACTGACCCTGTGGGTTATTTTTGAGACTGATTTGATTTCAGCAAAGTGTTCCCCATCTTGTTTGTTTTAGTAGTTACACGGAGCAGCAGGACAGCAAGCCTGTGGCTCTTTGGTGAGAGGAAAAGGGGATAAATGTAGTGTAGACTTGCAGGCTTTTTAAAGTGTTTCATCAACGTATATTTTATTAGAAAATAATGTATATTTTAATGTGGGGGGGAAGTTTAATATTATTTTAAAATTGACTTACAGCACCTTTTATAGATAAATTGGGCCAAATGTTATCCATATAGATGTTAGGACTGTATATAAGCATTGCTACTATAAAACGTATATGGGGAATGTTAGAATTAAATTCATTCAAAGTGGGAATCATACTGTTTGCAATAGATAAGGGGGGAAGAAGGAGGAAGGGCAAAACGTTTCTGGCCTTGCATTTTGTACTTTATTTCGAGAAAGACAAAATTCCTCTAGCATCTGCCGTAAGGATATCTTATTAATTACTCTCGAAGGTTGAGGGAAGATTTATGAAAAAACCTGTTTTGCAAAAGGCTCTGAGAGAGAGCATTGTGAAAAAGAGCCGTCAGACATAGTAGTATTGGGGTGGCTCTGACTGCGGGGCCGGGTGAGGGTCGCAAGCGGTGCTGCTCCTCAGCAGCAAGATGTGCAGTGGGAATGCCAGCTACCTGGAGAGGCAAGGTGTCTTGGCCTCTCTCCGTGTCATCAGGCGGCATCAGCACTTCACTTAGCACATCACAGCACTTCTTGGCACAGTTCTTGTTACATTTGATGAGCTGGGACCTTCGGGGTTTTTTTTAGTTTCCATCTTTTTCCATTCTCAGCGTGATAATTTGCATTGCATTGAGCAGCACCTCTTGGGCATTGTAGCAGGCAGTCCAGCCCCTTACCCCAGAGAACGCACCAGTGCTCAGAAGTGTGAAATTTTCTTTCTGTAAACAGTACCCCATTGAAGCAGTCCCACTTATGAAAGGAGATGTACCTGTGAACAAGCTAGAACAGTAACATAAGTTAAAGGCAGGAAAGGGATGAACATGACTATTAGATAATACTTGGAATAATTGGTCTGTTGCTTCAGGGTGCTGTCGGGACTCGGTTTGTAGAGACTGATTTGTTTATTGCATCAGCAAGTGGCCTTTAAAGTAGAGGGCATGGAACAGAAAATCTTCCCGGAAAATCCTCAAGGTTTGTGGGTGACCGTAAGGGATAACTGTTCTCTGCAGGGTTGTGTTATTCCTTTCTGAATTTAATTTTTGCTTTGCACTTACAAGCCATCAAGTGATTACCATTTAGTTGATTGCTCTGTTTTGAAGGGGGCTATTTCTATGTCATGTTCCTGCTTCAGGTTCTGTCGTTGCCCCAAGGGCTCTGCACCACATAAGTTCTTCTGATATGTCACAGCTGTTTGAAAAGTAAAAATTAATCACTGAATCAACTTTTTCAATGTATAGAATAAATTGTTCCTGTAAACTGCAGCTTATCTCCCAGTCTTGAATTTGGCTTGCTTAACTGCTCCCATTTATGCACAGCATTTAAAAACTGTAGATGTTATCACTGGCCGATGATGAGAACACTATTTTACTACACATCCTCTCCCTTCCCACCCCCAGCACACTGTATCCTGTGTTTTGTAAATCACAGAGCGAGACCTAGAGTTCAGTCCTGTTACCGTTTGGATAGGTTTGAAATTTCAATCGCCTTTAAGGCAGGCAGACAAGTTGCTTAAGAAGTGATGATAAAAAGGCTTTGATGAAAAAGGCGTTTTCCATCTGTTTTGCAGGCTGTGCCTTAAGCAGACTTTTCTGGGGAGTCTTAGTGGGCAAAGCAGCTATTCCTGCCACTGGGCTGCAGAGGGGACGGCGGCAGCAGAGCCTGTCCGTGGGATGTGCTTGCGCCAGACGACAGAAATCGCAGTAATTTGGCATCCTTTTTGTGGCTGGTGCGGCTCTGCCAGGGCTCCCCGACAAGGTCTGGTGCGGTGGTAGCCTACAGAGCAGCCCGGGTAGCATCACTGGGTTCTACCTCCATAGGGAGGAGGGGGCACTGGGAAAGGGTGCTGCGGGTGCTCCCTGGGGTGCTGAAACCGTCTGGGGGCTTGAGGAGGAGGGAGAGGGAGAGGGAGAGACAGGCGAGACCCCCGTGTACAGGAGAGTGCATCAGCCAGCCTTTACAACCAGATACTGCATTTTCTTGGTTATCTAAATTTCTAAAATGGTTGTAAAAATGAATGGATTATTTTCAGTCAAGTTTTAGTGCTTTTAATGATAATGGCTAGAGAAATACCTGGTTTTAGAGAGTCCTCTTTTTGTGGAGCAGTGGAAGGTGATGCACGGTCTGATGCGAGGAAAAATGAGAAACATGCCTGCATTATACACCACTTTCTCTTCAGTTCTGTTAAACGTTTCTTTTTGTTCTCCAGGATGCTGAGAACCACTCTGTGAATGTCTGCCATCTGATATGACTGATTTGCAGAGACTTTTTATTGTCTTTAAACCATTACAGTCCAGCTAGAAAGTCTGTCTGCATTACTGATGACTCTATCAACTCTCCCTGGCCTCTATCAGAGCAGCCAGACTTCCAAAGGTCCTTTGAATAAGTGAATCACAATCAGCTTGGCTGAGGGTGGTGGAGAGCTTTGAGGTGGCCTTTGAAGCACTTTTCTTTTTCCCTTGAGAAGTTCAGGTATATATGTTTTTTAGAAGAAAAGTTCCTATATTAGTATAATAAAGATTTTGATCATAATTAATTTCTAGGCATTGTCAGTATCCTAAAAAATTGCTGGTGTGTAACCAGAACAGCAGAGAGAGACACAGAAAGGGCAGTTATTCTGTATACGAAGTAGTCTGCAAATATCACAAAATTAAGAGTGGAAAACGTTAATTCTATGTTTGGCCATGACGAGCAAAGGCAGAAATCCCTAGCTTCTAATTAGCGCATTGTATTATTGTGTCTGTGCTTTGGATATCAAACACCGGTTCTCTTTTTAGATGTGTAAATAGTAATGCTCCCTTAAGTTTTAAGATGTGTCATTATAGTACTGTAATGATTTAATATAATCTTTGAAAATATTTCCCTTTGCTTTTTGCTTTATTGTGAAAAGTTACAGCTTTTACCATAGAGTGCTCAGGACCTTGGACTGGTTATGTGGATCATTCTCTATATATAATTTTTCCTCTTGTCTTTGGCAAACGGGTTAATTTTTAATCTTCATAATCAACAACTGAACCTAACAGCAACTAGCAAGGTCATTTATTTATCTGTACTGTCAGTATTTTGAGTTGTTAGATGGTAACCGAATATTATTGTAAATGTAACAGTTTATGGATTAATAATATTTTGCTGCACAATACTGTAGATCTTTGCTCAAGACAGAAGAGTGGTTGTAGTTACTTTAGCTATCTGGAGTCATAGCCACATGCGTGGCTTTTCTTGCTGGTTCCTTGTTAGGATGTTGCTTTTGCCATTAATGATGAATTGAAGAAACCTAAAATGTTTTTATCTTACCTGTAGAATGTAATTTAGGATTTTTCTTTCTTTCAGAAGTACTTCTGTTATTACTAGTGCACTGATTACAATGATTCCTTATATGATGAATCATATTTTTGGTGTACAAAAGCCTGTAATGACATGTTCATCTATCGGTATTGATACAGTGCTCAGTATGACGGCATCAGTGTGATGTGGCTGTAATCAGGTGGTCAAAGTAAGACTTCAGAGGTCTCTCTATGAGCATTTAGAAATGTAAATATGGGAAGGAGAGAGCAATTTAAATATCCCGTTACTTTGTCCCAGTTGTAGCGTATTAATGCATGCATATTTATATGGTACTGCCTTAACAAAAGATCAAGGTGTTTTGTGAGCCACTGTCATAAGCTGGTGTTTGGGTGGAGGACAGAACCCAGCTAACACAGCATACTAGCATTTTTGTGCCTGACTGCTGCTGTTCTTGACAATCCTAGTTAAAATTTTGTATTCTGTTTGGTTTTTACTGTGTCCCCCTGGTAAGGGTAGAAGTAAGAAACAGGTAAGAACGTGCCTCTGCCAAAACAAAGAAAAATGTAAGCCTTCTAATAAATCTGAATGTTTAGGGCATATGGGCTTCAGGTGGTTATTGCTTGGAAAGTAGGCTAAGGAAAGGCAAGCTGAACAGTGCTGGAACAGGAGGGGGACGTGCTTCTGCAGAAGGCTGGGTCTGTGACCATCAACTTCTGTAGCCAACCTCCACTTTAAGTAATTGGAACTATCCTTCCCCTTCCCTTTCCCTTCTGCCAGCTACAGGATGCCCCTGCCCTTGCTCCCCCCGCCACCTTCTTGATGGGAGTAGAGCCATGGTGAAGAAACGCTGCCTGGTCTGCACTTGCGCCGTTTGGGGCAGCTCCAGAGCATAGGAGGGCATTTGCCATACGGTGAACCCGTGCATCATTGCTTTGAGCATCCCTGTGCTGGAGTTAGAGGTTGCTGGACAGGGAATTAACTGAAAGCTTTGGAGTTGTGGGCAGGGAAAATGAATTTGTCTGGGGTTTTGGTTTTTTCTTCTTAAAATGAACTTAGTTGTCATTTTGAATAAGGTCAATTTATCAAAAACACTTGCTACCACTACCAGTTTCTCTGCTCTAAGAATATTCTCCAGGACCCTTAAAATATGCTTGGGTAAAGTACTGACCTAAGATGCAGTCTTTCCAAGAGGAAGAACTGCAGGCTTTTTGATCTAAGCAAGGCAAATAATAAAGAATAGACTAAAGACTTCAAAACTAGAATGAAACACATATTTCTAAGGATTTTTTAAGGAAAGTTTAAAAAAAAAAACATTCCAACCGTAGATGATGGTCTGGTTGATAGAAGAAAAAACAGAGGTGTGGTATGGGTGTGTCCAGATGCAAATAACACTTAGTGAAGGTGACAGTGGCCAGAAGAAGACCTGTACACCTTTCCTGAAGGGAGGTCAGGAAGACATTCCCTCGCCAGAAAGTTGCTAGTAGGGAGGAATTGCACCAACAGCTTAAACCGTGGATTCAGTCCCATAAGGAAACATGGGTCCTAGGGGGAGTCAGCTACTGGCTGAGGAAATGGGACAGTAGGAGATCGGATGTTGCATTTGTTTGGGACACTTGTGTAGCCTTGGACTCGTCTTGGACCCTCTTTTGCTTATCTTTTGGAGCCTAAACCCAACCTTTCCTCGCAGAGAGCTCTGTGATAGTTTTCTTAACACCGTTAAATGGTTATCAAAAAAGCAGTAAATTTATCAGCAAAACCAAGGAAAGGATTGAGCAAGAGTGAGGGTAATAACTGAATTTAACTTGAGCTTGGCTATTAAAGAAAAGGACAATTTTAAATGCCAGGCTGGCTAGGTTAGGGTATTGCAGGGATCAAGTGAAATCATTCTGCCTGCTGAGGAAGCAGGGAGACATGAAGCTGAGAGACATGGGGTGGTGGTAAAAGATCTGCCCCCAAGGTCCTCTAACTTCTGCTGCTTATGTCTCAGCTGGTTCATTATAATTTAGCTGTTGGTGTCTGTTTGGATTTACAAAGACTTGGAAATAAAAGATCCAAAAGTGTTTCACCTCAAATGCAGACTGAACTTACACAAATGTATCTATCCAGAAGCTGGGAGACAGCATTTGGAGACTGGGATGTGGGATGTGAGGAAAGAAGAAATCTTCATAGCTGATGTGGTCGATGATCTTACAATTGATTTAGATTTCATTACACCTAATAGCAGTATAAGCAACGTCAGGGATTATAACTTCAGTCTGCAGAAAATCACCTTAGCAATGGTGGAATGAATGGTTTGTGAACAATCGATGTGTAACAAACAAGTTATTCCCCCTTGTCAGTTCGAATACTGTTGAACAGCTGTGTGCAGGTTCAGCTTTCCAGTGGAGAAAGCTGGAAAAGACTGGGGCAGTCTTAAGACGTCGACTCACTTGCAATGCTGACTGAATGCAGATGGCTTAAGTGGTTCCTGTCTTCATTTCTGTGCTTTGCCTCTCTCTGGAAGGCTGCTGTTGCTGCAGCGGTGCTGGCTGAGTGATACATGAAATATGTGTGTTTACATTTATAAGCCAAACTGTAAAAATATGTTTGGGAGCAGAGTCACATAAGCCAACACTTGTAGCTGCTAAAATTCTTGTGGCTGGGAAGTAAGAGCGGAGCATTTCTTGTTTGCTGGATGCAGCTGAGGAGCAGTAGGTAGTAAAAATGACGGTTGATTCAAAATGGGCAGAGAAGAAGTTCACAGTTTCATTTATTTGGGCTTTCCATATTGAAAACCTGTTAAATTGGATCAGGTAGAAAAAAGCATTCCAGTAATTGCAAAAGCGTGGTTTCGCATGGTTAGGAGTGGCATGGGGGGCTCATGACCCTTCCTGTCCTTTGCCTACCTGTGAAAACTTTCATCTTAGGCACAGATGCCATTGCTGGCAATTTTGGTGCGTTACTGACAAAATTATTTGGAGCAAAGGTTAGTTTTTCAGAGGAGCAGTCCGAGTCATTGTAGGGGAGCAGGGGAACATCAGTACAGAAGAGCTAGAAGTAGTTAAAATTATAGACTGTTTGGAGGAACTTTGGGATTAGCTCTGGGTCTAGACTCTGACATCTTGACACCAACTTGGCAAATACTTAAAACAACTGCTGTAGTGTGTTTTTTGCAATTCTGCAGAGGCCTGGATGGGAGCGTGTTAGTCCTGTTGCCATACACACTGAAGAACCTTGGTGGAAGGCTGATTGCAAACGCTAGGGATCAGCTTCTCCAGCATATCAGGAACCTGTGGTCATTTTGTCCTCATAAGTTGCAGAAGTGCAAATATTAGTGGTTCATCCACAGCTGGATAAGAGTAGGGACAGTCGGTGTAGTTGCTCAGGAGTGGACTACAGAGCAGCCGCATGCTCCTCAGAGAGTGGATTTTCATACTGGGATATTAGGTAATTGGAAAATCATCTGGCAGGGTTGGTATCCAGAAAATGTAGCATCTCCATGTCATCCATGAGGAAAGGTCTTCTGGACCCAGAGGAATTTGGCATTCTGAGTGAAATACTCCTCTGCCTGCAAGAGGACCTGGTGGGTGATGGATTCAGGTTTTAGCTGATTATAGCAGATATCTAAGACCCTTCCAGTACTCGGTGATGACCATATGGCTGCTGTGCTCTTCACAAAAACCTTGGCTGAAGTAAAGGAGGGTTTCTATGGATATAATCAGAACACAGCAGGAATCGTCATCAGCATTTCAGTTCCAGGCACTGATGTGTTACAAAAGACAGTCATGAGAGCTAAGCTGTTGCACGGCATGGGAGAGCGTTCATTGGCATCTGCGTGGGTCCTTGCATCAGCCAGAAAGCAGCTGTGAACTGTTTCATGGACAAGTTTGAGGTTTGCTCACTAAAATATCAAGAGGCTTTGACTGTAGTGTAGTTTCCAGTTAATAAGCCTTTAACCTGATGGGTGAGATGGGATTCTAAGAAGGGGACTGCAAACAGCATGGTGATTTGGTGACTTACTGATCAACAGTTGACAGAAGACATCAGGTAGCTGAACACTTCTTATATTGGGCTTTAAATAAAGACTCAACCTGATGGTTAAGTAGAGCTCCTGGCAAGGCACAGAGGAAATTCTAGAAACCCCACAATGCAGAATAGAGAGGGGAAAATGTGTGGATATGAATAGCTGAAATTCTGAAAAGGGTCAAACTAATGGAGGGTCACAATAATTCTGATAATTTTATACAAAGATGTGTTCTCTTTTCCTACTGCTTTTCCTATTTATGCTGAGCTGGTTTGCTTAAAGTAGCCACTTGGTATGCTCAGGTTGCCAGCAGACAAAAGCTTTGAGAACTCTGCTTGGTGGCTTACTTCAGTTACTGGCTTAGGGTTTGGTCTGTTATTTTTTTTAAAAAAAAAACAACACACTAAAAAAGTTAAGTATTTGCTGATGTGTTTCCTGCCTCCTATTCACTGTGTTTCAGAAAATCTTCAGAAGAACTGGACATGGATAAAGTAACAGCAGCCATGGTACTCACCAGTTTATCCACCAGCCCCTTGGTCCGCAGCCCTCCTGTCCGACCCAACGGTAAGCCTTCAGAGCAGCGCCCGGCAGGGGCTGCAGGAAGGGGTGCCAGGGCCCTGTATGTGGGGGCTTGTTTCCAGGGGTTGTGGCCATGGTGGAGGACAAAGGGTGAGTGGCTGTCTTCTGGCAGTGGCCTGTGCGTGCTGGGGATCATACTGAGTGAGCTTCGCTCCGACATAGTTGAGGGTTTTGGTGCAGCGTTGGCAGAAATGAGACGATATCTTTTCCGTAACCATAGAGCAGCTTCACTTTATGAAACAGGAGATGCCCCATTTCATAAATGGGGGATGAGTGCTGCGGAAGGTCTCCTGACCTCACTGCAATGCTGATTTTCCAAACAGCTTATTTGCATTTGCACATATGCAGTAAACATAACAGCAGTTGTTCTTGTCCCCACCCCATGGAAATCAGATTGGGTTTTACTCAACACTACGATGAGGCAAAGCACTTCCAGGTCACAGCCCTCGGCTGAGAGGCGGTGCACTAGTGGTCTGCACGGCCACAGGTCTATTTCTACCGATGCAGGATTAGACCCTCAATTCCTGTACCCTTTGTAACTCTCTGATGGTCTACCATCAAATCCATAATCCCTTAAAAGACTACTCTATTCATGGGATAGCAGAAGACACACAAATAAAGATAAATCTAAAAAGTCAGTGGTAATAAGGAGATTGCTAATGAAATATAATTACTCTGTGCAGGCTTGACTGGAGTTACAAGAAATGTTTTAAAGTGTTATATTTTAAGAAATAATTTAAATTAGGACACCTTTGTTAGGATGTCTTAGCATTGTTTGTATGACTGGCTTTTCTTACTCGTAACTGTCAAATCGATACTAAATGCCCTTCTACTGGAAGTAATTGGAGTACTTTGAGGAATACTGATTGTAAGTTAAAAGGGAAATGGTCTTTGCAGTTCTTCATGGAAGCAGGGGCAGTCCACGGAATGATGTTTTACTTAAAAGGACTCTGTACCATGAGGAATGTCCCAGCTTTCAAGATTTTTGAACAGATAGTGTGGGTTTTTTCATTTCTTTCCAGAAAACTTAAATTTTATCTGTTTAGCTGGAAGTCTAGCCATGAACACCGATGGCTCCTGCCTACGTGCTTTCCACACACTTGCCAAATGTTAAAAACAGAAGTATTTATGGAGTATCGTTGCTCTGAGGAGCTCTGGGAAACCTCCAGTGGTGACATTCCCAGTGACTGTCCTACCCCAGGGCTGGAGGTTGCCAGTCCCCAGCGAAGCCCAATGGAAGGGAAGGGAAAAAAACATACCTGCCCTCCAGCTGCTCCAGCTCACAGCTGAAACCACAGATGAAGGTGGATCTGTGCTGATGTGCCAGGCAGGGATTTGGAGTGGCCGAGGCACATGCGTGTCCCACGTTGCATCCCTGGTCACGGGGAGCTGCTCTCGTGGGGAGCAAGGCAGTATCTGCCACCCTAAACAGTTTGAGCAGGTGGCAGTTGTCAGGACCGTCAGTGCACACTAGCTAGCAGCTGTTGATTGGAAAGATCTTCCAAACCAAGCCCCTTTGAATTGCTAATAGGTAAATGGTAGCTGTTAACTGCCTTTGATATTTCTTCATGCAGCCTGAGTGCTCTTTGATATTTCTTCACATAGCTTGTCTGCTTGTTTCCCAAAATCTGGGAAGACAAGCCTGAAAAAGTAATTCACGTCTTTTCAGTAGTCACAGATAAGATTTTGAAGCTATTGTTGGGCACCTTCTCTGTGAATATCTTAATTTTGCCTGAGTGAAGGCTTGCTAAAGACTTCAATAAAAGTGTAAAGATTGATAAGGTAATTTAAAGCTCAATTGGTGTTGCAAGGCTAGGCTCTGATCTGAGTAATACGAGCTACAAATGTACTAATGATGAATTCTTTCTACATCCTTTTCCAAAAAAGGGCAGTAAGTAGCAGTGTAATTAAAGGAACATTTGTTTAAACAAATGGAATTTTGCCTAGAAGTAAAAAAATTAACATTAGCATTAATATTAAAGTCTGATCTGTGCTGGAATTACTGGGGATGATCACCCATGTAAACTGGATCAGAGTTTGGCCCTTGTTTCCGTGCAGCTGAGTAATATTTGGTCTGGTTCTCTTTCACGCAACTCCAGCAATGTGAAAAGAGCCCCAAAATAAGAGTAAGTTGCATTTATTTATATTTTAAACTTCTTTACATTGACAGATTTGTTAGTATTAATGAGAACCAGTGTTTGTTTTTTCCCTGTTGTCAGCCTCATTCAGTCTTTTCCATACTACTTTAAAAATGGTCTTGATTTACATCTTTTTCTCAGCAAGGTGAGGAGAAGCTGTAAACCGTGAGAATACAAAGTACCACCATAAATGTGTCAGAAAGCAGTAGTTGAAAGAGTGCTGTTTCCTTTGTTTTTCTGAAGAAATGGAAATTTTAAGCTATGCTAAGGTCACAAGTTGACACCAGATGTACTTCTTGGTTTTGGCATGCGACTCAAGTACAAATACTTAAAAGAAACAAAAACCACCTCCATTACAGTCACATGAAGGCTGTAATCATGAACCAAAACATGACATTTTCGTATGTTAACTTATTAGCTACCAGAAATGTATATGTCATTTTCCAAAGAGGAATTGGGGGGGTGTGGAGAGGTTG
This sequence comes from Pelecanus crispus, assembly GCF_030463565.1. Classification (NCBI taxonomy): domain Eukaryota; kingdom Metazoa; phylum Chordata; class Aves; order Pelecaniformes; family Pelecanidae; genus Pelecanus; species Pelecanus crispus. The sequence continues at coordinate 142,940,664 of NC_134644.1, read as the reverse complement.
ATCCCATTTACGATCTGTGGCCCTGATCAGTAAGTGCGGGGATTTGGCTACTGCCTATGCAAGGGGTTATTTTTATACATGTGCTTACATGATGGAGCACCGCATTGTTTTGTGACCAGCTGATGTTAATGATTAAGGGTTTTGTCCAAAACCAAATGAATTAGCAGAAGAAAAATAAAAATTCATTGGCTTGGGGTTAAGCTTTTGGTAGCAGGTGGTAGACATTATTTTCTTGCTGATGTTATTAGTTAAATTTATCTGTAAGAAACTGAGAAGGAATGAAGGAGTGACTTCTGCAGAACACTTAAAGGCAGGCGCTGGCTTGAAAAGACTCCTGTCTCACACTTAAACAACGTTTCATGAACAGATAAGATGTTATTTGCTTGCCAACTCCAAAGTCGGGTATTGCACAATAATCAGACACCTACGGTGTCATTGGGAAAAGCTTCCGATGCCTGAGTTAGGGAGAAACTGCACCTAAACCATCCCTGCTCATGTGCCTGAGCCCTGTGAGAACCTGAAGCTTCAGGCAGAGCTGCCCATGGTTGCACCACTGGACACACTCGGGCCATGCCTTTGCCAAGCTGATGGCCTCCATACTCCTCTCCTGCCAAAAGCCCCTTAGTGATTGGGAAGAGTGATATGCCAATGTCTAATGCCTGAGGACCTCAGCACGTGAAGCATGGTTCAAGCCGTGCTTCAGACTGCGAAAGCAGTGCTGTTACTCCCACCCACCGTGTTGTAGAGTAACGTGTTAGTCTGAGCGTCTGCTTACCAGGGGAACTGCTGCAGTGAGGAAGGGGTTCCTCCAGCAAGTAGGTGTGGAGGTGATCCAGCATCTATGCGTCCCACTTCTGAGACCAGATGCCTAACAATGCATGTGTATGAAGAAAAAGGGATATCCTTCCAAGGATACGTGCCACCTCAATTAGAGATTCAAATTAGGCAGAGTTGTGTACACTGGGAGATTGTGAGAAGACAGAGTGTAATTACAGGGTTTTTTGGTGTTGCAGTACTGGAATGATGATCATGTTTTTGCAGATCTAGTTAGTGTCCTGGGGCTCAGAGTGTATGTCCCCTTCCCAGGGTCTCCTGTTGGCCATGTGGTGGCTTGGAGCTTGCTCTGATGCCCCACCACAGTCGTGTGTTCCTGTTGAAAGTTTAGGATGTATTTGAATGTTTTCCCTTAATCATGCATGCAATATCTGACTGCTTATTGCGGTTTATGCTCCAGAGCAGGTTATTTGTGCAAACCCAGCATTTCTTTTTAGAAAAGTACTTGTTGTTTTAAAAAGACCTGAAAAATCAAGTGTGGAATATGTAATCTGTGTGCAGTGGGATAGATGTGGTTGTCCTCTCTACATCCAACGCTTTTGCTTTCCTTTATTGCACGTACAGTTAATTACCAACATGGCATCTAAGCCTTATATAAAAGAGCTGCTTAGCCCTAACACATGATACTGTTGTAATGATGGCTGTTGTTGTTCTTGACAGAATCCCTAAATGGATCTTGGAAAGAAGGAGGATTTGTGCCTTCTAGTACCAGCAGCAGTGGATACTGGAGCTGGAATGCTCCCAGTGACCAGTCCAACCCATCCACCCCATCTCCACCTCTGTCAGCTGATAGCTTCAAAGCTTTTCGGACACCTTCCCAGCCAGATGATGGTATTGATGAAGCTGAAACAAGCAACCTTCTCTTTGATGAACCCATTCCTAGGAAGAGAAAGGTTAGCCTCACAGTAAATTCCATACCTATGGACAAATAGGATGTTGGTAGACTTATTTTGCTGTGAGAAAGGAACAGGTCACCCAAACAGCTCTCTATGTGTATTCCTCCTTGGCATCCAGTTAACGTAGGTACTTAGCCTGTTCGCTATGTCTCGTTCAACCTAGTCACCTACTGCACACACATGCTGCCATCAGCACCACATATTTGCTGGCAGATGGTGAGGTTCTACGGAGCCTCCTGCTCAGAAAACACTAGAGTGATTTGCAGAAGGTGTTGCCTCTGGCCATTCAAGGGATTTCTGTCCTACTTTGGCAAATTCTTTGTATGCAGGATGCAACAGGCAGCCTTTACGTGTCATCACAAAAACTGGATATGGCCTTAATAGTTCTTGTTCCCTGAAAGTGCTGTTTGTCTGACAGCATGTCAGATACCTTAATACTGTGAAGCTTTCTCTGCGCAAACATATGGAGTGAAAAGAGGAGAGAGAGATCAAACCTGATGGCTTTTGATACAGTATTAGCAGTGGCCAAATTTATCCTTGGTAGGAGTGTAAAAGCAGACTAAATAAAACACAGTGTAAAAAAAAAAAAAAAAAAAAAGTCCAAAAGTAACCCCCAAAAAGCACCGTTATGCTAGCAAGCAAGCTCCTCTCAAAGAAAAAGAAAACAAAGAGATGGCACTAGTCCAAGTTTCCTTCCCTCCCAACGCAACAGGACAGATTTTACATAGCAAGATGAAAAAGGGCTTTTTGTAAGAAGGAAAAACAGGGAATGTATTCTCCTTAGTGACTTTGTTTCTGGCTCAGTCTGAGGCAGTTAATTGCTTCATCACCAGCAGGAAGAAATTTTAATGATTGTTTAAACCTGTTCAGATTTATCCTTTTGCTCCAGAAGTTGCTTATTTGCTGACCCACAATGTTCTGTCCTTGTTTGTGGGAGAGGGGTGTAGAACATTTGTGCTTCTTGCTAAAAAGGAAAAAAATGTTTCAGAGGACACCTTTGTTATAATAAATTAGAAGTTAGAGCTGACTGTTAAACTAAAGACAGAGATGATTCTAGAGGGTGTGGGACAGGAGGAGTAGGAATGCAGAAGTGTGCTGGTTTGCCTTTTACTTCTCCGTTGAAGTTCAGCTTATTAGCATCACTCTTACTGCTAAGCCATGATGAAACAGATGGGTTTGCAGCTGCCATCTTTATTGTTATCTAAGTTGTGTTCGAATATTTCTATTTCTGTACCCACCACAGATCTATTGCACTCTCTGTTCTGGTTCGCAGGGATTTTGCTCTGTAGGGCAAATGATTACTGTAGATAAATAATAACATTACCTGCCAAACTTTGTTTTATAAATGAACAGTGTTTCCTGCAGTTTTTTTTTGATTCTCGTCCCAGCATGGTGCTTTATCTGAGTACGGCTTCACACCTTTAGAAGCTGAAATAAAAATGTTCAGGTTATATCTTCTTCAGGGCTGCAAAAATCAGAAGGAATAAACCTGGAAGTGGAGTGATCAGTAACCTTACTTTTACTCATTAAAGTTTCTTCCATTTTGTGTTTGGAAAATGTCCTGTTAACAACCATTTCCATTAAGTTGTTTGCTTAAAAGTTTCCACTAATGTAATTATTCTTCACCAAACCATTTATGTTCCATTATTTTCTTAAATAAAACATTAAGCCTGATTAGGCAATTTTTTGACTAGTCAGAAATGGAAGCATGGTTTATGTTCTGTATTTCTACTGAGTGAGATTTCATTTGGTTATGTTATAATGCATGGGTTTTTGCAGAGTCCTGGCATTGATAATAAAGCTAAAAACACAGTGGAGCTAGGAGACTGTTTTTACCATCAAACTAGAGACTGATGTTAAACCATTCTGTGTTCATAAAGATGCATATGGTGTTCATGATGTCATATCAGAATTCCTAAGATGTAAATGATAAGTATAGTCTTCATCTTGTCACTGTGTTTGGTGGTTGGTTGTGGGTTTTTAAGCTGATGACAGTATTTAGTATTGTATTATATTATAAAAGTAAGAAATGTATCTATCAGAATTGCTAGATAGATTACATTTAACTTTAGGAAAAAAAGAGTTCTGTATCTATTTGAATGGTAGTTGTATTATCGGATCAAAAAATTACAGAGGGAATTTATGTGCAATTTATTCCAAAGTAGAATGTTTTCATACAAACAGTGTGATCAGGTGCCTCAAATCTGAAAGCCTTTAGTATCCATGCTTTCCAACAGGAGATGTTAGACTGCCACATAAGTATGAGAACATGCTACTACAAACCACCTGTATTTTAAAAGCCCATCAGCTGACATTTTTAAAAATTACATTCTAATCATCATCTTTCTAGCAAATGCTGAAACTTACCATCTACTGACATGCAGTTCCAAAGGGTCCACACTGAAGAAAGCACCAAGTCAGCTTTTGTTCAAGACACAGCGAAGCATGTACTTAACTCTAAGGATGTGCTTGTTCCCTTTTTTTAAATCGAGCTTTATATGAATAATTTATTCTTACATGTAACTAAAATTATAGGATAATAATACAGTATTTTGAAGCTCTTCCTCATGTTTTCTTTAATAATGTGTTCTCTAATATTGAGAAAATTATTTTTGAGAAGTACAAATTATTTAGATTTTTAAAAAAAAATTCATAATTTATAAAGTAGCTTTCATTTGGGGGTAAAATTAGCTTTTAAAAAAATCTGTACAGTTCTGCAACATCTGTGTTGTTTGTTACCACATACTGTGCTTTAAATTAAGACTAGTTTTCTCCAAAATCTTCAAAATATTGAAGATTGGGCTGGTTATAGCCTTGTTGGCTGTGCTCTAAATCAATGACAACTCAGTTTGGGCCAATGAAGTTATATTAAAGAATATAACAAGAACAGTAAAATGAGATTATACACACATTCTTTTAAAAATGTTGAACAGAGACAGATGGCTTCTCATTCTCTTGTCCAAATAAGGGTCACAGCAGCTTCTAAATGAAATAAAAGCAGGTTTTGCCAGCTTATGGGTGAATATTGTCACTGCAGAAGCTACTGTTTTCTGGCACAATATTTCTTCTGTGTTGCAAAATTCAGAAGCAGAAATATTCATAAGAGCTTGCTTTAGGAAGATCTTAATTTAAGAAGATGCCTTGCATTAAGTGAGAAGTCCTCATCAGTTGTTCTTTGAAAAGCTCTGAAGAAGTAGGGGAAGTTTTTATAGCATCTGCCTCCTTTGGTGGGGAGACAGAAACTGGAACTGCAAATGAAAAAGGTAAATGAGAGGTAAACTTCTGGCACAAGCTGTTCCTGTGGGTTTTCACTGGGATTGTGGCGAGTTCAGTAGGATGACGCTGTTGACAGAGACTATTACATCACTACAAATTCAGAGTTAGAGGCTCTGAACCTTTGCGGTGTTTTGTAACTATATATCTGGTTTGGGTGGTTTGGTTTTATTTCTATCTTCCATGCAACTAATGTTGCTTTACTCATAATTTCCAGAACTCCATGAAGGTGATGTTCAAATGCCTGTGGAAAAACTGTGGGAAGGTACTGAGCACAGCTGCAGGGATTCAGAAACACATACGGACCATTCACCTTGGGTAAGAGAGCAGTCTCTTCAGAAGTCTGAAGGATTTGGTGTAGAAGGGGAGCAGTTGCACTTGGCCGGGGAGGTGAACTGACTTGTCCTTGGTTTTTCTGTCTCAGATCCCAAGGTTTCTGAGGAAATTGCATAGTAGTGCATCAAGGTGAACGGGAACTTATTCCAACAGCAAGGCACTTTCTTTCCTGAACATTTGTGAACTTTACTAGAAGGTCAAATACAGCTCTAGGTCACACTGCACTTCCCTAATGGCAGCGCAGCTCAGTGGCATTTACTTCATATGTGCTATCCACATGTCATGTCCAAGCTGACGCTGTGCAAAAGACAGCAGGTTTCAGGGTCTTGCATGAACACTTTCCAGCTTTGTTTCACATGAGATCAGGTGCTTGTGCTAGTTCTGAGTCAAATTAACTCAGACCCCCCCAGAAAACCCTAAGAAACCTAAGAAAAAGAAGCTGAGCTGCAATTCCATGTGTATATTACTTGGACTAGAAGCAAAAGCAAATGAATCTTGTATGACACAAGCTTGTTTCAGAGCTTTAGTTTGCAACTGAAATCTCCTGTGCAATTTGCTGAGTGACCTGTCTGTCTCATACGTAGTTACAGTGGGGACTCATGGTCTCCAGCTGTTAGGTATGTGGAAATACATCTCTCTTGTCTAAGTCTGTGTTACCCAGTGCTTAAAAATTAAAGTGACCGTGAGGAAGTAGTCTGGTGTGGAGCTCAGGAGAGTCTTGCAAAGGTCATAGTGATTTGCTCTTGGGCTTAGGCTCTGAAGAGTGAGGCTATCAGAAACGGAGAGGATCTCTCTCAAAATGCAGTTATGAATGTTGCATTGTCCTGTGTATTATGGGGACATCCTTTTCGTGGCACAGGAGAAGTAAACAGCAGAACTTCCGTGGAATTTGGAGTATGTAACTTTGCTGCAGAGAGGAGTTTTGGTGACTGACTGGCTGGGTCTGACAGATGGTACTTTTGGCAGAGCCTTTCAAACCTGCTGAACCCATGCTCTCTCAACAAGTTCTATTGAGTAAGGTGGCAAGAGAACCACAGGTAGAGGTATACGGGACAGCAGGCTGAGGAACTGGCTAGGGGCTGGTTTTGGGGTACGTGGGAAAAGGAGAGGCACAGCTCATAGTTAGATACGGACATGCAGGCGGGAGGACGCTTTGGGCTCTCGGATTTCCCATATGGAAGATTCATGAGAAAATATGCGTGTATGAGCTGTGAGTTACATCTGTACAGCATGTGGATTATGAACGTGCTAAAACAGTGGTTTGTTTGGGACTTCAAGATAACATGTAGCCTACTGGGAACTACTGCTTTGACTGGGCTGCTTCGCTCCTAGCACTTGCGCTCAAACAAGCAGCAGATAGTGCCAGGGCATGCAGGGGCACTTAAGCCTTTTACATCTCCTCTTTCAGTAAGTCTGCACCTAGAGGGTAGGTCCAGAAAGTCCAGCACTAGCAAGCCAGCCCTTACGTGTCCTTTCTCTACCTCTCTCTGAGTGAGTTGCATGGTGAGACTGTTTTCTAGCAGCTTCTTCGGTTATGCCAAGGAAAGTTACGGTGAACCATGGACATAATTATATTTGGTTTAATTAAGTAACCTGTGATAAGGTTACATATTGTTTGCTGTTACATTAGTGAAGTATATCTTGCCCTTGTTTGTTATGTTTACCTGTCCTGTGGCTGCTCTGTCATTTCTGAAGTCAAAGTGCATTGAGATTCTTGTTAACTTCAGGAGTTAGGAATGAGAAGCTGGTATTTAAGCTGAAGCATAGAAGTTAAACATCTACTCCAAGGTCACAGAATTAGGCAAGAATAACACACAGAGGAAAAAAGAAATCTAATTCCTGCTTCTTTTCCCTTCAGACTAGATGATTTTCTTTTCTTCTCCCCTTCCCTGCAACCAGAATGCTGATAAAAGTAGGTAGGGTTGAAACTGAGAATATTAGTTTATTGACACTATGAATATATTTGCTCATGCATCTAGAACTTAAATTTTACCTTGGGGTTCTTGCTTTCATTAAATCAGTCCTTCATTCTTTGTCTTGATACAGACGTGTAGGAGAGTCTGACTACAGTGACGGAGAGGAGGATTTTTACTATACAGAAATCAGGCTCAACACGGACTCAGTAGCTGATGGCTTAAGCAGTCTTTCCCCAGTCTCTCCATCTTTAGCATCTCCTCCTTCCTTTCCCACCCAAGATGCAATCCGTCCTGAAACTTCCTGTGCCAAAACTGAGACTAAATTGATGACACCTCTGAGCCGCTCAGCTCCTACCAACCTCTACCTCGTACACACGGACCATGCTTACCAGGTAACACTAGTGAGAGTGAACTCCATTGATTACACTAATGTCATTAATGTATAAACAAATGTCAGACCACAATGTTTGGGTTTTAAAAGGCCAAGTCTAAGGCCAAGTCTAGTTTTGATGGGTTGAGAAGTTTTCAGGGCAGCCCAAGGGGTTAGTCTCATTTAAATTTAGATGTCTGCTTCTGACATAGTTTGTTTGTGCTCCCACCATAGCTGGTGGGCTTTGGGGTGCTATTTATCCAACCACACATAGGTGTGTACTTCAGGTTGAGAAGAGTTACTCTGTGTATCCCACTGACTGCATCAGTTATTTCTCCACTGACCATAAGGAGGGCCCAAAGTGATGTGCTCAGATGTGGTCTCCTGCATTGTAAAAATTCTCATTCAGTCAGCCAAATCGCTCTCAAAGGCTTCATTTCAGCGCTGCTTGTGCTGGATGTGTCTGTAGGCAAGTACCCAAGGGATGCCAGGAACAATTCATTTCCTTTATTTGTACAGTGTGAGATGTCAGTTTGCATATGTGAAGTAGAGCAGGAGGAATGAAAAGTCATATATGGTATCCTCCTACTCTTAGAGTACCTCTGTAATGCTTTGCAAATGGCAAAAATCCAATCAGATCCAAAAAAACGCTGTTCCAAAACCTTCCAACTAAGTTCAGACAGAATGCGTTAATTTTAAAAGTGCACTAAAATTTGACATCTTTTGGTCTGGATACCATATGAGAAAAGAAGAATAGAGGCTTTGAAGTAGTGTGCTCCATGACCTGCGTATGCACCGGAGAATTGAGCTCTGTTAAATTTATCAGATGCAATAACTTTCGTACACAGCATTGTGCAGATGAAACCTTTTTGTTGTGTGTCTGGAGCAGACCCACTAAAAGGGCAGAGGGAACCACACAGAATTCACAGGCTTGTTTTAGACTCTTGGGCACGGCAGAAAGTATGGGTGGAAGCTTGGCAACTCAGGCGGGAGCTGCATCAGGTAGCACACCAACTTGGGGATTGATCAGGCCAGTAGGAGAAAGACTTTCTTCTCAGTCTAGCTTAAGCCCTGTGAGTGAAGCACCAAGTCTAGGCTGCTGAGAAGAGTCTCACTTCATTTGGGACTTGCAGTTGTGACATTCTTCCCTGCAATTTGGAGACTCACTTGATCCTTTTTCATAAGCAGCCTTTGAGTAAAGTACTTGCCTAAGGAAATCCTAGTTCAGATGTTTCAGCCACTTGAATTAGATTTGAACTGATGTATTCCACAACACAAGACTACAAGTGTCTGAGCCCCGTCTCCTTTTCAAGCTGCTCTGGTTTCAATACTTCACTTCATCAGCGAGGAGTGACACAGTCCACACCGTTCAAGGCATTCCTGTCAGAAGCAGGAGACTGGGTCCCTGCTCCAGCTCACGTTCAGGTTTTCCTTGCAAAGGAGACAGCTTCTGCAGAGCAGGTCAGTGGCATCCTGTGCTAGGGTCCCTCTAGACCAGCAAGAAGAGGACTCTCTGGGAGGCAAGGTGGAGATTCAACTCTCAACAGCAAGCGGAGGAATTGAGCCCAGCTTTCACTCGTAGCATTTAAGCATTCTTGTGACTAATCTGTTGTGTAGAAGGGAATAGAAAAGAAGGCGATGACAACATCTTTAATATCACCGTATTTCCTGCAGTCTGCTTGCTGGAGTGAGCCATATACAGAATTTCAAAACGTTTTTTTACTTCTGATAAAAATATTATCTATATCAAAACTGAAAGTAAGTATTGAATGGGAATGTAGCGATGAAGACATTCTCTCATGTGAATGAGAGCATGAAAGTGGAAATTAGTTCATTGGGAGTGAAAAGACAAAATTCACAGCTCAAGGAACTTAGATAAGGGAGGCTGAATGATGTTCGTTCCAGAATTCCTGTTAAAAAAGGGAAGAAAATAGGGAACCCAAAGCTGGGTCACAGGATTCCTAAACAGATCTGTTAATTACCATTTCCCATATGACCGGAAGTAGTAGTAGTAAGAAACGTGTAAAGGGGAAGTGTTCAGGCAAGTCCTGACTCTCTTCTCTGACCCATTCCTATCGATGAGGAAAGATTTAGAGGAATAATTGAAGAAATTGTACAAAGTACAGCAAATGAAGTGAACTGCAATGGAGGAACCCCGAAGAAAGATTATGTGAGAACAGTTTAACACCTTCCTTGGACAAGGTAGCTTTGTAAACAACAAAGAACCAGTACAGAATAATAAAACCCTCTGGATTCGAGGAGAGCATTTGATCTTAAAATATATAGGCAGTATTTGTTAGGCTAGAGATTAAATTTAGTGTAGGAGAGAGAGCTGGGGAGTCAGGGAGAACAGCAGTGAGTTATTTTGAAAGGGCTATTGAATGTTATTAGTGGAGTTGAATGAAAAGCTGATCTTGTTTTCATTAAAACGTTTTGGTACTAGACGAATACTATAATAAACGCTGATAATGAACTCGGGGGATGTCAGCAGTACAGGAGTTTGTATATCATGCTTACATGACTGGGTGATCTTAAAAATAATAGGTTTTGGATGCAATTTAATGGCAGAACATGTAAAGTCCTGCACCTCAGGAACTAATGAGATTTTTCTGCTATAAAATGGGGTAGTTAGCAAATGACATAAGAAGGAAACCTGTGTTCATTAATCAAGCACAGAATGACTGTGAGCCAACAGCAACAGAGCTGTGAAGGAAAAAAATAAAAAGCTGTCAGTGTTCTTGTGTAAGAAATATCTAGGAGAGGCAGAAATTTTTAATGCCGTTGTACAAGACCCCCGGATAACTTCAACTGAGATCCTGAGTAGAGTTCTGGTCAACAAGGTTCAAGGGTGCTGGGCTCCAATTAGAAGAGGTAGAAAGAAGGTGATCAGAGTGAAGAGGGAGGGAAGGGGGGACACAGAGGGCCTCTCCAGCCCAGGGACTGACAGCTGGGCAAAGCAGGGGCGAGGAGAGGATGGGCTTGCTGCCGGGGAATAAAGTGAGAGGACAAGCATGAGAGGGGAAGAGGACGAGCACGAGCACATGCTATTTCAGATAGAAGGGCAGTGTTGGTGCAAAAAAGTAATTATAAATTATCCATTAATATATTTTGATTGGAAATTAGATGGAGGTCTCTAAGCAAAGCGAGATCGGGGTATAGAATCTCTTCAGTTCGTTGTAATGTTATGGTTGCTTACCTTCTGGAAGAGATTGTCTAAAATGTTAGCCTGAAAAAGGTGACTGTGCTTGATGAGCAAAGATGCACGTCTGGGAAACAAATGAACAAGGCAACTGACTGTCTAAATCTGATCATGTCTGAGGTAGATACTTAGGCACTAAGAAAAAAGAATTGAGCACCATAGTATTTTAGGCAACTGCAAATTACAGCAATTTTAAACTTCTCATACTTCATGTTTCATTATGAAACTAGTGCCTGTACCTGTTAAATTTAGCTACAGAGGAACTACAGGCGGGCTCTTTCAGCATCTAGGATTTCCCTTGCAGGTCTTATTCAAATACCTGAGGAAGTTGCTGTGCTGACCCGGGCTTTGAGCTGATATCCCGGTGGGATGCTGAGTGGAGGCAGTGCTGCCTCACTGCCCATCCAGCTGCCTCCGGCTCTTTCTGGCAGAAGTACCGTGGTCATTCACTCCTTCCCATTTGAACAGGGTTGTGACGAAGCACTACTGGTACCATCTGGAGTTGCCAAATTTTTCTTGATGCCTTTCAGCAAGATTTTTATATTTCGTGGAGCTCAGCGGACGTTTGCTCCGCATGTCTGTGTGGATTCTCTTGGCGCTGTCAGCAGGCTCGGCAGCCCGCAGAGCATCGCTGCCGTAGTGAGAGGCATCCGGTGGTCTCAGTTTCTTTTCCTTGGAGAGACTCCAGGGGATTGCTTCAGCACTTGTTTACTCTGAAGATTATCTTTAATGGGGACTATCAGGTTGTAGTTTGTCACCACTCCTCGCTGCCTGGCGGCTCAGGGAAGCACTCTCTTCCCTGAAACGGTGAGACAACTTCAGCAGCCTCAAACACAAACACTACTTAAGTAAGTGTATTGCATTATTGTCAGGTGCAGGCAACTGAAAGGCAGAAGTAGAAGCTCATTTTTAATAGCAACTTCTTTATAAGTTGAAACCAAGGGGCCTTTTTTTGCGGTGAAAGCTTGAAATTCAAGAGTCAAAGGGAGCCTGTGTTCATGGTGGCTGCTCCCGCTTCTGCTAGGCAGGGTAACTGGAAAGGTATGAATTTCCTGACTCTGTAAATTAAACAGGATTCAAAAAGTGGCAGGGAAGAATTCCTGAGGGGTCAGAGCCCAGTGAGAAAACCGGAGGGAAGGCACAAGGTGAAAGATGCTCAATGCTCTGAGCTCAGATTATCAGGTATTGCACCCCACAGCAGCCCTGGGTATTACAGCCCAGGTGGGAGGAACGTAAGAGTTCAGGGGGCTCAGGGGTCCTTCAAGTATTTGCTTTAGCTTAATCTTTTAAGAGCTGGTTTTTGAATCCCAAAGATGATTTCCAGCTCCTTGGTTTTAATAGGAAAGGCTGTTTTAATTGGGATGATTCTTAACATTTATCTGATAAACAAGAAATGGCCAACCCTTACTTGTTGGTCCTTTACCCTGTTGTCCAAGAAGCCTCACCAACCAGTCTTCAGTTGTTTAAACCAGCTGCTATCAGTTTGAGTACTGCCTTGTTTATCACTGTGGAACAGGTGATCATTTGTAATATTTTTTGCTGCTAGCTGGCATTATTTTAAAAGTTATTTGTGTATGATGTTTGATTTTGTGTGGTTTTTTATCAGATCTAGCTTTTAAGAGTTTTGCATGGATTCTTGTGAGAGCTATCATCTCTCTCTAAACAAGGTTTTAAGAGTGATATATAAATATGTCCCTTCCTTACCGGCTTATCCATGATTATCCCTCTCATAAAGGTAAAATGCTTGTCGCCATGCAGTTTTTTTCCACCTTGGAAAGTCTCTTGTAGATTTACATTTTCAAGGAGTGAAAGATCCCTTGAAATGCTTTGGAAGAGGAATGGTTCTTCTTACTGGAATAATATTTTCTTTTCACACAGGCCACTCCTCCGGTGAACATTCCAGGGTCAGCAAAATTCACTCCCAATGGCAGTAGCTTTAGCATCTCTTGGCAGTCGCCTCCAGTTACCTTCACCGGCATTCCAGTAAGTGCACGACACCAAAAAAAAAGAAAGAAAAAATAATAAGTTTTTAGGACTTTCTGTGTTGTTCACAGTGTCTCACGATAGAAGTAAATTTGACATAACAGGTACTGAAAAGAAACAAATTAAATATATGCCTCAGTTTGCCAGCATGGCTGATTTTAACACTTTTTCCAGTCTCTTTAATTCAGTACAGTGACTTTTTTTTTTTTTTGCATCAGTGTCTACAAGCACAGAATTGGATCTGTAGTATACTTTTTTTAAAATTATATGCTCACAAAAGAACTTTCTGGTAGGTGCAGAGCCTGGCACTATATGCTCCTTTTTGTGCTACTAAGAGACTTTATACAAACCTAGATGGAAAATCAGCAAGGTGTTGGTTAATGCTAACAGGCTAATTGGATTGAAGCAGTAGTGCTGTTACCTAAATGAACTCTGAAGATGAAGCATATTTGAAAGGCAACTTGAAAGAAACAATAAGATGAAATGGAAAGTCTGATTCTAGTAGGCTACATATATGTAGTCCCTACTGATACCAGAAAATTCTGTACTTTTATACAGAAAAAATGTTCAATATCTATTGTATTTTGATATTAATATATATTGCAGTTTGACCCATTTTTAATGAAGATGTATTAGGCGTATGTATTAGATGTAAAGTCAGCTCTGACCCCTTCCTCAAAAAAGCTAGTGTACAAGGCCTAATTTCATGAACAGGACTGCAGAAATGGGACGTTTGCTTCAACATAGACTTCCAGTAATCCTAAATGTAACGGCAATAAAGGTGTGGGTACTGCAGGGGGAGTTCAAAACCTTTATGAAGAGTTCAGAGGGATTAGGCTTTTAGTGCCTAGCATGGTGAATACTAAAAGTAAATGTAAATCGCTATTTATGAGTAGTGGAAAATCTTCTGTATAATAAATAGAAATAAATATTAATGTAATGTATCCTGATTTTTATTGAAAAGCATTTTTCAGTATAAACTGATATTCTCTAATCATAAACCTTTTTGATATCATAACATTTCATTTAATACATTTTATGAATTTATGAATTTTTAAAGTGTGTTATATAAGGCACATTCCTCATCCAAAGAACCATATAGCTTTTTTTTCTCCTGACAGTGAATATGAGACATGGCGATAAGAGACACTATTTCTTTCCCTTCTCTTCATCAAGTGAATCTCCAAAGCTTCTTACTGTCAACCTTTGGCAAGTCTTGGAGATTTTCTGCAGAGGCTGTGGCATCCTGCAGCGCTGATAAAAAATGAAAGTGGCTGAATCAATTACACTGCACTCTGCCAATGAATATTTATTAAATTCCATCAAGGAACAACTAACAGTGAAAGACATCATGCTGGCAGCAATTTGAACAAGAGTGCCTTGACAGAGCGTGCTATCTATAAAGTTCCTCGAGAATTTGATTTCCCAACAATGGGGTTGATACAGAGTAATTATGAAACTGGCTCCTTTTGTGGAGTAGCAGAAATTGGTGCCAGGAGTGTTGGGAATCTAAAAATGCAATTAGCCACATTGTAAATCAGACACTTAAGAGGACAGGATTAGGCATGTATGCGTTGAGTTTACTTGTTCGAGCAACAACGTTGATCTGTGGCTGTAGAGTTGAGAGTTCTCAAAAGAATTTAAGAAATGACAAATCACTTTCTGAGAATTGTATGGAGGTGCCAATGATTTAAGTACAATTTAAAAATAATCCCAATACAAAAACCTGGGGAAGCAGTGATGATGGCAGAATTATAAACTGCTCAGGGAACCATATGAACTGCCTTTACACCTCTGTCTCACAACATTTATAAGGCTGTTTAGCAAAAGAAAAAAAAAAAAACCAAAAAAAACACCACCAAAACCTTCTAGGTTTGCACACATTTGACTATTCTGTCGTCAGTGAGATCATTTTTATGAATTACAAAGGCTTGCCTGCAGTGGAAAATTATGTGCAGTAAGTGAGGGTGCAAATGCAAAGTGATGTTAAATAACTGTATATTAAATGCAAGTTTCATTTCTCCTGTTTCAAAGTAAATTAGATATTGCCTTATAAAAACAGGGCTTTGTCAATTCCCACCCTTACACTGAGTGTAACTACTTTAGGAAAGCTATAGTATAGGGGACTTTCTCCTTCTCTTACGAGGTTTATTTAAGCCCAAACTATGTGACAGAGCCAGCATACTATAAACTCACACAATTCTATAGGTACATGGTCCCTGAGATTAGACACACGTCTGTAGCACCCAAAGGAACTTCAGAGAGTAAGTCCAAACCATTACTTTTTGCCTGACCCTTCATATTTATTCAAGCAGTTTTCTTGAAATGGCTTTGGGATACTTTTTTGGCCTGGACAAACCACTGAGCAGTAAAGGATTAGGTACAGATTTGCAAAAATGTGTAGGTCTGCACATTTCTTCATGTGACTAGTGATGTTGGAATGGGGCCATTCTGTCCTTGACCCCTTAGAGGGCTGTTGAATCCTGATTTTGAACAGTCTCCTTTCTAGGCCTGTGTGTCCACAAGAGAGACGAAATTTCAGAACAGTCGTCTTTTGTGGATTTTTTTGACACCTACCTTAGGTGTTACCCCATTCATTCCTGTGGACACTGAATTTCGATGACACTGAGCACTCCCTGCTTGCTGTCCTGGGAACTTGAGTGTTCAGACAGACATCATGAATTGCATTTAGTCCTCACCTTTGGGCAGTCTTTAGCAGAAGAGCACCAAAAGCCCTTTGCGGATGTGAGTGTGCTTATCAGCAAGTACCTAAGTGCCTCAAAACAAGGCATATGTACAGCTGGATCAGTCAGGCTTCAGTATGCAACTGCTTTAGGCTCAGGGGTATTCACAGCATCTAACCATATCTAGAAGTCTTGTAGCCATAAATGAGGAGAATTAGGGGAACCTCCAAAATCCTTATACTTTGTGTTCTGAATCGTGTAAGTTAGATTCCCAAGGCAGATGGGAAACACACTTTTTTGTACCATTTTCCCAAGGTAACTTTGCAGGTGCAAAAGAAGGTTGAGTGTTGGCACAGCTGAGAGTCGCTGGTAGGTGTGATTCTCTGCAAGAGCAGAAAGGACAAGTTCATGTTTGCTCCACCACTTGAGACTGAACAAGGAGAAAACATAAGGCACAGCGTGGGGATCTGTGAGGAGGACGAATGAAATGATGCCAGTGGTTCTGGTGGGATGGGCAATGGTGGGGTCTGGATCTTTTGGTACTGGAGGACTTAACGTAATGACCATACAGTTCCACTTTTAATAATGTAGGATGAAAGCTGTCTCATGGCCACGTGATCTCTGCTGTGTGATATTGATTCTTACCTGCCTGCTCATAAGACCCAAAAAAGTTGAACAGGAGATCTTTAAGTTTGATAATCTGATGTTTACAGATCACCAATCTTCTCTGTAGCCACAGTTTCCCCCAGGAGCTGTAACTGGAAACTCTAGGTCCTCCCTTCTAACAAACACTACAGTTTCACATTAATTCTATGCGTAGACAATACTTAATATGAAAAGCCTCCAAGGGCAAGGATTGCCTTCTCACGCCCTCCTCTTGATCTGCACTCAGTGTGGCCTTCAAAGGAGTACAGCTAACGTATTGTTTAGACCTGCTGCAAAGCGTTATCAAAATACACTAAAGCTCAACTTCAGTGCAGTTTAGCCTTCTTGGTATGCTAATCGATGGAAACCGTCGTGCAGACGCCCTCTCTGTGCAGAATGTGAGGGGAGGCGCAGTCTGCACGCTCCAATTACTACTCAAGCCTGTTCTGTGTTTGGAAGCAAGCAGGATAATTTCTTGTAACATAGGAGGCCATCAGCGTACTTCTCAGTGATAACCAAGGAATATATTGAGTATTGGTTAGTAGTGGTAGATACTGAAATTTTTTGGTTTTGAAAATATTTAAGAACTCTAGCAGAATTGACTGGAGATCTCTGGTTGCTGGTAATGACTGAAAAACCCTGCAGTGTGTGGTAAATGCCAAAGACTAGACAAGTGTTACTGCTTTGCATTTTATCTTCCTTGTTTCAAGCATTCCTAGGTAAAACAAGAGAAGTGTTGATAAAAGATAGGAAAAAAGGTCAGTCAGGATGATCTTACATGGCAGGATTTGCCAAACAAACCTCATACCAGTCTTTGAGGATATGACAGGTTTGGTGGATAAAGGCAACTGCACGTCTAATGTATATTTCGAAAAGCAGCAGGTTTCTTAACTAAAAATATGTAGTGCCAATGCAGCACATATTAAGCAAAGTAAGATCTGTCTGTCAGACCCCAAGTAGCAGTAGTTAACTGGGAATCTTCTTTACTGGGCCAGCATCACCTCCATATGAGGACTGGTGCTTTTCAGCATTTTCATAATTGATTTGGAAATAAAATATGAACTTACTGCTGATGATCCATTTTCTGGATGGCTGAGAGACAGACAAAAAGACAGGATACTCATTTATCATTGCATGCTCCATTTGTGAAGTGGGGCTCTTTTCAGACCCAGTGTCCTTTAATTGTGCAAAGTGCAAGGTTGTATTTATGAAAACAGGGAATTTGGATAATCCCTGGCATCTCAGAAGAGCACTGACTTTGAAAGTAAAGACTGCAAAAGATCTAGGACATGTAGACTGCAAGCTTCCCTCAGTATTCAAGAGTGATAGGACAGAAGGAGCTACTGTGGTGTCTGGATGTATAAAACATGAGTTCTGGTAAACAGGCACAGAGAGAGGAAATTTCTTTGACCTTTTGGATATATAAAATGTTGTATCAATAATGGCCTAAACGCGTTCAGAATGTGAGCTGCGCATGCAGTTAAGTCAGAAATTACTGTAGTTACCAGCCAAGAGTAAAAGTGGAAAGAGTGTCTGTACTCCATTATAAGTATTAGTTAGATTTTGCTACTGTGGAGTAGCTATAAAGTAGACTTTCTATCAAAAATCAAAGCACATTGATCTCTTCAAGTTAGTCAGTTCCCATTCTTCCAGATATTATGAGACTTCAAAAGGGCAGGAGTGAAAAGTCATAGCAATGCAGGGAACTATGACAATATCTGCAGTTTCCTGCTGCAGGAGGCAGTGACTCTGTGCACCAGATGCCCAAATGAAGCTTGCTACCTTACGTATGTAACAAAAAATGAGTGTTCATAAATTTTTTCTGGTGTTTTAGATGTAAAGTGGTTGTGCCCTTCACCCAGGAGCAAAATAAGACACTAGCAGTAAATAATTTAGGAATTATTTAAGGCCAAGCTTTATGCCATATGATTACTTGAATGAAGTTGCCAGGACCCAGGCACATGTAGGAGGCTTATTTGGAAAGTCAGAAGACCAAACTACACCCTTCACCCAGGACATTCACAAAGGAGGACACCTGCTGAGGTTTACAGTGCAGAATAAAGGAAATCATCCAGTACATCTTGTTAGCAGCCTTAATCAGAAGGGCTGCCTTGCACTCCTGTTAAAACCTTGAGGGCCACATCGTAACTGCCCTGCCACAAACCCCCTTCTCCAAGGCTGTCTCTCCACAAAGAGTGCCAAGTCACAGATGAGAGCAACGTGTGAAATCCCTTTATTTCATAGGGTTTGTTGGTATTGATCTCAGCACAGGCTGGAGTTTATTTTTCCAGTTATTTTCTCTGCTTAAGTTGGAGAAAGTTTTCATGAGAGCTATTCGGAGTTCTTAAATAAGAATGAATGCATTTTCTGTATTTCCCCAAACCTGAAATGATGCTGACATGTATTCTGGTTTGCTCTGTTTGGATGACTGGAAGTACAGGGAAACAAAATGGAGCTAACATAGAGTACCTAATGCTCAGTGGACATCTTTCTAAACAGACCTACACCTTACTTATGTTTGTATGTTGTATAATAACCTTTCCTGGGTATCCTTGCCACCGTGCATCATGAATTGCATTTTCTGGGAGAAGTGTTTGTACTGCATGCATATGTGTATGTTCTTCATCAGCAGGTTTTTTGTCTGTATTGACAGGTCTCACCAACTCATAATCGTCCTGCAGGGAGTGGAGAGCAGAAACAGTCCCACACAGTTCTTTCATCACCGCCTAGAGTAGCATTTGGCTTGAGGTATGGGACCATTAGCTCCTGCTGACAGACCAGCAGCCTCAGAACCTGGAGGGCATTTAGTAAATAAGATGTCAGTGGCCAAAGAAACAGAAAAACCACACCACCAACCGTGATTGCAGTTGTCAGGCAGTTTCTTACTAGAACGCTTCAGAATAACCATTCTGGACCTATTTTGCTTTTCATTGCCATCAAAGGTAAAGTTCGGGAGAGAAGTGAGTCATTGCACAATGAAAAAGGCAGACTATGAAGCAAAACTGCAGGTCTTATTCCAGGCACATCTGGAGTTCAGATGCAGATCTAAATTGCCCTGTAAAGCAACGCTGCCCAGATTCACTGCTCCAGCTGAAGCATCCTGAACTTCATTACGTGGCTTTGCTTTTTTCCCTGAAAGGCTGGGTTGTCTTGTGTGTTCAACACCATTCAGTCAGCATGGTATTTGGCTACAACTCAATTATAAGAAACTGTATCTTACAACAAATTAGATCAAAGCAAAGCTTTTTCTGCCTTGTCTTCTTAGACATAAGCTACACTCACTTCCATTAAAGCTAACTAATGTTTGACCAGAATCTGCTTTAAAAGTGTTCAAAAAGTTATGTTAAAAAATCAAACTGTGATGCTAAGTTTCTTACAGTAAAGAAACTCTTAATTTCTCTCAGTCCTCAAGGTGACTGTACCCTAAAACGAGACAAAAGGAAGATTTCATGCTTTTCATTTTCTTCATGACTCTCAGATCATTGCATATGCTACGAACCAAACTTAGGATCTTCCCAATTCATGGATTGTGCCCATTAATGAATGTTCAGTAATCAAAAAACATATAGGTATGCAAGAGAGGAATCACCAGGCAATTCCCATGTGTGCCATGCAGCATGTAATAGGGTATTAAACAATTCTGTCTGTACAGTTACTTGATTTTAAGACGCCAGGACAGATATCACTGCTGTAGGAAGTGTTGGGTTGCTTCTTGTAGCATTGCTCCTCAGGTTTGCTGCCTCTCTGTGTGTTGAATTAAAAAAAGTTCCATTTTAACAGTTACGTTGACCATTTTCTAAACTTGTGAGCTTTCGAGTGTGGTTATAAGATGGAAAACATGACAATCGTTATAGCTTCAAAAGCAGATACTGCCTGCCTTGCTGACTTTGGGGACAACAGAGAAGCAGCACATGTGAACGTGCTGCAGCTGAGGGCAAGGGTTAAAACTGGTTTTCAATCACCGTGTTGTTTTTCTGTCAATGAGCTCTGAGCAAACTATGCAGGAAGGACTGGCAAGCCTAGGAGGTGGTAGCTTTTACCCTCCTTTGCATAGCTGCTACTTGCTGGTAGTCAAGGTCTGCTGCTCAGAGCTATGCAAAATATTTGTACCACAGTTCTAAAGTAGGACTTCTGCCTGATGTGACCTGCACTGTATTGTAGAATAGCTATGACTATCCATTACGTGGCTAAAGTACCATTTATCTAGACTGGGTTTAGTGGCTGGCTGGAGTCAGGGCTGTATGTTCCTGGGATCAGCCCTGGGGCAGAGGAGCAGGCTCAGCAGCTGCTGCAGAGGCTGTAGAAGCCAGGCGAGGAGAAGGACTGGTCCCTCGGAGCTATGGAGTCACGGCCCTGTGTCTGTCTGCTTCATCAGCTCCTGGTTGACTCGAAAACAACCCAAATCCCTTTGAAACGCTGGGGGTTCTCTGCCTGCTGCACTCCATTGAGATTGTTGTCCTGATCTTAGGGTGATAGAGCAAAGCTACGAAAGCATCTCGTTAACAAGCCTCCCTTTCTCTCTGACAGGAAGCCTAGAGGGGAGGGGAAAAAGTGTCGGAAGGTCTATGGGATGGAGAACAGAGATATGTGGTGTACTGCCTGCCGATGGAAGAAGGCCTGCCAAAGGTTCATCGACTAAAGATTGAAATTATGCAGAGGATTTGGGGATGGGGGAGGACAACAGCAGAACCAGATTGCTGCAGCTGCACTGTATCACTTCCCATTTTCCCTCCAGTGAGGTGGTGTTGAGGAGGGTTTTTTTGTTGGTTTTTTGGGTGGTTTTTTTTTTTTTTAAAGAGCTTTGTATTTCAAAGTGAAGCACTTGTAGCCAAGGAGAAGCACTAATCAAAACCTGTGTGGAGCAATAGAGAAAAAAAAAAAAAGCAAAACCAAGAACATACAACAAAATTCTGTCTTACTAAATATGGGAACCAGAGCAGCTATTAGTGTTTTTCTGTAAAAGAAAGGAAAAAGTTAATTTTTTTGCTAACTCTGTGAGCTACTTGCTCCTTAGGATAATTTTTAACCATTTCAATCTCTGTGCTGTGAACGTCTGTATTTGCTAAACTGAACAATTTTTCTTTTCCTGAAATGAAGATCTCTTTTTGAAAGCTTTCTAATAAACATTTCAGAGTCATATAAGCTACAGTTTACTCAACAAAAGCTGTACTAAGACTGGAGACTGCTAAATAATTCTCCTGATACGAATGATCATGATTAGATTATATTTTTGGAAAGGGGATGTGGGGGAGGAGTTGGGATTTTCGTTTGTTTGTTTATAGGAGAAAAGCAAAGTCTGAACGTGCAAGAAGGACAAGCAGTGCTCCTGGAAGATTTTTAAACCAGGCACAGACCAGTGGAGTGGAACAAAGTAATTTAAGTACCAAATTGGATTTTGATCCTCAAGAGGAAGAAAAGCAGCAATGGAAAGTCACCAGCAGATATTGTAACAACAAGAAGTCGAGGGAAGAAATCCAGGGACGCTTGATTGAAACCCATAAGAATATAATGGGGGTCCAGTAGCTTTTCTTACCGCTCTCCCGTTTCTGAGGGAGGATGAACAGTTGGACCAGCACGTCTGTTGCTGCAGGAGGCATATAAAGAACTGGTAAATGCAGCCGCCAGGATTATATGTAATACCTATTCAGGGACACAATCCAGCCCAGCAGTTCTGCTCTTGCTTCCTTTTCTCTTATTTGAGAGATTGTTGTTAAGATAATGGTTTGCTCAGTTTCCCCCACCCCCCCTTAAAGTTGCTAAGATTTATTTGATGCAAAAAATCAGTAGGGAAAAGAAAATACCCCCTTTCCACAATATCATCTCAGAAAAAGAAGTACAACACCAAAGGAGCAACGTATTTGTGGTAGAAGTCCATTTCTTAACTCATTTTGATACACGAATTAACAAGTTTCTCTACTTGAAATACTTGGATAGATTTGGGTACTTTAGTTTCTCTGTCCATTAGAAAATACACCGGAATGCGGAAAGCTGGTGTTCTGTCCCAACTTGTATTGAATTACCATTAATTAACAATTATTTCAATGCAAAACTAAAATAAGGATTTACTAGGATATGAATGTATACAGTTAAACAATACTTGCCTGTTAAACAAAACAAGACACCTTAAAAAAAATCGAACAAAAACACAGAAGCAAAACTTTTGCCTATTAATACAGGCACGGAGGCCCACAGATTCCTGGATTTTTTTTTTTTTTTTAATGCCATTTGAAATTACACCAGATCTTTCTCTTTTTTAAATTTTCTAAGCTGGCTCATCCTCACTGAAAAAAGGGGACTCTGAGTATCTTCACAGCTTTCTAAAATCTGGTCCAAAGTTCACGTGATAGCTTTATTAAGCGTGCATCACTGCTTATGCCCATGTAAAAGCACAAAATAACAATGCAGTTGTTGCGAAGATACACTATGAATTCAGTAAAGTAGTACTGAGAAGTAAAATTTATAATAGGAGCTACTGAAGGTTATCATCTGATTTTCTTTGAACAAGTTAATTGGGCAATCAGATGCCTAATTTGAGCATGCTATTTCTGCAGTTGTTTACAAATTGTGTAATTTGCATGCACAAGTGGCAAGATATGCTTGCATGCACGCAATTACTTGATTTTTTGCCCAGTTGTGTTCTCTAAGTCATTGGGGAAAAAAAAAAAGAAAAGGAAAATAGACTCTGAAATCTGATAAGACCCTGAAATACATACATGTGTGTGGATGAATATTTATATATATATATAAAAAAAAGATATATCTATATATTATATAAGGGGTTTTTTTATATATATATATAATCTGGCATCAACAGGGAGGAGAAAGATTGTTTTCTTTATAAAACAAGACACTAAAGGTCAGTGGATACACATAGCCACTGTTTTATTGTCTTTCCTCTTAGTAAAATGTGGGTCATGGGTTTTCTTTGGATGTTGTATTTTTTTCAATTTCCCTAGTAAAATACCTCACAGTAATTCATAGTCATTTCATCTTAAAACACCAAGCTTGCTGTTGGTGTATTTACTTTGGTAGAACTTAGAAAATTTGGGTCTTTTCCAAGATACTCCTGCCAGTTTGCCCCCCCCCATTTTCACAAGCACTCTGAGACGAATTATAAAGCCTTCCATAATTAATTTGACTATTGCTAGACTGACAGTATTTGCCTATGTATTTGTTGTTCCCCTCCTTTTATATTTTCCCTTTTTGCTTTGGAGGATTTTTTTTTTAAATAATGTATCAGATTGTATATTGTTTCTATGATGTCATGGCATTATGAGCACCTTCCCTGAGGGCACTTTACGAGTTATTGTAATAAGATTATTCTTTACAAATTTCTGCACAGAAGAATGGTTTTGTCACCAGATCAGATGGCCCTCTGGTACAGATTGGGTATGGATTACATATAGGCACAAAAGCCACAACTCTTCGGGATAGAAAGTTGGTGTTGCCAAAACAGAGGACAGAAGATACTTGATGAATCTTGCCAGGACAAAACTAGATTACCAGTATTTTTACACAACCTTTAATCGGCAGTTTATATTAAATCACTTTTGCATCTTACAGCTGTGGCATTTTGATTCAAAAGTAGGCACTCCGTGAGTTACCGTGTCTCAGCCACGGCCTGTGATAGCGAGACGGCACAGCCCTCTGGACCTGCGTGAAGCGTTCATCAGTTGCTTCGTGCTTTGAACTCAGATGGCTTCATGTCACACGAGCGCTTTGGCATCTGCCGAGATCCCCTTCGCCCTCCTGACACACCCAGCAAGAACAGAAATGTCAGCGAAGCCTTTCCTGTGCAGGCCGTACCCAGCCTAATCCGGAATGACCTCTTCCATTTTTCAGTCTCTTGCTTTGGTGTTGCTTTAAGCTGCATCGCTGTCCTCCTAACGTCCGATTCATCTCAAACTTCTGCGCCGGCCTCCCCAAAAGAGGAGGAAGAGCTAGCCTGAATGCTTTGGTCATTTGTCGTCATCAGTACACGCCATTTCCCTTATTTTCAGTGTCTTTGGGGGACACAGGTCATTGTCTCTGACCTCCCAGAGAAGTTGGAAAGAACGGCCTGAATGCATCATGCAGCTTCTGTGTGCTGCAGGGGTTGGGGCGTGGGTTCATTTATGTCAAGAGCCAAAAACCTCCCCCTGAGATATAAAAATGGAAGGACCTATTTTATTGGGTTTAACCACTTACTAGTATTGATGCTGGTAACAGAAATTGCCAACATCAGTATCGGAGTGGAGATAACTGTATAGATCCCATATATTTTTCTTCAGGAGCTTTCTTGCTATAACAAAGCTATTTCTCACTTCCCCATTTACCCCACGCCCCAAAAAAATCTGGAAAAGGAGTTAATTTTAGAAGTGGGAAATTTTAATGGCAATTTTTGAAGTGTGACTGCTCCAACTGCTCCTATATGAAATAGCAGCTATTGGACATTACAAACTCGGATCATCTTAGTCACAAAATGGTTTCCACCCAAAACAACGTGCCTGATTCTGTAGTGCCTTGCACAAATGTAACAGGATACACAAGATGCAAAGTGAGCAAAAACTCTTCCATTCCAGTTTGCAGGTTTACACTTACTCTTAACCAATACCAGTTGTCACCTAGCAGGTGTCCATTGTCATGTAAGCCAGACCCATAAGCCCTGCTTGTGTGAATAAGCCGAGTAGAACGCCTGTCCGTTGAATTACGTTATCCAAATCATTAGCCTGGTATGAACGATTGGTATCTAATGATCTACAGATTCCTTGCACCCATTCGCCATCGCTGACATCGCTTTCTTCATTCCATCTCCCCTTCACTTTTTAAGAGAACAAATAAGTAGGCAACACAACAGGAGGCAAAGCTTTAGCCAAAAGTTCTTGCAGAACCTGCATGTAAGAACGGATTCCAGCTCCATGGCATACCCTAGATGTCCTTGTCACTGACTTTTTATTTTTTTATTCATCCTGATTCCGTGAGTCGGGACGGGTTTCTATTTCTTGCTATGGTCTGGGGCCAGCTAGAGTGGCCCTGCCGAGAATTCAGGACAGTTGCTGTAAGTGTGGCAATATAAAGCGATTGCTTTCTTCCCCTGCCTGCAGATAGATGTTGAAACACCATCTCGAAAACAGGACATGAAATTAGAAGCTTGCTGGCCATGTGTAGAGGCATAAGAGGTTACCACTGAGGCTTGTTTCTGTTGGTTCAAACTTCAGTCATCTGTTGGAGAAAGTTGTGCTGCACCTTCTCTTAAAAATATTTTGATAAGGAAATGTTTGTAAAGTCTTATCTTGGTCTTACATTTACACTTTATTTAATCTTCCTGGAAGGCGGTAGCACTGGAACAGAGACCTGTACGGAGTACGGGATTTAATCTGCATTTGTCAGGATTTTTCTGGTAGATAACTGTGGGCTGTTGCAAAGCATCGTAGCAGAGATTTTGTTCTAGTATAAGTTTAGGAGAGTTTTATGGCATCTTTAGCGAAACAGCTAGAAAGTAAGTCATGAGCAAAAATTAAGCTGAGGGTTTAAATGCATTCTGTATCTGCAAAAATTAATCAAGCTGAGGGTTTAAATGCATTCTGTATCTGCTACATGTAAGCAGCCCTTGTCTGTATCTGTGGTGGAGCTTAATAAGCTTCAAAATTGCAAAAAAGCCAGTGTATGCCTGTAGTTGATAGAGCCCACTTGAACTGTTTTTTCCACGTTAGACTAAGTGCTTTCACGTGGACCATGCTCTCACTTCTATCCGAATGCATGATTAAAGCCGTGCGCCTTCCACTTGCAACTTTTTGAGTTTATTCCTCAATATGAAAAACTAATCATGTTCTTTGTGCTTCACACAGACCATTTTTAACAGCAATCCAGAAAGACCCTGAAAACAGAAACCAGTCTGTTTCTGATGGCACCAAGCAAAATAAAATACGGTTTGCTCCTATGCTTGCTCATACTCACAGCAAGAATGCATTTGGCCAGTCAGCTAATGAAATGTAAGGGAATAGATAAATTTAGTTACAAGCCAGTGTTCTGCTTTTTTTTAACACATCTTAACACCAAGACTTTTTTTTCCTTCTGTGTTTGAATCTGAATGTGAGATCTGTAATATACTCTTGAGGGAAATGAATTTAGCAATAGAAATGCTGTTTCAGCTTTCATATTACTTGGGCATATACACAATATTATACTAACAAGGTAGGGTTTCAAGACTAAATCAGAATTCTTGATGTAATTCAATGCTAAAGATGGACTCGAACATTTTCACATGTTTAAATGTTACTGTTTACCGTTTGCCAATCCTCTGAAAAAATTCAGGTTTGACTTTGGAGTCCTTATCTTAGTATGTTATACCCTGCAGCAATTAGTATATGATATGTAGTAGTCAGATAAACAAAAGTTACTAAAATGTTTGTTAAAAAACTGCCTTGGGAAGACAGGGGGAAAAAAAAAGGTAGTTAATACAAATTTCCTCAGGGAACATAAGAGGGCTGTAAAGGCAGGATGTAGGTTTATTTGAATGGAAGATGGCTAAGAAATTGATTTTTTTTTTCTATTCTAGGCAGAATTTAAAGAGCAATATGTCACTACTTGAATTATTAAAATTAGAAGGAAGCACTAATTAGTGAACATGGTCTTACTTAATGCTATAGCTTATGAAGTTCCAAATAGAAAAAAAAAAAACATGTGAGATGATGTAAAAATACAGAAAATGAGACTGAACCATAACCTAATTATAATATAAATCTATACATTTGTATAAATGTTTTCAGGATCTACTGTAAATATAAAGGCTTCTTGTTTATATAGTTGCTTGGTCAAAGCATACTTTGTCTATCATTGTATTACTTCTTACCAAATTACTTCAGGAAGCAAAAAAATAATACATTAGCATGATACCTTGGAGGTGTTGAGTACTCCGCTTCGCAAAGTGCTAATTCTACATGAAATCAAAAGAAAACATGCCACCACACTTTTTCTCATATCTGCAAAGGTATCAGCTTCAGTAAACCCAGGGTTTTATTGAACCATGTTAACTAGTATTTTATGCAAATTCTCAAATTTTTCTTTATTTGTATGCAAAGAAATTATTTTTGGTCCGTAATAATTTTTCTATCAACTCTTTTTCCTGTGTCCAGGGACTCCATTCTGCAAATTCCCAAATATTTATACTGAAGTGAATAAAAATCAGAATCATCAATATTAGGACCTAAAAATGTAAATAGCACCTGGCATCAGAATTTTTAGTATCAGTATTTAACTGTAGTAATTCTTACAGCGATGCTGACAAATCTTTCAGGGAAGGGGTGCGCGTAATTTATAAATTAGCAGGTATGGCTGCACAGAGGTAGAACTACTGGTGTTCCAACAACAAAATGTAGGTTCCAATTCACCAGAGCACTCAAGTATGTGTTTAACAACTCTTGCAGAGTTTGTTGATGAGACCATCCGTGTTTCTTAAGTTAGGCACACGTTTTTATGCTCTTCTGAAATCAGGCCTTGGCAAGAGAGATACTCTTACAGCGTTGTTTGAAATACGCACTTTGTAAGACAATCTATCGCTTTCTGATTTTATGCAATTTATCTTGTGTTTAGAAGACCAGACAAATTTAGAGAATTCTTTTTTTTTTAATTAGTTTTTTGCATTGCAAAAGGAAAGTGAGAAAGAAGACAAGTTTAACTGTACTTTTCAGCATGTGAAAGCATTGCTTAGGTTTGTAAAAGGTGTGTATTTGCCATCAAGCTCAAAGGAACTTATTTGAGCACATTAGAAAAAAAATGCATGACAAGCAGGTAACGTTATTTAAATTTATATAGTTCCATCTGTATTCCCTGAACACTCAACACTCCTCCAGGCAACTGGAGGCATAGAAGCTCTGAGTATGCAAGGAAATAAGTAAGTTTACCTAAAAACTTTAGGAATACTGTGCTTTTAAGCCACAAATGGTGTTGTCTATATGTAATTTTTAGTGTTAAAAGAAAATAGACAGTAGCCTTATGAACAAGGTGCAATACTTACAAAGGGCTAAATTACAGAAACAAGTGGTGTGTGTTTGTGCATTACTGCGAAATGTGCACTCTTTTAAACTGACTTTTATAGCACTGGGATCTTATTACCTCTCTGAAATGATAATGTTGGTATAATTTTATAGCCATTTATTATACATTATGAAACAGGATTTGGGATTTCTTCAGAACCAAAAGGAGGAGAGGGGGAATTGTAAATCACATAGAATAGTAGTATGTTGTTTTACATGGCAGAAGTAACCTAAAACACCTTTACAAAGCTATACAAATTCTGGATTACTGAAAGAAAAAAATAATTGCCCTTGGTTACAGAGATATTTTAGTCTGAAATTTCCCGTGATGTCATGAAAATGCCTACTTCGGTGTTCAGTGTTTGCTTTGTCTCTTGCGGTTTACTATTGGGTTTTATTTGCTTGTATTCTGATTGTGAAGACATTCCTAAAGTACCAATACTTGGCTTGAAGTTGTATTCTTTTGAAAATAACTTTTAAAATGGAGAGATTTCTTCATCATGCTGTACAGTCTGAATGAGATTGCACAACATGATCTGCTCCAACTTACGTGGAGAGTTCATGCAAGCAGAAGGTTATATAGGAAGAGATTATGTTGAAGGTTTGTTGTTCAGTTATGAAAAGGGTTTGAACAATCAAACTAAAAGCTCCGCTCACATATTTATTCTCTCCTACACTGTGGGGTCAACAGGATACAAGTTGCCAAGTATGGTGTATCTTGGTATCTTACACCTTTTTTTTTTGCTGTTAAATAATGACATACACATAATTTTCTCCTCTCTTACTGTTTTTGTCTTATGCTCAGTCTAGAATTAACTGAAAGACAGAAATAATCAGATCTGTTAAACAGAAGGCTGTTTGGTTGTTTCCCTGTTTGACTGACTTCTAGCAAAGGGCCAAAGGACAAACTCAAATTTAGACATTAGTCGAAAGAGGCTTGAGCCAGTCAGGTAAGACCTGAAACAAAATTGCTCAGAATTGGATCCCAGTAGGAGGAAACTAGTCTTAAGCAATCAATTACAGAAGTTTTTTGTTTCACTTTTTTTTTTTTTAAATTACAAGCCTGATAAAAGTCTTGTTACACAATTAAGAGCAAAATGCAGATAGCATTGTAACTAGCTGAGCCCTTGGAGCTTTACAGGTTTTCTCAGGAGAGTTGCAATTATTCCCATGAATAAGTGCATTGACTAGGACTGCTCACGCGGGTAACAGTTGTAGAATGAAGGCACTTGGGATTTCCTCCATATGACTGTTTCTACTGTAATTGGGAGTATGAAATTGTGAATCTCCCTTTCTGAGTGTTTGAGAAGAGAATTTTGCCATTAGGCTTTGTGAGAGGGATGGATACATACCTAGGCACGTTTGCCTGGCTGTTGGAAGATGTTGGCTCAGTTTCTACTAATACCAAAGTGGCAGGCAGTGACAGATTTAAGAGCTGTTAAGCACATGGTATTCAGCCTGTAATCCATCCTACTGATACCAGGCCTGGAGAGAAGGAGGCTTCTCGGAATGGGATCCAGCCAACCTGTTGTGAAGGGAGCCATCACCGTAGTCCGTGTGCTGTCAGCTGGAGCCAGTGCTCCATTGGTTGTGTCCGGCTTGAGGGAGGTGGTTATCTGCATTCATTTGTGACCCACAGTTCAGAACGCTCTTCTGAAGAATATTCTTTCTTTCAGAGATTAAAATAAACATGTTGGAAAGCTTTTATGTTACAAAAGGTCACCGAGTAAATTACAGTATTGAAATGAGAAGTGGTGGATTCCCTCCTCCCAGAGCCATGCTGCAGCTCCCCAACGAGCTGGTGGGAGCGTGCTCCCACCTTGGCTCTCGCAGAGCCCTGTAACTTTAACTAAGTCCTTTCCCCAAGACTTGCTGAAACCCAGCAAAGAGCCCTAACACCAGGCCAATGTGAGTTTGACCCTCCAGGTAAAGGAGGCCCTTCCCAACTCCTTCCCAACTCTTCCACCTCCTAAGCAAGTGTTTTATTAGTAGACGTTTATAAAGGGGCCATTGCCCCATCACTTCCCAGTGGCATTTCTAACACAGCACCAGCCACCACTGCATTTGCAAGGAAGCAGACATTATCTGTGTCAGTCACGGGGTTTTGGGAATATAATTTTAGTTTTAGATCTCCACATTTCACCTAACACTGTAGTTCCACAGCAGGTTAAGTTAGCATAAGCTTGTGCTGCTGTTGAAAGAGCTGTTCCTACCCCCTAGCAGAGGCAGGTCTAGAGAGAGATATCCCTGGTTATGCTGGCTTGAACCACTCCTGAAAGTGTAGGTCTATATAAAATGCCTAAAGGCTAGATCGGTGTGTGGCTTGCTGGGTTTGTACGTCTGCTCTTCATGTGGCAGGCATGATAATACTGCCTTTATCCCACGCTGTCTTGGCTGGAGTCTCATTAAGGGCCTGGACTCACACCTATTCCTACAGCAGCTAGCTCAAGAGAGCTCCACTAATGGCTGGTTGCTTAGCACTACTAGAATACTGTTAAGACAGCATTGATTTTGATATGAAATGGAATCTGTAAGGGGAAAAAAAAGGAGTTAGATCAATAATCCTACACGCAATGAGTCTTAAGACTACATCTCAACTATGCCATGGTTTCGCTAAGCAGATACTGGAGGAGTTAAGGGACATGAAAAGCAACCTTACCGGACCTTGATCCTCCCCAGAGCCCAGGGGCGTCCTGGAGCCTCTCTGGTGTTGCTCAGCCTCATCTCAGGCCAGGGCAGGGTTTATTGCGGGGGTGGGGAGTTGTGATCTCTGCATGAGATCTCTGGGCCACAGAAAACCAGGGTATACTTCTTATCCAGACATGGTAGCAAATAGGAAAGATCGTCAGCTGCTTTGCTAGTGCAGTTTTTCAGCCTCTTTTTATTACAGCATCAGTGTAGTAACGATGGGAATGCTGGGGAGAAGGTAAAGGTTCGTAAGATAAGCAAAGGAAGACAGTTGTCAGCATCAACCACGTTACGTTGAAAACAACTCTGAAAAAAGTGATTATGTTTTCTTGTCATCTACTACTCATATATTATTTCATCTAAGAAAAGTATTTCCATCAGAGAAGGGAGGGGAGTTTAGCACAAGCTAAGCAGCTGTAGGAAAACAAAAGCCCAATTGCCTAGTTTTTGTGACTATGGGATTTCTAATACACTCTGCTTGCATAAGACTGCAGTATTTAGATCCGTGCATCCTTTGTCTGGCTTCAGTCACAAAAGGGAAATACCTGTCCACATATATTGTTCTTCCTTTGTTTCTTATCAAATATTGTTTTGGAGAATAGAAAGTAAATTTAAGTTCTTTTTTAAAAACATTTTTTCTGAATTATTATTTTTAGAACCAGAGCATTTCTTCTTTCACTCAGTGTAAAATTACTGAGCTTTAATTTGCTCTGCATTGCACTTTATATATTTTTTCACTTGTTGGGCCATGTATTTTTGATACACAAAACAATAAGGGTTTTGTTAATCTAGGTTTAATTAGAAATTAACCATGAAACTAAGATGTTTTTATAAAAATGCAAGTTCCATAAAATACAGCAAATAAACTATTTAGATGAGAGATGTTTTTAACGATACATTGAGAAATATGTAGCTTCTGAAATTATTTACCATTTGGTAAATTCAATACATTAATGCATAGCATGGTTTAAAATGGAATATGAATAAGCAGGAGACAAAGTTCTAGACATTGGATTTGCTTATATGCAAAACCAGCATTAGTTTAATTGATATGGGTCTTAAAAAAATTAGCCTAGTCTAGTTTAAAGAAGTATAAAAATATTCAATAAGCCGGGTTAAAATGAAAAGAGCTCACAGAAAAGTTGAGATCAATTGAACTTAATTACCAAGAAAACAGTTTTTCACTACGCTAATGCAGTGCTGTATCGTGGGCAGTCTGAGAAGCCCCTTGTCCCTGGAGGGGCTGAACTCGTGCAAGTACAAGGCACCGCCAGAAGCCGCACGCGAGTACGTATTTTCCTGCTTTAAACAGTAGCTCTCCAAACTCTTAGCTTACAGGCCCGCTTCCAGGTTGACAATGGTATTTCCATTTGGTTTTTCCTGCCTTCATCCCCTCTAATTTTGGGAACTAGTGTCCTAAAGCCAATCTTCTTGTTCCTAAATGAGCTAATGAAGAACTCATCTTCCCTCTGGTTTTGGTGTTAAACTTACAGCCCTAATACTATTGCATGTGGTTTAGCTTAAGAATTTTTAGATGCCAGTTTCAATGCTTTAAAGCAAAGAACAGCTACTCTACCCCAGCACAGAATCCCTTCAAATCTTGTGGAGTATACTGAAAAATAAAGACCTTTTTTACTTTTACTTTGTCCAAACTCTTTATTCCAAATCACACCTAGAAAAGCGGAAGCCTGCAGCGACTGGAAAATGAAGCACACGGCAGTAAAGAGTAGGGGGAGAGGGAAAGACAACGATGCTCTCATTTTCTTCCCGGGGTGAGTCCATCCCTGGCTCCCCTCTCACAGGCTGACGAGCGCGTGTCTGCACAGACCACGCACAGCTCTGAAGTCCTTGACGCCGTGGTGTGAAATCCCTGCAAAAGTTCTTTGTCAGCCACCTCCCAGAATCCCCTGTTCCTTTTAAGAGACTTTCAGACATTCTGCTTTTTCACTTCCACATCCATAGGTAAAAGCTAACTGCTGCTCCAATAGCATGAGTACGGTCTCACCTTGAGTTGCAAATGCATCATCTTGCCATTTTTAATCAAGCTTCAGTTTCACGTACAAAAGATGTGCAGGATCCCGGTATTTCTGCATGCTGTAAAGCTGTTGTCTCCTTTCAGGGACTAACAGGAGTCCCTGGAGCGCGGCAGGCACGCTGCCAGTGGTGTGCAAGCTACGTGCTTAACATTGGTGAGCACCACGATACCTGTGCTGAAGAGAAGGCGTAGGTTAATGTTACCTATACATCCATCCTACCACAGAGATGAGTGCTGCACAGCGCTGCACAGGTCTTGCAATTGTGGAAAAATGCTTAAAACCTTTGCACTAAGCACAGGGTGTCTCTGAAAACTCAGTCTGTGTTTGGCTGAGGAGCAAGAGCAGTGACAGGCCTACTCCAAGGTGGCGGTCCATCAGGCAGCACAAATAACAATTCTGTTGCCCGAGTAGTTTCTGTATTTTCATGTCTGTTTGAAGGAAAGCTTAGAAGACTCTTACATGTAGATGATACTCCTTATCTGATTTGATTCTGCCCTCTGGGGGCAGTCTGTGGGCCAGCACAGCAGATTTAGATAAGGTACTTCCACTACTAGTGACTTCCACATAGCAAAAAACTGTTTATTGGAAGCAGGTGCTTTTTCTTTTATTTTTCGTAAGATAAAAAACCACAGAACAACAAAATGCCACCATGCAGACCTTTGTTAAACTCTCACTGTCTCCCTGTAGCGCCAGCAGCTGGGGAGAACTCCAGAAATCCGAGTACCTTGGCCATAACTCATCAGAAAGCCTCTGCAATCTATTGCCCCTGAAAATGTTTTAGTGCTAGATCAAAAACACACAGACTCAGGCTGTCGAAAATTCCTCTAAGGATTTTGCTGTTACTTTATACAAAAAAAGTGTTAAAATCTTTGTGTCTGCATTTGAGTTGATTCTGCCTGCTGAACCAAAAGCACTTCCAGTGGACTTCAGATATGTAGGGAGTAAGTCTCAGTACAAGCTGTGATGCTCCAAACATTTCAAACCTTTTTCTTAAATTAAAAACATTTGCAAAATTAGAAATGTGTATATTAATGACTACAAGTCTATGAAAATAATTGAATTAAAATTCTAAGAAGTATGTGCTTGCACTTGAAACTTCAGAGAAAGACTACTGAATTACTAATTTTCTAAGCGCTGGCTCCTGAGTTTTATTAATGTACTAAACCAGCTTTGGACAGAGTAACTTTTTCTAAATACTGAGAAGGAATTTTTTTTTCTCAAGTTATTCAAATAATTCAGGTAATGAATAGTTTGTTTCTGGTCCCTGCGTTTTAGAATGAGCAAATCTCATCCTCTTGCACTTCTAGTATTCATTGTTTGTATGGAAAAAAACCTTGTCTGCTTTTTCATTTCCCAGTGAATGATCAGTTCACTGGCTGCAGGCAATGTTTCTTCACTTAGATGGCAAAATATGCTTTGATAAATTTACTCTCCTCCTTGTGAATCCTGATTAGCTGATTATTATATTTTTTCTAGTTTCAAAAATGCTTTTGTGCAATTTTCATAGATACAGTTGAATAAAAATTGTAAGGAAGAATCCAAGTCATCTAGTGACTGCATTAACCACTTTTTTCCCTAAGTAAAAATTAAGAACATGAAGTATCATGAAAAAAGTTGATTCATTGCTGAATTAAATATTTGTAGAACATCTTGATTAGTAAAAAGCAGTAATCTTTGTTAAAGTTACATTTAATAGCAAACCACTGTGTTTTAGTAAGTACCACAAGTGAGAAAGTTATGATTCTTCAGAAGAAGCACAAATGGAAAACAAGATTAAAAGAGATCATTTAAACCGAGGCTTTCCCTTTGTCTTTAAGCACATCCTGCCTGGTACCTTACTGTTGTACATTCAGGGATGCTCAGGACAACAGACATTCTTCATGGGAAGCAGCTAGGTTCCAAAGTGTTAACTGAAATAAAAGCAAAAGTGAGCAAACTCACAGAATTTTCTAAATACCAGCTCAGCTGTTGCCAAAAAAGCACTACTCGCTGCTGCACTAGAATTTCCGCGTTTTAAAAGAATCGTGTTTCAATCTAGCTCACACACCATATTTAAAGCCCGATTTCTGTTGGTTTGCTCGTTTGTCTTACAGGACTTATACTTGTTAATAAACCTCAGAGCAGGGTGCACCAATACTCAGATAACCACGGTTGAATTGGAATCTCTCGAAATCCCCAAATCTGTTATACATTACTGCAGAAACAACAGTCTTTGAATGAAAAACTACTTAAAATTATCTCAAGAAAGCAGGAAGAAAAAGAAGCTAATTCTTTATTTGGGAAATGCCATTCAGCTACCATTAACTCACAAGCTGTGTGCTTAACTGGTCTCCTGTAGCCTCGTCAGGCCGCTTTTTTGTTGAAAGCAGATGGTGATTAAAATACATAGCGAAGAACCTTCCTTTGATCTTTGTAAATGAATGTATACGTACAAACTATGCATTTTCATACAGCTGCACACTGTATCTTGAATCAATTAAATTCCATCCTTTTCCCTTAAGTTAGGAACCCACAAGCTTCAGGAGCCAAAGGTGCTCCCATCTCCTTCAGCATGTATTTGTCTCCTGTCTTGTTCCTGCTCTCCAAAAACCCGAGACGCGGGACGGAGGAGTGCTGAGCTGCAGGGCCCCAGGAGCAGAGAGGCTGGGGGGCTGTGGCCAAGGCGGGGACCCGGCACGCGCTGGGGGACCAGTTTGGACTCCTGGGCCCACCGAGGCCAAGTGGAGGGCTGTGGTACCTGTGCTCGCTCAGCCAGAGCTGCTGCAGCTCCGGCCCTGGCACCTCTTGCGCTTTCGCTCAGCGTCTTGCACGCTCGGGCAGCAGGGCGGGAGCAGCAGCTGCTCTCTCACATGAGGGCAGTAGGAATTTACAGAAACACCAGAGCAAGCTGTGCCAGGGAGGAGGCCACTGCAAACTGCGCTTCCAGCCACCATCTTCCCCGTCATGAGAGCCTTTTCGGCCACCCTACCAGCCCCGTTTCGTTCTTACCACCGCTTCTCGACGGTGCGCTGCGGCACACCACTTCGGAGGCATGGATGGCTCCGCAGGGGTTGTGGTCTCACGGCTGAGACCTGCTGCCCCAGACGATACATCGCCCAAAACACTCAATCCTTCATCCTGAGCGCTGACTGGACTTCAGGGCTGGGCTGTGTAAGAGACGAAGGATCAGACCTCGGTTTTAGTGTACCCTCTGTTGGAAGGGAGTAGGAAAGATGAGAAGTGGATGTCTTGTTCTTGTAGCTGGTGTAATTAAATGAAGGAAAAAGGTATTGCATGCAACATTCTTACTTAAATTTTGGGTTGTTGCTGTAATACACATCAGCCCAGACTGGTCAATGAGTGAAGTGTGTTTCTTACAGTTTATCCTACAGGAAGAAAGACAAAAAAAAAAAAAAAAAAGATGTATTAAGAATATCCTTGCTTTAGAGTAAAGCAGGCCTGGACTCAACAACAAAGAAAGATTTTGTTTATATGCAAACTATTCAAATATTTGATACCAGTATGAAGGCAGTGGTATTCTTATCTATCCAGAGATGTGCACTCATCTAGGTTATGTTTAACTGAAAAATATTTTTACAGTGCGTATTTGTATTTGATAGGCTAAGGCCTTTAATTTTATATTCTTTACAAGAATTGGCGTAGAAATTATGTTTTCCCATTTATCGAGCTACCTGCCCATGCTAGTTGTCCTTTTGCCTAAAGAATGTTTTCAATACTTCAGAGGTTTTTGGGTTGGGTTTTTTTGGGTTTTTTTTAAACACTGTCCTTTTTTAAAACTGCAGTGCTTTTTGTATGTTGCTCAATAGAAAAGCATATTCCTTACCAGGGCCCCTACAACGCTATCCACAGAACCCAATGACTTGAAAAAGACGCTTGAGGGCAGGTCTTCAGCGGTTCCCACAGCCGTGACCGTGTCCATCAGCGGAGGACCTGCCCCCGGGAGGGTTACGCGGAGGCGGCTGTAGGGACGCGCAGCGCGGTCGGTACCCGAGCCTCTCCGGCGCTGGCAGGCCACCGTTAACCGGGATGCAGCCTGCAGCAGCGACAGAAAGGCACGACTGCGTTTCTCTGCCATCTGCAGCTGTCCCGTGGGCCCTGCGTAGCTCCAGCTGCAGTCCCTCAAATCAACGCTCTGACTGCAACCGTCAGTCCTGTGCTGTCACTTGCTATCACAAAGTTAACTTTTTAAAATGAGAGCGAGCTTCCAACTCCGGCACTAATGGAAATACTGAATACTTTTAATATATATATATATATATATTTGGAAAGTATTTGAAAAAAAAGTGTTTTGTCTTTTTTTATACAACTTTTAGCCAAATAGAAGTATTCTGATTATTACTTCTGTGGATGCCTGTCCACCTGTAAATAAATTCATATATTCAGGTACATGAACCTGAAGAAACAAAAAAATAATAAAGACTGTTCACTGGCTATGCGCTTTGCTAGCTTTTGGTTCCTTTGTACATAAGAGGTAACTTTCAATGTTGGGTGCGGGGGGGGGGAGGGGTGTTTATTTAATTGTTGTTCCTCTAAAGAAAGAAGAAGAAAAAACTTTTGACTTTGTTTTCTCTTTTCTGAGTTAATACAAAGATTTTCTAACTTTTTACTGCAGAAATGGATAAATACCTGGTGCTATGTGAATTTGAGTCAAACTGGCCATAGCAGACACACCAGTTAGAATGCACTTTTCCTGTGGCACACAATGTATTTTCTCAGAAGGGACTTTCAAAGGACCATCAGATGTTTACATTTCTTCTTGTTGCCCCAGATAGTTTTGAATATTGAAATAACTCCCTAAACCAGAGAAAGTCATGATCCATTACTGATGGTGACGAATCCTTACATTTAGGTATCTACGACGGGTTTGTACAAATACCATTTTAGAGATAGTTGAAATATCGGGCTTTCATACTTTGTAATGCTTTGATGTGACAATAACTATGCTGTTGCTATCTAGTCTAACCTCATTGTAGACCTGTAACTTCCTGTTTATGGTTATATGTCATGAATTGCACTGGCTTGAATTCGGCCAAATACTGACTGTTCAGCTGAAATATTCCGACTGTTATGATGTCCACAAAACATTAATTAAATGCACTTGTATCTGACTACCGCAGAGTATGTCAAATTATTCATGTAATAAAACCCTTGTGTATAACTTTCACTACTTGTTTATGTGAACTTTAGTTCTTTTACAGCCATGAACGTCAGCACATCAACCGAGGACCGACACGAGTCAATGAGAGCCTTTGTATTGACTCATTACGAACAGGACTGAATTCCTTCTCTTCGATCAGAAGGCAGATATTTAGACACCATGACGTGAGCTAAGACACACAGGACAGGAATGTGGCCCTTGAATTTTAAGTTTTGGCCCTGTGAATTTTAGGTGCAGCCTGTAACTAGTGACTATGATTTCCCACTTCCAGGGGGAATATATGCTATAAAACTGGTCTTCCCGGTGCATTAAGCTAGCAACCCTTTTCCTGGCCTGCTCTTGCCTAGCAGTAGAGGAGTAGCCTCTCTCTGCACAAGGAATGCTCATGATAGGCAAAGCTTTGTTTGAGCAGCATATACCTTTCTCGTGGTAAAGCTAATGAAGCTACTGCTTTAAACTTGCAAGTTGGAGAGACATCCCTGAAACAGGGAGTAGCATGTTTAAAAAAAAGAAAAAAAGCACCTTCCTGTCCAAGTTCTCAACTCCCCTTTTAGCTTTGTTAGGTCACATTTAGATTTTCCTTTGGCTAATGCGTTCCTACCCACTGCTGCAAAGCCAACTCCAATATAAATAGCAAAGCTATTAAATTTAATGAGCGGTTTAATCACTCTTCTTCTGTTCACATTTTCCTCCCTTCAAGCAACACCTCCTCACCACACACAGGCATACACAGTCGTCCATCTCTAGTAAAGAAGATCTCTAAACTCATCTGTTCTCTAAGCCAGAGGCAAAACGGCTCGGGCAAAGAGACCCTGCCCTGCTGCCCAACGTGTATCGTCACTAAGTCAGGCTTGTCCAAACGCCCCTTCCTGAACACGCGTGTAATCCCGCGGATACCAGGCACTGCCGGAGTGAAGAGTGCTCCTTGTAGCTTAGGCTGCTGTCCCCATGGCCCCGCTCCTGCCAGGCAGGTACCCAAAGCTGTCTGCCTTGTATCAGTAGAGTAGGCAATCCTAACAGCTGATTCCTCTAGATAGAGAAAGGAAAGGATCTGAAGTCATATAATTAGCAAGGAAGCATTTTAGTGGTATTTCAGATTAAATTCCACTAATTAAATGCCACTTTGAGAGATAATAATCTCTGCTGTAATTAATGTTTCTGAAGACAGGCAGACGGCCCGCTACAGTTCTCTTTACGAAAACAACATGTTTTGTACCTTTGTACATTGAAGAAAAGGGATTTCATTTTAGGCCAATATTCCATACCTACATACCAACTCCTCTCCACTCCCGCACAGGCTTTGTCTCTTTTTGAGCCAGTTCTGAACACTTTTAAGAAGTGACTACCTTAGGTGCATTTGGTTTAGAAATATGTCACACCCTCATGTACTTCCTTTAGAAAATTTTGAGACAGAATTATTCCTTCTCTGCCTGCATCAATAACTTCCTCTAACCTCATTTCTTTTAGCTAAAATAATCCACTAAATTCAAATTTGGGCTTCAAATACTCTTGGCTGCAAGAAAACAAATTTTGTTGAAATATCCTGTGTATTTTGTACTTCAAATGTTGCCATTGTCTTTTTTTTAAGCCAGTACCTTTGAGACCTGTTTTCCAAATGTGGTGTTACAGAATCCTTACATTATAATCTTACTTCTGTGAGGTCCTAGTGGAAACCTGCCGCACCAAAAGCAACTTTTTAGCAATGAAAATACCACTTAGAGAGCAATAACATTATTTCGGTGTCCCTTAATTGAACACATTACTTTCTAGTTTATTTGCTTAAACTGCCAACTTTTTTCTGTCTCCCACCCACTCTTTTTTATGATGCCAAGAAAAATATTTAGGTTATAAAAATGGGCATATTGGTTTGAAGACTAAGCTACATTTTTCTTTTTGGCTAACAAAATAAAAAGCAAACATTATGCTAAGATTTATGTTCTAAATTTAGCTTTGGAGAGGAGAAAGAGAGAAAGAATTTGCACCTTCCTGAATTATATTTCCCTGCTTTATCCCCAGATGATACCACCACAAACAGATGCAGCTTTTTTTTTTTTCTTTCACAATTTTTGCAGAAGGAGAAGGGTTTTCAAACACATTTGTTTCAATGCAAGGCAAATGACAAGCAAATGTCTCATTACTCTTTGTCTCAGCTTTGCCTTGTAGTCACTATAGTACAGCATCTTGCTCTGAAACAAGACTTCATTGATTTCTTTGGTCAGGTTGTAAAAACAACCCAAAACTTATGGACAGGGAGAAAGGGAGAAACCACTACCAAGGACTGGGTTAAACGACCAAGCTTGTTTTTAACCAACCTTATGGCATAGCACCAAGTGTCTTGATCTGGCTCTGCGGATCACTGGTCCACCAAAGTTTAACTTCAGCATTTTTCAGTAATATGTGAACATTCCCTTTTGGTTAGAAACAGACTTACCCTTCCTTCCCAGACTTTTTAACTGTTAGCTTTGCAGGCCTTTTAGCTCTCCTTCATCATACTATAAGCAGCATCTTTAATATATATATTATAATATTGGGGGGGGGGGGGAGAGGAAGAGGAGGAGAGAGAGGGAGAGTGTGTACGTGTGTATATATATGGTTCAGAAACCCTTTTCACAAAATTAGTTTTCAGAATGAGAACCTGCAGAAGAAGGGAAAATAACTAGAAAACAATCCTTTTTAGGAGAGATGAGATTAAAAATATGTGCAAGCTAAAACTTCATTACATAAAACTTACTGAAAGGAACTCGGTGCTCACCAGCTTTATTGAAACAGGTGGGATCTGCACATTCTGGATAGCTGAAATTTTTTAAAGACCAATCACTGGAGGTGCAAACTTATCCAGTGCTGACCTCTTGTGGTACGTAATGAATCTGCAGTCGCCAAAAACTGCAAAACTCGCCACCACGGCGAGGTTGGAGAAATACCGGCAGACTGGCCCTCCAGATCCGGGCTGGGAACTCAGAGAACACAAAGAGCACATCCCAGAGCGCGCACACACCTCCTTTAAATTTTCACTTTTAAGTCCTGAGCACACAAAATCCTACATCTTACACAACACTGAAACATGGCGAATCTATCAGGTAAAACCAGTTCTTAAATTTGAGAAGGATTTATCTAAATTCTTCGCAAAGCTTTAGAAACAGCTTTAGCTGGGAAGCACTGAAGTAACAGAAATCTCGTCATTGATCCTTGCAGACCAGAGCTGTATTTGTATCATTTTATCACCAACACTGAACTATCTCGTTGTATACAAGGCATGGTGCATCCCTCTCTCATTACGTGTGGTTGTGCACTTGACTAATTAATCTGTGGAAGTCCAAGTCTCCTGTCTCCCTTCTGGTATCTTTCTTGTTGCCCCATTTCCCACCAGCATGGTATAAGACAACAACTGGCACAGTGAGGCATATGTGTTCTACATCTCCGTTATTCGCTCCTCCAAGCACGTCTGTGTCACTCAAATCAATTCACCCATGATTTTTAGGCTCCAGAGGATCAGAAGACAAGTCATTAAGTGGGAAACCAAATATTTTTAATAACGTCCCTCAATGGTGAGCCCATTTAAGGTCACAGGAAGCGGACGCTACTAGCTCTGCCAGGCGTGAACTGTCAAAGCCTAAGGGCTGTGACAAGGAGGGCAGGATTAATCACATCCTCATCCCGCTCTGAAGTCCAGCTGCACTAGGCACCCTTTCATGTTTACACCTATGCCTGCCCCACTAGCCCTGCTTCCTACTCCCCGGGATACACCTCACCCACTCTCCAGCCGATGCAGGGCATCCCCTACCCTCACAGCAGCAAGGCTCACTAGTAGTGCCCACACAAGCCACCAGTAAAAAGGGTGCTCTGAGTCCTACCTCAGAAGAGGGAACAAATTTGTTCCTGCAGCCTCGCTCTTTTAGCGTCGTCAGAAGAAGCACTATGTACAAAGCAGGCCTTCCCAGCGCACCCTCAGAAATGGGAGCGCACCGAGGATGCCTTCATCTTCCCACACAGCTGGAACTGCTACTCAAACACAAACACAAGAATCCTTCTAGCTAAAGCTCCTATGCTTTAAAGTCTCACCCCTCACAGCTAGCAGAAAGCAAGCCACCCCCAGAAATCACTGCCAGGCATGCTTTTTACCCATTTTTAGGCCATCAACACACCTTCTAGCCATCTCAGAGCAGAAACTGGCTCTTTATTTTCACTCCTCTTTATTTTTCTCCTCTTTGTTGTTCCTTGCAGGTTCCTTGCTCTGGTGTATATTAGTATCACTGGCATTATGTCCCATCATGCCTGAGGTATGATGTTTGTAAAGTGGTGACTCACGTAACCAAGTTTAGTCTGAGCTTTTCGCTAGGACTGACCAGGCTTTCTGAAGCACTGTAGTGCGGAGGTTTCTGTTAGAAGACTCAAATGACATCCTCTTTAGAAAGGGCTGGTTCCTTCCTTCTGGTCATGGACCTCTTGACCTGTGAAACCAAACAGGATACAGAATAAGGGATGCAAGAAAAATGTTTTTTACTTCCATGGCTTTGGTAAAAATCTGAAATTTCCAAAAATATCCAGAAGATCCCACTCCCAGGCTGCTTCTTTCTTGGGTTCTGTTTTCTCTAAATGTTTACATTTTCTCCCAGAATGGTGGTCAGGAATTTTGGCATTTCAGGCTGAACTCACACCATGTGGCTCGCTCTGTGGGGTGATTTTCAGAGCTCATCCCTCTGCCAGCTCTGTCGCTTCCCAAAGTCAGCAGCAAAATGAGAAGTATAGTCTCTCACTGAAGATGTTTCGTATTTAGAATTGGCACTTGATAAAGACGTATCCTGCACTGCTACAAGACATGTGGAGGGAGGCAGACCTGGTGTAGTGTCAGGGCAGGGGAACTAGAAAGCTATCAGACGAAAGCAAGATGAAAGTGGAAGGGAAATGAAGTAAGTGGGTGATAAAATAATTCTGTTATATAGGGAGAAAGCCAGAAGGATCAAAGGATCTCTTTTATTTGCATTTTATCCTCATTTCTGTTCCTTGCAGTTTCCTTCCTCTGCTGTATATTATTATCACCTCTATTATAAAACTTTCTGGTTGTTTGCAATTATCCCCCCTTTAATCTCATGCTAGGCTCTTCCCCTTTGATCCAGTGCAGTACACGCCCTCTTGCCATATGACTGATTGTGTGATTGCTGCATATATATGTAAAAACAATTTTTTTCCAACCTAATTTCCCCATCGTGTCTCCAGTTTAAGTCTATAAAGCCTAGGCAAAGTTGTGTGTCCTTCACAAAATCATTTCTGTTTACCTCAGTTAGGGTGGATTCAGCTCCCAATAAAAATGTTACAAATGGAAAGCTCCTTCTAACATCTTTATTTTTGCACGTAAGTTACAGTTATAATTTCATACACTAAAAGAACACGAGCTACAGAGAAGGACACCTAATTATGCCCTTCATTGCAAAGCTAAGCTGAGTTCAATGAGAAGTGGCAAACCTGTTACCGGCAGACCCTTGATTCTTCCTCTTCTTTTCAACTTATTAAAAAAAAAAAAACCAACAAACCACCCTCTCCTGCTGCTTCCTCCCTGCTACCAGCCTCTCCCGGGACCACAGCTTGCCCTGTCCCCTGGGCTTGATGGCAGGGCTGGCAGGGTGGAGGCCCCATCCCTGGCAACATTCAAGGTCAGGTTGGCTGGGGCTCTGAGCAACCTGATCTGGTTAAAGCTGTCGCTGCTCACTGCAGGGGGGTTGGGCTAGATGACCTCTAAAGGTCCCTTCCAACCCAAAGCATTCTGTGATTCTATACTGAAGAATGCTGGGACCTAAGGGCCAGGAAAAGAGCCCTGAGATGACAGGAGACAGGGCAGAGTCAGTCAGAAAGTCAACAGGGAAGATGCTTCTACTCCAAAGGACAAGCCACCTCCTTCTCTAGTGGGAAACAGGAGGCAAAGCAGAGCTGCCCAGCCCTGCCTGGCCCCATCCCTCTGCAGAGGGCAGCTCCCCACTCGTGGGCAGCTGCTCTTTCACAGGGCTAACACCAGGCAAGACCAGGAGAAGCCCTATTCTCTGTTTTCTCACTGGGTTTAGGTTTTGGGGTTTTTTTTTCCCCCCCTAGCTGTGCTCTAACCTTTTGAGTGTATGAAACACGCTGACCCTGGCTGGCAAG
Source organism: Pelecanus crispus (assembly GCF_030463565.1). Classification (NCBI taxonomy): domain Eukaryota; kingdom Metazoa; phylum Chordata; class Aves; order Pelecaniformes; family Pelecanidae; genus Pelecanus; species Pelecanus crispus. The sequence goes on along the minus strand of NC_134644.1, from coordinate 142,896,500 downwards.
GAAGTCTCATCTTCATTCTTCTTCTTCAAAGGGAACACTGAAAGAACAGTGTATGGATGGTCTGAAGTAGTCAGCTGGATTTCTACAAGAAGTGTCAAAAAATACTAAAGCCCACATAATATTTAAGCAGTTTGTAGCATGAATACTGTTAACTAAACATTTTGATTTGAAAAGGAACATGACGGAAATTTTCTTCCTTACCTTATTCACACAGGCTGAATTCCTGTCAAACAGCTACAGTAAGCACCCTGATAGCTCACAAAAAGAAGAGCCACTGAAAGGAGCCATAGAAAGAAGGCAGGAGGGCACCCAAACTGTAACTCTCATCCTGGCCTACACAAATCTTCCACAAAGCAACACATCTTCCAGAAAAAGCAAGCTTTTATTTTCCTTGGCTATAAAGAGCATCTCCTCTTCATGTCCTCCAGAGTATCAGTTCCCCCTCCAGATTCATTCCCCATCATTCCATGACTTCCACATCCACAGTTACAAACTTCTATCCATCACCCACACCGTCCTGTCTTCACTATCACCTTCCTTGTGAAGATGAGAGCTATTTGAGATTTAAAAAGAGCGACAAGTGATTTAATTTTGTTTTCCTTCATGTGAGTTTTGTACTAATAACCATTGAACAAAGGCTCTGCAGAGATGGGAATGACAAAATGTATTTAGATTTTTTTGCTTTAAGCTCTTGCACATGCAGCATTGTCTCTCTGGAATTAAATGGGACCAGAGTTCTATCTTATGTTGCTCTGCATTCAAATAAACACATTAGTAATAATGCAAGATGCAGCACCCCATTTTCTAGTATTGTTAGATCACAGTAGGACCTTGAACATCTTTCCACTGCCACCTTCACAGACCACACTGCAGAAACACAAAAGATTTGCATATGTTATTGAGTTAAAAGAGAGACCTCAAGATCTTGCTACCTCACATCCTTCACATGCCCTACTCTCCTCGACACACTGGCATGTCTCTGATGATGCAGCACTGCTTTCTTCTTCTCTTTCTAAAATCTCATACAATGGTGAGTTTATTGATGTCCCGCTATGCTCTGCCCTGTTCATGAATTACATTCCCCTCCCAGAAATATACTTTACTTGATATATGGTTGGAGGTTCTAACATCAAGAGCAAGAAAGTGGATCTTGCTGTGCAGAACTGAAAAGCCCTGCGCTACAACACCTTTTGCAGCTGTGAGTATCAACACCCACTCATCACGTTGCCTTTTTCAACCTTCTCTTCAGTAAGGTACATTAGTCAGGCTCCTGAAATAAGCGCCCTCAGGGCATATTTTCTGTTCACGTGGTCCTCCTTTGAACTCAAGCCAGCCTGTGCCTTCCCAAAACATTAACAACTGTGGTAATAAATATATCTGATAAGAATTCACAGAACATTAAGATCAGCAAGCCAACAAATGGCTACAGGTGTTGGAGAACACTACATGGAGGAGATATGTAACAGACCGTGGAGGCCCTTGAAGACCTCCAAGGGGCAGCTGCCCTCCTGGGGAGCGTGGATGGGCACAGCTGACATGAATTGACGCACAGGGCTGGATGCCCAGCTCAGAGACTTCAAAGCTTCCAGTTTGGGAGGGGACTAGGTTGTTTGCCTTGGTGATTCAAGTCCTTACGATCAACTTGAAGAAAGTAAGTAAGTAATGGACTCTTGGTTTATTTTTGCTGGGTAGTGGTGTTCTCATCTCCCAGGCTTTAGGAGAGAAATAATGTTCTGCATGCATTGCTACTGAAATAATAGTGGTAGCAGTTATCTTAGGCTGGTAAGAGATATGACACGTGGTCAGTCTGCTAGTTCACAACATGAACAAGAAGTTGTGGATTGCAGGGCTGGAGCTAGAATATGTAGAGCATTCATGAAATGTGTGCAAATGTACTCTTTGTCTGATGTAGTGATATGTCTGACAATCACAGAGGGGAGATATGCTAGGGGTAATTTTCATGTTGCTCCCATGAGATCTGGGCTCTGGGGTTCTCTGTTCAGCCTCTCCTGTTAGCAGTACAAAGCAGAAGGGCTCTCACAGGCTATTCTGGCAGCTCAGGTTTCCTGGGGTGTCAGAACTTCATAGGCAGCCTCCTGCTGCCAGGAGCCCAGAGTTGCAGTGTGCAGGGAAATCCCTTAGTGCCCTGCTCTTCTAGGGTAAGCTGGACTCCAGTTCACCAAGTGTGGTGTCCCCCATCATAAGAGGAGAGAAGTGAACCACTAGACACTGAGGCCTGTCTCAGGTTTTGATGTTTTCTCTTCTGATCTTAAGGTGTGATCTTGAGTCTGCACGATGCATGTTTCATCAGGAATCAGGTTTCAGTAGCATATGTAAGGGCTTTTCTTTTTTCATAGCCTAAAGACTCAAGGCTGTGCTGAGTCTGTTCAAGATGCTATTTTCTCTCAGATGCCCACAGTCTGTATTTCATCTAGAAGGACTTCAGAATGTTTCAGATACACAAAGGCTATCCATTATCTTCTTGGTGAACTGTATCTTAACCACCCAGCAAACTCTGGTGGGAAGTGAATCGTGCACTGTGCCTAACTAAATCTGCAAAGGGGATATAGACAAGCAGGGTGTAGTTCTCCAAAGTGGAAGCTGGCCAGAGCATAGGGCCATGACTCCTCCCTGTTACTCCGAGGTTACTTGTGGGGGAAGGGGAGAGTGCGCTGGCAATTGCAATCCCAAAATTCAGAAAGGAGACTCTGCAGTGTGTATTGGTCACCTGCTGACTTCAAACACTGTCAGAGCACAGATATGAAGGCTATGGGGGAGAAGGATGCACATGGATTTCAGAGGAAACACTTGGTTACCACATCTCTTCATCCAGACAGACGGGAAGGATTATTCAATTCTCATTGTAGGGGTCATAACTGCAGGTGTCACCGGGAAATTCAGAGCAGCTGTCTTAAGGCATAGACAAAGACAGTAATATTAGAAAAGCGGTACCTCTGACTGAGGTACAGTCAGCAGTGAGGTTATCTGAACAGGAACTGATATTCCTAATGACTTGTGACAGAAGATGAAAATACATCTTTTTATATTGTGAAAGCTGCAGTATTGAGGACTTCTGCTTCAATTTCACAGTAACACTTCCTTGCCATCCGGTCTATTTCAAACTAAACAGGCTTGGAGTTTCTGAATGGCATCCTTCAACCTCAGGCCTTCCGAGACTTCAGTTTTATTCTGAGCTGATGCAGAACTTGCAGCTGTGCTGATTTCCTTCTTTTACAACAGAACTGTTCTTCTGCTTGTGCTGCAGATAACAAGAACTGGAGGCTACTGGAGGGGAAGATCAACATCAGAGGAGAATCAAGTTGGAAGTGACATTTCTGTCTAGGAAAACTATGGTAGAGATTAATCCAGTTTATAGTAGTCCTGTTCAGTAAACATTTGAACACTCTCTTTCCTGACCAAAACTTGGAAGGGTTGATCTGCATGTCCTTAGTCTGCATTAAGGTCTGTAAATAAGAGGATGATTGTCAAAATATATTAAGTTTCACAGTTGCTTTAAAACTTGCACCAAACCACTTCTTCATAGTTGCATTTTCCTATAAAAAGTTAATTTTTTTTTCCTAGAAAAATGAAGTATTTGATCAGTGAATCAATCATCTTAATTCAGACATGGCTTGCTGGAACACACTGGAAACAAACTGGATGAGTTTGCTAGTAACCTGTTTGTGCCTAAGCCCCACAAGACATTTCTGGGAGATGTAATCTGAGATACTTAATCTCAGATACTAACTCTGTGGGATGTTTTTTCTTGTTAAGATGTGTTTTCCCTTCGTGCACTCTATTCTCTGGCTGGAATGGAACATGTACTAGGAGAATCGTGACTGTGTGGAATGGCATATAGATCCTTAGGCCTATAAAGCAGAGGCACTAAAACTACCTGCGAGTACACACCTCCATGTGAAACAAAGCCAAAATGAACTGCTTTGAACTGGAAAATGTCAAAATGAAACTTTCTACATGAGAACATTTCTAAATATTTCAGGCAGGGGTGGTGGTCATATTTTTCAGTCTTTATCCTGGACTTGAGACCAAAACATAGTGCTGAAATATTAGAACTTAAGTGTTCTGATTTCTTACTTGTTCAGCAAAACACCTACAACTTTCACTGAGGTAAGCTCAAGTCGAAGTTTCTGTAAAGAATGATAACTACAACAGCAACAAAGCTCTGCCCCAGTGCTGGCTTGTGCAGCCAAGCAGTAGGGTAGAAGATGTCTTCTCTCCTGTAACGCGCCCTGCTAGGAAGCATCCTTCCCTCTTACAGACCTAGGACTGTATGTACACTTTCTCTGAACGCTGACAGAGTATGTAAAGGGGCAATCTACTGCAGTCTATTTGTGCTGCCCTCGTCTTACAGCGTGTTCACAGGTGAGCAAGCCACGTGCAGTCCTCACTTAAGCAACCTACTGTGCAGACTGAGGGCTTGTTGCTTGTGAGTTGGAATATGTGTGGGGTTAAAGGTGTTCTTCACTGAGAAAACAGGGTACAGTGGCTAGCCCAAAGGGCTGGCAGGTTGCATTCATCACCGTAGGGCCACTTCCAACCGGCACTGCTCAGACCGTGACAAGTTGATACCAATTGTATGAGGTTCAACAAGGCCAAGTGCAGTGTCCTGCACTTGGGTCACAACAACCCCATGCAGCGCTACAGGCTTGGCGAAGAGTGGCTGGAAAGCTGCCTGGCCGAAAAGGATCTGGGGGTGTTGGTAGACAGCCGGCTGAACATGAGCCAGCAGTGTGCCCAGGTGGCCAAGAAGGCCAACAGCATCCTGGCTTGTATCAGGAATAGTGTGGCCAGCAGGAGCAGGGAGGTGATTGTCCCCCTGTACTTAGCACTGGTGAGGCTGCACCTGGAATACCGTGTCCAGTTTTGGGCCCCTCACTACAAGAAAGACATTGAGGTGCTGGAGTGTGTTCAGAGAAGGGCAACAAGGCTGGTGAAGGGTCTGGAGCACAGGCCTTATGAGGAGCGGCTGAGGGAACTGGGGTTGTTTAGCCTGGAGAAGAGGAGGCTGAGGGGAGACCTTATCGCTCTCTACAACTCCCTGAAAGGAGGTTGTAGTGAGGTGGGTGTTGGGCTCTTCTCCCATGTAGTTAGCGATAGGACGAGAGGAAATAGGCTCAAGCTGCGCTGGGGAGGTTTAGGTTGGAAATTAGGAAAAATTTCTTCACGGAAAGTGTAGTCAAGCATTGGAACAGGCTGCCCAGAGAGGTGGTGGAGTCACCATCCCTGGAAGTGTTCAAAAAATGGGTAGATTTGGGACATGGTTTAGTGGGCATGGTGGTGTTGGGTTGATGGTTGGACTGATGATCTTAGAGATCCTTTCCAACCTTAATGATTCCTAGTTTTACTTTCAATAAAAAATAATCCAGCCACCAAGCCAGGAAACATGAAATTATTACTGTACCCTTAATTGGTTTAGTGGTGAACTTGGTAGTGTTAGGTTAAATGGTTGGACTGGATGATCTTAAAGGTCTTTTCCAACCTAAACAATTCTATGATTCTAAGTGCAGATCAAAACTTTTCCTTTGTAAGAAACCTCCCAGGTGTGGGAAGGCCATGTCTTGAACCAGACAGGAAATGTGGCTTTCTTAAACCAGCTTGGTTCCAGCACAGGGAAGGCCAGCATGCATGTAAACCATTTCTGAGGATATATTATAATCTTTCCCTGGCAGACTATAGCAGGCAGAGAATTCTGCCTTGTCAACTGAGCAAATGACTATTTCTGAGGACAGGCTACCACATGTTTTATGTTACCTGGTTTCTGATTTAAAAACAGACTTTAAAATCTGACAAAGATGTCTGGTAGCAACTTCTTTGATCTGTCCCTGTTAAAACACAATTCAATTTGATAAATTAAATCGACATGGAAGGCAAAGTATGCTGTTAGAGGGCAAGTGACAGTCCACATTAATGGGACTTGGGTTAGATTGTTGTGGTCATCACAATTATTACTCTGAGAACACTTCTATTCCATTATTTGTGCCATCCATGTGTGTATAATACACATCTTTGTGCAATTCTCTGCTGTAGGGAGGTAAAAGAGGAGGCACCCTTTTGTTGATCCTACTTTTTGAAAGGCTGGTGTTTGTTGGCCTGCTGTAGAGATAAACTTCTGAGACCTTCTAGTGTACTTTGTTACACCTCAATAGCTGGATCCTACTTTTGGTGCAAGCTGAGGTAGGAAATTGAAGAATGGGCTTGTAGGGACAGCAGCCACAGGAAAAGAACAGACGAAAGATAAGACAGTCTGTGCTCATCATAGAGCTGCGCTTAGATGCAGCGGAGATGTTTTATCTTAAGCTGGCAATGATTTCTGCTTCTTTGATCTACTAAAGTACAGTTGAGGGAACTGTAACATGAGAGGCTTCAAAATTGGAGGAATTTTAACATGGTATTTTCTAAAGTACCTTAAAGTTATCTGAGAGACATGATCAGACAGTCCCTGGCATAGGAGGGAAATGGACTGTAAAGCTGTGGACAGCTAATGAGCATCTTGTGTGGAGAAAAAGGGAGGGAGAGGAGGAACTTCCCAATGGATTTTTTTCTTTTTTTTTTTTAAAAAAGGGGGAGGGGGGGAAGCCAGTGGGATGTTTGGCTTAGATGGCAACATAAATGAGTGGGGTGGAGGCCAAGACTTTTTAAAGGTCTTCCTGATAAATCTGTAAAGCACTACCACAAAACACAGCACCATAAAATAGACACACACAAGTGCTTTGCTGGAAGTGTCTTAAAATGTTCTTCTGTCTTTTTCCTTTCTTCAATCTTTCTGTACTTGTCATGATTTAACCCCAGATGGCAACTAAGCCCCACACAGCTGCTCGCTCGCTCCACTCCCTCCCCTCCCTGGTGGGATGGGGGATAGATCAGGAAGGGTAAAAGTGAGAAAACTCATGTGTTGAGATAAAGACAGTTTAATAGGTAAAGCAAAAGCCATGCACCAAGTAAAGCAGAATCAGGAATTCATTCACTACATCCCATCGGCAGGCAGGTGTTCAGCCATCTCCAGGAAAGCAGGGCTCCATCACATGGAACGGTTCCTTGGGAAGACAAATGCCATCACTCTGAACATCCCCCCTCTCTCCTTCTTCCCCCAGCTTGATATGCTGAGCATGACATCATATGGTATGGGATATCCCTTTGGTCAGCTGGGGTCAGCTGTCCCAGCCGTGTCCCCTCCCAACTTCTTGTGCACCCCCAGCCTACTTGCTGGTGGGGTGGGGTGAGGAGCAGAAAAGGCCGTGACCTTGTATAAGCACTGCTCAGCAGCAACTAAAACATCCCTGTGTTATCAACCCTGTTTCCAGCACAAATCCAAACCATAGCCCCATACTAGCTACTGTGAAGAAAATTAACTCTATCCCAGCCAAAACCAGCACAGTACTCCTTTAGCCCTCTTCTGTACCTGTCGGCTACACTGCTGTGCACTGTAGTTCATCCCTCTACCACCTTCACATCTTCTCTTCCTGCCGTTCCACTTACATGTCATAAGAGTCCACAGAAACAGTTTGACAAGTTCAGCCCACCAACCTTGTAAAAGTGGGACAGGAGAGGATAGTAGTGTCTAAAATGAGGGCTGTTAGAAGGGGCTGGTGGCTTGGGCATGTAATGTAAAGGAGTGCTATTTCTACAAAGGACAGAAGGTATCAACTCAGGCCTGAAAGGCAAGAAGCAAGCAAATTAAAAAAAGACAAATGAAGGACAAGTTCTATCACTTTTTGTTTCTTTCAAATCAGTGCCTAGTACACTGATTTCACCACAAAACACAAGCTGTGGCAAGTACCCCAGGAACTGAGAAAAAGGAGAAACAGGGATGTTTTCTTTTAGAAGTGGTTTTCATGTGAACTTCCAAAGATGAAGTGCATTTTTAGCTACTTACTAGCTTCAAAAATATGCTATACAATAGTCCACTTGAATTTTCTGTAAGATTTCATTTAAGTTCTCATATTTGATTACTGCAATTGTTTGGGGAAATGTAACCATTTTTTCTGTATTCCACAGTTCTGAGAAAAGGCTGAAATAAAAAGGGAAATACAGGTTTATGTGGCTGTAGACTTGTGTGGGTCAGAGGCTTTTGACACTTACAAAGCCAAGCACAGAAAGCCTTCCACTTAAGAGTGATGCAAAAGCAGTGACAGCTCATTTCAGAAGCACCACAGATTTCTTCGGGTCAAGCCAGGATGCCCCTCCTGTAAGACAGAGTAGGATCAACAAGCATTTCAAAAGAGGCTTGTCCCCCTCCGTACTGATAAGGAAACCTAGAACCTTTGAAAGCCAATTTACAAAAGCACAATGGCTGGAGTTGTTCAAGGACGCCGCTCCCACTGAAATGGTGCACAGCTATGGCTGCTTCAAGGGAGCTGGGAGCGCACGCTGGCATCGCTTTTGGTGGAGAAAATGATTTCTCAAAGTCACTTAGCTCTTCTCTTGGTGCCCTCACAGTAAGTCTGTACTTCTAATTACTATATTTAAGCACCCTGGTACCACTGAAAATTGAATACCTAAATCCCAGAGGCACCTTTGGAAATTTCAAACTCGTAAAACAAAGGAGTATACGAATTCAGCACATTATCTGCGCAAGTCTGGATTAGCACATCCTGATTCCACATGCATCCAACTTTGTGCTGGAAATAGCTCTCTTTCTCTGTGTAGCAGGTGAGCTTGTTAAACCTTTATCAACTGCATAGCCCACCTGCTCTTCTACAGACAGCTGTTTCGGGGTATAAGACTAGTGTTCTGATAAAGCTTCAAGTCAGCAGGACACATTACAGTGAAAGTCTCTGTGACTTACACTCCCCAGGTATTGATAAAGCCAAGCAGGAGGAGGGAGAAGCAAAATCTCATGGATTTTAAAGCAGAGATTTTAAAGCTGCTTTAGGAGTGAGGACTTGCACTTGCTGCCTTGTTTTTAAGGAGGGCAGTTTTAAGGTGCACGTGGGTCCCCTTGTTCTGTTTCCAAGCTTAACTGGACTTCACTGTTTTCAGATGTGGCAACGTGTGAATTGGACAAATTAAAAGTGTTTGGAGTTACCTGCATAGACAGCCTTCTTGCCTGACCAAACCTCATCTAACCCTAAACATGGTCTTAACCCTGTGAAACCGTCGGTAATTGCTTTCAGTCTGAACTGATGCGATAGCTCGGGGTGCAGTACTGCCTGGCTTTTCCCCGGTTCTCTACTCAGGCTACTTGGTAAAAGGGCAGTACCAGGCAAGGTCTCTACTTTCCTCTGGTCTTTTTCCCATTCCCTATTTCTGCTCTTATTATCACAAAGCCATAATCTCTAGCACTGAAGGAACCCACTCATTCCTATGAAATGACTGTGGTAAGTGGAAACTTTGCAAGTAACCTAAATAGGTGACCACAGACATTATTTAGGGAGAACCCAGGGTGTTTGGGGAGGGAGGGGAAGGGAAGCTGGAATTTATTTTGTTGTTTTACAACTGCTGTATCCCTAAGTTTAGTGGCTGAATAGCTGAAGCAGCATGCTGAAGGAGACAGGTTCCTGACATCTCCCTTCTCCTTCAAATTGGTGTCGGTCTCTCAGACAAACGCTGGCAGGCTTAGCAGTAATGTCTGAGGCGTGAACACACCCAGCTGACACAGCGCTTGCTGCCAGAGGTTACAGACTGCTAGTAGGAGAAGAAAATACAAATTTTATCCAGCTGCTTTCTCCCTTTACCTTGTAGCTCATATTTCACATTCTAGAGGAAACGCACGTTTTTTCTGATGAAGACTACTCAGGTATATCTGGTGCAGCTGAAATGTGATACAAATCTGCATTTTGTTACTTAAAATCACTATCCACTCAATAAAGAAACCAGGCAAGCAGATCCATGCACCCTACATGTCCCACCGGCTTGAGAGCTTGAGATTCTCCTAACAGATTCTGTGTAGGACCCAGGACCATTACACAGAAAAGGTGTAGGGCAGCTAAGTACTCAATTAAGCTGAGATTTGTGGCAGCGTTTCATACCAGGTACCTGATTATCAAAACCTGAAACATCAACATTGTGAATTTATGGCCCTGAAACTTAATAAGAAGAGGATGTGTGTTGTATCCCAAGATCTCCTATTGGTTGTCCTGGCTGCTTCACCTCCCTGTTTGTTCCTCAGTCTTCCACCTGAAAATGGGGAATTGCCTCTTTATATATCATTTATTAGCAACCCGAAGAGGTTCAGTGCTTGTCCTCTTGACCCTGTGGGCCAGTGGCGCTGCCCAGCTTGTGTCCATATGGCAGCATTCTCCTTCTCTCCTAAAACAAGTCCCCATGTTGCCTACTGGGAATGGCTTCTGGCCTGTGCCGGGGCATTGCCCAAGGAATACTGGCTGCGTGGACCAAAGCCATCCTAAGAGGCATGCTATCAGCATAAACAGTCACTTATCAGTCACCACTTGTGCCCTGTTTAGCTCATTATTTTTATATCATAGTTATGTAAAAAAAAAAAAAGGAAGTGCTCTTCATAATTTCTTATTAAAGAGAATAAAGTTATGAAATACGATTTCTTCGAATACAGACTTACAGGAAAACATGCAGCAGTAAAGCAGAGTATGGAGTGCTGTGGGGACGCAATGAACAAGTCCTTCCAAAAACATGCCACAGCACAATCTGCATTTTAGGAGTTTTTAGACCATGATTTTAGGAACAACTAAAAAAACCCCAAAGTAACCACGCCTGGCAGCCTAACTCTTATTTACTGGGAACTGTAAAATAAACTCTGGAAGCAATGTTATGTTCTTAAAGAGTCACTGTCAAATTACAAACAATAGAAAACACACTTGCATTTCAAACCTATCTGTCTCCTGGTGTTGTATGTCACACAAACTGCAAAACAGATGCTATTAGCAATGTTTTTTTTTTCCTTTTGCTTGGTGTGCTGGCAACCTTCAGGGCTATTTTGGTGGATCTTCCGCACAGCAACAGGAAGGAGAAAACATTTTTGAAAGTGTGATTGTAAAACCACAAAACTCTGGCTTGGGAACTTGGGCACTCATCCCTGAAGCTGCCCTTATTTCAAACCAAAAGTAACCCAACAAACATGCACTAAACTCTCTAGATTCCCCACCCTTACCAGCCACCATTTCCTCAGCTATAGACAGCATTAAAACAGTCTTTAAAAAAACTGTCACTGCTGGATGGGCTGTGTTACCCTGTAAATAAAGAGGTTATTCCCTTTCCTATATCCAGAATCCTTAAACCGATTTCCTCATTTCTTTTTTCTGTAAGACAAACAGAACAAAGGAAACTTCTGCCCTTCTAACTTCTGGCTTTGTCAGCGCCTGCTCCCCTGTCGGCTGAAGCACATTCATCTCTGGTGGGGCAGGCCACCCTCTCGCAGGGCCCAGCTGCCCTGTTCTCCTTCTGCCAGCCGGCAAGACTCTCCCCCGGCAAAATCAATAATGTATCCCGGAGCCTGCCTTTCCCTGGGGAACACAGGCTGCCTCCCTCCACCTGCACAAGACGGCAGAGGCTGCCCAGCTCTCAGCTCGCAGGCTGCTTTCAGGCAGAGGAAAAGAGTACAGCAGCCCCTGTCCGGCTCGGAGCGGGAGAAGGGCTATGCTGGGCTGGGGCTGCCCCGGCAGCAGGCAGGACGCGGGAGGCCCCTACCAGCTCACGGCCGCTCCTCGGGCACCGAGATACTGCTCACTGTCTGCACCCTCCCATGTGTCACAGGCAGGCTGAAATGGAGAAACAGCCATCCGGACCAGATCTAAATGGGAAGAGAGGTATTTTTGGATAAACAGAATATCTCAAAGGAAATTAATATTTTAGTCAAACTCTGGGTTAAGAGCTGTGCCCTTCGCTTAGCCCCTTGCACAATTGTGCGAAGACGCAGTCTTTAATTACATGTGATGTTCTAGGCTGGGTTTTTTTCCTGTGGGATTCTGGCATCATTTGGTGAGCGCCTCGTCAATAATGTGATGTCTTCTCTGTTCTGCCTGTGCTTGTGTGTCCTTATACACCAAATGTTGCCCCAACTCTGCTCTGCACAGAGAATTATTCATTGATGTTGCTCAGGGGCTCAGATGGCAGAGTAGCTCACCAACATTAATATACATATACATTAGTATATGTAATTTTGGAGGTGAGGGGCAAGTTTTCGCACCATCATTACTACCCGAGTGACGAGGGACTCGGGGCATAGTTATCGGAAAGTTCCCTCCCACGGCAAAAGCAGTTAAAGAAGTTCCCCCTCTCTCGGCCCCCATCTCCGGCCGCCCAGTCCCACTCTCGCAGCACAGTTTGCTGCCTCCATCGTAGCACTGAGGCAATCATTTATGAGACTGGCCCGTAAATCATCCGCACTGCAGGCCCACAAACGGTTGCATTAGTGCGTTTGGGGAGCTGGTAGCTGCCACGCAGAGGCAGGGAACAGCGTATGGGCAGATATAATGTGGGGAAACAGAATCTCGCTTTGATATCACAGGAAATGCTCATTTAACTAAACCTTAAGGCTGGTAAAGAATATGAACAAGGGAGATGGTACTTTGGATTCTCAGTATGAGACACCTACCACTTTCGTTTCGCTTACTTTTTCAGAGTATTTAGCATTTTTTTGGACTCTCTTTTTTGGGACTAGAAGTCTGGTGATCTCAGCTGTAGCTGTGACAGCGCAGGTTGGACATCTGAGCAATGGAGCACACACCTACAGCGGCCAGCGTGCTGGAGTTTAAGTTGCTGCCCAGCGTCGCGTAGCCGCTCTGTCACGCAGGCACAGACAGACTGCGGTTCTGCTAAGTGGTGTTTAACTACCTTGCTCCCGAGACCATCCCATCTCCCCCGGACCTCCCTCATGCCACTCACGATACGTGTTCCAGTATAGCATCCCCTCTTCGCGGCCCTGCTACGACTCATCCCCAGAGCACCATCCGCCTCATGCGCTGAGGAAGAGAGGCATCTGTGGAAAAAAAAAAAAACAACACACAATCATGCCATTGAAACCTGCAATGTGATGAATATATGCAGAAGCAGGATAAATTAAGAACAAGTCCTGCAGCGTAATTTTGCAGAAAAAAAAAAAAAAACAAGCAGAGAGGACACTCATCCCATCATCTGAATTCATGTGCGTTACCACAGGATCATTAGCAGGCTTGATGAACACTGTCACTCCACAACACGTCCTTCTGCCATTTGAGCTGGAGGATTAACCTCTATCAGTGGCAAATTGCCATCTTTTATTCAGATGAGCGGTGCAGGGACTTGATGGTTTCTCATGGTTATTTGCTGACAGCAGAGGAATACTAAGTCGTGGGTGCAACTCCGCATTTCCAGCCCAGCTGGTCTATCAGCAGGGTACATCCCATTCCCCTCAACTCTGCAGCAGTGACCAGCCTCTCCACCATTTTGCTTCCTTGCCCTGGTTTTGGGCAGGATTAGCAGAGGGCAGAGCATGGGATGAGGACAGAGCGAGTGGGGTGGAGGGCCGCACGGCAGCCCTGTGGCAGCAGCCAGCCCTGCAACCACCTCTGCTGCAGGGTCAGTCGGCACCCTGAGGGGCAACGGGCCCTCCACGTTTGGGAGGAGAATGGCAGCTGATGAAGAGTAGCCTTGCTGCCTTTGCTTTTCTAAGGCAGATTCCTTAGATTCCTCCCCTTCGACCCACTGTGTTTCTTTCTCTTTGCCTTGCTCAGGAACCATGTTGTACCCTCTGCCTTCACTGCCTCCCCCTCCACGCCAGCTCCTTCCCCGCAGGCTGCACACCCCATGCTCGCATCCTTCCAGCCGCTGTAAGGAGCAGCCTTGCAGCACCATCTGCCTACACCAGATCCCGCCCGACCTCTCTTTCCCGACCACCACAGCCGCCCCTTCCAGCCCTCTCAGCTCCCGCCCGCCTTCCCGCTCCAGCAGCCTCCCCCTCAGCGCCGCCTCCCCTCAGCGCCTCGTCCCCTCACCCCCCCCCCCCAGTACAATTCCTCCCCTTTCAGCCAGGAAAAACTCCCCACCAGCTCGGCCCGCTGCCGCTTTCCTAACTTGTTAAAAATAAATAAATGTCACAAGGGGTGCGCTGACTACATTTGGACTTTTTTTTTTTTTCCTTCCCCCAAAATGTGCGGCGCGAAGGAAACCCGGTGACGCTGCGGTTTGGGTTTCTCCGAGCCCCTCAGCGGGACAGGGCGGGCGGCGGGCGCGGCGGAGGCGCCGCGCCCGCCGCCCGCCCCGTCCCGCTGAGGGAGATGGCGTTTCCATGGCGGCAGCGGCCATTAAGTTGGCACGGCGCCCTCCTTCCCGCTGCTGGGCGGGAGAGGGCGGGAATCATGGCGGACCGGGTCAGCCCTGTCACCCCCGTCACCCCCGCCATCCACCCTCCCCCGGAGGCCTCTGCGAGGAGCCAGGAGGGAAAACGTGAGGGAAATGGAGAGGCGATACAGACGAATCTTTGGTTTTCACCCCAAAAAGGATCCTCTGTTACCCCACACACAAGCTCTGGGGATGATGGCCTGTGAGAGGGGCACAGCCCTGAGGGGCTACCTCAGTGCCTCAGTTTCCAAGCCAGCACTTCTCCCCATCCCTGGGTAGGCTAGCAATGACAGCTTGTTTTTTCCAAGGGGAGGCTGGTTTTCCCCGGGAGATTTCCACATCCCTGTGGAAAACAAACGCGCTGGTGGCTTCCAGGGACGGCGCCAGAACCGGAAAGTATCGGCCAACACACAAGCGTGTGACTTGTCAGGGAGAGGGCCCATGGCCTGTGTCTTAGCCACTTTTGGGAATGCAGGTTTCCAGGACAACTCTTTTCCAAGTGCAGACCGATCCTCCACTCGAAACCATTCATGTTTTTACTAAAATAAGTGTATTTCATGGAAATCTCGGTGATTAGTATCTCTTCGAAGGTCCTACTGCTGAACAGTGTGGGGATGATGTTGTAGTCAAATTGGTCTGAAGCAAAAATCATTATTCAAGGATATCTCTAGGTTTTTGTGAATAAGCAATTTTTCAGTTGAAAGTAGGACCAGAAACTCCAGTGACACTGTTAACTCTGCTCATTTTGCTCACAATTTTGGTACTGAAATCTTCCATGAAAGTGGAGAACAAAATGTTCTTAGAAACACCAGCCTTGTTGGAATTATATGTGCCATCGTTTGACTTCGAAAAATCAAGACCATTAAATATAGGCATCAACAGTGTATTGCTAGCGTGTGCGTAACTGCATAACTTATGTCATTTCTTATTTCAGGAAACTTAAAGAAATCCACTGCTTCCAAAATGATTCACTGCTCCAACCTGGCACCCAGTTTCAAGTGAGTAGCGCAGAAGAGTAACACATCCTACACATTCCCTGCAAACTTTGTTTAAAAATCAGCTTCAGGAATCCGGGGATGGGCAACGCTCTGCCACAGCCGAACTATATACACATATTGCCTTGTGCTGGAGCCCACTTGGCTATGTAATTGTACAAACTTGTTTGCTATTTTGCTTATTATGTTGCTGCTAAGAACTCTCACCCAAATTAAATTGTTTTGGGAAGTTGCTTTCCAAGCACGTGTGAACATTAGAAGCCCCTTAAGATTCCATTTATGGGCTATTAACTGTATTATTATTATTATTTATGTAATACCCTTCTGTGCTAAGTACTTGTGACTCCATGTGCTTAAGGAGCTTACTGGATGGATTCCAAAGCAAGGATGTTGCAAAGCAGGAGAGGAAAGAAAAAGCCTGCTGCTTCTTAGAGGAAGGCAGCGTGTCATGTAGGGCTCATGGAAGAAGTTGCTGTATTTAAGCATATAGAAGGTGGAAAGCATAAGAAGAAGGGGCAGTAGGTGGGTTTCAGGTGTGTGCAAAGTCAAGTCAGTGGGAATGAGAAGCTAAATTCGTGATGGGGATTTAAAAGGTGCCAGCAGTTCCTTTGAAGCACCTTAGCTTTTAGCTGCTCTGATACCTAATAGCATCCACAGGTTTGAAATAAGAGACCCATTCCCTCCCGAAATGCCTAGCGTCAGCAAGCTGAACAGGGATCTCTCTGAAATAGCTGGAGGAAATGCTAAGGAGAGAGCCACAAGTTAACCCCAAGGGACTTAGGCTCAGATTCTTAAAGGTAATTAGGTACCTTTAAATACAAGTTAGACATCTAAATCTTTGAGGCTCAGGGTCTTACTTAACTAACTCCGGACTGGAGGAAGTCTCCTTAACTGATTCACAGCCATGAACCCTTTCCTGGATTTGGATCCTGTTTTGTCTTTCAGAAGCTGAACAGGGCATAGTTTTATTATCATGACAATTAGGCTGGCGTGGTCGGGACTCTAATAGTCTCCAGGAAACAAGGGATAGAAATGTGGGTTGGATAGGAAACGTTATAATCATTGGTCTCTTGGGTCGGGGGGGAACCCTTTCTTTTGGTCAGCACTGAGGTTTTCCTAATATAAGAAAGCCAGTAAAAGTAAGGAGAGAAAGGCCTAATTTATCATGCAGTCATGCAGAACTTCGAGCAGAAGTTCTCACATGTGCTTTATTTTGATGGACATCACTCATTTCACACCTATATTCCTATATTCTGGGAATACAGGAAACTTACTTTTATTCATCTCAGGCGTAAAGAGCCTTGAAATTGCAGTCAGGATAATTCACACTACATGCAGGAATCCTACAGTACTTTGAATTAATTCCTTGAAATATTTGTATATGTTCTTTGTTTTGGGCCTCCGGCACATACTGCATTCCACACATGAGTCTTGAGGGGTTCAAAAGGATTCATAGCATACATTTCCCAAGAGTTACATTATTAGAAATATAGTCATATATTTGCTTCTGTATAATGTTCAGCTTTTGATAAATGACCTTCTCTCTTTGTCTGTCTTTGTCTCTCTCTTTTCTGTCCTTGCTGCCTGCTCTCATAAAACTACAGTTTTTCTTTTTAGGAATCCTGACAGTCATTGTTTTGACACTGTTTGGGGTACAATGCTCAATATTTATGAACCCTTTCCTGCTATAATGTTATGAGGTAAATAAGGAAGAACTGAATTTAAAAGCATCGAAGTTCATTTTTGTACAGTATAAGAAATTCATAGTAATAGAAATGTTTCTGTGATTTAAGATGCAAGAAGTAGTTTTTCTTCAAGTTCCCTGAAGCAATTACAGCCCGAACATTACAGTTTTGCAACATTAAATGACATACCAGCTAGAAACAAAATGTAAACATATTTGTTTCTTTTCAGTCGCTGATAGAGTGAGATTCGGGAAAATTTACTTCATTTTTGGTATTTCCATTTTTAATAACTTGGAATGGAGCAAAGTGAACAAGCCACCTCCTAACTAATGATGCACTGAACTAATTCACTCCCTTTTCCACAAAAAAAAAAGTTGTCAAGAGGGAGTTTGAAGCACACTCCTCTTTCTTGCTGAGCTTCCCCTGGAACATCTCCTCCCAAAGGATGGAGGGGGCCCTTTGCAGCTCCTTTCCCAGTCTCCACAGAGCTATACAGCTCTCATCTTGCTGCCCCTTCTCCCAACTTCTCTCTGTCCGGAAAGCCTTTGCACCCTTCCACACCTGGCTAGACTAGAGCTGCGTGTTTGTACCCACATTATGCACAAGGGAATGGCATATGGGCCCTAGCAGTTACCGAGGATTGCGTCAAGGCCAGGTTATTGCAGCTGAAGAATCCCGAAGGACCACAACTGTAGTAGGAGAATTGTCCTATCTTGAGAGCTGCGTAGGACAGTCAGAAATGCTCCCACACAGTAGTTGCTGTACAGGGAGTGCTCGCTGCGGTGACTCTTACGCGCTATAGGGGCTGCTGGAATGAATGGAAGGAATTCAAGGGCTGCTAAACCAGACTCCCTTCTTGATGTGTGCGGATCCCCTAGAATCCAAGCAGAAAAAGAGCTGCCAAGGTACGTTCAGCCACTTCTGCATCCCTTCCCCCATCTGTGCCTTTGAGAGGTGATACAGCTCAGCATTTGGTGTCTCGTTATCCAAGTTAGCAGATGTGGTATAAATCTGAAGGGTTTTCATAGCAGGAAGTGGTAGGTGGAGACATCCTAGGGGCTGGAGCAAGGCTGAGGCACAGCTGCCAGGGAAACTGGTGGGTGGGTGGGAGGAGGAGGCAGGAACATGCCTGGCAAGAGGGAGCCTTCCCAGGGATGAACACGGCTGAGAGAGACAGTGAGAGCGGGAGTGTAGCTGAGCAACAGTGGCTGGGGTGGGGTTTGTCCGGCGCTCAATTTAAGGCCAGATGTGGAACGCAACTCCCTCCATTGTGTCGTAGGGAAGTGAAACGGGAGATGTGTGAATCTCCTCTCTTACTCCTCCCCACCTCTCCCCTCTCTCCAAGTAGAAGAAGAAACTTTACGGAATGAGGGCATTATTTCCTTAAAGCCAAAAGCACCTCTTCACTCCTTCCGGTATTCCTTTCACAGTGTTTTTTTGATTGTGCTGCTGTTACCAGCAAAAATGTCTGAGGAACTCCAGTCTCTGCTGGAGCAGAAAAATGTTGCTCTGAACTGCGACCTAGCCCTCAGCTTAGAGGTGGAAAGTGAGCATCAGATGATAAGCATGGAAATTCCAGCTGTCTTGCCCTCTTTATAGAGTCTAATGCTGTATTTGTTCTTGAAGCCAGCTCTTGGGGAGCATCACTAGGAGGCCTGCTGGCACCTTCCAGGGAGCGAGCTGGCTGGAGCAGCTAGCAGCCACTGCTGCCCACAAGGGTATAGGGGAGATATTTAGGGTGTAGGCTGGTCAGAGGCCATACCCCCATTAAATCTGATTGCTTACCAACTTTTCAGAGGGAAAAAATATCACTAACAGTTAGGTCCTGATTTTATTGGGAATCTTGCAACAGTAATTGAGAGGTCTGCCTGTGGGCTAAAACAGCTCTTCGAAAGTTGCAAGTAAGAACTTGATACAAAGCACTACTAAAGAAGAAAATCAGAATTACAGACGGGAACTGTAGGCTTGCACATAAATGACACTGTCAGTTCTGTCCAGCGGCTCACAGGCTGGTGTTGCGAGTAACACAGAGGTGGAGGTGGCTTTGCTGGAACTGGAAGGCAAGGGTATGTCAGCTACTGGCTCAAAGATGTTTTTTCTAAATCCATGCGAGTGCAGCAATCTTTGACCTTGATTATAAGAAGTTCTTAAAGCCTGTTACTCAGCAAAAGGCTGATAGAGCAAAAGCAGATTAGACAGTTGTTAAGGCTTTTTTTTTTTTCTTCTTCTTTCCTAGACAAATTATACACATCTGGGTTTGGTCCCTTTGTTTTGGGAGCAGTAACAAATACTTGTCATATGAACATATTCTCTACAGACTTCAGAAAGATAGTTTGTATTTAAAAAAACCCGCTTCTCATTTTGTCTCTGCAGACAGGCAGGCTCTCCCAGATCAATTGGAGCAGAGAATATAAAAAAGCTAGAGCAACAAGTCTGCCTACTGGAACTTGAGACATCATTTCTATATCCTTTTGCAAAAACAAAACTGAAAGCATAGAAACTTCAAAATGTTGAAGTGAATGTGTTCATCTAGGAAAGTATACTGAAGTCTCTCCTAGAGGAAAAATGATTCATTTGACTTACAGTAGGAAAAGAGAATGATTTCCTTTGTTTAAGACGCCATGGAGAATTCCTTATTTGGAAACTGTGTGCAGTTCCCCGTATTTGGGAGAATCTGTTTGCTGTTTCCTAAGGGTGTGTTCGTAACTGTGAGAACAGCCTAGATTTTAAAGGCAGAGGACTTTCTTCCCACTAGGAATGCAGTCTACCAAGCTGCTTCAGCTGCTTCTCTGTCCAACTGAACATTTGTCTTTCATTTGGATATTGAATTTAGTTATCTGTTTGGAGAATACAGACTGAACGACCATCTTGTTATTACGTCCTCTTTGCATCCTAAACTTAAAACAGGCAGAGAGTAATTTTAGCCATTTATCTGAAACAACAGGTGGTTTGATTAGGAAAATAAAGGACATAGTAATAGATGAGAAATTATGCAGCTGGAATAAATTAAGTGTCTCCATGTAAAAGTCTGTATTTACCATGGCTCCAGGAGTGTTTTGCATTCATTCACAAAAGCGACAGCATAGGATTTTGTAGAATGAGGTTTTTATGCATGGCAGCAAACTAGACAATGTTGAAGTGACTGGGAAAATTCCTTAGGATTTATGTTTTGAGTTAATGCTTAATCAGACTTTGCAAAAGCCAACCAATCTGATAGAGTGGTGAGATAGAAGTCAGGTCAGACACAAAATCCCTGTTACAACATCGGTAATAACATTATAGCACCATAACTAGTAGCTTTGTTTTCAAAGTGGGCTGTAAAATGTGCTCTGGGTTGAAATACAGTGTATGTAATTAGATTTTCCTGCAAAACTTGTTTCCGGGGGGGGGTAATAGTCCCATGTCAGAACTCCATGCAGAAGGGAAAAAAATAAGTTTACATTTTTCATGGTCTCATTAACCTGTAGGTACTTATGACTTCTCCATTTCTGCAGTATCAGAGTACAGCTGCATCTCACGGCTCACCAAAAAGTTGTTGGGGTCAAATATGAAACAACTGTTTGACTTTGCCTGAATTGCATTGAATACTGGCACATTCTTGTTTTGAGCATTTTATTTTCTCTTTGTGTGGCTGTGGCATTCCTTGGAGGGGATCTACATGCCCAAGAGCCAGGTGGTGGAACCTGGGCAGGTGCTATTGTTTGCAAGAGCAGAGGGAAGTCCTGCAGGTAAGTGGACTAGTGCAGGATTTCTCTTGCTGGTACAGTGGTCATCGTCAGATGTCCTCTCCAGATCTAAAGAGCTTATAGGACAGAAGAAGAGAAGTTACAGGTCTTCATCCTGTCCTGGTACCATTTTACCCGCAAAAAGGAAGCTGTAGGCCTTATTTCCACATTCTACGTGTGGTCACTAGCTGCATGTAAGAAAGACACAGTATGGAGGCTGTGCGTGGGCTGCACGTTCTGCATCCGGGCAAGTTTCTCCTAGCAAAATAAAGAGTCATTCCTGAAACAGTTGGAGGCCGTGCTGTACTGTCAGTCCTCCCGAGGGCTGAAGGGGAAGTTAGTCATCTGCAGAGGAGGAGTAGGAAGGAAAAGACGGTAAACAAAAGAAAATAAGTCACATGCATTTTTTTTTGTCTTTACTTCGAAACCTGAACTTTCTCCTGATGGAAGTGAGGCAGCAGCCAAGGATTTCAACAGGAGGAGAGACATAAAATCATTATTGCAGGTGACCTTAGCTCTTGCTTCCCTCCTTTTTAGTGGAGTACTGCAACTTCTTTTTTCTCCTGTCTGCACATCAGATCAAGAAAACCGAAGAGTGTCTGTACTGCGGCAGAGAAACGTGAGAAATAAGCTACAGCCTCACGTTACCTGGAGCCCTGTGCTGCAGGCCCACCCCATCATTTGGCAGCCAGGCAGGGTAGGGCTGTACCCACCCATGCTAGGGGCACCGTTTTGCCGTTATAACTGTGTAGTTAAAATATAAATATGTTTCCTAGATTCCTCCTTACGATAGCGTGAAAATCTCTGAAACTTTGCACTATCTAACTGATACTTAAGTAGTCTGCTGCTTACACTAGGCAAGTCTCTTCATTACTAGTTCTTCCAATATTTCATGCCTTCTCCCAGATTTGGCCCTTTAAATCACTTTTGTGTTTTTGTTGGTTTTTAATGACGGCTATTATTTTCCTTCCAAAGAAATTGCATACATGACTTCAGTGCAAAAATCTCACAATGTAAATCAGTCTCGTGGTTTTTATGAGTTTGTAGTTTTGGCAGTATTGGTGATTTTTCTAAGAGATCAGAGACTCTCAAGTCTTTAATATACAACTGTTAATTAGATTCTGCTGCAATTAAATCTAAATAAAGATTTGCTGTCTAAGCTATTTAGCTCTCTTAAGACTGTTCAGCCATCAAATATACCTGCTTTGTTGTTATACCTAAGCAGCCCATATTGCAAAGATTCAAGAAAGCCTCTAGGACCATTGTTTCAGCTTTACACCTAAATAAGAAAGCTAAAGTTGCACTATTCATCCAGTTCTGAACAAATCAACGTGAGCCTGAGCAGACAGTACTTCTCACAAAACAAGGGCTGAATATTAATTTTCCAAATTTAACAGCACTTCAGACAGAAGCAATTTTTTAAACAGTTGTAATCTGAAGTGAGAAAAGTGAGATGATGATTAAGGCTGGCTGAACCGTAAGAACAAACACACTGTCATAATGCTCCTCAAGCACTCCAGAAATAGCCCCCATTCAGTTATTTTCAGAGCGCACATTTGTGTGTGTGCTCTATTACATCTACTCATTTGGTCAAAGTTAGGAGGGTTAATTATGTGTCGATTTGGGCCAGTAATTCTGACATCTGCTTAACAGTTTCCTCAGTACGATCATAGTCTTTACCCTAACGTACCATCTTGAGATTGAAATCTTACAAGCCAGCACTAAGCCAGGGAACAAATATAAAGAAGTAATATGGCATTTCCTGACAAGTTTTGGCAAAGTTGGCTTTAGCAGTTACTGTGAGTATGAAAGCATTTAGAAGATGAGCACATTTAGTTGTTACCAGCTGTCGTTGTTTTATCCTTAGTCTTGCACCATGGGTGTTTTTTTCCCCATAAGACTATAAACTCCGTTGTTGGAGTTAAGATTATGCAGGAATTCCGCCTTTTATTTTCTTTGCCATTGATAATTCTAATGGTTGCAAAGAAAAAGAAGAAATTGTGTTCCATAAAACACTGGAATTTAAAAAAAAAAAGCACTGCTTAAAGTTGTCATGGCTTCTGATTTAGAGAGGCCTGACTTAGTGACTGCTCAGTACTGCACGTGGCTACACAGGTACTATGATGGCAGAGAAGCCATGGAAGGAGGTTTACTAGTAAATTTTACAACAGTTTGCAGTGTTTATATTTCTCTATAAGCATTTTTCATAGTAGCTGTCACTAATTCTTAGATTAAAATAGAGTGGCTGGATAGACACATTCCCAGGATTTCAGTAGAAGGTTTGTTTGGCATTTCAAGGCGCTTCTCTGAGAAGCACTCACCTGTGACAGATTACTATGACTACTAATTTATGTCTCAGCCTGTTTTACATTAGCTTGTCCTTTCCTGACTCCAATAACGATTTGTTTATTTAGTTTCTGGCAGATGTGCCAAGCTTGAGGATTAAAAAAAATGAAGAGCTTCTCCCCCATGCCCCCCCAGTCAGGTGCCCCCACGCTGTGGTTATTTATTTTGGGCAACATTGTTAGGTTCTTTTATTTGCTTTCTGGTTTCTGAGCTTGAGGGTGGACCTGACTCACATTTTCCAAGCGCTATGCAAGCTGTAGAGCTTATTTTATTTTTTCTCTAGAAAAGTTCTGTTTTATTGCAAGTCCTCAATTCCTGCAACTCAAATATTGAGAAGGAAAATCTATTATAAAATGAGCTGCAACAAAACCCACAGAAGCTGGCACCTCCCCGTTGTGCATTACTTAAAACAAGACGGAAAGTTCAGAAGCAGTATGTGGTGGTCTGTTTGTTGCAAGATGAGAACAGTAGGTATCCATATTAATTGTTGTCTCAAAATACTATGTTCTAGCCAGAAGTAAGGCAGTTGCAGCTAGTACATGATTCCAGTTAGTACATGGTCTTTGGAAAAAACAAGCCTGTATTGCTCTACGACCAAGCCAACAATTCCTGAACAGTAATTTATAATGAGAGCAGGCCAAAAAGGCTACCAGCGTCCAACTAAAACCCACCACTCATGCAGAACAAGTCTTGCAGAAGATGAAGGTAGTTTTCTAAGTACTTACAGCTCCCACTTGTACTAAATCCCTGAAGTGTGACTCCACAGCTCACTGATACGTGGCCTTTTTCCCCTCGAGATGCACGTTCTCTGGTGGCTGCCCTCTGCTACGCTGCACCCTCCTCCCCAACCAGTTTGACAGGGCAGTACAATCACCTCCAGCCTGACTGGCCTCATTTATTCAGGAACTGTTACAGTTACTGCTCTTACAATTCTGGCTACAAAGCTATTATTCTGTAAAGAATTTGAGAGTAAAAACTTTCATCCAAGTGTACACAGTGAATTTCCACTCCCTCAGATGAAATAGCCTAGTAGAATTCATTCCCTCCCTTTTCTTGAGGTGCAAATGGGAAAAATATATTGCAAACTATCACATTCAGGAAAATTGCTGGAGGAGGTAGAGATTTTCCCTCAGCCTGATCCCAATTACGTTTATTTTCTATTTTAAAGATGATCTCATGTGCTCATAGCAGTTTCAATGCTTAGAGTGTTCTGCCGTGGTCCCAAATAGAGCTTTGTATCTCCCAGCTCCATTTTGTGATACTGACAGCATCATATATTGGCCCAATTTTTATTTGGTGTCAGACACTGAGCGCCTGAAAAAGAAAGTAGAGCTCAAAACCCAGTGAAAGGAGTGAAGCCTACATTATATTTGCCACCTGCACAACTGAGGCAGAAAAAAATTGCAGAAATCTATGCAGCTCTTAGACTATAGTTCCGCTAGACGTGTTTTAAGGCAGACAGTATAGATGAAACTTTTGAACCCAAAAGCAGATGAAACAGAACCCAAAGCATTAAACCATTACAAATCCATTAGAAGAGAAAGGTTGGAGATGTAACTGTCACTGCTAAATCAGTTATTGTTTTCCATTTGCTACATTGGTCTAATTCCATATAATTTCAGGTACGGTTTGTCCTCCTCCAGTATAAAGCCACATTAAAAAAAAAAAAAAACCCTGTATGGACTGGGCTGCACTTAACACGGTTATGCCATAGAGCTATGGCGTTAGGCATATGAGCCCATAAGCTTCTTGGCATTTAAAGCAGGACCGTCTTTCCCCATGCTTGAGGAAAGTAAATTGTGCCTGTGTCAGCATGCAGAAACGTAAAAACTGAAAGTAATATACTGAGCACTGACTACAAAAATACTTGTAACTAGCCTGGATTTGGCCAACCTTCTTGAGCCTCCCAGCCACAATACTAAAATCTTCATACAATTCAATAGCCACGAGCAACCATATTTAAGTGTAAGCCACAAGTACCATATTTAACTTTGCAATCGGGTCAGAGAATGTGCTAGAAATGGCTCACGGGGAGGA
The DNA here is from genome assembly GCF_030463565.1 of Pelecanus crispus. Taxonomy (NCBI): domain Eukaryota; kingdom Metazoa; phylum Chordata; class Aves; order Pelecaniformes; family Pelecanidae; genus Pelecanus; species Pelecanus crispus. Next base: position 142,871,459 of record NC_134644.1, on the reverse strand, counting down.
AGCGAGGGTGCTCAGGAGTGCCGTAAATTCCCTGGAGGACGAGCCAGGCTGGCGGTGCAGTTGGGTCTCAGGGCGGTTCTGCAGGGTTAGCCAAAACCAGCGTGGCTCACGCACTCCTTGCTGCAGGGTGTCGAGCGGCCTTGGTGCTGCATAGGCCTGAGCTACAGCACGTGTTGGCCGTACGCAGGAAATGTTCCGACTACCTCTGGGCTGAGTGGATTAAAACCGATAAAACGTGTTACCAAAGATATGTTCCTCTGTTAGTTTTCTTTTTCAGGGTAAAGCTTTGGCTTCTTATTTGTCCGTATCTTTCCTAAAGAACATGAACTAGGGCACATTAACCCCAAGCGGTCGGGTAGAGCCGTTTCGTTAAAGAGGAGCTACCAGTTTTAGCATCATACCCTGTATTTGTGAGCATTTTGAGACAGCGTATTTAGAAAATCCGTGGAGATTCAGCTATCCTCCTGGAAAATACAGTCAGTTAAATTGTTGAGAGGTTAAAAAAAAAAACTTTTAGCACATTACTAATGTGCTGAGGTACTGAAAATATTTAACATGTCTGAATAAACAATGAAAGTAGAGGATCCTGCAGATGAGTGAAAAGACAAATTATTAATATTCTAAAATACAGCAACATAGTACATTAAGTAACTTAAATGTCTTTAAATGTAATAAGGACTAGATGCAAAAATAATAGGGTTTTTATTTCTTTAGAAACAGAAGCAATAAATCTACATCTCTGTGGTAATACAAGGGGGAAATCAGAAAAAGCTGCTGCATGCACGTCTGCCTCCTGCCTTTTAGTCTCCTCTTTCTAGTGCTAAAAGGCTTAACCTATGCAGACACGTACACATAGACATGTTTGGTGACATGTGTACAGTGACTGCATCTTTAAGAAGTTACCATCTTGTTAGCTGAGTGACGGTACCTGTGCCTGCCTCTAAGCCACTGCAATAAAATCGAGTGAGACTAAAGCATCACTGAATGTAACTCAGCATCTCCTGATTAACCTTCTTAAAACTCCTATGGTATTTGTGAATAAATTGTATTAACCTCTGCCTGGTGGTCGAACTGAGCAAGTCGCGTTGCAATGCATTTTGCCTACTGCATGGGTAACGGCAGCAATGAATATTGGAAGCAACGCCTTCTACACATGCATGTTCACCAAAGAAGCCAGAACGTGAGCCGCAGTTACTGAGGCCTGTACGTGCTGCGCAGTTTTAGTCCGCACAGGCATGCCTGCTGATGCTGCTGAGCGCTCCTTTTTTGACAGTTAAGCATATGCTCCAGCGGAGACTTAAGGCACCAGCAAACTGGTTCTGTGGTACTTTCAGAGGGTAGAAGAGGTTGCTTTACCCTCATGTCTGCAAAAGTTACTGACTGTCTCTCCCCAGAACAAGCAGAGCAGAATGAACTGTGTATTCCTGCCTGAGCTGCTGCCATTACGCGAGCTGCTCGTTACATGAGCTTTACCTATTGAGAAGGGTGAGTTGATGCTACTCGGGCGGAGGTGGCTGCAGCACAGCCATGACGCTGGTGTGGCCTGATGTTCTCTCTGCTTGCTTGGGCAATACGAGCTCTCTGCTGACCTTAGCTGTGTCCACCACCACCTTGGTGGGACTCAATAGAACTTATCTGCCATCTCAGAGCCCTTTAGCACAGGCTGGGCAGTTTGTGTCAGAGCCAGGACTAGAGCTGGGAGGCTCCCAGTTGCTGGCCTGATCTTGCTTATGCCCAGACTGGGTCTAATTGTGCCAAACTGCATTGTGGCTGTAGACTGGGGAAGCTCAAAAGATTACCAGCTCAAAAGATTACTGCGACACAGGTAAGGACTTAGATCTCTAAAAGCACTTTTTAATCCCTTGGTGTAAGAGTTTGGTATTTTTTCTGCAGAACATACTACTAGTAGCAATGTCAATGTACATTATAAACCTCAAGTTTTTCCCTTCCAGCAGTTACAGCACATCTAGTCTACAGTGGGAAAATGGAAGCTGATAAGCCAACAATTCCAGTGCTGGCTACCTAAAAGCTGAAGTGTCAAGATGTAAGTGTTCAGGAGCAGATTACATATTGTCCTTTGAGATGGGGACAAGATGGTTAGCAGACAATAGCAGTGCACACAAGTGGCAGACTATTTTGAACTCACTGTTGTATTGTCTAATTTAGAAAATAAGTAATACAATTGAAACTGAAGCTCTGATGGAGTTTGTGGTGGAACTAATACGACTGTCCCTTTTTAAAAAATTATTCATAGGAAGCTCCATTAAATATGTGTACTTTTATGCGCATCGTTAACATGTGCGCTAGGAAAACTGAGTCCTTCATGCAGATTTGGAGACAGCCACAGGCCTTTGTCACTGTTGATAACAACACGATTAGGAAGAGAAACCACCAGCATTTCAGATACCAATATTTCAGTTTATATTGCTTTTTATGGTACTGTAGCTAAAACTTAGAAAAGTGCACTAGTAAGTTTCAAGCTTTGCTCCAATAATTAAAGCATTGTGAAATGCCTGGAGAGAGCCCTGGCTTTTCTTTTACAAGCACTTGGCAGGTCATAAATAAAGCATGAGAAAAACAAAGGAAGTAAAATTGTGCCAGCCCCCAAAGCACCTAAGGTTCATTTAATTGTCAGGATTTTCCCAGTGAAGGGAAATTGCTTGTATAAAGTAAGATACAAAGCGATTGATATCGGCAGCATTCAGTTTGCCTGTGTATCTTACGCATTTAGTTTTATTCTACTGTATCACAATTTTTTATAATGTTAGCAACTGCGTACTGGATAAGTTCATAGTAGGTTAGTAATGAACATGCCATTAGAAATTCTACAATTTTTACCATTGTGGCATGTCAAATGCATTATGATCAAAGATGTATTGGGTAGCTAAGCACTTCTAATAAAAAAAAAAGATATTGCATAAGACACTCTGAGTTTGAAGTTGGGGTAACCTATATTTTTGTGAAAGGGACTTACTGTTGCAGTATGAACTGTTCAGCAACAGTCTTCCCCCCAAAAAAAACCCAACTCAAAACTGAGGAACTTTTCATACCAGCCAGGTCAGCCATTTCTGCATCTGCCATCTGTCTATTGGTTTTAATCCATTTTAGTTTTACATAAATTTCTCCATTTAGTATATTCAACATTAGGAGGAAATACCCAACACAAAAGATGTTTGTAGTAGCCTACTGTCTGTTGTATCTACCTTGCAGAGCCTGATTCTGCAGAAATACCAGTCAAATGAAACTGAAAGAACCTCCATCATTAGTCCCTGAAAAAATGCAAAGTGTTTTTAGCAAGTTAGTTTGTTTGCATAAAGACCCTGGATCCTCTGGACAGATAAGTGGAAATTCAGATATACGGAACCAAAATCCATACTCGGGCTACAGGTACAATATTTCATTGACTTCCAAGTGCAATGGACAGTTAAACTAAAAATCCTAGAATTAAGTCTGTTCTGTAGGCTTGCATTCTGTGGGTTTTTTTTGTACTGTGAATCTGCTGGTGTGCCTTCATTCATCATCAGCTCCTCCATGCCTGTTGTGAAATATCTGTGTATTGTGTACAATACCTACTTGGATCTACTTTGGATCTACAAGATCCAGTAGAAAGACCATGTGATAGTTCAGGGCTCCATACCTACTAACAGCTGTTTTCCCTGTGAAGTCCTAGGATTTGTTTTCTGGCAATGGGACAGAAGTGAAACTCAGGAAGAAATCCACATCCCAGTAACCAACAGTTTTAATTCTCAGTCTAGAGATGCTCCATAAAAAACCTGCCATTTTTCCACAGTCTTGGCTAAGTCAGTGGAACTACCTTCTGGCAGACCTTGAATGCCTTCCTGCCTTTAAAAGACGGAAGCTGTAATAACAACTTCAACTTGAAAAGGAATGAAGAGCAAAAAATTATATATATTTTTACAGTTGTAATGTGGTATTCTAGGACTGCACTGTTACATAGCACATTTTCTAGAAGAAATGCATGAGACTGTGCATGTGTAAGCCTCTATATTAAGCATTTTAGGAGCAGGTATGAGAGACTTGACAAGAAATTGATGGCTAAATATAATTTTACAGCTACACGTATTTTTATAGTTTCCTGAAAGTTAAAGTTTGTACAGACTTGCTTTAATTACCTAATTATAAAACAATTCATAATGCCAACTAGCTATCAGTTGACATTATCTGTGTATGTCAGCACCAGTTTGTTTTGCTGAGCTTTTGCTTAACTCATGACTCCCTTTAATTATTATACTCTATCAATCTATCAAAGGTGAATAATACAGCTTCTCCCACAATAGATATTCTGATATTTTCTGCACGTTATGGTGTTAAGAATCTAATCATAAGCAGCAGCCACTTCTAAAGAAATTCCGATCTAAAGAGTTGGATGCCAATCTGAAGATTTCCTTGGCAGAGGTAGCATTGCCTGACTTTCTGTGGCGCTGTTTGCCACGGCTGACTCATACACACGTGGAAGTTGCTATATCACATTGTTTTGTGAAATGGAGAATAAGGGATATTTTATTCTTACTCTTTGGCCCAGGTAACTAATGAAAACCTGGAGTCCTCTGGATTGCTGAAGACAACTGTCCATTGGCTTTGCCATGCCTCTCTGCCTACTTAACAAATCCTGTTTCCCTCAAGAGAGAGCAGGAGGGAGGATCGCTGTACATACCAGCATTTAGCTGGCAACAAACCTTTTCCAGGCCTTTCTCAAGGCTGCACACCTGACATTGCTGAGGGCCTTCACTCAGGCTCTCTTTTAGCTTTCAGGTCCTCTGCTCTTTTGCCTCATGAACTTCCAGAAAGCAATGGACGCATCAGGTGAAACTGTTACCTCACCAAATACAAGGCGGGCTTTAGCTCCAGATCAAGACACCTAAATAAGGTGTCTACCTGTCTGAATACGCTCAATAGAGTCTATAAAGTGATTCTGTTTACCCTAAAAGAGACTCTCAATAGCTTGTCCGCTAAATGGCTTTTTAGTCTACATCTGAGCTGAGCTTCCAATGCCGTCAGTGTAGTGACTAGCTCTCCACCGACTCTAATGGACGCGTACCTCAGATGTAGACGCCTGCATTGGTTTCTTGGCATCAAACCAAGCTCCATCCTACAGAATCAATTTAGTACTTCAGTTCTTCAAAGCATCCATGTAGGACTGGCAGATACCATGCAGGATCTATAAGTCACCCACACACTTTCTGACCAGCAGCTGAAGACCAAGTGAGATATCCTAAAACATCTGAAACTGGGCAGCTGAACTGAGCCCTAGCTCCCTTCATGTGAAAGAGGTTTCTTTTATAATTACTAAAAAAGCATAAGCTCCTCCTGGGTTAAGTTCATCTTGTTCTAAAGCAGATGTGTGAGATGGATGAGGTGAACACAGACAACCAAGGTGAGATGCAATCCGGTGCTTACACAAGTCTTGCGTATGCCTGCCTTTGGGTGGAAAAGCATGCCTGTGTTAAGGGTAGACGTTGCGAATGTTTCATATACATTATTGTAAATTAAGATGAGCAGCTACATTCCCCAATTCTAATGAAACTTGACTATTTCAGTCTTCCTAGAGCATGCAATTAGGTCCTTCTTCCTTCAATTAAAAATGTTGCCTGCATGCTTTCTCTTTGTTCATTTTACTTGAGTTTATTGCTTGTTAAGAAGCCTGGCCCCCTTCCAGAAGGAAGCTTTGATGCCTCTCCTGACAGCAGAACTCAGAGAAACACACAGAATTTTTATTCTTCATTTCTGTCTTAGTGGCAGCAGTCCGAAATAGATAATGTCCAGCTAAACTTGGAAAGAATGACAACCATGATAAGGTTTTAGGGAGAGAAAAATCAAACTATGTGAAAATGTCTCTAAGGTCTGTCGGGGATTTAAACATCATTCTGCAGACAGCACTTACCTGGGGCTGTCACAAAGGCATTTTATTTATCAGAGGATCATTTTTTATTCATATGAATGTGCATATTAAGTAAGATAATTAAGTACAGAGAGGTGAAAGTATTTGAAAACAGTCTAGCACAAGACAAAAGTTGAAAATCATGCTGGGCGCTGTAAGAGTAAGGCCTGCTATACTGGCTCAGACTGAGGACACGGATCTTCCCTAGCATCAGGCTCTCCAGCAGCAAGCAAAGGCAGCTGCATAGATACGAGCGTAAGAGCAACATGGTATACGCCATAATTCCCTGAAAGCAACAGCGGCTCAGGGACGGGAGAGTACGAGACAACACTGAACAGAGGACCACGATGGTGTGAGTCAACAAGATAGGCAGCTTTAAAATCAATACTGGCATTTGGTGGAAAAGTAGACTAAAGATACATGGGCTTCTTTGTAATTTCACCAAGGTCATTTATAAAAAAAAAGGTGAGGGACAAAGAATTGTGTCTTGCTGCTACTTCGTTTTGACACATATAACTGGGTCCATGCAGATTCCTAGAAATCAAATCTAATGCACCTACTTCACTTCTTGAGAAGGATCTAAAGCAAATGGGTTCTGAGGAGATGCTTGAAAGGGAATAGAGTGGGATTTCAGGAAGATATTTATCTCAGAAAAAGAACTAACTGTTCAGTTAAAATTCACTCTTAAAAGTGACTTAAAAAGAAGGCGCTCTAACATTCTTTGACACATTCTAATTTAACCGCAAACACTGTGTGTTTTTCTTCCCCTCCCTCTCATTTTCCAAAGTGCTATTCAATACAGAAATTTAATAAAAATTAAATTTGAGAATTCTTTGTGCCAGTCTAAAGAACACAGATTAAAATCAACAGCTATCTGGATGACCGATTATTTTACACAAATGCAAATGAAAGGAAAGTTGTTATTTATAGAAGGTTGTACACGGCTGAAGGTGGTTGATATTTTCCATTCAAGACATTTCACAAAGAAAGAGAGTATCAGCCAGAACTACACAAAACCAGTGCCTATCAAAGAAAAAAAGAACACAGCATCCATCTTTTAAAAAACGAAGTAATATAATCTCTTTACCATCATTCCTAAATTAATATTCATGGATTTTTTTATGAGTTGGAAATAGGATGCTCAGTCTGAAGTCTACCAGCCAGCCTACTTCGAAAGCATTTGGAGAGCAAAGGTTTTCATTGCATCCTTTGACTGATTCCTCTAACTATCTTTTTGACTAGAATTTTTTTTTTTTTTTAATATCATATTAAAGCTGTTGCAAACTCTTAAGACTGTCAGGCAATCCCCAAAACTCTGGATGACTTGAGGTAGTAAATATTTCAACAGGAGTTCAGCATTCGAGTCCATGCCCTAAATTTCTTTTGAACTGGCCAGTGTCTTCATGTACTCAGTGATTAGTATCACTGGATCACGTAAAAATTAAATATTTACATAAATTAAGACCTGGATTTTTGAAGACACTTAAGATAAAACCTATACTTAAGTGCTTTGAAGAATCAGGGCCTATAAGCTGAAGTCAAACTTCAGGAAACATTTGATTAAGCTATTTCAAATCAAAGAATTAGCATTTTAAGAAGTTGAAATAAATGATCCAGAATTAAATATTTGCTTTGGATTGTTTGCTTTGGATTTGCCAATTGTCAAGTGTAACTGATAAGAGTAGTGAATCTGTATAAGATTGTACATGACCAGACAAACTAAAAGTGGCACATAATGAAGGGATGAGTGGCCAAGGCATACCTAATTAATATGATTTGGACTGAGTTGTCGCAAAATCTCATGGGAATATTAAAAGGCCCCTGGGTTTAAGTGTTACAATTTCATTACGAAGTGAAACAGCTCACGATCAAGTAGTTGTTTTCAGAACATCTCTTTGTACGCGCTGCTCCTGGCTATGGCTGCTTTACAGTGACAGACGCCTTTCACTGGTTTATGTGGGAATCACAGGTTAAGTTCTATACGTCCAAAAAGATGATGATCATAGATAGCGAATGCTTTTCCGTGCAGGCATAAAACCCCACCTCTGTCACATCCAGAGATGCGTAACTAAACTAAGCCACCGAGGCTTAACTGGGCATGCCCTGCTGGAGCGGGCTGGGGTGCAGGGGCTATGGCACAGGTTCCGGGTTCCTGAAAAATCCCCAGGCCACCCTTCCCTGAACTGAAAACCTGTCAGCAGCGGGACCTTCACCAACTGTGCCGGTTGCAATTCCACAATTAATTCAACATCTGTTTGTCACTTTTGGTCAAACCTAACAAATGGGCCACATCAGCTGGGGAAAAACAAACAGAAAAGACACCTCACCAATACCCTGACTGAAGCACTTTGTGACCTATCACAAATGGCTATTAAAAAGAAAAAAAGACAGCTGCGGGGGTAGTTTATCTTTAAATTACACCCACTGATACTGTGTGGGTAGGAACAAACTCAGACTTCGTCTGTTTTGAATCCTGCACCCCAAAGTTGGCCCTTTCCCACTCATCCTTTTTCCTCCCACCCAAACTCACTCTGTTGGCCTGGCAAAAGATACCGGCTGGCTTCCTACGGCTGTAGGTGTTCCGCCCTCTGTAAGGTGGGTATGATTGCTACCCCCTTTGCACTGTCACAAGACAATCAATGTGATCTCTGGAAGGTGCCTAATTTGTTGGCACACGTTTAAAATATGTTTATAAAACCTGTTTGATGAAGTTCCCCACTTCGCACGATGCAAGTTTGATTAGTGATTTTTGCGAACACTAGAATAACTAAAAGGCTGGTTTCCAAGCTAACCCTTGTTAGGAGCACACACAATTGCATTTCGAGCAATTGGGTGCAAGAAAAATCAAGTATAGCTTAGTTTCTCACATTACCACTCACCTGTATTTTCCACTGTCAATATGCTTCATAAACGTTAATGACTGCCTGTCAAAATGTAACTTTTATAAATGTGATGGAGATTTAATCAGACTGAAGAAAGATTGGAATCAATGTTATTGTGAGCACTTAATGTGATAGAAGAATGGATAGTAGAAGGTTTCTGAACAAGTTTGGCAGTGTATAAATGCACTCCCTTGCATTAGGTGACGATTTATCAGAATACCTTAAGCAGTTTGTTATCCTTTCTAGGACACAACCTTGCAACTCCCAGAATAGGAAGGAGAATGGCTTGGCTTGAGAAATGGTACTTTTTCCAAGGGAAAGGATATAAAAGCCCATGATTACTTGGCATTTCTTCAAGAGATTAAAAAAATAAATAAATAAAAATTGGATTCTATGCAGGTTCAATCAAATGTAGGGGCCTAAAAAGCCGCTGAGTTTAGTCAGCCTTTGATTTATTTTGCAATTGTTTCTGTCCACCTTCCGCAAATTGGTCTGTGATAAATAGCAAAGCAGGCCCTCAAATCAGGCCAGACAGCTCCTTGTGTGTGCACAACTCACCTGGACACTGCTCGCACCGCCGGCAGAACGAAAAACCAAAGGTGCGCTCTCTACCAAAATTATGATAGCAGGGCATAAGAAAGTATCATGATTTGGTCCCGTGTTCAGCCAGTGCAACTTCAAGAAGTATTCAATGCACAGCAATAGAGAATGGCGAAGTATTTCTATGGCGGCGATAGCTGTTCCTTTGCCAGCCTTCTTCAGCAAGACGCTCAGCAAACAGAGCATTCATAAGCAGATGCAGCGTTACACCCAGCATTTTTCAGAGCAATATCGGGAGTCCCTACATGAGCAGAAGCATCACAACACCCCATGAACAGGAACGCACCTGGACAGCGGCTGCCAGGTTTTCCCCTCCACCGCTTTAGAAAAATGTCACAATAATCACATTCACAACTTACCGAGAACTAATCCTGCTATCAGCACTGTCACTTTTCCCCCTGCCTTAGTTACTGTCACTACTTCCAGTAAAGACACTATGCTGTACCGGAAGAACAATTCTAAAAAAGGAATTTGAATATTTTAAGATTTAAAGAATCTTTGTTGGTTTCAGCTTCATCAAAAAAAATTAAGCAACAGCAGGATACTGAAGCAACAAAGAAAATAAATGAGAAAGTGCAAGGCTGGAGGTACTGTTTCATCAGCAGGCAGAGGAATACTCCTCCAGCTTCCAGGCTGCACAACATCACGCTGCTAAGGACTTTGGGTAGGAAAAACTGCCAGTAATGATCATGGTTTGCAAATCACTTTTTTCTGTAATTACTCTGGAATTTAAGAAATTCTGTGTGTCCTCATTTTGGTCTTTGGTACAGTAGATGCAAGCAAAAGCAGCACAGCTCTAGGGTAGTGTTGATTTGGGGCCATTTTGGCCATGTCTTTAAGTTCCATGACCCCATAAAAGCAGATCTGTAAACAGTTGTCCAGACTATACACATTTCAAGGAAGTCTTCCTTTGAATTAGCTCTAATTTGGTCCCATGGACAGCAAGGCATTTATGGTTGAAGCATATCAGGAGCACTCCTGAAGTATGTCTTTGAGTTTAGTTTCATCCAAAAGGAATTCAATGAAGTGTTCAGAGTGCTCTGGAATATAAACTAAAGCTGGGTAAGTGGGGATGATGGAGATTTCTGCTTCAAAAGTGACCTTCTGATCCAAACTAACTCACTGACTTGGATACATTTGCTTCGTTTTTGACCGGTTATACTGGAAAGCAGTGCCTTTTTGTTATCCAAACATGAACTTAACAATTTGAAATGTCTCCACCTTGACTCCACAGGAGATACAGGATCGTTCAAGTCTTCTGGTCTCTTGTCAGCCCAGAAACAGCACATGGAGATGCAAAGATGAGCATTGTGTGTGGTGTGAACTTCAAATAGCAGCTGGATAGAGGGTCTCCATTGTTTCTCCCAGTGCCAGTCTCAGGGGCTCTTTTTTTTTTTTTTTTTCCAGTGACAGAAGACAAGTGGAAAATTAATGGCCTTCGCTTCATCATCCCTTCGGGTGTGGGTGTTATTAACATGCAGACAGGGCCCAAGATATTCAAGAATACTAGCAAAAATGCCCAACCCTAGGGGTTTTTTGTTGTTGGTGTAGTTTTGTTTTTAAAAAAAAACTGAGCAAAGTAATGAATTGAACTTCCTTGTTGCCACAAGGTGAAAAAATTGGATCTAAATGTGAAGGTTTTATAGTTTAATGAGAGTGTGATTCATGCAGTGTTTCAGAACAATACATCATTCAGGTTTATAATTAGGTTTATATATATATATATAAAAACCCAAGGAAGATTAAAAACCTCAGAAAACTGCTCGAAGAAAAAGAACTTTGCACTCATGAAAAATTTCTATGCAACAAAATCACAAAAGATTGTGGACACCTAACCAAAGAAATTGGTCTTTTACAGTCTCAAGTACTGCAAGCCAGAGGGCAGCTCGACAGAGTCCTTTTTTAAAGCACGTTCACTGAGCCTGGGGGAGGTGGGGGGTGGCAAAGGACACTAGAGAAAAATGGTTTGAATTGTTTTAGCTGGAAAACAAGAAAAATTGGTCACAAAGTATGTGAGAAACTAGGCAAGGATAAATTTTCAGAAAATAATTTTTATTATTACAAAAATAGATGTCCGAGTACAGTAATTTCTAAACAAGCTAGACCTGAGTAAAAGCAGACTTGTCCTTTGCATAGTATCCATGCCAGTTCCCTCATTATTTCTTTTATATCATGATGATCTGACAAGGCTGATTTGTACTTTACTTAGATTTAACAACAGTAGTAAGCAAACTGATAAAGCTTAAGAGTAAAGTAGCTTATGAGCACTGGCAGCTTAGCCAACAATCATAAAAAGGATTTAAATCAGAAATTGAATCCCCAACCCTTGCTTTTTAGCTGATAACAGCAGAAGACACAGGATACCAATGAATTGATTGCATCACTAAAACTGACAAGAAGAGTAGTAGACTTGACATAAAATCTGTCAATATTGAGCCTGTCATCCCTATCACCTACATAAGGTGTGATCTCTGTTAGAAGGTAAGAGAGTGCTCAGTATCAAACTTGGAAAGCTGAACATACACCACCTCTCATGACAGAGTTTACTAAATATCTGAAGCCTCAACAACTGTCACATTCTTCCCCACACTATTTAAAGAAGGGTGCAAGTTAAATAACAGTGAGCTCAAAAGAATAACCCTCTCCCTAGAAAGTGGGACCCCTGATGTACTTGCTTTTTGTCCCTCAGAGGTGATGCTAAGGAGAAAACCACACACTACAGAGAACGAGTGCTGCTTCTTGGCAGAGAACAAACAAGGATGACACGACCAAGCTTTCAGAAAAGCTTTTCATGTCACAAAGGCTGGCTGGGAGTGCTTTGTGCCTCAGCAGCTCGAGCATGATCTCTTCCACTTCACCTGCCCAGAAGATCTGCTGCACTTCTCTAACACAACTGCATTCTGTACTGTGTTTTACTCACAGTTACAGTTGTGCCAGAAGGCACATACTTCGGCCTGGAACCACCAGATTGCTTTGAGGCAAAGTTGACATTACATTAATACTAAATGCATTAATAAGATACCGCTTTGGCCATCCTGAACATAGAGAGGTCAAATGTTCAGGAGCAACCTTTATTTTACACGAAAAAGACTAAGCAGCTTTTTTTTTTTTTTTTTTTTAATTGAAAGAAGTTGTGTAGAGTGTAAAAAATACCAAAGTTTCAAACTATGTGCTTACCAAATAAGCTAAATATGCTATGAGCAGTCTGATGTTTGACTTGGTACAGGAAAAACAGCTCAGAGAGGTGGGGAGCAGCTGCATTTCAAAGTGAAATTCTGAGCTGCCCTCTGTACAGGAACAGAGGAAGGCAACCTGAGCTCAAGCTTGCTCATCTGAAGTAACAACTGCAAGAGGAAAGACAAAACCCTTGTTGCATGTGAAAAGGTACTGCATATTTTATCTTTTATGTATCAATCAATTGCATTAAATACTGACTACACACAGGGTGTCAAACAGTGGATTCTCAAATGCTCACAAGAAAGCAGCTTTAAAAAAAATTAAAGGTTAAGTTGGGAATTCAAGTCAGTTTAAAACCAGAATCTGACCTTCACATGGCAACAACAGGTTGCAGACTTAATGCTACAACACACTAACAAAGCTCTTATATACTGTTAAAAGGGATGTGGTGTAAGCTCAGACTTGAAATATCTAAGCACCCTAGCACAAAAGTTCAAATTCCAACAGGGTTGACTCAGTCCTTCCACCTTCCAAAGTACATAAATCTAATTCCATGCAGTTTTACTGTGAAAGGAATTCTTAAAAGCAGGGGTCCTCCTCCCTGCTGTGCTGAAGCTGAGGGTTCCCTCTCCTATGATATTTTCTGTTATTTCCTGTCATTCTTTGTTAGAGAACTGACTGGCAGGCTCCGTGTCAGGTCCAGCGATCAGGTGGTGTCGTGGTTTAACCCCAGCCAGCAACTAAGCCCCACACAGCATCTCGCTCACTCCCCCCCCCCCCCCCCCCCCCCCGGTGGGATGGGGGAGAGAACTGGAAGACTGAAAGTGAGGAAACTCGTGGGTTGAGATAAAGACAGTTTAAAAAGTACAGCAAAAAGCCGCACGCAAGCAAAGCAGAATCAGGAATTCAATCACTACTTCCCATTGGCAGGCGGGTGTTCAGCCATCTCCAGGGAAGCAGGGCTCCATCACACAGAACAGTTCCTTGGGAAGACAAATGCCATCACTCTGAACATGCCCCCCCCCCAGCTTTATGTGCTGAGCATGACGTCATATGGTATGGGATATCCCTTTGGTCAGTTTGGGTCAGCTGTCCCAGCCGTGTCCCCTCCCAGCTTCTTGTGCACCCCCAGCCTACTCGCTGGTGGGGTGGGGTGAGGAGCAGGAAAGGCCTTGACTCTGTGTAAGCACCCTGCAGCAGTAACTAAAACATCCCTGTGTTATCAACAGTGTTTCCAGCACCAATCCAAAGCGTAGCCCCATACTAGCTACTGTGAAGAAAATTAACCCTATCCCAGCCAAAACCAGCACAGGTGATTACTTGTTGATGTTAAACACACTGCTTTGAGAGCCCAATATCAAGTTACAGAAATACAAATGACTTGCAGTAATTTATAGTTAATGCAATATAGTTCCACATACTGGTTACATTAAAACCCTGAACTACATTTTAAGATACTTCACCTGAAATATTTTAAAAGAGTAGCATCAAATCCAAAATTAAAAGCTATTGTTTGCTTACAAATAATTTCATAAGTATTCTAGCATGCTAGAAATCTTTATGATACACCAAATTTGCAGGCAATTTACAGTCAGAGTTGTTTTTCTGATGTCCATGATGCATTCACTTTAAATATTTACTGTAACTGTTGTACCTTCAGTAGGTGTGGGGAAAGCCAATCACCTTCATTAACATCAGTAAAAGGCAGCATCACAAAATACCCCCACCCAGCCCAGCAGAAGATACTTATGTTAAATAATGTCATGATTCTTTTTCCATTGTTTAATTCTTAATTATTATGATTGCATTGAGAAAAATCAAGTGTGTTTTGCAGCTATCAGCTTGCATTGAGCAGACCCAGTTCTCCCTAACTCCATTGGGGTTTTTCCTACAGAACTCCTTTCCAGAGTTTTTAAGTCCCCAGCAAGGAAGTCCGTGGATCTAGAGGGACAATCACTTCAGAGCCAGCTAACAGAAGTAGAGAAAAGATAATTACGAGCTCAATTGAAGCATTCCAGTCTGTGAAGAGAGAAAAAGAAAAAAAAAAAAAGAGTATCTGGTGCAAGATAAACAGATAGAAGTTTTTCTTAGAGAACAGTTGTTTGAGATTTTTAGCCTGTGATGATAAAGAAATGAGTCATCATCCATCACAATGAATATACTCTAAATCATTTGATGTGGTAACTTAAAACCACATTCAGTTTTAGACTCTTTTCTAAACCTACATCAAAGAGGAGGAACTTCCAAAATTCTCATTAAACACCACAGATTTACACAGGTACTCCAGTACTTCGGCTCTTGAATAGCCTTTTTCTCAGTACTTAGGTAGAGCTTTATGAAGTATCTCAGCAAAAAGGGACAATCATGTAACGGGGAAAAGACACATATGGGGCAAAATAACCTCCCCAAGATTACCCAGCAGGCCACGGCACAAATGGACAACAAAAGGGCTTTTAAAAAGCCCCATCAAACACTGTAATCAGACCACACTGCTTCAGTAGCTACTAAAGCAGTGCAAACAGTAAAAACTGCAGTTAAGACCTGTGCAGCACTATAATGAGATCAGATTTTTATTAACTTAAATGGTGGATAAGCACCAAAATTACCATACCAGCTCTGAATGACTAGTGATCTCTTTATACTACTATTCAGGTTTCAAAACTAGAATGCTTCAGAGGAAGGTGCAAGATATTCCAAGGGAAAAGTCTGCTTCCAGTATGAATATATATATATGCCTTTTTTGCAGATTAACAGGTTTTTTCCCCGATGAGTGCACAGTGGGCACCATGCTCCTTTCCACACCTTCCAGACAGTAAAAACCATCATTCGAGGAGAAGTCCAGGGCAGAATAATACCTTTCAACAGAAAGGGTTACTAACAACTTCTTTGTGAACATTATCTATTCATATCTTGCTGCTTCTAGAAAGTGAGTAGATCCTCTAAAGTTGTAAGTTATGTTAGAGGCATGACAGTAAAGATGACTTTGAGATTACAACTCCAATAGCTTTGAAAAAATATAATTAAACACGGCAATGGTAATTTTTGCAAACGTAGCCAAAGTTATATATCCCATGCAGTCTAAAAACGTCTTGGCATATCAGGTCTCAGTAAGGTTTAAAAGCAAGCATCTTCCTAAATTCCAATTACTGTGAGGTTAAAGATAAACCTTCCCACTCCCCCCTCTTTTCCAAGTACCTCGATTTCTGAGAAAGACAACAAAAATGCATGGATATATTAATATTATATCCTATGACCTCAGTAGTCTGATTTTTCACATGGATGCAGAGAGTAACTTGCAGAAAGATGGTATGACAACATTCGAAGAGGACATGCAGGTCACTCACCAAATCTGCGTTCCTTAAGAAAAATAGTTAATTAAAGGATCTTTCAATTAAAGCAGCGCTTCAGAAATGTACTCCCGACATTTCAGCAATGGGAAACACAACAAGAAAAACATTCCCAGGTAGGATTTATTTTGTGACACTTCTTCACTGATAACATTTTGCAATCTATACCCAGGAGGAGGAACTTGAGGCTTGTTTGAACAAGCTGTAACCCAGGGAGACAGTATCTTGGGAGAAAGCAGCACACACTAACCGAAAAAAGCAACCCTTCCAAGCTAGAGGCATTTTAAGAGTCAATAGGAGTGGGATGCAGTTACCATTTCCTATCAAGCTCACAGTTTTGGCATTCAGTATCAATAAAATCTTTGAATGAACTGAACTAGTACCGTGCCTCTACTGTATGAATTTGGGAAATAAATGCACTGAGGTGGTATAATTGCTTATATGCTCAAAAAACCCCCGCTTCATTTGATTTGAAATGAATTTGGGCTGTTTCTCAGCATGTTTGGTATCTCTTAACAGTCAATCCTGTAGGTGTTTTCAAGTTAAAGGGCTAGAAAAAGGTGCCTGCTTAAAAGTTTGATGTTAGGTCTATCCTTTAAATGCCAGCATTTTAAGAGTTAAGGGGTTTACAGCAAGTCAACTCAACCACACAGCAAAAGATAAGCATCTTTTCCTGTCCTTGATGAATGCAGCTAGACTTCAGGTCCATTAAGAAAGCGGCTAGAGACCATTTCATTCAGCACTGGCTTTTTTTCCATGAACCTCCAACAAATTTCGCAGTTCATCTTCTACAACTGCTTGCTGTCCCAATGTTAATTCTTATCTAATTAGATTGAACTTGCTGAATTCTAACATTTCTTTTCCTGCTTCTCATTTCTAGCTCCAAAGTTAACACTATTCCATGGAATCTGAGGCTCTTTTCCTAACATACTTAGACAAAACATAACAGCTTACATAAATTTAACAAGAAAACATCACAACACAGCACTTAAGAAGTGAATATACATTCAAGTCTTGAAACAATTCTCTGAGAAACACCATTCAGGTAATTTTAAAAGTAATGCAGAAGTTTCTTCAATGGCCTACAAGTTATTTTCCAAGTTTTCCCCAAAACCAGGGCTATTGTCCCCCACAAGACAATTTTCTTATGCGCTTTACCTACGTATCAGAGAGAAAGCTGTGCAGAACCAGCTAACAGGAAAAGCTAAGCAGACAGAGGCCTTAGTCTTCAGAAACCCCTAGTATCCGAGTCAAGACATACAAGCAGACTTGCCTATCCAGGATATGGAACCTAAAATTTTCTCTACAGGACAAACAGAAAATTTTCAAGTTTTGAAAGAGCTGACAAAGGGCTGATCTTTTTTTAATGGAAGGAACCCACTTGTGCATAACCTACCAGAAATAACATTCTTCTAGGAAGATAACAGAAGCCAAAGGATCAGTTCAAACACCCATCCAGCATTATTCAGTCAAGAAGCTTTCGAGAAACCCAGGTGAAAGCACTTTTTCCAAGCATCTCAGGTTGCTGGGGCTGGAGGGAGGGAACAAAACACCAAAGCAAAGGTTTTTGGGCACACACAGTACAACTGCATTTCTGAGGGAATCCAATCCTTCTGGTATGCACCAGACTGCGTCCAAAGTATCCCTTAAGTGATCTGCTCCAACGTTGCACTGAAGTTTGCCTAAAATTCAGTTTTAGGTATAAACATCTTATCTGGAAACTAGTTATCTTAAAGTGATCTGCCTTACTATGAGCAAAGTTTAAAACACAACCTTAAAATAAATTCTGTTTTCTATAAATTCTATTGTATGTCAGGAGCAGAAATTAAGTCATTTACAGCAAATGATAGTATGTTAACACTTATCCATCCAAAGAAATCTCTCTGCATCTACTTGCGGAGGGTGAGGAGGCAGGGCACAGATAAAAATAGATAGAATGAAATAGTTATTTTTCAAATTTATTTGCAGTATGATAACTTAAAGACTGGTGCACATAGTATTAGAAGTCTTGAAATTATGTTTACATACCAATGTTAACGAGAGATAACTTATGTCTGTACTCTGAAGTGGCTAATCCAAATCAATTCAGGTAAGCAAAACATTATGTATAGCTTATTTTAAACATTCACTTCAAATTGCAATAATGTTAAATACAAAGTACTCGTTAAGCCAATTTTATTTTCCAGTTTAAGTCATAGAATCCTTCTAGTATATTTTTACCTTTTTTCCACATAAAAGTATTTTAAAAACCCATAGTGAATTAAATGTGGGATCTTCAACATCTCAAAGGGTTCAGCTCAGCAATGCCCCTGGATTTCAAACCTGTATTTTCTTTATTACAAGAGACTTATTTTATTACAGGTTCGTTAAAGGATACTATATAAAAACCAACTTATTTCTTTTTATCTATTGTGTCAATATTTAACCTTTACCATATTGTTTAGTGGAACACACTAATGTGCTATTAAACATATAAAAGGCAAATCTCAGTTCTAAGGAGCAAACATTTATCAAATAAAAAATGGATAAC
Source organism: Pelecanus crispus (assembly GCF_030463565.1). Classification (NCBI taxonomy): domain Eukaryota; kingdom Metazoa; phylum Chordata; class Aves; order Pelecaniformes; family Pelecanidae; genus Pelecanus; species Pelecanus crispus. The sequence goes on along the minus strand of NC_134644.1, from coordinate 142,853,024 downwards.
AGATTACATAGTGAAGAGGGATGCTCACAGAAGGGTATATGGTAAAATATCTACAGAAAACTACTCAGTGATACTACCTCTGCAGAGCCTGAACCGCATTCTGGAGACACCGAATAAACTCAAAACTGGGCTTCTTGCATAGCTTCTTCATCAGAAAGTTGTCACCAAATTGCGCTAGAGAGAAATACAGTGAATTGTCTGAAACATTCAAGCAGCAAACCAGAAGAATTCTAACAACTCAAATCCAAAAGTCTTTTTCTTATCACATTGCATTTGACATTTTTCTCCTTTTTCACTTTCTTTTGGCACAGTAAGTTTTTCAGGCTGGTGGTGGTATCAGTTATCTTACTTTCATTTCTCTTATTAGTTTCCAAAGCCATTTAAATACAAAGTACAAAGGAAGAGCTAATAAGGTAAAATTCTTGCAAAGTGAATTCTGCATCTGTGTGGAGTTAGCAGACTACAGAAATATTTTGGAACAGGTGGGAGTCTTGTGTTACTGAGTGGCAGGAACAGGAAAAGTCAAGTGAAACAAACTTAAAGCAAGCAAACCACAGAGATTGGCCTCATTAAAGAAAATCCTATTAAAAGCCTTACCAACTTAAAGCTAGGCAAAGAAAGCATCTCCTGCTAACAGCATTACTGCTGAATCAACTAGAATCCTACCATATGCCAGCATCCCAGCCCCAAACTTTTCTTCACCTCAATGCTTATTCTTTTCAGTAAGAAGAGGGGCATGTAATAATACCTGAAAACTGTGCATTTGCAGAAGTATATGTGTCTCAAAAAGCAACAGTATACTATGGGGACCAGTAATTTCAACTCTTACTTCTTAGGGTGCATCATTGTGTTGACAACCAAATAGCACTTCTGGCTTTCAAAACCGGTTTTACTTCAGAAAATGCCTTTACTAGAAGATCTGTTTGCAAACTGAACTATGAAAGTTTTCTACACAACTGAAAAAAGTAATTTTTCCTGCGAGATGCATCTGACATTACAACTGAAAAATGCTTGCTATTGCATTGTAGTAACATTGGTGTAAGACAAACGTGTTTTACATTGTCTGTCTTCCTTACATCACACCTACTTTGACAGGGACTTCTAATCAAAGTGAATTTACTTCTTGATTTGATTTTGTCCTGCATCACAGTTCCCTGCCAGAAAGTGCTCTGTATGTTTATTTCTAGAAGATAACCACCACTGACAGAAGAGACCAGAAAGCAAACAAAAAAACATAGAAAGGGGCAAATCCCAACATCAGAACTCTGTGTTTGTCTGTTTTTATAGCACACATGATTCTTTTCATAAAAACACTCATGTGGCATTGTCCCAAATAAGCAAATCTCAGACATTTGGTTTGAGAAGTATTTAATCAGAAGACAAAAATGAAAGTCTGGGTATCTTTTAATTTGTTATGGAAGACAGTTTAAGGGCATTAGTCTTTCTTCTTTTGAAAGGGGAAAAAACCCCCCAAAACCCAAACCCAGACAAACTAAAATACACTGCCATGTTACTACAGCATAGCTCCAGCATTTCTTAAGGTGAAGACAACTTCTAGTGCAAACAGAAATCTCTTCCTACTTTTTAAAATAGTAAAGAAACTTGAGCTGTCCCTTGTAAGGTAATTCTTAGGAATTTCACTTCTATTAATTTAGAGCTCCCCAATCAAAGTAATATATTTAAAATAACTTGTGAATAAACAGCTCAGAAAATCCAGACTGCAGATAGCATCCAAACAAATTCTTTTGGTTCTCCAACACAAGAACAGTGGATCCCCATTAAACTATTTCACACCATTTGCTAAAGAGCTAGTATCACATTTCAATAGTCATCCCTCTCCCTCCAATCCTACCAAGGGCAATTACATGCAACTTCTAAAAGCAAGCAGTTAAGTATTACCAAGGAAACAATGATTGTCACAATGCAACAGAATATTAAGGCCAGTGAATAATAACTGAGTATTTATAAATAACACTAATTTCTATTAAAGCCTGCTTTTCCAAATATAACCAGAACAAAAGCACAACAATTCTGTAGTGTACCAAGTGTATATTTCAATTTACTGTATGCAGTCTAACAACAAATTTGGTCATAATTTACCAGATATACATAAATGATTTAAGTAGTAAAAGAAGATTCAGTTCCAAGAGAATAAGTTCATACCTTGCGGGAAAAAACCAAAACAAAACAAAAAAAGGAAAATACATTAAGAATGTAGAGCCAGGTCCAGTTTCTAAGCATTAAGTGAGCAGTATTCTAATAAAGCAGATTTAGGTGAATTTCAGATATATATATATTTATATATATAGACAGATCTACCAATTGTAAACTATGGTTTTATAGGGGATAAATGGGATGGAAAAATCTTTATGCTATACTTACATATTCACAAAGCAGAACATTAATGTTTAAAATACTTTTTCATCCATATCATCTTTGCCCAACTAATTTCTACTTTGGACCCCACCAGAATTACACGTTACTCATTTCAGTCTAGAACAATGAGAATAAGATGTATTCTTTAGTGTAAAAAAAAAAAAAAAGGCACCCCACCCTTCCCACCCTCCCACCCCCCACCAAAAAACTAATAATTTGTCAGGTTTACAGTGATGTGGAAACTACCAATGAAACAAGTGGATGATAAAAAAAGCATTTTAATTCCCATATAACTGTAGTTCAAACTTATCTCAGCTTCAATCAGCAAAAACAATGTCTTGACATTATGTTACTGTTCTACTGATGTAAAGGACAACAGTAAAGCTTGTCTCTTTAAATACATACCAACTTTGATCAGATGGAGCACCATTAAGATTCTGTCCGTCAAAGCATAGCTCAAAGTTATCCACACAACTAGCATAATTTAGTTACCCGATATAAAATAGGAAAAAATATACTCATTTTAAAATTAAACAAAGCTGAAAAATATGGTGACCTTCAATTGTTTTTTATACAGTACTGTCACACTGGCCTAGCTATGTGTCATGATAAATGCTCTGCATATTTACTTCTTGTGACATAATAGTACACCAGATACATTGTTCCAATGATTGCCTGAATTAATTTGCCTTAGGCTAGACAACACAGAGGAGTTTAAGATGAAGGTGTAATGCCCTCCCCTCCCTATGAAAGAGGCCTGAAATCATTGGTACAATATTACGAGCTTAGGAAAAAAAATCCACATGGCTACAAAAATTCAAGTTGCAATGCCTCCTAGAAAATTTGAAATAAAGAGTGTAGGGAGCATATCATCCTGAAAAGTAGACAACTCAAAGAGCATTATTTTGCTTTGGACTTTTTGTTTTTAAAAAAAAAAAATTCCAGCAAATTAAGTCAACAAGTTAAGTGTAATTGGTTTATATTAAACACTAGCAACAACCCATTAAGTACAAAAGAATAAAAAATAGTTTGTGTTCATTTTAATGACGAACGATGGGCACAACAGCCTAGTGTCCAACTCACATCACATAAACTAGCCAAAAACCGGACAAGTACGAAATTAGCAACCAAAAAGTTGTTTAATATGACACTTTCTCCATTCCTTGTATTTTTATTCTGTGGGACTGAGGTATACACCAGGGAAGTCAAAAAGTTTGAGAGGAGGGGGGCCTTAGAGGAGGGAGGAAACATTATTACGTCAGATACCTTTTAGCATGACTATCTCTTTTGACTAAGTGGCAGAAGAGTTACCCACGCTCTGATCAGTCTATTACTTTCATTATTGGTCATTTCTTCTGCAAGATCATTTTGGAACTGATGAATCAATAACAACCTTCTCGAAAATTCAAAACTGTGAAGGAACAGACACTAAATTAATGCCATTATTAACTTCTCCAGTGCTTATCACCTATACCACCTGCCAGCATAGCGCCAAAAGTTTTAAAACCAAATTTCAATACGGTGTTGGCATTATCTGTTATGCATATTTAAATGATTGGCTTTCACCTATCAAGAGTATGGGAGAGGTAAGGTTTGTATGGCAAAGACATGCTTATGGAAACAAAGCCACTAGCCCAAATTAGCTTCACTGGTTCACTGAAAGTACAAGTGGATTTGGGAAAGCTGTCTTTGTATTTCCATACCAAGTTGCAATTTTCTTCATTCATGTTAACAGATACATGAATGTGTAACATAAGTACAGTTACTACTATGTCTGAATAGGACTCAAGTAGCTATATCCTATAAATAATAAAAAATACATTTTTCTTTTGATAACTGACTGTAGATGTGAGGACTCTGTATAATTCAACCAAATGGTTGTATGCTGTACAGTCCTGTGCAAATATCATAAAAAAATTAATAATCCTTTTTTGCTATAAGGCTTTGACCCTACATTTTTCACAGCAACATAACTACCATCCAGCCTGTACCATATTTCGCAAGCCTTCAGTCCAAAAAGTCAAACAGTCAATCCATATAGTGTCCATTTGCGGCACCCTGAAGTCATATGCTCTGTCAGTCATCTAAAGGCATACAAACTTCCCCAGATTCATCCCATCGAGACTGGTCATTCTGTTCTTCTACATCATCACCAAGCTCCTCATCACCTTCTCCCACTTCATTTTCCTCATATTCTTCATCCCTAGGGAAATCTGTGTCCTGCACCTGGTCTGCTCCCTCTTGCCCTCCAGGTTGAGATTTATCTGCACAGTCTACGCAAACTCCATAACGTCGTGATCCGTGTCTTATTCCAACGCTGGCTGCTAGCATGAAAATCTTCTTACACACCATACATTTATACTTTTTGTCCTTTTTATGCACCTATGGAAGAGAAATGTGAACAGCTGAAAATATGCATATCAGGTTGCATTTGCATGTAGTACTAGAAAACTATTAATAATAATTACTAATACAAAAATTCATTTTTTGAACTCTTCCGAAAGATACCCCAACACTGTTCAGAGAAAGAGAAGTACTACTACAGATCCATTTTGACTACACGAGCTATTGGCCACAACCAAACTACCTGCTTACTGTTCAGCGGGTAGCTGAACAGCTGTCTGTTCCGTAAGCAGGTGAGTGTTCATTTTATGACTACTCACTGTACAGAACAAGACTCTGAAAGGCAATGAGAACAGTATAAGCACTTATGTTGAACACAGGATCATCTCTCATTTAGAAAATTGCCTTTACAGTTTTAAGTACTAGAAACATTAAGAACAAGCAGGAATTATTAAATTCTGTGTGAAATCAAAGAGCAAGATCCTTCTTCCATGACACCCTCCTCCCAACGCAACCAAACCCAACATCATCTTTCCACGTCCCTTTGGTGAATTTTTTGTCCTGTATGTAGAGTGAGCTTGTGTGTAAAATTAGAAGGCTGCTGTTGACTAAACATAAATTTTAAATTTGAATTTGGGAGTATGCTACTTGTACAGATAACTGAATTCAGCAACCATGTATAACAGTTGTCATCTTGGAAAAAAATAAGTTGAAGACTTCCTTCTACCTGTTGTCCCCACAACAGGTTACTCCCATGTGCTTAAATATCTCATTTGAGGTCACATTGAAAAAGTTGCCATTTTAGATAAAACTGAAATTACCACCCAGATGAGGGAAAAAAACCAAGGTCAAGATACAAATAGTTACTTTAGTCCCAATGTATAATCTGTACAGCTGATACTATATGTTTTTTTCCTCAGCCTCTAGACTTGTTATGATAATGTTTCACACAAAGCAGAATGTTTGAGGTGTTTGTTGAATGGGGGCGGGGGGAAGGGGGAAAAGTGTTCTGACTCCATCAGGGAGAGCACACTTCAGTTAAAGCACTGGGCTGGGCTGAGCACACTGTATAGCTATTTTCACCCTGTCTGACTTGATCTCCTTTCCTGGAGGGGAAAAAAATCTTCAGCTACAAGACCTAGTCAGATACTGCAGGACAGAAACCTCAAGTCCCACTCTACTCTTCCTGGTAGACTGACTACCACCCACTGGTGCTATCTTCTCTGCTTAGCCACAAAGGAAGAAGTAGAGTAGCTGCTGGGACATCTTACATAGTATTACCACCAATAAGGTGATAATGACCTAAGCTCCTGCGCCCAGCTGCAGAGCTGCTCCATACCATCACCACCTCCATCACCACAGTCACCTACATGCACTACAGAACAAAATGTCCTTCAGACTCGGTAACATCATAGGTACTCCTGTTCCTTCAGGCATCTAAGCCTTCACCAGATGGTACGGGAGGAGGAAGAAAGGCAGCAGTAGCAGGGTGGAAAGAGATGTATCTAAGATGAGAGAAGCCCAGTGAAGTATAAGAAAGATGCTGATTCTAAAATTTACATAGGAGCTAATAACATACGCCATAAGTATTAAGGAATACTTACAGTTATTACAGTGGTCTTATAAATATCTTCTAGAATTATATCCTGATATGACTCAGGTTATTATTTACTTGTAATAATATTACTGGCTAATGGAAAGTCCATTTCATGATGCACAAGCTAGAAAGGAAAGTTAGGAAGACTTACGCCAAAAGCTCTTTTCTGCATCTGCATTACAACTTGGAAGCTCACAACCGCTTTTTCTACTCACTGAGGAACAAAAAGCCAACTGCGAGGAGGCTGTGGAGACTTATGGACCACCTTCATGAGGGAGCAAGGCGGTCCACTGATTCTCAAAGGACTGAGGAAAGCTACCAAAATGGAGAAGTGCAATTCACCCCATTCCATGTACTAACCTATTTTGAGTATCTGCAAAACATGTTGCAAAATGAGTTTTTTAAAATCACAGCTTGGAGAAGTGTTATTACCTTCTCACCACCAATATGATCTTGCTTTTATTACTCTCCTAAAACACACCTTGGATATTATACAGTAAGCATTGTAATGAAGTCCATTTCCTTACAGACTAGATACAAAGTACCTTGCAGAATACCCAAGACAGATAATACTTTCTCTGGATCCTCAGATAAAGAGTACTCAAGTCAAATCCCGAGTTATGCAACATGCACAGGACAGAGTAAGCTCAGCTGACACTTATGGTATTGGTAGAATGCAAATCAGAAGGGCATTTACTTTCTGCATCTCAGATATTTTTCATTCTTTCCTAAATCTTAAAGCAGATACTGTACTACAGCTTTGTCTAGTTGTGAAATAAGTAGATCAGAACTACCCCAAGATATTGTGCAATTGCTGATTAAGAGGGTGTCCTCACAGAAAATGGTGACGCAGCATTATAGAAGATACGCTATTCTATCGCAGTAACGCTAAGCCAAAATTCCCTTTCGTTATCTACAGAATACTTACATATACTGCATCTCTTTATCATGTCACTTTCCAAATCATCTTGAAATTATCTCTATCAGAATTCCAGCAACAATTGATACTGCATTTTCCATTAAGAATATAAAAGGTATAGTTATCACAAAGATGTTTATCTTCATCCATTTTAGCTTAAGATAAAACAATTTACATCATGGCAAATCAGAGAACAGTGTTTCTCCCAACTACCAAAACATCTGAAAAAACCATAAAAACCCACTTGTACATGTGCGTACATACATGTACACACACACACTCAGAGGTTACCTACCAAGGAATGTCTCTTTACATGCTCTCTTCGAGTAAACAGCTTCCCACAGATGTCACAACTGAAAGATCTCACGCCTGTGTGAATGAGCAAGTGTCTCTTTAGTGTTCTTCTGTATTTGGCTACATAGTTACAGTGTGGACACTTCAACTTGTTCATGATTAAAGCAGAGGAATCGCCTACAAGAAAATAAGCCATCAGGAAAAAAGATAATGAAACACACACACAAAAAAACCTGTTTCACATGTGTTCTGCGGTGCGCAAAAATAAACAGGTGCCAAAACAATAAAGCACCCACATGACTTTTTATCAGCCAAATCAGGACAATGCCTGCCTGCAGAAACCACAAATACTGTAGGTTCTGCATGTGTGATCTTGCTAGACAAATACCTACTTGTAACCAAGGAATTTTTACTACAGAAGTACAGATCAATTCTTTGAAAAGAAGTCTTATTTAATGAATCAGAGTAAACTACAAGCTAGCAGTATTCAATTTTCTAGAGGTCATGTATACCAGAAAACACTTTATTCTGGATTAGAAACCCTCTAGCTCTGCAGCATTTAGATAGTTACAATCTTCTCTCTCAATATTCTGTTTAGAATTACGTGCAGGAACTGCCTGCCAAGATCTGACCCTACAAATAAATAAAAAAAGAAAGTGTAACTAAGCAAGAACAAACATTGACAAAAGTAGTAGGACAGTAAGAGGTAGCATAATTCTGAAATAGCTAAAAAGGGAAGTTATTGGTTCAGATCTTAGTTATTCTCTACCCAAAGTCTATTTCAGTCTAACAGTAGAAAAAAAAATAGAGAGCAGAAAAAACTTCTGGAAGTAGCAATACCCAGCTTCTTCCTTATGATGTGAGAAGCTATTTACATATCCTTGGACCAAGGATAACTTAAGTTTGCTCAAAGGTTTACTACAGCTGCCTATTACTGTGTGAAACAGAAAAGCACAGGATGCCGTGACAGCTATGAAGAAGGTCGCAGAGGAATACAAGGATTATTTTGAGAATAGAGTACTAACTCAACTTACTACAGGCGAGATAAGTTATGAACATGATTGTAACCATCCAGAAGCATCCAAAAAGCACTGGCTAAGGCTACACGATTATATGTGTAAGAGTTTAACGCTCATGCTGGCAGGAAGAAAGCAGAAATAATTGCGTGTTATGTGCATGGGACCGCATACCTATATCTAAGATGCCTCCTCCCAGCTTCAAAATCCATCGTAACATGGAAGTTAAACTTTGCTAATATTCAAAGGTTTGCCTTGGTATATCGGAGCACTCATGCAAGCTACATGTCAACATAATGTCACGTAATGGCTTACATGAGGAAAAATACGTTCAAAGAAAGGTTTTAAATTGCAGTATTATATACATCAACAGGGCTATGACAGACAGGCAGACATCAGGGCTGGAAGATATATGGGAATTTAATGGTTTAAGAACAGGCAGACCTCCTAAGACTCGAATTCTAATCCCTTGCCTGCTACTGAGTTTCACCTTCTCATGACCCAATTTCTTCCACTATAAAAACCAAAATATTTAAAGTAAACCATAAACCACATCCCAGTAATAGCTCAAAGTTACAGAGAAGAGGTAGGCATTACTATTACCCAGTCCTTAAGATCCTCTTTTTACTGAAGACTTCATGTATTCTAAGGATCTAGCAATAATTCTTTTACATGTGGTGTTTTTTCTGGTACGTTTTCGGACAGAAAAATAATTACAGATAATTGCCTGCTTGAACTGCTAAGGAAGGCACATAAGCTGTGAAAGGGTAGCTTACAGAACACGGGTTTGTCTGAAGAGGGCTTTAGTTATGGCTGCATTGAATTCAAAACCTTTACTGCAATGAAGTTTTTAATAGCAAGAAGTATGCTCCAAGATCTACTTAAAAAATGATATTTAACTTTGTATCTTCATCATCCAAGTGTTCAACTTCAAAGCCCATTTATCTGTCATTAGCTTACTAAGGGGTGGGGGAAAGCTATCAGATCATTAAAGACCTCAGGTGTCTTCATATTCAGGTACAATACAAGAGCTGATATAAATCATGTTCTGCTTTTACTCTTCCATATGCTTGAATTCCTTTTTCTCCCTCCAAGTATGTACTCCTATTTACGTTATTCAGAAAGGCAAGTGATACAGAAGAAGATTACGTACACACTTAATCTTATAGATCTCTAAATAAATTATTCAAGTATTACCAGTAGTGACACAGGAAAATAAAGAACCCCTATCAGGGGCAGAAAAACAACCTCCTCTCCATCAGATATACTTGCCATTTTCCCAAGCTTCTTTTGGCCAAGATTCTGGCAGCAGTCCGTACTTGAAGTCACTTGAAGTCCCCGGCAGCAGTCCGTACTTGAAGTCACTTGAAGTCCCCGGCAGCAGTCCGTACTTGAAGTCACTTGAAGTCCCCGGCAGCAGTCCGTACTTGAAGTCACTTGAAGTACCTATTACAGACACAGTCTTACTTCAGCTTCCCAGGTTCTAATCAGTCATGTTGTTTAGTAAAATATATATACTTTTTAAACTGTGACAAAAAAGTTTCAAGCCTTAAAACAGTAGTTATAATCTTTTCTCACATAATCTTCAATAGTGAAATGAAGAAATAACTGCATTCCTCATTTCAATGAAATTAGACCTTTGATCTACTCTCCACAGTACCATTTCTTCTTCCCATCCTGAGAAAAATTCGAAGCCTTTTTCATACTACAGGAACTTTTATGGTAAGGATATTTATTCTCTCACTATCATCATAACAGGGCTAAAAAGTCTTCCACTGGATTCTCTTTACAACTGTTTTATGCAGTGACTTCATCTGGTCTACCACAGGCAGCCTAGCTGGTACAAAAGTAAATGTTTTCTACTGGAGGTGTGATTTTCTTTATTGCCTTGAAATATCTCAGTGGTATATAAAGTACTTTAAATACCTTTCTTTATATGAAGTATCCCACAGCTATGTCTAAATCCTTTTTTGAATAAATCATCTCCATTAATCTATAACCACAGCAATTCAAGAGACCATAATTACTTGGAATACACCAGCTTAAAAGGCTAGTTTGCATATTTACATTTGGTCTTTAGACAAGCTCTTCATGCAGTTTGCATGGTCTTTGTAGCTTTTCCTCCTCTTAAAAGAGCAAAATAATTCAGAAGTGAACAGTGCCTTAAAAAGATCCTTGCTTATTTAATTCTATACTTTTGTAACAAGTTAAGAATTGCATGAGTGAATATGGAATCACTATTACACAGCACAGAGAACTATAAATAGTACCCAAGAAAGCTGCACTAAGCATTTGACAAAATCATACTGTGAGGCAAAGACTCTTCTGTCAAGAGTGCAAATCAATCTACCCCCCAGTCCCCAAGACAGGAGTTTGTTGGAAAACATGAACTCATAAATCCATTACTTTCCTCACAGGCACAGAGTTGTTAAATAAACAAACCGCAGTGGAAACTGGCAGATTTCATTTTATTTGTCTGGATGGTGCTCAGGTCCTCACACTGGATTCCCAGTGTCACTGTTCTGAAAAGTCTTGAGAAGGGCTTTATAGCAAATAGATACATTTTTACTTTCAAGCCTAAGACTGTACATTTTAATAGTCTAAAGACCTTTTCCTTTGTCCCTGTACTACTCATTCTAAAGATTTTTCCAGGAAAGGAAATTCTCTTAGTGTAAACTAGAATTTCATGCAGCTAGTGGTAAGCTGCATAGTGAAACACTTGCAACTTACAGTTTTACTGGAATAAAGTACAGATTACAAATCCTCACAGCATTAGACATATACAGTAGTTTCATTTACTGCTCAGGCAGTGTTACAGTTGGCAGCACTGGTTTCATCTGCAACATAAGACAACAGTTCAAAAGGAAATCAATTAACAAATAGGAAGCTTATAATTCTATCCTATCCATTAGACAATGGCAAATGATAAGCAAAGCTGGATCACAACTGCCAAACGAGGTATTTCAGAGCTTTTAAAAAGCAGAGCTTGAGTGGATGAAATTAAGGAAGAGAAAACCCAGCATTTTAACTCATCCACCTATCTACTTTGGTATAGAAAGAAACAAGGGCAAGTGGAAGGGAATAAATCTCCCTCAAACAAAGCAGTGAGGAAAATATTTTTTTATTTTTTTAATTACTGACTCTAAGAGCTGTTGTTATGTCCAAAAGAGGCAAGAACTCCTTACACTAATTTGGAGCTATGGACACCAGCAATGGCATCTCACAACAGCTCACGGAATGGAACACAGATACCTTATAGACATGCCAACCACATATTCCTTCGAGGTGAGCAATAAAACTTCCTTGTGTAATACACAAGAAAGGATTAGTGAGGAAGCAGTATCGTACAGTTCTGGGCAAGAGCAAAGATGACTTGACCTCAAGGCTAAAAGCCTCCAAATTAAAGCATGCTTCAGGATCTAGCAGAGAAAAAAAATTAACCAGCTTCTATAATCTGTTTAAAATATTAGACCTTTTCTTTATAGGTTCCCCCCCCTCTAATAGAGCTGTCCTGTCTCTAGTTGACCAGTGGAAGATCAGTGATCAAAGTATTTTAATTACTTTTTCCCCCCCTTATGGGATGAATATCTGCAAGATTAACAGACCAAGCCTCTACTGATCACAGATGTAACATATATGCTGTGCATAGACTATGCTGTGTATAAGCAATATTGCATAACCTCCTTCAAAACAAGCACACAAAGACTGACCGTAAGCAAGAGTTGTATCAAGCTGAGCACATTTATAACACTGTCACTTTGACAGTTCTTCTGGATCTAAGAGAACACAACTGGAAATTCATTAGGAACATTTGTGCTCACAGCTGGTATTCAAGTTATAGGGAAGTCAGGAGCTCAAATCCCTGCATAGGTCTAGATCTTAGCATAAGACTCAGCATAGAGCCAGACAGACTTAAGAGCTGTAGTCTAGTGTAGATAATAGCTACTAAATCTTTCTGCCCCAATTTGAAGAGAGGACCTGCTATAACATGAAAGAACACCAGCACAGATACCACAAGAGATAAGAGGTTGCTACAGACGCTTCAGTCTCTGCACTGTACAGGACTAAGTAGATCATAATTAAACCTAATGCTTATTCTTAGAATAATTCTCTGACCTAGAAAACCTGCTTTCTAGATTAAGCACACGTATAACACATTCAAAACAAAACAGAAAAAAAGGCGGTTTTAATGTCTAATGGCTGATCCATACAGGAAAGACATGAATTACATATAGACTGGGAACTGGAAGTGCAGTACGTAGCCTCTACTAGTTTCTCCACACGGACATATAGCCTACATTCAGATAAGCTTCTGACTGTAGCTCAGCCAAGTATAAGATGTTACAGACCCCTGTGGCTCGTAACATCTTCTCCCATTCCTCCTCCCAGCCAGGCTACTGCTCCCTGAAACCTGCTTGCAAAACCACAGATGTAGTCATCATCTAACCTGTTCCTGTCACCTTAAACCCAGTTCAGGTTTTGATAGCAGACTGAAAACAACTACATATGCAGTTGTACTGGTAGACTGGGGGTGGGGTGCAAAGGGGGAAATAAAGACAGCAGTGAGAAAGAACTTTAAAAAAAACCCCAAACAATAGAGGGTAATTAGAAGCAATAATGTTCTGTATCTCCAGACCTGGTCTCCTGACCACCACCTTCCTCTGATCTAAGGATACCTTTTTACAGTTTAGCTGTTTCTTAAGAGAGGTGTAAGTTAGTAATTCAAATGTCAATTAGTCTCCAACATCTACCCATTCTTCTACCCTGCATGAAGAAGAGGTTTCTATCAGTAACCCCATCGTAAAAAAAACAAACCACCACCAAACCCCAAAACAAACCCAAAATAATAAAAATAAAACAGAATACAAATAAGCTAATTAACTGTCAGCACTAAAATTCTCAAGATGTCAATCTGCGAAGAGAAACAGACACTCCAAAATATAATGAAGCAGTTGTGTAGGCTTTTACGCTACTAACAAAAACTTTATGGAAGGATTTTATGTTCTACTGTGTGTGTTCTTAGGAAAAAGGGTAACCAGAAGTCAGACACACTGATTTTCAGTTTTGAAGGCAAGAAGTAGGGGAGTATCACCAGAAAGAGAGAACACATCTGAGCAGAAACATCCTTAGTTTGACAACTTTTGCTCTTTTTCTGTAACCAGAAATATGCTGATTTTTTTGGGGAAGACAAGGAGACATTACTGAGTAGGGGATGATCAAGATTAAGAAGATCAATGATAGATGCCATCAAACAGGTCATTACAGAAAGGGATACAGACATAGGGTGTGCTGAGGGAGACGATATAAAAGTTTGCATTATAAGCAGTTGTCTGTAGTGACCTTAACTTCTGTTTTCTTTATACATATTACCACTAAAATCAGTGCCAAAAGAGGAGAAAAAGGAATACTATTATTTTTTCACCAGGTTCTCTGAACATTGACTGATCATTCAGATCAATTAAAAAAGGCAGAAAGTAGACAGGATAAGCAATTAGGCCATAGCTTTCAAGGATTGTAAAGAGAGCAGTGGTAATCTACTGATAACAATCTGGATTGCTATTAGAGAGCTGGATTTGTTGCTTATGTTAGGTAACATGACAGAAAAAACAGCACTGCCAAGACTGACATGCTGGGAAGGTGGGGGAAAAGTACTCCATTTGTTCCCACAGTATTACTCACATCTTTAACCTTGCTTCTGAAAAGAGGTCAAAGCATATTACTTCTCAACTGCCTCTTGCAACAGAAGGCTCAAACTTGAGACATTTTGCCAATACAATCTTACTCATGCTCTATGTACTGCTCCCAGTTCCTCTTAATTTTTACTGTTTCTCATTCATTAAAAAAAATGGTTTATTGCCTTGACTATGGAGGCAGATCTATCACCAACTAACCCTGCCAAAAGACCACCAATTGATGCCAAATATATCATCCACTTGCTTTTTCAACTTACTATCATATATTCCCTGAAAAACTCCTCCCTGAGAAAGGGGTGCCATTCACATTAGAAACCTATTTTGCTGATCTCTCCCTACAAAGGCTACATCAGTGAAACACAAGATAATAAGAGCTTTCCTCACCCAGATCATTTATTTGTGAGGGAGTTACTGTTCCCAGGGACTATCACAGGCTCAAACAAAAACTTAAGTCTGAATGGACCTCTGAAGGTCACCTAGTTCAACCTCCTGCTCACAGCAGGGCTAACTTCAAAGCTGGGCTATATGTTGCTTTGGACCTTGCCAAGTTTTAAATATCTAAGAGGATGGGAGATTCCACAAACCCATGTTTGGGTTTACTGGGTTTTTTTGTTTCCACAACATGTTCCAACACAACCACTCTCACGGTCAATGATTTTCTTCACATGCAACTGGAATTTCCTTAGCTGCAACTCGTGACAACTGACTCTTGTCCTTTCACTGTACACCTCTGAAAAACATCTGGGTTCCTTTTCTCTATAATCCCCTTAAGGTGGTAGAAGACAGCTGGCAGATCCCTCAGCCTTCTCCATACTAAATAAATTCCGTTCCTCAGCCTCTCCTTGAACAACATGTTCTTTGCCCCCCTAACCACCTTAGTGCCCCTCCACTGGACTCCCTCCAGCTTCCCAGCATCTTTCTTGTACTCAGCTGCCATAAACTGGGCACAGGATTTCAAATGCGGTCTTGCCAGTCCCAAGTACAGGGGTATTACTGTCGCCTCCCTCAGCCTGCTGGCTATGTTCTTGCTAATACCACCACTATGAGGCTAGCCTTTGTTGCTCCTAGGATGCACTACTGATTTATGTTCAGCTTGCCGTCCACAAGGACCCCCTGGTTCTCTTCTGAAAAGTTACTACACAGCCACTCAGTGCTCAGCTTGTACTGATGCACAGGGTTGTTACTTCCAGATGCAAGACAACATTTGTCTTTGCACAGCATCTTGGGGGTTCCTGTTGGCCAATTCTTACAGATTGTTGAGGTTCATCTAAAAAACAGCCCAGCTTTGCCCCCTAGCATATCAACTATTCCCACCAATTTGATGTCATCTGCAAACTTGCTGAGAGTCTTCAGTCCTACTATCCTGAGCACTGATGATGTTAAGCAGTGTGAGATTCGGTAAGCTATTTTCAGGAAATTAGCCCTTCTTGACTTCACTGTCAAGAAGATACCTTCAACCTTCTTCCATAAACTTCTGGACTATGTTGTGAGCTCAAGGGCCAGATCATGAACACTGCAAACAAGTCAATTTAAGGATGTACCTCAAGAGCTTTCTCAAGTATTCAAGTGATAACTCAAAGACTTTCTAATACAAACATTTCACATCCCCTTTTCATCAAGTCTTATATTTAAAGTGTTAATAGAAGTAGGACTTTCAAGAAGCTATACACCTGAAAGACTGCATGAAACTCCTCGAGACTCACTGGCATTTAGGATTAAAATCCTTTAATTCAGTAACAAAAAAAACCCCAAAAACACTCTAGATACTCTGGTAACTAAATTAAATGTCTTGGCATTATGTTCTGCTCCTATTTTCTTGCTAACTCTCTGAAAAAACTACTGTAGAACAAATCCAAGGAAATAAGTGTGACTTGTCCTCAAAGCTGCCAGTTTCTCCCTAACGAAGGGGTAAAAAAAAATTGAATAAAAAAAAGGAAAATTAAGTTTATTCCCATTTTAGTCCTAATACAAGGGTTCTCTACACAGTAAAACCATTAGCTTCTTTCTGCATCAGCACTAGAGAAATGCTATTGCTACCATTTTATCAGCTACACATTGTAGCTTGTAAACATATTTTCATAAAGGAAGAATTAAATGTCAGCTTGAGTGACAGGAAACAGAAGTAACATCATGCATCACAATCAAAGACCACTGATATTGCTGCAGTCGAGACAAATACACCAAGAACTGATACAGGTCTTCATTTGTATTTATTCTTATGTAAAGACATAAGCACAGATACCATTACTGTGTAGAGACTGTTTTGGTCTGAACAGCTTTTTATGCTAAAACAATTGAAAGGAAATGCTAAGGAGATCTTCACTTCATGTTAGCTTCTCTAATCGCAGGAAGTCGTACAAGCAGTAGTATAATTGACCAAAATCCATGTGTTGAACTGGCATCTCAGTATCATTCATTCCAGACTTACTTTGCCAAAGCCTAACTTTGTCCAGGAAACCAAGGGATTTTGTCTTTACACTGGGCTTTGAAGAAAAGTAAGGTACAAGATAGAGGTGCAAATGTGTAAAAATACCA
Organism: Pelecanus crispus; assembly: GCF_030463565.1. NCBI lineage: Eukaryota > Metazoa > Chordata > Aves > Pelecaniformes > Pelecanidae > Pelecanus > Pelecanus crispus. Next base: position 142,836,251 of record NC_134644.1, on the reverse strand, counting down.
AAACAAAAAACCCAACCCGTCCAAAAAAAACAAACAAAACCACCCAACCAAACAAAAAACCCCCAAACCCTAAACTCCCAAATACTTCCTTAGGAAGTCTGCATAACAAGATCTGGGAGTACACGACAAACTAGAGCTTGCCAGACTGGTGTCATGCTCTCCTTAGAAAGTAACATGCAACATTACACCCTAAAGAAAGGGGATCAACTCAAGTGACAAGCAAGCAAATGTGTAAAAGACTGGAACTTTTACAGAGCTCATACTTTTCATACACATGACCTGACCATGAAAGACAACTGCTGCTTAACAAAGGGGCTTTTTTCCAGCTTTAAAGATCATGTTTTTAAAAATGTCCCCTTTAACCCCCCAAGCCCTGGGAATACCAGAAATTACTAGTTCTTCAATTGTGGCTACATTTTTACAGTAAAAATGTCAACTCTGATCTTGCTAATTCACCTCTCCATTGTTCCCAGTATGACAGGATGAAGCTTGTAACTAAGAAAGCTGCACCAATGAAGGCTAGAGGTTAAAGTGAAATTGTCTGCTAAAGCTGTACTCCTACCAACACTGTACTGCAAGCACTACCATGAGCTTTAGGGTGAATGCACAGTGTAAGCTTGCTATGCTATAGTATTCTATATTTAGTATAAACTTTCTACACTATGAATACATTACTCATTGGATATATTTATTGATACCTGCCAGAAACTGGCAAAAAGTAAGAAATGCTGCATGTGTCTCTCCTCTACCCCAAAAAACAACTCCAAGTTCTGTACACAAGAATTCCAGACTGCACACAGAGAACAAATGGTTGGGCAGCAAGCAAAACAGCTCAGCAAGGACAGAGAACCTGAAAAAGAGCAGTCTTTTAGTCGAACTACATGCCACTTAAAACCTATTCTACTCAGCTACCAACACCAAGGATGACCTATCCCTTCCCTCAAATTAAAAAAACCCCACCAAACAAAAAACCCCCAAACCACAAAACACACTAAGTCTTGTAGGCCCAGAGTAACTGAACAGAAATTGATGAATTTATACTTCCATAAACTCTTACATGACAAAGTCACTCTAGCATAAGAGTGCTCTCACAGGGAGTTATGGTGGTGTAAGTGAATGGGCCTTCCAATGCAGAAAAACTGCAGGTTAAATAAGAAACCTAAGATTGTTTTTCTGTACCATATGTCAGTTAAGGCATAAAGGATATTTTTAAAAGTCTTTTACCAGTCTTTTACCTTCATAAATATCATACAGGAATGGATAGGCATGTGAAGACAAGCATGTAGGAGATAAGGGGGCTGTGGATAAAACCAAGACTTTCTAGGGTAATTGCTATCTGGAAAAAAAAGCTTTTTAAAGGAAGTTGTATTCTAACCTTCATGATAGTTTAAAAAAGCCCCACATTACTCTGAAAATCAGCTACAATCCAAAAGGATCTGAAACATCTAGAGTAAAAACGCTTTCACTGCTCAGCATGTGATAAAATTAGATTTGACTTACTGAGCTACATCTTTGAGATGCAGGAGGGAACCTAGCTGAAGAAATAGCCACTTTTGTGGCTGGATTTATGCCCCCCCAAATGAATCAAAAAGATACACAGCCCCTGGTTTTCTTTATTTATGGAGTTGCTGCCATCATCATCACCATTTCATAAACAATGTAGCAGAAAAATCAAATCAGCACTTCAGATTGATAATTTTTTAAAAAGTGAGTGTATTGCCTGTGCTTCAATTGCACCAAGACAAAAAAAAATTCAGGCAGAAAAAAGTCTGTAGACACCACATAACCTCCTTCCCCCAACCCATCCACCTTGCTTGCTTTTTCCCTTGTTTAAAAAAAAAAAAGCAAAAAAAAAAGCCTCAACACAACAGTAATATGCAGAACATTGTGTGAAGTTGCAAGGTCAGCAGTTGGCCATACCATGAGAATGTGAGGATCTACTTGCCTTTGGGATCATCCCCAGGAGAGGTAAACTTAATGACTGGGGAATAGGTTGACCCCTGAATGTTGTACTCTTTTTAGATGACTTCTAAAAAACTATGGGGCCTTTGATACCAGCTTACACAGCAAATGGGGCAAATAAAGAGGTTAAAGGTCCATTAAGCAATTTAAATCTTTCAATCAGGGTATCAGCTGGAGATCTGAGGAAGATGTAGCTGAGACATAGTACCATGGAACAGTAGCGGGGGAAAAAAAGAAGCTTAATTTTCTTATACTCTTCTTTTTTTTTTTCTTTGTAACTCAAGACAGTGAAGTAGGGTTTACCCCTATAAGAAATATATACATGTCCAGACAAGTCCATCAATTGTGATTTCTTCAAAGTTACCTGTCTTTACAGTAAAGTCCTGATCAACTTGTGTTATGCTGCTCCCTCACATCATGAGTAAAACTGCGACCAGCACTACCTTTTTGCAAGCAGGCTTAGCTGCTGCTTGTATCCTTCTGAAAAGGAGTTGCTTCTACAGCAAGCTGAATTATATTCCTTAAGAACCCCTACAAAATCATTCAGGAACCCCCTTGTTTGACAAAAGGGCTGTTTTCACCCTGGCCTTGTTATCCTTTCCCTCGCCCCCACCCCAATATATGACACAGCATTATCTAGCCTGAAAAATCATGGTAGTAAATAATCCAGCAGTAGCTTCATAAAGCTATTGGGATATTACATACAAGTCTCTAATAATCAACACAGTCAGCTCTGGAAAGCATAAGCAGTACTTCACAGTTGTGTTCTGAAGCCTGAGGATAGGACACTTGTACTCCAAAAAACAGGCCCAAATGAAAAACAAATTCAAGAAGTGATAAAAGTTTATAAAGAACCCCTATGAACAGACATTAAGAATATGATGAAATAGAATCACTGGGCTTTTATGAACTCGAGACTAAGAGATGCTGACTGATTGCACTGTTACTTTCACCACAGTAAATGGTTAGTTGTAGGATGCACCGTGGCTGTAAGACATTTTTTAGCAGATTTTCAACTAGAAGGGGAAATAGTAACATAGGTGGTAACATTCAGTGTGAAGAAACACAGCTATTATAATTAATATAGCTAAAACTGGAGAAGGCTTGAAAGCTTCAGTAGAGTAGGTAAATAAGAAAGTACATGCAATTTAAAATCCATCTCAACTTCACAGAGTTTTCTGAAGCTCACCAAAGTGCTACTTTTACAGGGAAGGTGTTAAATATAAACTCACTGGCAACACAGGGTGAGAGGAAGGAGAAGCTGACATATGCTTACAGATACCTGTAGGAAAACTCACATTTGGCAAGGAGCAGTTGAACATGTTTGCTTTACTGGGACAAGAGGGGTAGCAGATAGTTCAGAAAGCTTTTCTTGTTGATTATGTAATACTTACCTAGCAGTACCCAACTGGAAAGTCCATTTACTATAGAATTCAAGGTAGTGGCTTTGGGGGTAAATTTTTTTAATGAGAGGAGTGTTCTTAAATAGGCTTCCCTTCCACTGTATCAATGGTATTTCTTTCCCCTCACAAAACCACCAGACAACCCAAAACCATAATCAAGGACACAGCAAGTGACTGGACATGTAACTGGACATCTCATAACCACAGCTGGTGTTGGTTATCCCCATCAGCACATAAGAAAGCATAATAGAAGTTCATTCTTTCCCTTTTAGCAACCAAAGGGACAGTGCACTCCCTAGCTTTCATCATAAAAATTTACTGTTCTTTTCCTTCTCACAGCATTGTCTTGTATCTATTCCAGAAGACATTTTCTTATGAATTTTAAACTCCCAGTGACTATTATTTTTGGTAGTTTTTCGTCTCCACAAGAAATTTAATCCACAACTAAAAAGTTACTGTATAACCTGCAGGTTACTCTACAACTCATTCTTGTCATTCTTCCAATTCTCCACTCCTCCCTCTTGCACCTTTTCTTGGGCGTAGAGGGAACAATGGCAAGAAGAGTGTTTTAAGAGTGAAATCTACCTGCAGAGCAAAGAAAAATCTAGCCAGCAGCAGAGGAAAAAGAACACTGAATGCTGAAGCACAGACTATGGGTGAAAGTAAGCTATACCAAGCCCTTCTTCCAGTACCTCTTTGCATTTCAAGCAATGTGCACACATTGAAGAATGTCATAAAAGTAGAGGTCTTGTTATAAAAATATTAGATATGGCTTCCAAAAGAGTTCTAACACTGACAGAAAACGTAATTATTTACTTGGGACCACTTATGTTGTACTCTGAAAGCACCAAGGAGATCATTGGTTGACATTATAGTTCAATAAAATAAACTCCCCCCTGCAATCACAGAACTTTCAGCTGTTTTGGACAGACACCACAGCACAAATTCAGTGTGCCCCTAGCCTCTAATACGTCAAGAGCTCTTTTCATCAAGATGTTGCACAGATGTATTTTGTAATTTAGTTCTTTAGCACAATGAGTTACTGGAAACCTTGGTGCTTCTGTCCAAAAAAAACCGAACAAGGACTAAAGTTGTTTAGTCATTACTGCACTGCCCATATCCTCCGTTATTTCTCCAAGAAAGCTCCACAGCACATATTCAAATCCTGCAAAATGCAAACAAGTATTTATTTCTGTTGCCAGGGACATCATCTAGTAGACATGTTGTCTGTGATATTTCCAATAGTAAAAGAGGTTGAGTATCTACCCCATATAAATCAGAAATAGAAACCACAAATAGAAACTGTGTCAGAAATTTGATGTTTCTGCAATTAATACACAGGTCCTCAGCTCCTGCTCCAGACCCGGTGCTGCCCTTTTTCATGCTGCTGCAATGAAGTCTATATTAGCGAATAGCACAGACCAGGCACAGGCAGGTTTGTTGTGCAGGTGCTGAGGCCTCAACATCCCCACTATACACATCTAAAGGTGCTTTACTTAAGGCTAGATCTAACCTGGTGCTGCGGACCTAAGGCCTGTTAGCAGCTGGCACGCAACAGGCACGTTGCTGAAACACAGCTTCTATTTTCCTTTCACCCAGAAGAAACCCCATGCAGTCTAAGAAAGCTTAGACAGTAAGAAAAGTTCAGGAAACTCACTTTACAAGTGCACACTCCCAAGCTGAACTGCAAAGCTGAAGTAGACCTACCCACTGAGTTCAGAGATGAAGACTAGAGATAAGCAAACCCCCTGAAGCATTTACAGAATGAATGTTAGCTCCTCAGCACAGCTGCTTCTCCAGAGCTGCTCCTGTTGTGCCACACTACTTGCTAACTATACGGACATATCTGGTACCGGCTGCCCCTGCTCATGTGCCAGATGTACACGTCCGTACCTCCAGCCTGGCCCACTCCACACTGTCACACATCACTGTGGTGCTCATGCGTACACACTGGTACGGTAGAGTGCAGAGTCCCCACGTGCCCTCTGATGGGCTGCTACTCACCTACTGCCTCCTGGCACCACAGCGGCTGCCAGCCGCGCAGGCGGGCACCTACGCACTGCGGGTGGAGGCATTTCAGGGCCCCAGGAGGAACGGCCTGTCCCTGCCGCTACTGAAAGGACTTCTTTCAGCCTTGTTTTTAAACAAGTCTGGGGGTACAGGAAGAAACCGAGGCCACCCTTCCTTCCACCAAAGTAAATACAGGTTCCTAGACCCTCCCAGAACTCAGGTTGCTTTCAACTCTCCGTTTTGTCACTGGAATGCAAAAATATCCGGAAATATTCTATACTTACAGGTGCGAGCGCTGATTTTTTTTTTTTTTTAATTTCCCCTCTTAATTCTACCCCTTGAACCTGGGAAGCAGAGGATATCCACAGTCCCTTGACATTTGAAGGGAGCACACATTTTAAAATGCTTTAGAAACAAGCAGACACATCTGAAGAACTTGGTTCCAGCTATGTCTCAAATCCACCTAATTTGACTGCTAAATTGGGGTAAGTTTTCAAAGCTGCTAATTCATCTAAAGTGATACAGGTAAATAGCAGTTCTTCAAATATATTCTTCAACTATTCATACAGCATAATAATAATCATTTAAAAAATAAAATCCAGAACTTAATTGCATTGCCCCAAATCCCAATTACACTGTGAACAGGCTGCTTATAATTCTTTGTGTGACTGTATTTGTTTACAGATAGTTAATCTTATTCTAGCATTTACATTAACCATAGATCCTTAAGGAAAAAAAAATCCTATGAATTCAGTCACACTCAGTATTTGTTTAAAGAATAGTTCAACAAAAAGATATTCCCTCTACTATATGTCATTGTGGTATCTCTTTCCAATATGTTTCACATACCTGCTTTAAGGGTTTCTATTATACTAGCCAGGATTACTCCATTTTGTAGCTTCCCAGATACCCCCAAAATAAACAGCAGCAGAAAGTTGACTCCTGTTTCGGGGTGACACTCAGGTGAGGGACATTACCAGAAAAATCTTTTGCTAGTGTAGGGAATGAAATTATAAAGGCCGTTTCTCTCTGCGCAGCTAACATCATTAGCCACCAGTTATCACTCCTTGATTTTAAGCCTAATAGTGGCTACAGATTACATATAAATGTAAGAATTTTAGTTTCTACCAGCTGGTAAGGATCCCCAACTCAAGCATCAAATGCAAACAGCATGTTACATACTGCATGACACAGCACTGTCATTCCTTTCTCTAGCTGAAGATACACTGCTGTGCCCCAAGGTGGAGAATCTGATTACTGATTTAGTAACCCAATTGGCATGCTGACTTTTACTAAGAGATGCTATCCAACATACCTCTATAAAAGTGACATTGTCATGCACTTTATTCAATAATTTAGTTTCCAAATTACGTGACTGACATTAAGCAATATTTACCTGCTTCTTCTTTAATAAATGACAAATCTTCTTCTGGGTATGGAACTGATGGTTGCAACACCGAGCAATCTTCCGAGTTCTCTTCGGTATTAGGTGGTATATTATAAATAAATCTCTTTGCAGTTTGGTTTTTCCTTCTTGCTTTTCCAGGTTCTTGAACTGATTGTCCCTGTGGACCCATGTCATTCCATACGAAAACTTTTCCCTCGCCTTGAGATTCATTTTCAGCCATTTCAGGTGAGCTGTCCTGGACCCAACTGCAGTCATTCATTTGGTAGCTTTCCATTTGGCCCTCATCAATAGAGTAACCATCGTTCTCAGTTTTTATGCTACTTGCCAAGTTGGTAAGATTTCGCGTTGCCCAGAAGCTGGCAACTTTCTGATCCCTTGGAGACAAACCATCCCTACTAACAGATCTTCTGTTGTAATCCACTACAACGGTCTCTGGAGCTTCTGATTTTATACTTATGTTTAAGGCATCTTTAATGAAGTTGCGGCAGGACTGGACAACCTCTGTCATCTGAAGGTAGCTGGCCACTGACATCACTTCAATGGCATTTTGGCTCGTAAGCACGAGGTTACCAGAATATAAGAAGTCCAAGATGACAGAAAAACCTTGAACAGCAACAACGTCTAAATAGGTAACAGTGGTTTGGTTACGGCTTTCTTTGTTTGTAAAGCAATACAGAGTCTTAAAGAAGCGGCTGCCTGCAACCAGGATGTTCTTGTGAGCTCTGAAGACCCTCCCGCTCACCACAATATTAACATCACAAAGAATGCCTTTCTTCCTCTGCTCGTTGAGCTCTTGCAGGAGCTGATAGCAGTAAGAGTTCTCATTTGGCCTGCTGTTAAAATCACAGTATCCTTCATTATTCAGTTCTGATGGTAACTCTGACTCCTGCAATTAAAAAAACACAACCATAATTAGCCCTTAATGAATGCTCTCCTTAGTCCTCCAACACTATAATGAGGATATGAAAATAAACTTAAGATGATGTTACTCAAACGATTTTTTTTTTTTAAATTTATGTTCTTGGTCATAAAGGCAGGCAGGAATATATAATTAAAAAAGTGTTTCTGAAAGCTAAGAATCATGATCTCATTCTGCACCTTCCACCCCCAAATATTGAATAAAACCAGAACTAGCAGAATTGCCTTGAGGGCAAAATTTCAGCCAAAAGTAAGGAAAGATTTGGTTGAGTTCGAAGTACTTGTTTTTCTTAACCCACATACATCAACGATTCAGGAATCTCTCTTTCCAAAGATTTAACTAGATGGTTCTCACATATCCAACCCCCCATTCTTCCCTAGAAACCTCCCCTTAAACGGGTAAGCACAACCTTGATAACTGATTCAACATTTTCTCATGCTGAGATGAATACATAAAGATTAGGTCTGTATCTCCCAATCTGTCTGTCTCACATGTTTTAAAGAAAACATGTTACGGAAGTAGTTATAATAGCAGATCTGTTTCTTATAGAGTTCTATAAATTAGGCATTTATTATTTATTTTCTAATTGTGTCAGGCTTAGGATTAAATAGTTGCGCTACACGACAAATGGACAGAACATTGCAGGTGACCAAATAAAACTTAAGCTTCTGTTACATTATTTAACCAAGACTTTCTTGAATCAAACTTCACTGAAACTTTCCAGTAGCAACACCTTTAACTGGTATATACCTATTATACAGGCAATATTTACTTGTGTGCCTCTCTACAACCTTTTTAAGACGTGATCTCAAACGTGGCTTGAAAATTTTGCTGAAAGTAGCATCAGACTTCCAACACCTAAGATGTTAGTTGTTATTAAAGATTAGTTCAGACAGTGAGAGGCTGATAAGAAACAAGAGATCTGAACTGGATTTTAGAGCATTTATAAAATTTGTAACTGACATTTAGACAATGATAATTCAGAGCTGCTACAGAGCAGCAGCTAGAACAAAGCAGAAAACACAACAGACTGCCATATTTGAGACCATACTTCTATTGATTGATATGTGCTGCCATCAAGAGCAGTGACAATGACAGTCTGTTTTATACTGGATCTCTAAGACTCTCTCTTCTTCCCTAGCAAATAAGGACAGCTCAAAACTGGCTGGCTCCCATATGGTTTAGGATGAGAGAAGATCAGATTTTGCAAATTATGTCATTATTTCCTCTTCCCATTTTCTAAAACAACTCACCGATTTGGGGGCTAGAGGTATCATTAAAGCTCAACTACCTCAAAATCACAGGTCAAAATCAACATTAAGGAGGTAGTGTTAATGCAGTCACAAGCCCATAATCTATACTGGGGCTCAAATATACGTTGCAGAAAAGTACTACCCTTGGTTTGGGACTATGGCAGAAACCAGCTATATTAAAAAAGAAAGTGTCACTTTCCACTACACAGGAATTAGTGCACTAAAATCAGTACTCACCTCAAGTTATAATCCCAGTGGATCACTGGGATGACAACTGAGGCTGTAACTACATCCTCTAAAATGCTATTTACATCTATAAGCAACAAATAATGCCCAGCCATAGCCAAAATAGAAACTGTACCATTTCAGCATCTCCTGCAGAGAAATTTCAGTTTGCTGTCACATTCAAGTTGCTTCTAAATCTCTACCCTTCTCAGAAAAACACTTCAGTGGAAAAAAAGAGGTAGAAATAAAAGCAGTTAGGCTTTTATGTGAAAGCAAACAACAGATTTTTGTCCAACCTTGGCTTACTTTTTTCCGTATGCTCTGTGACATACCCAAATACTCCTTCAGATCAGAGCCCCAAAACAGAAAGTACATCCCAAACGTGTGACAACTGAGTCTATCATTTTTTAAGTTCTCAGCGGATTTCAGATCTGGACTAGCTTTCTGTCACTCCAGCAACGGAGCACTGTGTAGTTTCAAAACACCAATTACGCTGACTTTGGATCAGATGAAAATGAAAATTATTGTACCCTAAAGTGTTGTCACTCAGTCAAAGTCAATCATCAGTGACTTGCATCTCACACAGTAAATGTTAGGTAGATGCTATGATAGCTGACAATTTTGCTCTCTGAGAACACATTAAACACCACATAAAAATAATCTGCAGAGGTTCTTTCCTTTCTACAAATGTCTGATTAAAGAATGGAGATAGAGCACATTGTAACTGAGCGTGTGTATGTATCCAATCAAGCTGACAGAAAGAGAAATCAAGATTTACAATATTTTGGAGCTGCAGATCACAAATGCACTACAGAAACACAAGACTGAAGTCTTCATTATGAAGAGACCAGAAGGCTGAGTGAAAATAAGAGACATGATGCAACTAACATCCAAGCTATAGGGGTATGTGTTGGGGGAAAGAGATCAATACTACAGCTTTACAGAAATGAGTGCAGAAGTATTATTTAAAACTAAGTGTAATACTGGAAACAATTGTTCAACTGTTGCTATGGAAGTGGCTAACTCTAACGCCACACCTCCAATGAAGTGAAAGCCCCAACATCCGAACAGTTATGAAGCCTATGTAAACAAAGTGTGAAAAGTAGAATTAACACTTACTATGATAAAAATAAAAAAAAAGTAATATCCCTTGGAGAGTTTTAAACATCTCCCCTTTGTACAGAAAAAGTACAATGCAGTTCAATAGGAGGAAAGGTACAGAAAATAATTACAGAAAATAAAAAAGTGTATTTTCAAGCTTCTGTTATTTATATTGTGCCCATGGCATATCATCATAAGGGTACTGTTTTTCTGATGAGAACCACAAACTGATGATAATTGCTCAGATGTCAGTTATATTTTCAGAATACAAACCAAATATGCCTATCACCTAAGCTATCTCAACAACAAACCACCTTATTCTTTACTAAAAACTGGTAAGAAATCTAGAATAAAAATCAGGACGATTTCAGTTTTATTTGTGGAACCTATAGCATTGTCAGTCTGAAAAGCTTCTCTCTGTAGGTGAGATTAAAAAGTGGTCTAACAGAACAGAGAGTGCTCAAGGAGACTAATATTGTGCTCAGTTTCAGTTAGACTCATCTGAATACACCCAAAGATAAATGACTATAATACGTATAATTCATTAATTAAACTTGCCTAAAAGCTAACAAGAGCAGAAACAGATGATCAAAAACTGCTACTAGAAACTTGCTTTTCTTTCTCCTCTTGTGCCATCAGCATACTCTGTCTCTTGGGAGCAAGAACAGTCAGAGAGGGGGAAGAAGGAGAAAAAAAAAAAAGAAACAAAACTAAAACCAATCTAACCATAGACTCCATCTCAGCTGTATGTATATGAAAAGTAGTTATGCCACATTTTTGTAATCCCTTACCCATTACCACACCTTACTCTACAGCAGCTTCCCTATGCCCCCAAATTAATTCTTATCCTGAAAAATGGATGCCCTAACAAAAGTGAGCTATCAGGAGCTTCTTAGGCACGTGCAGCTACAGCGGAAAATCATCTCAAAAGACAGTCCTATTGGCTGCACACATGATGCTCCGCTGCCGTTTTACATGCCATAGCATCACTCATGGAAAACTCAGCAATTTAGAACTGTTCCATTAAGTGCCTAACATCCAATTGAATAGTTCGAGGTCTCGTAAAAACACTACATAAAAACACAGTAAATGACAGTCCTTACTCTGAAGGCCTGACTTCCTCCTCAACTTTTTTGCTCTGCTAAGAGTAATTCAAGAAGTTAACTTAGAACACTATAATGTAACTCTTACATCTGAAGCAAGACTTCTATTCACCACCGCTCATACAGAGCAAACAATTACAGTTCACATGGAAAAAATAATACATCAAAGGCCTTCCTCCTTTCAGAGAGCTTCTGCTTTAAACCAACATGCCTATTAGGCTGGAGAAAGCTTTTCTGGCAGTATTTCCAAAGCTCAGCTTCAAATTATGTCCAGAGAGAAAATGTTTTAAGAAGCAGCTTTGAGGGGAGGAACCCCCAGCAGCCAATAAATCTGCATCTCATGGATCTAAATTCATCACAGAATTAAAATCTTTTGCAGTCATTTCCCAGTAAGTGTCAATTTCTCAGGATTTCTGCAACACAATAGTCTGCTTATTAAAAAAACAAAGGTAGTTTCAAGCTGATTATATCTTTCCTTAAGCTTTAATAGGGAGACAGATTATTTTAAAAAAATAGAATAGGAAAAAAAAAAGGAGTCAAGATTTTTCTCTTAGAAGTACCAACTGACAGCTCAATACATTTGAATTACAGCAGCTGCAACCACTTGTGATATATTTTGGCATTCCAAATTAAATGTATCCCAAAAATAAACTGAAATCATCGCCTGTTTCTTCATGAGTGTAACATCCAACAGACCTATAGAAATTTCCACTGCTTTACTGTCTTAACACCTACAGTTTCCTTTTCACACTTGAACAGTGGCACTATGCCATATGTTTATTAGCAGCTGCTAAACATGCCCTGCAGTTGAAGCTTGTCAAGTCAAGAATACATGTGTGTTGTCTCTAAGACAAAGGCTGAAAGACCTCTCCCAAGTTTCATTAAATCTAAATGGCTTTGCTGTCTCATTATGTATGTTGGAAATATGGTCAGGGTACAAATTACCTACTTTTGTTCCACATACCTGGTATCATGGCATTAAGGAAAAAATGGGGCTATTGTTTTGGTATTAATTTAAACGCATGTACCAAGAAAAATTCAACTGCTATTAAAAGTGTGAAAGGATATGGCAATTAAACATAAAAGCAGAAAGAAAACAGAGATTCTTAACCAGATTTGCAACAGAGCAAGGGTAACCCGGAAGTGCACCACAAAGAAAACTACACTGCTTTTGAAAAACTGCAATTCTTTCCCTTGTAAGGGGTTTTCAACTGAAATGTAATTACAGAGGGATGCATCCAGCCCCTTTTTACACTTGAAAACACCAGTCTCTGTACAGCTCCCTTATAGATGCTTACTCTGTCCAAACCTTAATACAGTACAAAAGAACCATCATACATCTCATCTATCCTACTGTTTCATTTATTTATTTATTATTATTTATTATTTAAGAAAAAATATTTATAGTAACTATGAGTGGTATAAAAGCAGAGGTTCGTTTTTATAAAGATTCCCATAACAGTAAAAGGTTAATCTTCAAATACTTACATTAACTTTTAGGCTACTGTGACACGCAAACCAGTATTCTGTCGTGTCCCCCCCCCACCCTCCTCGTATTTTGCAGCCTTATGACAGACGGGATAGGAAATCAGAAAGAAAAAACTAGTAAGATTAGTAGGAAAAACTGCTTGGAAAACTTTTCATCTACGCATAGCTTAATGGGAGTGAGAGAAACTTCCAAGTGTGGCATGAATTAGCAACATCTAGTGACACAGCAGGCTACACAGCAACAGGACATACCTTCACAGGCTAATCATTCACAACTCAAAGTTAGAAACTACACGACAAGATGGTAAGGAATACACCGCAATAACATTAAGCAAAAAGAACATTTTCAAAGATATAAAGAGGTAAAAGAAATAAAGAATGAAAGTTTCAAGATGAGAAACAAGTTATTTAAGGCAAGTTGGGCTAAAATACTGCAGAGTGAATAGCAAACCCCACACTGGAGGAAACTGGTAAGATGACCCACTGCCATGAAATGTCTGTAATGATAGCTGCCTCAGAAATACACTTACTGAAGAAGTTGCATTTCTCATCTTGAAGGTGAACATTGCATTTATAAATCCAAAAATAATATTTTGGACAACCAGTATTTATGCACCATAAGGTTTTCCTTGCAATCCTTCAGTAGTTTCACATAAAACTTGCACTGCTGTTCCAACTAGCTCCAAGAAAACGTACGTTCACCTAACATTTTATCTGTCATCCTGATATCCTACCCAAACATTAGAATAGCAGCTCTTGTCCAAGGTACCCTGAGCTCCTTAAAGCACTCAAGCAATAAGCTTGATTTAGTGCAATCTCTACAATTCAGACTCCAGATACATCTATACAACTAAGGTGGGTGTTTTGATTAAAACTGAGCTCTCAATAGTGAAAACTGATGATCAGGGATTAATTCGGGCTAACAGCTCAGGTTCAGACTAAGAGTTCAAGTACTAGCCTAACCTGAAGCACATCAGCTTGTGCCCGCTGGCAACTTTGACGCCAGCTAAGCAATCCGAGGGAACTTTTTGCAGCGCCAACACATCCTTAGGAAGAAAGGATGCAGGAGGCTGGTGACTCAACACAAGTATTCCTTAAGAGCTTGCCATCCACGTTATGTTCCAGGGTTAGCCCTGCCTTATTCCTAAGAGCAGCCAAGAAACACAGTAATTTTAAGTTCAGCGGGGAACAGGAAGAGTTTCACTGGTCCTAAAGCATTAGAGGAGAGCTGGTGTATTAGCATGGCTTTCAGGAAACCACATGTTTATCGCAAACATACACCACGCAATTGCAGACTTCTAACTCGGAAACTCAATCTAAAGCAACACAACGGGGGAAAAAAAAGATTTAAACGACGTGGTCTTGAGTACGCAGAGCTGCCCGATGAAGGCAGAGGGGCCGCCCCGTTAAGAACGGCAGAGCAATTCCAATGTCACGCTGGCAAGCACCGGTTTCACACGCAGTCCTTAGCCGGACACTACCCTGCCTCCTCCGGCACCGCAGAAGGAAGTTGTAACGAGTGCTTTTAAATCAGTGCAGCAACACTGGTATTCATACGCAACTTTTTCCCACATTGCCGGTTTATCTTCACGAGATAAACAGATAAACTACTGAAACACGGCACTCGCTACCTCCGAGCGGCGAGGACACGCTGAGCAGGTACAGCCATAAACCATAGTTCGTGCGAACGCTCCCGAGCTGCAAACCGGAGGCGCTGACGCCGCTGTGCCTGCCCCGGGCCGGCGGGAGAGCCCCCGTCCCCCGTCCCCGTCCCCCAAATCGGAAAGCGGACTCGCCTCCCGCTCCGGGCACGGGGTGCGAGAGCGGCACGGCGCGCCCAGCCCGCCGGGCAGCACCGCACGCAGGAAGCCATTTAAAGTTCACACACGTGGGCCAACAAAAAAAACACAAAACCCAAAAGCCAACCACCCACCCAAAAAAAAGCCTTTATGCGAAAGGGGAGGCCGGCCTCTCCCCCGCGCCGCTCCGCGCCCCGGGGGCCGCCCGACCCCGCCGGGGGCCGCCCGCCACCCCCCCCCCCCCCCCCGCCCCCGGCCCGGCGGCCGCCGCCCCGCCGCGTCCCCTACCTGCTCGGCGCTGACGGGCTCGTTGAGGCGATGCTCGGCGGAGAGGTGGTGCCGCAGCAGCAGGGCCCGCTTGTAGTTGCGGGTGCCCTTGCAGAGCTCGTCGTGCCCCCCGGGCAGGGCCCCGCCGGCCATGATCAGCTCGGGAGGGGCGGCGGCGGCCGCGGCGGCGGTGCACCAGGCGCAGGACATGAGGCCGGTCTCCTGGCAGTAGTAGAGCCATGGGAACTCCTTGAGCCAGGAGCCCTGGAAGGAGATGTGCAGCTTCTGCAGCAGCGACTTGGGCCTGGCCAGCGGGAAATGCTTGATGCTCTCCCCCTCCCCCGCGCCCACGCTGCTGCCCTCCGCCTCGTCCCCTCCGTCGCCCCCAGACCGCCTGCTGCTGCTGCAGCTGCCGCCCTCGGCGCCGCTGCCGTCGCCCAGGCTGCCCCCTTCGCCGTCCTCCTCGTCGTCGCTGCTGTCACTCAGGGAGCCCCCGTCCTGGACCAGCTCCTTCCCCTCCAGCAGGCCCTCCGGCTCCAGGCCCTCCGCGCCCTCCAGCTCCATCTCCTCGTCCGCCCCCCGCCCATTGAAGTGCTTCCGCGGCCAGGCCGAGGCCTCGCAGCCATTGTTAGCGGCGGAGGGGGCGGCGAGGAGCCCCCCGCCGCCCCGAAAGGCCAGCGTCCGGCGGTTCCTCTCGGCGAACATGGGGCCGGCGGCGGGGGGCGAGACGGCCTCCTGCGGCAGCAGCAGCTCCTTCTCGTCGGCGCCGGCCTCCAGCTCCTCGGCCTCCAGCCCCTCCAGCTCCACTTCCTCGTCCGCCCCGCGCCCGTTCAGCGCCTCGGGGTCCTGCCGGTCCCAGGCCTCGGCCGCGCCGCCGGCCCCGCCGCCGGCCGCCGCCGCCGCCGCCGCGGCGGTGACCAGGCCGCCGCCCCGGAACGCCAGCGTCCGCCGGTTCATCTCCGCGAACATGGCGCGCGCGCGCCCCCCGCCCGCCGCCGCCGCCTCGCGCCCCTGGCCCGCCGCTCCCCGCCCCGGCCGAGGGCTCTGCCCGCGGGAAGGGGGAAGGAGGCGCCGGCCGCCGTGCGGGAAGGGCGGGGGTGCCGGCCGCGGGGAAAACGAAGTCCGGCCGCTGCCCCCCGCCCCCGGCTCCGGCCTAGATCGGCGCCGCAGGCTCCCCACAATGGATCCGGCTCGGCGGCGCTTCCGTCCCGACAGGCCCCGGATCAGGTCGAATGGCAAATGAACAACGGGCTGCTCCCACAATGCACCGGGAGAGCCGCCGCAGGGGAGGGGGAGCGCGAGCGGGGGGCGGGCAGGCGGGGGGCCGGCGGGGCGGGCGCGACAGCTGGGGCGCGTCACGCGCCCCTGCGCCGCCCGCCCCGCCCCGCCGCGCGCGCCCCGCCCCTTTCCGCCGCACGGGGGGCGGGGGGGGCGCGAGCGACCCCCTCCCTCCTCCCGAGGGGCCGCGGCCGCCCCCCCGTTTCTGCTCCCCCCCCCCGCGCACGCGCAGGGGGGGCCACCCCCCCGATGGGGGCGAGCGGCGGCCGCGGGGCGGGGGGGGGGGCAGCGGCGGCGGCCGGGGCCGCCCGGCGGGAGGTCCGCGCGCGGCGGGGCCGGCGGGCGTTGCGCGCGGCGGATACCGTTAGGCGCGGCGCGGCGCAGGCGCGGGCTGCCGGGCGGCGCGTGCGGCGGGCGCGGCGCCTGCGCTGCCCGCACGTGCCGAGCGGGCGGATCCCTCCGCGGGGCGAAGGCTCGAGGCGCGGGGCGGGGACGCCGCAGGGCGGGCGGGCGGCGGAAGCCTGCAGGGAGCTGCCCCGCCGCTGCCCGCCGCCCCCGCCGCCGAAGGGTGGTCGGTCGCCCGGCCGAGCACGTAGGAGGGCAGCGGGGGGTGCTGGACGGAGCCGCGGGGCAGCCCCGCCGGGCGGCTGCGGAGCGCACCGCCGCTCGATGGCTTCTCCCCCAGCACCCGCTGGCCCCCGGGAACGGAAGAGGGAAAGCCGGCAAACTCGTGGGTCGAGACAATAGTTCGATAAGCCAAGGAGTGGGGGAAGGAAGAAGGAACACGGAACGAGCGATGCTAAGGCAGTCGCTCTCCACCTCCCACGGGTAGACCCACGCCCCCCACGCCCAGCTGGTTGCCGAGGAGAAGATGGTTGACTTCCCCAAACCCCCTCAGCTCCGCTGCGGAGCGTGCTGTGGCACAGCTTGGGGTGTCTCTCTGGCTGGTTCAGGCCATCTGCCCAGTTGCGTCACCTCCCAACTTCTTGCGCACCCCCAATCCCGGGGGGGGGAGGGGGGGGGGCGCACAGTGAGAGACAGAAAAGGCCTTGATGCTGTGCAAGCGCTGTTCAGCAATCGCAAATCCAAGCCACAGCCCCGTACGACCTGCCGTGAAGAAAATTCGCCCCAGCCGGACCCATTGCCGCAGGTAACGAAAGATGTCAGAGAGGGAGGGCTGTGAAGTCTTCCAGATGAAGAAGTCCGGTGTTGTAGCTGCCGTGTAATGTCGTGTATCCAGTAATAAAAAAAGCTATTCCTCTGTGCCTTGGCCTGGAAATATGCAGGGGTCTGGGAGGGTTGACTTCAACTTAAACTTTTGAGAAGAGTTTGTGAGAGTACTATAAATGCTGTAGCTGTACATAATGCTGTAAGCATTTCCTCCTTCCAAAAAGTTACTTGGGAAAAGGAGACCTTTGGCAGAAAATTAGCTTCCACTTCTGGGAAGATTAAGAAAATCTTTCTAAAATTCTGGAGGGGGGAGAGGAGAGTCAAGTCGGTCATGGGGAAACTGAGAAACTGTAAAAGGCAGTACCAGATTTCCAGGGTAGGAGCAAAGTTGGTCTAAATTTAGGCAGGGAGGCAGAGGAGTGATGGGTGCTAATTTTTTTTGTTGTGCCTCACTGGGGCACAGGGTGGAGACAGCGATTCGGATCTGGGTCCACGGTAGCAAAGGGTTCCCATGAAACAGCTGTGTAAAATGCAAAGCAGACCCGTATTTCATAAAGTTTTGGGCTTTGCGATGTATCGATGTTTTCGCGTTCCTGTGGCACTTGATCCTTGCCTGTCAACATTCATCAGCTGACTAGCGCCACAGCACTTACCTACATGACAATTTGTTATCCGTTTGAAAATTACATTGTTTTTAAAGAAATGTTTGGTCTTGTAGATTATTTCTTACCAAATGTTTAAACTAGTGCAGATTGCAGTGAGTGTGTGCAGAAAGTTTACATTAAGAATCCCTGCTGAGATTCACTTACGGAGCAGACTTCTTGTGATCTCGGGGAACGTGACCTGCACCCAGGACTGGTATGTTTAAAACCTACCCAGTGGACATCCAGGAATGAGCTGGGATAAGATACATAGGAGGAAGGGTAGGATAATGAGCTATAGGGTCCCTATTTTGGCATGCAAAGAACTGTTATTTGATTGCAGCAGGTAATCTAGAGTGTTAACGAATCGATATAGAATCATAAAATAATTTAGATTGGAGGAAGCCTTCAGAGTTCACTCAGTTCAAAGCAGGGCCAACCTCAAAGTTACAGTCGGTTGCTCAGGGACAACGTCTGGAGCTCTCTTGGACTGTTTGCTGAGAAGACCTTTGGTAATAGCTCCTCCCAAATTGCCTCACCACGCTTTTGCTTTGTCATCTTACTACAAGGGATTCCACGGCTGCGCAGGGCACTCAACAAAGGGAACTTAACCGAATCATTGTGGCTAATTTAATTGGTGTACAATGGCTCTGTCACACCAGAATTGAGGTTGTATTGGTTGATTTGATAATTCTGTTTTACTGAGTGTCTTCATGGGCACGGGTCTCCCCAGGTAATCTTAACTTTTGCGTAATGCTTTTTTGTCACTGAGTAATTTGCAAAAATTTTCAAACCACTTAATCTTCGTTGCAGAAATTCTTGTTTTCAGACTGCTTTGTTGCAAATGAGGTTTGCCATTATATTCAAGATGGAACTAAATATTTCAAAAAACACCCTGAGATGCTGTAGCAAAAATGCATTTCGTTTGTAGAAACATGAATTTGCTGTTTCTTCATCAACTGGTTTTCAGTTCTCCTGCCAAACCCACGTGCTACTAAGGTTCAGAGTTAAAAAAAATCATTGATGTGTACCTCATTGTAATTTTTTAACATGCCTTTTTCACCCATAGTCTCTTGAGAGTCAGTAGTGTTTACTGCCGCAGTTCATGTATGTGGATGACAGCTAGAATCTCTTTCCTGTTCCATTCTTTGATGGGACAGTACAGGAAAGAAATCTTTAGTGGTTAACCGTCCTAGTCCTGTAAATAGCAAATGCTGTTTTGTTCAGTCGGAAATCTAATTCTCCAGATAAAACACGCAGCTTCCTTATTTCTCTGATAGTCCTTCGGTTCTTTCTGCTTCTTTCTCCCGTGTCACAGACATAAAAATCTCCCGTGGTTCACTGGGAAAGAATCGTAAACTGATTCGGCTTCCTGCAAATGAAAAGCTAGTGCCTCACGTGAGAGAGTGGAATTAATAATCGATGCATCACACTATATACGCTGCTGCAGCGTGTCATTTTGCTTCAAATCTAGAATAACCCAAATCTAAACTATGCGGTTGCCAGTCACTGGTGGTACTTTGTGCAGGGAACACACCCTAGGAAGGCATCAGTTGTCACTTATTTTTGTTTTCCAGGACCTAAAAGTCCGATATTTAAAAACAATTAAATGGTCATAATGCTGTGAGAGGGAGTGCACATCATATAAAATCCTGTTTATCACCCCAGCTGTATGTATCTGGTTTATAAAATGAGAATGGTTTATAAAACTCCTTTGTGAGTGAATATCATCATTAATCAATTCCATATTTAATACTACTAAAAGCCCACTCCACCAAAACATTTAAGCATGTATTTGTATATTCTGCTGAATTAGGGTCTCAATGAACAAATTGCAAGCTCCTACACAAAGAATAGGATCTTTTGCTTTTAGATGATAAAACCACTTGTGCAAGACTCTGAGGATTAAATCCTTATACTTGTATGATGCCTGATGTAGGGTACCCTCTTGATGAGGGACAGTGTGTTATCCATAGGGGTAGTAAGCTTGTTACACACATCCAGTGTCTCCTTTTGTTGCAGCTGAGGAGAGTATTTAAAGTCTGATCTAATTCTTGCAGAAATGAGTGAGAAATAGATCGTGCCATGAGAGACATCGTGCAATTCCAGTGTATGATCGTAGCATTTTCAGCAAAATACTACTGATACTAACAGCACGTTATATCTGGAAAGTTTTATGTCCCAAAATTCCTGCTGTGACCTAAGAAACACTTTCATGGTGGGGCTGACTCTTCCAAGATAGCTTCTGAAACCGATGGGATGTTGTCTGATCCCTAGAGCACGTCTCTGTGATGGATGTTCATACAATAAAGAAGATTTGAGACTTTTTTTCAAAGAGAGTTCAAGTTCCACTAACGTGGTTTTTGTGTCACTGGAAATTTATATTCCTGGGCATATGAAAGTTTCAGTTCAAATGCTCCCACATACTGCGGAATTTTGGAAGCTAGAAGTTCACTGATAGGAGAGGAGGCTCTTTTGTCTCTCAAGCAAAAGCATTACTCAGCAGAACTGGCTGATCTGCTGTGGGGATCACACAGCAAAGTGAGTGTGTCGAATCGGAGCCTTATTACTGGGGCAGGAACGAGCACGCATTTGTCCTGATACGCCAAAAGTGGAAAAACAGATCATAGCAGAAAATAAATAGTATAAGCTGTCACTTTGTCGTGTGAACTGTGCTGCTCCACAGAACAGGTATCCGTAACAGAATACAATGATCGAAGGTCATGAGGAAGGACTCGGAAACCTCGATGCCATGAAGTTACGCTTACGCTGCGTGCTCAGGTGCCGCTGCAGTAGACACACCAAAACAGGTTGTGGTGGCAGGGGCTCAGCTGCCTAGGGAGCACCGAGTGTCTTGGGAAGGCTTGTGTGCTGAGATTTCATTGCTGTCCAACCTGGCACAGCACATCTGTTCATGTTGCAATCCTTGCTTCCAGATTACAATTAGAGAAGACTTTTGAATGTGTAATTCCCAATAATAGAAACTTGTGCATTTGTGAAGTGTCAGCAGAATGTTTCGGCTACAATCAGTAGCTGTTTCTGTAGTAAACTGAATTCAAATCGAGTTTGTGCAGTTACTCCTCTTGGAATACCTTGTAGGTGATATTTGGAACGGTAAATCACAACATTCTTCAGGTCAATTACTTACTTTTACACCATCACACCTTGTGACCTTAGACAGGTTAGGAAGGTATCACGAATTAAAACTTACCATCCGTCGTCTGATAACCGTTCCCTTACACGGTCTTAGCACACAGCGAATATGAGATAATGTGTCTTAACCTAGCCCACGGTGGAAGAATTTTCAGCATAATTGCATTAACTTCATGTTTGCTGCCGAATAAAATATACACATGCACCGGTGTCGTGCACATAAGATGGTATAGCTTGTGCATACGTGTAAAGCTATGGACAGACGGTGTGTTCCAGATCTAACTGTGCCATGTGAAGATTTTGCTAGTTTGCACCTACGTGCTACCCCTTTGATGCTGTGGTTACTACTGCAGTAGCTCTGCTGGTAAAAGGGTTTGTTTAAGAGCTCTTTCATTTGCTTCAGGCAAAGCGAGCAGGTTGGTTTAAGCCCTCTTTGTTGACTAATCCATCTAACTTGTTGGAAGCACACAAGGGAGCGCTCACTTAATTCCTTCTGCCAGCAGAGCTGTGGGGGTGGAAGCTCTCAGCAGATGAGTGGTAAGAAACAACTGGAGGAACGATAATGTCACTGACCGGCACACCTGTCTGCGAGCTGAGTGCCAGTGCATGACTTAGTCCTGCGTGTGCTGTGGGTATTATAGCTCTTCCAAACATGTCCATACCTTTTTTATTACACATTCCTGGCTTAATTCTCTTTTATACTAAGTACTTTTATATCGCTCTGGCAATACAAAACAATTTGAAAGCATCCAGAGGTGTTAAAGCCTTCTAGTTCAGCAAAACAATGTGAAAAGGTCTAACAGGTGAATATCGATGACTCTAGTCCTGCAGAATTAAGTCCATAATTTTCTTATCCAGAACCTCAGCTATTCCTTTGAAGGGTGCCAGGTGCACGGGGAGCCCTGGGTGTGGGGTGGCACTGCTGCCCCTCAGCTGAGGGACGGTCTGTTTTGGGGCTGTGTCTCACACCGATTTTACACTACTGGAGGAAGTTCACATCATGGAGCGGGGTCCAGCCCTCATTCCTAGTTTGCACATTTTCTCACAGTTGCCGTGTGCATGAATCCCATTACTCTTAAACCTAGAGGGGTCCAGCTGCACACAGGCCTCTGAGAAGCGTTTTGTCTGCCTGGCTGTGAATACATGTCCCTATCATGAAATCTTTCCAGGTGTGTCCATCCTGTTGTAGAGCCTTCTGCTCTGGCTGCACCGTCACCTTGCCAGGAAGAGCCAGGGGACGTGTAGTGGCTTCCCTCCTTTCATGGATTCCCCCCAGTGTTTTCGGCAAACTTCGCTGTGTGGTAGATTCATTGTAGAGTTTCTCTTCTGCTCTCATCTCTTTTTAGTATTTTCCTTTAGCTTGTTTTTTCTTGTATTTTCAGGTTGGGGCTTCTAGACATCCTTACCAATAGATTGTGCTTTATCCACTGCTGTTGTTGCTATTATGACTACTAACTATATTACTTCTTTTGGAAGAAGTTTTGCTTGTTCCAATCTTCTTAATATTGTAGCTTCACACAGTTGTTTTTTGTTGTTTCTTTTTTTTTCCTTTTTCTATTCTACACATAGACAGCACTGATATTTGTTTTAGTCAGTCACCTGCAGCCTAAATGAAAGATACTTTTTTTTTTTTTCCCAGCAAAGCACTTGAGCATGTGTTTACCTCTAGATAAGTGTGTTTTCATGTGCTTCCATGGAGAAAGGACATAGAGTTTTGCTAAAGAGATTTTTTTTTTTTTTCCCCTGAAGTAGGACTGGATGAGCTGATCTGAAGCTTGCTGCAGGAGGTGGAAATCTGCTCACTCCTTGGAGCCAAGTGCTCAGGTGATGGAGGGATTTTTTTCTGTATTCCTGTGGCTACAGTTATGGCCAGTTTAACCTTAGCAAATGCAACACATTTCCTCTTAGCTCCAGCCCTCTTTTAAAGTAACATAGCCTGTTTCTACCTAAGATTTGTTAATCTTTCTTATTCACATCTTTCTGATCCTTTTGTCTGTCTTTGGGTTAGGTGTCTACTCTGAATGGAGGTCAGCTCCAAAAGCTGCTGGATTTCAACATTTACGTGACTGAAAAAATAGTACGTTCTTGGTATTTCATGTCTTTTGTTTCTTTGATGGTCCTCCGTAGTAGTCCTGTATATTTTTCAGTCTGCAGCTAGGACAGATGTGCTTTATCAGGGAGTGAATGAACTGTGAAAGATACACTCTAATCCAGAAGGGAAATGAGGACGGGCGTAGTCTTCGCTGGGTAAAAAACTGGTTGGGTGGCCGAACCCAGAGAGTAGTTGTAAATGGAGTTAAGTCCAGTTGGCAGCCAGTCACAAGCGGTGTTCCCCATGGCTCTGTTTTGGGGCCAGCCTTGTTTAATATCTTTATCAACGATCTGGATGAGGGGATTGAGTGCACCCTCAGTAAGTTTGCAGATGACACCAAACTGGGTGGGAGTGTCGATCTGCTGGAGGGTAGGATGGCCCTGCAGAGGGACCTGGACAGGCTGGATCAATGGGCCGAGGCCAACTGTATGAGGTTTAACAAGGCCAAGTGCCAGGTCCTGCACTTGGGTCACAACAACCCCATGCAACGCTACAGGCTTGGGGAGGAGTGGCTGGAAAGCTGCCTGGCCGAAAAGGACCTGGGGGTGTTGGTTGACAGCCGGCTGAACATGAGCCAGCAGTGTGCCCAGGTGGCCAAGAAGGCCAACAGCATCCTGGCTTGTATCAGGAATAGTGTGGCCAGCAGGAGCAGGGAGGTGATTGTCCCCCTGTACTCGGCACTGGTGAGGCTGCACCTGGAATACTGTGTCCAGTTTTGGGCCCCTCACTACAAGAAAGACATTGAGGTGCTGGAGCGTGTCCAGAGAAGGGCAACAAGGCTGGTGAAGGGTCTGGAGCACAGGCCTTATGAGGAGCGGCTGAGGGAACTGGGGTTGTTTAGCCTGGAGAAGAGGAGGCTGAGGGGAGACCTTATCGCTCTCTACAACTCCCTGAAAGGAGGTTGTAGTGAGGTGGGTGTTGGTCTCTTCTCCCATGTAGTTAGCGATAGGACAAGAGGAAATGGGCTTAAGCTGCGCCAGGGGAGGTTTAGGTTGGAAATTAGGAGAAATGTCTTCATGGAAAGGGTAGTCAAGCATTGGAACAGGCTGCCCAGAGAGGTGGTGGAGTCACCATCCCTGGAAGTGTTCAAAAAACGAGCAGATGTGGCACTTGGGGACAAGGTTTAGTCTAGTCTACCCTTGATTGGTTTAGTGTGGACTTGGTAGTGTAGGTTAATGGTTGGACTGGACGATCTGAAAGGTCTTTTCCAACCTAAATGATTCTATGATTCTATGAAGCTCCTCTTCTGGGTATTTAAACAACTGCACTTTCCCTGTGACTTTGATCAGTGCCTGTTCAGTCAGGTTACAGCCTCCTCCTAATGCTCTGACAGCTGAGTTCAGGTAATCCAATTTAGCCCTCTCCTTTTAGCCTACTTTCCACCTCTTGTTCTTCTAGATGTCCTTATACATTTTTCTTATTTCTAAGTCTGCCAGTGGGCCGACAGTACTCTCTATGAACCAAAGTTCACAGAAAGCATCTATCTCCATTAAACCTTCTTCATATTAATTACTGAGCAGTTATTACACTGATCACGGGCTGCAGAATCTCAACTGAGTGGAGTTAGTCCATGCAGTGGTGAACAGGAGTGAAACTTGAAAATTTTGCTTATTAAAATGTCCTCCTTGTAGGACAATGTTTGTGAATCCCTGTCTTGGGAGGAGATAAGGAAGCAACACACAGTGATTTATTATGGCACACTTTGCTAATCCCAGAATTCTATACAGCAGCCATAATTATATTTGCTGGAGGGAATTCAAGTGATTCCTAAAAATATTTTTACAGGATATCTTTAATCACTCAGAAAATCAAATTTAAACCAAAATTCCTTAGATTGAGTGAAAACTGCCAGCAAAGATGCTAATGCCAGGTCAGTAAGGAACAGCGTTAGCGGTCTCAAATGTTATTACTGATGTACTCGTTATAGGATGTTGCAGTTTCTGCTGTTGCCAATGCCAGGCACGGTCATGCAAATCTTTTCTTCTGGCAGCCTTTGGCAGGCAATGCACAGGCATGGCTGCAGCGCAGCTGCAGTGTAACTCAGGCAGGGACCAAGGGGAGGAGACTCAACTTCAAAGCAGGTCCCAAGGGAAGGAGGGGCAGCCCTGGCTGAGGCCTCCCTGCATTGCTTTCGGAAGAGCTTTCCCCAAGGTCACCAGCTGCACTGTCTCTGAGTTGGCCCTGGGCCCAGGCACCCAAACCCCCCCGGGAGGATGGGAGTGGGCTCAGAGCCCTGACACTCCGTTTTGTCCTTACTAAAGTCCCCTGCCCACTTCACCAGCCATTCCCTGACCTAACGCTCCCTTTTCTTTTTTCTTTTCCCGCAGCAGGGTTAGTGCAAGCAAGGGAAGGAGCCCACAGCAACGCTGACTGCCTGTGGTACTGCCCTCGTGCCGTCCTTCTCCCTAATGTACATTTCCCCAAACCATCAAAGCCCTCAGCGTGCCAACATGCTCCTCTCCACACAGACTGCTGCATGGGTTCCCACATCCGGTGCTGATGACCTTATGCCTATTGCATTCCCCTATCCAAATTATCATAACAGTAGTAATGCCCATGGCCATCTTGGATACCCTGTTTAGTGTCTGGGAAACTGTTGCTTGAACACTGGTGGCTGGTCCCTTCACCATAGCATGGACCTGGAGTGTGTCCCAGAAGCATCAGCACCTCTGGTGCTTGTCTGAAGTGTTCTTGCTCAACATCCTTTATTTTCCTCCTCTTCCTCCTCTTTGTGATATGGACTGGCTGTTGTCCTAACCTATTGAATCTCAACAGCCTTATGGTGCTGTGGGGAACGCTGTTGTTGCCACATGGGTGTTTCAGAAAGGCATGTCTATTTTCACTAGGGAACCCCCCCCCCCCCCCCCCGTTTTTATAGTCTTGCTAAAATGTGGGCTCTAATGCTTTGTAACAGCCTGGCTTAGTCAGGAAAACTTCAGGCTTACCTCGGTGTAACTACTCAGGCTTTTCTGGAAGTTGTAAGTAAACTGGAAAACATTTAATTGTTTTTGTGTGTGAGAGAATGGATGAAGTTATAGTACTATTGACATTAAATCAAAGTGGCTACTTGACTTTCTGTCAGTGTGTTCTGTAAGCGTTCCTAGAAATTATGCATATATCATAATTGAGTTAATTATGTTAAAGTAGAG
This sequence comes from Pelecanus crispus, assembly GCF_030463565.1. Taxonomy (NCBI): domain Eukaryota; kingdom Metazoa; phylum Chordata; class Aves; order Pelecaniformes; family Pelecanidae; genus Pelecanus; species Pelecanus crispus. The sequence goes on along the minus strand of NC_134644.1, from coordinate 142,809,830 downwards.
TAAACAAAAAAAGCCCTGCAGGCATGGCATGTATATGCACATGGATTTTTAAAATTACAGTTGGCACCTTTGTAGTATTTTGATTTAATCTAGGGAGGCAACATTTTCAAAACCAGGTGCTAATGATAGAGCACTTAGCGCCGGTCACCCAGCTACACCAAAACTCTAATTGCAGCAGTTCGATTGAGTTTGCAAGCACACAATGTAATAGTAACAGCTCTTGGGTCAGAAATGTCGGCAAGGCAGAAGAGGTGCTCACAGAATTTTTTTTTGAGAATTTATGTGTCCGCTGTAGTTTCCTTTGTGTGAATGCACAAACCCACAGTCTGTTCAGTCCACAGTTTGCACTAATATATTATGTACTTTGTAAAACATACGCAAAAATAGAAATTAAAAAAGGATAAGCTAAAGATGAAGTGAGCACTTAAAAAACATTTATTAATGGTGCAAAATGTATTTTCTTGCTGCACCCCAATGGATTGTCTTGCACACCCCACTTTTGAAACCACTGATCTGTAAGATGGGCTGAAGCTTAAGGTGAAAAAACAAGACAAAAGTCAAGAAATATATATTTACTTTTTGGCCTCAATGTGCACAATGTTAAAGACTTTCAAAATTCTGTCCAAGACTATGGAATGAACTCCCTCAGGAGCTGAAGACTATCACAAACATCATCATCTAAATGCAAACAAGATTTCTTTAACCTGCCTTTATGACATAAATACATTGCAACATATACATTAGAGAAAAGCACCCAAATTATCAAAGCAAATCATTCTACAAACCTCTCCCCTGGGGCAGAGGAAGGGAGAACAAATGACATGTTGCTTAATGCACTACTGGAAAGCAATTGGGTATTGCTGCAATGTGGTGAGGATGTGAACAGACTAGCGTGTGATAGAAAACTGCGTTTGTTACTGTTTCTACTTGATTGAATATCTCCACCAATGTGAATTAAATGTTCATTTCAGGTCATCAGGCATAATATAATCATTTTTTAATTGGATACTACTTGTTTAGGATTCTTTTATTGGTTTTGTCCTTCTGCAGTGATGTCCTGACTGCGGAACCGTGAGTAAATTACTATAAATCTTTGACTCTAGCTGTGTCTGGCTGTAAAATACACTAATTTCTTGAGCTCACTTCAAGATACTTTCTTGGGTCATATTTCAGTAAAGCTGGATTGCTTTGTTGGCACAAATCTAAATATAGATCAACCTGTAAATTACTTGCTTCCAAAATTGGTTCAAAGTACTCCGAGTCAGAAATATAGTTAGGAGACAGGACAGTGAATCCCAGCCTTTCTGGAGGTACACTACTGTTTTACTTGAAGGGTGAAGGCTAACTCTCCTAGTCATTGCATGAATTGGGATGAACCTGGAGTCAAGACTTTCGCTGCCCCTGTGTCTTTTGCACAAGGGAAAGTACAAGAAAAGACAGGCTGCGTGCTCCCACCTCATTTATAGCAAGTCATTCACCCAGGATCTAGTTTCCAGGTGCCTGTAGGAATAGGAAGAGACTAACTTCATACTTCATTCACTGCTTTCCTGATTATGACAAGAAAGCAGTCTAGGTTTTAGAAGTGATTAGGGCTGGCTAGAAACTTGCGGTTTACATTGGAAAACGTACTTTCTGGAAAAAATTGGAATTTTTATAGGCAATTTTTTATTTTGTCACAATATTGCCGTTTGGCTGATGTTCCTGGGAAATTACATCTCTCACTGTAGCACAGTGTTTTCCCTCTGATCACCCTGGCTGGTATGTCATGGAAGATGTAGTTTGACCGGCTTGCCATGCCTGTGGGAAAGAATGGGGCATCTTTACTTAAAATAACAAGCTCTTTCAAGCTACGGAGCTTCACCACAACAGGAAATGAAAGTTTAACGTTGAGACAATTGGAAGCAAAGATTTTTAGCCTTGTTTCAACATGATTCTCTACCATGATGTATCCTAATCAAAAGCTTCGGAGTTTGTGTTCTGTGCTTCCCCAGGGTATACCTTGAAATAGTACCTTTAAACAGTCAAATGCAGCTATTGATATCTTTGAGCGTGGGAGAGTAACCATTGGTGAAAAATGCAAACAATTTGGTTGACTAGTGTAATAATAAATACAACTGCAGCAGAATTTACATCTATTCATAGATTCATAGAATCATATGGTTTGGGTTGGAAGGGACCTTCAGAGATCATCTAGTCCAATGCCCCTGCAATGAGCAGGGACATCTTTTACTAGATCAGGTTGCTCAAAGCCCCGTCCAACTTGTCCTTGAACACTTCCAATGATGGGGCATCCACAAATTCTCTGGGAAGCCTGCTCCAGTCTCTCACCACCCTCATAGTAAAAAATGGCTTCCTTATATCTAGCCTGAATCTACCCTCTTTCAATTTAAAAATGTTGCTCCTTGTCCTGTCACTTACAGGCGCTGGTAAAAAGTCTCTCTCCACCTTTCTTATAAGCCCCTTTTAAGTATTGAAAGGCCACAATAAGGTCTCCTCAGAGCCCTCTCTTGTCCTGGCTGAACAGCACCAACTTTCTCAGCCTTTCTTCATAGGAGAGGTGTTCCAGCCCTCTGACCATTTTTGTGGCCCTCATCTGGACCTGCTCCAACAAGTTCATGTCTTGCCTATTGCTGAAGTCGGATTCTTGGTGATGACTAAGTGCTGGTTTCATGTAGGAAATGTTGAAATGTCAACTTTCTTCGGGATGAAAAAACAGGATGAAAACAGATACTGACACTTCCTAATTTCCCCAAGGGAAGGGATTCTGAATTTAGCTTGATGTAAAACAGGATCTTCGTTGACAAGTTTTGCATAAACCTATCACTTAACTTTTCTCAGGTATTAAATGCTTCTTCTGAAGCTGATCTGAGTATGAAGTAGGTCATTTTAGTAACATTTCCATCACAGTTTGTGTAATAGCTCAGTAAGTATACTAGCAACTTGCCTCTTGTCCAGTCTTTCATAAATAATGCAAGTTTTGTATCAAAGCCAATATTTTAAATCTACAACAGACATAGAAGTCATAAACAAATGTTCATGTGGGAAAACAAAAATGCAGGATTAATTCTGTTAGTATGAACTATTTGAGTCTTGAATATATTAAACCTTATTTCTGAGCAACTGTTAACTTTGAAAGTAAAAGGTTAAAGTAAAAAGTAAGCTGTGGTGTGATGGCAAGTAGACTGAAAGATTTGTGACTAGAAGAAGCATGTCTTTCTAGTATTTCTAGAAGCGTGTCTGAAGAAACTAGTGAATATTATTGAGAGTTACCATATTGCTCAAGTAGCTGTTACAGAAGCATGCCTTTTTTTCTGAAATTCTTGGCCAAAACATCACCACTAACCTTCTTTGGTTATATTTATATATATGTGTGTGTGTGTGTATATATACACATACACAAAACAAATGCACTTGATGAATTTTTCTACTCTTTCGAGTGAATTAATTAATTCATGCTTGTGCAATGTTTTCAAGAGAGAACTACCAACTGTGAACTACGGTAACCCATGACTGCTCCTGAAAATCTGATCAAAATTATATTTGGCATAACTAATCTGTAAATGACACTCAATAGTAGTAGGATTTTACACAGTGCAAATTTTGCTTCAGACTTCTGGAAAAGAATCATTGCTGAATGTTCCTGCAAATCTAGTATAATTTTCGTTTTACCCTCATCTTAAAAAAAATCGTATTGTCAGGTCATATAGGAAATTAAAATCATACAAAGTTTCCTACTCTCACTCTCTCACCTACCAGCAAAGGTAGTTTCACACTTACTACCAGAAGGCTTTTGGCCAGCATGTGCAACCCAATAAACACAGATGCAGACTCAGTCCTTTGAACTGAGGCTAAATGCAGCTGCTGTGGGAGCTGGAAGCACAGGCACAGGAACGTTTTATATGGCCCGGAGTGTATGTTAAACCAGATAGTGCTAATGGGGAGAAGAGGACTACAGACCCTTTAGCTGCTCTCTGCTTCCCTTCCCCTCCAAATACATACAACCCTGGATGTTGTTGTTGTTGATGATGATGATAATAGGTAAGGTTATTATTATGGACCTAACTTCGTGTTCAGAAGAAATAAAATTGCAAATTTGAGTGTCCTGTTCCAATCATACATTCAATGGCATGAAGTATAGACAGATGTTCATGTTACTGCAAACAAGCTAAGATATAAACTGGCAGCGCCTCAGCTGTACTTTGATCTGTCTGTGGGTTTTCTTACTCTGCAGTGAATGTGAAGGGCCTTCATCACTTAGCATGTGGACTCACAAAGTTACTCTGACGTTCTTACTGTGTCCTGGTCTGTACCATAGGATAAAGCACGCATGCTGCTGTTTACATAGTTTACATCATGTTTTCAGGTCTGTGTCTTTAAAAAGTGACCATGATGTTCCACCATAGTACCCACAGCTGCCTTGCCAACATTGGGCTGGTTAGCCACTGAGCTGCGGCTGGTTAGGTTAGCAAACTCCCAGGCAGCAGCAGCAATCTGCTTCTGAATTGGGAGGATATTCCTCCTAGCCTCCTACAGTGCTGGACGATTGGGTTACGTGGTTCACCTGTAGGTTCTGGAGATGCTGTCAGCTCTTCCAAGGTCTCAGGACAGTGGAGTTGCACTTCTCTGAGGTTATGACCTTGCACAAAAGTTGGCAATTAACATTGACAAAAATCTCACAGCCTGCATCAGATGTCTTCGGTCTGTCACATCACTGACAAACCCACATGACTGCATCATCAAAACTTGCCTTCAGAGATCATGTATCATTGCTGACATGTCCTCTTCAGGGTCCTGTATGTCCGATTTAAATCCTTGCAAGTTAACAGGGTAGTTAAATTGCAGCTTCCTATTCTGGATCCATGTGGGGCGACAGAGAGAAGAGAGGTGTGATGAGCCTGCAGAGCGTGTCAGCAAACAGTGGTGGACTAAGAGCCTTCTGCCCTGGTTTCAGCAAGGGTATATGAGCTCTCACAATGCCTAGCATGCGCTAGCTTAATGCTAGTGAACATGGAGGTTTCCTCCAGAAGTCCTAGTAGATACTGTGATGCATGACAGACACTAGCTGCTGTGCAGTTCGGTTAGGGTAGATGCTTGTTTAGCCTGTCCTGGTAAACTCTGCAAAGAGGAGGTTCCCTCAGTCACATCTTTTTCAGAGGAGTGTGGAAGGGGGTAATTCCGTGTAGGAAGACGGCAGGAGCTTAGCTGGAAGGAAAATCTCTTCCCTGCTCCTTTCTTTTTTTCACTGTGGGCTCTTGCAAAAGGTCTTCAGCAAAGTTGGTGAATTATTTTTTATCTGTGGCATTCGGCTTATGGTCTGCACTGGGGGCATGTGGCCTGCAGGGTCACAAACAAAATGCCACATGTCTTCAAAAAGAGTTTTGGCCATTGAATCAGACCACATTTGGTTCAGCTCCTTTTAGGTGACACCACGGATTGGAAAAAACTTCCATATGAAATACTCCATTGACCCCATTGTTGTAGCACTTCCTGCAAACAACAAGGTGATCTGGGCCTGGGAGTGTTTCCCCTGAGCTGGTTGTGGACTTTTTGTGTGTTACTGCTCTAATGCTTTGTCTTCACTCTTCTTGTTTCACATTCTGGCATCTGTGACACTCCTTAGCATTGACTGCTTTCTGCTTTTCATCTTGTTCACACCTTCAGCTGTTGAATAGAGCTGGAGAAAGTCCAGACTTCTCTCCGGTGCCTAATTCTTCAAATCAAATCCATCTTTGCAGGTTTGGTTTTGGCTTTTATTTTTGGCTAATAAAGAGAGTAATACCAGCCTTGCTAACGGTGATACTTGTCTTTGCAAAATTTCTTCTACCTTTCTTCCACTCTTTTCCAAGGTCTTTCTTTTGTTTTCAGTCTCCTGTTGCGCAGATGTGTTTTGCTGCATTTTTAACTGTTATTTATCCCTCACTGTCTGATCTCTCGTCCCGTTCATGGCTTATGCCACAGAATTTTTCCTTTGTATTTTACTGGGTTGTTCTGGTCCCATATCCAAAATTACTGTGTGAATAACGTAGTCATAAACCAGCTACAGTTGCGTAAGAAATTCTTCTAATAAAGTCTTCAGCAGACAAAGCCAGCATAACGATCTTGGTAACAGTCTGTCCCTTGCAAGGGATCCTGGCACCCTTGTCAGGAAGGGGTTCCTGCAACCCCGCTGCTCAAACAGTTGAGAGACACCCCAGACACCTTCTCGGTTTTGTGGCCAGCTCAGTTCAAAGTGAAAATGAGCCTGGCCATGTGTCCTGGGACAGTTTTTCTTCTCCATGGACAGCAAATGTTTTTACACTTTTCCTTTTTTTCAGAGTCTTGCCCTTTACAAAATTTAAACTTTATTTTGTATGTGCTTCTGAATCTTTTCTGCCCTGTCTTTATCTTCCTCACACAGTGGGATGACGAGCTCTTCCATCCTCCAAGGATCTGTCATAGACTGAACAATCATTGCCTAATCTTCCTTTCTTCCTTCCTTCCTTTTCAGGTTAGAGGCTTCACAGTTTTCAGTCTTTCTTCCATGCCATTTCCTCTTGGGGATCCCCTTGAGCAAGACTTTCTTTCAAAACATTTTTCTGAAGATGTGATTGCATCTCCTTTACAATTCTCCCTTAAATAAATTTCCTTTTTCTCTTATTCATACCCTCAATCTTTCAGCTGCTACCATCTGTCATTGGCTGCTTATGTCCACCTTTTCCTTAGCTGGATAATCTTCTCTTTTATTGTAGATCCCGTCTTACATTTCTGACTAGTCCTTCTGAATGTCCTGCACTGGCAAACTTTTCTCTGTGTGGTTATGTTCCCTCTCTTTTCCTCCCTTCACACACATTCCTCTGATATAACTCACTCCAGATTTTCCCTAGGCTATTTTATAGGCTGCTGGCACTAGAGTATTCCTTTCTTTTCTATCATTCCCAAGAGTTCTTCTATATCTTTTTAGTTATTTTTCACAAGACATCTGGCTTCCCTAAAATCTGCATGCTATGATGTCCTTAGGTGATTAGCTGTTGTAGCACCACTATCCACAATACATTTAATTTGTGAATATCCTGCACTTGAATTAAAATGTTAGAATGATTTTCAAAGGCTTTGATTTTTAAACTTGTAAGAATCAAGCTGTGGTCCATTGTCTACCACTGCCATTATCAGCATGCTATTTCTGGTAAATACCGTGACTATGACATAGAGTATATGCTCATCAGCTGTGTCATATATTTCTGGATGGAAGAAATCATAACTCAGAGACAGCATGTAACTCTTTTCCACATGCAGTCACAGAACAGATGGCACCTCTGCAGATTGTGTGGTCCAAGCCCCTGCTCGAAGCGGGGTCGGCTAGAGCAGGTTGCCCAGGACCCCTGGGGTACACCCCCAGTGACCGGCCTCCAGATGGGGTTTGTGCCTCCCATCACAGCCCTCTGAGCCCAGGTTGTGACCAAGGGAAAAATCTGCATCCATCAGTGCAAATATATTTTTTTAGTACATTAGTACAACATTGGATTCTGGTCTTCGTGCTAACTTTTTCAAATCACACTTAGTAGTAGCAAAATTTTATCCATTTGCTATTCATCTACTTCTTGGAAATTTGGTTTGGTTTTTTTCCCCCCCATAATTTCTATACTTTTATTTAGTGTTGTTTTCTTTTGTCCTCATGGGTCTGTCTCACTATCATGAGTGCTCTGCTAATGTCGCCTAGGGATCAGGGTCGTTTTGCTGGACACAGGCAGCTGGTACCCCAGAGTATCGTGACTGGCATGTGAGACATCCACGTACACTGATGGATAAAGCACAGGGCCTTCAGGAGACCCATGCCCTGCTGGAGCAGTAGGTGGGGTCAGACAGGACTCTCTAGGGCATCTTGAGGGCAGTAAATGACTTATTTAGGCAACTGAATTGAGTCCCAATTACCGAGCCCATGTTTTTCAACCCTTCCCACTAGCTGAAATGACTACAAACATATTTTTTTCCCAAAATAACTGTTTTTTCCCCCACTCTGAAAGGTAAGTATTACTAGTCTATATTCAGTACACCTAGATTTTCTTTGCAAAGTCTGGACCGTAACTGCACATACCACATTAACCTGCCTGAAGTTTTTGCAGAAAATAATTTTAGTCGTGCAAATATAGCAGCTGTGTGGAGCTGGATGCTCCTGATCTGAGCATGTTTCCAGGCTGCAGGCAAGTCTTTATCCTGCTTCTGGCAAAACAGTCTTCTTGCCTTTTGAAGCCTCTCCCTAGGCTTTCACTTTTGCTCTAGCTGTGTATGCTGTGTATCAGTCTGTGCTTTGCTAATTTAAACCGCCGTTTGTTTATCTCCTTTGTCCTCCAGAATTTGCTCTTGGTCTTTTGCCAGGCTGCAGAACACACATGGCTATTCGGGGCGGGGGGGGCACGGGGGGGAGGGCAGGAAAACCCAAGTTTAAGTCAGGAGCTTTTTCTTTGTCTTGATTGTCTCCTTCCTATGGCTACAGATGCCATAGATCTTCTGAGGTCACTGAACCAAGTAGCTAGCCTGTCGTAAGTGCCCTGAAAGGGTTTGCCTCTTGTATGTTTCTATATATATGTCATAGAAATATTTTTTATATATATATATTATATGTTAATGTTATTGTTTTATATATATATAAAAATATAGGACTGCAGTATATTAGAGGGTGTGTCATGTCAAGATCTCCTCTCCCTACCTCTGCCTGTGGGGTCTATGCTTTCTCCTTGCTATCTGCCATCTGAGAGGAGCTGGACCCTTCTGCCCAGCCTTCGCACCTCTCACGCTGAGGAATGGGTGGGAGATGATGGCCAACTTCCAGCCTGACTGAGGAAAGGCACTAAAAGTCCCTGCTAGCCTGTTAGAGCAAAAGCAAAACAGTAAAGCGTAGTAAGCTGTGGTGGCCCCTGGTCCCCACTTCTTTGGATTGCAGGTATCAGTCCCGAAGCAGAGCCCTGCCTGGGAGGGACAGAAAGGATCACAGGGGATGTTACAGCAGTGTTTTGCTGTGAAACATCTTTGCAGAGGAAATACAGTGTTTATGGGCTAACAAAAGCGGCTTCAATAGGAATCAGTTAATGTAAGACTGAAGCTAAAGCTGGGCTTTCAGCATAAATCAACTGGGCTAGAAGCTTTTACCGTATTTGTGTCAGAAGGTCTCAAGTAACCAAAAAGGGAAAAAAAAGAAACGCTTGCGTGACCGGCTTCCCCTAGAAGAGGTCACTACTCATATCATTAGAACTGAATGCAGAATATATGTTGGCTTATGCAAAGCAATACGTCTAAGAGGAATAATATATATTTAGTCTAAATCTCTGCTTACAAGAGAGAGGTTTAGGTCACAGACTTCACAAGGTTTTCTTGTCTGGAGTGAATGGCAACAGATTGATAGGACAGAAGGATTTCTTTACCACCAGTAGCCAAATATTCTTGTGTCCAAAACAGGTATTGCCCAGTGTTTCTGTAAATAAAGGAAGAATTTCCTGATCTTTCTCACTGGAAAAGGCACTACCTAAAGTCCTCAATTTTCCCTTCAAGCCCCTGTAACCGCAGAAGGAGGGAGGAGAGGGGCCCAGAACCAGTCCCCCCACCCCCTCCCCATCACAGGCTCAGCTGTGACACTGTTTTGAACAGAGATTACTCCTGATTCATTTCTATCAGTGGCAGCAGACTTTTTGCTGCTCTGAGCTGTTTTAGTGAGTTATAGTTTAAGGGCCAGCATATCCAACCTCCAGCTGTGCTGCCCTTCTCCTGCCATGAAAGATAATGTTGAGCTGCTGAGGATGAAACGCTGGTCTTTGGCACTATTGCAGATTTTTAAGTGGAAAGATGCGAGCTGTCCTACCTGAGATGTTGAGGTGATCTGCCACTACAACTCCCTCCAGCAAATTGTACAGCTTTATTACCAGGTAGCCGACAAAGTGTGAGTGGTTGTTACCAGCGCTGTACAATCGGTCCGTGTGTTGTAAAGACAGTACCGGGAATTTGAGACTTATTCTTATTACGAAGACGCTAGACCAACAGTCGTCTTAGGGAAAAATGGCGGTGCCAACTGTGAAGGCTGAGCAGAGCCATCCCAGGGAGTTCCTCATTGCAGCTGGCTCGCAGGCTGGTGCCACCCTGGCCAGCGTGGTGGCTTGCCCGCTGTCCTGCTGAAGCCCCGTGCGGGGAGAGGAGCCCAGCCGAAGCAGCTGACTTGATGAAAAGAAGAGGCGGGGCTGTATATATCTTTGCTCATAAGATGACAAGTGGAGCCTGGAACATTTCAATTTCTCTTTATGTATACAGGGCCTGGGCGTGAGCTGGAGACAAAATGGTCTTTATAAGGCAAGGATTCTCGGGCGTCTGCGGCAGTGCTAGCAAGGACGATCCGTGTTCTGCTGCTGCGCAGCCGCAGGCGGGTGGAGAAACCTCACGCTCCCCCACACTCATTTCTCCCCTTCTAGGTAAAATGGGGGTGGGGTGGGTGAGGTGACTATAGTGGGAGCCCACATGTAGATGCTGGAGCAAGGTCGGGCCGTTCGCAGTGAGGGGGAGCTCTGATTCTTGCAGATCAGCGTCCTGGCGGCCGCCGTGCAGAAGGTGCCAAGGCTGGATCGTAGCTGAGGGAGAAAGAGGAAAAAGTGCTTTGCAACCTAAATTCCTGGCAGCAGCAGAGGCTGAATTAACTGGTATCAGTGTTGCTATGGTGGTGGTCTCCAAGCCACAGAGAAGCCAGGATCCCTGCTGCATTTGAAGTTAATTCTTCCTACGTGACTGGCTTGCTGTCTTCTGCCCTTAGGCTGTGCTGTGGCTACTCGTATAGCAGGGCAGTATAGGGCATTGTTGGAGGCATTTTTGTCACTTATAGATTTGGATTGGTCCCAGCAGCCAGAGGCTACAGTCTTTTCTCAAATATATTTGGTGCCAGTCACCCTAAAAGTTTGCTGTCCTGATGCGGGGGCACGGTTGCTCTGCATGCATCTGTGCTCTGGAACAGCCCCTTCCACTCTGGCATGTCCCGCGGGCTCCTTTCCGAGATACAGAGTCCAGAGCTACAGACTGTCTGGTTGCTTCCCAGAAAATAGTGTATGCCTTAAAAAGAAACCAACCTTACACCAAAGCAGTGATATTTTTACTAAACTTCAGGCTGGGCTGAAGTCTACAAAAGACATAAAAATGTTATATAGATAATTTTTCTTTATTTTGTGAGGTGGTAATAGTACACATAAAAGAAAAATATTCAAGATCTGTAAGCAGTGGGAATCATGTATATGCAATTTTCTTGCTATGTTTCATCTCTTTGAAGCGATGTAATATAGTTACAGCTAAATCTGCAGTTGTATGTCTTCTCATGTTGAGAGGCCAAATGCATCATAACAGATTTCTGCCAGACACGTTTCATATGCTAAAGATGGCATATGAAACCAAGAAGGAGCCTGAAAGGTACAGCATGCAACAGGACTGCCTGACTCCAGACAGTATGGTTATGTGGGTAGGGAAGATGTTAGAGCTGGTGCTCACTGTCCTTCGTACAGTCATGGACTCTCCGTTTGAAATACCATCATTCAGTAAGAGCTGAGTAAAACAGGTACCGTAGAGATTAAGTAGCTGGATTTACTCAGTGTATGGTCTTCACCCTTGGTAAAGGTTGTGAAAGCTTCTTGTTGCAAAGTGTCTGTGCATGGGAGTAAAACACCAAGATCAGTGACCTAACTGCTCTCCAGGTGAGAAAAGTGAACTCTTGACTTGGTAAACAGGTCAGATTTAGAAACATTAGATCTATATGGGTTCCTGGAGGAGTGAAAGCATGAAACAGAGGTGTCTTTTGTCACAGGAGATTGTAAAGGTGCTGAAAATGGCTAGAGAAAGTTCAGCTCCTGTGCAAGTGGCTCTGGGGTGTTTCATTACTGGGAGGGTTTGATTCTGAATTTACTCAGCCTGGCTTTATTATTAACTTCAAGTGAGTTCATCCTGATCTACTCCCACATATGTGACAGCAGAAGCAAAAATTTTTGCAACTCCTGAGACTAACAAGGTGCTTCTCAACAGATTAATAGATGTGAATTAATCCTGAGGAGCTAAGACTTGTTTGGATGATAGCAATGCTCCCCATTTGTCATCCCTATCTCATTACTTAGGAAAGTAATTAATCATTCCCATTTTGCAGATAAGAAAAGGCAAAGAGATTCAGCGACCTACCAAAGGTGAAGCCGACAATTGTTGAAAGAGCTTGAAATAAGAGCTTATTTCTCATGACTTTCCGAGTCCTTTGCACATACAAACACTATACTGTATATCAGGACATGGCTCTGCTCTCGTTAAAACTGTGGATAACCACCCACTAACCACCCTAACGCAGGTCTGATGTGAACTCACCATTGTATTTCTGTTGCATTACCCAGAACAGTAATGTTAATGCCATCTGGACGAGGACAGATTAAGCCTGATCAGAAAAATAAAAGTCTTTAGGGACAATACTGCTTCTTCAAACTTTTTTTGAACACACTTGAACTGGCAGAAAGATTCTGCACCACTTCAACATCTTTTGTCAGATGGCTGTGATGCATCTGAGCTGGCAGCAGGAGCCCTCCCAGTGGAATTAGCACCCTGCTGCTGGGTGTGACACCCCTGGAAGCAAAAAAGCAATCAAATGCTAAGCCTCTCTGATGGTGTTTTCCATCTGTTTTCCTGCCAGCATGCAATATGCAACTCGCCACCATTTCTAGGAAAGCAAAACTGTGTGATCGCCTCTATGGCTGTGTGTCCCTCCCATTAACATCTTTCAGTCCACTGGCAACTTTGACCACATTTAATACAAGGGTATATGTCTTGATATAAAATTATGTTCCTGCATGTCCAGTATAAATACGTTACTAGGGAGAGGAGAAAACTGAGTTTGACTGAGCACAAGATTCATCCTAGTGACTTCCGATCCTGACAGCTGGGTCATGCAGCTGGGCTTGGCAGAGAACATGTGGCTGGCAACCATGTGTACCATGAACCATGTTAAGATTTTATCTACACAAGGCAGCCAATCAAGAAACAAAAGTCCTCAAGATAAAGGACTTCAGTAATTACACTACAAATGAAACCTGTTGGGGAAGAAGTGAGATAGTGAATGTAATAAACAGTGGGTGTTTGGTCCACATTTTTTTATACTATTTGGATTTTATACTATTATAATTAATTTTTTACAAATAGTCTGACTTTCCACAGATCTTAGGTTTTAACCTGTAATATTCCCCACAGATTTTGAGATAGGAAGGTGCTTAAAGTGCCCAACCGTATGTACTTAATTGTAAGCCAAACTAGCTAAGCTATTTACTCAGGAAAATAAGTGCTCAGGAACCTCTTTACTGATGAAAATCATGTGTTGTCAACTGAATATGTGTCTCTTCTCCAAGCATAAAGCATTGATTTTTTTAATGTAGAGCAAAGACACAGACTGTGTTTTGAGGGGAAAAAACCTGAAGGTTGAGAGATATTTTGGGTTACCTCCTTTCCACAGCACACATGCTCCTATTTTAGGGTTTCTCCAGGAATAACATGATACTGGAGACACCAATCCTTCTCTCACTCTTGAGCTCCTAAGCAGAAAGAAGCAGATAGACTAACATCAAGTGGACATGGCCCATGGCCCTAGTACCTAATTACTGTGTATGTCAGCAGCAACACATATAGCAGAAGTTCCCTGACTTTTACACAAGGGAGAAAGTATCAGGTCAGATTTTACACTAACACTCCTTCAGTCTTGAGCTGGGGCTCTGCAACCTCTCCACGGCTTTGAGAATATAGCTTTCCTTCTTGCTAGTTGGCTTTAGACTTGAAGCTCAGCTCCATATACAATATACAAGGTTCAGAGCTCCAAATGCTGATGATATTTCAATGGGGAGGGCTACTATGGCTGGGAAGGAAGGAAGAGAGGGAGGAAGAAGGAAGAGAGAAGGGAGGAGAGGGACAGAGGAAGGGCAGGAGGAAGACTGGTTTACTGTTATTTAGGTTACAAAGGCAAGTGCTTAGAAGAGGAAATTATTTGGCTGCTTGTGCCACTGTAATTCTTTCCCTTCTCTACATGCTTAGGATGGTGCTGACATTAATGTCAGAACCGTAATTAAAGTAAGTAGCTCACATACTCACTGACAGGACAGCACAGAGTGAATGAAAAGAGAACAAAGCTGAAATTGCACAGATCTAGTATTTCCTCACTTCTAAGTGCCTGAATTCGCAATCCAAACAACATTATTTTTAAATAGCTTGGATTTTACTGAGTCAATGCAGCTTATAAAGCTCTTGGGATCAGGAAAAGAGAGAGAAACCTCTCAAGTACAGTGCCAGGAAGCTTCACAGCCAAAGCAGTGACAGCTGGAGGTGGGGATTTGAGGCTGCTTTCAGTTTTTAAAAGATTGACAAGTTTGGAGAACAGGACATCATGTCAGTGGCAGAAGAGAAACAAGCTTTTATCCCACAGTAGGTAGTCTGATGTAGAAGGCAGCTTCTGAACATCAATTCTGCCTTGCCATAAGCAAAGCGACCCAACCGCCAAGCTACCGTGAGGATCCCTCTTACCAGCTTTCTACCTGGTCCCACAGATTTCAATTGCTGTCTGGCTTCCAAAGGTCAGCCAAGAGCATGTTCACCCAGTGTCCTCCCTGGGTGGCAGTTACTGCTCTCTGCGACATGGGCTTCAGTCTGTGGACTACACAGATACTTCAAAACACAGTCTCTAACTCCTAAACCTCGAAGGACTAATGTATAAGCTCAGTAGTGGTCTTTCCAGCACTCATCTTTCAAGGAGGCTCTATGGCCATGATGCCAAATAGATGAAGGGGCATAACTTTTCCCCTGGTTGTTAGTGAAGGAGGTAAACGACACACTCAAGCAGACTGAATTGCTGCTGGGGTGCATATAGTCCCTGTGGTATGTTGTCAGAGGAGAGGGGAAGTATTTGAACATGATTACTCTCCAGGGATTGTATAGAGCGTCTGAGCAGTATGTCATATGGATTGGATTACTTCCCAGGGCCAAGTGCTTAAAGTTATGATGAAGTGGCATCTATATTCCACCTCTTGTTTTTTTCCTTCCCACAGAACCCTTCTTACAGGATTTGCCAAAAGGAGAAGGCAGTTTCCTTTCCTGTATTTAAGACATACGGGCTTCATTGTGAGGAGAAAAAGAAACTTAGTTAAAACAGCACATTCTTACTCCTCATGTCATTCCTGAGATGGGATCCCACAATGTATTTATAAGGGCAGTACTGCTGTCCTGTCAAGCACTGATGCATCCAAGTAACTTCAAGGAGAAGGGCAGTCTTGTGGAGCTCCGATGCATGCCGGAGTTAGGGCCAGCATTTAGGAAACCACCAAGCTCACAGAGAGAAAGGAAACAAATTGTGAGAATAGGTGGTTTTTGTGGTGAGGGGT
Organism: Pelecanus crispus; assembly: GCF_030463565.1. Taxonomy (NCBI): domain Eukaryota; kingdom Metazoa; phylum Chordata; class Aves; order Pelecaniformes; family Pelecanidae; genus Pelecanus; species Pelecanus crispus. The sequence continues at coordinate 142,794,444 of NC_134644.1, read as the reverse complement.
GTCTTATTAATGCAGAGAAATACCTGATGGGAAGGTATCAAAGATATAATAATATGACATAAAACATAATAACACGTCATTGACAGCCCCGTCTCCAGTAACAGCCAAACCATCATACTCAGAGTCTAGGAAACACAGGTTGAATGCTGAAAGGCATCAGTGCACACTGGAAATCCTGCATTAATAAAGGGATATAATGCTTTAATTGAATAACTTACAAAGAACCATGGCAAACAACAGGTCAAAGAGATCTTCTATCCCTATACTGTAGGATTTGATCACTAGTAAGTAACACAGAAAAAGAATCTGCGTACTAATCAAAACACTTGTCATACAACAGAAGTGGAAATCTGTGCCTTACCACTGTCCTGGGCTTCAGTATTTGTACACACAACCGTGTTCCGTGCTTGACCACTCATGAAATACAAGCAGCTAAAACAGACAAATTTTTTTTAAAAAAAGACATTGTTATGGAATATTGTGCTTAAAATATTATGTGTGTATTGTCCCAGTGACTTCTCGGGTGCAGCTCAGTGGAAGTTCTGCAGTATTTCAACGTCTGTAGTTCATGAGGCAAAAACATCGTTAGTTAAAGAACCTGGAACCTTTGGGGACATTTTTAATGACATACTTTAATATACATAGTTTTAATGGAGAATAAATATATAAATAAAATCTGTGTATCCTCTTGTTTTTCACACTGTGTGTTCTCAGGCTGAAGATCCTCTTTCTTGCTATTTTTCAATGAGGTTTAAATTCCTTTCTGTACCTTGTCCTCCCCTTGCACCATTCCTTAGATACCAGAACGTCCTGTGAAATCTGATTCTGTTCGTTTCAGTCTTTGACGGGGCATGCATGTACTGAATGGACAAGCAGGGCAACTACAAAGGCTGGGAGGGCCAATGATCATGATGGGGAGACAAGAAGAGGCAGAGCATTGCAGGTTTTTGCTGTTCTTTTATCCAATTTTCTTTTTTTTTTCTTTTTTTTTTTTCCATGAGGAGCACCAATACGTTTTACATTTAACGCCTTAACTTTTGCATGATTTAGTTACTTGACACTGGAAGTGGCAAAGAGCCCACTTGGTACTCCTAGATAGTTATACAGCCAAATTAATAATAACATACTTGTTTATAACAGAAAGCCTTTCTTTGACAGCAAACGTCTTTGTGTTGAACTTTATGCTGACTCTGTTCTGAATACATTTACCTCAGTCTTTCCATTACTCTTGGATGTTAATCTAGCGTAATTGTCAGATATTAACCATAATGTTAAGACAGATGACTGAGACAAAGCCCATTAAAATAATCAGTGTTTGATCTTAGAGAAAAGAAACTCCAGCTTCCAGCATTTGGGGTGGGTGGCTGTCCTCACCAAACACAGTGACACTTACATTGTATCATTAACATTTATGGACTATTCATGTTTATTTTGTGTTGAAAGGGCCTATTCCTGTTCTGGTATCATTGCTAATTTGGAAGAACTCCAGTGAAATAAATAGCAATGGCACAGTAGCATCTGTATGAGGTCAGAGCAACTGCAGGAGGAGGAGGAGCCTGTGGTTAAGGCACCGGCCTGGGATTTTCGCAGAGATCAGTCTCCTACTCCACCACAGATTTCCTGTGTAAATTCAATATAGAGCCCAATCCAGAAAAGCAACCAGATGCTTAATGTGCAATCCAGGTGGAATTTGGCCACCTAGACCCAAGTGACAGCAAACCTACCTCATCTTTCAGTACCTACCTTTTCTGGGACACCTGTGTTTTTACCTGTAAAGTTTCTTAGGTGCCTAGTAACTTCTTATTTCCCCAGCCCCCCTTGGCTAGTCTGTGCTGGTCATTTTGTTGCTATTTTATTTCCAGCTTTGGGTTCATGATCTGAGCATCCCCGCCCTTCAAAGGGACCAGTCTGATAGGTGATTATGCCTAATCAGACTGACCGCTCGGAGTCAGCAGCAAGTACAGATATTCACGTTAAAATGTATCCTGACACAGGGCTGGTGTTGGTGCTAGTAGTGCTTCCTTTTTATGGAATACCTTTGTCTACAATTAATCCTTTCCTCACAGGGTAGCAGTCTACAAACATGAAGGCCTATGGCACAAGCTTCTATTCACGTTACTTGGTTGGAATAAATGTCCTTGTTTAAAGCCTTAAGCACCAGATATCCTCACCAGCTTTCATGCATCCTACCAGTACATCTCACGTAGACATCACACAGGCCACTTTCTAACTGGCCTGGTCGCTTTTCCTATTGTCAGAGAGACAACTCAAACTACCGTTTTTTAGGCAGTAAGTCTGATATGGGATGTATCAGAGGTGTGACATGCAGCACCTCCATGTCTGTGCAGCCAGTGTACGCAGAGGAGAACTGCTCATGTGCAGCAATCTTCTCCAAGGGCAGCTGGTTTTTACAAGTCCCTCCAAAGCATCCCAGTGACAATTCTGATGGTACATCTGCACCGCAAACTGCTGAAACCTTTTCACCACAGATCTGTGTGATGGGACTCCAAGGAATATCCCTGTCAGACAACTTCAGCAGTTACAGAGAGATAAAGCCTGGAGGAGAATGTTCTATTTCAAATGCATGCACATATATTTATTTTCTAATTTGCTAAGGTTTAAGATTATGCAGATATACCAAAGTGGTTTAGCCTGGAGTTAAGGTGGCTGTGGAGGGTGTGCGAACATAAAAGGGTGTGTTGTTTTGGCTTCTTTGTTTAGAAGAATTATTAAGGTCTTTTTTTTTTTTTTTTTCTGAACTACATGCAGCAGGAAGGATAAAGACTGGCACGTTGCTATATAGAACTTATTTTAAATGGCCATTTGAGAAACTAGTGCCTTCCCCTGACTGCCCTTGCTAAATGCTTGGCCAGGCAACTGAGAGACAGGCATGGATGGAGAACCTCATGGCTGTCACCCATCATTGCTGCAAAACCCTGCCAGTTAAATGGCCATTGGAGCTTAGGAGACAGAAGATTGCTCTGAACTGCCATGAGCACACTAGGAAGGACACACTTTGGAAATATGACTAATGATCTTCAACTGTATTACCAAAATTTGTTTTATTTATTAACTGAAAATGCCCATGCACATTTAAACCCTGTAGAGTAAGACCCATGTCATTGCACATGGCCTGAAGTTCTCCTAAATAACAGGTAATCCAGGACCAGACTGGGCATTATATACTATCATACATAAATGAGTAACCAATTAAATTATTGTCCTAAAAGCTGATATTTGGTGGCCAAGCTTTCAGGCTTCATCAATAATTTCAAATTCTGTGGAAGAAGTAACTTGTGCATCCTGACTTCAGCAAAGTTGGGAGGTTATGAACTCCACCCACTGGTGACCTACATTTTGGCTGTCTAGTCAACCTCCTCGCAAGAACTACTTACCACAAGATGCCACTAGCAAATTACTGAGCTTGCATCCAACACTCCTAACCACACACAAAACAGCTCAGTTCGGGAGCATCTTGCCAAAATAAGCACGTCCTCACCCACATTGGACTGTCTGTCTGAAGGCAGACGCAGTTAAATATTTCTCTGAAGATGTTTTTTATTGCTGGCGGGTAAAAGGTGCTTGTTTCCATGTTGATGTACTTCCAAACTCTGGCAACCCTCTTCATGTAGAAATCTCTGTTCTGCAATACACATTGAAAAGCTTGGCCTTTGGAGCTGGTTTTTTTCCTTACCCAGAACTAGGTGGAGTGAAGACATCTTTGAAGGAACAGGACTTGTGGAAAACCAAGTTCAGCAAGTCTGAATTAAAACAAAACGAAGTCCAGGGCACTCCCTGCTTTGGACTTTGGTGTACCCTACTTGCCCCTTGCCTGTGCTGGGCTTCACTCCCTCCTGAGGGCTTTGTGTACCCCTGAGGAGGCAGCAGGCTTCAGAGTGAAGATCACAAAGCAATTCACTTGGACCTAATGCTTCAGCTGTCTGCAGAGGCAGGCTGCCATCGCTTATCTGGATGCTAAATTCTGCATAGCTCCATGTGACATCTTATGCTCATTTTGGAATGAACTAATGTGCAGATTTGCAAATAATTTATATGAACACATGCCTCTGCTTGCAGCAAATATATCTTTCAGAGCCATGGCAGGCAACTGGCTGCCCAAAGCTGTAAAGTTTGGAGAAGCAGAGTGGGAATGGGTTCCAGTTGGGGATGCCGGATATTCTGAGTGAAGGGTGGATGTATGGGGGTGCGTGGGTAGGTGCAGCATCTGGTGTATCTGTGTTTTCTGTTTTCTGCCTAAGGGCTGGGTGAGGAATGGCCAGGATTTGCAGATAGTTTCAAGGGTGCTGGCTGTAGGTGGAGTGGGCAGGTGGAAGTTCTGGTGCCTGGTGGTCTCAGGTGGATGGGTAGAGGGATGTGCCATTCTGGGGAGAAGAGGCAAAATGTACTGGGAGAGAGGGGCTGTAGCTGGGTCGCTCTGGATGACAGAGATATGGAGTCAACCTGTGATTATTTTAGGAGAGCAAAAGAGCTGAAGGAAACTTTTTGGAGAAAAGAGAAGACTGGGGTTCCTCTGATGAGAGGAGTTGCACTGATGGGAAGTGAGAAGATTTTCAGGTCTGTCTGTGTTCAGTTCTTTGTGAGGTACCAGCATCCCTCTCCCTGACTGCTCAGGAGACAGCAGAGGAGTGGCTGGAAGCACGTGGCTTCCTCCTGTGTTCAGCTTTGCCAAAGATGAAGAAACCCTCAAGCTGAGATAAGGCAGGTCTGATAGGCAGCTTATACTTGCGTGTTTTCAAGCTTTTCTTTCCCTCCACAAGATAAGTGAAGGAAAGGTAGAAGGAAAGTCTTGAGGAAAAAAAAAGTATAGGGTTTGAAAATACCACTAAGAATCACCATTTTCATTTTTTCCCATTAAAAATATATTTTTCCTGCTTTGAAAGAACCCCAGTTGTTTAATTGACCCCAATAAGGAAATGGAGTTTCTGTTCTTTATAAAAACCTGATGTGCTGATATTTTCCATCCTAAATTAGAATTAAAACAGCCACAGTGAAGAAACTCAGTGTATTTTATTCATTGAAGTCTGAGATTATTTTGAGGGAGGGATTGAGGGAGGCTGTAGTTTCATGTCACATTTTCTTTGTGAGCAGTGCAGCCCTGGATGTGTTTTGTTTTGGGGTTTTTTGGAGGTCTTTTAACCCAGTTAAAAGATCGTTCACTGAGCCGGTTTACTGGGCAGTTCTGCACACAGTCCGTGTTGCCACAACTGCGGAGGCAGCATGATAACAGTGTGGGGGTGGGAACAGGCAGCTCTGGACAAACCTATCAGCCAGATTTGTTGGACAATAAAATATAACATGAAACTATAACATTATATGTTTCTCACCCATAACTAAAATGCAGTCATTTCCAGACTTAAATATGATGGGCGGTTAACAATATTCAGTAACACCTACAAAAGCAGCGGTTAGGAGGAGAGGAAAAGTCTAAATAATCCTGAAGGAAGAGACTCAGGTCTATTATCTATGCATATTGCTATTCACTAGTTTGGATACATGTTTTAGCAAATACTCCCAGCAGAGTTCAGCTCAAGAAAATAGACCTGTTTGTTCTTTAAGATAACCACTCTCATCAGCTCAGGACGCATGTAATTGATAGACTTCAGTATCCCATGACATTTGGGGAATTCAGTTTTGAATTGGCCTTAAATCTATAATTGCGCTCATAGGAGAGGCTGGTCTGAAACAATGTTCCTTTATTTACAGCGACTTCTCTTCTGTCCAAACTGATCCAAGTCAGGTAGCTGCAATAATTTGTGCTGGTGACTGTTGATATAGTAAGAGACCATGGATTAATGATGAATAGCCACATTTTGAATAGCTAGGAGAACAGGTTTCTTGCATGCATCAGTTAATTAAAGGACAAGTTATAAAGGCAACTGAGCATGAATTATGGTGAGGCTGAGTTCCTGTCATCTGAGTCACCCATAGAAGGAGGAATTCAAAGAGTCCTTATGTGTTGCAGAACTTACAGTTAGTTGGGGACTGGAGGGCTGCCTGACATGAAGTAAGGCAGCTGGGACTTGCCAAGAGTAAGGACACCCCAGTCACATCTCTTCACCCTGACGTGGCTTCAGAGGCTCCATCTAAGCTGGAGCATCCAGGCGTGCTTTCAGATTCCTGCAACAGGCTGCACATCTTGGCCATGTCCCGTGGGGCAAGGCACAAATACACGGCTAAATGTGAGCTGCGGTGTCCTTCAGCAAGTACTCAGTCTGGATACCTGAAGAACCAAGACCCATGAATACGCGGTACCATATCTCAGCCACTGTTCAGCTGAAATAGCAGCCAGAATATGTAATCCCCAGACTGCAGCCTCCAGGGACTGCCCATGTCCTGTGCTAGCTGATGTTCCTGCTGCACAGTGGTGTTTCTCAGAGACTTCTGTGTTTCTCTTACAGTACTCCTGCGACTTCAGGGTAGCAGAAACGAGTTCTAGAGAAGCAAAGGACCTGGCTCAAGCAGTTATGTGCAGGTGGTTTAAATGCCACCCGAGTCCCTGAACTTTCAGAGATGGCTTATCAATAGGAAACACCAAGATCAAGGACACAAGGGAATGCAAGTCAGGGGTGATCAGCTGAACGTTGTGTTAAAATCTGTTTGTAAAGAGATTTAGGGACACAAACCTACAAAAAATTGCCATGATCATGTTCTGAACTTGCCCTCAGAATTAAAAGAAATTACAAAGCATTCTCTACATATGTATTTGAGTTCTGATATAAATTTAGTTAGGTTGCTTCTCTTTTGCTTTCATTTTTAAATGCAAATTCTTGTAAGAGAAAAATGACTGACCAATGCTTGCAAAGACATTTCCTAAATTAATAGCTGTGTATTCATCTCGCATGTCTCCCTGTGAAATCCAAGGCCTGAAAATAACTGTGAAGAAGTAATTTCTATCCTGATAAGAATATTTACAAAAAGTGTAACAGCATAAATCTACAGTAGAAATCTGATTCTGAGTGTAAAGGCTCAGGTAAAAGAATACTGAAATGCTGTGTGACCTGTTGGTCAATCAAAATATTACCTCTCAGATTTGTAATATTATCAAAAATTTCTCATGAATTGATGACTTTTAGAAGTATTCAATGAATTAATTCATAGGAATTAATTTGTAGAGGAAATATGTAAAATCATATATCAATTTTTTTCTCTGAAGTGTTAATTCTTATAGGTTTACTTTTTATGGAAGCCAATCAAAATGGAATTAGTCTTGGGCAAAGAAAAAAGGAGGAGAGGAACAAATAGCAATCAAAACCTGAAACATTTCAAGCATTTCAAAGATATTTTATTCCTCTAAAAGAGCTGAAAAGAATAGAGGAAGAGCCATGCAGAGTTCCTACTGCATTTTGGACATTTATTGATATTTCAAAACCAATCAGAAATTGCAAAGAAGAGGAACTTTAAAATCTAATCTAAGGAAATAAATATTACTACATAGTCAGTAATGAATTATTCCCCTCAACTCCACTGTATCAATATACTGGACAGTATATACACAAGTATTAAAGAACTAGCGTTTGCAGTTTAGGGAATACTATAGGGAATTTGTGCATATATATTTATGTGTGTGTGTGTTTGTATGCTTGCACACAAATATACATATGCGCATGTGTTTGCAAAAAAGAGAATATGCACAAGTTGGGGTGGAAAGGTTGTTTAAAAGGCAGAAACGTGGAGAGCAAATAAGGCAGAAGAAAACTGTTTTGAGAAATGATAACTTCTGTTTATATTTTGCTTATTACATTCAAACCAATCCACCTAGAACCAAAGGAAAGCAGTTGCTGGAGGAAAGCTGTTATCTCGTGTAGAAAATGTAAGACAAACATCACAGTCTTAGTCATACGGGTTAACAAAACACATTGCTGTCCCATTTCTGTAAAATTTCTCCTTCACATAATGTCCCAGATACAGAGAAACCCAGGGCCACCTTCAGAGGTCTGGAGGCCTTGGGAACAGCAAGTGTCTGTGTCCTGGCTCCTAACATCCGTAGTATTTATGGTCTCCTGGCTCTGACTGGATGGATGTGCTGGTGTGCGCAGACCTCGTGTGTGCAGACCAGCCGTGCGCAGCCGACCAACGGGACCTCTTTCAGACTAGAGGTTTGAGTCCAAGACCTGGTGGCCATACACTAAGATGGAGCAGCTAAATGGCTGAATCAGCCTTTTCATCTGGCTTTTAAGCTCAGCCCTGGGAAGGGCTGAATGCATCTGCTTCTAGCTTTACAGCGACTTGCATCCGGAGCGCATAGCATGGCCATAACCAGATCTGTATCCAACTGAGTTCATGCTGACCTTCCTCTGTCAAGAGTTTTCAAAAACACACTCTGCCGGACATGGCAGTCAATTTGATGTCTGCAGTTTTAATAACAGCTAGACTCTCCCACCGGTGCATGAGCTGCAGAAGGACAGGCTGTTGGTTTCAGACCTCATGTGGTTTTGAAATAGTTTCATGTGGCGTGTATGATATCACTGCAGAAACCGACTCCCTCAAGGCTCTTGTAAACATCAGTACTGTGTGTGATTTCTGTAGGTAATGCATCCTTCCTGTGGTCCCTGAGCCTCTATGTTACTGTAGTTGCATATTAATCTGAAATTTAAACATAGCTGATGCACAGAGATGCCCCTAACCAGTTAGGTTGTTCCTAATGCCATTTTCCATCTGTGTATGTTTGTACTTTAGTACGTGCCATCTCTTTTGTTTTGATCCTAATATGTTAACCAGGTGGATGTGGTGTCAGGCATATGGTATGGTATGGTTTCCCTCTGGCATCTGCTGGTAGAACATACTTCCTAAGGGTATCTCAGAGGGGGAGTTGCAATGGACATATTGTTCCCCTTGGACACCATAGCCTCTCCCCGCTAAGAGTCATTTTTCTGTTACATCTTTGGGCAGAAGGAAAATCTAAAGCTCAGTGGCGTTGCAGCAATTAATTTTTCACTCAAGATTTACTTTAAAAAGCAGCAAAAAAAGGTAAATAGAAGACAGTTTAGGAGGGCTGAGGGTTTGGATTTTTTTTCTTTTTCTTCATAGTGCGATCATGCTATGAGTGAGGTCAATGTAAAGTAGGGCATGAAATGCAGCATCCCATGCAGTGAGTGTGCAGCTTGCTTTGCACCCAGCAAATGATAAAGCTTGTCGTGTTGTAAGACCTACTCCACTTTATGACCAGAAAACAGTCCAGCAGCTGTGTTAAAAATGGCTGTGCCTTCAGGCAAAGCTTAAACGTCACCTCTCTCCTCAGTGGACATGGAGCTTTTTCTCTCCAAACAGCCACGCTGAGCCAGGGCTGTTCATAGACCGGGCTGTCCTCGCCCAGAGCCCAGCAGGGAGGAAAAGGAAGCTCCCTCAGCCCACATACCTGCTAGCAGCTGCTGTTATCTCCCCATCTTCTGTCCCCAAGCCACACTGCAGCATTCCTCGATTCCTCCCTGCCCAGGCAGCGCAGGTGATGCAGCAGCCGACTCTGTGCTCCTTGGACAAGCTCTTGCCCGGAGACATGAAAGCCATGGAAGCGAGCTGGGGCTCAGCATCGCTCCTTAGCTGGTCCATAGCTGGCTGTGTGCACAGCGCCAGCAAAACACTGTGTGATTGGGTTCGTTTTTTTAAACAAAGGCCATACAATGAAGAAATGAAACAATTAATGAATAAGTTCAGTATGATTGCCCTGGAGGTTACTTCACTGGTCATGCCCCACTTCTGAATACTTTTCCGCTTTACGGAGATGAGGGATGTAAACCTGTCTGGGAGAAGTCTAGCATGCGTAAGCTCACACTTCCTTCAGCATCAGGAGGCTTTGGTTTTTTCAGTTTCTTAACGTTGTGCTTACGTAAGTTGTGTATTGATAGAACAAGGGACAGCTTTGGTGTTACTGGGTGACCCTGACGACAAACAAGATTTCTCATTTCTTCATTGCTCAATATTTTCTGCTGCTAAAAACCAACAAATCATAATTATGAAAAATGCTGAGATGAATTAGTGAAAAAGTCAGAAAACAATATAGAGGAAGGGACTGGTTACTGGTCACACCATGAGGGTGAAGTATCTTAATCTGTACCTCAAACTGTGCAACAGGAAACATTGAACCACAAAGTCATAATTTTTCATATCCCACTTTTTATACTTTGTAGTTCACTGAAAGGTGATCATACATGGGAACTACTTGAGGGACATTTTGAACTGACCTAAGATCTTCCCTGCTTGCCTGGTTCCACTGGTTTATCTCTCCAGGAAGCAAGACCTGGCATCTCCTGACCTGTCAGGATGGCTTCTGGGCAGCTGAAATTTTCCTATTCCAACCTCAAAATTTGGCTAGTGACATCTAGTCCAGAAGTTTTAAATATGTGATCACTTGGTCCTGAGATCCCAGCTCAACTGATGGATGTCATGGGCCTGTTTTGGGGACAGATCAGGTTTATTGACTGAAGGAAGCTGTTGGACCCTTGCCATATTAGTTAAGGAACTGAAAGAGGCATAGCCAAGGAAACGGGTGTTGAGGTGCAGAACTGTGCTGTATCCTTGCCTCTGTCACAGAAATCTTGTACATGCTGCTAAAATCAGACTTTTCAATACTGGTGGTGTTTCTCTGTTCCAGACTGCCTCCTTGAGAGCTGGCTGCTTCATTTATGAAAATATTGTGGACATTGCTGATCACGTCTCAGCTGTCAGCTGCGAAATGAGAAATTCACAGCAATGCTCTTCTTCCCAGAGAGGCACTGTGAAAAATAAATTAATTTATGGTTGTGGTGTGCTTGGATAATAAGATAACAATTCTGCACGACAGCCTGGGAAGAAATTAATAATTCTGCCTTCAAATCAGGGTTTCAGTAGTGTGTAGTAGGTAAGGGAAGAGGGATTGAAAACTGAGGACAGACCAAATACGCACGGGCTGTACCTCACCCTCCCATTCCCAGTTAGGCAACGATTTCAACAGAACAGTACGTTCTTGCATGACTAAAGACTAGACTGTAGTATAAATGCAGTCTCTTATTTCTATCCTCTTAGTCCTGGGTACTATTTGTAAGTATTTGCCTTTGCAGCTTCTAATGTTCCGATAACCATCTTTTTTTTAATGGTAGCTAGTATTAAAACTCTCCAGATACACCAGAACAAAACAAACTTCTCATTTCATTAAGGAAATAGCAATGCTATCGGTACTGGTATCCTCAGGAAATAAAATCATGTGGAAATAAAATGAAAAAGGTAGGAAAATGTACTCTCGCTTCCTGGTAGGTGTTACTTTATCTCTAACTCTTCTGCAAATGGGTTCAATTTCCTTTGACTTAGATATTCCGATTGCCTGCTCCTACTCCCAAAAGATTCGTGCAGCCCGTACAGAGTGGTGCAGAGAAGGAGGAAGAGAAATAGAGCGGTATAGTTTACAAGCATTTTATAGTTGTAACTCATTAACAAAGAACTCGGTCTCCAGTGAGTGGAACAACTTTAATGTTCATTTCGCCCTTGACATTTTTCTTACACTGACACAGGCTTAAGGCGATGCCCACTCTGAATTTCACCGTAAGCCCATTTCTGATTCTTTTTTTCCTTTTTGTGAAGCAGGATGTCTAGTTATCCAGTAAGTGGCAGCAAATGGCTTAAAGATTCATCAACAGTAAATTGTTATCCAGTGAATCTTGGACCAGTGAATGAACAAAAGTAATGGATTTCTGTACATGATTGCAGTGGGTGAAAGAGGTAGAAAAGCTATGTACTCTCCATGCTTGCCAACCCTTGTAAAGAACTTCCCTTTCAACTCCCAACCAGTAGAACCACCTCAGTTCACAAGATGCTTTAGCAAAAATGATGCACCCATTCAGTTTGGAAGAGCTCAAGCTGCCTAAGCCAAAAGCTGATCTGTTTGGCTTTTTGGTGATGTCTTATTCACGTCTCATGTGGATGGTGAGGGAGCATAAAACTCGGGGCGGGGGTGGGGGGAAGCAAATGCTATGCAAATAACCACCTTACCCCTACGTTGTTAAATACTTAGGAAGGTACATAAGTAGGAGAAATGAGGTATTCAAGAAAAGCAACTGTCATAAAGAAATGCATTTCAAGATCACCTGGGGCTTCCTGCTTCTTTTCACTTTCTTTTTTAAAAAACAAATAAACTGGATTACAAACCAATGTTAGTATTTATGAAAGAAAAGGAAATGGAAACAAATACTTGCCCCCAAACTGTGGCTAAAATGGCACTGAAGTTTCTAAAGAGGAAATGTGAGAAAAGAATATCTAAGAAAGAAGCCACATCTGGTAAAAGTTTTATGAGAAAACCAAACAATAGTATGTTGAAACAGCAATTAGAAACATTATTCTAAGCATTTTTCTTCTACTTCTAGTACAGACCATTTTTCAAAGTGGAAAGACATATTAGATTCATCGATTTCTGACATGAAGACACTCCAGGGCAGTGGGCTGGATAGCAGTGCAAGCCATTAACAAGCCATTCTAGGGTGTGCTTGAGGCTGCTGCCAGATTTCATAGGTAATTCTGGACATTCTCAGGTAAGGTAAGAGTTACCCCCTAATAAATGCTGTGCTGGAATAACCTCTTACAGTGTAACACTGAGTGCTCTTTGCCAATAGTTTCATCCTCTTTCCAGGAGGATACGACTGTTTATCTGCCTGAGACATGTAAGTAGTTACCTTGTCTGTTTGTGCTTTAAAGTAAGGCAGTGGGGCTGATAGGATATTGGGGGGGGGGCTTTATTGTCACCATCATACAGAAGACACTCAGTCCAGCATGGTCCTTCCATTTAATGGAAAGCACCTGGCTAGGATAGACATATGGATGACTATGAACTACAAGTGACCCAAATAAACTAAAAGGGGAGTTGTGCAATGAAGCTGATTCTATATGAACTGTCTTTCAAAGACATTTATTGAGATTACTCTTGAGATAGGTGACGGCTAATGGGTCCTGCTGAATCCGTCATGATCACTTGAAGCTGCTATGATGGGGCAAGGGATTGGAGCCATCTCCTGTAAGGTGAGCTTTACTACATTTAACCACAATTTAGTTCTCTGTGGGTCTAGATGCTATAGTGTCTTTAATTTCGAGCTGTTACTGAAGTCCACCTTGAAATGAGGTCTGGTACAGACTAGTTTTCCTTTCCCAACTGTGATAGTACAGTTTAGGATGACTACATAATTCCGGGGCTTGGATTTCTGCTCTACTGGCAGGAGCAATTCAAGAGGTTAATAATGATCTTTAAAGCTCTGGATGAGTAATGAGCTGATTGCTATCAAGATTGTCAGAAGGATCTGAGAAGTATCTAGACATTAAAAAAAAAAAACCCAAACCTCTATGCCCAATGGCAAGGCAGGGTTTTTGTTGTTGTTTTGTTTTGCTCTTATTAATTGAATAACCGGAGGCAGAGCCTCTTAAACTGAAGGCTTTGTTTTTCCCGTGGTAAAGTCCCAGACTGCAAATCTGGGGGTGCTGAGGATATGTGAGAGGCAGTGAAGAAACTTGCAACTGGAAGGGACTACCTGTGTCACTGAATCTAACCCCTCCTATCATAGGCAACCCTATCACATGCTCACTCAGAAAGTTTTTTCCTCCAAAGGAGGAGCTGATGCAGCTTCCTTGAGTCTCTGCTTTATTGCTGTGCAATGGCACAGGCAGCACTGTCAGGCTGTACAACACTGTCCTATGTCAAGTATCCCCCTCAGCCCAGAGCAGAGCCCTCCTCTGAACTTTCTGCTCTCTGAATTTAATTTCTAAACTGGTCCCTTTGCATGATGGAGGGCCCTTTGTAGTTTGGGTGTCCTGCTTCCTACTGGGGAATAACGCTGGGTAGAGTGGGAGGTGAAGAGTAGCACCGTTTGCTGGAGGGGATGGCGCTCGGTGCTGTGGCCTAAGGGGATGGAGGAGGAGGGACAAGAGAGAGCAGTGGAAGAACGAATGAGAAAACAAGGAAAAGGGGTAGAAGATGATAAAGAGATAAAAGATAAGAGGAGATAAAGAGAAAAAGCCTCACATGGCCAGGCTGTACAAATTACAGTTTATGGGTTTCTTTTGCCTGAAGCTGGAGTTTCTGCTGCCATGTCCGAAGAGTTATGGCAGTTCCTCTCTTTATGTGTACTAGTATGAAATCACACTGTATGTGTACAGGTGAAAAGAGTCATATTCAAGGTTTCAGAGGATGCCTAACCACGGCCTTGCAGTATGGTGTTCACATTCCCCTTTGTCTCCCGGACGTACCTCAGTAGATGCATCCTATGATCATGGTTTGCCTTTTCCATGGTCATTTCATGGAGATACCTCATAGTCATTCTGTAGTTGACTTCTGTGTATGGATCTTGCTCCATCATTCCCAGCTTCCCAGGTGCCAGGTCACAGTTTTCCATTTCAAACTTTTTCAAGCTTTTGGCAGTCACACCCCACCCCACCCCACCCCAGTTAGTGCAATTACTGTCACTACTGAAGTCCACAAAAGAAGGAAATGTGGATTTTTACTATGGAAAGAAGTCCCTTATTTTTCAGAAGACATGTCTGAAGTGCTGTCATAGTCTCTACTACTGGACTACACTAGACAGTGTGCTTTAGCTCAAACCTGATCATGCTTTAGCCTGCTTCCCTGAAGAAACTGGGAACTCCCAGTTACCGTTGAACCTATCCAACCTCATTTCAAAGAAGAGCTTGCAAAGAGATAACATTCCTTATGAGTTTTCCATGAAGGTCAGCTACTGCGTAGGAGAGACCCAAAGTCACCTCCTTCCCCAAGACAAGGATGGTCGTCACCAGAGGCTCTCCTCCAGCAGCAGAGCTGCCGGGGCTGTGGCCAGGCTCAGGGAGACAAGCAGATGTGGGAGGGAGCTGGGGGGAAGGGTGTCGGTGTCACCCGAGTCTGCTGAGGATGAGAATTTTGGCTTTCAGGATGCAAATCCACAGGAAAAGCAGGATTTATTAGTTTGCTGGTTACAGGAAACTTTCTGAAGTTGTTCTCACAGAATTTTCTCATCTTCAATGGAGGCTGAGTTTTTCTCAGAAAAAAGCAGTAACGATACTAAAAAGGTTTGGGACTGGAGTTAGTGATGTATCTGTTCCTAGCCATGGCCAAGGCCTGAAAAAGCCACTTAATTTTTCCATGCCTCAGTTACCTCATTTATAAAACAGGAATAAAGATACCTTTTATCACTGATTACCATTGGCAGCTATCAATAAAATTTCTTACTCAGTGCCAAATACACAGTATCTGAAAAGCTTTTGATTACATCTTTTCCCACACTTGGTATTAGATTCCTACTTTTGAAAAATAACTTGCCTTTTTGCACAGATGTTCAAAAAAAAATGACGCGTAACATTGCTGTGATTGGGTCAAGGGCATTTAAGAAGGCAGTGATAAATAAAAACAGTTGCCTGACATATGATCAAAGCCAAGCCTTCTTTTTTATTCAGAGGAAGATCCACTCCCTACTGAGATGTTGATGATAACACCCTCAGCGAAGGGGAGAGAAGAGAGTAGCCTTTGATTGCCAGAACCACCCCACCGCTGAGTCTGCCCTCAGGGGAGAAGAGATTTACTTAACAGCTGCTTAAAGCTGATTTAGCCGTTCATGGGCATCCCATGCAATACATGTGTCTCAGGGCAAGCCCAGGAGAGGAGCTCCCGCAGCCACTTCGCTCTTCCTGTCCCCTTCTCAGCTCAGTGCTTTCTCTGTGATATCATTCCTCACAGAGACTAAGTATTTTGCAGGCTACGTGGTATATAAGGTACATGGTGGTTTCAGCAAAGGATCCATCTATCCCTCCACTCTCCCTCCAGCAGTGAACATCGCTAGTGACATGGCCGTAAGCTGGCTGGCCTTTTTGACTTCATATTCACGATACCACGAGTGACTATCAGATTTCAACTCCTCCTTTCTGGAGAACACCCGAGGCAATGACTTTACTATCTTACAATTTGGCATATAGGGAAAAACTTTTTATTTTTTTCCTTTCCCCCAGCTTCCCTCCCAGCCTTACCAAGTTCTTCTTTCAGAATTAAAACCTCTGCGTTTGGGGGAGCACATGTCAGAGCACTTCTGTATTCTGGCAGCTCCTTTTCCTTCCAGCGCTTTGCAGCTGAACTTGCAAAAACAGCCACCTCCGACGTGAAGTTCAAAAATGACCGACACAGTCAGGGCCAGCACAGAGAAACGCGCTTCCAAATAAAACCCGCTCGTGTCTGGATGGCCCCAGATACAGCCAGCAACCTTTCCTTCCCTGGTTAAGTCCTGTATCCAGAAGGAACCTGTGCGTCCATCCGGAAGATCAGGGCAAGAGCCAGGAAGGTCTGTAGCTGCAAGGTGACAAGGTGGCCGGTTCGCAGATGTCCCTTGGGAAGGTTGCTGGGGGGGATGCCTTCGCTTCCCAGCACCGCCACCCTCCTTCTTCACCTTTCAAACTCTTCAGCCAGCATGAGCAGGAGCTTGTGCCTGGCAGGTATGCTCTGTGGAGGATCCCCTGAGCTTTCAGGTTTGGCAGCATTTCTGAAAGGGTTCTGCTTACCTTTCCCCAATAAAGCTTTGACTCCCTGACTCCAGTCTGGAGCCCCTCAGGGCATGTGCTCTCCCTGAGCCAGACTTCACCCTTCTCTGCCTGGCAGCTATGCAGGGATCTGCTGCTCCAATCTTAGAGCACTGAAAGAACAAGCTAAGGAGCTCCTTTGCTTTGGGAGAAAGAGATCCTAATGAATATTCCTGCTAACCTAAGGAAAAGCGAATATACATCCTTTGTCTGCCTCAAACCCTGTACCGGGCTCCCTCCACCCTCTCGCTTTTACCATGAGGCAGGGATTTTGGTGGACTGGAGCACTGCATTTTGTGCAGAGAGACCAAACCTGGCCCTTATCCCTGCCTCCTGCCCTGGGTAACCTTAGGACATGCAAACATGGCTTGGATTTTGTGGTTGTGCTCATAGGATAAGAACTGAACTGCACGTTAAGCTTCTCAATGCTCAAGGAACACTAAGCCCACTATAACTTGCATGGTGAAATGTTGTTTATGCAGAGGATTAACAGATCCCTCAGATAAATGCGTTTGTTTTGATTGCTTATCTGCCCTGGGGAGGGTGGAGGAACAACCTACATGCTTTTACATCTAACTGTAACAGGCTTTTCAAAGAAAACTTCACTAGTGTGTCTGGAGTTAGACTGTAAATCTCCAGCTTCTGTTGAATCCACTTATATTACATGACATTTTCCTGCTAAGCTTGTGTTTTTTCCTTGCCCATAATATGATTGTTGGGTTTGGTTTTATTTTCTACTTTTCAGTAAAGCTACACTGAGAGTTACCTACCTGCGTGTTCTGGGCTGATAATTTTTGTCGCTCTTTTGGTGGTGGGAGAGGAATAATTCATCCTATGAATCAGTTCAGGCTTTGCAGCATTATATGCACCACTGCGTATTACTGTTCTTGTTTCTGAATACAGAGTCAAGCCGCATCTGCCAAAGACAACTGACTTTATGAGACTGGCATAGGTAGTCCCTGGCTCTCTGCAAGTGCTTGATTTGCTTGTGTTTGGGGGTAAAGCTGCTTTAACATCGGCCTGATTTATCTAGGTTCTTACTCCCCCTTGGATCTTCTGTGTGATACTACAGTTTCTGAGGATTTATCCCAAATTATCTGGCGCCAAAGCAAGCAGCTGATCTGCAGCACACTGTGAGATATCTTGCCTTCCTCCAGCTGGCAAAGGGTCTCCATTTTTTGCTCTCTAACACATTTGCTGCTTTGCCAATCCTGCTCAGCTTCACAGGTCTGAGAAGCAACTAGAGCTTCTCAGGATGGCAAAAATGCTCATCCATGACAAGTGGGTGATGATAAGTAACTGTTGGAAGTACCGGGGACCTGCTTGTCCCTGTGATGTTAGAGGACAGAGGGCAATGAGGAGACCGATGGCGCACATGGCTGAAGGCAGCCTTTCGTGTAACACGCAAGTGAGCAGGAAGCCCTGCCTGGGAGCCCCAGGTCTGCACTCACCGGCCATGTGTGACAGCCAAGGGGTGGAGAGTATCTGAGGCCATTGCTTCTGATGCTGGCCTCTGGGTTATCAGTTCCCTTTATAGAGCGTGTTTAATTTTAATCTGTCAAGACCGTGGACCCATCCAGTGCCAACAGTTTATGGTTAATTTTGTTTAAAAACAGAACATAAAGGATGTGAATTTATTGAGTATTGGCACTAACTGGTTGTTTTAAGCATGGTATGGTAAATCTAAAAAGAATGGCATTGTTATTTTAAACTCTGGGAGATGTTTAAATGTCCAAAACTTCATAGTAGCTCACTCATTACTTGCTTTTTATCTGAAATAGTGCTGTGCGCTTTTGGTGGTGAGCAGCTACAGTAACATGTAGCACTTAAAGCATGTGCTTTAAAGCTCATCAGGATCTGATAATGTCTTTTTGCAAGGTCTGTGCCCCAAAGTAAGAGGATGTTTTTAAGCTTGTGTTCATGGTCAGTTTTCCACTGAAGAGGGACACTGTAAAAGCTGCTAGTGTAGGAGAGACATGGTTCCCGGGGGGCTGCCCAGGCTCTCAGGTGCCAAGTGCCAGGAAGCACAGAGAGCCAGTGATGCTGGGTGCCAATGATGCTGGGTGCTGGAGATGCCATGTGCTCGCAGTGCTGGGTACCAGCAGTGAAGCCGGCAGTCCGTGGCTGAGTAGTACTGTCCATACCCAACAGAGGGTGGTGGCACACATATTCCTTAGGCAGCTCCTCCAATTAACTTATTTAGGGTGAAGAATTCTACTGGCCTATTGTATTGGGCTTGCATGGCAAGGTTTTGGTAGCAGGGGGGCTACAGGGGTGGGTTCTGTGAGAAGGTACTAGAAGCTTCCCCTATGGCCGACAGAGCCAATGCCAGCTGGCTCCAAGACAGACCTGCTGCTGGCCAAGGCCGAGCCCATCAGCGACGGTGGCAGCGCTTCTGTGATAACATATTTAAGAAGGGGGGGGAAAAAAAAACCCAACAATGGGACACAAACTACAGCTGAAGAGGGGAGTGAGAATATGTGAGAGAAACAACTCTGCAGACACCAAGGTCAGTGAAGAAGGAGGAGGAGGAGATGCCCCAGGTGCCAGAGCAGAGATTCCCCTGCAGCCCGTGGTGAAGACCATGGTGAGGCAGCTGTGCCCCTGCAGCCCATGGAGGACCATGGTGGAGCAGATATCCACCTGCAGCCCGGGGAGGACCCCACGCCGGAGCAGGTGGATGTGCCCGAAGGAGGCTGTGACCCTGTGGGAAGCCCACGCTGGAGCAGGCTCCTGGCAGGACCTGTGGACCCGTGGAGAGAGGAGCCCACGCTGGAGCAGGTTTGCTGGCAGGACTTGTGACCCCGTGGGGGACCCACGCTGGAGTAGTTCATGAAGAACTGCAGCGTGTGGGAGGGACCCCACGCTGGAGCAGAGGAAGAGTGTGAGGAGTCCTCCCCTGAGGAGGAAGGAACAGCAGAGACAACGTGTGATGAACTGACCGCAACCCCCATTTCCCATCCCCCTGCGCTGCTCGCGGGGAGGAGGTAGAGAAAATTGGGAGTGCAGTTGAGCCTGGGAAGAAGGGAGGGGTGGGGGGAAGGTGTTCTAAGATTTGTTTTTATTTCTCATTTCTCATTTTCTCATTTCTCATTACCCTACTCTGTTTTGACTGGTAATAAATTAAACTGATTTTCCCCAAGTCGAGTCTGTTTTGCCCATGAGGATAATTGCTGAGTGATCTCTCCCTGTCCTTATCTCAACCCAAGAGCTTTTCCTTATATTTTCCCGGCATTGTCCCGTTAAGAAGGGGAGTGACAGAGTGGCTTTGTTGGGCACTTGGCATCCAGCCAGGGTCAACCCACGACACCTATTTTGCTTTAAATATACCAGAGATATTGGTGGAGAGACCATCTGATTATGTGCCCACTGTAAAGGTGTCTGGGTACATGTCCTCCAGCTGACATAACACGGGTTACTTGAGCCTGTTTTCCTCTCCTCTTTTTAGGATGAGGTGTGGTCTTATAGATAAGACTAAAAAGAAGAAGAAAGAAAGAAAGAAACAGATGTGTGTGTGTGTGTGTATGTCCATAATATATACTGTAGCCACTGCAGCAGTTTTCAAGTTCCTCTGTTTGCTCAAAACTCTTTTCTCACCATTTGGTAACACCATCCTGCCCCACAGGTACGTAAACACCTTGTTCTCACCCAGGAGGGGAGAGGGAAGGAGGCAACAAATAAATGAGGGAAGGTGGGAGCCCAGCTCCTGCCCATCCCTTCCTCCATCCTCTCCCTTGCCTCCTGCAAGCCATCAGCTGCTGTGACACAGATGTCTGTGGCCCCAGGTGCTCCCACAGTCTGGGAAGCAACTATTAGCTATCTTTTTCTCGCAGCTTTCAATACGTAACAGGAAAGGTCCTGGCTACTTTCTGCAGAGGCAGCCACTGGGGCTGGACTCTGTGACTGGGTGTCACTAGCTCTGTCTGCTGCGTCTCTCTCCTGGCTGCACCCCTTGCCTTTCTCCTGCAGATCCAATTAAAAGAACCCCATACCTGTGTGCCCCTACACCTGCACTAGTCTGGCTTCAGCAGCAAGGAGCAAAGTGTAGGTGGTGAAGCCCACTGGAGATGTGCAGTAGACACTCCGGCAGTAGAGCTCCGATGGGTATGGTTCAGCTCTGGCAGCTTTGCGCCCCTGGCTGAAGCCCATTTCTCTAGGGCTGTGCAGGGGACATGGGCCTGCCCTTGGCTGCAGCACTGCTGCCTTTGAGTGCAGGAGGTGCTCAGAGCCTTGAGGACCTTTAGCAGCCTGCAGGTACCAAGATCCTCTCTGACAGCACAATGAGGGTTGTCAACAGGACAGCAGCCCGTCATGGCAGGCGGGGTGTGAAGGGGGTTTATAAGCTGGACTGCAGGCAGAGGGCTTTGAACTTGTGGGCTGTGACAGCCAAATGAGGGGGAAAAAGGGCAGAAAGGAGTTGTCACCTTCTTGCCTACTTAGGGATGTGAATAGCTGAGCAGTTCTACAGGTGAGCTGCTTTGGGTGTTGGGCTGTTCTTTGTTCCCAGGAATGCTGCACAGCTCCCTGGGAGAAACCCTCCCACCTCTGAATTTCACAGGGTTTTAAATTCACGGGTCAGAAGATAATCAGGAAGACCAGATGCTTGTTTGTCTTCCCCCATTTTCTCCCCCTTAGTAGCTGAGAGGAACCAGCGTGGGAGGCTGTAGCTGCTATTACAGCTGCTTTTTTTTTTTCTTTTCCTTTTTGTAGTTTGTTCAAATGAAGGAGCCCGTTGACTTTTTCATTTGCAGGCTTCCCCCCCCTCCAGGCAAATAGAAATACAAGAGCTTGCTCTCCTTCCTAGCTTGTTTTTCTGAGTGTGCTGGGTTCCCACCCTCCCTGGGGCTTCTATTCTGCATAGACCAGACAGCAAGGGCCAGCAACCTGTCAGCAGAGGTCTGGTGCTGCACCGCGGATGATGTTCACCAGCACCAGCCTGTATCTCACGTACGCTGGTCTACTGTAGACACACTCTGCTACAGTTGATGCTAATTCTCAATATCTACACCATCTTCAGATGTGGGCACAAGTAACTGAGGCCCAAACTATGCTCAGGAGGGTTCAGTTAATTTTTATACAAATGTATCAAAACCCAGTAATGGGCAGGTAGCTTCACTGATATCACAAAATATGACTGTATACAACAGACTTGCTATATCCATCTGTACAGGTATAATCTATTCATTGGGGTGTAGTGACAGTGCTTCCAAATTACTGTGAGATCCAGCTGTGTGAAGGCCTTGACCTTGCTGTAGGCTTGCGTAAAAGAACACCCAGCCATAAGGAGGCATCCAGCTACGTGGAGCGGGAAGTAATAAATCATGAGATGCAAATGCTAGACACATTGCTCTCCTGGGTGTTGTTGGCTGTTGAATCTACCTGGTCATAGCTTTGGGATCCAAATCTGCTCCTTATATTACTTTTTTGACTAGTTCTTGGGCATTTTTGAAGAATTCACAACAGCAGATTATCAACTACTCTGTGGCTGATAAATCTCGAGGTATAAATAAATAAATGGAGGTATAAACCTCGATGTAGTTTGATTCCCTAGGCCTTATCTACTACAGAAACTTCTGCCTTAGCTGTAATATAACTTATCAATTGAAGGGTATTAGGCAACAGCCCTGGCATAGTAAATGCAGCTGATAACAGCAAAAAAGCAAAAGCGTGTGCTGGTCTTGTTTTAAGAGTTGCAATAACCCGGCAGAATTACCTTTCAAAGGTACAAACTGCATCTATAAAAGGACTGCCAGCCCACCCTCTTGAGAGGAGACCAGGCTTTAGATTGCAAACCAGGAGGGGCAATGAATTGTATCTTCTCTCAGCCCCCAGCACAATAGAGCCCTATCAGCGCTGCGGTTAGAAGAGCCTTCAAGCTGATTAGTCACACCACAACTTGGGTTTCTTCCATGTGAGCGCTTAATTGGATTCAACTCTGCTAATTTAAGAGATAACAAGATAAGGTTAGCCCAGTTAAGTATATGTGGTGGTTTTATCTTTTATCAGCGGTAGGCTTTCCTTGTCTTTCTCTCTTACAAGTGTTTAACTTGCAATTCCCCACAAGGTGTTACCAGCACTCACCTGAAAAGAAAAGGAACCCGGAGCTCCCATTCCGCAGGGTGCAGGCAGCCCTGGAGAGGAGGCCCTGAGGAATGGGCAAGTCAATGAGCACTTTGCAGGCCTTCAGAGGGTGGCAATGGCCATTGTTTAAAGCCAGGTGGGGGCTCATTGCCGCGTAAATTGTGCCCCCCACCCCCAATCTAGCTAGACCCAGTACTGCACTCCCTACAGATAGGAGTAGAGAACATATAACTACTCCCATACAAAATACACTGATTGTAAAATTGTGATTAAGCTTGCTCTGTCTTAAATGATTGTAACTGGTTTCAATGGAAGTGACCCTGCAGGAAAAACTGTACATCCATCCATCTATCCACCCATGTACATATATATATACATGTACATAGCCTCAAGACAGATGTGCCTAACCTGAAGGTGATATCTGTACAAGTTTCTCAGTAATTACAGCTGTGGAGCTTGTCTGACTTGAAAGGTTTGTTGGTTTCTAACCTAATTTCTAACCTCAAATAATGAATCAGACCTCAAAACTGTTACTTAGGCTCTCAAAAACATAGGGAACTTTTGAGCTTATTTGTTCTTGTTTCTTTAAGCCTTTGATAGTGAAGACAAAGACAAAATGATTCAATGGAAGCTGAGATTCCCATCTAATCAGTTATTTCCAGGAGAAAGAGACATAAGATAATTGTAAAAAAAAAGAAAAAAAGAAAAAGAAAAAAGAGAGAGGTGTTATAAAACCATAGGCTGGAGACACTAGAGCTGTGTATTTTGTAAAGTACTAGGGATTTCCAAGGTAGGAGCAATTGTGCATGCTTGTGTCTAAGTGTGTAGAAGCTTGCAGCTCTGACTCACGTGAGGGCATGTGAGTTCACTGCTAGGACACAGGCAGCTGCTCTGCTAAGCCAGGCAAGCACTGACCCCAGAGTACCTGCTCTTTATGTCTGAACGATCCTGGCAACAGCCACCAAGATTTCCTCCAGAAGCCGGAGATGTGGAGATGCTCCCTGATGAGCAGCATCTCCTGGCTAGTGACACACAAGTGGGACCCCATATCTGTTCTTCTGTGCTGGTGTTGAGATGAATGATCCAGCACTCAAGAAATCAGGACAAACTGTAAGTGCTCATGACTACTGGTTATGATCTCATCGCATCTGCCTGGACCTGCAGGGGAGCTACAGTAGGAAGAATAGCATTTCCATAAGCTCCATTTACATTTTAAAAGAGCTGACTTCAACCTGTTCCATAGTTTGGAAAGCAGAAGTGAGAATAAAGATACAGGGCTCACGCTATGCTGTTCCTGTGTCTAGAATAATAAAGAGGGAATGAATCAGCACAGATGAGAGAAAAGCTCTTCTTGCTTTGTTGTCCTTGTCATATTTTTTCTCATTAGTATTACTATTATTAGTATTATTGTATTAATAGTGTTATATTATAATGATCATATATTATAACATATTATCATATATTATTACTATTATATTTTATTTAGATATTCATTCTGTTATTATATTATTATAATATATTATAAGGCATTGTTATATAATTGGTATCATTATTATAAGTATTATGCAGAAAAACTCTGTGCCTGAAAAAGTTCCCCTCCTGGGCATGGCTGCTTCGGGTCCAACTATATTGAGAAATGTATAAGGTATGCAGGGAAAACATCCTCCCTTCTGTCATGCACTATCTCGTAATAATTGGTGTTTCAAACATGGAGCATAGCCTTCCTTAATCCTGTACTAAATAAATACTAAAAAGAAACAATCTCACCCCAGAAGTGCCTACAACTTCTGTACAAGGCATCTGTCCTGCAGAGAGAACATTTTTTGGAAAAACTACCAGTATGCCTTTATTACAAGTACCATATTCAGCTGAATACTTGCATTTTATTACAGTTTTGGAATTAGTTCAAGTTAGCCTTTCCAGTCTCTCATCATGCTGTGATTCATGCAGGTCTCCCAGCTCATTTAGAAATTAGTCCTATCTGAGGTCAACCTATGTACAAAATTAGTCATCTGGCAAATGTTGGCACTTCAGCTGTTGTGCATAACCACCTTTTGCAGATTACTGATATATATGACATATATGTAGCGCCTCGGAGCTCATTTCACTTAATTCAAGGTCACTACTTATTCTACTTCATTCTGTCTTTCTGAGGCTAGAATGTGTAAAAATACATAAATACTGTAATGATTCATTCTTCTCATCTTCATAGTTTCTTGAAGCTCTCATCTTCATAGGCTTTTTCACATGTGGCAGACTAAGGCCATTTATCACCAGCTGGTGTGCAGGATCTTCAGGTATGCTTCTCCCTTCCCCTTATAATACAGGTGTTGAACTCTCTTTTACATGTTTTTAAAAGGTTTTGATTTTAACCATCAGCAGATGCAGTGTTTGGTCATCTAGTATGCACATTTTGGGAACAACTTCTGCAAGTGGTAGTAGTATGGGATAGATTATGTGTATAACACTTTGCTGCTATCACATTTACCTAACAATAATCGGACATCTGTAATTCGGTATTCGTTAATTCTTCAGTAACTGAAGCTGTGCTACCAGATAGCATTCTCTTTTTTGGCTACAGAACAGTTTAAAGGGGATCAGGAGGTCCATGTTTGGCATCGGGGTATTGTTTTTTAGGAAAAAAAAGGCGATGCTGTAAACTGGTGGTGTTGGCCGAAATGAATGCTCCCCCTGCTCCTGTCTTTGTCTGCACTGAATGGCACCACCACAGACGCAGCAGCCGGGAAGCATCGAGAAACAGCCACAACCTTTCTGTACGTGCAGCAACATCCTATGCTGAGAACAAATATTTGTTGTATCCTATAGGTCCTACTAAGATGCAGATGAGAAGCAAATGAATCTAGTTTCAGGCAACAAAGAAATTAGTACCACATCTAGTCTTTCCATATATTTATGTACCACATCCCCATGTAATTTTTATGACAATTTCCAGCATGTTCCCCTGAAACATGATAATGGGGGTCAATAAGTATTAAATATTAACATAGGAGCTGGGTACTAATGTCTGACCTTATCACTAGTCTAAAATTGGATATTTAATAAACATCATGAGACAGGGAAATCTCTTCTAATAGCACCATGAATCTTTAAAGTGTGGCTTCCCACTGCTCCATTTCCTGCAATGAGCTCTCACCATGGCCTCTGCAGATTTGTCTAAAGCCTGAACTTCATGCCAGTTCTCTTTAATCTTTTTAATATTGCTTGTAGTACAGTTTTCAATGCATTGTCTTCTTCAGGTCCTCCTTGCTGCCCCTTCATTTCTTATCTTTCTTCTCTTCTTCTTCTCTTTTCCAGTTCTGTCTTTCCTTTTTTTCCCTTTTCCTTTTTTTCCCTTTTCCTTTTTTTCCCTTTTCCTTAGAAGGCCTTCCCCATCGTTGCTCAGGCTATATTTTATTTCCTGTTCCACACTCAAGGAGCAAGCTGATACAAGAGCTTGCTCACTGCTGTGTGCTCTACATGTCCACACTGTTCACTGTAGGATGCCTGTAGCTTGGTCCCCTATGGCCACACTTATGAGGGCAACCCAGTCATGGGCTGACTACACATGCAATGATCCTTCTGATATGCAACACCAATGCTTTTCTAAAAGACACTTCATAACTTGTCTGCCAGATGTTGGGCTCAGAATGGTGTTGCAAAAGATCAGGTGAGGGGGAAATCTGTTGGACACTATATCATCAGTAGCTATATCATCAAGAGAAAAACAGCAGTTTTTGGACCCTGGAGCATGACTGTCTGCACCATTATACTGGGAGCATGGTGCAGGCATGATTTGGCCCAGGCCAGTTTGTGCTATCCCAAGTGGTTCCTGGGAGCAGATCAGGAACTGGTGCAAATCCCCAGCAGATATTTTCCCTGTGGCCACCCTGATCTGGATAAGATCTGGATAAGAGATAACAGCATGGAGGTAAGTCATCCTGCACAACTAGCCTCCGTGTGAAGAGACAGTTCCTGACATGTTTAATTTTCTAGTTCAGCTGTAACCAGCATTCCCAACCAAGGGCATCCTTCAAATGAGCATGCACTTAGCTTTTGCAAAAATATTCTTTCCCCCTGCTACCCTGAGCTGGGCCTGAGTTAGCTTCTGTCTAATTAATAGGTTTGTGTCCAAGCAGCATGGGCAGGAGATGAGCTTGGGCTCAAATGTCAGCTTGGGACTACTGCAGAATACAGTGTGGCTCTTTGTATCTTCTCCTTCCTTTGAATGTTCCCTCAATGTTCCCTTTCAGACAACTTTCTGCATGTTTCACTACCAAGTCAGTCTTGAAGTAGAAGATGACAGATGTGGTGAGACATGGTTCGGGTGAAGACTTGGTATGATAGGCAGTGACAGCACCATTTTTCTGCAAACATGCGTGAATGCCACAGGGTCAGCACATAACATAAAACATCCATGATCAGAAGTGTGTGGTCCCTACTATGTAGAAATGTGGAATTGCCCACTGCTGCTGATAAACTTACAGGGGTAGTTCAACTCTTGGAGCTACTGTAATGGGGAGTTATGCAATAAATTGACACACCTGAAGGATGGGATGCCATTCAGAGGGCGAGCCTGTGAAGTGGGTCCATGTGAACCTCGTGAGGTTCAACAAGGCCAACTGCAAGGTCCTGCACCTGGGTTGGGGCAAGCCCCAGTACCAGTACAGGCTGGGGGATGAAGGGATTGAGAGCAGCCCTGTGGACAAGGACTTGGGGGTACTGGTGGATGAAAAGCTGGACATGAGCTGGCAATGTGCACTCACAGCCCAGAAAGCCAACCGTATCCTGGGCTGCATCAAAAGCAGCGTGGCCAGCAGGTCGAGGGAGGGGATTCTGCCCCTCTACTCTGCTCTGGTGAGACCTCACCTGGAGTACTGCGTCCAGTGCTGGGGCCCTCAGCACAAGAAGGACATGGACCTGCTGGAGCGGGTCCAGAGGAGGGCCACAAAAATTATCAGAGCGATGGAACACCTCTACTGTGAGGACAGGCTGAGGGTGGGGTTGTTCAGCCTGGAGAAGAGAAGGCTGTGAGGAGACCTTATTGTGGCCTTTCAGTACTTAAAGGGGGCCTATAAGAAGGATGGTGACAGGCTTTTTAGTAGGGCCTGTAGTGATAGGAAAAGGGGTAATGGTTTTAAACTAAAAGAGGGTAGGTTCAGAGTAGATATAAGGAAGCCATTTTTTTACAATGAGGGTGGTGAAACACTGGAACAGGTTGCCCAGAGAGGTGGTAGAGGCCCCATCCCTGGAACCATTCAAGGTCAGGTTGGACGGGGCTCTGAGCAACCTGATCTAGTTGAAGATGTCCCTGCTCATTGCAGGGGGGGGTGGACTAGATGACCTTTAAAGGTCCCTTCCAACCCAAACTATTCTATGATTCTATGATTCTCTGATTCTATGAAATGACAAATGTCATTGCATGAATAAGTTCTGTGACCTCCTCATGAGGTTATTTATGGTGTTGCTTGTGTGGAATAGCTTGTTGAAGGTATATTTTTATGACTTGTCTCCTTTGCAAAACCTTGGACTTCATTGATAAAAACTGGGACTTTCCACCAAAGCCTAGTTAGTCCTGTTGTTGATTTAATAATGTTAATACAGCTTGCCTGGAAAATACATGAATTCCTATTTC
The DNA here is from genome assembly GCF_030463565.1 of Pelecanus crispus. Lineage (NCBI taxonomy): Eukaryota > Metazoa > Chordata > Aves > Pelecaniformes > Pelecanidae > Pelecanus > Pelecanus crispus. The sequence goes on along the minus strand of NC_134644.1, from coordinate 142,766,207 downwards.
TTTCCCGTAATGGCTGACTTTGCTAGCATGGTGAACAATGTGGGATAAGGAGCACCAGCTAACCATGTCTTATTCTAAGACAACCTGTTTACTTTCTCTTAGCTTGGATGATGAAAGCTTTTGCGAAAGATTTTACTCAAATCTTGATAGAAAGTAACTGCTAGCTATAGGATGACAGTGGAGACTGAAAAGTAAATGCTCAGTGCTAAATGGAAGCCTTGAGGTGAGGATTAGTGTGTGTGACTCATGTCAATAAATCCAGTCCAGCATATAATATGAGCTCAACCATAAACAGTTTTCCCTTCAGGCTTCCAAGCCATCTTCATAGCCTTGAATTATTAGGGCATCACATGGGAGCCCAGTTATAGTCTTGCTTGGCCAGTCTCTTTACTGCTTGTCTCAAAAATATTAGCTTGTGTAGTTGGGATCATGCAGCTCCCTGCATCACCTCCTTTTCTGAGGCCCTCTGAGTGGCTCCAGGCAGAAACACAATGCAGAAATAGAGGGCAAGGGAGAAGACGAGATCCAGTGTGCTCATTCCTGAGGCAGGTGCATGCACTTGCATTTGTGTCAGCATTTGTGCTGACGTTGGCCCAGTGCCGTGACTTCTGTTGCAGTGACCCTGGAGCGGGTCTGCACACAGGCCAACGCGTCAGCTGGTCACGCACAGCGCAAAAGCCATGTGGGAAGGCAACAGGAGAACCACTAAAATAAACATGACCAGAGGAGGATTATTGCAGCATAAAACCTTTGTGGCTGATTTTAGCAGGGGAAGACCACAACAGTAATCTAGCTACATCCCAGGAAGGAAGCATGTCATGTGCATGCAGACCTTTATGCACAGATGCAGCTGACTCAGAGTGGGTAATGCATACGTGTAAATAACTCCTTAAAATCTAGGCTACTGCAAGTCCACCTGGCCATGTCCTTAAAAAATGCTCAGAAAGTAGTTCTAAAAATACCACATGTAGTTGCTGTGGGATAAACTGAAGTTAAAGTTTCCATTATGTTCTTGTAAATGGACTCAACATTAGTGAGATGAGTACCAGTCCACTGAAAAAAAAGGAAGAAGTCCTTCTTTGCTCCTAAGGCTGAGTAAAGAGAGACTGGAGACACCTTCACACACCCTACTATTCAAAATAGAACTGTATATAAACCGTGGAGTTTGAGTAAGGGAAATGAGATCAGTAGCAGTTGTCAGGTATGAGTCATCCCTTCACAGTTTTTTGGACCATGGGAGTGAGCAGCATGTTCCAAGCAATACGCTTACTGGAGTAAAAAATTCAGTCACCACAACCTATTTACATCAAACAATATTATTGTGGCTAGACCCTCCAGGGAAAAACTGAGCTGAATCCATAATGGAACTTTTGATAGCAAATAGAAGTAAATAGAAACAGTGGGAGGAAAACTAATTTAATGAATATGGTTTATTTAAATATTTATAGAATAAATCTTGCTCCAGTATGCATTCAGAGTGACTGAAAGCAAAATCTGGCTCTCCCCTGTTTAAAATATGAGATGGGTAATATTTCATTTAAACCAAAAATGCTTACTATTAGATGCTGTAAGGTTGCATTGCAATATCTTACTTCTAGATGGGTGGCTTCTTTAGTGAGATCCAGAATGCAGCGCTAAGCACCCAAGCTTCCTTTGTGGTGTACCAGAAAAGAAGTAGAGGGATGCAAAAAGAAGAAGAAAATGCATACTCATTTGGGTTTTTTTTGTCAGCTGCAATTTATTGTGAACCTGCAGCTTCATTGTTCCTATGCATCACACAGGGCAAACTTTGCTTCATTCAGTCTAAATTTAATCTATTTCAAGCAGTCTTTCGCCTTATCTGCATTAGCATTTTAGTTGAGGAATGTGCTTCTGAAACAAATTGTCCAGTTGTCCCTACTTACTGCATCTCGTGTAACATTCTTGGAGTCTGTAAACTAGACTCCTTTCAGATTAAATTAAGCCATGAGATGTGCTCCAGGAGCACGTCTGATGTGCTCGAACCACAAGTGCGTGTTCAGTCCATTGGACCAGACAAGAGCTCATCTTAAGAAACCCTCCTAAAAGGTACCTAATGTAAATGTCAGATTTTCAGCATGAACTGTTTCACTCTGCTGATCTGCTCCTATTATGCTGCATTACTCATGATGCAGACAGAGCCCTTTTCTCAGGTCACTGCTGGCTGCTTGGACTGAAATTTTTTTCTGCTTCCCATTTACCACTGGCCTACAGCTAGCTCTCACCTTCACCAGCATTGAACTGCCTCCTCAGAAATCATCAAATAGCTGTGCAAAAAAAAAAAAAAAAAAGAAAAAAAATCTATCTCTGTACAATGCAAATCAAATATTAGCAGATAACTGACAGGTAGTGAATAACAAGTCTCCTGGCTATGGAAAAGACAGCAAGAATCAGCACTTTATTGATTGGTAAGGAAAACATCTTAAAGAGTTTAATATGTGTCTGCTTCACTTCCCCTTAGCTGCATAATCACTGACACTTTGAACTTTCCCAGCAATCTGTTAACACAGGAGCACATGGGAGAGCAGATTTCTGGCAAATCCCAACTACCTTGCATCGGTACAGTCAGGCCTTTATTAGATACTTCTATATGATCAGCAATATCAATATGCTACATAACCAAATGCCTCTGTTTAGCTCAGAGAATCAGAGTTATGTAGGCACCTTGGGTCTCAAAGTGCTTGTATCACCCAGCTTGGCAGGTTGCTCGTCCACTCCCCGGCCCAGCTATCATTTTCTGCTTGGAGAAATGTGCTCCATGAGAGGGAGCGGGAATGCCCTTTTTGTAAAAAAAAAAAGGCCCTGTGGGTGTGCGAGGCATGCTTAGAGCAGATGGCGTCCCTCATGTGGGTATGGGTGTGAAGAACCTGGTTACTCAAACTCAGGCACTTCAGCATTAGGTAGGTGCTGAGTTGCTCTCCACTGTCAAGGCAGAGCGACACCACGGCATGCTCTGAAGCAGGACTTTAGGTGTTTGTGACAGGACAAATTAGGAAACGAAATGGAAGCAACTCCTGAAATTAGGAATTTCCTGGCTTAGCTGGAGCTACAGAGGTGGAGCAGGTTGCAATGAATATAATTTTAGCACCTGAAGTTTCAAAACTGAAGGAACCTTTTTGAACTCACTGCATGTGAAGAACAATGTGGGAGGAAGTACAGAATAATTAGTGTGCAGCAATACATACTTCTGCTTATTTCACAAACATTTTCCACTGTAAACTTTCTCCTGAGTCCTGTTGGATCTGGCCCTTAGTTACCATTCACACAAGTGATTAAAGGTGTATCTTACTACTCTAATAGGGGCTATTTCAATCTGAAATCAGATAGCCTTCTATAGACAAAAGGCAGAGACCTCAGTAAGGACAGTGGGTAATCTGTGTAGGATTTCTCCAAGTTAAATGGAAAGAGAAAAACAGCCTCTGAAGGCCGTGATAGCTAAAAAGAGTAGGAACTTACATAATACATGGCATGAAAGACTGTCAGGAACTAAAACCTGGTGTGATGGAATGAGTTGCAAATGCTGAGGAAAGCAGGTTGGCTGTTGGAATCATATTAGAGGCTGAAAGCCAGTAAAAATAAGAAAAAGTAATGGAGAGATTTGCCCTGGGACAGATCTCCTGGAGACAGAAAATTTGGGCAAGCAGAGCTGAAGAAAAGCAGTCTTGGAAAGAGTGAGCAACACAACTGTGCACTGTTCATTTCCAGGTTGTTTTGGGGACATAGGCATGCATGCACTTCCCTGTAAACAAACAGGTATGAACAACCAAGAATAACCTTACTCATATAATAATTTTCTCCTCTTGCTAGGAATAAACCCCCAGTGCCGTTGCATATTGGCTGACTGAAACAAAATAGTCATATAATAGGGGTGTGTTGGAAAGCTGGCTCCGGCTGCATCAGCTCTATTGTTGTACCTGACCCCTCATGCACAGGGATCCAGGTGGAGTGGAGTCCCATAGCAGACATGTCTGGGAAGTCATCAACTGTATTGGGCCTGGCTGAGATGGAGTGAATCTTCCCCACAGCAGCCCTCACAGTGCTGTGCTTTGTATTGGTAGCTGGAAAGGTGTTGGTAACATACCAGTGTTTTGGCTACCACTGAGCAGTGCTCACACAGAGTCAAGGCTGTCTCTCCAACATTTCCTCCCCTCACCAGTAGGCTGGGGGTGGGCAAGATCTTGGGAGAGGACGTAGCCAGGACAGCTGACCCAAACTGACCAAAGGGATATTCCATACCATATGATGTTGGCTCAGCAATAAAAGCTAAAAGGAAGGAGGAAGAAGGGGGGACATTCGTTATTTACCTTTGTCTTCTTTTTTTTGTTTTCTGTTTCTGCTTCCACGTGCAGCCTTTGCTTTTGCTTTTTTTATTAAACTGCCTTTATACTGACCCACAAGTTTTTTTTCCATCTCATTTTCTCCCCATCTGTCCTGCTGAGGAGGGGAGCGATAGAGCAGCTTGGTGGCACTTGGTGTCCAGCCAAGGTCAACTCACCGCACCAACCCACCTCTAAGCAGCACTTTAGCTCTGGAACTGGTGGCTTCTGATTGCACATCCAGGTCCGGGTTTCTCTTTGGTGAGCACGAAGCAGCCAAGCAGCAAGGTGTGTGACAGCTGTAGTGTGGTTCCAGGGTCAACTACTGAGCACCCGGCCCATTGCTTCTCCTGAAGTCTGCTACCTTGCAAGCCAAGTCTGTGTTTCTACAGACTGTCATTGATCTAAATGAAGAGCTCAGTTTTAAAGCCGTGGAGTGAAGCCAACAGGGAAACTTTCTGTGATAATGATCCTCCCTGTAGCTCCTTGCAAATAACATATTTCCCTGGGCAGGCAAGATGCTGGAGGTGTAGTCCTTCTAAACATTATGTTCAGCAAACCATGGGAGATACCCAGAATTTCCTGTTGAAAGTTGAGTTTGTTTGGGTTGGTTTGTTTGTTAGGGTGCATGACATTTAACATATTTTTCAACAGCCTTTTACAACAGAAGGGTGGAAACAGAAATCTAGCTAATTTAGGAGGAAGCTTGCTGAATTTGTGCAGGCACTTATATGATGTGGTTGCTATGATAGCAGAGGGCTGGACTCAGCCTGTGTATAGCACCCCCATGATCTTTCTGCTGCAGTGCCTTTGAGGCTAAGCTTTCTGAGAGTCTACATGGTCTTGACCTTTAAAGTCGCTATTGACTTGAAAGTCACTATTTTTAGGTGCTGCAGTACACCTATTG